>NC_138867.1:120989671-122213090 GCF_965194805.1 Balaenoptera borealis | reverse complement strand
AAAGCAGAAGAGGAAAGCTCCACAGGCTTAAAAGGACTGAGCAGCAGCACTTCATGCATTTATTCTCCTTCCCACTCATGTTATTAATATCTGGGCAGAAGTGTGACAACGAGAAGTTTTGATGTGCACAAGGAGGGTGGCTACAGCCAGTGAGCATTTTCAGTTTAATATAGTACCAGCCAATTAGGCTGTGCTGGAAAAAAAGGACCATAGATCCTAAATCTATTTGGAGATAAGGATTTAGGTCCTAAATCTATTTTGCACAAAATGACTAAATGCTGGTTTGAATTAGAAAATAAGCTAAAAAATAATGTAGAAAGCTAAGAGCTGTGATGAAACAGTGCTCTAATCTTGGCCTATGGATTTATAAATGCCATTCCTCTCTGGAAAGTAAAAGTTCTTTTGTAGATGGATATATGCTATTTGAAAAATAGGATTTTAGTGGACTCTTAAAACTCCTGTAGAATTGGGAGCAATGCTCTAGTTAGACACGACAGTCAAGTTATGACTGAAAGGATGAAAGTATCTTTCTATACATGTCCACAGCCTTTCCCCTCCTCTCTGTGTGCAGAACAGTTTGGACTTTGCCTACTCTTCCCCTCCCTCGTCCTCCACAGAGGGCTCTTCCACTGGTGATGCTGAATTAGGAGACTAGATGAAGGAAAAAAGTAAAAAAGCGCAGAGGACGTCTCATTCTGTAGAGAACCCTAAGCAGTAGGGAAATAACCTACTGGGAGTCCTTTGTGTGGGAAGGCAAAGCATGGAGATGAGGAAGAGTTGTCAATCAAGAGGGATTACAGAGGCTGAGTGGAGTAGGTGATGAGGGAGATGGCTCTGGAGAGAGGAAGAGATATTCCAGAGATTTCTGAGTCCATAGGAGAGAACAGAGGATTTTCATACTAGTCCCATTTATGTTGCTTGAAAGATGCACACCTTATTAGGACTCCTATTTGAATGATAGCACTTTGAATTTCAAGTTTCTCATGGACTGAACCACATGGACCATGGCTTTAATAGGGTTACAACTGTAAATAATATTGCCTGTCTACCCCTCCTTTCCTCTCTATCAGACCCTCTAATTATTTCCAAAGAGACATAGATACTTCACACAGAAGCACAAACACATGTGACTTTTTCTCAGCCAAAGGTCAGGGGACCTTTCAATAAATATAACACTATTCCCAGATTTCAGCAGTGGTGACCTCAAGTAGTTTATTGTGATCTTTTTAGGGAGACAGACACCTTTGTGACTCTTTAAACCTCTTATTCATCCATTTAATCAATAAATATTTACTGACCACTTGCCATGGAGCAGACACGTGTTCTTGGTTCTGAGGATATAGTAGTTAATACCCCTCTCTCACAGAGCCTACATTTCTTTTTTCTTTTTTTTTTTCTTAAATATAGCAGGTTCTTATTAGTTATCTATTTTATACATATTAGTGTATATATATCAATCTCAATGTCCCAATTCATCCCACCCCCCCCAGCTGTCCCCCCTTGGTGTCCATACGTTTGTTCTCTACATTTGTGTCTCTATTTCTGCTTTGCAAACTGGTTCATCTGTACCATTTTTCTAGATTCCACATATATGCGTTAATATATGTTATTTGTTTTTCTCTTTCTGACTTACTTCACTCTATATGACAGTCTCTAGGTCCATCCACATCTCTACAAATGACCCAATTTCCTTCCTTTTTATGGCTGAGTAATATTCCATTGTATGTATGTACCACATCTTCTTTATCCATTCATCTGTCAGTGGGCATTTAGGTTGCTTCCATGACCTGGCTATTGTACATAGTGCTGCAATAAACACTGGGGTGCTGCATGTGTCTTTTCGAATTATGGTTTTCTCAGGGTATATGCCCAGTAGTGGGATTGCTGGGTCATATGATAATTCTATTTTTAGTTTTTTAAGGAACCTCCATACTGTTCTCCATAGTGGCTGTATCAATTTACATTCCCACCAACAGGGCAAGAGGGTTCCCTTTTCTCCACATCCTCTCCAGCATTTGTTGTTTGTAGATTTTCTGATGATGCCCATTCTAACTGGTGTGAGGTGATACCTCATTGTAGTTTTGATTTGCATTTCTCTAATAATTAGTGATATTGAGCAGCTTTTCATATGCCTCTTGGCCCTCTGTATGTCTTCTTTGGAGAAATGTCTATTTAGGTCTTCTGCCCATTTTTAGATTGTTTTTTGTTTTTTTAATATTGAGCTGCGTGAGCTGTTTATACATTTGGGAGATTAGCCCTTTGTCCGTTGATTCATTTGCAAATATTTTCTGCCATTCTGAGGGTTTTCTTTTCAACTTGTTTATAGTTTCCTTTGCTGTGCAAAAGCTTTTGTTTAACTAGGTCCCATTTGTTTATTTTTGTTTTTATTTCCATTACTCTAGGAGGTGAGTCAAAAAAGATCTTGCTGTGATTTATGTCGGAGTGTTCTTCCTATGTTTTCCTCTAAGAGTTTCATAGTGTCCAGTCTTACATTTAGGTCTTTAATCCATTTTGAGTTTATTCTTATGTATGCTGTTAGGAAGTGTTCTAATTTCATTCTTTTACATGTAGCTGTCCAGTTTTCCCAGCATCACTTATTGAAGAGACTGTCTTTTCTCCATTGTATATCCTTGCCTCCTTTGTCATAGATTAGTTGATCATAGGTGTGTGGGTTTACCTCTGGGCTTTCTATCCTGTTCCATTGATCTATATTTCTGTTTTTGTGCTAGTACCATACTGTCTTGATTACTGTAGCTTTGTAGTATAGTCTGAAGTCAGGGAGTCTGATTCCTCCAGCTCTGTTTTTTTCTCTCAAGATTGCTTTGGCTTTTCCGGGTCTTTTGTGTCTCCATATAAAGTTTAAGATTTTTTTGTTCTAGTCCTGTAAAAAAAATGCCATTGGTAATTTGATAGGGATTGCATTGAATCTGTAGATTGCTTTGGGTAGAATACTCATTTTCACAACATTGATTCTTCCAATGCAACTTTACCAAATTCATTGATTGGTTCTAGTAGTTTTTGGTGGCATCTTTAGGATTATCTATGTATAGTAAACATCTGCAAACAGTGACAATTATACTTCTTCTCTTCCAATTTGGATTCCTTTTATTTCTTTTCCTTCTCTGATTGCCATGGCTAGGACTTCCAAAACTATGTTGAATAATACTGGTGAGAGTGGACATCCTTGTCTTGTTCCTAATCTTAGAGGAAATGGTTTCAGTTTTTCACCATTGAGAATGATGTCTGCTGTGGGTTTGTTGTATATGGCCTTTATTATGTTGAGGTAGGTTCCCTCTATGCCCACTCTCTGGAGATTTTTTATCATAAATGGATGTGAATTTTGTCAAAAGCTTTTTCAGCATCTATTGAGATGATTATATGTTTTTTATTCTTCAATTTGTTAATATGGTGTCTCACATTGATTGATTTGCGTATACTGAAGAATCCTTGCGTCCCTGAGATAAATCCCACTTGATCATGGTGTATGATCTTTTTAATGTGTTCTCGGATTCTGTTTGCTAGTATTTTATTGAGGATTCTTGCATCTATGTTCATCAGTGATATTGGTCTGTAATTTTCTTTTTTTGTAATATCTTTATCTGGTTTTGGTATCAGGGTGCTGGTGGCCTTGTAGAATGGGTTTGGGAGTGTTCCTTCCTCTGCAATTTTTTGGAAGAGTTTGAGAAGTATCAGTGTTAGCTCTTCCCTAAATGTTTGATAGAATTCACCCATGAAGCCATCTGGTCCTGGACTTTTGTTTGTTGGAAGATTTTTAATCACAGTTTCAATTTCATTACTTGTGATTGGTCTGTTCATATTTTCTATTTCTTCCTGGTTCAGTCTTGGAAGGTTATACCTTTCTAAGGATTTGTCCATTCTTTCCAGGTTGTCCATTTTATTGGCATAGAGTTGCTTGTAGTAGTTGCTTATGATGCTTTGTATTTCTGCAGTGTCTGTTGTAACTTCTCCTTTTTCATTTCTAATTTTATTGATTTGAGTCCTCTCCCTCTTTTTCTTGATGAGTCTGGCTAAAGGTTTATCAATTTTGTTTATCTTCTCAAAGAACCAGCTTTTAGTTTTATTGATATTTGCTATTGTTTTTTATATTTCTATTTCATTTATTTCTGCTCTGATCTTTATAATTTCTTTCCTTCTACTAACTTTGGGTTTTGTTTGTTCTTCTTTCTCTAGTTCCTTTAGGTGTAAGGTTAGATTGTTTATTTGAGATGTTTCTTGTTTCTTGAGGTAGGATTGTATTGCTATAAACTTCCCTCTTAGAACTGCTTTTGCTATATCCCATAGGTTTTGGATCATCATGTTTTCATTGTCATTTGTCTCTAGGTATTTTTTGATTTCCTCTTTGATTTCTTCAGGGATCTCTTGGTTATTTAGTAGCATATTCTTTAGCCTCCATGTGTTTGTGTTTTTTACTTTTTTTCCTGTAATTGATTTCTAATCTCATAGTGTTGTGGTTGGAAAAGATGCTTGATATGATCTCAATTTTCCTAAATTTACCAAGGCTTCTGGGAGGAGTCAAGATGGCCATGTGGGAAGATGCAGAGTTTGCATCTCCTCACAACTAGGGTGCCTGCCGGATGCTGGTTGGGGACACCAATGCCCAAGGAGATCGGAAGAACCCCTAAGCAAACCGGTAGGATGTGGGGGGACTGAGTGTGAGGAGAAGTGGGTGCCAGACAGGAGAGGTACCCCTGAGGGGTGGCTGAGAGGGGGGAGGGTTTCCCACACCTGGAGGGACCCTCGAGGGCTCGGATCAGGGGGAGTGAGCCCAGCGTTTCCCCTGCCCAATTAGCCAGGGAAGTCTGCCTGGCTCTCGGGCCAGGGACTATGCCCTCAGAGGTCCCCTTCAGGCTGGGTTGGTCCTGGGGGCATAGAAGGGAGGCTGGGAGAGAACAGGAGAGGCAGGTGGAGAGGCCCTTCAGGACCAGAGGAGCTGGAAAGGAGCAGAGGGCATTTGCCCTGCCCACTGGGGCCCAGGGAGCCTGCTGAGCCCTCAGGTGGATCTTCTGCCCTCCAAAGCCCACTCCAGGCCGCATGGGTCCTGGGGATATAGGATGGAGACCAGGGAGATCAGGAGAGGCAAGCGGGAGGGGCCCACTGGGACCAGAGGAGCGGGAGAAGAGCTGAGGGCGTTTGCCCTGCCCACTCGGGCTTGGGGAGCCTGCTGAGCTCCAAAGCCATCCAAAGCCCCCTCTGAGCCTTGTGTGTGCTGGGGGCATAGGAGGGAGGCTGGGGAGTTCAGGAGAGGCAGACAGGAGGGGCTCTCTAGGACAGGAGGAGCAGGAGAGGGTTGGAGGGCGTTTGCCCACTCACTTGAGCCAAGGGAATCCTGCTGGGCTCCCAGGTGGTGTGCCCTACTCTCTGAAACCAGAGGTGGGAGGCACGCCGGGGCCCCTTCTGTTCTGTTGAGCCTAAACTCCACCCCCCACACCCCCATCCCCCCACCTTTTCCAGCCCTGTGGGTACTAAGCATAAGCCCCGCCCACTGCCCAAACCTTACCCCTGCTTACACCCTGCCATCCACAGCCAAGGCCTTTTCCACCTTTTTTTTCTTCTCTTCCTCTTTTTTTCTATTGTGATTCTGTTTTACCTTCCAGTTGTTGTTTCATCTATATTTTTACTTTTATTTTTTTTCTAACATAGCTGTTAGTTTCCTAGTCTAATTTTATTTTTTACTTTGTTATTGTACTCCTTTTTAAAATTTTTGCCACCCCGTGTGGCTTGCAGGGTCTTGGTTCATGAGCTGGGGGTTGGGCTGAAGCTCCTGCAGTGGGAGCTCCAAGTCCAAGCCACCGGACTAACAGAGAACCTCAGACCCCAAGGAATATTCATCAGAGTGAGGTCTCTCAGAGGTCCTCATTTCATCACCAAGACCCAGCCCTACACAACAGCCTACAAACTGCAGTGTTGGAAGCCTCAGCCCAAACAACCAGTAAGACAGGTACACAATACCACTCATAAAAAAAGAAAAAAAAATGAGATGGCAAACAAATATGTGACAGTTGAAGGAGGAAGGTAAAAACCTACAAGACCAAATAAATGAAGAGGAAATAGGCAATCTGCCTGAAAAAGAATTCAGAGTAATGATAGTAAAGATGATCCAGAATCTCGGAAGTACAGTGGAGGCACGGATTGAGAAAATACAAGAAATGTTTAACAAAGATCTGGAAGAAGTAAAGAACAAACAAACAGAGATGAACAACCCAACAACTGAAATGAAAAATACACTAGAAGGAATCAATAACAGAATAACTGAGGCAGAAGAATGAATAAGTAGGCTGGAAGACAAAATGGTGGAAATATCTGCTGAGGAGCAGAATAAAGAAAAAAGAATGAAAAGAATTGAAGACAATCTCAGAGACCTCTGGGACAACACTAAATGCACCAACTTTCGAATTATAAGGGTCCCAGAAGAAGAAGAGAAAAAGAAAGGGTCTGAGAAAATATTTGAAGAGAATATAGAGGAAAACTTCCCTAACATGGGAAAGGAAATAGTCACCCAAGTCCAGGAAGCACAGACAGTCCCATACAAGATAAACCCTAAGAGAAACACACCAAGACACATATTAATCAAACTAACAAAAATTAAATTCAAAGAAAAAATATTAAAAGCAGCAAGAGAAAAACAAAAAATGACATAAAAGGAATCCCCATAGGTTATCACCTGATTTTTCAGCAGAAACTCTGCAGGCCAGAAGTGAGTGGCAGGATATACTTAAAGTGATGAAAGAGAGAAACCTACGACCAAAATTATTCTACCCAGCAAGTATCTCATTCAGATTTGATGGAGAAATCAAAAGCTTTTCAGACAAGCAAAAGCTAAGAGAATTCAGCACCACCAAACCAGCTCTACAACAAATGCAAAAGAAACTTCTCTAGGTGGGAAACACAAGAGAAGAAAAAGACCCACAAAAACAAACCCAAAACAATTAAGAAAATGGTAATAGGAACATACATATCAATAATAATCTTGAATGTAAATGGATTAAGTGCCCCAACCAAAAGACACAGACTGGCTGAATGGATACAAAAACAAGACCCACATATATACTGTCTACAAGAGACCCACTGCAGACTTAGTGACACATGCAGACTGAAAGTGAAGGGATGGAAAAACATATTCCATGCAGATGGAAATCAAAAGAAAGCTAGAGTAGCAATACTCGTATCAGATAATATAGACTTTAAAATAAAAAATGTTACAAGAGACAAGGAAGGATACTACATAACAATCAAGGGATCAATCCAAGGAGAAGATATATCAATTATAAATGTTTATGCACCCAACATACGAGCACCTCAATACATAAGGCAAATGCTAACAACCATGAAAGGGGAAATTGACAGTAACACAATAAGAGTAGGGGACTTTAACACCCCACTTACACCAATGGACACATCATCCAAAGAGAAAATAAATAAGGAAACACAAGCATTAAATGACACAACTGACCAGATAGAGATCATTCCACCGAAAACTGGCAGAATACACTTTCTTCTCAAGTGCACATGGAACATTCTCCAGGATATATTACATCTTGGGTCACAAATCAAGTCTCAGAAAATTTAAGAAAATTGAAATCATACCAAGCATCTTTTCTGACCAAAATGCTATGAGATTGGAGATCAATTACAGAAAATAAACTGTAAAAACCACAAATACATGGACGCTAAACAGTGTACTACTAAATAACCAAGAGATCACTGAAGAAATCAAAGAAGAAATTAAAAAATACATAGAAACAAATGACAAGAAAAACATAACAACCCGAAGCCTGTGGGACGCAACAAAAGCAGTTCTAAGAGGGAAGTTTATATCAATTCAATCTCACTTCAAGAAACAAGAAAAATCTCAAATAAACCATCTAACCCTACACTTAAGCAACTAGAGAGAGCAGAACAAACAAAACCCAAAGTCAGTAGAAGGAAAGAAAACATAAAGATCAGAGCAGAAATACATGAAATAGAAATGAAGAACACAATAGCATATATCAATAAAACTAAAAGCTGGTTCTTTGAGAAGATAAACAAAATTGATAAACCCTTAGCCAGACTCATCAAGAAAAAAAGGGAGAGGATGCAAATCAATAAAATTAGAAATGAAAAAGGAGAAATCGCAACTGACACTGCAGAAATACAAAGGATTATAAGAGACTACTACAAACAACTATATGCCAATAAAATGGACAACCACGAAGTAATGGACAAATTCTTGGAAAGGTACAATTTTCCAAGACTGAAGCAGGAAGAATTAGAAAATATAAACAGACCTATCACAAGTAATGAAATTGAAACTGTGATTAAAAATATTCCAACAAACAAAAGTCCAGGATCAGGTGGCTTCACAGGCGAATTCTCTCAAATATTTAGAGAAGAGTTAACACTGATCCTTCTGAAACTCTTCCAAAAAATTGCAGAGGGAGGAACACTCCCAAATTCATTCTATGAAGCCACCATCACCCTGATACCAAAACCAGAAAAAGATATCATTAAAAAAGAAACAAATAGACTAATACCACTGATGAACAAGATGCAAAAATCCTGAACAAAATACTAGCAAACAGAATCCAACAACATACAAAAAGGATCATACACCATGATCTAGTGGGATTTATCCCAGGGATGCAAGGATTCTTCAGTATACGCAAATCAATATGATACACCAACCAACAAATTAAGGAATAAAAACCATATGATCATCTCAATAAAGGCAGAAAAAACTTTTCACAAAATTCAACACCAATTTATCATAATACCTCTACAGAAAATGGGCATAGAGGGAACCTGCCTCAACATAATAAAGGCCATATATGACAAACCCACAGCAGACATCATTCTCAGTGGTGAAAAACTGAAAGCGTTTCCCCTAAGATCAGGAAGATGACAAGGATGTCCACTCTCGCCACTCTTATTCAACATAGTTTTGGAAGTATTAGCTACAGCAATCAGAGAAGAAAAAGAAATTAAAGGAATCCAAATCAGAAAATGAGATGTAAAACTGTCACTGCTTGAAGATGACATGATACTATACATAGAAAATCCTAAAGATGCCACCAGAAAACTACTAGAACTAATCAATGACTTTGGTAGAGTAACAGGATACAAAATTAATGCACAGAAATCTCTTGCATTCGTATACACTAATGGTGAAAAATCTGAAAGAGAAATTAAGGAAACAATCCCATTTACCATTGCAACAAAAAGCATAAAATACCTAGGAATAAACCTACCTAATGGGGCAAAAGACTTATACTCAGAAAGCTATAAGACACTGATGAAAGAAATCAAAGATGACATAAACAGATGGAAAAATATACCATGTTCTTGGATTGGAAGAATCAATATTGTGGAAATGACTATACTACCCAAAGCAATCTACAGATTCAACGCAATCCCTTTCAAACTACCAATGGCATTCTTTACAGAATTAGAAGAAAAAATTTTACAATTCATATGGACACACAAAAAACCCCGAATAGCCAAAACAATCTTGAGAAAGAAAAACAGAGCTGGAGGAATCAGGCTCCCTGACTTCAAACTATACTACAAAGCTACAGTAATCAAGACAGCATGGTACTGGCACAAAAACAGAAATAGAGATCAATGGAATAGGATAGAAAGCCCAGAGATAAATCCACACCCATATGGTCACCTAATTTACAACAATGGAAGCAAGAACATATAATGGAGAAAAGACCTCCTCTTCAATAAATGGTGCTGGGAAAACTGAACAGCTACGTTTAAAAGAATGAAATTAGAACACTCCCTAACACCATACACAAAAATAAACTCAAAATGGATCAAAGAGCTAAATGTAAGAACAGACACTATAAAACCCTTACAGGAAAGCATAGGAAAAACACTCTTTGGCATAAACCACAGCAAGATCTTTTTTGACCCACCTCCTAGAGTAATGGAAATAAAAACAAAAACAAATAGGACCTAATTAAACTTCAAAACTTTTGCACAGCAAAGGAAACCATGAACAGGTTGAAAAGACAACCCTCAGGATGGCAGAAAATATTTGCCAATGAAACAACGGACAAAGGATTAATCTCCAAAATATACAAAGAGCTCATGGAGCTCAATATCAAAAAACAAACAATTCAGTTAAAAACGGGCAGAAGACCTAAATAGACATTTCAACAAAGAAGACATAGAGGCACATGAAAAGATGCTGGACATCACTAATTATTAGAGAAATGCAAATCAAAACTACAATGAGGTATCACCTCACACTGGTCAGAATGGCCATTATCAAAAAATCTAGAAACAGTAAATGCTGGAAAGGGTGTGGTGAAAAAGGAACCCTCCTGCACTGTTGGTGGGAATGTAAATTGATACAACCACTATGGAGAACAGTATGAAGGTTCCTTAAAAAACTAAAAATAGAACTACCATATGACCCAGCAATCCCACTACTGGGCATATACCCTTAGAAAACCATAATTCAAAAAGACACATACAGCACCCCAATGTTCATTGCAGCACTATTTACAATAGCCAGGACATGGAAGCAACCTAAATGTCCATCGACAGATGAATGGATAGAGAAGATGTGGCACATATATACAATGGAATATTACTCAGCCCTAAAAAGAAACGAAATTGAACTATTTTTAGTGAGGTGGATGGACCTAGATTCTGTCATACAGAGTGAATTAAGTCAGAAAGAGAAAAACAAATACTGTATGCTAACACATACATATGGAATCTTAAAAAAGAAAAAATGATACTGAAGAACCTAGTGGCAGGGCAGGAGTAAAGGAGCAGACGTAGAGAATGACTTGAGGACGTGGAGTGGAGGGGATAGGGAGCTGGAGCGAAGTGAGAGTAGCATTGACTCATATACACTACCAAATGTAAAATAGCTAGTGGAAAGCAGCAGCATAGCACAGGGAATTCAGCTCAGTGCTTTGTGATGACCTAGAGTGGTGGGATAGGGAGGGTGGGAGGGGGGCTTAAGAGTGAGGGGATATGGAGATATGTGTATGCTTATGACTGATTCACTTTGTTATACAACAGAAACTAACACAGTATTGTGAAGCAATTATACTCCAATAAAGATCTATTTTAAAAAAAATTTACCGAGACTTGATTTGTGACCCAAGATGTGATCTATCCTGGAGAATGTTCCATGTGCACTTGAGAAGAAAGTGTAGTCTGCTGTTTTTGGATGGAATGTCCTATAAATATCAATTAAATCTATTTGGTCTATTGTGTCATTTAAAGCTTGTGTTTCCTTATTAATTTTCTGTCTGGATGATCTGTCCATTGGTGTAAGTGAGGTGTTAAAGTCCCCCACTATTATTGTATTATTGTCGATTTTCTCTTTTATAGCTGTTAGCATTTGCCTTATGTATTGAGGTGCTCCTATGTTGGGTGCATATATATTTATAATTGTTATATCTTCTTCTTGGACTGATCCCTTGATCATTATGTAGTGACCTTCCTTGTCTCTTGTAACAGTCTTTATTTTAAAGTCTATTTTATCTGACATGAGTATTGCTACTCAAGCTGTCTTTTGATTTCTATTTGCATGGAATGTCTTTTTCCATCCCTTCACTTTCAGTCTGTACGTGTCCCTAGGTCTGAAGTGGGTCTCTTGTAGACAGCATATATATGGGTCTTGTTTTTGTATCCATTCAGCAAGCCTTTGTCTTTTGGTTGAGGCATTTAATCCATTCACATTTAAGGTAATTATTGATATGTATGTTCCTATTACCATTTTCTTAATTGTTTTAGGTTTGTTTTTGTAGGTCCTTTACTTCTCTTTTGTTTCCTACTTAGAGAAGTTCCTTTAGCATTTGTTGTAGAGCTGGTTTGGTGGTGCTGAATTCTCTTAGCTTTTGCTTGTCTGTAAAGCTTTTGATTTCTCCATCGAATCTGAATAAGATCCTTGCCGGGTAGAGTAATCTTGGTTGTAGGTTTTTCCCTGTCATCACTTTAGATATATCGTGCCACTCCCTTCTGGCTTGTAGAGTTTCTGCTGAGAAATCAGCTGTTAACCTTACAGGAGTTCCCTTGTATGTTATTTGTCATTTTTTCCCTTGCTGCTTTTAATAATTTTTTTTTGTCTTTAATTTTTGTCAATTTGATTACTATGTGTCTCGGCGTGTTTCTCCTTGGGTTTATCCTGCCTGGGATTCTGTGTGCTTTCTGGACTTGGGTGGCTATTTCCTTTCCCATGCTAGGGAAGTTTTTGACTATAATCTCTTCAAATATTTTCCCAGGTCCTTTCTCTCTCTCTTCTCTTTCTGGGACCCCTATAATGCGAATATCGTTGTGTTTAATGTTGTCCCAGAGGTCTCAGGCTGTCTTCATTTCTTTTCATTCTTTTTTCTTTATTCTGTTCCACGGCAGTGAATTCCACCATTCTGTCTTCCAGGTCATTTATCCGTTCTTCTGCCTCAGTTATTCTGCTATTGATTCCTTCTAGTGTATTTTTCATTTCAGTTATTGTATTGTTCATCTCTGTTTGTTTGTTCTTTAATTCTTCTAGGTCTTTGTTAAACATTTCTTGCATCTTCTCGATCTTTGCCTCCATTCTTTTTTCCGAGGTCCTGGATCATCTCCACTATCATTATTCTGAATTCTTTTTCTGGAAGGTTGCCTATCTCCACTTCATTTAGTTGTTTTTCTGGGGTTTTATCTTTTTCCTTCATCTGGTGCATAGTCCTCTGCCTTCTCATTTTGTCTTATCTTTCCGTGAATGTGGTTTTCATTCCACAGGCTGCAGGATTGCAGTTCTTCTTGCTTCTGTTCAAGCCTACATTTCTTTTTACACATATACTTTTCTAAAGAAAATGTTCCCATTAAGTACACAAAGCAATGTGAGTGGCAGGTTATGAACCTGATATTTAAGTAACTGGGGAAATTAAATCATATTGCAAAATCCTCATGCTACAATTATAGGGAAGTAAGGATTATACCAAATATTTCCTTCTTTATCCATTCCAAAATAACTAAACTCAAAGGGAATTAAAAGCATTTACCCTCCACTAAACAGAGCCTGGCGTAATTTGAAGATGCAGAGGGAGACAGGGATGCAAGCTGAGGTCCATTAGGCAATAGTTTGATCGCAGCTGAGTCCCTGTGCTTTGGGCAAGTTGCATAACCTAGGCCTTTCATCACCTATAATATGGGGTTAATAATAGTAACTACCTCATTAGCGTTTCTGTGTGGATTAAATGAGCTAATACATGCAAAGTATTTAGCTCAGTGTCTGCCGGAGTGTGTGCAATCAGTTGTTATTATTATCTATTCTTATTCTTTTGTTTCCTTGCCTTTAAAGAATGAGCTGGAGGCATTCAGATCCTCTTAAGGCAAGACTTTTCACAAAAGAAATGAAAAAGAAAATTATGGATGACAAAAACTCACTGACAAGTGAAGAGATACACTGAGCAACGCAAATAATGATATGTAAGGGTGGTGGCAGGTCCGTGCAAGATTTAGAACAGATAGAACACCCTCAGAATAAGAGCAGAGGTTGTGGTTTCCCCACACAGCATGTGCGTTTGTGTCTCTGTGTGTGTCTGTATAACCAGAAAAATTATTTTCTACTAACCACAGCTAGCTCTCTGACAATAAATGACAACTTTGACAAGCTTGCATCACCAAGGAGGTAGCAAGACTCCAGCAATACTAGTTCTGGGTCCAAGAGTCTGAGAAATTTCCCCTCATGGAACAAATTATGATCTGATTGACATGGGCAAACAATGCAAAATGCCAGTGTCGAGCCAGCAAAGTGATTTCCTAGGCAGAGGCCTCATTGAATGAAGAAGCATATGACATCTCTATACTCTAGAGTCTTTCCAATGCTTGGATCAACATCTCGGCTTTCAAGCAAAATTTTCTCTAGCTGTGTTTTCTTGATGGGGCAGGGAGGGCATCAGACATTCTAATTCCCAAATTTGTCTCCACCTTCTTTATGGGAATGTTGCCGGAGGATAAATTATCAGGCAAATGGTTATGCTGAGTGATCTCTAAGATTGTCTAATTCTGATATTCTCCAGGAAATTGTAGTTTCATCTTGTGAATCTCAGCGATGGTCTCTCATTTGGAGACAGAATTTGTCTTCATGCTCTGTGCAATTCTGCTTATCACCAGGAAGCAGGATGGTGCAGTAAAAGGAGCACAAGGAGGGAAAGCTGATCTGGATTCAAATCCTGGTTCTGCCATACCCATTTCCTCATGTGTAAAATAATATCCATCCAGCAGTGAGGCTCTGGGGATTCAAGATCATCTCTATACACTCACTGAGTGCTGACTATTGCTATGATTTTTCGCTTAGCCTCTTTTCCCCATCTCTGCATCAGCTTCTTTCTTATCTCTTCTTGCAAGATTCTTTTTAATGGCAGTATTATCAAACAGAGAGTGTACAGCAGTGGTTGTTACGATGTGCTTGGAAGGGAAACTGCCTGGTTCTACTACTGATTAACATTTTAACTTTGGGCTCATTTTTTAGCTTCTTGTGCATCAATTCTCTTATGTAGAAAATAAGGACAATAACAGAAACTACTTCAAAGGATTGCGACAGGATGAAATGTGTGCCACATGCAGAGCTTTTATAGTGTGAGCTATTATTATTTTGTATTAGTATTTAGAAATTGTCTAACACTGGATCAGTATGAAGTCATCAACCAGTCAAGTAGGAGGGAGGGATGAGACCTGGGAGACAAAGCATCAGAGAAAGAGAAAAGTGAAAACCTATTTACTCCACATGATGCCCAGCCTGAGTGGCAAGGAGCAGAGGACCAGAAGCTCTCTCTCAGAGCTCACGGGGCTTCAATTTCCTCAACGTGATCTCCTCGAGGCAAGGGATCATGCTTTGTTTGTGCGGGTACCCTTAATGACTGGCCCAAAGAAACACTCAGGAAAAATTGTTGGAATAAATAAATGTAGGACAGAATATAGAACTTTGAGTTATTGCCAGGCTGTCAAGCCTTCTGACTTACTTGGCAACCTGGACAGTTTACAGACTGGTAACACATAAGGTAACCTAAAGCCCTTTACAGCTTGTCAACAGGGGACCCGGAACTACATCTGCCTGCCCCAGGTGATTTGTAGTACACTCTTCAGGACCATTAAAATACCTGGAAAGGCCTGACCAAACAGGACATCTGATCAACTTTATAAAGCCTATGCTCCTGGGCACAGTTCAACGCAAGTAGCCCAATCCCTTTGCTGCAGCAAGAATTCTTTTAGATCATCTTTCTGGCAGAAGAGTGTCCTCCCCAAAGGTGGGACTGTTATCCATGTGACCTCTCAAAATCCATTTCTCTACTGCGATGCATTCAGTGACCTCCTCCAGTGTGAAAAACGGTATCCTTGTGGCTCAAAAGCATTTTTTCCCCCTCCTCCCTGTTCAACATGAGTCGTCTGTTTCTTCTTGCCAGTAGGACACTTCCCGTGTTCATTCCCAAAACTTCCCTGTAAAGAAGGCAGTAGGGTATAAAAATAAACCCTTCAGAAGCAGAAATGGCTCACTGGGCAGCTGCCTGGCTGATCTGAAGTCCTGTTCTAACACTAGCCCACCAACTAGCTGTCAAGTAGAGGGCTGTTTAGAATGTCAGCTCTGAAATTAGACTAAGTCCATACCCTTGCTCCATCCTCACCAGCTGTGTTACCCAGGGCAAATTTCTTAACCTCTCAATGTTTCCATTTTCTCTCTGTAAAATAGGGTTAAGAACAGTACCTATCTCATAGCATTTAGTGAGAATTTAATACGTTAATTCAAGTAAAGCATTTTGAAGAGTATCTGGTTCATGATAAGAGCACAATAAAAATTCCCTAGGATTTCTGAGGCCACTGTGAATTCTCAGCATTGAATGCACATGTGAATGAATGACAAGTGGAGCCAAATTACTTGCAGAACTGAGAGTGAAAATGTATGACGGCCGTAGCGCTCAGCCCACTCTTAGTTCCTTCTTTCTGATCTGGTTATTCACTAATGTCAGTAGCCAGTTTTGAGAAGGAAATTCTTCTTTTTTTACACTCAAGAAAATGTCAGTCCCCAAACAAGTCTGAAGTGAATTAAAATATTCCATTTTCATTCACCTTTAACTCTGAATCACTGTCTATTTCACCTAACGGGAGAGATTGATTCTTTGAAGTAGGATTTAGAAAGAGACAGGACGTAAGTACTGTGACAGTTTAATTCTTGTTTTAAAATGTGTCCTTGAATCATGTGCCCTTGCTTTCTTGCCTTGGCACCCAGGAGTCCACTGGCATGGAGCTGTGCTGAGCTGTCAGCATGCGAATGTGGCCGGGCCGCTTTCCCCTCTTGTTTTCAGTTGAAAATGAAGTAAATTTCTGGAAACCACTCACCATGTATTGACATCTATGAATGGAGACAGGAAAAAAAAAGATAGTATAATCATCTCCTGCCGAGTACAGTAAACTGATCTGAGATTTTTCAGGAGAGAGCTAGGATTACAGTTTATAACTTTGTCTAGGTCCTTCTGATTTTACATTTTTCCTACTGAGAAGAGAACTGGCAGGAGTGTTTGACCATTAATGATGGATTCAAAAGCATTTGGTACCTGCTGTCATTTGTGTTTCTCAAACACGTTGGTGGAAGAGGTGAGCCATCTGCATTTTCCCGAGGTTCTGCTGCCATGTGCACCAAGGGACAAGGAAGCTGATGGCTGAAACATCTGCTGAAAGTTTCCAATAGCAATATTGGATGGAGAGGAGCATAGAAATTCCTACCAATGTTTTCCACACAGACAATCTGATACATTTCACTTTGTTCAGGCCATGAGGAGGTGCAGGGGAGAAGATGAATGAGGCCCTTTCTATGCAGGTCTTTTCCCTGGCAAAGAAGCCCACCATCAAAGAATACAGTGCGGCTCCCTCTACCCTCCTGAGTAGTTTGGCAGACACATTTTGTAACCAGTGATGGTGCCAGCTGTTTGTAGCAGGCTCTGCCACAGCAAATCAACTGTGATATTAAAAAGAAAAACAGCCTGGCAATGTGGAAATTATCCCATCCAGCAGTGTTTCCCCAAACAAGAGGCTTGATTTTGCTGCCCAAGTGAGAGTGACAGAACTGATTAATCCTTTATTCCACATGTCATTCTCCTCCATCAAATTTTGGTTGTTTATTTGTTAATCTTTTATATAAAAAGGCAACATTGTGACTATTTAAATAGCCCAAGCAAAGTGAAGATTTGGCAAATTGCACAGTAAAATTAAGCCAGCCAAATGAAGAAGCAAAGAAATCGGGTCATGCAAGGTCAAGAAATCTATTGTCCCCTGAACTTTCTGGATTGGCTCTATCTATGATGAAACCACTTTCTTTTCTGCTATAGTAACTCACACAGCCATCTAGATAATTTAATCTCTGAAGACAACTGGTCCATATACTTTTAGACCCAATGTAGATTGTTTTTTGTTTTTTTTTTTGCAATCTGAATAATTTACAAGGCTGAAATTAACAAGGAAATTTCCAGCTCTTTCTTCATTTTGTGCCAGTTCACCCCCGTGAGAAGCATCAGGAAGAACAGGGACAAGGAAGAGGTTTGCGCCTTTAGCTGTTGAGCAGTTCAGCTAGCCAGGTGCAGAGCAGTGTCAGATGGGATAGCTTTTTCATGTGTCCAGCCCTTGGTGCCCAGATAACTGTAGAAGCTCCATAAGCATATGTTTTCTTTCTCCTTTGACTCCACAGAGTTGTAGAGGTGCAAGCTCTTCATTTACGAAGCTGAGGCCCATGGCTCAGGAACCAGCAAAAGACCAGGAGCTAATGGAATCCAGGAAGAGGCCAGTCCACCCGGTGATCATTGGGCTCTTGATCTCTTCACCAAACTTTGTAAGTAAGAGAGTCACAGCTAGTACCATGCTACTCTGTCAAACAACTAACTAATTGTACAGCCTTGGGTACCAACAAGCTGAGAGCTTCTGGGTTGGTGAACGCATCACCATGCTAGGAGGGTGCCATGCCTGGAGAGGGCCTGGGAGCTCTGCATCCCGCCCCCATCTCTTCCATTTGGTTGATCCTGAGTTCTATCCACCCACCCCATACCTTGCCTTATGCATCTCTTTCATTTGGCTGTTTCTGAGTTGTATCCTTTATGATAAAAATGGAAAGTGTAAGTTAAATGTTTTTCTGAGTTCTATGAGCCATTCCAGTGAATTATCAAACCTTAGGGGGGTCATGGGAACCTTCAAATGTGTAGGCAGCCAAGCGGAATGCAGGTAGCCTGGGGACTCTATTTGTGGCCGAAGTCTAAAGCAGTCTTGTGGACTAAGCCCTTAACCTGTGGGGTTTGTGCTAATTCTGAGTAGTGTCAGAATTAAATTGAATTGCAGGACTACAATATACCTATATACCTATCTGTAAATGAACAAACATACTCCTTAGTATCCTTGCCAGCCAATACTGAGTGAGGTAATTTGCAACTTAACATTTTTCTAAAGTGAAATTTAAGGAAATAGGCTACTTATCTTTTGATCATTGTGCCGAGCGTGAGGAAACACAAGGAGAAATTTCCATTTCAGTTTCCGCATCTATAAAATGAGCATCATATTGGTACCTACCTCATGAGGTTGATGTAGAATTAAATACAATACTACAAGTAAAGTGCTCAGTACAGTGTCTAGCGCAAGAAGCACTCAGTAAACAATAATGATAACTACCATTTGTTGAGCACTTACTATATGCCGAACACTCTTGGAACTTTACAAACATAGATTGAAGGGCGTATGACAATTTTATGAAGCGTATGACAATTTTATAAAGTAGATATTGTTATACCTATTAAACAATAAGAAGAAGAAGAAATGCTAATTAAAGGTTAGATGACCTGGTAACTTCTTCTGATACAATCAACAATCAGTTACTAGACAGCTGTTGGGCACAGTGCTTATTGGATGTGGGTTCTGGACACCCTGTGATGTAATCTCAGCTTTCCTACTTAGCAGCCAGGCGACCTTGGGCAAATAACTTAACCTCACTGAGCCTCAATTGTCTTCTCTGGAAAATGGGGCTAATAATCATAGCTAATAGGGTTGTTGTGAGGCTAATTTGACAATATAAATGAAGCACGTTTGGCCTGTAAGGAGCTGGTAATACCCCAGTTCAAAACATGCTGCTTGTTTTGAATCCCCAGCCACTCCACTTACTGGCTGGGTGACCTTGGGCAAGTCACTTAACCTCTCAGGCCTGGCCAGTGGTGAAGATCGAAGAGCTTAAAGTACATAAAGTGCTTATTTGGTAAGTATTCAATAAATAAATAAGCGTGTTTATAGACATGAGTTTTTATAATTGACAAGGTCAAGCAGGAAACAGTATCAGACTGTGATTACAGGCAGGAAAGTCTCTAAGGGTTTTAAGGAGGCAGAGGCTGGGCACTGAGCAAGTCTGAGTTGAGCCTCAAATTCAGTTCAATGCAACATTTAGTATGGCAGGCTCCGTACCAGGTTCCAGGAATTTACACATGAATATGGGCAGTCCCAGCTGTCTGGGGGAGCAGTCTGTCTGGTGGGATAGATGGGCTAGGAAGCATCAACCTATGAAAATATCCTGGGTATTACACTAGAGAAAGGCAAGCAAAAAGGAGAAGCCAAGTAAGAAAGATGGGAGCAGTGGCCTGTGCCTGAGGGAAGGGCATGAGGCTCAGAGGAAGCAAAGGAGAAAACTGGGTAAAGATGCGGGTTATCGATCTACTAAGCCACCATGCTGTCTTGACAGAACCCAGAGGCCTGCAGACATGAAAGGTGACACTGTAAAAAGTTTGAGGGTTGTTTGGAAGGGGCTTTGATCAGATCGTTGATATCATGTTCTTCCCTTTTGTCAACTGTAGCTGCAGTATCCCAGGTATTCCTTGTTTTCTGGCATTTAACTTAGCTAGGGTTGTCTGAATTCCAAGCTGAGAACTTCCAGCTCTGTTCTGTACTTCTGTATTAGGTAAGACTTCTTTTGGCAAGTGGCAGAACCCTACTCAAACTACATTAAGCAAAAAAGGGAATTGATTGTCCCACTTAATTGGAAATCCGAGGATGTTTCTCGTTTAAGGTATATCTGGGGCCTCCAACTAGACAACCACGTGTTCACCCTCCCTCCTCACTGTTCAGTTCAGCTTTTCTCCCCATTGGCTTTTTTCTCAAAAGCAGGTTTTTCAGATTAGCAACCCCCGAAGAGAGTTACTTTTTTGCCAGTAGTTCCTGCAGAAGTTGCCAGGATATTTTCATTGACTTGGCTTGGGCACATGACCATTGACTAGGGGGATGGAGTGTTCTGACTGGTCATGTCCGGCTGGGCATAGCCTGAAAGCCATTGGGTAAGATCC
Organism: Balaenoptera borealis; assembly: GCF_965194805.1. NCBI lineage: Eukaryota > Metazoa > Chordata > Mammalia > Artiodactyla > Balaenopteridae > Balaenoptera > Balaenoptera borealis. The sequence continues at coordinate 122,192,781 of NC_138867.1, read as the reverse complement.
ATGATACTCAAACTGAATGAACTGAGAGTTGGGAAGAGGTGGTTCCACAAAAAATTGGTGAGCCAAGAAAAACTTTTATCCACTACAGTGCTTTCTAAAGGAAGAAGGAAGCAGAGAGAAGAAGGTAAGGAGATAGAAGGGGAAAGGGGTTATTTCTGCAAAACCAGTATTTCCAGATCAATCAACTCAACCATGGATCTGCAGTCACTCTCATTTTGGATTGAATTCTTTTGACTTTTAAAGCTATTTCATTCCCCATTTTTTAGAATTCCAAGCCTTTTATTACATTCTTATATTGCCTCTTGTTCTTGATTTTCATAGACAGTTTTATAATGATACAATGAAAAGATACTTTGGAGAAAAATATTTTAGGAAGAGGTTTCCTTTGTACCTAGAATAGCAGGGACTGTGTGTGATTTGGACTCTTCAGTGTACTGCTTTTGGTTCTTAAAGCTGCACCAATTTGGAACTCTTGGGATATTTCTACCGAAGGGTAATAGCAGTGGATTATTCAGATGTTGAGCACTGGGGTCTCTGACCTGGAGTTTGATCTCTCTCTCTCTCTCTCTCTCTGCCACTGAATACAGATGTGGCAGTATGTTTACCTAGAAGCAAAGATCGTTCTCTTAACCAGACCCAAAGATCCTGGGACACCTGGACTTTTTGTCCAGAATATTTGGACATGTTTTCAGTTTTTCTCCATGTGCCCAACCTTTTCTTCTTTTTATTTTACTTGTTAACAGTTGACTTTGATTTTCCAACCAGCTCACTTGTTCCAAAGAAGGGTGCTAGACACCATGGAAAGCCTTAAAAGTAGAACTGTACAGCACAGCTTAACCTTTTTTCCCCCACTTACCCTTCCATTGTAATTGTTATTTAAAATAGCTTCAACCCCAAGACTGGAACCCCTTAGCTGTCACCATAGCTACCTCCACTCTCCTTGCATGTTTGATGGTATGAATTTAATGTGCCATCAATTCCCAAAGCCCTGTTTTCCTGCCCATTCAAGACCTCTCCCCCACTATCCTAAACCTCAAAGAGTTCATATTTAGTAATTGAAGGAGCTAAGAACCTTCCCATGTGAATCTACAAAGGGAGGGATCTACAACCCCAAAGCCTCAAAGCCATAGGCTTAACCAGTAGAGCTGCCCCCAGAAATCTCACTTGGATGTAAGGTAACCTCTATAAATTATGCAGCTCCTTTCCACTTATAGGGAAGACTTCTGGTGTCTGTCCTGTGGTCACACATGGCCCTGGCTGACTTACGCATGTGAATTCATTTCCTCTATGAGCACTGTGTTGAATAAGCACTCTAGGCGGTTGTGGCCAAAATTTATTTCTCCCGAATTTCATTATTGCAGTTCTTCACTCAGAAAAGTGGTTGCAGGCAAAGAGAAGCTGAACTGAAGTAACAACTCCAGGACAAACCCCACCAGACAGTGTTTTGACAGCTTAAGAGCTGCCATGGAGTCCGTCATGTGGTCAGGCTTCTCATGGGTTGTCTAGATGCCTGGCCATCCAAGCTGCCATTTTCCCCTGATTCATGGTCAGTTCTGAAGGTCTTTATTTATAACCCAAAGAAACTTTCACACACACACACACACACACACACCAGAAAGAAGAGGGAAACCTTTCAAGGAATTTTTATAAATAATGTTCCTTAATGGACATGGTGCTTCCCACAGTTCCCCAGACTCTGTCTAAATGGTTTAATATTTTCACCTGGTCATCAGATTTCCTACATAAAGAGAGGAGAGCTCGGACATCTTATTTGAGAAAGACTCTGCAGCTGTGCAAATACAGTTTGCCTGAACATGAATCCATCTGTCAGGTGAGATTTCCTTCTTCAAATAGCAAGAATTCCAAGTGCAGTGGATTAGTGTCTATGCTAGAAGAGTTCTCAGCTATGCAAAAGCTGAGTTATAGTGAAATCCATTCAGGATCCTCTGGGTATTCGGATTCTGAGTTTTCATGGGAAACAATGGACATTCCTCTCTGTCACTTGGCCCAAGAGTTTCAGCATCGTATTTAATTCTGGCCCACTCTGTGAAGGGTCCCTTAATGATTCTATGCATCTTTCATTTATTCAAAAACATCAGGTGCATGTTGTGTGCCAGCCACAGTGCTGAGAGGTAAGGAAACAAAGATGAAGAATACCTACCTTCAAGGAACTTGCAGTTTAAGTGAAAGACGGGTATTACAACACAGTATGATAATGCTTTGCAAATCAAGATAAAGTAATACCCCAAAATGGGAGTGGGATCAACTTTGGACAGGGAGGTGTGTTTCAGGAAGGCTTCTCAGAAGAGAAGATACCTGAGCCTGGGATTTGAGGAACAAGTAGGAATGGTGAGGGTCAGGAATTCTAGACAGAGGGACCACCATGTGCGAAGTCGTTGAGATATAAAAGAAGTGTGAAAAGGGAGCTCCAAGTGGCTGGAGAGGACCTAGTACAGGGAGCACAGGGCAAGCTTGATAGGAGGCAAAACATGTAGGGCCTCTGAATCATTCATTCTTAAGTGTGGAGCCATTAAAGGCTTTCTATCAGAGGGGTGATTTGAGCAGGTCTGTATTTCTGAAAATTTACTTTTGGCTCTAGCATGATGGATAGCAAGTCACATTATACTTATTTTCTATGTCAAATAATTAATAATTTATATAGCTTCTCTTCTGTATTAATTTATCCTAGAGATGGCATATATACACTACAATTCCCCCTCTTCCTGAAGCCATGAGAGATGTTGCTAATCAGTTTTAACATCTTTCTCGCTAAATTCAGTTGCAGACTAAATCTTTTCTCTCAACCCTAATATTCAAGCATTCATTATCAACTACCTGGAGTTGGCATCGAATTGAGTCTTGTTCTCCATCCCTGGCCTATTGATTGCAGGGCCTCATTGCTCTGTATGCCATTTGATATCTGTCTTCCTCCTATACTTGCCCTAACCTCAGCATGCAGCAACTCATTCCAGAGCAGCCCCTCTCCTCCTTTATCCCTTTCTCTCTCTCAGCATTGCTGCCTCTAGTTCTTCGCTTTCTCTGGCCTGAGGGTCCTGAGTCCATTCTGTTTCCTAAATCCAGGAAACACATATCAAGCTCTCCAGTGGTCCTCTCGAGTACCAGTGTCTGGGCTTAAGGGGAGAGGGAAGCACCCACCCATTTCCTGTCATGGTCTAGATTTTCTGAAAGTTGACTCTGAGATAGAATTTAGTATGTAGGTTGATTCTTAAGAGGTGCTTGTGGGATCAATACCTGCGGTGGGGAAGAGATGGAAGCAGGTGCACAGCAGAGGAGTAGAACAAGTATGGGGCCCAGAGGCATCCTCAGCCTAGCCCACAGGGAGCTCTAGAGCTCTAACAGCCCCCAGAGTCATCCACAGATGGCCCATCCTTCATTCCCCACCTCAGTGAGCCATTGGATATAGGCCCCAGGAAGGGGTATCCTTGGATGGGGTCGTTCTCTGCAGCTGAGACCAACTCAGAGAAATTCTCTTTCCTTCCACCAGCCTCTCCTACCTCAACTGCTTTCAGAGCCAGAGGAGAGGGATCACTAAGGTTGTTAGAGTTGGTTTTAGAATTTCTCAGCCTGCTCTGAGAAAGGGCTCTAATTAAAACTTTGGTGAATTTATAATTTTTGTTTTAGATTTTGGATCCTCAGCTAAAAACTGATGCACAGAGTTCCATGTTACCATCCAGCTACACACAGTAACTTGTTACACTAAATGGATTGCAGTATTTGGGCGGTAAAGGCCATGATTTGTATCCTATAATACTCCACGGCATAACAGTTATGAAACTCCCAAATTTCAAATGATCTTTTCTGTGATCATTTGATATGCCCTGGTTTAGAGTTTGGAAAATAGGGTCACTGTATACAGAGGGCTTAGCATAAGTCTGGGCACATAAATGGTACCCTGAAACCCTTGGTGCTGACTCAGTGGCTTTTACCTTAGAAGCTGTAATTGAGTTGTTAGGTGAGTTTGACTTATGGCTGCTCCCAGTGCCTGTAGCTTCCTAAACGCTTCCGAGAGGAGCCTCATTACAGGTAACGTCAGCTCTCTTTCTGTGCCAGTTATAATTTATCCCAATCCTTACAGGAGCATGTTTACCCCTTTTTGTTCTCAGGATAATAAAGCAAATCAAACTGTTCTCTTTAGTTCTTTCTGTTGGCTTCCCCAGATGAATTCCTATGTAGTATACTATGGCTGCCATCATAAACGGCCATCTTTCAAGATTAGGTTTACCTTGCAATTCTGCTATGACCATGCAGGGGAAAGAAAGAAGAGGAAGTAAAAGAAATATACTAGGAAACTGGTAGGTTGCCGACCTTTTTCAAGATCTGGATTTTAAGTCAGCAAGCTATTATTTGAGTTTCAGGCTCTGAAATGACCTTAGATATGTTACTTCTTTCCTCTCTCTGCCTTCGTTCCCTTATCAATAAAATGAAGACATAGGACGGATTCTTGTTTTGTCCAAAATTTTCTTTAGTTCCATGCATGGAGTTTCCTGAGAAATGGTATTCCTGTATGGGATAGAACACTAAAATTGATAGGCAGGCAGAGGAATAAGAGCTAGTAACAAATATTGGGAAGGAATGACCAGAAAAGTAGGAGAGAAATGAGAAAAGTATAAGGTCATGAAAAACGAGAAAAGAGAGGGTCTTGAGAAAGATTAATGAGCAATGTCCAATGTTCTTTAGACGTCAAATAATATAAGGACTGAAAAGATATGAATATTTGATTTTAGTGACCAATAAGTAGTCTGAAGAGTGATTAGACATGAGAGTAGAGAAAGGTATGGAGAGAAACACCCCAAAATATTATTATCGGCTCCCTTGGTGGCGGGAAGAGAGTACCGGAGAAGAAGGCAGTAGAGAATATTAATTTTTTAAAAAAACTTATTTATTACTTGACCTTGTATTAGTTTTGTAATTTTTAAACATCCAGATCAAAGAATGAATGAGAAATGAAAAAGTAAAGACAGCAATTATAAGCTGTACTTCCAAGAAGTTTGTCTAGTAAGTATAAACGTTTGACACAAGATTTTGTGGTCAAACAAAAGGAGCCGAAGTGAAAAAAATCTTTTAATTATTCACATTTCACTCAAATTTTACCATTCCACAACCATAGCCCTCCTCCCAAAGTCTTTTCACTGACAGGAAAGAAGAAAGAGCAGGGTGAAAAGAGAAAATAGGACCTGATATATAATAAACTCCTTCCGTTGACGAAAGTCATTCTGGAGGCTGCATTTGTACTACTTATAGATTTCTCCACGCCAAAGTGTCATTTCAGGTGTGGGATTTGGAACTCTAATCTAAGTTGGTTTTGTATTATCGTGCAGCCCCTACATGTAATCTTAATGAGGGACACCTCCGAAGAGAGTGGTACAGACGTAAGCCTGAAGCCTCTCCTTAACCATTCTTTCTAACTGCCCTCTATAGCTTCAAGAAGCTTTAAGGCTTTAACTCTGAATGAGCTGGGATCTCACACTCGGGCCCAGTATTGGACATCATCTATAAACCTAACTGGGGAAAGAAGATGTAAAGATGAGCAGAAAGAAACTACTATCTTAAGCCATGTTTTAAAAAGGTTTTTTGCATAGTTAAAAAAATAAAACAGTTGGCATTTTGTCAATATCCTAAGACTACTGGGAAAACACATTTTACTGTGTATAAGTGTGTTTGGAGGAAAAAAAGGGAAAAAACAAACAGAAAAACCTTTCGAGCTCAGGAATGAAAGACAGTATTGCAAACTTGGCAACTGCTGGAGCTTTGAAAAGAATGAGATAAAAACAAAGGTGTGGGGAGGTGGTGGGAGGAAAGCTCTGTCACTTAGCAGTGGAATTTTCTCATATTCTTTTAGCGAAATGCTTGAAAATATTTTTTCTAGAATTTTATTCTGTATAACATGAGGTAAAATATCCTTTCTGGTCACAACAGTGCATCACATCATCTAAAATACCTCTTTTCCATAGAAAACTTTCCTCCAATCATCAAGGCCACACATACTTTGGCTGAAATTTCTAGCTTTCAAAGTGAGGACACATTGAAGCAATAACTAGGGGCTTCCCTGGTGGCACAGTGGTTAAGAATCTGCCTGCCAATGCAGGGGACAAGGGTTCGAGCCCTGGTCCGGGAAGATCCCACATGCTGCGGAGCAACTAAGCCCGTGCGCCACAACTACTGAGCCCACGTGCCATAACTACTGAAGCCCATGCACCTAGAGCCTGTACTCTGCAAGAGAAGCCACTGCAATGAGAAGCCCATGCACCACAATGAAGAGTAACCCCCGCTCGCCGCAACTAGAGAAAGCGCACACGCAACAATGAAGACCCAACGCAGCCAAAAATAAAATAAGTAAATAAAAAAAAACAATAACCAATACAACAAATGAGAATCAGGATAAGAAAGAATAGTAAAGAGTATAGATTAAGTACAGTGAATAACTATATATGAGCCCATCCCTCTTAGCTGATTATCCTTCTGCCTGTTGATAGAAAAAATAAAAGCTGTCAAGGATGAACTACCTTAGCTTTCCTAACTGGTATGTCTCAATTCATACGTGCACCCAGACTTTGTTCTTTCTCCTCTGCCCCATGGGAAGAGATGCCATCCTTCTATTCAAGGCTAACTCCTTGGTCCACTCTATTCTGGCTTCTTCAAGGACTTTGCCCCATCACTGTTTCCTCTATTCTCCTGTATTTCTAGCCTCCTTTTTTTTTTTTTTCCTATTCAATGCCAACATATTCACTTCCTTTCTTTCTTTCTTTCTTTTTTTTTTTTTAATTTTTGGCTGCACCACGCAGCATGTGGGATCTTAGTTCCATGACCAGGGATCGAACATGTGCCTCCTGCAGTGGAAGCGTGGAGTCTTAACCATTGGACCACCAGGGAAGTCCCCCAACATATTCATTTTTTCCAACTCTTTTTTCCTTTGTCCAACCAAGAAATGGTCTGACCATGCTACACTTCCAAACTTTCTTCCTATTCTTCTTTTCATTGCCAGACTCTTTTTGGGTTGTCTTCTCACTTCTCTAGTTCCCCCTGCCCATTCAGTTATCTCTGAATTCTACTAATGTTCACTGAACACACTATTTGCTCAAGTCATCAATGACCCCCTAATTGCCAAATATGATGGACATTTCTCAGTCCTTATTAGTATCTCTACGACCTTAGACTCCAATCATAATTCCCTCTTGAAAGACTGCCCTTCTTTGGATTCTGCACCATCAAAAGCCTGTTTTGACTCTTTTCCCTCTGACAGCTCGTAGTTCCTATGTAGACTTCTTCTCTTCTTTCAAGCCCATTGCAGCCCCTTGACTTCTTTCTCTGTGTGCCCTCTCTCTGGCTGGTCTCATCATCCATTCCAATGGCTCCAGACATAGATGTTCCTACCTACTGTTCATATCCACTGGAATGTCTCATGGACTGTTTAGACCCAATATGACCAAACTGAACTCTAATTGAAGAAGCTTCTCTTCCAGAATTGCTTCCATATCTCATTGAATGGCACCGTTGTTCCCCAAGTTCCCTTGTCCAGAGACTTGAAAATCACCCTTGAAAACTTTCCCTTCAATTTCTTCTATCCTAATTCTTCCTTCTTAATAGATGTCCATTCAACCCAGCTGCCTCTACCTGCTAAATAGAACTCCAATCCAATCACTTCTCTCCACCCTTGTTACCACTATCATAGTTCTCTTGTTTCCAATCTTGCTCCTGGCTAATTCATCACACTGCAACCCATAGTGTAACTTTAAAAGCCCTTTAAAATGTTTTACTTTGTCCAAATATCTATCCTTAATGTATGCCTCCTATTCCACAATCACATGATTTAGTAGTTCTCCCTGTTCTGGGATTCTCTAAGCTCTCTATAGCTTTTCTCTCTACTTTTTTGCCTATGACTGGTCCTTGGGGTCCCTTTTTTCAGGGCACCTCCTGTTCACTGTAGGAAGTCAAATCAGGGTGGAGAGAGATGTCTCCCTACTCACCTCCATGTGTTCCCTCTGCCATGACTCTCCCACATTTATGGTCATTATTTAATTCTCATCTCCTCTGCTAGAGTATAAGCTCAGAAAGGACAAGAAAAATATTTAACTTGTTTTCCACAGTATCTTCTGGGACTGGAACAGCATTCTATTCATCGAAGCTGCTCAGTTTGTTTAATACTGGGTAAATGAATGAATAAATGAATGTCCTAAAATCTATTTGCTCATGCAACAGTGGCTTTTGGTCCTAGTCATTCCGCTACTAAAATAAAATAATAGAAATATTTTCCCATTTTCAGGGAAAACTGAAGTCCAGAATTATCTTAAGCTCAAAAAAACATGCCATAAGGTTTCCATACCTGCTACTAGTCATGTGTATACCACACTGTACAAAAGCCTTTGAGATCTGAAACAAGTTTGAACGTCCCAGCTTGAGCTACATTTCACACTCTTCTTCTCTGTCTTCAATATCTTATCTCTCTGCTTAGACTCACCCCCACCCCCTAACCCTCACATATACTGGTACATTACTCTGCTCCACAAAAAGGCACCCAGCCAGGGGGCCAGTGAGAGGGAAATCAGTCTCAAGCCCTAGGTCTGGCAGAAGGTTGCTGAGAACCCAGAGGAAGGGATGCATTTTTCTAATTTGTGTTCTCAGAAGGAGTACATTTTTGCAGTTTGCACAAAGGCTACCCAAAGTGCTAGCAGATGGCAGTGTGCCAGCCTGCCCCTAATTTCTTGAACTCCCAGTGCAAAGCTCACCTTGATTCATGGAAACAGCCAAAAACAGTGATCTCTAAACTGGCTTTTCTATTCCAGTTTCTAATTCAGATAGTCCAAAAGATTGAACTAGTTCACCACTAAGAAGCCTCACTGTTTTTTTTTTTTTAACATCTTTATTGGAGTATAATTGCTTTACAATGGTGTGTTAGTTTCTGCTGTATCACAAAGTGAATCAGCTATACATATACATATATCCCCATATCCCCTCCCTCTTGCATCTCCCTCCCACACTCCCTATACCACCCCTCTAGGTGGTCACAAAGCACCGAGCTGATCTCCCTGTGCTATGCGGCTGCTTCCCACTAGCTATCTATTTTACATTTGGTAGTGTATATATATCCATGCCACTCTCTCACTTTGTCCCAGCTTACCCTTCCCCCTCCCTGTGTCCTCAAGTCTATTCTCTACATCTGCGTCTTTATTCCTGTCCTGCCCTTAGATTCTTCAGAATCACTTTTATTTTTAGATTCCATATATATGTGTTAGAATACAGTATTTGTATTTCTCTTTCTGACTTACTTCACTCTGTATGACTGACTCTAGCTCCATGCACCTCACTACAAATAACTCAGTTTCGTTTCATTTTATGGCTGAGTAATATTCCATTGTATATATGTGCCACATCTTCTTTATCCATTCATCTGTCGTTGGACATTTAGATTGCTTCCATGTCCTGGCTATTGTAAATAGAGCTGCAATGAACATTGTGGTACATGACTCTTTTTGAATTATGGTTTTCTCAGAGTATATGCCCAGTAGTGGGATTGCTGGGTTGTATGGTAGTTCTATTTTTAGTTTTTTAAGGAACCTCCATACTGTTCTCCATAGTGGCTGTATCAATTTACATTCCCACCAACAGTGCAAGAGGGTTCCCTTTTCTCCACATCCTCTCCAGCATTTATTGTTTGTAGATTTTTTGATGATGGCCATTCTGACCAGTGTGAGATGATATCTCATTGTAGTTTTGATTTGCATTTCTCTAATGATTGGTGATGTTGAGCATCCTTTCATGTGTTTGTTGGCAATCTGTATATCTTCTTTGGAGAAATGTCTATTTAGGTCTTCTGCCCATTTTGGGAGTGGGTTGTTGGTTTTTTTGATACTGAGCTGCATGAGCTGCTTGTATATTTTGGAGATTAATCCTTTGTCAGTTGCTTCATTTGCAAATATTTTCTCCCATTCTGAGGGTTGTCTTTCTGTCTTGTTTATGGTTTCCTTTGCTGTGCAAAAAGCTTTTAAGTTTCATTAGGTCCCATTTGTTTATTTTTGTTTTTATTTCCATTTCTCTAGGAGGTGGGTCAAAAAGGATCTTGCTGTGATTTATGTCATAGAGTGTCCTGCCTATGTTTTCCTCTAAGAGTTTTATAGTGTCTGGCCTTACATTTAGCTCTTTAATCCATTTTGAGTTTATTTTTGTGTATGGTGTGAGGGAGTGCTCTAATTTCATTCTTTTACATATAGCTGTCCAGTTTTCCCAGCACCACTTATTGAAGAGGCTGTCTTTTCTCCATTGTATGTTCTTGCCTCCTTTGTCATAAATTAGGTGCCCATATGTGCTTGGGTTTATCTCTGGGCTTTCTATCCTGTTCCATTGATCTATATTTCTGTTTTTGTGCCAGTACCATACTGTCTTGATTACTGTAGCTTTGTAGGGTAGTTTGAAGTCAGGGAGCCTGATTCCTCCAGCTCCGTTTTTCTTTCTCAAGATAGCTTTGGCTATTTGGTGTCTTTTGTGTTTCCATACAAACTGTGAAATTTTTTGTTCTAGTTCTGTGAAAAATGCCATTGGTAGTTTGATAGGGATTTCATTGAATCTGTAGATTGCTTTGGGTAGTATAGTCATTCTCACAATGTTGATTCTTCCAATCCAAGAACATGGTATAACTCTCCATCTGTTTGTATTTTCTTTCATTTCTTTCATCAGTGTCTTACAATGTTCTGCATACAGGTCTTTTGTCTCCTTAGGTAGGTTTATTCCTAGGTATTTTATTCTTTTTGTTGCAGTGGTAAATGGGAGTGTTTCCTTAATTTCTCTCTCAGATATTTCATCATTATTGTATAGGAATGCAAGAGATTTCTGTGCATTAATATTGTGTCCTGCTACTTTACCAAATTCTTTGATTAGCTCTAGTAGTTTTCTGGTAGCATCTTTTGGATTCTCTATGTATACTATCATGTCATCTGCATACAGTGACAGTTTTACTTCTTCTTTTCCAATTTGGAATCCTTTTATTTCTTTTTTTTCTCTGAATGCTGTGGCTAAATCTTCCAAAACTATGTTGAATAATAGCGGTGAGAGTGGGCAACCTTTTCTTGTTCCTGACCTTAGAGGAAATGGTTTCAGTTTTTCACCATTGAGAATGATGTTGGCTGTGGGTTTCTCATATATGGATTTTATTATGTTGAGGTAGGTTCCCTCTGTGCCCACTTTCTGGAGAGTTATTATCATAAATGGGTGTTGAATTTTGTCAAAAGCTTTTTCTGCATCTACTGAGATGATCATATGGTTTTTATCCTTCAGTTTGTTAATATGGTGTATCACATTGATTGATGTACATATATTGAAGAATCCTTCCATTCCTGGGATAAATCCCCCTTGATTATGATGTATGATCCTTTTAATGTGCTGTTGGATTCTGTTTGCTAGTATTTTGTTGAGGATTTTTGCATCTATGTTCATCACTGATATTGGCCTGTAGTTTTCTTTTTTTGTGACATCTTTGTCTGGTTTTGGTATCAGGGTGATGGTGGCCTCGTAGAATGAGCTTGGGAGTGTTCCTCCCTCTGCTATATTTTGGAAGAGTTTGAGAAGGATAGGTGTTAGCTCTTCTCTAAATGTTGGATAGAATTCTCCTGTGAAGCCATCTGTTCCTGGGCTTTTGTTTGTTGGAAAGCTTTTAAATCACAGTTTCAATTTCAGTGCTTGTGATTAGTCTGTTTATATTTTCTATTTCTTCCTGGTTCAGTCTCGGAAGGTTGTGTTTTTCTAAGAATTTGTCCATTTCTTCCAGGTTGTCCATTTTATTGGCATATAGTTGCTTGTAGTAATCTCTCATGATCCTTTGTATTTCTGCAGTGTCAGTTGTTACTTCTCCTTTTTCATTTCTAATTCTATTGATTTGAGTCTTTTCCCTTTTTCTCTTAATGAGTCTGGCTAATGGTTTATCAATTTTGTTTATCTTCTCAAAGAACCAGCTTTTAGTTTTATTGATATTTGCTATCGTTTCCTTCATTTCTTTTTCATTTATTTCTGATCTGAACATTATGATTTCTTTCCTTCTGCTAACTTTGGGGTTTTTTTTTTTGTTGTTCTTCTTTCTCTAATTGCTTTAGGTGTAAGGTTAGGTTATTTATTTGAGGTTTTTCTTGTTTCTTGAGGTAGGATTGTATTGCTATAAACTTCCCTCTTAGAACTGCTTTTATGCATCCCATTGGTTTTGGGTCATCTTGTTTTCATTGTCATTTGTTTCTAGGTATTTTTTGATTTCCTCTTTGATTTCTTCAGTGATCTCTTGGTTATTTAGTAGTGTATTGTTTAGCCTCCATGTGTTTGTATACTTTACAGTTTTTTTCCTGTAATTGATATCTAGTCTTATAGCCTTGTGGTCGGGAAAGATACTTGATACGATTTCAATTTTCTTAAATTTACCAAGGCTTGATTTGTGACCCAAGATATGATGTACCCTGTAGAACGTTCCATGAGCACTTGAGAAGAAAGTGTATTCTGTTGTTTTTGGATGGAATGTCCTATAAATATCAGTTAAGTCCATCTTGTTTAATGTGTCATTTAAAGCTTATGTTTCCTTATTTATTTTCATTTTGGATGATCTGTCCATTGGTGAAAGTGGGGTGTTAAATTCCCCTACTATGATTGTGTTACTGTCAATTTCCCCTTTTATGACTGTTAGCATTTGCCTTATGTATTGAGGTGCTCCTATGTTGGGTGTATAAATATTTACAATCGTTATATTCTTCTTCTTGGATTGATCCCTTGATCATTATGTAGTATCCTTCTTTGTCTCTTGTAATAGTCTTTATTTTAAAGTCTATTCTGTCTTATATGAGAATTGCTACTCCAGCTTTCTTTTGATTTCCACTTGCATGGAATATTTCTCCATCCCCTCACTTTCAGTCTGTATGTGTTGTAGGTCTGAAGTGGGTCTCTTGTAGGCAGCATATATATGGGTCTCGTTTTTGTATCCATTCAGCCAGTGTATGTCTTTTGGCTCAAGTATTTAATCCATTTACATTTAAGGTAATTATTGATATGTATGTTCCTATTACCATTTTCTTAATTGTTTTGGGTTTGTTATTGTATGTCTTTTCCTTCTCTTGTGTTTCCTGCCTAGAGAAGTTCCTTTAGCACTTGCTGTAAGGCTGGTTTGGTGGTGCTGAATTCTCTTAGCTTTTGCTTGTCTGTAAAGGTTTTAATTTCTCTGTCAAATCTGAATGAGATCCTTGCTGGGTAGAGTAATCTTGGTTGTAGGTTTTTCCCTTTTATCACTTTAAATATGTCCTGCCACTCCCTTCTGGCTTGCAAAGTTTCTGCCGAAAGATCAGCTGTTAACGTTATGGGGTTCCCTTTTATGTTATTTGTTGCTTTTCCCTTGCTGCTTTTAATATTTTTTCTTTGTATTTAATTTTTGATTGTTTGATTAATATGTGTCTTGTCATGTTGTTTCTCCATGGATTTATCCTGTATGGGACTCTGCACTTCCTGGACTTGATTGACTATTTCGTTTCCCATGTTATGGAAGTTTTCAACTATACTCTCTTCAAATATTTTCTCAGTCCCTTTCTTTTTCTCTTCTTCTTCTGGGACCCCTATAATTCAAATGTTGTTGTGTTTAATGTTGTCCCAGAGGTCTCTGAGACTGTCCTCAATTCTTTTCATTCTTTTTTCTTTATTCTGCTCTGCGTTAGTTATTTCCACTATTTTATCTTCCAGGTCACTTATCTGTTCTTCTGCCTCAGTTATTCTGCTGCTGATTCCTTCTAGAGAATTTTAAATTTCATTTATTGTGTTGTTCATCAGTGTTTGCTCTTTAGTTCTTCTAGGTCCTTGTTAAAACTTTCTTATATTTTCTCCATTCTATTTCCAAGGTTTTGGATCATCTTTACTATCATTATTCTGAATTCTTTTTCAGGTAGACTGCCTATTTCCTCTTCATTTGTTAGGTCTGGTGGGTTTTTACCTTGCTCCTTCATCTTCTGTGTGTTTCTCTGTCTTCTCATTTTGCTTAACTTACTGTGTTTGGGGTCTCCTTTTCACAGCCTGCAGTTTCATAGTTCCCATTGTTTTTGGTGTATGCCCCCAGTGGATAAGGTTGGTTCAGTGGGTTGCTTAGGCTTCCTGTTGGAGGGGACTGGTGCCTGTGTTGTGATCGATGTAGCTGGATCTTGTCTTTCTGGTGGCAGCACCACATCTGGTGGTGTGTTTTGACATGTCTGCGAACTTAGTATGATTTTAGGCAGCTTCTCTGCTAATGGGTGGGGTTGTGTTCCTGTGTTGCTAGTTGTTTGGCATGGGGTGTCCAGCACTGCAGCTTGCTGGTCGTTGAATGGAGCCAGGTCTTAGCGTTGAGATGGAGATCTCTGGGAGAGCTCTCGCTGATTGATATTACGAGGGGCCAGGAGGTCTCTGGTGGACCAATGTCCTGAACTCAGCTGTCCCACCTCGGAGGCTCAGGCCTGACATCTGGCCGGAGCACCAAGACCCTGTCAGCCACATGGCTGGGTCAACCTGGAGAAGATGGACTGAAGCCAGGAGAAAGCTAGAGGATGGGAGACCTGTCAGAAGGCTTGTTTGATGAAATCAGGCAAAGGATGGTGACATTCTGTACCTGGGCTCTACTTGCAAAGGGGAAAGGGGTGCCTCGGGAAACCAAGCACTCTCTTCCACGATGATGGCGCATGTGGGCACGGATTCAAAGCCTCACTCTTTCAACACATTTAAATCAGTCCCAGTTAAGTGTTTTGTATAAGGGTTAAAGTGTTATCTTCTCAGCATTGTTTTCCAGTGATAATTTTACCAAAGAAACCATTTCTGCTTTAGCAAAGGCAGCGAACAATTTGTCTTTTGGTTTGTGGGTTCACCTACATGACCTATTTGTGCCATTCCAGGGGTGGGATGAAGGGAGCAGTAATGACCTCAGCACTAGGGATTTAGCTCAGTGACCCAGCAAGTTGGGAATGTGCCCAGGCTTCTTTAAGGAATCATCCAACCGTGACTGTTTTATTCAGTTCTCTAAACGCAATGCAAATCATGCAGTTATTTTTCTTGATTCTAAAGATCTTTGGTTTTCATCTTTAATTGTTTAAATGTGCTTTCTAAATTGTTCTTTTGGGGATATTAATATGCATTGCTTGGGGCGAAATAGAAGTACATGTTGGATTTGAGAAATGCTAAATCAAACACAGTTGAACAGGTTTCTCTCCAGTAGGATTTATTGAAGATTTTATTTTCAAATATAAATTATGATTCTCCAGGGATTGGAGTCTCTAATGTGCAATGTTTTCAAACATAATTGGCCAAGAAACCCCCTTCAAAGTGCAACTCTTCAAGGACTGATGTTCTACAGAATCCACTCTGGAAAACGTTGGCCAAAGTGTTGCCTTCCAGAATTGCTTCTGCAACATTCCCTCCAAGTTTGTGGAGAACCAGCACACAGGTCATAAGATTTCTTTTCAATCACCATAATGTGGAATCTTACCAAATGACATTTTGAAAGTTTAATTTCTTTAAAATCTAGTAATTAGATCTCCCTATGTGATGGACAGAGACACTTAATTTTGGGGGTTCAGGCACGTTAGAATTTAAAATCTAGCTAGATCTAGGAAGATTATGAAAAAAAAACATTGGATTTGGAGTTAAATTCCAGACTCAGCTTAGGTAGGACATTTTTTTGGTTCATTTTCTTTCTTTTTTTTTTTTATACATTTATTTATTTATTTTTGGCTGCATTGGGTCTTCATTGCTGCACACAGGCTTTCTGTAATTGTGGTGAGCGGGGGCTATTCTTCGCTGTGGTGTGCAGGCTTCTCATTGCGGTGGCTCCTCTTGTTGCAGAGCACGGGCTCTAGGTGCGCAGGCTTCAGTATTTTTGGCATGCGGGCTCAGTAGTTGTGGCTCGTGGGCTCTAGAACGCAGGCTCAGTAGTTGTGGCACATAGGCTTAGTTGCTCTGCGGCATGTGGGATCTTCCTGTGCCAGAGCTCGAACCCATGTCCCCTGAATTGGCAGGCAGTTTCTTAACCACTGCACCCCCAGGGAAGTACCTGTTTGTTTTCAATTCTAAGGTTTTGTTTAGTTTTGCCCTAAAATTCTCTATTTTGACTTTATAAAATTCTCTATAATTGCCTTTCCTTTTCCCTCTCCTAATTTTAGGAAACCTGATTTTAGGAAACCTAATTTTAGGATCTCTGTCGGACTTCTTGGTTTTCAAACTTTGATATATATTAGAATCACAGGTAGGGATAGAGTGGGGAGGGAGGTGGAGGAGAGTAGTTGGGGAGGGTGGTTGAGAGTTTCTGATGCCTAGTCTGATCCCAGGCCAATTACATCAGAACCCCAGGGACTGGGGATTTCAATTCAGTCTCTACACAGTGTGAGGTTAGTTTTATATGTCAATTTGTCTAGGCCACGATATTCAGTTTTTGGTCAAACACTAGTATAGTTGTTGTTGTGAAGGTGTTTTTTAGATGTGAGTAACGTGTAAATCAGTAGACTTTAAGTAAAGCAGATTACTCTCCATAATGTGAGTGGGCCTTATTCAATCAGTTGGAGGCCTTTAAAAAAAAAGGCTGAGGTCCCTCAAGGAAGAAGGGATTCTGCCTCCAGACTGCAGTGGCAATAGCAACTCTTCCCTGACTCTCCAACCTGCTGGCCTGCAGAATTCAGACAGCCCCCATAATCATATGGGCCAATTCCTTAAAACCAATCTCTTTATATATATAGATAGATAGATAGATATAGATATATAGATAGATACATATAGACACACCATACACACACACACACACACACACACACACACACACACACACACACACCTATACTCATATACTGTCTATCTGTACGTATGTATATATATGTACATCCTATCGGTCCTGTTTCTCTGAAGAACCCTAAGTAATACAGTCTCATTATCAAGCTTCTTACCTACTTTTACCAGGACTACAGCCTCCCTAATCTTCAGCTGCATCTGTCTTCTTCATTATAACTTATGAGTAGAATAACTATTTTTACAAAGTAACATATTGAATTCAAGCAATAGAATCCTTTATATTCAAGCATGGAGAATAATACATCTTTACTTGACCAAATTAGTTTCTTAATTGGCCTTGCTCTTGTAGCTAAATGTATCATGTTAATCTTGAACATTTTTAATAAGTAGATTTATATTAGAGACCAAGTGTTAAAATTGTTTAAACTTGAAAGGTCCAGTTTGCAATGAAATGAAACAGATTCTGGTGGATGTCACTGAGCTGCCAATAAGGATTAATTGTAACTCAAATGTTCTTTATTATTCGTTAATTATGTAATTGTTATTCATCCAGGCTTCTTGATTTTCCATGTTAAATAATCATGCTTCTCTTTCACCCAAGCCTTTCTGTTTAGTTAACTAATTAATTAAGGATGGGGATATTCTGCATTTATTAGCATCCTAATGGGAGATTGATTCCCTGTAGCCCAAACATCTACATATGTTCAATTTTTGAGCTCAGCTTTCTCTCCTTTTAAGTGATTATCATTTTAATTGAAGATACTAGGAATTAAAAAACATGCCCTTAAACGTCCAGTCCAGTCCAGATCATTAAAACTGTCCCTTGTAGACAAATGCAAATGTTGCTACAAGCACTAGAAAGGAATCACACATAACCAGAGCAAGGTATAAATCATCACTAGCCAAGGACACCTGTGGTCTTTGCCATTCCTGTCCTTGAGGTCTGAAGGGCCAGCAACTTTGTAGGAGCATCCACTGGCCTAAGGGTCATTCAAATCTAATTCTTTTTTTTTTCCCAACAGGCTTGGAAGCCAAAACCATAAACACTTACTGAGTTGAACTGTATCAAATATTAAAAATTAGGACATTGTCCCAGAGCCAAAGACATATCATCCATGTTTTAAAGAACCTCTGGAACATGGGCTACAGGGTCTTGCATTATATTCAGTTAACCACAGCATATCACATACTGGTAAAAGAGGGTTCTCTGGTTCCTGGTTGAGGGAAAACCATTTTAATTAGTTGGGTAGGTGGATAGAAGAATGCTTAGTTGCTAGTTATGCATTAAAGCCTACCTTTCTTTTTAAAATTTATTTTATTGAAGTATAGTTGATTTACAATGGTGTGTTAATTTCTGCTGTTCAGCAAAGTGATTCAGTTATATATATATATATACACATATATATATGTATATATATATATGTGTATATATATATATATATACACATATATATATATGTATATATATGTATATATATATGTGTATATATATATATATATATATATATATATACATTCTTTTTCATATTCTTTTCTAATATGGTTTATCCCAGGATACTGAATATAGTTCCCTATGCTGTGCAGTACGACCTTGTTGTTTATCCATCCTATATATAATAGTTTACATTTGCTAATCCAAAACTCCTAATCCATCCCTTCCCCACCTACCCCCATCCTTGGCAACCACAAGTCTGTTCTTTATGTCTGTGAGTCTGTTTCTGTTTCGTAGATAAGTTCATTTGTGTCATATTTTAGGTTCTACATATAAGTGATATATGGTATTTGTCTTTCTCTTTCTGACTTCAGTTAGTATGATAATCTCTAGGTCCATCCATGTTGCTGCAAATGGCATGATTTCATTCTTTTTTATGAAAGCCTACCTTTCATTGTGGGAAAGTGTAGAACCAGCTACAAAATTTGCGGGACCCAGTGCAAAATGAATTGTGGACATGCATATTGCACTTATCTCCTCTGCTCACAATAACACTCCATTGTCTCATTGACCTTCACTTACAAAACACAAATTCGAAGATTAAGTTATTAAGAATTGCAAAACTGACAGCAGAGTTTTAAACCAAGTGGGTCCTTCTTAGTGTGGGACCCTATGCAACAGACAAGTCCTGTTGCATGATGTTGGCCCTGAACAAGGATGAAACTGTTCACTCTTTTGGGGGGGGTGGGGGGGGAGCTTTGATGTTAACCTTTTTTTTTGTACTGAGGTGGGTTTCTTTGGAAATAATCCTTTTCCTTTAAATTCAAAGATGCCAGAAACATTATTTAGATAAACTGGCTCTACATTCTCAGGTGTTAGTAAGTTAACTCTGATCACATATGACTTTGGCTTGCCACAAAGGATCATATCCTACAAAGAGGCAAATTTACAACTAGGACTTTAGGGGCCATGGCTGGAAGTGAAGCAGCAGAGTTTAGGAGTTAAGAACCTGAGCTCTAGAACCATACAAAGCTACATTCCAACCAAAACTTTTTCATTTCTTTTTTTTTAAATTTTTATTTTATATTGGACTATAGTTGATTTACAACGTTTTGTTAGTTTCAGATGTACAGCAAAGTGATTCAGTTATACATATACATATATCTGTTCTTTTTCAAATTATTTTCCCATTTAGGTTATTACAGACTATTGAGTAGAGTTCCCTATGCTATACAGTAGGTCCTTGCTGGTTATCTATTTTAAATATAGAGTGTGTATATGTCAATCCCAAACTCCCAATTTATCCCTCCGCCACCCACCTTTCCCCTTTGGTAATCATAAGTTTGTTTTCTGTGTCTGTAAGTCTGTTTCTGTTTTGTAAATAAGTTCATTTATACCATTTTTTTTTTTAGATTCCACGTATAAGTGATATCATATGATATGTCTTTCTCTGTCTGACTTCACTTAATATGACAATCTCCATGTCTATCCATGTTGCTGCAAATGGTATTATTTCATTCTTTTTAATGGTTGAGTAATATTCCATTGTATATACGACCACATCTTCTTTAACCATTCATCTGTCGATGGACATTAGGTTGCTTCCATGTCTTGGCTATTGTAAACAGCACTGCAATGAACATTGAGGTGCATGTATCCTTTCGAACCATGGTTTTCTCTGGGTATATGCCCAGGAGTGGGATTGCTAGATCATATGGTAGCTCTATTATTAGTTTTTTGAAGAACCTCCGTACTATTCTCCATAGTGGCTCTACCAATTTACATTCCCACCAACAGTGTAGGAGGGTTCCCTTTTCTCCACACCCTCTCCAGCATTTATTGTTTGTAGACTTTTTGGTGATGGCCATTCTGACTGGTGTGAGGTGGTATCTCATTGTAGTTTTGATTTGCATTTTTCTAATAATTAGTGATGTTGAGCATCTTTCCGTGTGCCTCTTGGCCATCTGTATGTCTTCTTTGGAGAAATGTCTATTTAGGTCTTCTGCCCATTTTTTGATTGGGTTGTTTGTTTTTTTGATATTGAGCTGCATGAGCTGTTTGTAAATTTTCGAGATTAATCCCTTGTCAGTCCCATCATTTACAAATATCTTCTCCCATTCTGTGGGTTGTCTTTTCATTTTGTTTCCTTTGCTGTGCAAAACCTTTTCATTTTCCCGCAGTGCTGACCCCAGCTAGACAATCTAGACATGGAGCTAGACTCCATGTCTGGATTTGCACAGGCATGTACACAGAAAGTTCACTAAGACTTTTGTGTGTGTAGCCAAAGATATGAAGGCAAGAAGTGAACTATGTTGATGTTATAGAACTATAAGCAGTTGCTCTTAAAATATTCTTCAGTTCACCAGTTTGGACTCCAACCTGCCTCCATCTCAGGATGAAAGACAAATATCCTCCCCTGTGTTCTTCTTACTCAGATTAATCGAGGCTTCCCTTGGTTTCACTCTGTCTTTCCAGTCTACATGCAACCCTGTAGATATACCCACATTTTTCTGAATGGAGACCCCAAGCTCTATGTTGTGCTTATTTTCAAATTTGAGGATTTTCTTTAAACATTCATTATATACCAGTCTCTGTCCTAAGAGCTTGACATAATACTTAATCCTCACAACAACCTTGCTAGGCATTATTATTGCCATTTGACTACGAGTTGTCTGAGGCACAGCAAGATTAAGTAATTTGCATAGCTAGTAATGGTAGATTTGGATTTCAAGTGTAGATCTATTGGACTTGGGCTTTTAAGAATTGCTAAGTCAATACATTGCTTATGGGTAGTAACTTCTTCTTTGGGGATGTGTTCACTCACATCCTTATCCATCATAGCGTCCCCTCTCTTCATCGTCCTTCCCACCTGTATAATTTCACTGCTGCAGTTTTATAACCAGGATACATACCAAAGAGTCATAAAAAAGGGAAGTAACAAAAAGGGAGAAATGAAACCAAAATTAATACTTAAGAATCTTAGTGTATGACTTAGCAGGAAAATAAATTCAGAATGTGGGATTTTATATATATTTGAGAGTGTTTTAGTTTATTTTAGTAAATTTATTTGAAAATCATCTACATATTTAAAGGCCAGTAAAAAGGATAAGAAGGGAAAGATGTGAAACCACAGAAGAAGGAAAATGGCTTGATTTCTTTCTTTGGTTTCTGGAGATGTGTAACAGGGAGTGAGACCAAAACCTCAAATCCTGTGTCTCCTGAGCATTTTCATTTCACATAAAATAGCCGTTGTATCTCAAGGAACATTGTTGCTCCATGATTTAATGAGATATGTGCATGTACTAAGATATCCTTTGGATTTAGAATATCTTCTCAAAGAGCTTAGACTCAGCATTCTAGAAGAAGCAGATTAACAAGTATAACACTGTTTTAGCTTGCAACTTTCCCCTCCTTGACTTGATTTTCCCCACCATTCATTTATCCGTTCGACTGTGCCAGGCACTATTCTAGGCTGTGGGGCTACAGGTCAAATGATATGTTTGTTCTTATTGTGTATATTTTCTACTGCAGGGTGACAGCAATAATACTCAAATTCCCAGTGACACAAGAAATAGTGTTATAAAGAAAATGGAACAAGATTAGGGTTAAACAGTGCCTGGGGGTTACTTTAAACTGTGGTCAAAAATGGCCCCTCTGAGGAAAAGACTTTTAAGCAGAGACCTAAAGGACAAGACAGGTCCTGGATCTGGGGTCTTCGGTGGACAGCAACAGCATGCTCTGAGGGCTGAAGGAGGTAGCACTGATAGTTTTCTTTTTCCTACACATAATTTCTCCCCAGAAACCTCTTGTGATGTCTCTTTATAGCATTGCATAAATTAAGGACTAGGGATCTTGGAAGCAAACAAGGATGAGATTGATGGGTGGGAGAGTAAGTAGGATTGTTTTGGAAAAAAATTGATTAGGGTCAATTATAGTGCATCCAATGACTTCTTTAAAAGAACTGGCAAGATGTTATAATTCCCTGCTCTTTTCTAGATAAAGTCAGTGGAAAGATACTCCTACAAAGAGAATTCATGAATCTGGGTAGAGAATAAAATATATATATATATATTTCATTTAATACAGTACCTGACTATTTCCAATGCCCCTCTAGTCTAATTCTATTCAGTCTTAGTCAGAAAATCCAAATGTTTTGGACCTCAATCATTAACAGGACAGCCACCAGATAAAGTGTTTGATTTCCTATAGGAAAATATGAATAACTGGATACTGGTCATCACAATGAACTTCACATAAAGCCATGTGCAACCAGCTCTAGAACACATAGAGTGATGGCATGTTTGAGTCTGAAACATCCTTTGAGAATATCTTTGGACAACTCCTTATTTCACAGATCACAGAGCTAGTCAATGTCCCTAATGTCTATTTGGGTGAAATTGAGAACTCATCAGAGGGAAAACGTACATCAAGCAACCAGCACAGTTTCATGAGCTGGTTCAAAATCTTCAAGTTCTTCTGCTTCATTTCTTACTGATAAAGCTACTTTATTGACAAATTGAAATATGACTAAGAGTTGAATAACTTTGGTCACCCTAGGAAAAGTTCATTTATGGCCTTATGATGTAATCCGAGTTTATTTCTCCCCTTCCTTTAACCTGAACCATGAAAAAGGTTTCCCTATAGTGATGTCTGTTCTCATCACTTTGCAGGATAGTCTCTGCTTTCCCTTCCACATCCCCTTCTACCCTTTCCCCACTCTGTGCCCCCAGAAAATAAACCCCTGTTCACCGCAGCAGCCAGACTCCCTTGCCCTCGGATGCAGTTGGCTAAGACGGTATTAGCAGGAGATAAAAGAGTTGGAAGACTGAAAAATGCTGGGGTGTTTTGTCCCCTGGTTCCTTCCCTGCATGGACCACAATGCCTGTGGAAAGGAGCATCTCTTTCACTACAGCTACACGGCTCTCTGTGCTCCTGTAGCTGCTTCCTCCTCTTACCCCGTCTGGCTGTTAGGGGATAAGAGCCTGTTCCTGCTCATCCTAGCCTGTTATTATTCATTCTTGGTTTCCCTTAAACTCTCTCATATCTTTGTAAACAGTCCCTTTGTTAAATGCTCTTCCATTACCCCATCTGTTTCTTTAGAATCTTAACTGATACACTATTATTTATCTCCTGCTATTAACTAATTTCTTCCCAGCCCATAGCACATGTATAGGTCAGCCAGGACAGAAACCCCTCTGGGTATTTCAAACTAGAAGGGATTCAACGTAGTGATTTGCAGAATCTTTAGAAGAACTTGGGAAGGAAGGTCAGGAAAAATCCTTGCTAGCTTTTCCTAAGATCAGGGTGCTACAGAAATTTCACAAAACAGCAGCCAAAACTCCCAGCAGCATCTAAGTGGATGAATCACATTAGACTGCCCCAAAGCTGATGCAAACCTCAAGTGAGCCAACAGCCATCACAAGGAGACAATAGCTTCCCCTCTTGTTCACCTTCCAAATCTCATACTGTGCCTCCTTTTAGCAGGATCTTACCTAGAATCCTCCTTTTAAGGGATTTGGGAGAATGTATTATTCCCCTGCTTTTTCCCTGGGATACAGGGAGCACAGACAGGGAAGAGAATGATACTGAGCTGGCAGTAAAGAATCCACACAGTGGGCACTCAGTAAATATTGGATTCACCGTTTCAACGTAAGTGATATTCTGCACTATCTACAACATCTGCAGTGTGCTATGAAAATACCTAAACTCTGTTGGTGACAGAATCATAGGTACTGCTTATACTACTGTAACTTGTCATCTGCATCTATAATTGAATGGCATGCTAAACTGCAGTAAGGCAAGTGAAAACAAGGTATAATCTTTTTTCTGTCTGCATTCACAGGACTCCAGAATTAGAGAGGTCAATGCTCCCTCCAGAAACAGTGGGACTTCCTTATAGAGCTGGAGTGTGGCACAAAGCCCCCGTCAACCCAGCCTTTCCTTTGGGCGCCCAGGTCCACTTGTCCTCCTAAGGATGTGGAGTGGGAATCAGCCCTCCCGCTTTCCCTACTGCCAACAGTTGTTTTTCTTCCCCCCCGCCCCCCGACCGAGGGGAGAATCACTTAAAAACCCAGCACCAGCTGATAAAAACCTGTGGGCTGCATCAAGATCATAGGAAGACGTTTGGAGACAAATGTGAACGCAATAGATGTTAAACACTGAGGCAAAGAGTGAAACATCCAGAGCAGAAGCAGATCCAGGGATTCCCACGTGTGACACTGGTGTGTGGAGATAACGGTAACAGTAGGATCTCATGGGGAATAGCCCAGGCTTGAGTGTCAGATACATTTGGGTGCACTTCTGTCTCTGCCAGTAACTCTGCCTCGGGGCAGATGACTTCATGTCTCCAAACCTGTGTCCCCACCTGCAAAACTAAGATAATAATAGTACCAACCACATGGGGTTACTGTGAGGTAAGCCATACAAAAGGATTTAGCACAGTGATTGATGCGGAATAAGTTTTCAGTTCATGTGAGTTTTCAGAAGGAGCATTGCTGTGTAAATTCTTCTTTTCTGTGTTGTTGATCAGGTTCTGCAGGCAAAGCATCAGATGTAGCCTATCACCTGCACAAACATGCTGCTAAATTACCATCCTGACTGCAGCGAAGGGAATCGAGAGGCAGGCTCACGTTACTTTAAATACAGTGATATTAAAGGAGAGCCCGTGGGTGTCCCTTGCATAAAAGCAGAGTGTCTCACCAAAGTAATGACCCATTGCAATACTTCAGTCGCTGGGCTGAGCTGACTCCCTTTTTGCTTTGCGCTAGACCTGTTAAATCCTGTCATAGCTGTCTGCTTTGCAAAGAGTTCGGTCCCCTGCCAAAATCCAAAATAAGATGCTCAGTAACTTTACCCCAGCTGTTCACTTCAGTTAGCACATGTCAATACAAGTGAGGTCTAATATGGTTCGGTGATTTTCCATCTCTTGTCAGTCAGCACAGCCTTCTGCCTTCTGCTCCCTCTCTGCTCCTGGACTTCTTAAAGAATTTCTTACCATTTTGTTCTGTTTCTGTTTCCCTGGTGCCTTCCTTCTCATTTTCCTTCTGAATGTTTTATCAAAAACTGGCAACAAGTCTGAACACTGGCCAGAAGATGAAAGGCACACAAACTTGGGAACAGAAAAATACACGCAGTCCCCATCTGACCCGCTCCCCCGCCCCACCCACCGCCGAAATAGAGTCTCGAGCCTAAAACTTTAATCCCTAAGAAGCTATTGTTTACTTTCCCAGAATTAATTAAGCTAATAAATCTACCAGCTTCCCAGATAATAATTTGTAGTCCGAAACAAATTCCTAGATGAGGCAAGATATTTGCCAAGTAAGGCCTGGAATCTACTGCCTGGGTGGTATCAAGAGGCATCTGAGAGCTTTTGGCTTATGTGCACATCAAAGCTTACAGCCCACTTTAAAATGACATGGGTGGGACTTCCCTGGTGGTTCAGTGGTTAAGAATCCACCTGCCAGTGTAGGGGACACGGGTTCGAGCCCCGGTCTGGGAAGATCCCACATGCTGCAGAGCAACTAAGCCCGTGCGCCACAACTACTGAGCCCGTGAGCCACAACTACTGAGCCCACATGCCTAGAGCCTGTGCTCCGCAACAAGAGATGCCACCGCAATGAGAAGCCCCCACTCGCAGCAACTAGAGAAAGCCCGCGCACAGCAACAAAGACCCAACGCAGCCAAATATAAATAAATTTATTAAAAAAATGACATGGGTGCTTGCTGGGGGAGATAAGGGGCCATATGGCAGCACCCCAAATTTGCCAGAGGGTAAAGCTAAGAAAATTTAGTTCACAGAGGAAGCAAATATGGCCTGGAGGTTTCCAGATTCCCACAGATAACTATACATTTATATAGGATAATTATGTAGGTTTTGACTTGATATTTTTTATTAGTTCTCTTAATGACTTACATAGGTTGAAATTATTTGAGCTAATTTAGAGCAGAGAGAACTGAAGCTTAGAGAGGTTATGAGCTGTCCAGAGTCACATGCTAAAGATGGTGGAGTCATATCAATTTCTCTTTTTTTTTAAATAAATTTTATTTATTTATTTATTTATTTATTTATTTATTTATGGCTGCACTGGGTCTTCGTTGCTGTGCACGGGCTTTCTCTAGTTGTGGCGAGCAGGGGCTACTCTTCATTGTGGTGCATGGGCTTCTCATTGTGGTGGCTTCTCTTGTTGCAAAGCACAGGCTCTAGGCACGTGGGCTTCAGTAGTTGTGACACACAGGCTCAGTAGTTGTGGCTCATGGGCTCTAGAGCGCAAGCTCAGTAGTTGTGGCGCACGGGCTTAGTTGCTCCGCGGCATGTGGGATCTTCCCAGACCAGGGCTCGAACCCGTGTCCCCTGCAGTGGCAGGCGGATTCTTAACCACTGTGCCACCAGGGAAGCCCCCATGTCAATTTCTTTATGATTTATTTACTATAAGGAGAAAGTGAAAATCCTGTTGGATTTAATTTGCCTGGATAGCTGTATAATTGAATTAAACCACTTTCCCAGAGCCCCTGTCTACAGCACTTTGCTTTTTTTTTTTTTTTTTTGGTGACAGAAGGCAGTCCATCAATCAGAACAGGAAAACCTTGAAACTCAGTGTCATTCACACAGCCGTTTCCCCAACAGCAGAGCAGACATTGTGAATTTGGATTTATTCTTGGAATACCTCTGCCTTAGTCCTCCAAATAGCTATAATCTATCAGTTCAAATTGACCCACTTGATATAAACCTAGTTGCTATTTCTAACTAGTCCAGTGCTCTTTCTATTTCAAACCAATGAAACATCTAAATATAAAGGGGAAAAAACCTTTTGAAAAGGAACTTCTTTAAGTTCTGCATGTAATTGTTTGACCATCATTTTCAAGATAGCAATGGTGCTTAAGGACCAGATATCTGTCCTTCAGACAGTTATCTGTGCTTGACAGATAACTGTTTAAATAACCTGTCTTTCCATCAGCCATGTATTGGATGCCATCATGTTTGTAGAATCTTAACTATAAACTAGATGGCCATCCTCTCTCTTTCCCATATGATTTCAGCTTCTCTGCCTATGACACTGTGGGATAAGGCAAGGTGGGAGGTGCGTTAATTGACTGCTTGTTGAATACCTACAGAATGCCAGGCCTCCTTTTAGGAGTTGGGGATATAGTGGTGAACAAGATGAGATCTCTGTTCTCAGAGAGCTTACATTCCAGAGGAGCAAGACAGACAACAAGCAAATAAAAACAGAAATATACAAGATAACTTCAGTTATTGAAATGTGCTGTAGAAGAAATAAACCACCAGCCGCTGTTGGTTACTCTGCACAGACCATCCCTAGCCATTAGCAACAAATGGCTTCACCTGACAGACGCCTTAACTTCTGCTAAATTTAGAGTGAGGGTCAGAGCTACCTCAGCTTGAAGACGATGTTCAGGTTACGCTTCAGGGACCACATTTAGCTGTTGGCAAGGGATGGCTTTACCTGACAGACTCTTTAACTTCTTGTATATTTGAAGTACATTTAGTTAGAGTTATCAACAAACAAATGTGAATTGTCCTTAAGGAAAAAAAAAAAGAAGTAAATTTGGGTGGAGGTGATGGAGTGTGCTTTGAAGACCTCTCAGAGGACATATTTGAACTGAGACCTTAATGGTGAGAAAAGGTCATTATTTGAAGATCTTGGAGCAGAGCATCCCTGGCATACAGCATCCACGGACACCAAACAAGCCTGGCATGTTCAAGGACCAGGGAGAAGGCCACAGTGACTGGAGCTGAGTAACGAAAGAACAGTGTAAGCTTAAGCCAAAGGGGTGGCTGGGCTAGATTATTTTAGTGCCTTGGAGGCCATGGTAAGGAACTTGAATTTATTTTAAGTTCACTTTTAAAGTCATTGGAGGGCTGTTAGTACAAGAGAGACCTGAAGGGATTTACATGCTTAGGAAGCAAGTAAGAATAAAGCACAGCTGCTGCCCTCAAGGAGCTGACAAACTACAGCACTAATTATGATTCAAGGCACTCATTGAAGGATGAGTTCCAAATGCTGAGTATAGGCTCCGGGAGCCTCTGGGATCCAGCTGGTAAATGGTGTTCTGATCTGTACCGAGTTTATAATCTAATATCAGGAGTTTAGCATGAAAGAGTAAACTTAGCTGGAGTCTTTGAATTCAAGGGGAAATGTTCGTCATTTTTATTTTCTTTTTGAAATGCAATCACTAACTTTCATAGAGCACAATAAAATCTTTCAGTTCCTTCAGAAAAGGCTTGTGTGGTACAAGTCGTGACACCCAATCTTTCATCTCTTTGATTTGTGCAAAAGGGGAAGCATAATCCCTTGACCATTTTGTACTCAAAGCAATCCCTCTTCTTTTGTGTTTCCTGATGGCGGCATTGAAAGAGGAGTGTTTGACAATTTTAAATCTAGTTAATAAAAAGTAAAGTCATTACTGAAGCAATATCCTTCATCCAAGAGATTGTAAGGTCCACAAGGAACAGAGTTCCATTAGTTAAGATCTCTGAGTTCCTGCAGTTGCTCTGTGGTCTTTTTTTTTTTTTTTTTTTTTTTGCTCTGTGATCTTAAGCAAACATTTTCACTTTGGGGGTTGGCCATGGAACACATGGCCAAAATGAGGGAGTTGACTTGGACCATCCCTGAGTTCTTCAACATCACTTTTACTTCCAATCATCTGCTAACTCCTTTGTATTTGCATTGATTTTAAAGTCTGCCATATTGGCAATGATCCTGTACATTGAGAAACAGAAGAGAGGGCAACTGAATTTGGGAATTTTTGTTATCCTGGGCTTTAGAGGAGGAACTATGTAATTTCCCCCAGTGGGGCTTTGGGACCTTCACGAAGGGGAGACAGATAAACTTGCACCAGCTATTTGTAGTCTGCTGAACAATGTTAACTTGCTTTGAGCGTTTGAATACTGAGAGGCTTATAAAGGAATACAAGATCTGCTTCAGAGGACTCATGATCCATCTTAGAATGTAAGACATAAACATATGAGAGGTGAAATAATACAGTACAAGGTGAAAATGTGATATGCCACAGGGAGTTATGTGATTAATTTTTAAATGAAAAAGGTATGGAGCAAACTAAATGCAGGAAAAACTGAGCTGATAACTTCTGAGGGATGTATTCATTTATTTATCTAATTTTTTCAATCATCGAACAAGTAGTTATTGTGTGCTCACTTGGTGCCAAGAGCTCCACTGGGTGCTGGAGGGGAAGAGCAGAGCTGACATGGATGTGTTGTTGGACAGATAGATCAATAACTGGAATCTCTGGGAGGGACTCAGAGCTGCTGATGGGTCAGATTTCTCCTCTCTTCTGTTTGCCCCCAGGATGATGCGTGTAGATCTAACTGTGAACTTAGGGTATCAGAATTTCCTGTGAAACCATCTGGTCCTGCACTTTTATTGCTGAGAGTTTTTAAATCACAGTTTCAATTTCAGTACTTGTGACTGGTCTGTTCATATTTTCTGTTTCTTCCTGGTTCAGTCTTGGGACATTGTACCTTTCTAAGAATTTGTCCATTTCTTCCAGGTTGTCCATTTTATTGGCATATAGTTGCCTATAGTAGTATGTTATGGTCCTTTGTATTTCTGTGGTGTTGATTGTAACTTCTCCTTTTTCATTTCTAATTTTATTGATTTCGGTCCTCTCCCTTTTTTTCTTGTTGAGTCCAGCTAAAGGTTTATCAGTTTTGTTTGTCTTTTCAGAGAATCCGCTTTTAGTTTCATTGATCTTTTCTGTTGGGTTTTTTTTTAGTCTCTATTTCATTTATTTCTGCTCTGATCTTTATGATTTCTTTCCTTCTACTAACTTTGGGTTTTGTTTGTTCTTTCTCTAGTTGCTTTAGGTGTAAGATTAGGTTGTTTACTTGAGATTTCTCTAGTTTTCTGAGGTAAGCTTGTATCACTATAAACTTCCCTCTTAGAAATGCTTTAGCTGCATTCCATAGGTTTTGGATGGTCATGTTTTCATTTTCATTCATTGGGAAGGTGGGGGAGGGATAAATTAGGAGTATGGGATTAACATATACACACTACGATATATAAAACAGATAACCAACAAGGACCTACTGTATAGCACAGGGAACAATACTCAATATTTTGTAATATCGTGTAAGGGAAAAGAATCTGAAAAAGAATATATAAATGACTGAATCACTTTGCTGTACACCTGAAACTAACATGACATTGTAAATCAACTATACTTCAATTTTAAAAATTTATTTAAAAAAAAAAGAATTTCCTGTGACTTCTCCCAAGATTTGCAGAATTAGAGATGTAACCAATCATCAGCTACCTATTACCTTTCTCCAGTGTTCTGTGCAGAGATCACACATCATCAATTAGAATGCCTCTAAGGATAAAGAGTTCCTTTCTGAGATGTCCATTTCCACTATTACATGGCTGTAGCAGTTACCCTGTTTCCTTCATACTGAAACAGACTCTGCTCCCTGCCTCTTTCATATAGTCATCTGCCTCTTCATAGGGAAAGCTGTTGGCTCTTGCCCCAGAGGAAGACTTGCAGACCTACTTCTCTGCTGGGACCAAAGAAACAATTTAAAACAGTGCGGTATCAAAGAAATAATAGTATTTTAAAGATAGATAACTTAATTAAACTACTCCATTACCTATCAACATCTGCTATTACATAGTAGGTAAGGTACAGGCAGACTGTTTCAGGCATTCTTTAGCTCTGACTGTTCATTTCGCAAAGACTACTACGTTGTTCATTATGTATCACACAAGGGTGTGTTTAATTTAGTAAGTAGGACATATATTCACATTAAAGCCAAATTCCCAGACTTAAAAGAGGCTATGAATTTCAGAAGCTATTTTCTGGAAGTTTGTCATAGATTCTGCTTTCATTAGCTCAATTAGGATGACTTGGTGGTCGTTAAAAGTGATTTTCTGCATAATGACTTTCCAGTGAGCCATGTTTCCTAGTTCTTAGTGACCTCTGGGACCTGAAATAGATCTATAAACAAAGAAAATCATTTGCATATTTTCAGAAATGCTTTATCCTGCACCACTTAGATTTGCATCTTGTAGTGACTTCTGTGACAAAACACTCTTACATTCATTAACTTAGTGTCTACATGGCAGCACCCTGCCATGGACCTGGGATCTAGTGGTTAACAATCCCCATTATTGCGAGAGACAGACACCCAAATCAGTAGGTTCAGGGCCTGATTGGCTCTCATGACATTTATGTCAGGTTGCAGGCACAGCTGCTCATCCAGGGGCCACAGCATGTGCTCAGGACTGGGTCTCACTCTCTTCATCTCTCGGTTGACCTTCCTCTGGGTTGGCTCTGTCCTCAGGCAGGTTTCCTTCATGGAAGCAAGGTGATTACCAGCATCTCCAGGCCTACCTGGAGAGATAGTGCCAGAGGAGAGAACCACTACTCCCTAAGTCCAATAATCAAATTCCATTGGCCTAGTTGGGCCATAGGCCCATTTCTGGACCAGTTTCAGATTGTTCCATGCTGATTGGCCAGGACTGAGCCACAAGGTCACTCTGGACCAGGGGTTGGGGGAGAAGTGGGATCATCCCCCTGAACCTAGAAATCACTTAGACAGAATGGGAGAAGGAACAGCTCTGGAAGAAAATTGGGGAGTTGGATGCTTGGCAGGCAAAAACAGTAGCTGTCCTCTATAGAAACCTTTTGCTAAAGCAGGGTTGCAAAACTTTTGAATCAGAAGAGAGAGTCTTTTAGGTGGGGAGATAAATGAGCATTGAGTTTTGTATTTAGCTAGTTAGTGGCAGAACCTGCGACAGAACCCAGGTCTTCTGACTTCTAGTCCAGTTGACCTTTCATAAATGTTTCCCTTTTCAAAGTCAGTCACACAGTTTGTGGCGTTCAGTGCAAAAGGAAAATGTGAATCCCTTTGTTCAAAAATTTAAGACAGGGCTTCCCTGGGGTCGCAGTGGTTAAGAATCCGCCTGCCAATGCAGGGGACACAGGTTTGAGCCCTGGTCTGGGAAGATCCCACATGCCGCGGAGCAACTAAGCCCGTGTGCCGCAACTACTGAGCCTGCACTCTAGAGCCCGCGAGCCACAACTACTGAAGCCTGCGTGCCTAGAGACGGTGCTCCGCAACAAAGGAAGCCACCACAATGAGAAGCCTGCACACCACAACGAAGAGTAGCCCCCTGTCACTTCAACTAGAGAAAGCTCGCACGCAGCAACGAAGACCCAACTCAGCCAAAAATAAATAAATAAATTAATTAATTAAAAAAAGAAATTTAAGACAGCCACAGCCAGGCATTAAACCAAGTACACAGATCACACTCCCATGAAACCAGCCCTGGTCAGCCAACACCACTCCTTGTATGCAGGTCACAGTGTTTGTCACAATATAGGCATGCAGAGACTTAGGAGACATTATCTTCTATTCCACCCAGCTTTCAATCTTATCTGGAAATGGACGAGTTACACAGACACCAACAAAGATACAATGGTTTTAAAGAAATGCATAAAGCTGGGCTCTGTTTTATGTGAAAAAGTCCACAGATCACAGGAGTGAATGTTATCTTGGCTAAATAAATAGGAGCATAAATTCCAAAAAGAGAGAGGAGATAGTCCCCCTCCATGTTGATCAGGTTCCATATCTAGTATTGGATTATGTTCTAACTTCCGCATCCCTTAAAGACATTTTTAAAAGATCTGAAACCATGTCACCTGTCCAAAGTAGCAGAGATTTGTTTTATTTTCTGCTGTTTTGTGTAAGCATCTCTTATAGATTGAATGGTGTTTCCCCCCAAATTCAGATGTTGAAGACCTAACCCTCAACGTGACTGTATTTTGTGATAGGGCCTTTAAGGAGGTAATTAAGGTTAAATGAGGTCATAAAGACAGGGCCTTAATCCAGAAGAAATGGTGTCCTTATAAGAAGAGGAAGAGACACCAGGAGCATGGACACACAAAGAAAGGCCATGTGAGGACACGGCAGGAAGGCAGTTGTATGCAAGCCACTAAGAGAGGCCTCAGGAAAAACCACCCCTGCCAGCACCTCGAACTTGCACTTCCCGCCTCCAGAATTGTGAGAATTAATTCTGTTGTTTAAGATACCCAGTCTGTGATATTTTGTTATGGCAACCCTAGTAGACTAATATATAATCTGATAAATATCTATTTAGCGAGTAAGAGGAATACTTAGAGAAACTGAGTATCCCAGAGGAGAGAAGATTTAGAAGAAATATTAGAATTATCTGTCGAAGGAGTGTGCTCTGTGTATCCCTAGAGGGCAGACCTAACAGCAGTAATTGGGAGTTACAGGAAAGTAGGCATTGCATCAATATAAGAAAGACTTTCAACAGCCAGACTTTATTATAATTCCTCCAGGGAGGACATTATCACAGGCTCCTAGAGATTAATAACAGCTCAGAGGGAGTCCAGTTGCAGGGAAAATACCTGTGAGGAGAGACCAGTCAGAGAAAAGCTCAAAGCATGAGACTTTTTGAGAAAGGAAATGGGGGGCAAGATTTTCTCCTTCAAGGATGGTTACTGCAAGAGGCTCAGGCTCTAGAGAAAGGATACTTTCTGAAATTTAGGGAAGAAAAGTGAAGGTTGTATAGTTAACAGAATAGCCAGTTTGCAAAGGAAATTATCAGAGATTAGACTGGGCTATTTAAAACTGTGGTTTAATGTAAACATATTACAAGGCAAGTTTTTAAAATGTATACCTCAAGTACTTGGCAGAATTTTCCTATTACCTTGGTCTGTATTTGGCACAGTTTAATAGTTAATAAGGAGAACTCACTATACTGCATTGATGTGGATACATTTCTACAAACACACACATGCAATTGGGATATTTTCCTGAAGGTACTTAGCTGTTAATCCTAAAATGCAAGTCTAAACTGCTGTGTTATCAGAGGAAATAGTATCAGTTCATCTGGTAATGACAAACAGAACAGAGGGTAGAGTCCAGAGGGGAAATCAGTTCATTTCTTTAAGACTCTGCTTCAACCATTAAAGATATTAAAATATCACACTAACCACTACTGATGAGTGAGGAAAAAAATAGCTACAAGAGCATGAAGCATAGCAAATTATTTCAGGTAAGGCCAAGACTTAACCTACAAGTCACTTAGATTAATCCCATTGCTGCTTAGCGCAGAAAATACAACTAAGCAGCCTTCTGTTTTTTTCTAACACTCTGTCATGTTCTCTAGGATAGTGTTATCTGATAGATAATGTGAACCACATGTGTAATTTTAATTAAAAAAATGAAAAGAAACAGGTGAAATTAATTTTGATAATACATTTTATTTAACCCAGTGTATCTAAAATATGATCATTTTAATGTCATTAATATTAAAAAATCAAAGATATTTTAGTTGTTTTTTTTTGGCTGAGCCTTAGAAATCTTGCACTAGCCTCATTGCAAGTGCTTAATAGCCACATGTGGCTAGTGCCTACTGTACTGCACAGCACAGAGAGAGAGCAGTGGCTGCCAAACTTGTTTTAGGATACATGCCCATTAGGAAAAAAGCGAGCATGCATCTCAACATGTGCATGTGTATTTCTTTAGAAGTTGTGTACATGGAGTATATTCTAAATACATAAAAAACATCTTTTTTAAAAATCTGTATCTCATTTGATTTGTATTTTTGTATGTTTTAGAATGTATATATTTATAACATAACCCATGTGTGCAATTTCTAAAGAAATAAATACGTATATGCTGGGATATACATTCATTTTTTTTTTCCTCATAGGCACATGTTAAAAATTTTCACTTACTGTTAATTTCAAAATTTTATCTCACTAATATGACTATTATTAGTAAATACAATGTGATAAAATAAGCCTCATTATCTTTGAAAATCTCGATTGAACATGTGTAATACTTTAAATTCAGCAACCCAAAGATCTGTCACTCTGTTCAGTTTATTTTGATTCTTGATTTTAATGGCTGTCAAAACTGAAAAAAAAACTGATATCTCCCAAAGAGAAATAGATCTAAATTAAAGAATTGCATTATTGGTTGTGCTTGAAATCATGATACTAAGTTTTCATCCCATCCACCAATTATGCAAAAGTGTTTGCTGTAATTTAACATGTAAGTTTCCACTTCCCTGATGTCAGTCAGTGGTTCGTTTAGTTGCATTCTTGCATTTTTAATAAATGGAGTCAAAGCCAACTGAAACTCTGTACTATGAAGATTTGTAAAATCATTGGAAAATTCTGTGTGTCAGGCCCTAAGAAACCTTCATGGTTTCCTCCTCCTGAAGTCCAGGCCTTGGTAGAATCCCCCTCCCTTGAGTATGGGTGTGACATGTGACTGGCTTCCAGCCAATAGAATATGACAGTGGTGATTTGATGTCACTCTCATGATTATGTTTGGTTATATTAGATTCTGGCTTAGCAGACTGAAATGAGAGACTCTCCTTGTGGTCTGGAGGAAATGAGTAGACATGCTGGAGAAGCCCACATGGCAAGAAACTGTGGTGACCCTGAGGTCCTGTGAACAGCTTCTAGGACCTACAGGCAGTCTCTAGTTAGCAGCCAGCAAAAATCTTGGGTCATAACAGTCAGAAGGAAATGAATTCTGCCAACAACCTAAATAAACTTGGAAGCAGATTCTTCTGCAGTTGAACCTCCAGATAAAAACACAGTTCAGCTGCCACCTTAACTGCAGCTTGTGAAACCCTAGGCAGTAAACCCTAAACAGTGCCCACACTCCTGACCCAGGGAAACTGTGAGATAACAAATGTGTGTGTTGTTTTAAGCTGCCAAATTTCTGGTAATTTGTTGTACAGCAATGGTAAACACATCCTGCTTCTAATTTGTTTCAGTGTACAGATAGGAGATTTTTTTATAGTTGGCACATGATCGTGTTTACAGAATCAGAAAGCAATGGAAATATATCCAAATATCTATTTTCCAAATGCTCTATCCAAAACAAGAATTTCCTTTGTAAAAGTCTACTTTTACAAAAGTAGGTATAAAGTCTACTGTAATTTAAAAGTCTTGATTTTTGAAAGTTTTAATTTTTAAAATTAATCACATCGGTGTAGCCATTTGTGCTTTTGTGAATTTGACTTCTTGACTGTATTAGCTTACTTATGAATGATATGATGAATGAATTTCAACTTTAGTACTATGTATGTAACATTATCCCGGAAACTTTTAAAAAAATTTCTAATCAGAGTGTTGCAGGAAAAATTGGGGCATGAGAGGACGGTCATGTTCCAGTGAGTCCCTGGGATGGGGCGCTGAGTGAGGGTCCTTGACTTCACGAAGGAAAGAATTTAAGAGTGAGCCATAGTAGAGTGAAAGCAGGTTTATTTAGAGAGATACACACTGCATAACAGAATGCAGTCCATCTCAAAAGGCGAGAGTAGACCCCAAGTGTGGAGGCGGTTAGTTTTTTATGGGCTGGGTAATTTCACAGGCTAATGAGTGGGAGGAATATTCTAACTATCTTGGAGAAGGGATGGATATTTCTAGGAACTGGGGCACCACGCACTTTTTGCTTTTATGGTGGACCTCAGAACTGTCATGGCACCTGTGGCTGTGTCATGTAGCATACGCTAATATTCACGATGAGCGTATAATGAGACTAAAGGTCTACTGGAAGTCAAATCATCTGCCATCTTGGGCCTAGTAGGTTCTACTATTTTTTCAGTATCCTGTTTTTCTTAATGATGATGTCATTCTTTTAATGGTTGTACCCTGCCTCCTTCCTTCCTGTCTCAAGAGAAGCCACTCTATCAGTGAATACACTTAAATATTTCTTCATAAAACATTGTTTTAATTATAGAAGTTATCTACTCTAGAAGATATATCTTCTCAGTTATCTTTAATTTAGTGACACACCAAAAATAGGCAATTCTTCATGTTGTTTATTATTGAAACCTAATCTAGCAAATGGCATACATCAAGACATTTAGAAATATCTGTACTTTCATCTTAGCTGTAGGATAAAACTCCTACCATGTATCATCTGTTCTAGAAGTTATTTCTTCCAATCTTCAGCAGTATATTCTATGTATATTCCAAAAGTGTTTTGCTACTGTGGTATAATAAAAACATAATACTTGATCTTTGGCCCTGTTTTCTGGCACAGAGCTCCTAAAACCCTTGGAATTTCCTAAGTGGTAGAAGTCTTTTGTTATTCATAACAACCCCCTTTCTGACCATACCTGAATTTATGCTAATGAGGTGACTAAAGGCAGGACCCCTAAATAACTTCAAGTTAGGAGCTGGTCAGCAGAAAGACCAAGCATGTGATTAAAGGACTGGAACATTCAACCCCACACCTTGACCTCTGGGAAGGAGTGGGGGCTAGAGATTGAGTTCAGTCCCCAGTGACTAATGATTTAATCAGTCGTGCCTGTATAAAGAAACTTTGACAAAACTCTTTTTTTTTTTTTTTTTAAAATGTGATGGAACTGCACTTTATTTATTTATTTATTTATTTTTAATTTTTTTGGCTGTGTTGGGTCTTCGTTTCTGTGCAAGGGCTTCCTCTAGTTGCGGCGAGCGGGGGTCACTCTTCATCGCGGTGCGCGGGCCTCTCACTATCGCGGCCTCTCTTGTTGTGGAGCACAGGCTCCAGACGCGCAGGCTCAGTAGTTGTGGCTCACGGGCCCAGTTGCTCCGCAGCATGTGGGATCTTCCCAGACCAGGTCTCGAACCCGTGTCCCCTGCATTGGCAGGCGGATTCTCAACCACTGCGCCACCAGGGAAGCCCGACAAAACTCTTGAATGAAAGGGTTGGTGAACTTCTGGGTTGGTGAACACATCGACATGCTAGGAGCATGACATGCCCGGAGAGGGCATGGAAGCTCTGCACTTCGGCCTCCTCTGTTCCATTTAGTTGATCCTGAGCTGCATCCTCCCTCCCCATATCTTGCCCTATGCATCTCTTCCATTTGGCTGTTTCTGAGCTGTATCCTTTGAAAGCTAAGAGGAGATAGTGTATTCAAAAGGACAGACTGTTATGCTGAATCCTGCCTAAAGAGCCACTAAGATGAGGACATTGCATTGGCAAAATGGAAGTTACTAGGAACCTTGACAAGAGCAGTTTCAGTGGAGTAACTGGGAAGAAGCCAGCTTGTGAATAAATAAGAGTGAGTTGAAGGTTAGAAAGTGGATTCCACATATGTAAACAACTCTTTTGAGAAGTTTAATATAAAAGGGAACAGAGAAATGGGGCTGTGTCTAGAAGAATATGTGGGGTTAAGGGAAAGTTTGGTTTTGTGATTTGTTGATTTTATGATGAGAGATCTTGGAGCATGTTTGTTTGCTGAGAAAAGTGAACCAGTACAAAGGAAAGAGAGAAACAAATGGAAGGGAAGGGGATGAAATCTGGAGCACAGAGGAGGAGCTGGCTTTGAGAGGAAGAAGGTCTTGACTTCAATGTGGTTAGAGAGAAGTAGGAGAGAATTCAAGATTGTAAGTATAGATTGGTTTGGTCCTTTGTCGAAAGACGAGGAAGTTTTCCCTGGTGACTTCTAATTTCTTGATGCAGCATGAGGGGAACTCATCATTAGTGGAGGAAAGAATGTGGGAAATATGAGGAAATAGGAGGAGGCATGAAATAGTCTTCTGAGAAAATAGGGAATCCAACCTACTGGAGAAACAGTAGGATTACTGGAGTGTGCTGAGTACCTCATGGAGGTATAACAGGAATTAAAGTGAAAATAACTCTGTGAATTTATCTCGTACCATTCATGTGCTCAGCTGTAATCTTAAAGAAGGTAGATGATGTTCATGTGGACTGAGGTTTTTCCAGCAGAAGATGGAGAAGGGGGGCTTCCCTGGTGGCACAGTGGTTGAGAGTCTGCCTGCCAATGCAGGGGACGCGGGGTCAAGCCCTGGTTTGGGAAGATCCCACATGCCGCGGAGCAACTAGGCCCATGAGCCACAATTACTGAGCCTGTGCTCCACAACAGGAGAGGTCGCGATAGTGAGAGGCCCGCGCACTGCGATGAAGAGTGGCCCCAATGCCGCAGCTGGAGAAGGCCTTCGCGTGGAAACGAGGACTCAGTGCAACCAAAAAAATAAATAAAAAACTATTAAAAAAAAAAAAAAAAGAAGATGGAGAAGGGAATGATGGACAGTCAAGCTAAGTGGATTTGTAAGGAAGTTATTATAATGATGGATGATGGAATCAAGACTAAGTAAGATGGTAAATGAAGCCAGAAGGGGCTTTGGGCAGGGGGTGGGGAAAGGAGCAACATGTTATGTCCTATACATTTTCTCAGGTATGAAGGGACTGACCTTAATCAGTTGACAAGCCGAAAGCTTGGATCACAAAATGGTAGGTTTGCCTGCTCAGTGCCATGCACCTGGTTTGGATTTTTCTTTTCTCTACAGTGATTGGCTTGAACACTTACTTATCTTCTTACTTAATCCTATCAGTACTTGTTTAACTAAAAATTTGGCACTGGTTTTCCCCAGTCACCTTGAGGTGAAGCCTTCATTTTCATTATGTTAGTAATGCCTCTGAAGTAAGACTCCTTTCTTTGCTTTCTTACAAAAAGCATTTAACTCAAGTTCATTTCAAAGTCAGTCATTTTCACCTTTTCCACTTAGTGTTTACTGTGCAGAACCAACAGACCAACCATGTTGCTCTTACACAGCCTCAGTATCATGCAAGATATATACCTCATTAGTCCATTTACAGTCTCTGTCAGCAAATAAAGTGCTTGAGACATGCCAATGAAAACACACACCTGTGATTAGCATCTAAATTAAATCATCCAATGTCCTATGATTTGCTTCTTAGCATAAATCATGTTTAACCACTAGTATGCTTTCAAGGTCAGCAAGTTTAGACTGGTTGTTCTACAGAAGCAGTTGAAAATAAAAATACCTTGGTGATCAATTACTTCTTGAAACTTCTGTTTTTACAGTGTCCGAGACTTGAACTTGGACCTCATTCCAAAAAATGGGAGGCCCAAAATTTATGGAAATGTATAAATATCTTTTGAGTATGGTCCTGCACCATCACTTTAAGGTACAAGACCCACTCTTGCACAGTGCTTCCATGATCACATAAAAGTCATCCTCAAATATCCACATTGACCATGGTCTTCATTCTGACCTGACCCAGCTTGTGCTTTGCTTCCTATATGTCCTCACTTCTCACTTCTCTTTTACATAACATCTGGCGCTATTGACCTGGCTTCATCTTTCTGCTTTTTCCTTCAGCCTCAATGAGACTCTCCCCTGACTATGTCATGTTTTGGACATGCTGTATAATAAGCATCCTCTCTGGCTTGGAGTGGCCTCTGGAAGCTTAAACATTGACATTGGTATTCAGAAACACCACACTCCCTGGGTTTGCCTCAACCACAGTGTAGACAATATGCGCCTCGTCAATATTGTATTCAAGTGCTGAAATGGCAGTTAGCAAGTCTTACATGTCTGCCAAGAGTCAATCTTCTGTGCATAGGCCCGTCTGTCCTGAAGAAGCTCCAAGGATAGTGTTTGCCACACAGATGCCGTTTAATGACTATTTGAATGCATAATAATAATAGATGATACATGGACTGTTTACTATGGCAATATTACCAAGCATTGTGTGATTTATATAATTTAAGCTTCAAAATAGCCACATGAGGGAGGTACTGTTATACCTTCAATCATTATGTTAATACAGTACAGGGGAAGACTTTAACTCAACTTCCTCCTTCACCCCCATTTCTGGTCATTGAGGAGACTGAGTTTTGGGACAGCTCTAAGTATCATGACTATAATCATAGAATCCACTGCAGCACTCCCATTCCTAGCCTTACACAGTGGAGCAAGCACTAGACCCTGAAGTCAGGCTAAATGTCAGTGAACCTAAGACCTAACATGGATAACTAATGTGCATTGAGCATTTTCTGCAAGCCAGACCTTGTGTATTATCACATTAAATCTTCACTGCCTCCTCTAGGTATTGTGCTTCTTCCAGTTTTAACATGTCAAGTAAGGCTCCAAGAGGTAAGTGATTCATCCAAAGTTACCCAGCTAGTAAGTGGTGGAGCTAGAAACAAACCCAGTTTAGTCTGGCTCTGAAGCCAGTATTCTTAGACACTGTACTTTACTAAAGGAGTGAAACTTTATGTTGTAAAGTCATGTTTCAAGACTGCTTCATCTTGAACTTTTACGAAAACTCAGTTGACCAAATGTTTACCTAAGATACTGCCTTATGAAGTCTTACAGTTGGATCAAAGTTGAAGTATTGATTTAGAAATTGCCTCACCAGTTAACAGTTCCCTTTCCTCTCCCAAATATAGTCAATACTAAGAAAAAGGAGGAACAGAGTTTTTCACACACAAGGGAAACCTTCTCTGAAGTGGAAATGGGGCCATTGTTTGACCTTACTCATTGATTTGTGTGAACTTTTCTTCCACTCTTAATGTGAGTTATATCTGGGAATTGAGATAACTGAAGCAAATTCTGAAACTTTGGGTTTTTTTCCAGCTATCATTCCTTTCGTTTTCATTGAAGTATAGTTATTTACAATGTTGTGTTAGTTTCAGGTGTATGGCAAAGTGATTCAGTTATTAAATATATATTCTTTTTCAGATTCTTTTCCCTTATAGGTTATCACAAAATATTGAGTATAGTTCCCTGTTCTATACAGTAGGTCCTTGTTGGTTATCTATTTTATATATGGTAGTGTGTATATGTTAATCCTGAACTCCTAATTTATCCCTCCTCCTCTTTCCCCTTTGGTAACCATAAGTTTGTTTTCTAGGTCTGTGGGTCTATTTCTGTTTTGAAAATAAGTTCATTTGTATCATTTTTTTTAGATTCTACATATAAGTGATATCATATGATATTTGTCTTTCTCTGTCTGGCTTACTTCGCTTAGGATGATAATCTCTAGGTCCATCCATATTGCTACAAATGGCATTATTTCATTCTTTTTTATGGCTGAGTAATATTCCATTGTATATGTATACCACATCTTCTTTATCCATTCGTCTGTCGATGGACATTTAGGTTGCTTCCATGTCTTGGCTATTGTAAGTAGTGCTGCAGTGAACATTGGGGTGCATGTATCTTTTCAAATTATGGTTTTCTCCAGATATATGTCCAAGAGTGGACACTTTGTTAGTAAAAGAAAAGCAAAGCTGTCAGTTGAGGTCTTGAGTTAGGTATAGGGGTTTCCTCTGGAATGAGTGGGCTGCCTGACTCTTGTCTCAATGGATCAGGCTCCTCTGCTGGGGTTTCATGGCCATCAGAACTTTCTCCTGCCAATCTGTCCAATTCCAGTCCTCATATTTTTTGATGATCCAAGAGGCCAGTCCCCACTTCTATACCTGCACTCATGTTGTTGCCTTTTTGTCTCTGTCCTGCTCACTTACTCAGATTTGCCTGCCACTTCGTCTAACACCAACCGTGATCTCACCTTCCGCACAAACTCTTATCTGTTTTGTGTACTAAGGGTACAAACTTTGGTGTTCAGAAGACCTGAGTTCAAATCTCAAAGCCTCTACTTGCTGTGTGCCATTGAGTAAATTGTTGACCTTCTCTAATATTGTGACTGATCAGACCTTCCTCAGGAGTCGTAAGAATTAGATTAAATCACACATGTAGAACACTTAGCTCAGGGTCTGGCATGTAGCAAGTGATTATTAAATGTTATTTACCGCTTATGATTTCCACTAAGAGCCCTTTATTCTAAGCTGTACTGTCAAGGGAAAGGGAAAGACTCATAGTATTTATTCGGGCTGATAAGGCGGGAATGGTCTTAGGAGACGTCTATGGTAACTTGTCTCCAAGAGGGCCACCATCAATCCTTTTCTGTATTCCTATATTTTTATGCCACTGTACCATCTAAATGTAAAATCTATTCTTCCCCCAACCTTCTGAAACTAGCTAGCCCTTAGTGATTTATTTGACCAAAAAATGTAGCAGAAGTGACATTTTCTAACAAGAAGAGGTTCTATGAAGACTTGCAGCTTCCTCCAGGTCTCTTGAAACAATCCCTCTAGGAGAAGTTGACACCAGGTAATAAATTAATCTATTCCAAAATTACTGTGTTGTGAGAGACCCAAGTCACATGGAGAACCCCAGGAAAATAAGAAACAAAATGAAACATGTGAAGAGAGGCAGAGACATCAAGGAGCATGGTGACTCCACTCATGTGAGTAAAGACCCATCTTGGAAGTGGCTCCTCCATACCCAGCTACCCTAACTGATACTCTGTAAGACTTGAAACCTTGAAATTCCTGGAAGAAAACAAGGGAAAGTCTACTTGACATTGGATTTGGCAATGATTTTTTGGATATGACACAAAAAGTACAGACAACAAAAGCAAAAGTAAACAAGTGGGACTACATCAAACTAAAAATTTTCTGTGCAGCAAAAGAAACAACAGAATGACATAGCAACCTATGGAGAAAATATTTGCAGAACATATATCTGATAAGGGGTTAATATCCAAAACATATAAGGAACTCATACAGTTCAACACCAAAAAAAAAAAAACAATTTTAAAAATGGGCAAAGGATCTGAATAGATTTTTTTTTTCCCCTAAGAAGACATACAACCGGCCAACAGGTGTATGAAAAGGTGTTCAAAATCACTAATCATCAGGGAAATGCAAATCAAAACCACAATGAGGTATCACCTCACACCATTAGGATGGCTATCATCAAAAAGACAAGAGATAGAAAGTGTTGGTGAGGATGTGGAGAGAAGGGAACCCTTGTACACTCTTGGTGGGAAGGTAAATTGGTGCAGCCACTGTGGAAAACAGTATGAAGGTTCCTTAAAAATATAAGTACCATATGATCCAGCAATACCACTTCTGGGTTTATATCCAAAGGAAATGAAATCAGTACTTCGAAGAGATATCTGCACTGCCATATTCATTGCAGCATTATTCACAATAGCCAAGATATGGAAACAACCTAAGTGTCTGTCAATAAATAAATGGATAAAGAAACTTGTGTGTGTGTATATGTATACATACATGCACACACACACCCAAACTCACACATACACAGTGGAATATTATGCAGTCATAATAG
This sequence comes from Balaenoptera borealis, assembly GCF_965194805.1. NCBI lineage: Eukaryota > Metazoa > Chordata > Mammalia > Artiodactyla > Balaenopteridae > Balaenoptera > Balaenoptera borealis. Next base: position 122,148,593 of record NC_138867.1, on the reverse strand, counting down.
GGAAATGCTACCATTTGTGACAACTTGAATCAACTTGGAAGCCATTATGCTTCCAGGTGAAATAAGCCAGACACAGATATCAAATACCATTTGATATCACTTATATGTGGTATCTAAAATAGTCGAACTCACAGAAGCAGAGCATAGATTTGTGGTTGCCAGCGGCTGGGGGAAATGGGGAGATGTTGGTCAAAGGATACAAACTTTCAATTATAAGTTGAGTAAGTCCTGAGTAATGTACAGTACAGTGATCATAGTTAATAATACTGTATTGTATGAAAGTTGCTTAAGAGAATAAATTTTAAGTGATCTCATTACACAAGAAAAAAATACTAACAATGTGAGATAACATAGGTGTTAGCTTGATTGTGGTAACCATTTCACAATGTATACATATATCAAATCATCATGTTTTATTCTTTAAATATATACAATTTTTATTTGTCAATTATACCTCAGTAAAGCTGGGGGGAAAATTAAAAATGTATTTAGAAAATAAAAACTTTTTTTAATTTTAAAAAAGAAAGAAACCACCCAAACAAATTCTTCCCAAATTCCTGATCCACAAAGCTATTAGCAAAATAAATTGGTTGTTTTAAGCCACTGTGTTTGGGGGGGTAGTTTATTATGTAGTAACAGATGATAGAGCACAGTCTTAGCCTCTTGAGGTTGACACAATGGAGGATGGACAAGGCAGTGTTGCAGTGACATCTCCCTTGATGGCTGGTGTGGGAAACAAAACAGTATTAGGTACCCCCTTGAGACTGTCCCTTTTCTCCTGTTCCTAAAACTGACCTGGGAGTTATCTCTGTTATAAAGAGATTTTAATATACTGTGTGATAGAATGTAAAATGGTTAAGAACAAAGCTTTGGCGTCCTAAAGATGTAGGTTTACAGTGTGACTTTGCCACTTATTAGCTATGTGACCTTAGACAAAGTGCCTATCCCTTATTTGTAAAATTGGATAATTCTTACCTCTCAGGGTTTTATACAACTTAAGTGAGACAATGAGCATAAAACACCCAGCAGAGATCCAGGCACAGAGTAAATGTTCAATAGATTCTAACCATGACTATTAATACACATGTACTGTATTCACTTTGGTGATTCACCTTCTCTCCATGATTCCACAGCAGAAAATCTTGAACTTAATACCATATCTTTAGAAAATCTAATTTGTACCATAACATCCAGGCAATATTTACTTATATTGACAACATTAGTTCTCACGGACAATGATTTTCCCAATCTGAACAAGGGGAGCTGAGTCACTGGTAGATAATCCAATTGCTAATGGCTTGAAATCAGAATATTCACTTTATCGAGGTCAGGCTGTCATTTTAAGGGGAATATTGAAGAAAGAAGTTTCCGCTTGTTATTCACACTTCCTACCAGATTTGGACTGCCTTTATTTGCACTCACATAGTAGATTCCTGTGATTATTACATCACAGTCTTAGCCAGTGATCACAAGAATCAAAGGATACACGGTGCTACATGGGAGTTCTTCGACTCTTACTGGCTTGTTGCACCCTGCTAGCACTAGTCTGCAGCACTTTCCAATAGTTTACTGCATCCCCCAAAGTCCACAGCCAGGGCCCAAGAGCCCCACAGGCCAGATGGCTCCTCAGTTCACTCACATTATAGGGCCATTATGTGTTCATTTTGGCTTGTAGGTCCTACAAGGTTAAGAAGAAACCTCGTAGGGAGGAAGAAACCTGCTTTTCAAAGACTGGAACAGGGTTATTTCTTAGAACATGGAGAACATAGGTCCCAGAGGTGGTATTTATTCATATTCTACAAACACTTGCTGAGGCTCAACTAAGTGCCGGGCATGATGCTAGGTGCTGAGGACATAGCAGTGAACAAGCTTGAGTGTGCACAAACAACCACAAATAATTTTTAAGTAAGACAGACACTTCAAAAAATCACTCAAATAACCTTTGAATAAGTGTTATGAAGGGGAAGTAGAAGGTGCTCTCCATTAACCAGGGAATTAAGACTGAGTGTCCAGGAATGCCTCTCTAGGAGAAGAACATCTAAGCGGTAGTTTAAAGATTGAGTAGGAATTAGCCAAGAGAGGGGAGTAAAGAGATGTTTAAAGACCAGGCCTGCCCCTTGGCTGGCTCTAGGACAGGAGTGCAAATGTAGGGTCCAGATCCAAAGTCCACCCTCTTCCTTTCTGCCTCCATTCTGTACTGTGAGGGGATTTATGCTTATGTGTGGACGCCCATCCTAAACATTCAAGCTCTTAACCCGTCACAAGGCAAATCGCCACCCAGAGTTATGCACTCTGTGATGTGGTGTGCCTTGAAGGTGGCAAACTCTGGGAAGAGGCCTCTAACATGCTCTAAAAGTTGGGTCGCCAGAGAGTGGCCTAGAAATGGATACACGACCTGGGCTCCAGGCAAGCACATCATCTTGCTCTGTGGACTCTTTATCCCATTGTGGAAATAAAGCCAGAAAAGAGCCAGAGTGGGTCTTTATAAAGTACAGGCCTGGCAGGGCCCTCATTGTCAGGCCTTTGGACAATATGAGACCAAGCCCTAGGCAGGAACTCATTTGCAGACTCTGTGACTTAGAAGTCTGGACATGCATCAGTGAGTTCTCCTGGAACCTGGTGCAAAACTGTGTCTGAGCCTACACATGTATGCATGTTTCTGGGAGGTGTTTCACAGTTTCCTTCAGCCTCATGAAGAAATCCCTAACACCCCAAGTGTTAACAATCACTAGAGCTGTTAGAGGTTGTCCAGATGACTCTGAGATCTCTTGGAACTCAGAGCTTCTGTGATTCCCAGACAACCTCTACTCACAAAACTCGCTCTCTCACCTGAGCCTGGCTGTAAAGAACCCAGGAGAAAGAGGCTGGATAAGGAAATATTTGAACATTAATTGAAATTCCTTTCAATTGTATGTCCTTCATACTCACATAAGACTTCTAAACATTTTGGAAAAGCCATACGGCCATCCGTTGGAGAATGTAACTAGCCTTCTTCCAAAGCACTAAATTTCTCAGCAGCTAGGAAAGGCTATCACCAAAATTTTATTACTTCTCCCACAGTCTAGAAAGAATGCATTTTAGGGGAAAAAAAAAGAGTGTTGGCGGGGAAACATGAAAATGTGGAATCTAATACCCAGGCATCTATTTCACTTAATTATTTTGCTGACAGAAAAAGTTTTAAAGTATCTTTTTTGAGTTTCTTTTGCTGGTGGTAAAGAGTGTTTACCTCCATTCCTTCATTCTTTTACCTAGAGGGACCGCTTAGAGTTGTTTTCCTCAGTTTTGTCTAAAAGTAAGAGTTAAACTTATTTCATAAAATTAAGAGATTATGAGATTGTTCCAAAGAGCTCAAGTGGCTTTGGGGCTTTAGAATTGGATTATCCTACATAGATGCTAATACAGTGCAGTCATATCTAAGGATAGTGGGGGAGGTGTTCTCCGACAGTAGCTTTTCCAGCCCAAAGAGAATTCGTTCTCATAACCATGTCTTTGCCCACCACCACTGTTTAGGAAGCAGGGTCTCAGGACAGAGTTAATGTTTATTTTGTGTTTATTATGTGTCAACTCTCTATTAAGCCCTTTACACATGTTAACTCTCTATTTCACCAATGAGAAAAACAAAGTTCAAAGAAGTTCGGTAACCTAGATGGTAAGGGGTAGAGTGAGTATTTGAAGCCAGATCTAATTGACTCCAAAGTCGTTGCTCTCCACCTCCGTGAGGGTATAAGGAAGAAAGAGGCCCTCTTTTAAAAAGGCAGAGACCCATGCGAGGAACACTATGTGAGCATAAATTCATACACCGCTTGTAGTGTACATGAGCACTCAAGAGACAGGAAATGGGCTGATTAGTACCAGATGGGGCTCGTAAGACAGTTTCATGTGCAGTCCTGCAGGGGGTGGACGGCAGAGTTTCTGCCTGAATGCACACCCTTGCTTCTTACTGCTCTGCTCTGCACTGAGTCTCCTTTGGGAAACGTTTGTCCAGAGCAGTTTTCAGGTAAGGATGGGGTTGGTGTGTTTTTTTTCTGCTCAGGCGTAACAGGAAGCAATGGCTCCTTGTGTTCTCATGAATACACTATGATCTCCAGATGGACCTGACAGACGATCATTCTTAAGAAAGATGAACTGGAAAATACCAGGTTGCAAGAATCCTATTACAATAACATTCAACAACCTTTGACTTCATCAGTCTCAAGAGAAAGGCGGCTTTGGGGTAGTAGCTAATTATTACAATAATAACGATGACTGACATTTGTTGACGATGTCAAGCCTTATGTGCATCCACTCAGAGAATCTGCAAAACAATCCCAGGAGGTGGCTACTGGTATCCCCGTTTTGTAGATTAGGACACTGAAGCTAAGGAGGTTAAGTGGCTACCAGCCCAAGGTCGGTCAAACACTAGGAAGTGGCAAGGCTAAGACTGGAAACCAAAGCATGCTAATTTGTAGAGCCACGGTCTTGAGCACAAGCTGCCTTATAATACCTGGTCCCTGACTATTGTGAAATTAATCATTTATCTTTCCTGATGAAATCACAAGGCGAGGTGATCCCTTTGGAAAATGGAAGCATGGGACCACAAGGAGATGCTTATCACTAAGTTTCACCCATTTCCTTTTTAAAGTATTGCCCCAAATATACAGAGAAAATAAATGAGTCCCTAAAAATCAATGTTGTTATCTATGGACGATGATGCTTGAGGGAATTAGTGAATGGAATTGGGGAAATCACAGATATTAAAATGGGCCACCAGGTCTCTTGTTTTACATGTTCATAACATTAAGGGCTATCATCGATGCTAAAGCCACAGTCTAACACCAGAATCCTCTAGTCATCCTTCAAAGAAGAAAAGAAAGAAGCCCAGAAGTGAGGATCTCTCCACCCCACCCTTCCCCCACCCTCTGCCATGTCTTTCCACTGGCATTCCTCCAGTATATTTAGAAGAGAAATCTATGGAAATTCTCAACCCAGAATCTTGGTATATTCAATATGTCAGTCCATCACTGAAGAAGTATTTCTGTACTGAGCACTTGGCAAGGCACTTTGGGCACACACAAAATAGTATTTACCTACTTTTCATGCTTTTTCCACTTAATACAATTCAATCCTCACTATAGCCTTTTGAGTTACTATTGTGTGACACCCCCCCCCTTTTCCAGTGGAGGAAACTGAGCCTCAGAGAACCTAATTAATGAGTCTAGGGTGACAACCTAGTAAGCAGCAGACCTGAGAATAGAAACTTGGTCTGGGTGCCTTCAGCTATCTGCATGCCTACCAACTGTACTTTGTGGCTTACTATGTACCCTTCCCATATCTGAATGCATTTAGATATCACTACTCCCTAAGATGTGACTCAAAGATAAGGAAAATGAGACTCAGAGAGGTCACCCAGAGACTGGACCCTAACCCCAGATGGGTCTGACCTCAAAGCCTTTCTCATTACGAATGGCCCTGTCTTGGACATCCGTGGGTATCTCTGAGCTGTGCAAGGGAAATTGTGCCCTTTGCTATAGCCAACCAGTCTAGGTTTCTGCAGAAAATGTGGAGGGTCCTCAGTCTGCACAGTGGTTCTTCACCTGAAGAGTGTTTGAACAGGAATGGTTCAAATTTAATTTGACTTTAAATCTGAGGATAAATGTGTTCATTCATTCCTACTGCAACTCTAACAGCTACCAAGCTGGGTAGTGGCTTCATCTCAGTTTTATACATGGCAAAAATATCAACCATGTTCAACACTTCAAGTAAACAACCAACCAAAGACAAACATATTTACTTGAAATTTTGCAACACAGAATCAAAAAAGCATTTGGAAAACTCCAGGGTCGACAGTATAGCATCACTCTCAAGCTCTTTGAGGCAGAACTCATAACATTTTATTGGATGCTCCCAAACAGGAACCATGCCTGGCTTCCATCATGTGCAAGATCTGACATAGTGTTTGTAACCAAACACTATTTATTATCATCACTATTTTGTGTTTCGCTTGACATCAATGTAATTATGTTTATTCTGAAGGCCTCCAACATCATCTAGAGCTGACTCCAAAGAGACTTGACAAAAGTTGTTACAAAGATACTCTTCAGTATATCTCAGTGAAAACAAAATTTCTGAGACTAAATGAAAGGACCAAAACTTTCCCCCTTCTTTTTGACAATAAGAACTGAATAATGTGCTACAAGAGACATTGCATAAGAGCTACTGTAAAGGGTTGGACTGGATGCCCTCTAAAATTTCTTCCAACTCTTAGGACCTCTGCTTTGTTTTCCATTTCACTTAAAATTTGTCTTCTGTTCATTGTGTCCCACAATGACAATGCTTTGTTGAAATGCCCCATGAACTAATTCCATTTGAGATCTCAACTTTAAAAATTGGATTTAAAAGTGCGAGTTGCTTATAGCAAATACTGTAATTTTTGTATAATTGGAGTTAATTGGAGAAATGATTGAGTTGGTGTGACATGGTATCAGCCCAACAGTGTACTCCAGATCCTAGAAAATACATTAGAAAACTGACCCAATTCTCTTGAGTCCAGCAAAAGCATGTAGATCTACCTAAGTAGATCCCAAATGTTTCTCATTAATATTTCCTAAATATCCGCTCTTAAGTTAGGTGATATTTGCATCCTTTTTGTCTAGCAATTATAAGCTCCCATTTCTACTGTAAGTTAAGCATTGGAGACCAGTGAACGATATTTTAAGAACAAAATAAAAAGAAATATTGATACTACCCATTTGAAATACTCAGGGCTCATGGGTGAAACATTTGCTTATAAGGCATGACTATAATATGTGTACTATTGCACCTATTATACTATGTTGTAATAAGTGCTTAGAGAGCAAGTGTTCTGTTTCACTGGTCCCAGACAGGATTTGCTGTATTAACCGTTCCACATCGCACATTCACAGGCAATTAACCAGATTCTTACAATGTCCGCCTATTCTCCAGGAAGAAGGAAAGAACCAAGCACAGTACTAGGCATGGAGTAAACATTCCACAAATACTCTCAGTTTGGTTGCTTAATTGGACTGGAATCTGTTTCCATTCTTTCTGGAAATGAGGGTGCCAACTAGCACAATGGGCCAGTGGATTACTGAACATTACTCATGCCGAAATTCACTTTATATCAGTACAAGCTTCCATGAGGGCTTACCTACCTGCTAGAGATGAGCTTAGGCAAAACACAATCTGCCTTAGTCAGTATTAAATTCTAAGTCCTTCAAGTACAGGTTTGGGTGTATTCCTGTTTCTCTGTGTGTGTGTTATCATCACAAAGTGTCTAATTTTGTTATTTAGAGTCCAGCACATTCAGAATGATTGTGAGGAGCCAAGAATGAGGAAGGGGAAAAGAGCTTAGTTGGCTGAATTTGAGAATGTCTGACTTATTTCTAATTCTGAGTCTCTGTATGTATTGCCCATCTGTCCCCACTCTCTTGCCCTTTCTTTGCCAATCTGTACACGTTAAAATTGCTAAGATCCACGTGAAAACCTTTCACCTCAAGAAGATCTAACATCTATTTAGTGCTTCCTGTGTACCAGGCTTTACATATATTATTCTGTTTGGTCTTCCAGACAACCCTCAGTGGATGTGTACCAGCATCTGTATTATTGATGGGGACATGTGACATAGAGGTGAAGGTGATGGAGGTGGGTGGTAGGGCAGCATTTGAACCCAAATGATTCCAAAGCCTGTACCCCTTGTTGTTGATTGTAAAGCTACGGAACTTTTCAGGACCTGCCCTGTCCCACCCAACCACATCTTATACTGCATCCCTTTAGAACTACTTTTAAACTACAAACCACAGTTCTGCACACATGACTCTGAAAATACCTTCTATTTGTCTTGTGTTAGTAAATGTTGGCTTCCCAGATCAATGTTAAGGTCTTCTAGAACAGGAACTTGGCGTTCCGCCTTCTCCAGAATACAGTTTGTGTGGTGGGCTGTAGAGCCACACAGCCCAAGTTCAAACCGAGATCCACCACTCACTAGTAGTATGACCTTGGGCAACTTACTGTGCTGTATTTCCTCATCTGCAAAATGGATATCAAAAATATACCTACCTTAAAGTTTGGCTTTTCTCTGGGGTGATGTAAAGAAGATAAATGTCTACAAAACTGGTAGTATTATTCTATAGATCTTTATTAAATATTAGCACCATGCTGCCAAGATTGCTGTGCTCCCAAAAAACTTCCCAAAACACATAATGTCTTTTCAAATTATCTGAATTATGTGAAGTATAACATCCATGATAATGGCGAATTTTATTGGATATGCTGACCCTGAAGATGATGAGAGAAGCCAAATGTTTTGATTTGGTTCACAGGAATGATGTAGATCAGTCAGCTTGCTATGTTTATTGTAAGGTTAGAGGATCAGAGGGATAGTCCACTGGGAAGATTTTATCACTGTAAACAGAATTAGTTACATCTTAGAGGCGGCTATTCAGAAAAAAACTGTTTGTCTTAGTTTTTGCAGGAAATTGGTTTCTAAGACCGTAGTTGCCCATGTGTAAGGAGTTGGCTTTGCTGGGAAACTGTTTATTTTCAACAGCCAATAGTTTCTTAATTGTTTTGCTGTTAATTAGCTAAGGATGCAGTTTAACTGAGATCAAAGTATTCAAGATGCAAAGCGTATTTAAAAGAGGAAAATGTCTAATTAGCTTCCTCTAGTACATAACTCCATTGCTTCCTAGCCAATGGGGACAACACAAGACAGAAATCAGATGTGCTTACTTGTTGCCTAATTCAATCAGAAGGAGGGGCCTGAAGAGCCTCTTTGGGTTATTAAATGACAGTTACAGAAGCTGAGGAATGTATGTGTGCAAGCAAGGACGCAGGTAGGGAAAAGTTTGTTTGATGCAGAATGAGAAAGGATTTTTAAATAAGGGGACCTCCTTAAGCTACCTGAAGTTGGACTGGAAAATAATTTTCCCCAGATGGTAAGAGAATCACCGAATATTCTTTTTTTTCTTCCAGTTTTGGTTGAGAGTTAAAGACAATGATAAAAATCATAATCATTAATTACATTAAGGAAGTATGGTTGGTAGGGATGCGTGTGTGTGAGAGAGAGAGGGAGAATTACTGAATCACTCTGCATATTATATTGAAGTGGGAAAAAATAAAACAGCAGTCACATACTGGAGCTGAAAAAGCTCTGAAGGCTACTGTTTCTCCTTGGTCCCCTCAACAGGTCTTCCAGAATTAGCCCTTTCCTCTTTCATATTTCTCACATACCTGGAAATCACAAGCTACTTGAAAATGAGCACAGATCTACCTTGTCAGAATCCAGACAGGGTTTCTTTTAAAAAATGGATAAAGGTGAGTTTTACTTCTAAAGCAAATGCATAACCCATGTGGAGTAAGGTCTTCACAGTGCATTAGGTTTGGACACATGGAGTAAATGGTTTGAATGCTTATTCAGATAATTTACTCTTGCAGGCAGGGTCGTGTCTTCACTGCTCTCTGCTGTGTCTCCAGCTCCTAGCAAAATGCATGGCTTGCAGTACAAAGGCTACAAATCCTGTCAAATGGATGAGTATTTTATGAATGAATGAATAAAATAATTTGAAGTTCAAGTAAACTATTCAAATCTATTTTTTAATGATTAAAAATAGGAGTTAAGCCAGCCATTTGCTGAACATGGACCATGTTTTGTGTTCTATGCTAAGAGCTTTACCTGTATCATCTCCCTGATGAGCCTGTTAAGCTCCTGGCCTTATTTAACCTGGAACTCCTTGGTAGTAAGATTATAAACCCCATAGGACAGAAAGAACTGATGACAGGGGAAAATCTTAGTTACTAAGATTCAGTTTTCAGTTCATTTGACAAAAAAATTGATTCACTGCTTGCCATATACTAGTCCTGGTACTAGGGATTCAGTAGTAAACCAGGACTCAACTTCTGCGTATATGCCTGTCCTTGCAGAGCTTCTAGTCTGTAGAGGAGATTCACAAACAAAATAACGTTTGTAAATTGTTCAGTAACAGTGAAACCACCACCGTAATCAAGATAGTGTAGTATTAGTAAAGGGACAGGCACAAAGATCAATGGAACAGAAAGGAGAGTCCAGAAATAGGCCCACACAAACACAGCCAATTGATTTTTTTAAGTAAACTTTTTATTTTGGAATAATTTTAGATTTATAGAAAAGTTGCAAAGGTAATACAGAATTCCCATATACCCCTCTTCCAGTTTCCCTTAATGTTAACATCTTACATTTCCATGGTACATTTTACAAAACTAAGAAATTGACATTGGTACAATACCATTAACTAAACTCTAGACTTTATTTGATTTCACAAACGTTTTTCTATTAAGATCCTTTTGGTGTTCCAGGATCTAATCCAGGATACAACATTCAAATGGCCAGTTCATTTTTGCCAAAAGTGCAAAAGCACTTAAATGGGAAGAGAATAGTCTTTTCAACAAATGGTGCTTAAACAATTTGCATTTACATATATAAAAGAATAAACCTTACAATGTATATGAAAACTTAAACTGAATCATAGCTCCACTTACATAGATCTACATGTGAAATGTAGACACACAACACTTTTAGAAGAGAACTTGTGAGAAAATCCTCATGAACTGGCGTTAGGCCAAGAGATATTAGAAATAACACCAAAAACAGTATCTATAAAAGAAAACATTTGCAGTTCGTCAAAATTAGAAATTTTTAGTTGCAAAAGAAACTGTCAAGAGAATGAAAAGACAAGATGCAGACTGGGAAAAATATTTCCAAATAATATATTCAGAAAGGACTTATGTCCAGAATATGTAAAGAAATTTCAAAATTCAACAGGAAGAAAACAATCTACCCAATTAAAGACTGAACAAAAGACTTGATCAGACACTTCAGCAAAGATAATATAGGGATGGACAATAAGAATAAGAAAAGATGCTGAACATCATTAGCCATTAGGGAAATGCAAATTAGTGCCACTATGAAATACCACTGAGTGAGTACCCATCAGAATGGCTAAAGTTAAAGACACTGACAATCCCAAGTGTTGACAAGGTTGTGGAACAACTAGAACTCTTATACATGCTGATGGTAATGCAAAATAGTACAACCACTCTGAAACAACAGTGTGGCATCTTATCACAAAGTTAAAAGTATACCTATAATATGACCCAGGAATCCCACTCCTGGCTATTTATAAAAGAGCATGGATTGGCATATTGTGATGAGCATGAAGTCCAGTACTCTGCTTATTTCTGTAAATAAGGTTTTACTGGAATGCAGCCATCCTTATTCCTTTATGTATTGTCTATGGCTGCTTTTACGCTAGTTGCAACAGAGACTACATGGCCCACAAAGTTAAAATATTTACTGTCTGGCCTTATACAGAAAAAGGAGACCATCCCCTGCTCTAGAGAAATGAAAACATATGTCCACCCAAAAACCTGTACACAGTGTTTTTACAGCAGCTTTATTCATAATCACCCAAACTTGAAACAACCCAAATGCCCTTCAACAGATAGATGGCTAAAGAAATTGTGTTATGACCATACAATGGGAATATTTGGAAGGAATTGTATTTAAAAGAAGCAAGCTATTAACATAGGCAACAACTTGGAGACTCTCAAAGGCATTATGCTGACTGAAATAAACTAGTTTCAAAATGCTACTTAATGTCTGATTCATTTATATGACTTTTGAAAAGACAAACTTCTAGTAATGGAGAACAGCTCAGTGGTCACCGTGGATTATGGATGGTGGAAGGATATGATTACAAAGGGAAAACTTGTAGAAGTTTTATGGGGTGATAGAATTGTTCTACATCTTAATTGCACAGGTGGCTTCATAAATCTATACACGTGTCAAAAGTTGTAGAACTGTACCCCCCAAAATGTCAATTTCACTGTATATTAATTTTAAATAATTTTAAATCGAAAATTAAACGTGAAGCTACCTGTCCAAGGTCACACAACTAGCCAGAAGTAGACTTTAAACCCAAGGTACCCAGAAGGGCTAAGTCATTTGCTTGGTATCACATTCTGAACGTTTCATCATGGCTGTGTTGAAACTTAGATGACCCTGTTCCTTTGGACTTGGGCTTGGGTACTTACTAAGCATTACACCTGTAGCCAAAGCCCCTTGCCTGTTCTCCACTGTTATGAGGTATCTGGCTCCTTCAATCCATTCCTTTATGTGGTTTTGGGCAGAGACGTGAGTATCCGTACCTCTAGATGCCCAACCAGCCGCCAGGCCATCATCAACATCATCATCACACTCATCGGATCCTACATTTTTCAGTCCTTTATAGTTTTAAAACAACTTTCCTTTTTACTTGAACTTCACAATTACCAAGTGGAGAAGCAAGTCAGGCAAGAATCATTTATCCACATTTTATAATCAAAAAAAACCCCAGAGGCTTAGCCAGATCCAAGAATTTCCCCAAAGTTACAAGGTAACATGAGGCAGAGGAGTGTTTAGACTCTAAGAAATCTGACTCCCTGCACACACTGCTTTTCCACGACTTAGCCTTTTATACAGATCATTCCTTACCTTGCTGAAACCTCTTCTGAATCAGATTGTTGAACTGTGGGATTAAGGCATTCACAAAGCTATTGGGTGAACTCTAGCTTAGAATGAAACCTTGTTGATACATGGGTGTTTTTTGAGTCTATCAACCCATTGGCCTGTTCTCTGAGATCTGCTGAGGCCAGAGTTCATGAGCTTTACCCATCAACCGAAGTCATTCTAGAGTTTTGTCATCTGAAACTGAACCTCCCCTTACATCTTGGATTCTTCCCTTCAGCAAACACAGACCACAGCAAATAAACTTTCTATGACCAATCACTCTTAAAGAGGAGAGCTGGGTCAACCAGATAAATGTCTGTGGCCTACTTGATGTGTCTTTTGATAAAAACCTTCTTTCAAATTCTGAATTAGACTTAACATGTTAGATCATGGGATTACTAACCTTGACTTTTCATTGTCGCTGGTGTCCCTTCCCAAATGTATCTTTGAAACAAGTTTTCCTAAAACATTCAAATCTTGAATTAGAAAGCATGTATTTCTCTTTAGGAGGTTGGGATTAACATATACACACTACTACTATATATAAAATAGATAACCAACAAGGATCTACTGTATAGCACAGGGAACTATAGTCAATATTCTGTAATAATCTCTAAGGGAAAAGAACCTGAAAAAGAATATATATATATATATATATATATATATATATATTCAGTTTTATATATATATATATATATATAACTGAATCACTGTGCTGTATACCTGAAATTAACATGATATTGTAAATCAACTATAATTTAAAAAACTTAAAAAAAGAAAGCATGGATTCCTCACATATTGAATAGCAGACATTTAAATGAAAAGGTAAAAATTATTTGGAGGCAAAAAAAAAAAAGAGTATTTGACCATCACCTAAGCCAAAATAAATGCTTTTTACTCTAAATCGAAGATAAGATCCAGGAAGTAAAACCCTAGTGTTATTAGTGGGCTAACGAGTGGATTAGACAAACAAGTCTAGGAGACTGTCATTAATTCCATTCCTCCCCCTCTCAACTTACCTTCTTTTCACTTTGCATATACCATAGAGAAGGACGTACAGATACAAGGGAAATGGTGCAGGGAGAGTAAATTGCGGTCTGCATTTGAGAATGCAGTTTGCTCTGAAGAGAGGCTGGCACAGCCAAGTGATGTGTGCTTAGTGAGCCAGACTAATTCTATTATCTCGCTGCTGTCTGTGAAAGTGCTAAATGTCTGCAGCTTCCCCCGGGCAGGTGATTCAGCACCTTTTACATTGAGGACCAGATCTGACTGAAATATCACTCTTGTGTAACCATATTATCGTTGCTGACTCAAAAGGAGACATGACGCTGTGTGTACATATCAATGTGCTTCTGCACATTTCTTTACTGGGATGTTTATGTTTTTAACATGGACCTACTTTCCTACCCAGTCTTCTTTCTTTGGTGGCACATGCTGTAGTGTCTAAAGATACTGGCTCATTATTTCTGACTCTTATGACTTTTATTCGTATTACTCACCCTTAAGGTCCTGTTTCCAGTCATCGCTGTAGGTGGAACCAGAGAAGGATAACACACACAAAGTGATACCTGGTTTTAATTTTAATGGCAACTACAGTCTCTTTCCCCATTCAGTTATTTTTCTTGGATATAATTCCTGAATGCCTAGTTTCAGGGAGAAACAATCACCAAATAAACATAATATCAAGTTTGTATTAATGTACTGGGATGGCATTTAGTGTAAAATCTTGTTACTATGACTTACAATGAAGAATAAGAGAAGGAATACAAATTCACTAACTATCGTAAATTACAGGGAGGCAGAAATGTGATTTGTGTAAATATATAAAATTTGGTCTGTGCATGTATAAACACGCACACAAGGCATGCTGTGGAGGAAATGAGATCCCTTCTACGTGTTCATTCACTCAGTCAACCAACATAAGAGCACAGTCTGATTAAGATGGTGCCATGTTGTTGGATGTGGCGGGGGAAGCAGCTGCAAGTGGTGGAAAGTTAGCCAATTCCACAAGATCTACAGGGCTGTTTCTCCTCACAACGAGCACCTTTTGGAGCATCTATGATGTGCCAGACATTGAGCATACAGCAGCGGGAAGGGGAGACCTCTTCTCGAGGATAGTCATTAAGCAAAGAAAGAACATAATTACAAGCAGTGATTACTGCTATGAAGGAAATTAATAGGGAAACATGATCAAGCATAATGAGAGTGTGGTGAGGAGAGAGGCTACTTCAGGTAGCCTGGTTATTGCAGGCCTCTCTAAGAGATGAAGGAAGAGGCAGAATCAGTCATAAGAAGAGAAAGAATATTCCACAAAGAGAGAACAGCAAGTACAAAGGCAAAGGCTAGCCTTGTTGATGGCAGAGAAGAGGGGTCATGTTGGTTGGAATGTGGACAACTGAGAAGGAACAGGTATGTGATGAGATTGGAGTCACATAGGGACGTGTAGAACGTGGTGGAGGGTTGGTGTTTTCAAATACAATGAGACGGGGTTTTTGTTTCGTTTTGTTTAACATCTTTACTGGAGTATAATTGCTTTACAATGGTGTGTTAGTTTCTGCTGTATAAAAAGTGAATCAGCTCTACATATACATATATCCCCATATCTCCTCCCTCTTGCGTCTCCCTCCCTCCCTCCCTATCCCACCCCTCTAGGTGGTCACAAAGCACCGAGCTGATCTCCCTGTGCTATGCGGCTGCTTCCCACTAGCTATCGGTTTTACATTTGATAGTGTATATATGTCCATGCTACTTTCAGGACCGATCTGTGATCTGATAGCAGCTCATTCCAGCTGCTGGGAGGAGGGAGAGTTGTGAAAGAGATAGGAGGAGAGAGAAAGCAGAGGGAGTCATGAGGAGACCACTGTAGTCATCCAAGCAAAAGAAACAGTGAATGGTGTTACTTAGTAGCAGATGGGGTGGAGCAGTGAGCAGATACATGACCTGTGAAACACAGAGTCTGCCTATTTATTGGATGTGAAGCATGAGGGAAAGGGAAGAAATAAAGATGGCTCCTGGGTCTACTATGGCCATTGAGATGAATTTCAGCTGAGACAATGCTGAAGGAAATTCTGTTTTATGCTGAGCACCTTGACTTTTCCTTACAGAAGGAAAGTGGTCTGCAGGTGGGCTATCATTCAGGACTTGAGGCCAGAGTCTTTGTTTAGCTGTGTGTGTGATCTTAGGCTCGATACTGCCCGTCTCAGAGCCTCTGAACCACTTCCACTGAGCTCCAAGACCTTATAACTCTTGAAGATACTGGCTTTTTCATTGGTGTAGACTGCACATCCTAATAGTAACCTGAGTAGAGATGGGACTATGGCGTTAAGAGGAACTGAGGCAAATAGAACAGTTGGTGCAGTGCACCCCTCATCACCACCCTGTAATCTTCAGGGAGTCTCCTTATTGCTGCTCTTTCTATAGTTTATCTTTGGACCTTTCTGTCAGCACAGCCCTGAGAAAAGTCCAAGGCAGACAAGGGGCAGCCCGAAATACCACCACCAGAGGGCAGCATGGAGCTGTGCACACCCAGAACAGCCCCTGAGGTCATCAGCACCCCCCCCTCCCCTCTGCCAGAGCATGCAGACCAAACTCATCCTGGGAAGGAGTGGTGCTGGGGTGGAATCACTGCTGCTAAAGCAAAACAGGAAAGGAAATGTTCCTTTCAACCAAGGTACCAAGAAGAGCATGAGAGTATCATTGCTGGAAAAAATGACAAACCCTAACTGCAACTGCATCTCACACAGTCTAAACAACAGATAAAAAATTATTATTATCTTTAGCTACCATGCATGGAATGCTATATAGCCAGCACTAATAAATGGTTATATACACTATCTCATTTAAGTTTTGTATAAACCCTGGGATTCATATCCTGGTTTTTGCCCCTGTTTTGCTGATACAGAAACTGATATGAAGACATGAAAATCAGTGAAAAAAGCAGTTTTGTGTAACTACAAAAGTCTGTTTAACTGTAAAACCTCCCCTCAAGGCTGCTATGCATCTACGTACTACGTCCTAGCACTGGGCTGGGTGCTCTAGGGATAGAAATGAAGTGTTGGATAGGATTTGGCTCTTGGCCTCAAAGAGCATACACTTTCAGAGTGGAAAGAATTAATTAAGCAACTAAGGAATAATACAAATACATACATAATCCAGAGTTTGATAGCTTGGTAAAACTATGTCTACACAACTCTCAAATGTTTTTCTCTCATACCACATGACTTCTATAAGCAGAGTCACCTTCAAATATAAAAGGATGAATGAGAGAGTGAGGTACACTCAATAACCCTAACCCAATCATTCATTTAGTCTCCAAATAGTAAGTATCTCTGATTATGATAGACACTAGGTATCACACTGAAACATACCTGGTCCTTGCCTTTGAGGGGATTGTAATCTAGCTGGGGTGGTAAAAAAAAAAAAAAAAAAAAACCAGATGATAGCAAATAAACCAACAAAAAAATGTGGAATTGCAGTTATATGTACCATAAATAGGGTCCAGTGGTGAGCTGTTATCCCTGGTGACCTCAGTGCTCTGTCCAACAATGTCTTGACCTTGATTCTTATGACCTTCTTCTGCACTCCAGCCACCTGGAGCAGGTCTTCTCTGCTGCGATCCCGTTTGCAAATCCTTCTGTGATGGTAGTCTCATGAGCACGTGTCTCTCACACTCCCTTGGATCCTAGTCAGTCTTTGCTATGCTCTCAGGCTGTATCCCCCTTTCTGACGTCTCTTGCCCAATCTGGACTCCATGGAAGGTCAGGTTAGCGATGGCCTTGTTTCCGCTCTAAAATCCTCCTGTCCTTCCTCAGAATCTTTCTCTATCTGTGCCCATTTGTCTTTTGCTCTCTAGGCAGAACAGAGAGTCTCTTGCCCCTGTAGGCATTCCATGATAAGGGTGAATGGTACTTGAGATGAATTTTGTCAACATCATTCATTCATTCATACCTGCCTGCATGCTCTACTTTATTCCACGGCTGTGTATTGAGCACTTGCCATTTTTCCAGCATTGCAATTGGCACAGAGACACCGCAAAGCAGTCTAGGATCAGGAAGGAGCAGCTCAGGTGGACTGAAGCATTATGGGAGAGACGGGGTATCTTGCTATAAGATGAAGGCAGCTGGGCTTCTACCCTGCAGGACCTCGAGGTCATGTTAACGTTTTGAACTTAGAGAGAGAGCGAGACAAAGGAAAGATACTGGGAAGAAGTGTAACATGATTTGATTTGCAGTCTCCAAAAGGCCAAACTGACTGCTGTGTGGGGAGCGGATTAGAGAGTGCCAGAGTGGGAATGGAAAGAACTGTTGAAAGCTGGTGTAGTAATCTGGGTGAGAGGTGACAGCTTCCTGTGGATAAAAGCTCTTCTAGATGAACACTAAGTTCCCTTCAACCTCTGCGGCCCTTGGACTGTGTGATTCTTCACAAGTGCCTCGAGGCTCTGGTCCCAATCTCCCTCCCCTAATTTATGTCATGCAGAGAGTCTTGTCCCCCATCCTGTACACTATGCTCTAGAAGAAATGAGCCACTCTGTTTTCTGAACATTCTGGCACATTCCCCCCTCCAGGCCTTTACTCAAGCTGTTCTCTCAGCCTGAATACCACCCACCCTGCACCTCGGGTCTATTCCAGTGATCTACTCTGATCACCGCATAGAGAATGATGATCCTCTTCACAATTTGGGTTTATATCTCTATTATATCACTAGTGTAATATGACTTGCATTTCACTTACTTCATTCCTGCTCTCTCCTGAGTTGTGAATCCGTGCATGTTTTATTAGTGTTTTTATCTTCCTCTTCAAACCCGTGCTACCTTGCTCAGTGCAATATGTTTATGGATATTAAATGTTTGTCGTATCAAATCAAAAAGAACACAATTCAGTCTAATCCAATCCAATTCAGTTCGATTCAATTCAGTTCAACCCAATGCTTGTATATTAGATATTTCCTTTATAAGGTGTAAGCCCTTTAAGCTTAGACATTTGTATTATGCTTCTTTGTATGTCCTACCTAACTCATACAGTAGGTAATTAATAAATATTTATTGATTGGTTCACTTAAATTTAAAGACACTCATTTCTGTCTATCTTATAGATACTGATAACTGTTTCTTGTGTCAAATATGACATGTGTAAGCTTGAAAGGTATAATTCCATACAATTAAATGGTCAGGAAGTGTAATATGGACTTCTAAAGAATTCCAGCACAGGTCTAATAAGATAAAATGAGTTTAGGCAGCTGTGTACGAAGGTGTAACATATTACATTATTATTGGCAGGCTCAGGTTTAAGAGAGAAAACAGTCATTACTGAAGTGGGGAAGGGGATTGTGGTTATGGTGATATACATAAGAGATATCATGAAGAACCTGCCCCTAAATATCTACTTTACCAAAGGGAACCCCCCTGTGATGCTAACAGCTGAAGGTGACTTTTATCTTATCCTAATTGCTCAAGGATAAGCAATCTGTAACTCCAGGGACCCTATCCAATTCACTGGCATCACATTACAAGTAGGTCCAGGCTCACTTACCTGAGCTTACCTGAGAACAGGTGGCTCATCTTTAAGGCCACCCACTGCCTATTTCTTATGTAATGGAGGTGCCCCTGTGAAGGACACCATATTTTTTTATTCTGGTAAAATATACATAACATAAAATTTACCATTTCAACCATTTTTAAGTGTCCAGTTCAGTGGCATTCGCACATTCGTATTGTCATGCAACCACCAACACCAATCATCTCTAGAACTCTTTGATCATCCTAAACTGAAATTCTGTACCCTATCATATTTATTTTTTAATTATAAAGTAATGTCTTCTAATAGTAGGAAATTCAATGATATCAATGTATAGAGTAAAAAGTGTAAGTTCTTTTACCATCCATTACAGGCCCATTTCTTGCTGTGAACAGTTTGTTGTGTATCCTTTGGATCTTTGTGTGTATGTGTGTGTGTGTGTGTGTGTGTGTGTGTGTGTGTGCATTACATACACACACAAGGTCATAGAAATATACTGTTTTATAAAAATTAAATCATAATATATGTGCTCTTTTGCTTTTTCCATTTAACCTAGTATTATGGACATTTTCCTATTCCTAATATATGGCTGTATGGTATTCCTTTTGCTGGCCACTTAGTATTCCATCATGTGGACGTACCACATTTAATTTATTTAAATAAATTAAATAATTTATTTAACTATTGTCCCAATTATGGGCACTTAACTTTGTTCTTAAGTTTTCTTCCTTTGAAAAACAGTGTCACAATAAAAACTCTGATATACTCAAGCAAACATTCCTTAGGACACATTTCTAAAGGTTGTATTCCTAAAAATAAAGGTTGGCACAGGAGAGAAAAAAAGTGATGTGTACTGACTGTCGCATCACTCTACACAAACGCTTTAACTGCTTGTTTCCCAGTAGTATGTTAGCAAGAAGGGCTCTGTGCTTACCAACCACTAGTAACTCCGGCTTAGTGTGGATTTGCTTGAAGTCACTGCCCTTTTTGATAGGAATCTAGATGCTCTCAGAGGAGGAGTTAACAGAAAGGAAAGGAAGCTGCTAGTCCATAGAGCACAGTGGGTTGATCCGGTTTGTAAAAATGAGAGACACACAAGCTCATACGTGGACTTTTCTACAGAGCAAAGGCGACGGGCATGTTTCCTGCTTCCTTGATTTAACTCCTCTTCACAATCAGCTCATCACCCTCGTGCATCCACATGAAAACTCTAGGCTTCCAGCTAGACGTACCAGTGTCAACATTCATAAGTGGGGGAAGACCTGTGCCATAGATACACATAATTTTCAATTTAATCAGTTCAGATGTATCTAAACATGAAGAGAGACTATGGAAAGAATGGGCCACTTGAGAATTGAGCTTCAAACTTCTGAGCAGTATTTTCTGCTTATTATTAGCAAAACCCCAAAGCAGAGCTGACATCATCTGGGGTAAAGGAGACTTGTGTTAAGGTTTTTTTGGTTTTTGTTTTTGTTTTATACGGTGATAAACTGGGGCCATACTTGGAGCAATGCATGACTCTTCTGTATTTGCATAGCATAAACTTACATCCATTAGAAAAGCATGTTGTTCATTTAATTTTCCACTAAAATCAGTGGTTTTAATTAAGGAGAAAATTATGAAATCTAAAACTTGAAGAGGCAATTGGTTTTGCCAATAACAGACCATGCTAAGTCCTACCAAAAATTTTTTTTCTATAATTAGCTCACCTGTAATTCATTCGTTAGAAAGGCAGCTATGTATACAAGCAGAAAACCAGACTGCTGAGCTGGAGAGTTTCTAATAACTGGACACTGGGAATAACTATTGAATAGCAGAAAAACATTAAGCCAGTATTTTTCCTGATATAGTATATTTCATGGCAGCTTTCCATAGCAACTGCATGAAAGGGGCCTTTTATTTTAGAGCCAAGCCTATCTAAAATGAGATGATTCTTTTAAGAACAGTTTTTCCATAAGCCCAGGTTTTAAGAGCAAGAATATCCAATCCCACCCTCCTCATGACTAAGTTAAGGAAAGAGATTTGAGAAAATTTGTTCTGTGGTCATGACTCTGGGTATTTAAAAAATCAACAGGGAGCTTTGGAAATAGATAAAATCTAAATTCTTAATGTACCCAGACTGATACATAGGGTATTTCCATTGTGGCAATACCTCTCTAAACTATATGTTAAGCTGGAAAATTTCAAACATGATGGAGACTCCTCTCAGATTATCTACCAACAAGTTGCCAGCCCATTGTAGTAGATTTTTAGGTTGTCTCTGCCCAACTTACAAGGACCCGCACAACTGTTCTTTTAAGCTTGAGTGGTGAGTGCCTGGAAACTAATTTATATTGTGTGTCTCTCCTGGCCCTCTCTACCACTGGCCAACCAGATTCTCTTTCCAAGGAAGTTTGGCATTTAGACTAAAAAATATGATTGAGTCTGGGCTGGTAAATGGGAGAAATCTGTTATGAATTGTGAAATTCCCATCTTCTATTACCATGTATATAGAGAAGAGAGACAGACAGACAGACAGAGAAGCAGATGAAGAAAGGCGAGCAGAGAAAAGAGATAGAAGAGAGGTCTTTATCATTTTTGGTTCTGGTGATTTCCTGAAGCCTGACTGAGTTCTTGACTTTGGGGTCTTCATGATAATCCTCTCTATCCTTATAACAGATACCCCACTTTTACTTACGTTAACCTGAATAGAATTCTGTTACTTGAAACAAAAGTTCTAACTAATGCCCATGTTAGAGTATATATTTAAGGAGAGATCAGCTAGGTATAGAGGACAGAAAAGGAAAGAAGAAAGAAAAAAATTATTGAGATCCCTCTGTGTGTCAGGCAATTTGCTAGATACCTTAAAAATTATTATCTTATTACTCCTCAAAGTATCTCTTAAAAAATGGATGTTATTTTCCCCCATGTTTTCAGGTAAGGGATCTGAATTTCAGACGTTCATTCTTGAGTTACATGGCTAGTTGGTGGCAGATATGGGATGTGTATTCAGATTTGGGTGGCTTGGGCTGGTCTCTGGTCTAACTTTGATAAATAACAGTTATCTTGACATTTGTGCGATTTTGAGCAAGACACTTTACCCCATTTGTGTCTTTGTTTTCCCTTTTGAACATGGGGAGCTTGGGTAAATCTAATATTCTCTAAGGTCCCTTCCAAATCTAATAGCATAGTATCATTTAAATGATTTATTTAGAACAATGCTTCTCTATCCTGGTGGTTGGTGGGGGGATGGGGGCAAGGGTGAGTTATATCCAAGCCTCCTTGAGTGCCCTTTTAAATTATACACATCTGTCATCCCTTTCCCCTCCCGGGAAGCTCTGCTGAGCATGGGAAAGTTGTAGGTAACAGAGTTGGGATTTGAACCCAGATCTATCTTGTCATTTCATTATGCTGCTGCCCTCTCTTCTACTATACCTATTAGAACATAGAAGAAGCTCAATATTTTTTTCAACTGAATTGCATTAATATTGACCATAAATGACTAATGTGTTCTATTTTGAGTGCTTTGCACATTTTAGAATTAGCTTGCCAATTTCTAATAAAAGTCTCGCTAGTATTTTTATTGGAATCGCATTGAATCTATAGATCAGTTTGAGGATATTGCTATCTTAAAAATACTGAGTCTTCTAATCCATAAACATAATATATGTCTCCATTTTTTCAAAGGTCTTCCTGAATTTCTCTTAGCACTGTTTCATAGTTTTCAGTGTAGAATTTTTGTATGTCACTTATTAATATATTTCTGGGTATTTGATGTTCCTAGATGCTATTGCAAATAATATTATGTTAAGTTCATTTTCCAATTGTGTGTTACTAGTATATAGAAATATGATTGATTTTTATGTATTAAATTTTTTTCCTGTGACCTTATTATACTAGAAATTTGTTGATTAATGACATGAGAGACTTTAGACATGAAAAATCCCGCTTTGGGGTTCAATTGACAAAGTATACTTGGTAGGCAGAATAACCCCACTCCCTCAAATATGTCCATGTCATAATCCTCAGAACCTGTGACTATGTTAGGTTACATGGCAAAGGAGGATTAAGGTTGTAGATGGAATTGAGATTGCTAATCCACTGACTTTAGCAGAGGGGGATTATTTTGGACTATTTGGGCAGGTCTGATGTAATCAAGCATCCTTTAAGTGAACTAGGAGAGCTAGAGGGATACATAACCACAGAAGAAAGATTAGAGAGATGAAGTGTTGTTGGCTTTAAAGATGGAGGATGGGGCTATGAGCCAAGAAATGCACGAAACATCTAGAAGCTAAAGAAGGCAAGGAAATGGAGTCTTCTCTAGGCTGTCCAGGAAAAAAAAAAAATGTGGTCCTGCCAACACCTTGGTTTTGGCTCAGTAAGGCCCCTGTTGAACTTTTAACCTCCAGAACTGTAAGATGATAAATAGTGTTGGCTTAAACCTTTAAGATTGTGATAATTTGTTATATCAGCCATAGAAAACTAATACAGTATAGTTCAGAGTCACCCTCTGTTCATGGAACCTGCCCCATGCTGGCATCCTGCAAGTTGCCAGCTTTGGGATCAGGAGCAGACAGTAACAACATTCACATTTTTGCCACCATCTATGCTGCAAAATGAGTGATCTTCAGGAAGGTTTGAAAGCAGATAACAGACATCAGCAAAATGGGAGCTAGATGAGGAGAAGAAAACCTGGTAGATGCCACATGGTAATAGCACTAGCCAGAGGGCTTTGTAGGCATAGATGAAGCACCAGTTGAGAGGATTTCTTTTAGTGAGGGCAAATCCTATTTTGAGAAAGTAAGAGTCTGAAAGACATTGTAAGTTTTATGTATATGACCCTATATGTAGCCTCGTGTAGATGAGACCAAATGACTTGGGTTATAGTGATGATAATAGTTAATTACACTAATGTTTGTTAAATGTTTTAAGTGTTTAAATGTAATTAGGGAAGATTGAAAGTTGCCCCTATAATGAGATCATCCTTGCATATTTGTATTCCAGTATCTTGAGCAGGGAAAAAGGGGGTAGAATGTGAGGGGTTGGGCTGGGAATTACACTCAGCCCTCAGCCTGTCCTGTAAGTCTGAGTGAGCTCCCACCATGGAGGATTCCTTGACAGGTGTGGTGATTATGGATTATTGTCATGTGTCTATGTTGTGATTTCAGTATGCTTACCGCCATTTCCTTTTTGGTCCATGTCTATATTTTTAGTAAATAACAAGGCAAGGATAGATGAGGAAAATATAGTTATTTTTGTCTTCAGTGCATGTCAGTGAGAATGATACTGTCTATGAAGTTTCAGTTAACAATAAAACAGGAGCTACACAGACCAAATCAGAAATAAAGTGAATTTGCAATAATGTTACTCATAGTAACATGTAAAAATGTGTCAGTATCATGTGTCATATGACATTTGCCTCTAAAATGAGTTGTATCTGTACATATTCTTCAATATTATAATTGGTCATCTTATTTCTATTGCCTATGGAGCAAAAGTCTGAAATTAAAAAGTTTAAAATAAAAAAGAATACATGTATGTATGTGTATATATATATGTATATACACATATATATACACATACATATATACATATATATGTGTATATATATATATACATACATATATATGTGTATATATATATATATATATATACTTATATTTTTTCTACAAAATGACAATTTGGAAATAACAAATGGTCAGTTTTATAACTCACATCCTTATAAAATACTTTCATTAGTTATTCTCCCAAAAGAATCCCATATGCTCTTTAACCTTTCACCATTAGAAAAAATATGGATGTGCTTATGGGAATGAGCACATATGAGTTTCCGAGTTAAGGAAGCATAGTTGGAAACAGCTGATTTATAGTGGCCTCAACAAATTCCATTTCCATGTTTTGCTTTTCAGTTTAGTTAAAATGTATTGACTGCTTCCACTAAGCCAGGCACTGTGCTAGGTGCCAAGGATACAGAAATGATTAAAACACAGATCCTTTCCTCAAGAAGTCCAGGCTGTGATGAAGGAGGCAAACAAGTGCCTCAAACCAAAATGCAAGACTGTGAGGGCACCAAGGAGGGAGAGATTTATCTTGCCTGGAGAGAAATGAAACCTTCATAGAAAGGGTGACATTTGAAAGGGCCTTGAAGGAAAAGGAGAAGGTCAATAATTGTACATTTTAAACAATGAAACAGCATAAAAACTCTAAAAGAAGGTTCAGTTTGTATGTTGTAAGCTGCCTGTATCACTGGAACTCAACATTCATCCAGGGCGGGGGTGGCTGCGGGACCAGACAGATGGTTGGAGGAACGACGTTTCATCTGGCCCCATCAGCCCTGTCTTCCCAGGCCAAGCGTCCTCCATTTGTGGAAAGAGAGAAAGCACAAACACCTCCTGCAAAGTCTGTCCAACACTTCATGTTTCCTTAAAAAAAAAAAAAAAGATAGCAGGGCCTTTCTGCCACTTCCTGGCTCTGAGATGGCATCATACAAGTTACTTAAGCCTTAGTTTCTTTATCTGCAAACCCAGGCAACTAATCCCTCCCTCAAGTGTTTTTGTGAGGATGAAAGAGAGAAATGTAAGTAAAGCCTATGCACATTGTCTTACCCAGAGGAATGGTAGCACGGTGACAGCATTGACTGGTGGTGATGGTGATGGTGTAGAATGGTCTGGTCTCTGGGCTGCCTTGGGAAGACTCTGAACATCCCACAAGGTGGGTAAGAACACGGTGATCCAGGCGAGCCTGGCTCTGACCCAGGGCGACTTCCTACCCATCTGTACTTCCCTTGCCATTGTTCCTGTGGCTCAGATGCCTCAGGCAGCTGTTCCAACTGCTGCCACTGGTGCCCTGACAGCTGCGGTGGGCCAGGCAATGGTCTATTAAACCAAACCCCAACCGGAAACCATCAGCCCTAAATAATCCCAGCAACAGGGTCCCCTCCTCCACTTCACTCCCCTCCCCTGCCTCTTCCCATCCTTTGATTCACCCGCTCCATCATGATCGCCTTCCATCTTGACCCTTTGCTGCCCCTTTCCCTTTCTTTTCTCCCGCTTCCTCACTCCCTCACTTTTCTTGCCCTTATTCTTCCTTGCATGCGTGTTCCTCATCCAGGTCTGGTTTGGCCAGCACGGTATACAGAAGGAGTGCTGGACGTGAGGTCAGGAGGCTCAGAGACTGGTCACGGTTCTGAGATGGTGGGCAATCGGCTTCACCCTCTTGGGATGTGGTTTCCTCATGTGCAGAAAATAAGGGGTTGGACCAGAATGATCTCCAAGTGTTCTTTCCACTGTAAACTCCCATTCTGTTACCTTTTGTTCTGTTTGCCTTTGTGCCTGCTTTTCCTGTTTCAGCTGACTCATCTCTCCACCTGCCTGTCTCATCTGCATCCCCACCACTTTGGTCCAAGCCACCATCACAAGGCCCACAGAAGTAGCCTCCTGCTAGTAGAGTGTCCCTGCTTCCGTTCTTATCCCTGCTCAAGATGTTACCCAGGCAGAAGCCAAAACGACCTTTAAAAATGTGGATGCAATTGTTCACTCCTCTACTTAAATTCCTCCAAACTCCTTTACCGTCATTGTCTATCTCATTACCCTGTGTATTCTCTTCCGAGCAATCAGTACTGCCTGAAATGATCTTTATTTACTCATCAATTGCTCTGTGTGTTTGTACTTGTTTATTGTTTTTCTTCCCCACTGGAATGGAGGCTCCGTGAGAGAGGGAACTTGTCAGTTTTATTCACTCTTTATCTTCATTGCGTGTAGTATTCTTTCAATAAATGCTGAATAAAGAACCTCCCTCTGCCGTGAGACCCATCTCCCCTCTTCTTGAGATTATCTCCTAACTACACAATTTTTTACTTAGAAATATCTCTGCTGGCCAGAAATTCTACCTATCCTTCTCCATCAGCTCTGGGATAATTACCCTCATTCATTTTTCTCATCTGCCCAGGTCCGTGTTCTCATAGGATATGGTAGCAAACAACGGTGACTTTGAAACTAATTCTTCTCTCATTTTCATTTCAGTCAGTGTTGTTGGGTAATTTAGGATAAAAATTACAGAATAACTCTTAAGTTCTAATCTAAATAACTCTTTTATATAATGCCAAGGAAGAAACTTATTTAAGAATATTAAAACCTTCAAGATTCTGTGCTTGGTTCTTGGGGAGATGTTAGGAATGGCCAGGTTCTTAAAAAGAAAAAAACACTTTGAAATTGGTAATGTTAATATGTCCATTTTACAGATAACAAAAATTGGGAATTAGAGAGGTTGTGTAGCTAGATCAAGGTCACAGAGCCAGTGAGACATGAAGCCAGGGTTTGAACCAAGGGAGTGTGGTGCCAGAACCAAGCTCCTAGTCACCATGTTATTTCTTTTTGCTCTTTAGAGTATCGCCCCACTTTATTTTCATCATAGCACTCATAAATATCTGATGTTGTCTGATTTGTTGATGTTTCCTGACAATTTTGTGGGTGATTCCTTCCATTGTAACATCAGCTTCATGGGTGTCCTGTCCAGCTTATTACACATTGCTCAGTGCTTACAATAGTGCCTGGTACCTAATGGACCCTCAAAAAACATTTGCTAAATGAATGAATTATTTGCATGTTAGAAGATGAGGTATAATAGAAGGCCTGATAATTCTGTATATAAAACTCAATCTCTGTCAACAAACTTTCTCAAAATATTTCCAGTGGTGGCATATCTCCATCCTTTGAGAGTACATTTGATTTTTGCAATTAGCCAAAATGTTAAAGAACTTTTTCTGAAGAAGAAGAACATATGGTCATAAATTATTATGGCTGTTTTCTTGCCCTAAGGTTAGACCTATTTGCAAGGACCTAACTTTCTGTGCAATTGGAGCCTTTGGCACTGTGGTGAAGCCTTTGCCCTCCATCACAGAACAAAGTTTTTAAGAGCATAAAATAAAATTCATGGGATTACAAAGGAACCAATAATACTGAATACAGTTATCAAAATATAAAAACTTGTAGCATATTATTTGCTACTTTATTGACACATTAAATAACAAGATCTAAAAAATTGGTCTAATATCTAATTTCTATTGGCAACAAAGTCATAGGAATTACTAACGCTTTCATAATGAAAAGAAATATTAAATTTCATAAACAGGTTAATAAAAATAAAGATATAATTTTCCCCCATGCAGGTATATAGGTCCCCTGAATTTTATCTGTAGACCCCATGGACCCCAAATTTAAAAATCCTATCTTAGAGGAATTCAAAATAGACTCAACAATAGCAGCTACATTTAAATGAGTGTATTACTTCAGAAGGTGACAACTAAAGGGGTTATTCTTCATTGGTGCATAAGTTCTGACATACATGGTTATTTTCTAAATTTAGCTCCACATCTTTCACCCCATAGCAATTTTGTAACTATTGATAAAGAGCATATTTATCATAATTTTAATATATTTACTCAGTATTTACCTACATACCTATAAAGTGAAAATCTGAAAACATTATCCTTGGCCATTATGCACTTATAATTTTTATTGATTGATTACAAATATTAATTTAAAATAGTTAATGAACCCATGTGATTCAAAAATTCAAATGATATAAAAAGGCAGAAAATCTCCTTCTACCTCTGTCCACCAGTCAGTCACTGGTTCTCTTCCCAGATGACAACCACTATTATCCAATTCTTATACATTCTTTCACAGATGTTTGATACATACAAGCAAATATGCTTACATATTCTTTTGCCTCTTGCCATAAATTGTAGCATGTTATTCACAGTATTTTCCACATTATTACTTTTTTCAATTAAAAATATGTCTACAAGATAATTCTATATTGGTGCGTTAAGAACTTCTTTGTTTCTCTTTGTGGTTGTACAGTCCACCTATTGGAAGGATTCACCATAATCACTTAACAAGTTGCTTATGGATGGACATTTAGGTTGTTTCTCAATGATTTACTATTATGAAAAAAAAGAGGAGCAGCAAAAACGTATCATTTAATATGGGCATTTTGTCATGGACACCTCCATATATGGGACTTAGAATCATGAAACCCAAATATAAGTAGGCAGTAAAAGATTTACATCACATAGAGGCAAATATTACTGAGAATCACAATATTATGGACAATTCACTAACAGGACTGAGGGGAAAAATAGGACACTGTCAACTATTTTCTAGCAGTCTTGGACAAGTTCACTGTTTTTCAGGACTGAAGGAGTGGTTACTGTGGGTAGAGAGGATGCCCCAGGTTGAGAGCCTGATCTGGATAAAGTGTGGAAATAGCAGCCAAGCAAATTTGTTTTGTTTTTGTTTACTGTAGCTTTCAGAAACAGAGGCTCGCTTGCGTTAATAATACTCTTTGGGGGACTGCCCTGGTGGCGCAGTGGTTAAGAGTCCACCTGCCAATGCAGGGGACAAGGGTTCGAGCCCTGGTCCGGGAAGATCCCACATACCGCAGAGCAACTAAGCCCATGCGCCACAACTACTGAGCCTGCGCTCTAGAGCCTGCGAGCCACAGCTACTGAGCCCGCACGCCTAATAAATAAATAAATAATACTCTTTGGTTCGTGGCATGGTGCCATTGTGGACCCATGGGAGGCTCCTCTCTTGTTGGACTGATTTATTCTCATTCACGTCCATTTTCCATTTCCACACCCCTCTCCCCAGTCAGTCTAGTTGAATGCATTTAAAGCATGTAATTTTCTTTAGCTACAAAATGAATATAATGATATTTTGTGTATGTGCTTTAGATTTACATAAATGATGCTGCGTTATAACTCATTCCATTTCTTCTTTCTCAGTCACTGCGATTTATGGTCCCTCTGTGTCACTATATGTACATCTAGTCCTTTGCCTCTGAAGGCCATGTGGTCTCACCCATCACACTGTACCCACCTGCTTTCTCAACGATGGCCAGCCAGGTTGCCTCCAGCACCTAGCCACCACAGATTATAGTTCACATCCTCCTACGTAGCTCCCTACGGGTCTGTGTGAGAATTTATTTGGTATACACACTTGGAACAGGATTGCTGGGTCATAAAATGTAGTGCCAAAATTACAGCCCCAAAACAGTTCGCCCTTCAGCAACAGCAGAACACCTAAGGGTTTCTCAGCTCCACATCCCCGTCAGCTGCTGGCATTTTCCTGCTATCCAATCTTTTCCAGTCAAGTGATATATTATTATTATGTCAATTTGCATTTATCTGTTTACAGATGATTTGGGGCATCTCCTCAATGTTTGTGAGTCCTTTTAGTGTACTCTTCTACAGATTGCCTGTTCATATTCATTGTTCATTCTTATAGTGCGGTTTCTTTTGCTTTATGGTGTGTAAGAGTTTCTTATACCATGTAAATAAAAATCCCTTGTCAGTTTTAGATGTGACTCATATATTCTGCAATTTTGTCATCTGCCTATTAACTTTGCCTTTCATTGAACAGAAATTCTTACTTTTGAAGTAATCATATTCACCAGTATTTTGGCTTTATGCTTTTAATGTTTTGTTCAATAAATTATTTTCCCACCCTAGGAAACAAAGGTATTCTTCTACATCTTATTCTATTACATTTATCATTTTATCTTTTACATTTAAATACATGTGGAGTCCACCTCTAAATATGGTGTTAGAAAGTGATCCAGTTTTATTTTTCTCCAGAGACGGTGAGAGCTTTGGACCAATGTGCCTGAAAGAAACAGAAGATGCAGGGTGGGAGAGATGGAAAAGAGGGAGGGAGTAAGATATCTGGGACCCATACAGAAAGGACAGAGAAGCAGAATCCAAAGATTCTGTCCGACCTGCCCTAGGAGGCACCCCTCTATCTGTTGTGTGTAATCAAATACTGAAAAAGCCAGCATTAAATGCTCTTCTCTTACAAATAAAGCCACCTTCAGGAGGAATTCCCCAGCTGCACTGACGTTCTGGTACATGGCTTTAAATATATACCCTGTACACAACAGAAGGACTTTCCCAAGTGGGAGGGAGAGTTGGGTGGGTGGGGGGAGAGGAAGCTACAAGAGGGAGAAAAGCCTGCACATTCAGAAGCAGAGAGTTGAGAACTGATTGTGCCAATGATGGCCTGGATGTTAGAAAAGTCAATCATTTCTCGCTCTCAGAGATGAAAATTCACCTATTTAGGAAAGGTAACCAGTTCCCGCCCAGTGTCTGAGTCTTGAGCATTCTTTCATTTCCAGGTTACTATTGGCTGCCTGTGGTTAATTCAAGTGCCTATCAAACAAAGAAAAACCTGTGGAAATAATCTAACCAAATTATAGGCAAATGGTTAATATCTTCAGGCTTATGATCTACACATATTGTAAGAAACTCCGTGTATTATTTTAAGTTTTCTTCTTTGTAAATGAACCCAGTGGTCAGCCTTTCATTCCTCTGCAGCTTTACCGCTACTGAGGCTTTCCATCATACCTGCTGGGAGGCTGTGAAATTGTCCTAAGACCATAGTTCAAGAAGTATAAGAAAAAAGAAAAAATTGGGAGAAGGAAAAGAGGGCAGGAAAAAAATGTCCATTTTCAAATCTATAAAAATGGCTCTAAAAGCTGGCATTTTCTTGTCCAGAAAAAAAAAAAAAATTGATTACCCTGTGGGAGGAAAGAGCAGAAAGGAAGTAAAGGTCACAGGGAGCATATTTTGCTTGTTTGTTGTTCTTTTTGTTTTTGCCCAGAATATTTTTTTTCACTCGAGAGAAAATTCAAATCACTGTCTTTAATCTGTCTCCTGGGCCCTCTCTTACTACCTCCCCAAAGGAAAAACTATTTGAATAGAAGACATCTTCAAGCTTCTTCACAAAAGTCACAATTATATGAAATATACCCAACTTGGAAAAACATCAACAAGGTGTAACAAAGCACCATGATTTGTGAATAAAAGTCACATGTGGAGACACATGTCTGGTCGAAAACATTGCCTCTGTACCATAGTGTGAAAAGTTTCTAGAATTCTGGGATTAGACAGACTGGGTTCAAATCTTGTCTCTGACCCTTATAAAATATGAGGCCTCCTGTCATTTACTTTGTCTCTCTGAGCCTTGTTTTTTTCACCCATAAAACTGAGGTAGTAATAGTACCTACTTTATAGCATCATTAAAAGATTACATGCTACATATCTATTAAATAACTAAAATTAAAAATACTGACAATGCCAAGGGCTGATGAGGATGTGAAGCAACTAAGACTCTCATCTGTGGCTGGTGGGAGTGCAAAATGTTGCAGACATTCTGGGAAATAGTTTGGTAGTTTCTTATATATAAAGTTACCATATGACCCAACAATCTCATCCTTGGATATATTTACCCAAGTGAAATTAATACTTATTTTCACATTAAAAAATGCATGCAAATGTTTAGAGAAGTTTTATCTATAATCACCAAAAACTAGAAATAACCCAAAAGAGTGGGTGAATGAATAAATAAGCTGTGGTATATCCATACAATGGAATACTACTCAGCAATAGAAGGGAATGAACTATTGATACATGCAACCATTTGGAGGAATCTCAAAGGAATTATGTTGGGTGAAAGAAACCAGTCTCAAAGGTTATATATTGTATGATTCCATTTATTTGACTTTTTAAAAAAAATTTATTTATTTGTTTATTTATTTTTGGCTGCATTGGGTCTTCGATGTTGGGTCTTCATGGCTGCGCACAAGCTTTCTCTAGTTGCGGCGAGCGGGGGCTACTCTTCATTGCGGTGCGTGGGCTTCTCATTGCAGTGGCTTCTCTTGTTGCAGAGCTTGAGCTCTAGGTGTGCAGGCTTCAGTAGTTGTGGCATGCGGGCTCAGTAGTTGTGGCTCGCGGGCTCTAGAGCGCAGGCTCAGTAGTTGTGGCGCACGGGCTTAGCTGCTCCGCGGCATGTGGGATCTTCCCAGACCAGGGCTCGAACCCGTGTGCCCTGCATTGGCAGGCAGATTATCAACCACTGCGCCACCAGGGAAGTCCCTATTTGACATTCTTGAAAAGACAAATCTCTAGTGACCTAGAACAGACCTGTGGTTACAATGGATCTGCTTGGGATTAGGGGTAGGGGAAAAGTGTGACTATAAAGAGATAGTAGAGAGGTTTATGGGGTGATGGAGCTGTTCTGTATCATGCTTGTGGTGGCATTTCATAAGTTTATGCCTGCATTAAAATTTATAGGACTGTATACCAAAAAGTCAGTTTTACTGTATGATTTAAAAAATAAAACTTTACACAAGAGTATATGAAATAATGCATATTTAGTATACTTCCTGGCACATAGTAGATTTTAGCTATTAGTTGTTTCAAAGACTGTAGCATAGAGTACATCTCCATGCTTCTAATTTAATAGAGTCAACGGATACAGTTCACAGGGTTTGCCCAGGCCAAAGATGAGAGAAAAGAGAATATGATAAATTGTGTAAATAGTGCAGGGGATTCTGTCTGACCACCTCTCTCAATTAGCATATGCTTGGAGAGCAGGAGAGATGGGAAGAATGAATATGATCTTCTCTCATTGGGCACCGGTTCCCACATGTGCCTCTCATAGCATGGGCATCTCTCTACCCTGTATGTGCTACTAGTGTTGAAAGATAAAGATATTTCCTAACCTACAACCCCCAAACACAAGCCAACTGCTTCATCTGGAAGTAAACCAAAGAAACAGGAATGGCTTTGGACGGTGGAGGAAAACTGTTTTGGGCTTACAGGTATCCAGTTCGTTAT
This sequence comes from Balaenoptera borealis, assembly GCF_965194805.1. Classification (NCBI taxonomy): domain Eukaryota; kingdom Metazoa; phylum Chordata; class Mammalia; order Artiodactyla; family Balaenopteridae; genus Balaenoptera; species Balaenoptera borealis. The sequence continues at coordinate 122,114,902 of NC_138867.1, read as the reverse complement.
CTTCCTAAGGGACTGTCAAGGGCAATGCGGGCTATATGTAACTTTTACTATACACACTGAAAATGATTTAAGATCAGCTTTGTCTTTCAGAAATCAGAAAACCAACTGATGTTTAATCCAGGCTGTCATATACACCTACTGGATTGGCTATTTGCTTATCGCCCTTATGCCATGTTCCTTGAGCATGTATCAGCCATTATAGTTTTCAGTAGCTGGACAGCAGAGATAGTTAGATCCAATAACAAATGTCCACATCTCCCATTGTTTCAATTTAATGGAGGCCAGACAGTCTAATGTGTTACCCTTCCCCAAATAAATGAGTCCTGACCTAAAAGAACTTCTCTTTGGGAGTGGCATTTAGAATCTGGAACACACTCTTTCCATTGTTCTCTATGAGTCTCCAAAGTCCTCATCTCTTAAAGATGGATTTTATTTCCAGAAAAGCAAATGTCATTTTGAGCTAAATCTTGTGTTTAAGTAAGAAAATTCTGTTGGAAATACCAATTTTGGTTTAGGGGAAAAAAAGGATGTGGCCTCAAAGCAATGAGCTGGTTTTGGGAGGGCTCCCAAACTGGTGAAAGCCCATATAGACTGGAAAAATGTTAACAAACTGGGAAATTGTCTTTTAAATATCTTCAGCCCAGCGTGTTACTCTTTCAAGTTGACTTGCTTAAACGAGGCAATATTAATTTGAAAGTATACATTCCAAATCACGTTTAAGTCTCATGTTTCTTGAGTCCTTGTTTTGTTAAGAGGAGTACAGTCTTCATGTAAGTGCCAGAGGTATTTGATTGAAAAAGCCAAACAGAGTATTGCATAGGCTTGAATAGGAAAACAGTAATTGCTAATATTTTATTGCACTGTAACCAAGTGCAAGGCACACTCGTAAGCATTTGACACGTTATTTAATCCTCACATTAACTTTGTACGAAAGCTACTACTGCTGTACCCATTTGATAGTAGAGGACTGGGAGCCAGAGGCTAAGTAACTTGCCAGTGGTCTGACAGGTGGTAAAGTGCAGCTCAGAGGCCCCTGATGAGGGCGGCCTGACACCTGAGTGGCTGTTTCCCAACCACTGTGCTAAGCTGTCTTCCTGGGAATGCATGGAAAAGGATCAGGATAAAAGCCCAACCATCTAAGACAGGAAATGAGAAGCAAGAGGGACAACAGAATATGATAGGGGCTTCAAAGTCATGACTTAGGGAGAAGAGGTGCAAAGTAGCTAACAACCCCTTGTTCTGACTCTCTTCAACATTGGAATGTTGTCAAAAGTCATCCATCATTTACAACTTTACCAAAATATTTAATTTAGTAATCCACTCAACCAGTATCATTGATCCCTGATATGTGCTAAGCCCCAAATGAGCTGGGCACGCAGAGCTGAATTTAACAAGTCCCTGATTTCAAGGAGCTTTTGGTCTATTATGTGGTCTATAATTTACTTTAAAAACACTTCATCATAGACAATGTATTGTAGATACATATGCATTTATCCACATCCTAATCAGAAATGCACACTGCAGGGTGGTCAGCCAGCATTTAACCATTAGGGCCACACCCCAGAAGCTGGGGTGCTACAAGAGTTTCAGCTTTCTTTATCTTTGATCAACAATAGCTTTTGCTTATTAGCATAATGGATGCTAGAAAGGCATTCATTCGTGAAATTAGGGTGTTCAAGATGTCAACTGGCTAAAATAGTCTAGAAACATACACCATCCTTGCATGACAGAATCTGAGCATCTTCTGACCTCGGTGGTCTTTGCATTTTGATTGAATGACGTAAGCTGTGTACAAAAACTTATGGAAGCTCTAGATAATGTTATCTTCCACCAGAAAGTCAAACCTTTCTTCTGCTGGGTGGATAGATTGGGGCTGAAGGAAATACCCCAAACCTGTGACTGGGCTGGGTCTCTCTTGGGTTTGCTTCTTTGACCAGGATGGGACCCTCCTTTCAAGTGAGCCTGCCGTGTTGACCAGGACTCCATTCCCCTGTAAATCCTTGACTTCTCAGTACTAACAAAATACAGAAAATTCTACTCTGCTTTTCAGAGGCTTTTGATTTTTAGTCTCCTCCTCCTTGAAGCTTTAGAATTCTACACATTTCTTGAGGGGAAACCAGCTGTGTATTTGAGGCCCCTCAACTCTCCAGTTTTGTCCTTCCAGTCTCACATGAAAGTCAACATTTCTGGTTTCCTATCCCCTCGCAGTGGTCCTCTGCTGGACCAATCTGGATTCTCAGCTCTGGCCGCACCTGGAATTGGCAAATGCTCCTGGACAGGTCAGCTCACCACTGCCTCCGGGGCCCTGTTAACCAGAGTTCGTCCCCTAGCAGGTCAAAGTCTTCTCAAAAGCATGAACTTAAGGAAAATTCTACTCTCCTTTTCAGAGATTTTTCAATTTATTTTCTAAGCCTCATGCTGCACAGCTTCAGAATTCAGCAAATGTTAGTGAATTCCCTGGCGGTCCGGTGGTTAGGACTCTGCACTTTCACTGCCGAGGGTGTGGGTTCGATCCCTGGTGGGGAACTAGGATCACGGAAGCCACTGCCAACAAGAACAACAAAGAATTAAGCAAATGTCTTGTGTTGAACAATAGCTGTGTGTGGAGACCATTCAGATCACCAGTTTTGGTTACCCCAGGGCTTCACAACTGCCACAGTTTGCTGTTTTCTCCCTCCCACCAGGGGCCTTTGCTGGAGGCAAATTAGGCTGTTTAGCCTCTTGGTCACACCCAGACCTGGCAAATGCCCCCTGGGAAAAGGCTGCTGAAGTTCTTTAGATCACCCCTCAGGGAGGTTCCCACCTGGAATTTTAGCCCATCTCATCTTCATTGTTTTTGCATCTCTCTGATGCCTTGAAACAGATTTTTTTTTTTTAATTGTATCTAGCTTTGTTAAGTTACACTCAGATGGGAGTTTTAAGCTGCCATAAACCACTCCATTCTAAGTGGAGGCCCTATCTGTACCTTTTGAAATGACAGCAAATGCTGGGTCCATTAGGTTGCTGATTTGGAGGACTCCATTTGCACAACGCCAGCCAAGAGTTAACTATATCCTGCTCCATACATGAACTATAACATCAGTTTATGTCCAGTGAGACTTTCATGTAAATTGTGATGCTAAAAGGACAGAATTGGGATTAAAGTGATGGGTTCTAGAGTGTCTGGTGCCTGCTTTCTAATACATTGTATATGTGTGGAAGGTTCTAGTTTAAGACTTTTTAAAATTTAAACCTAGTAGCAAAGTTCTAGAGGAGGAGATCTTTAACTGTAAACTATCTCTGCATTTTTAAAAAATTAATTAATTTATTTATTTATGGCTGTGTTGGGTCTTCGTTTCTGTGCTAGGGCTTTCTCTAGTTGTGGCGAGCGGGGGCCACTCTTCATCGCGGTGCGCGGGCCTCTCGCTATCGCGGCCTCTCTTGTTGCGGAGCACAGGCTCCAGACGCGCAGGCTCAGTAGTTGTGGCTCATGGGCCCAGCTGCTCCGCGGCATGTGGGATCTTCCCAGACCAGGGTTCGAACCCGTGTCCCCTGCATTGGCAGGCAGACTCTCAACCACTGCGCCACCAGGGAAGCCCTATCTCTACATTTTTTAAGGCTACCAGTTCTATAAAGAACCTAATAATTGTGAGTGACCAAATTGATTTGGGTCCATTCTTAACATGGCTCATATTGTTACTGAATCCAAGCTCAGTCTGTTCGCTTCACGACCAGCCAATAATCGGGAGACGAGGTGCTGAGGCAAGGAATAGTGACTTTATTCAGAAAGCAGGGCGTCCGAGAAGATGACGGACTAGTGTCCTAGAGTACCATCTTATTGGGGTCTGGATGCTAGTTTCTTTTATAGAACAGAGAGTGGGACGAGGTGAGGATGTAAAGTAAAAAGGCCGTAAGTCTTGCAAAATATCTCCTGATTTTGGCCAGCCTCTGAGAGGGGATGTGTTAATTTCTTCTTTTCTGCCCCCATTCACAGGTGGGCAGGGTCAGGGTGTTTCCCTGTGAGCTGAACAAAGGCACTTTAGTTTAACATTCAGGCAGAGGGGCAGGGTTCCCTGAGGCAGGCGTTATGTATGCCTATAGCTTATAGACAGAACAAAAGCAATGGAAAAGCAAAGGTCAAAGTAGAAGAAACAGATCCAACATGGAGTCAGATTTTGTTCTTCCCTGTTAAAATATATAGACCAATTTATATTTTTTCAGCTTATATCACTTCTTGGGGAGTAAATGCTATAAATCAACAAAGTGGTATATAAAGCATTATTTCCTATTTCTTTTTGTTCTGAAAATAACTTTCTGTCCACTGAGCAATTTAATTGACCTGGTTCTAGAGGTCCACAACTGTAAATACATTTGTTTTTCACCTCTGGGCCCCTTGGTTTTTGAAAACATCAATCCTGGGTCTTCTCAGTCTTGCTCTTTCTTTACTGAGTGCTTATTTTCTCACTTATATATTTACCCAAATCCCTAATTCTAGATCTTATCCAGAAACTTTTCTTCTCTAGCCCTGTATTCCTTTATTCATTCATTCAACAAAGATTTACTAAAAATTGCTATATTACATCCACAGCTACAAACTTTATGTAATAGTGAAGCCGAATCCGGCCTCTGTACCCCAACAGCAAATTAAATCTTAGAGACAGAGTTTTGGGTGAAGTAGAAAAGAATAGCTTTATTGCTTTGCCAGGCAAACGGGGCCACAGTGGGCTAATGCCCTCAAAACTGATAATACTTCTTTTGCTGTTATGTTTTTTGAATTGACTTTTGAGAAGAAACTAATAAAGTTCATTTAAAACAAAAAACAAAAGCAAACAAACAAAAACCTGTGTGTCCCCCGGGAGATGGGGGGCATGGCCCGTAAGGAGCCTTGTAGCCTGGGGGGTGGGTGTGTTGCTGATTAAGGGTCAGGGTGTGCAGTGCCTGCATTCCTTCCATCCAGAGATCATCTGGTGTCAGGTGAGGATAGGCGAACTGTGATCTCTGGAATGAAGAGTGCTTCATCAGGTCTTCCACTGGCTGGGGGTTTTAATTCTGCAGAAGAGCAAAAGTTCCCTTGAGGCTGAACCAGGACTCTGCCCTCAGGGCTGCACTGTTGTTTCTTGGCTGCCTCTCCCTTGTCTCTGCATCCCCTTCCTTCCCTGATTAGCAACTGTTTGAACCTGCCCTTTGGAACTCAGACAAGGGGACACAGAAAGGCTTTTATGCCCAGGAGCCCCCAGGGTCCTGCTTGGTATCAATAACCAAATCGTGTTTTTGTAGCAGAGGAAAACAATGATATATGATTCCTGAAGATAACTGGTATTTGATTGTACAATCACCCTCTTCTGTTAAACAGAGAGTCTGATGCAATGTGTACCTTTGTTCATTTTGTCGCCAAACCTTAGCATACTGTCTTGCACATAGTAGGCATTTAATGAACATGTTACATTAATAAATTAGTCAGTGAATAATGCATTAAATTCATCCAGGGAATAAGTAAAAGGGCACACACAATTTATAATATCTTGCATGATCTACTCCTGAACGTTATCTAAAATAAAAACCTATGTTACAGAGTCAGAGATCTGTTTGGTATTTCAGGACAAAGAAGGCAAGGAGGCATCAGGGGAAAAAAAAAGAAAAAAAAAAAAACTTTTTCTAAAAAAATCAGTCTTTGCTTTTGAAAGAACAGAATAATGAGGATCCAAGGCTCATCAAAACAGAGAGGCTTGCAAGCCACTCTTGAAAAGAAAAGCAAGTACAGGTGAAGGTTTACATTCAAACCAAGAATGATAAAGACCTGAAAAGACAAGAATGTGGAGGTGTTGAAAAGCCCATTTAGGTTAAACAAGACAGGAAGTTGAACTGGCTTTCTAAATAGAAACTACAAGAAAAAGTTATACTGAGGAGCCCTGAAGCAAAATAGAAGGAAGCTCATTTACTAACTTCTCCTTCAGACTCTAGTGAGACTCTTGGTGAACTACATCATACCATCTGTACATCCTGAGTGTTCTAAACTCTGTGCTGGAAGGAGTAGTTGAGAAACAGAGTATGTGAATGCACTTCGATATTTATGAAGATTTTTTGGAGGCCATCAGTATGCTGAAGAAATGATTTCTTTTGCCTGTGGGTTTTGTTCTCTCTCACTTTTTCCCCCTTTTAAACGGGAATAAAAGGAAGAAAGAAATGTTTTCTAGAAACCATTTCTCTAATCAAAGCATTTGTTTCTTACCTCATCTTCACTCACCTTCCCTGGGGAGAACTTTTGCCCACGTTGATATAATAAATGATCAAGCATGGTGGGAACACATTTAACATAACGGTGGTGTGTGCAACACACCTGATGCAGGAAAGTTAATGATGTTGGTGAGTTGCAGATGGTTCCAAATTCATTTGTAGATAGATGCAGAGGATGAAGGCCAATGCCAAGAACAAAGCAAATATTTGGTAAATACAGTCAAATGAATGGAACAGTCAATAAACAAAAAGCAAGTATGTGGAAAAACTGTGTGTATACAGGGAAAACATTATAGAAAGGGTCCAAGCTCTCTGCTAGGTCATAGATTTATTGCATCATCAATAATCTACTGCATCAAGAAACGAAACAGTAAAATGAATCCAAATTTGCACTGAACATCTAAAAAATTGCTTGCAGATAAAGGTGTCTCCGATTCCAAGAAAAGGACCCAGAACCTTTAAGTCATATATATAGACCCTGAATAAAAAACAAAAACACTGTTCCATGCAGTTCATATCGTGAAAAACAAATGAGGTTTGATCTAAGTTTGGACTCTGGCTTCATCTTTACTAACTGTTTAACTAGGATGTTATTTCACTCTTTTGAGCCTGTTTCCCCATCTGTGGAATGACATCATCATACTTGCTTGGAAGTATGAGTATTAAGTTAGTATATATATACTAAGCTGAGTTCATGAAGGTAAAGGTCTTACGGGTCCTTCTCATTTGATAGGAATTTTCTATTTAGTATCTTTCCTCTTGAAATATGTTCACTAATAATCCTTTTTTACAAAATACTGTGCTTAAACTATTTTCCAGGAGAAATGGGAATTTATTAGGTTGATCACAGAAGCACGCAGTAAGAGTATAGCAAGTACATTGATACCAAGGAAAGGTTTCTTCTTATCTGGCTACTGTTCTTGTTTTTCTTGGACATTCCATCTCTGCATCCCCATAACATTCACCCTAGATCTGGATATGCCAGTCCTCTGGAACATAGATGGAAGGGGCCCAACGGAGGTCTGAGCTAGTTGGGTTAGGCCCCTTCTTCCCCCTGGTTGCTGTGTCATCGGCCGAGAGATTTCTTTCCGGCTGACTGTGTATGGTCTCTATAAGTGTGCTTTTACTGTTCTATTCAAGAACACTGCAATTCTCATGCTCTTGGTGAATCCAGACAAGCAAGTGTATCATCTCTTTATTCTCTTGCGGCAAAGAGCCTTAGATAGTTTAAAATAAGGCTAAGAGATCATAAGGCCAAACAGAACAGTCCGGTTTCCCTTTTAGCTAGAGCAGTAGTTCCCAAACTTCAGTCATTTTAATTTAATTAATTTAATTTTTGCTGTATCAGCAAACCAACTCACATTATCCTCATATGTTTTTATCATAGTTGGCTAATATTTACTTACTATTCTTTTAAATCACCTCTCCTTTGTAGTCAAAGTTATTTAAAAGAAAACTTCATATTATTATTTTAATTATATAAAATCACTGTAAAAAGTAATTTTAAAAATTAAACTGTAACTAGACAGTTGTCTGACTAAGGTTCTGAGCTTGTGACCTTGTTAAGGATGAAAATTATGAAGTGTAAAAGATGTGTTAAAGATTTAACAACTCCAAACTGAGACTTTCTGCTTGATGAGATCAGCACTGGAAAAGAATTTTAAAAGGAATCACTTCCTCACTCTATGGGTCAAGGAGATTTAATGCTTTATCTAAGGACTGTCAGTAACTAGGAAAAGTATGTTCCAATTGGGTGCTAAAAGCAACCCCTTTTCTCTGGTTATAGGGAGCTACCAACTCCCTGGGGCCCAAGGAAAGTACATGTGTCATGGCCAACATACAGAGTAAGAAGACACGCTTTTTGGTGAATGAACTGGCAAATAGAAGACATTTAACAAATGTTAGTTCCTTGGAAGCCTTTCCCACCTTCCCTTGCATTCGTGTAAGTTCCATTTCATGTCTCACCTTAATAAAAACAATAACAAGTTCTTCCTGAGGGTTCTGTATATACCAAGCAGTTCCAGGTTTCATTTCAGAGCACTTTTATAATTTTTTTACTTGAGGAAACTTTTATAATATATATAAAATATCTATTAATTGAGAAAAATGTTATAATTGAGAATCAGAGAGGTAAAGCAACTTGTCCCAAATCACCCAGGGCATGAATATCTTACAGTTTGGGGTTCCAGTATTCCAGATATAATTAGAAATAAGGACATTAGTCAGCTAATTAAGTCAAATAGACAAAACAAATCATAATTAGTCCAATTATCTTAATTTTAGCTTGACGTTATGAAAGTCTGGCTAAGAAATTATACTGTTCGTTTTTCCAGGAACAGTTTTGTTTTGATTTTGGCTTGGGTTATCTGGCTTATTGCCTTGGTTTCTCAGCAGTGACTACCATAGTATTGTTCACAGAAGCATTTCATAAATATAGGTTGAGGGAGGAAGGAAGGGATAAAGGGAGAGAGAGAGGGAAGAGGAGGGTGGGTCCTTGTAAGCAAACCCGCTTGAAATACCCACCAGAGTTGAGGTCCAAGACAGATGACTGCAGATCAGTCTCACCATTTTCCATCTCTTTCACCACTTTTGAAAGCTCATTGGATTTTTTTATCCTCTAGCCCCAAAATGGAGCTCACGCTACTGGCCCTATTCTCCTTACAGGGCTGTATGACGATCCAATGAGACATGTTCCCAGAGGTACTTATACACATGAACACATTGCTTCACGTGGGGTTTTGCTCTTTCCTGTAGACCTAACAGAAGCTCTTCCCTCCTGGGAAGCTGCAATTCTGCAGGACTCTTCGGAACTATGGTCACACCTGGCAAGGCTTTAGGGATCGAACTGAATAAGAAACTCAATCCTATGTAAATTCCCCATGCCTTGTATTTGCAACTGTAAAAATCCAGAAACACCATTTCCAGCTTCATGTTGTATTAATAATATTCTTTCAGCCCCCAAACAATTCAGTCACTCTGAATAGATTTAAGATACTACTGCTCAATCACTCAAATTCAGACATGGCCTCCCTGAAACTAAACAAAACAAAGCACACTTCCAAAAACCAAAACCATGTTTGACCTCAAGTATCTGATTTGACAGTTTGGAGGGTAATAATTAGGTAGATGAATGCCTTGATTGTCTACTTCATCTTATATCTGTGTTTGAGTACCCACACTATAGTTATAAGTATAAACCATGGAGATTTTTCTCCTATATCTGATTTTCTTAAATCCTGAATTTCTGTAATACTTGCAAACAAGAATGTTTGGCCCTTAGCACTTTTCCATTTAGTTTAAAAACCTCAGGAGTAGCTTAATAAATATTAAGTCTATGTGGTTCTCATATGTTTATGGGCAAGTTATCACAATAGGACTTCTAGTTTCTAGTTATGAAAAATCTCTTGAAATTGCCCTTTGAACCTTCACTCAGAGCTTATGGAATTAATGACAGTTTGTTTTTAATCTGCAAACTAAAGCACTGAACCAACAAAAGTCATGGGTTTGCTGAATTTAGGTTTTCTCAACTCCGATTTTCGATGTCAAGTAACATCCACCAATTTGCCAAGAGCCTTAGTACTGCTGTCTGCAGGTTAATTATATGCATCCTAAGCCCTGAAGCCCCTGGGGAATCTGATTATAAGAAACAGCATCTCTCAAACTATCCCTACCAGGAGGACCGATAACTAAGAGTGAACTCCATAAACCTCCGGGACTTGGGGACATAGACCAGAGCAACTCAGGGTGAATATACATTTAAAGACTATATTTTATCATATGAATCTATGGGAATTTTGCACATATAACTGGAGTTGAATACAGAGCTACCCATATATACTTGAATCCATCCATTTGTCTCCGTCTCCAGGGCTGCCACTCTAGTCCAAGCCCTCCTCTAGAGGGCAGCAGTGGTCTCCCAATGGGTCTCCTCACACCACCCTGCCCTCCTGCATTCCAAGGTCCACTCAGCAGCCAAAGTGATCTCTGAGCTCTCAAATCTAATTATGTCACTTCCCTAGTTTAAGAAAAAAATATTCTCAAAACTCGTAGAAGTAAGGCCAAAGACCTCAGCATCGGCTCTCCCTGCCTCTGGGGTTTCATCACAGCGTGCTCTCCTCTGCTTTCTGTACGTCAGCCTCCAACTCCTGTGCAACAGTTACTCCTGCTCTCTGGAATGCTTCCCCCTCTTCTTCTCCAACCCAGAAAGTGGTAGGGTGGTGGTTAAGAATACTGGTTCTGGGAAATAATAGGTAGGGTTGTATTGAGGAGTCAATGAGTTACTACATGAAAAGTCTTAGAACAAAGCCCGGCACATACTAAACACTCCATAAGTGATGGATATTATTTACTGGCCGTTATTCATCCCCAGCTCTCAGCTCACAGAGCACTTCCCCAGGGAGGCCTTCTCCGGTTCCCTCAGAAGATGTCAGAACCACCTGTTATTCATAACTTCCTGCCCTTCCATATTTATAGGACTTGTCTCAATTTGTAGTTATATATGTACATGATTATTTGATTAATTCATGTCTCTTCTCTTCTGCTAGACTGTAAGCTTGATGAGGACAGGAACCATGTCTGTTTTGTTTATTACCTATTCCAAATAGGTAGCTCAGTGCCTAGAGAATATGGATGGTCACTATATATTTAGCAAGGGATGTGGAAGGAATGAAAGGATGTATGGATGGATAAATTTATGTAGTAAAGTATGAAACTGATTAAGATAAAGCACCAAAAAGATGATTAGAGATCTAAATACAAAACAGATCCTGTGGAAATAGGAATCCTGTGGAATGTTGGGTGGTAACATATTACCAATTATTTAAAAGAAGGAGAGTTATCTGAGATTTGTTTAACAAATATTTACTTCCTGCAGAAGGTAGCACTCGGGCTGAACCTCATAGGGTGGGTAGGGTTGCAGGAAGAGGATCGTTCGTTCTAGCGAGGCCTCACGTGGTAACGCTAAAGAGCACAGACCTGGTTTGAATTCCAACCCCACCACTCCCTACTTGTTGACAGGGAGCATGCTACTTTATGTCCCTCTATTCCATTTTTGTTCTGTAAAATAGGGTAACAATCGTGTATCCTCACAAGGATATTTTGATGCTTATGTGAATTTTGAATGTAAAATGTTCTGCTCAGTGCCTGAAGCATAGTGATGGGAAGCTGCCGTGCTGGACTCAATCTGAAAATAGCCAAGGGAGCAGCACAGTGTGTGCTCTGTGTTGCAAGGGGCAAGAGGGATTGAAAGTGAATCACGGCCCTGCAGAAAATCTGCTTCTGCTCCTGCAAGATTGGACATAGAGTGGCCATATATTACAGGGACGTGTAGCTCCATCTACCTGGTACCTAACTTGTTGTTCCCTCCTTTCACCCCCTGTTACGAACTCCAGGTCCTTAGGGTCTCAGCTGATATTTTCACTGTTGACAAAACTGACTTCCTAATTACTTAAATCACTTGAATCACTGTAAGTTGATTTCTTTCAGATATGTATACTTCTAGAGACACCACTAATTGTCTCTTAATAAAACGAAATCCTAAAACAATCTCATTGTTCTTTCTCCCCCTAGGCCCTGCCAAAAAGAATGGGGAACATGTACTTTTGAAATCACCTCATGTCTCCTTGATTTCCTCATTCACCAGACAAAATTTAATAATGAACCCAGCACCATTCACAGGGAAGGGAGAAAATTTCCCATACCAGTCCTCAGGAAAAGAGACAGGAGGCTGATCACAGGGTGAAAATTTAATAGCTGCCTGACGTTGTAAGGAAAAGAGGGGCTGAACCATTTGAGCAGTTGTGAGCTTAGGAAATGGGTGATTGTGTCATCCCTGCTGAAAAGGGACCTCAAGCCAGGTTTTTACTCTTATGTTCAACATGTGTGGGCTGCAAAGACCACACAGATGACAGATGACACAGAAGGGTCTGCTTCTCCATGAAGGCAATAAATAAGTTTTTTGCTTGGTGATAATGTAAGTTGAGTGATTATGGCTGGTGGACAGAATTAGTTTTAAGCTTGATGGCTGTGGGCAGTGAGAATTCCTTAATATAGAAAGACATTAAATTATACTTGAAATTATCCCATGAGACTATCCTTACTTGTGAGCATACAGCTTCCTCCATAAAATTCAGATGATTTCAGATCCTTAGTGATTCTATGCCTGAGAGACTAACATTATTCACGGAACTACTTTTCTCTGACTAAGAACAGATAATTCCAGTAACTGTGTAGCTTAACTCATTTATGTCATTTAATTTTGCAATAATCCTTTTACTGATGTCACCTCATTAGGCAGTAGTGGAGGCAGGATTCAAACCCAGGTCGTTTGGATGCCTAAACTTCTCCTGCCACAGTATTGTCTTCCCAATTCAGGGCATTTCAAAGAGCACAAAGGCCTTTGATGTCCAGAAGTTTCTACCATTTTCCAAAAGTCCATTTAAAAAATTAAAAAGGCATACCTATGAATGTAACTTATGCCTGGTATTTCCACAGTAAATTTTAGTTTAAAGAGTTACCCATTCATTATACTATTTAATCCTCAGAATAACCTGGGAGGTAAATATTATTTTTTCTTATTTTACAGACAGAATACTGAGGCTGGGAGGGGTCAGGGAACCCACCTTGGGTCCCATAGCCAGTAAGTGGTAATCAGGCCCGGATTCAAACCCAGTTTCTGTGTCTCCACAGCCCTCTCTGCCTTGGCCTTACCATTAGTTCTCAGACCTCGAAGGAAAGCTTCTTTATTTTCTCTGCCTTTCCTGTCTTGCCACACAGTCTTTGTGTTCCTTTATGCTTCCTGATGAAAAATCCAAGTGCAAGTAGGCAAGTGCTCGATGCCGCAAGTCTGTGATTCTGGACAATCTGATGCAATCATCTTTCTGACTGTATCCTCAAGGAATAAATCACAGGAGAGAGAGCTGCTGGGGGTTTTTGTTTTGTTTTAAACAATAATAGATATTCAGGTTGCTATCAGTGTTTGAGATTTCTAATCAGCCAGAACTGTCTACTCTATAATATATGCTGACCTTCTAGGCTGATAAACCTGCATAATTATTGACTTCTGCAGAAGTTGGTATTGGCATATTATTTTGGGGACGTAGTTCTGACAACATCGGGAACAGCAAGTATGATAAATCATTATAGGGCAGGCTGGCTGTGAGAATGTTACTTTCAATTGTACCAGGCAAATGGCAGATGAGTTTATATCAAGGCTAGAAGTAAATTTAGGTCTTATCCACATGTTCAATCCCAATCGAACCAGAATGGCAATTTTTGTTTCCATCAGTTAGAGGAACCAGTCTCTAAGGAGTTTATTTGCCATGTCTGTGACAGCATTTGTGCCAACAAAAGCTGATGTATATCACCCATTTAAATGAAAGTGTATAGTCCTGGTTTTATTTAGTGAGACCTGTCATCATACTAGAAAGTTAAAGATCAATCAGCTGTTTCTCTTTGTATGTCATGGCAAACCAGATAGCTCCCCCAATTTTTTTAGAATTATTTAACCTATAAATGATTGACCATTACTTAGCATGGTGTCTGATATTAGTTCATTTATTTAAGAATAATTTTTGAGTTTTACCACCTACTATATGGTAAGTACTGTGCTAGCACTCGGTATACAGCTAAGTATAGTAGAGGTGATACCCCTGCCCTCATAGGGCTTACATTCTAGAGAGAAAGACAGAGAAGTAAATTAGCAAAATAGAACATGTCCTTAAATGCCCAGGGAAGGCCTCTATGAAGAGGCAGTATTTGATCCTGCACTGAAGGATGAAGAGAGGCTGGCTATGTGATGACACAGGGAAGAGCCTGCCAGGCAGAGGATGGAGCAAGTGCCCCAAAGCAGGAGGTGCTGGCTTGTTTGAGGAGCAGAAAGGAGGCTGAAGTAGCTGCCAGGCGGTTAGCAAGTGTATAAGGATGGCATGGGGTACAGGTGAGAAAGAATGGGAGGGGTGAGTTCAGGAAGGTAGACAGGCACCAAATCATGTGGAACCTTGCATGTTTCAACTCAGTCAGGTATATGTACCTTTATCCACTTCTTCTACTTCCCCTGAACACTAAGGAGGCACTGCTGGCTCCTTCATGTTTCCTTGGGTCTTCTCAGAAATAAGTGGTGTTCTGTAGAGTAAAGCACAGGTAGTTCTGGTGTAGAAGGACTTCAGGACACCCATCTTGAATTTTGGAAGGAACCTCAACTCTCATAGATGGTTTTCTCATGACGAAAAAGACTCTGGAACTTTTGTTTGTTTTGTTTTCCTATCAAATTTGACAGAGAAAGGACCCTTCCTTCTGAGTCATGTAACAGATTAGCATAGAAATAAAACAGTTATAGACACATATTGTTTGACTTGGTGCTACAGTGATGGTAGCCCTTCCAACATGAGAAAAAATTACAAATACGTTATATTGGATTTGGCAATATTGAGTTTTATGAAATCTCTATAGTTGAATAAAATGGTAAAAATCCAAAAAACCCTGGGGCAGAGGTGAGCATTCATGGTGAGCCCCTTCACTCTTCTCCTGGACAATTCCTACTCATCCTTCAGATCTTAGCTCAGTCAGCAGCTGCTTCTCAGAGAATGGAGAAGGTTACCATGTTGCCAGTGGGCAGTGAGCATCAGACAACAAAGGACAGTGACCTCTGAGAGAAGGAAACGCATGAAGGGAGTCCTACAATTCTGCCAGCTTACTGTCTAGAGCTTCCAAGCAGCAGTACAGGAAGAGGAACCCGGATGAAGCCCAGGGGTCTCCCTGAATCAAGATGTTGTTGAGAGTCCAGGGAGAACAAGGTGGCTAGAATTCAGAAGAGGAGAGAGCTGCACGGAAGGAGTTCCCCACAGATATGCAGAGGTTCCCCCTTAAGAAGTACTCAGCACAGGACTGGCCGGCACATGTGTGTGAGGAATCTACCTGAGGATGGAGAAAGAATCACCCAAAAGGATTAGAGGAATAGTATTTGGGACTCACACAGGGCCAAGTATAGTGCCTGTTCCTTTCAGCTAGATTGGAAAACCTCCTGATTCATCATTCATTGGGTAGAGCACTCAGAAGATCTTGCCTTAGAAATGGTGAACCTCTAGGCTGATCACTGCTCTCATGTCATCCAACAAATCCTGAAAGCAAAAACCCAATAGGATCAAACTGTTTCCACATTTGTGATTCAGAACAAAACTCAGCAATAATTACAGGAATACAAAAATATTCAGCACCCAAGTGAAAATTCATAATGTCTTGCAATGAATAAAAAAAATTACTAGACAAGCAAAGAAGCAGGAAAATACTACCTATGATGAGGAGAAAAAACAATCAGTTACAACCAACCCTGAATTAGGAAACAAGGATTTTAAAACAGTTACTATAACTATATTCCATATGTTCAAAAAAAGTAAGTGGAGTCAAAGAAGATATAAAAAAGACTATACCCTAATTTTTTGAAAATTGAGCTTTTAGAAATGAAAAACACAATGTTTCAGATGAAAAATACCTCATAATGGCAGATTAGACTTTGAATAAAAAAAAGATTCATGAACTTAAAGACACAGCATAGAAACAATACAAAATGAAGCAAAGAGAATTTTCTTTTAATGAAAAGAGCATCTGTGAGCTGTGGAACAACTGCAAGCAGCCTAATATTTGTGTGTTTGGAGTCCATAAAGGAAACAGGGGAGGACAGAAAAAATATATTTAAAGAAATAATGGCCCAAAATTTTCCAAATTTGATAAAACTAAAAATTCACAGATCTAAAAAACTCAATGGCAACTATACTAATTTGACATCATAGTCAAATTGCTAAAAACCAATAATTAGAAAAGAAAATTCTAAGCAGCCAAGAAAAAAAAAAGACATGATACATGGAGAAGAGCCAAAATAAAAATGTCAACAGCTTTCTCGTTGGATACCTTGCAAGCAAGAAGACAGTGGAGAACCATCTTTAAAGTACTGAAAATATTGTTAACCTAGAAACCTATACAAGGGGAAATAATTTTCAAACATAAAGGCAAAAGTTGAAAGAATTTATCACCAGCAGACCTGCCCTTCCGGAAATATTATTGTAAGTCCTTCAGGAAGAAAAGAAATACTAGGTGAACTGTGTGCAAAGGAATGAAGGGCATTGGAACTGGAATGATGACCTAAACAAATTGAGAAAGATCTGCTGCTCATGGGTTGGAAGACTTAATATTTTTTAAGAAGTCAATTCTCCTCAAATAGACCTATGGATTCAATGCATCCAAACAAAATCCCAGCAGGCCTTTTTATTGAAATTGACAGACTGATTCTAAAATTTATATGGAAAGGAAAAGAACCTCTAGAATAACCGACATAAGACTACAGTAATCAAGACAGTGTGGTAGTGGTATAAAGATAGACATACAGATCATTGGAATAGAACAGGGTCCAGAAATAGACCCACATATATATGGACAACGAATTTTCGACACAGGTGTAATGGTGATTCAGTAGAGAAAGTGTAATCTTTTCAACAATAGTACTGGGTCAATTGGACATCATATGCAAGAAGGAAAGGAAGGAAGGGAGGGAGGTTGAGCGGGAGGAAGGAAGGAAAGGAGGGAAACACTTAAATTCATACCTTACACCATAAACAAAAATTAACTCAAAATGGATCATAGACCTAAATGTAAAACCTAAAGTTATAAAACTTCTAGGAAAAAACGTGGAAGAAAATCTTTGTGATTTGACTTAGGCAAAGATTTCTTAGATAAGACACAAAAATTACAATACATAAAAATAAAGCAGTTGATAAACTGGACATTGTTAAAGTTAAAATTTTTTCTCTTAAAAAATACTATAAGGTAATGAGAAGAGAAGTCACAGACTGGGAGAAAATATTTGCAAGTCGTTTATCAGATAAAGTACTCACATCCAGGATAAAGAACTCTGAAAACTCAATAATAAGACAAACAACCAAATTTTTTAAATTAGCAAAATATTTGAGCAGATATCTCACCAAAGAAGATAACAGATGGCAACTAAAGCATATTAAAATATGTTCAACATCACTAGTCATTAAAGAAATGCAATTTAAAATACAGTATGATATGACTACATACTACCAGAATGGCTAAAATTACAAAGACTGGCTATAAGAAGTCTTAATGGGGGTATGAGAAAACCAGCACTCTCATACTCTCCGGTGTGAATGTAAAATGGTACAACCACTTTGAAAAATGTTTTGACAGTAACCTTAAACACATACCTGCCATGTGATTAGTGATACCACACCAGGATATTTACTGAAGAGAAAGAAAGCATATGTCTATACAAAAACTTGAACATCAGTGTTGATAGTAGCTTTATTTGTAACAGCCCAAAACTGGAAACAGCTCAACTGTCCATCAAAGGTGAAGAGATAAACAAACTGTGATATGTTCATATAATGGGATACTATGCAGCTATAAAAAGGAATGAACTATTGACACATACAACAATGTGGCTGAATCTCAAAATAAATATTAAGTGAAAGCAGTCAGAAACAAACAAACAAAAACAGTACACACTGTATTATTACATTTATATAAACCTCTCAAAAGTGCAAACTAATCTCTAGTGACAGAAAGAAGGTCAGTGCTTACCTAGGAGCCAGGTGTAGACAAGAAGATTCGAAGGGAAGGGATCACAACTGGTCACAAGGAAACTTTTGGGGTGAGGGAAATATTTATTATCTTGACTGTGGTAATGGTCTCATGAGTGTATATGCTTGTCAAATCTTTTCAAATTATACCCTTTAAGTATACAATTTGTTTTATGTCAATTATTTCTCAATAAAGCTGTTAAAAATATTCTGTTGCCTGAGGCCTGTTCTTTCTTTAATATAAGGCAGATTAGCTCAGGTTAGAGTGGTGTTAAAGGCACACCAGCAGAGGATACTTTCACCTTGAAGCACAAAGAATGATTAAAAAAGAAAATTCAAAAGGGAACCACTTTTGCCTCATGTGATTCATTCAATGTTATTAAATGCTGTGTCCATGGATCACTTTAAACCATCTCATATATCAGCAGGTGGTAAACATCCACCCTATGCTTTGGGAAACACTGGACCAGGAAAAACATTGTAGGAGTATAGAAACTATTATCAGGTGACTTTATTTAATAAACTTTGAACTGAAACTGGAAATCTACAGACTTGCTTTTAATCTTGATGCAACAATGACTCTAGACCAACCCTGCTTAAGTGAGGAACCAGGATACCCTTCCAGGTTCCCATTAAGCCCCTGAGTGATTATGACTTCTTAGAGTTTCTTCATACCCCCAAATTCTGCAGATTTTAACAGCCCTTTGGTCTTCCCCAAACAAGGTGGGTGAAATGCCTGTCTTCAATGTAAGATACAGTAAAAAGTAAAATGTGAAAATAAGTTTCCAAGAGCAGTGGAGAATGAGTAAGAGAGTCAAGAGAAGAGAATTACTGTGAGCAGTGCTCTAACAAAATTATAATGGTCAAATCTTCTCCCAGTCTGTGGCTTCCTTCAAATATATATGTTGTGCATGGATTCAAAATCAAATCATGATGTCAGCCAGTGGGATTTATTCCAGCTGGAAGAGGAAGTGGTCTCCCCAAGCATAGAAAGCTAGCACCCTTCAAAAGATGACTTGAAAGCAAGAGTTGTAACACTCTTGGGATAGCACAGGTCAGCATAAATGAGGAAATTAGCCAAGGTTGAGAAGCTGCAAAATGAGGCAAGTAGTACAGAAGATTTATTTGAGCTATGCTTGCCTGATAAAGAGAGAAAATTTCATATGTCATTGTGTTGGTTTTCTGTTACTGCGGTAACAATTTACCACAAACTTAATCGCTTAAAACAACAGAAATTTATTATCTCACAATTTTTAAGGTTAGAAATCTAACGTGGGTGTCAGTAGGCTAAAATCTTGATGTCAGCAGGGCTGTGTTCCCTTCTGGAGGCTCTAGGGTACGGCCTCGATTTCAGAAGCTGTCTTTTCTGGCTTCTAGAGATGGCCTGCATTCCTTGGCTCACAGCCCTCTTCTCTTCAAAGCCAGCAAGGGTGACTTGAGTCCTCCTCGTGTTGTATCACTCTGACCTTCTCTTCTGTTGTCACATCTCCCTTTGCCTCTCTCTTCTGCCTCCCTCTTCCACTTTTAAGGATCATTTTCTTAAATTTATTTTACTGAAGTATAGTTGATTTATAATGTTGTGTTAGTTTCTGCTGTACAGCAAAGTGATTCAGTTATACATATATATATATATATATATATACATTCTTTTTCATAGTCATTTCCATTATGGTTTATCACAGGATATTGAATGTAGTTCACTGTGCTATATAGTTGTTGTTTAGCCACTCTGTATATAATAGTTTGCATCCGCTATTCCCAATTCCCAATCCATCCCTCCTCCACCCTCCTTAAGGATCTTTGTGATTACATCGGGCCCACCCGGCTAATCCAGAAAAATGTCCCCATTTCAAGATCCTTAATCACAAGCACAAAGTCCCTTTTGCTGTGTAAGGTAATATATTCACAGGTTCCTGGGATTAGGAGGTGAATATTTGGGGGGGGGTGCACTTTATTCTACCATAGTCATTGAGTCACTGGTATGTGTGGAAACCATTGTCTGTATGGGGACAGGAGCAATTCTAACTCTAGAGAAGGATTCTTGGCGCAGGAACAGAAAGCAGGTCCCTTTGTGGTGTCCTACAAAAAAGGGCAAGAATATCAGACAAGTGGGAGAGAATTTCTGATGGGGAGAGCTCAGATTTGAATTATGCAGGAAAATCGTGAAAGAAACAAGGGGTGGAACTCAGCAATGAGAAAGAAAAGGAAGAGAAGGCTGCCTTGGTTAGCGTGAGTTTTCAAGATCTTTTATCTCCATGATTTCTAGATGAGGACAGCAAGGTTGCGAGGCTGCCTTACAGCTGATTTAAGGATGGATTCTGGCCAAGTTTGCTCACAGGTCTGTGCTGAAGACCCACCCCCTCCCCAGTATCACCACTTTCCCTAATTCATCAGTGAAATATGCACCTTATTCCTTACTCAACATTTAGGCTTTGGGTCTGTGAAAAAATGCATGTCCCCTCTGGATGTGGTAGAGCCCTGAGCTGTCATCATTGTAGAGGAAGGAGGTCTTTCACTCTTCTCTAACTCCCTGTTGAATTTCCACCAGCCCCTGGCTCCAGGGAGGAGGGGTTACAAATCTCTCCAGATTCCAGAACTTGGGCCACATTTATTAGCTAGTGGGGTCAGTATGGTTTCAAAAGTTATACACAGATGAATAGCTTTCCTTCTTCTATGCAGAATGTATAAGCTGAGCCAGACACCCTTTAAGGTCTCACTTCCTCAAATGAGCCTAAACACATCTTCACATCAAGTTCCCATGTCAGGACTCCAATAGGAATGGAGTATGATCCAAAGGTCTGAGTCATATGTTCTGTCTCAGCTTAACCAGGAAACCATTTGTAGTTTCTCACCTGTAACTGTGCTTTCCTACCCTCCTCTTTGAAACTCTTCTAGGAAACCAACTCTGAATACACACACACACACACACACACACACACACACACACACACACACACACACATAACTGAATCCTGAAACACTAAGTATCAGTGAGACCCTGGACAAGGGGCAAGTTCTTAAGCTTTCGGTGGTTTAGTTTTCTCACCGATAACATTGAGATACTGTGATGTTTATCTCATGTGATTGTCATGAGAATTAAATTAGTTCATATATGAAAGGTGCTTAGAACAGTCCAAGATACATAGCAAGCATTCAACAAACATTTTTTAAATATGTTAGAGACTCTTCCTTTCTGCTGCGTTAATTCCTTTCTCTGTCACTCCGCTGACACATTTTCTGTGTCATTATCTTAGTCATTACCTGCGTAAACATCTCTCCTTCATGAAGCTGCAGTTTCCTTGAGGGCAGGAACTGTGTCATGTCTGTTCTTTTATCCCTAGCATTGAGTACAGTGCCTGACACACAGGCACATAATGAATATGAATGAATAAATAAGTCACGAAGTGAGGAATATAAGATCTGAACAGACTAAGTATAACCTTTAATGCTATAGAAAAAAAAAAAAGAATGAGAGGAAATATACCTGATTGTTAAGAGTGCATATCCCTGTAGGGTTGAAATGATAGATAATGTGTTTTCTTCTTTCAACTTCTCTGGTTTTCTTATAATGAGGGTGTAGATAGGGACGGAGTGGACACACAGCAGTGCATACAAAGGACTGAGCCCTGCTCTAACCAGAGAGGTTCAGGGATTATGTCAGTGAAGATGTCCTAACAGCTAACAGATGAACTTGGAAATTTTGGCATCTTAATAGAATAGAAATGTATTTCTTACACACACGTTGAAGGGGATGTGTATGTGTGTGTGTGCACGTGTGTGTACTCCATTCAGGGACCCAGCCCCGTGGAGGTTCTGCCATCAACATATGGTTGCCAGGTTACCCTGGTATCTACATCTGGCCGGGGGACTGAGGAAGGGAGAGCAGATGGAGGTTCATATCGGAGGCTACACATCGTGCACTTCAGTTCTGCCTACATTCCCCTGGTCCAAATTCAGTAACAGTGCCCCACCCAGCAATGGAGGCTGGTAAATGTAGTCTAGTTGTATGTCCCAGTGGAAAGGAAATGGGTCTGGTGAACAGGCAGTGGGTGAGTTAGCTTGCCTCCCCTGCATTCCCTCCAACCCAGCCTGTTGACTCAACTTCCCAGCTACTTCCTCACTGGTCTCCCCATCCTCTGTCTCTCCCTTTCAATTTATCTTCTACACTGCGGCCAAAGTGACTTCTCTAAAATAAATATTTGACTTGTCATTTGCCTTACTTAGCTCCCTGTCATCGACTGAATAAAATTCAAATCTCTGTAAGATAAATCTCTCAGTCCATAAACTCCAGTATACAAGTAATATTTCTGTCTATGATTGAATTTAACTTCAGTGTTGAGCTCCCATCCTGCCAGGTAGTAGAAGCTTAACCTTCATTCAGAATATCCCCCCCCCCCTTTATCTGGGGTGGAGCCTAAGAGTTTGGGGGTATCACAATGCCAAAGCCTTAAGTAGGCATAACATTCTCAGCGGTTGTCTCGGAGGGGTTTTCTGAAAGAAGCCAAGAGCATCTCCTATCCTTAGAATACTCCAGGAAACCATCTTGAGCATCTCATTAAAATAGTCTTTGAAAGGAAAAAAAACAAGCCCAGCAGTACTGAAAAACAAACAAGCAAACAAAGTAAAATAGGAAAATTAGAAGTCACTGTCATGGTAGGGGTGGGGGAACCATTTAAAAAATTCATGGCAGAAGGGGAAATCTCTTGTGCACCTATCTTAATAAAAGAATAGAAAAGCAACTGGAGATAAGGAATCTAGTATAGTAGCCAGCTAGCTAGTTTACAGTGCGAATGAATGGCAGCATGTGTTTTAATGCTTTTAACTGGTATTTTAATTTATCTCTAAGCACCATATTTACATATTATATATCTCCATTCAAACCTAAAATAAAACTTTCACTTTAATTTTTACTGGCCTGCAAAATAATTTCAATAAACATTATAGAGATATATCTGCTTTACTGATTTATAGTCAAATGTATGAAGGAAGGGGATGTGTCCAGATAGAGAAATGACAAAACATTATATCTGGAAGGAACCTTTATCCTATATATGGTCAATCTGGGGTCTGTAGAAGCAATGGCTACCCAAGATCATGCAGCTAATAAGTGACAAGCTGGGGCCTGGATCCAGACACCACACCTGCTTTCAGCTGGAACAATGTGGATAGTTGAGGAAACTGGAGTGTTTCAGTGAGAGTTTCAGAAGGTAGAAGCCTTCAGAGCTGCTGGGAAAGTGGGTGTCAAGGCCTAAAGCAACAGTCAGCAGCTGAAGGTTTCCTTGTCCTTCACCTTCTTCTAGACAGAATCAGGACTCACTTCTAGGGCTCTAAATTTCCCCAGAGCTAACGTTGCTTCTTGCCCACACTTATGGACCTAGGTTCACCATGCACGTTCCCCGTCCTCTGGTAAGCACCTCTGGCGGCCTTTGCAGAATGACCCCTCCCCAGTGCGTGCGGTCTTGGGGGTGGGCCTTTCTGGTGTCTGATGTTCCTTGGTTGAGGAGAGTCCAAGTGATCCATAGGCCAAACAGAGTCCCTCTCATGGCAATTTCTCAATCAGAATGACACAAAGATGAAAAAACAGTTGGAGCCAATCATCCAGTGATATACCCTGAAGAGATTGTCCATCCATGCCTGCTCCCAAGATACCCAGTGCATCCCTAGTTCCCGTCTTTCTGAGAACTGGCTATTTAGCTTTTCCTTCAATCTCAGATCCTTCCAATAAACTCCTTTCTTTGCCTAAATTTGTTAGAATTGCCTTTGGTTACTTGCAAATAACCTGAATTGATACAACATACAGGGGGCAGTCTTACTGATCAACCTCCACTTAACTGACTTTTTATTAACCACATGGATTAACTAGCGTCTCAGCACCCTGATCACTGATATCTAATATGCCCTACTCTAGGATATCCACATACTGCATTTGAGTTCTGTACTTAACAAGCATCATCCTATTCATGGCAATTATGTATATCGTTATAGTTTGGTAACATAATTAAATATACATTAACTAATGAAATGAAAAGGCAAAAATGGTGTTTATTCTTGTGAAAAACGAGTTGAATTCTTTGGAGCCTTGATAAAGTTAAGCAATTAAAATGCTGTTATAAATTAGGTGTGTGTGAGAAGACAATCAGAAAATGGTACCAAATTATAACATTCTAGGAGTTTTTAAGTTGCATTGCTTCTCAGCGATTTGAAGTTCTTGTTCCAATTTAAGCAAGTCAAAACTGGAGATCACAGAGAGTTCCTAGTGGGCGATACAATCAGCCAACCGAAAATCAAAGAAAAGGCTTTGGCCCTATGAAAAATGGGGAAATCAATGAACGTTTTTGTGTGCTAAGTTAAAATACTTAAGGGATACAGTCGTCCCTTAGTGTCCACAGGGGATTGGTTCCAGGAGCCCTCACAGATACAAAATCTGCAGATGCTCAAGTCCCTCCCATAAAACGACGTAGTACAGTCGGCCCTCTGGTATCCATGGGTTCTGCATCTGCAACTTCCTCCCCCACAGATACAGAGGGTCTACTGTATACCATTAATTATGATTTTTTGGTTTAACTATATTTTTTCAATTTAATTAACTGATCAAATTGAATAGGAGGTCTTCGTATACAGAAACCAAGGGGGAACCACATACTATAATTAGACCTAATCAAGTGTTAGTACTCAGTAGTACTGGCCTGTCTTGAATTTAGGGACCCTTCCCACAAGTCTTTGCCTCTCAAAAGATAAGAGTGGCAAAATATATGAGGGGTCATCTAGTTCATATCTTCTCTTTACTGCTCTGAAAATTGGGGCCCAGAGACGGGAAGTGACTGCTGAATCATCCAGTGGTTGACGGCAAGGTTGAGACTATGACCCAGGTCTCCTTAATGTATGAGCTCATCCTGCAGCACAGAAATTTGCTGCAAAGGATTTTATCCATTTATTTATTCCCTTGTAGCTAGAGCTCTAATACAAAAAAGGAATTATTATAAGAAGACAATGTGAAATAAATTATCAGGTCGTTTTAGAAATAGTAACCACTCAAAAAGATATGAAGCTCATTATTCAGAAGCGAAGGAAATGGGAATGAATTACTCTGGGAACACTGAATAAATTGCAGTTAACTTACTTGCAAGCTTTTTAACTATCTGAATACTGATGATGGGTCATGCTATCCCTGGTCTGCTTTCTTCTGTGTCACAGAAGTTCCTGCATCCCCATCTCACTTACCTGATGCAATTTTGTAGCAAGAAAGCTACATTTTACAGTCATTGACCAGACCAGCAAGGTCTTTTCCTTAATTATCCCAGAAATAAAGATGTCCTTTTCACTAAACTAGATGTGAGCATGAAGGTTAGTGGTCAGTTAGGTCAAAAAAGTAGGATTGGCTGATCTACTTTTCACCGACTCGACTGACTGCATTTTGGGCAGAATTGACAAGATTGAATGATGGTATGGTGTTGGGTAGTCAAGGACAAAGAACGTTTATTTCACACCTATTCTAGACACCACGTTGGCCTCCAGTGGAGTCAATACCCCTTTCCAATCTTCCCTCCTCCTCCCCCTCCTATGAAGATAGTTGCCAGATTTCACTTCACTTCCTTCACAAAGGAAAGACAATGCTGCTCAAAACCCAAGATTTGAGGACAGACTGCCAGAGTGAAGACGGGAAGGAGTCTGCCTCTTTGCTTGGTTTGACTTCCCCGGAGTCTCCAGCAATCTAGATCAGACAGGAGTTACAAAGTCAAATACTACAGAGCTAGTCAATTAATATATGTAGTGAGGTGAACAGACTGGGCTGGGAACTCTGTATAAACTGGAAAGTCCATAATTCACCAGAGGGGCAGCCATGGTGTGGCTCCAGCCTCCTGGAGGCATGTGGGCATCCCAGTCAGCTAGACCTGCTAACTTAATTTTTTTATTGGAGCAGAGTTGATTTACAATGTTGTATTAGGATCAGGTGTACAGCACAGTGATTATATTATATATATATATACATAGAGAGAGAGAGAAAGAAAGAGAAGGAATATATATATATTATTTTTCAGGTTCTTTTCCATTATTGGTTATTACAGATATTGAATATAGTTCCCTGTGCTATACAGTAGGACCTTGCTTATATATTTTATGTATAGTATTGTGTATCTGTTAGTGCCAAACTCCTAATTTATCCCTCCCCCACCCCCTTTCCCCTTTGGTGACCATAAGTTTGTTTTCTATGTCTGTGAGTCTGTTTCTGCTTTGTAAATAAGTTCATTTGTATCATTTTTTAGATGACACATTTAAGTGATATCATACATTTGTCTGTCTGACTTACCTCACTTACATACTTCATAATCTCTAGGTCCATCCATGTTGCTGCAAATGGCACTATTTCATTCTTTTCAATGGCTGAATAGTATTCCATTCTCTCTCTCTCTCTCTCTGTCTGTCTGTCTCTCTCTCTGTCTGTCTGTCTGTCTCTCTCTCTCTCTCTCTCTCTCTCTCTATATATATATATGTATATATGTATGTATATATCCCACATCTTCTTTATCCATTCATCTGTTGATGGACATTTAGAGGGACATTTAGATTTCCATGTCTTAGCTATTATAAATAGCACTACTATGAACACTGGGGTGCATGTATGTTTTCCAATTAGAGGTTTCATCTTTTCCAGATATATGCCCAGGAGTGGGATTGCTGGGTCATATGGTAGTTCTATTTTTAGTTTTTTAAGGAACCTCCATATTGTTTTCCATAATGGCTGCACCAACTTACACTCCTTCCAACAGTTAGGAGGGTTCCCTTTTCTCCATATCCTCTCCAGCATTTATTATTTGTAGACTTTTGATGATGGCCATTCTGGCCTAGATCTGCTAACTTTCTAAGAGAGCTAGAAGTCTAATTGTTTCATGTAAAAATCTCTTTATATTAAAATTAGTTGAAATTTTAAACCCTGTTGAAACTAAATAAAACATATCTTTGAGCCAGCTACAGTCCATGGGCTTCCAATGGGCAAATCCTTGCTTCCCTAGGTCTCTCTTTCTGATAGGTGTGCTTCAGACCTGCCAACTCCACATGGAAATGGTAAAATTGAAGAAATAGGGCCTTGAATTTTGGAGAAAAAGGTGAAGCTTCAGCCTGCTGAGTTTTAGACCACTTGAACCAATCTAGGATCAGTGAAAAGAATCCTTCCTTTGACCCAGCCTAGCTGGGTTGATCAAGTTCAACATTAGGATCTGGGACCAAAATGTCAGTATGGTAAAAAGTACCTATTTTCTAGACTAATTTTCTTGTTCTTTATTGATGAATTTCCCCCATGGTCCTCTGGGATAGTGGTATGGCAAGAATCCCATGCCCTGGATGTCTTTCTTTCCTTTAATTATTTGCAGGTAATCCTGTTACACCCCCCCAAAGCCTCCTTTGTGTGTGTGTGGATGAGGGGAGTAGGCAGAAGATGAGGCTCAACATATCCTGATAAGCCACATGAATCAAACGAACTATACTGTCCATTTCATTGACTCTATATAGACGTATCAAAAATTTTGGAAGGCCCCTCTGTATCTCACTACTACAGCTGCAGTAATCTTATGTAACAAAAAAATATTCTATGTATTTTCCACCTCTGGTGTTTCAGGTATCAAACATTCCTGTAAATAAGTAGAATCCAATAGGACTAGTTGTTCATTATAGAAAGATCAAAATACTTTACCTAATCTTTGGTTCCAAAGACTTCTTTGGGTAATTAAAGAATGCCATATTTTGGCATTTGGTCTATCTTATTACCTCAGTACTTGGTTAATAATTTTTTAACTGAAAATCATCTCAATGAGTGAAACTACAGTATGTTAGCTGAACCCACCAAATAGTCTGATAGTCATCATTAACAGTGTGAGAAGTCACAGGCTCTATTGTGTTATCCATTGAATACTTATGTGCAACTCTGTATACTAATATGAGTAAGAGGCTAATTGATCCACTTCTTTGGAAAGTACTCAACAAACCATCAGGAAAAAATCTTTGGGCAAGATCAGCTACATTGATAAAGTAAATTCAGTCATACTTTCTTTGTTTTCTGGACCTGTTTCCCTTGTGGTGGAAAGGGAGGGTTAGGCAGGTTCTTCTCTAAAAATACTTTTCTCGCCCCTCCCGACACTGTGAAGTGGGCTGGACTCTGGACTCCAGTGTCTGGGTTTGAGTCCTTGCTCTACCCTTCACTTGCTGAGTGCCATTGGATAAGTGCTTCTTTAGGCATCAATTTTCTCATCTGTTAAATGGGAATAATAATATGACCAATTGCACTGTGAGTGTAAGGATAACACCTGTGCTTGGAAACGTGTTTGTTATGTAATAAGCACCCAAAAAATGTTAACTAATAATATCCCAACACTAAAGTAAGCACAGGTCCAAATGAAGAGGCCACTGGCCCGTTGAGAAGGAGCCCTGCATTCTCTTCCTAGCTCACAGTTAGCCAACTCTGACCCTGAGTAAGTCGGTCTTTCAAGGCCCCTGATTCTGCATCTGTAAGTAATGAGTAGGTTGAACTGGTATTGTTGATTCTCAACAGCTACAAACTTATAACTTGCCAGAGGTGAGATCTGAGAGCTCCTGGCAATGCTAAAGAGTGTATTTCTATTTAGATTAACTAACCACACCTCTAGGATGTGGATTAAAATGAATAGATCCATCACATTGTCTAGGATGGAGAATTTAAAAGTCGAAAATTACAGATAATATAGTACTTTTTGTATTTCAATAGAGGGAAACATTTCCCTAGGCAGGAAAAATGTGGGAGAAACACTTGGGCCATTCGCTCCCTCCTCCTCCTCCTCCTCCTTCTCCTCTCCCTCCCCCTTTCCTACCCTCCCCCTCCCCCTCTCTGAGCAGTTGAGTGAGTGGGGGCCTGGGGCTCAGCATTCTTTCTATAGGGAGCAGCTACGCCTCCACACACATGTGCTGAGGGGACTGTCCGACAAGAGGCCGGCAGCTGTCCCCCTCCACCCTGGCCGGGTGGGAGGGCTTCTTTCATTCAGAGAGAAAAGTGTTAGTGGTTGCAGACCCATGCTCTGTTCCAGCTCAACTTTCAGTAAAAGCTGGCATTTTAACCTCGAACTATCTCATTTCCAGTGATATATTTCTCAATGAGATCTGAACCCAGAGAAGGAAGTGAGCTGTTAGTTATGTGGGCCCCAAAGTCCCAATAAATATCTTGGGATCTATTTGAATTACTTAGCAGAAAAATGTTCAAGCTCAATATGCCTTATTTATACGACGATGCAATTCCCTAGCCAGGCCAGACCACAAGGATCCAACATTTTCAAGGACCTATATACAGACTTTCCTGGTTAAAAGGTGCATGTCTTAGGACTCCAGCTGCCTGGCCACTGTCTTCTGAGCCAAACCTCCCTGGTTGAGGACTTTTTCCTTGGAATGTGACGGCCTCTCCAGTTCCACCCTGCCTCTAAAAGGTTCTCTGTTCCAGCTCTGAAATCCTGAGGAACTATCCATCTTGCTCTTATTTAAACATTCTAGCCCAGAAATAACTTGCAGAATGAAAGGGAGTCTTATGTCGGCTCTGCTTAGGCAGTAGCACATGGCTACGAGCATTTTCTCTACTCTCTTTTCCATACTCCCTATACAGCACTAATCAGGAAAAAGTTCTCTCCTTCTTGACTTCACATGCCAGAGTTTGTCTGAATATCCCAAAGTATTCCAGCAGCTGAAGCAATTGCACACATCATTGCCAGAGTGACTGTATTTTGTATCCTTTCACTTTTTCTGCTGGTCCTTGCAAGTGAGTCGTGATGGATTTAAATTTTCTTATGAGGAATCTATTAAGCTGTCCAGATAATAAAGGTAAAACCAGCGTTTGTTTCCCTATGAGACAAATTAATGTCTAGCCTCCCACTGCATATAATAGCCATACCGAATAACCAGTGGGATGCATTTAGCCAGGGATGATGCACTGGGCTGTGGAATTTAGGTTCCATCTGACTCAGGTATCTGAGAGTAATGAAGATATATATCTTTGAACTACAGTTGATGGGCTCTGCCAGGAATCCATTGATTCTACAAATGGTTTCTTTTCCAGATTGTAAAAAACCTGATAAGCCATTTCCTCTAATTACCACAGCTCTTCAGGCAGACCTGGGATGGCTCCCGTATTGATCCACTCCACTCTCAGCCCTCACTCTAGCCCTAGGCAAGACAGAGTTTCCTTTAAAACATTTCAAAACACTCCAAATCATTCTGGTGAAATCCAGAGAAGTGCAGTTCTTCCCCCTGGATTTTTTAATTTTTCATAACCCTCAGTCTCTTGCTTTAGATGTGCAAAAGGAGGATTGTTAGATGCGGAAAGTCAGAGAAATGGGTGTCTACCTCCCATGTCATTGAGTTTTAAAACAGGGAGATCACCATCTACTTTGAGAATTGCACACTCCTGAGAATTCCAGCTAGAGTGGCAGGTGAGACAAATAGGAATAATGTCTGAGTACAGAAATAATCTCGAGTTGTTTTATGTTTAGAGAGTATTCTAACATTTATCCTAAAGTGTAAAAAATAATAAATCACCACAGATGGATTGCAATTTTAAAATAGTTTCTCCTGCTGCAGCTGGATTGACACTGTCTTTTAAGGTCTGTGCCACTGAGTAGAATGCTACCAGAAAAGCCATGTCTAGACTGAATCAAGGTCTAACCAAACAGCTTCCAAGGTACAGAGAGGAGAGGGAAGCCCCAGCTCATCTTCCAGGTGCTCTGGCACCCAAAGCCCCTCAAGGGATTCAGTGACAGGATACAAGTACCTGGAGGGTAAACTCTGAAATACTTTTAATGAAAAAAACATTTACAGAGGTTAATACAACAAATACTGATGCACCCGCCACTCAATACCCTTAAGGGAGTAGTTACCAATGTTTTGCCATAGTTACTTCAAGATCTTTTTTATTGAAAGGAATAAACACACACACATTACAGAGAAAGCTGACACCTACTCTGCAGGTGTCAAACATATTTACCTTGTTCCAATCTCAGAAGCAACTCTCATCCTAAATATGGAGTTTGTCTAACCCAGCCTTTTCAACTTTTACTGTGTGTCTGTCTACATATATCCAAAAATGCTGTATAGCATTACCATGCTCACCATTTTTCATTTAAATAAACAGCATCAAAATGTAACTTGCTTTTTCTCATTCAGCAGTGTTTTTAAGATCTGTCCATGCTGACATATGAAGACATTCCTCATTTATTTTAGCTGTTGCACAACATTCCATCTTTATCAATATATCACAATTTATTAATCCCCGTCCTCTTACAGATGGACATTTGAGTCAATTCCAATTTTTTGTTATTAAAAACATTGCTGCAAAGAACATTCTTTGGCATGTCTCCCTGTTGCACATGTGTAAAAGTTTCACTAGGATATAAACCCAGAAGTGGAATGGAGGGTAATAGGCCATGGGCATTTTCAACTGTGCTTAATATCGCCGAGTCACTTTCCAAAGTAATTACACCAGTTGGCACCCCTACCACTGATTATGAGTTTCCTTTTCCCCACTAACACTTGATGTTAGCAAACTTCTTAAATTCTGCCAATTTTATGATTATGAAATATCATCTGGTTATTTTAATTCCCTGAATATTAGTAAGATTGAGCATCTCTTCATATGCTTATTGACCATTTGGACTTCTTTTTCTGTGAAATTTCTACTTGTATCTTCTGCCCATTATTCTGTATGGTTGTTTGCCTTTATCTTTTGATTTGTAGGAGTTTCTTACCCAGGCTGCTTACCAATCCTTCTTCTAAAAACATATGTTGCATCTAGAAGCTCCGCCATGCCTTGACAATTAATTCATATTAATTATGGAGATTCATATACTCAGGCCTTTTTTGGAGCACCAAAGGTTAATCTAAAGAATTTGTGCAATAGTTATCATAAGCAGTTTCTTGGTCTGGGCATAAGGTGCTCAGGAGAACCAATAAATGATGGGGAAAAGGGTAGAACCTAGAGGTTTGATGAAAAGGCTTTGGAAGACAATTGTGTCATCTCAGGGGTACACAGTTATGACCTAACTAGAAGAGGTTTCTCAGGAAATGATTAGAATTTTAGCATCATCACCACTCCAAACATTTCTAATGCTCTTAAAATTGCTCAAGCTTTGTAACCAGATACTGATATTCTATTTTTAACATTTACATTGGTAACTTCTCCCTTAAGGGCAGGGAGGCTACCCGCTGACCTGCCACAGTGACCACTGTAAATGGTATTCCACCTGAAATTTGCTGCTGCACAATGAGAATGCCGGATTTTCCTAAGCAATGTCATATTAAAGTTGTTAGACTGAGTATCAGAAGTATCATTTTACAAAAGCTGTATTTCTAGGAATTTTCTATGGTCTTTTTTTATTGGTAGGAGGGGTCTTTCTACATAAAATTGTAGGAAGGCAATTCAGCAACAATTAAATTTAACAAATGCTTATTAAATAAATAGACAGGACCCACCTATACCCCTGAATAGAGTAGGAGGGTATTGAAGGCGAACGTAGAAAGCAGAAGAATAAGGAACTCGCCATTAGCAACTGCTCCACTACCGTGGATGGAAAGCTTTCCAAGCAGCTGTTTGGGGGAAGTTAAGGATAATTAAGACTCCATTAAAGGAAAAACCCAGAGTGGCTGGCATCTCCTGGATGTGGTAGAGCTCTTCCAAGACACTGAACAGCAGTAAAGAGACCAGAAACAGACACCTCAAGTATAGGGAGTGAAAGCTAGGCAAAGTGATAAAATAGAAAGGTGACTGCTGGTTCCACTTCCTCACCAAAAACAGGGAAGAAATGGTTCAGAGATAAAATGGTTCCTTTGGATCTACCCACAGCCCTAAATCTTTCCGCGTTCCCAAGGAGCTAGGGGAATCGCTGAACTAATCATGGAAACTTACACCAGTTGGGCCTCCAACTTAAGCATTGCAGAGAATATACTTACATGGTTTAGGCAAATGATGAGGATCCACACAGAACCTGCCCACCTGTTTTGGACTTAATACTAGGCCTAAATCAATCTCTTCATGTTCAGGAATGGATAAACAATACAGAATCTATAAAAAACATTCTGGGGCTTCGCTGGTGGCGCAGTGGTTAGGAATCCGCCTGCCAATGCAGGGGACACAGGTTCGTGCCCCGGTCCAGGAAGATCCCACGTGCCGCGGAGCGGCTGGGCCCGTGAGCCACAACTACTGAGCCTGCATGTCTGGAGCCTGTGCTCCACAATGGGAGAGGCCGCGACAGTGAGAGGCCCGCGCACCGCGATGAAGAGTGGCCCCCGCTTGCCGCAACTGGAGAAAACCCTCGCACAGAAACGAAGACCCAACACAGCCAAAAATAAATAAATAAATTAATTAATTAATTTAAAAAAAAACATTCTGGAAATTCAACATAGATAAGTTGAAATCAAGAAATAGAAAAAGAACACCCATCTGAAAAAAATATGACATCAAAGCAAATATAAAATTCACATAACACCTGTTTTGTGCTCCACAATAAAATACAATAAAACATCGTCTGTGAGGCAAAGAAGAAAGATTAGATGAAAGTCTCAAACTAAGAAAGAAAGAGAACTATGTAGATAGTGAAAAAATATTAAGAAACTATTACCGTAACTAAAATTTTAAACTAAATTATAATCAATAAAGAATAGAATTACTACTGTAGAAAACTGAATTAGTCATGTAAAGAAAAAGATTGAATCAACTCTCCCAGATTTAAAAGACAAATGAAAAGGGGAGAGAAGCACAGGAAAATTGAAATAGAAGTTAGACACAATAGAAAATACTTTCCTGAGCTGAAGATCTGAATTTGCAGGTCAAAGGAATTTATCATGTAGCAAGCAAAATTGTTAAAGTGAGTTTGGCGCTTACACATGTCCTGGTTAAATAACTGAATTTCAAAAGTAAAGACAATTTCCTACAAAGAGTCAGAGAGGGTTGGGTTCTACGGAGGGAAAAGTGTTACTTGTAAAGGAAAAAAATCAGCTTGCCCTCAGAGGCCTTCTATACAATATTAAAAGTCAAATAATAAGAAAAAAAATATTTAAAATAATATATGTAAGGTAGTGTAATAAATTAAAATAATAATAAAACAAATCCACAAGCTTCTGAAGACAAAAGTCCTAAGGACCAAAAGACATGAATCAAAACAAAGAACCCAAGAATGAGTAAGTTATTTTAAAAATGATTAATACGGAAGATTAATACTGTTTCAATACAGAACTGTTCATGTAATTGTCTTAAACATTATTACAAAACAGCATGAGAATTTAATAATCCTTAAAGAGGAAAATGTGTAATACTAGAAAAATAATAATTTA
This sequence comes from Balaenoptera borealis, assembly GCF_965194805.1. Classification (NCBI taxonomy): domain Eukaryota; kingdom Metazoa; phylum Chordata; class Mammalia; order Artiodactyla; family Balaenopteridae; genus Balaenoptera; species Balaenoptera borealis. The sequence goes on along the minus strand of NC_138867.1, from coordinate 122,080,763 downwards.
CAATAATAAATTTTTGTGTCAAAAATCCAGAATATACAAAGAATTAAAGAGGGACATTGAGGTGGTTAGAGAAATAACTAGATTTCTGAATTTTTATGAGGGAATACAATATATAAGTTTTCATTCATAATGTTGATAACCACACTTTTTTAAAATTTAAGAATAACAATACCAGTTGCAGCAACATGGATGAACCTAGAGATTATCATACTAAGTGAAGAAAGTCAGAGAAAGACAAATATCATATGATATCACTTACATGTGGAATGCAAAATATGACACAAATGAGCCTATCTATGAAACAGAAACAGACTCAGACATAGAGAACAGACTTGTGGTTGCCAAGGGGGAGGGGGGTGAAGGAGGGATAAATTAGGAGTTTGGGTTAACATATATATACTACTATATATAAAATAGATAACTGACAAGGACCTACTGTATAGCACAGGGAACTATACTCAGTATTTTGTAATAACCTATACAAGAAAAGAATCTGAAAAAATATATGTATATATATATACATATATATATATATAACTGAATCACTGTGCCATACACCTGAAACTAACACAACATTGTAAATCAACTATACTTCAATTAAAAAAAAGAAAGAATAACAACCAGGAAAATTTAAATCAAGATAAATGCCATTCAAGTTATCAAAAGGAAAAATGATAAAATACATCATACTTTCTCTCCATCCTTATCATGGGCCAGTCCCAAAGCCTACTGTAACCGAGAGCATTAAGCCACACTTTACAGTAGTAGTTCGTGGTTAACAACATCTTCATGAGAAGATTTACAACAAATTAATAGCCACGCTAGATACATGCCATAGGAAGTCACTAGCAAGCTATGGTTTGGATTAAGAAAAACACTTTGGTCTTGACAAGCAAACACAGTATAAGTAGCAAACTATTCCAAGTGCTCTTTTCTGAAATGAGATGAATTTAAGGCTTACAAATTTCCTTGGCTTGCACTAATGCTTCAATGAGTTTTTACTCCTTCTGCAGTTAACCTGTTGAACTCCTGGCTTTGAATTTTATTTTTCCAGAATTTCTTTATTAATAAAACTACCCCATAAGTCTCATGGGCTTAAATTTCATTTAGATATTGAGAATCATAATTCCAGAAGGGATAATAAATGAGCACTCAAGTTGAATGAATTTTAACATCCTAGATTAATGAAGACTCACTCTCCATACCCTTGGTTCCACCTCCGTTAATATATATTCAATGTATTGATATTTTGCTATATATGGAGACACTGAATGCACCCTGTTTTATTTTGTGCTTTAAATCAGTGAGTGAAATTTACACTGTCTTCCAAATATATGTATCTATAGTATAAGGGGAAAGCAATTTCATAAATAGAGAAAAAATAAATAAAACCCAAAGGAATGAGTAGACTGAAAGTTAACTTTTGTATCACTGCTGAATTTGTAACCTATGTTGGCAGTTCCATATGAGATACTACAAAGATGGAGTTTAAGGAGAGAGAGCTAAACTTGAGAAATATCTAAGCAGTATATACTTCTTGTACTGGGGGGGCATGATGACCTCAAACTCCACCTCCTCACCAAAAACCTACATTGTTCAGGCCCAGTGTAGAGCAACAATCTCCTTTTGCCACATAACAACACCATCTTTCTCTCCCATATAGAACACAAAATATTTTTTTTTACATTTAGAGAAATAAGAAACTTACAAGATAAACTCATGTTTTAAAGTCTATTTTTGGTTAATTTGCTCCAGTCATAAGAAATAAAAGAAGGCACACTTGATGATAGTATAGCTGAAAATGGTAATTAATTTATTTACAATTATATAGAAGGAATGGATTTTAATTTTTGAATTAATTTTTAATGAATGGTTTGCTCTTTCAACAATGATCATATCTTTGACTTAAGACCTCATTGATTATAATAGTTGTTATTGCCTGCCTAAATATGCCAGGCACTTGTGACCATTACTGGCCTTTTCTTTCTTACAGCTTATAGTTTTAGGTAATAGCTACCATTAGTAAACATTATTCAAGTTAATGACTATCTTTTACATTATAACTATAAATCTGCTAATAATTAACATATTTGCTAATCGTTATTTCTTGGACTTTAACCCAGTTTGTTAAGGATCTTGAGTGTCAAATTAGGGCCATGTTACTTCCATTCTTTACGTGGTGATGAGTGTGAAGAGGAGGCAATAATGAGTTGGAGTCAAGCCCAGTTCCTGACACATAGTAGAAGATAAACACAAGTTGAATCACTGGGATTAGTGTCTTTTGAGTATCTACTAGGTGCCAAGCAGTGCTCGGTACTTCACATCACTGTCACATTCAATCCCCCCCAGTCCTTGTGTGTGTATTACAATTCCCATTTTTCCAATAAGGAAGTAAAAGTTTGGATAAATTAACCTACATGTTGGTTGCATTGCTAAAATGTGAATCCCGATTCATTCAACTCTAAGTCACAGCTCTTTCTACCATGTTCCTCATACCTAAACATATGTATCACTGAAAATTACTCACATACTGTGTAATACATAGGTTTGACAAAGTTCTAGCAGCCTCAGTTCAATCATGAGCAATAATGCAACTGTTTACAGTTCAGTCATTTCTTTAAAGTAAAATTATTTCTAGTGAAAAATGTTGCGTTTATATTACAGTGGAGCTAACATCAACAGCACTTTGAGAAAACGTTTAACAGAATCATAGAAGCTGAGGGTCTGAAGGGACTTCAAATTGTATATAGTGTAATCATAGTTGGAGATTTATGTCTGTTGCTCTATTAGGATGTTAACACATCAAGTTGTAAATTCTCTAGGATTACTCTTTGCTGAAGAAAGAGAAACCATGGGTAGAGTGAGTTGCCAGGGAATCAGTGGTAAGTGAGGAAGACAGATTGAGTGAGAAATGGAGAAGTAAATTCAAGTACTTCAATTTCCATCTCCAAACCTGAAGACCAATAGTAATAAATATTCAGCTGAAGCTGGGCTAGAAGAAACTTGAGGTCCCTTTAGACCATGAACTTCTGTGATGAAACCAAAGGCCTTTTCAGAATGATGGTGATGATGTTGTTGATGAAAAATTTTTAAAAACCAACATAAAACCTCATGAAGCTGAGAGGGTGGAGGAAGTGATATTTAAAGACTCACATTGGTTCTGTGTATTCAGCTGAGAGGGCAGCGACTTGGAAGCACATAGGGTGGATTTGTATGCAATTGGATTTGGGTGAACATGGTAGGCTGAATAGTGGCCTCCCAAATAGGTCCATGTCCTATTCCCAGAACCTGGGAATATTACCTCATATGGCAAAAGGGACTTTGCATGTGTGAGTAAGTTTAGGATTTTGAGATAGGGAGTTATCCTGGATTAACCTGGTGGGTCCAATGTAAACACAACATCCTTGTCAGAGAGGCCCTAGAGGAGTCAGAGTCGGAGGAGAAGACGATGTGAGGAAGGAAGAGAGATTGGATCGATGTGCTGAAGATGGAGGAAGAGGGTACAAACGAAGGAAATTAGGTGGCTGCCAGAAGTTGAAAAAGTCAAGGAAACAGATTCTCTTCTCAGAACCTCCAGAATGAGCCAGCCCTGAAGACACTTTGACTTGAGCCCAAAGAAACAGATTTTGAACTTCTAACCTCCGGAGCTATGAGAATAAAGTGGCATTGTTTTTAGCCACTAGGTTTGTGGTACTTTGTTATAGCAGCAATAGAAATAGGATATAGCGACTCACTAGGCAGAACTGAAATCCCCACCTGAGCACTTTTTCTTCAGAAGAACACTTCAAAGAAAAATGAGTTTTGAAAGACAAGTCATACTGTTAACGTGAAACACTTGTATCTGCAGGATTCATGTTATGAATAAGTCACAGAAATGTCTTTCCTGACACTTTCCAGTAACATGGTTGGCTCCAGTGTGTCTATGGCCTGTTTGTCCACTTGAGTGGACAGTAGGGCTGCTCTTTACCCTTGACCTCTCCCCTGACATCTAGACTCACATTTGATTGCCCGCTCAGCATCTCCCCTTGGATGTCCTACCATAACCCAGTGTCAACAAACCAATCCAGTCTCGTCATCTTCCTAACAAAGTACACAGTCATGCCCTGTGCTTATTTCTGATCCTATGGAGTCTGCTTAGGAAAGCCATACCTCTGTTCCCCGGTGCTCCTTATTTCCCTTTTGATTAATAACATACCATTGCCCAGACCCAAAATGGTGTTTCACCTTTGGCAACTCCTTCTGAGTTCTTATCTCATTTACTTAATTACCAAGCACTGTAATATCTGTCCCCGACTTTCTACTCCCACCGTTCTGTTCAAGTTAAGATCCCTGCAACCTGAGTGCAAAGAGAACGGTCTTCTAATGATTTTGGATTTCATTCTCCAATGCTTGACTCCATCTTCCCAGGTAAATATTCCTGAAGAAATGCTCTTTCTCATCATGTCATTCCACTGCTTTCCTTTGTCCACCATTGCAAGTTAAAAAGCTCATCAAGGTCTCCTCCCTCTTCCCATTTTGTTTTCCCTCTTCTTCTCTTCTTCCTCTATCCTTCCTCTACCTTCTAATTTAGGATACCTGCAGTTCTCCAACAAACCCTGTTTCTCTATCTGTGTGTCCTTACTCTGTATTTGTTCTCTGCCTAGAAAATTCTCCTTTCTGGAGCCCCATGCCTATAGGCTGAAATATTGCCCATGTAAGATAAGGTTAGAAGGTATGGTAGTTGTAAAATAAGTCCACAAATTCTTTAATAAGTCTATCTACAAGAAGGGGAGTCTAATTCCCTTCCTCTTAAATGTGGGTTAGACCAAGAGGCTTGCTTCTAAAGAATAGAATATGGCAGAAGTGACACAGTATGACTTTTTATATGTCATAAAAAGCATTGCAGCTTCTCCCCACCCCCCTGCTTCCTGTGAGAAAGCTAACTACTGTATTGTGAGGACACTCTATGAAGCAATTCTATATGAAGACAAGGAACTGACGCTTGCTACCCTGTGAGTACTCCATCTTGGAAATGGATCCTCCAGCCCTAGCAGGCCCTTATATGACTGCAGCCCCAGCTGACACCTTGACTGCAAATTTATAAAAGACCCTGAGCCAGAAGCATCCAGCTAAGCCATTCCCGAAGTCCTGACCCACAAAAACTGTGAGAAGATAAGTATTTGTTGTTTAAAGCCACTAAGGTTTAGGATAATTTTTTATGCAGCACTAGATAATTAATACAATAGTCAGTCATTCATTTTTTTTTTTTTTATTTCAAGAATTTCTTGAATGCCTTCAATGTGTTGGATTTGGACCTAGGGACTGGGAATGCAGGGGTGAATTTACAAATCTGGTCTCTCCTCTTATGCTACTTATAGTCTGTCAGGGGAAACACATTAAACAAGTAATTACCTTAATATTTATCTAATTACCATTATGATAAGGTCGATAAGGTAAAAGACAACTGGGCTATAATAGCATTAACAGATCTGCTGTAGCAGAATGGAGAAGGCATCTAAGCACTAAGGAATTAAGAGTCCGCATTGATAGTCCAGGGTTTTGAAGAGGCCTTTGGGCAGCAGTAGAGTCCAAGGTTAGGAAGGTGGGCTTTAGATCCAGCTGCCTTGATTTGAATAGTCTCTGGTTCTTACTAATTGCATGACCTCAGGCAACTTTCTTACCTCTCTGACAGTGTCCTCATCCAAAGGAAGTCATCATCATAATACCCCCTCACAGAGTTTTTGAATGGAATAAATGAGCTAATACGTATGAAATAGCTATAGTAGTGCCTGGCATATGGTATATGCTCAACAGAAATTAGCTACTGATTTCTATTTTGAGTGTCTCTGTCTGGTCCATTATTGTTTTCTAAATCAATGGAATCAGCCCATAACTTAAGCCCTAGCTTTATCTCTCTATGAAGGAGAATTAGGAATCCCTCTTCATTAACCCTGAGCTGTAAGCAACCACCTTCTCAGAACCTAACTTTAAGTTTACATACCAAATTGACACCTGGGATTGAGGCTTTTAGGGTGGTAGAAACAGAAGGGAACCTGTGAAGTCCTCAGAGAAGTTCTGGTAGCACACAGGCTCAGGTACAAACCTACACAAACACCACAAATTATTTACTTCCAGACTTATACTATTTGTTCAATTTCTAGTCTTATACAACTTGAACTTCCAATATGGCAGGAGTCTTCCTTTAATATCCAGCTAAAGGCTTTTTTACTGTCATCACTGCATTTTCCTCTAAACACTTTTTAAAATGCTTGTCATACAGCCGAACGAAATACGGCGCAGAAGGAAAAGGATTGGTCACAAACACTTTGGCCTATACAAATGAACTGAGACTTCACAAGGATACATCCAGGCGAGATTAAATCTCAGAAGAGCCTAGATGTAAGATATGAGTCAGCGCCACACACATAATATGATGGTGAACTGTGCATTTCCCACCACATGAACCAAAAGTACCTGCAAAATATTCCGAACTGACAGCGGGTGTATGTGGCTGAGGCACAAAATTGAAACACACAAACACACACACACACACACACACAAACACACACACACAGAGCAATAGATGATGGTGAAAATATCGGTCATCAAATCCTGATATTGTGCAGATCAAGTGTTTGATTTCAGTTGAGCTTAAACCTCCTTTTCTACGTCTCCCATCATCCCTCAACCATGCTTACCCTACAATTTAGACAAGTATTTATCAGAAAAGCATTGACTGAAGGAAAATAGAAGTCCAGCTAATACTCTGTGCTGCTAATTTGCTGCTTTTTTTCCCCCACTAATATTGTTTGCTGGTTTCTCTTCCCATTACCTCTTTTATTGCCGGATTTTGTGTTGAACAGTAAATCCTGCCTAATACGAGATCTGAAATAATTGTTCTTGATGAGACAGGGGAACACCAGTGTTTTTCTGTTCAAAACAATTTCCAGATGAACATTCATGACTTATACCACTACAGTGTTTACAACAGGCTTTTCTAGGCATTTTTGGCACCACAGAGAGTTGACGATAATGATGCTGAGACTGTTAGATGCACCAAAGTGTTAACTGAAATGAACCACACCACGAAACTTGACATGCAGAATGAACATATTTTGTTAGCTTACTCACTTTAAAGAGGGCTGACATTCTCTTTAAGAAATTAGATATTTCCTTTGATCAGCCTTGTAAGGGTGAGGCAGAACTAAAGGTTGTCAATTAAAGGATGCAACTTGCTGAGATCATCCTGCATAGTTTTACATGCATGGTACACTCAAAGAAGCAGTGAGAATAGTTCCAAAATTATGGATGTGTTTCAATAAATCCCAGTAAAGTGTACAGACAGTATCTAGGGTCATGTCAGAATTTATACAAGCAAAACTTTTTATAAAACCCCATTCCCTGAGCTTAGTGCAACATTTATTGTGGGGTTTTAAGATGCATGGTCATGTGGAGTTTGGTGGTGTGGCAGAAAGTACATCACATTCAAGCAAGATGTTACTTTGCTTCTCTGATTCACTATATTTGTTTTAGGTAAGACTTTTTCCCCAAGTAATAGAGAGTCTTGTTGGCTTAAATAAGAGTGGAGGATTTATGTTAAAGACATGGATGGGGTTGACTTGAAACTCAGGTCAAGATGCAGCCAGTTCTTGAAAGAACCAGAACTAGGAAGCCAGGTAGCATTCTCTTTGCTATCTCAGAGGTGGTGGTGCCTTCCAATAGTAGTAGCTGAATCCAACATGCAGCTGTTCGAACTTAGGTAGAACCAGCTTCATTGCGCCCCATCAGTACATCAGCCCCAGCCCCAGCCAGCCAGTACCTCTGCCTCAGAGTCTAACACCAGCCCCATGGGGCTTCTTCTCCTCTGAGCTCACAGAGGACTGAGGGCTCTGAAACTAGGTCTGGGTTTCAGCTCTCGGGCCCCTCCTCCAAGCTCCTCAGTTTTAATAATTCCATCCTCTTGCTTTTGTTCCTCCAGCCTTGGGGGTGATAGCTGCTTCCTGCAGTTGTTACCTTCAGGTTTATCTTTTTGGTTACAAAGCTGACAACCTTATACCTGGTTAACAATTCTTTGTATTAAATTATTTTTGTTCAAATAACTGGTGGGTTTTCTGTCTCCTCATTGGACCCTAACTGATATAGGTGTCTGTTATTGAACTACGTGATTTCTGCAGTCCTACCAGCTTTAAAATTTCCTAATACACAAACGCACTTGGGTAAATCACAAGTATTACACAAATATAATGCCAGTAGTTGACCATTAATGACAAATGCCTACACACTAAGCACCATGATAAGAGGCTCCCTTTCGTTATCTCCCTTTGTCCTCACAGTAATCCTATGAGGCATGTGATGAGATTATCCTGGTTTTATAGAGGAGGTAACTGAGCTCAGGGAAATTTCATAACCTGTGTAAGGCAGAAGGCTAGTAAGAGACAGAGCCCAAGATGCAAGTCTGGTTCTTCACTTTGCTTCTTTCAATCAGCTATCATAGCAGTTATGCATGATGTCATGCAGATATTCGTATCTATGGTATTTCCCCTCAGAGTGTAAGTACAGAGTGCAGGGTTCTATTTAGCTTTATATGTCTAATGTAGTCACTGGTGTAGAAGATACACAATAAATGTAGAATTGAAGTTTGAAACTTGAAGAAAACGATTCAGATGATTTGAAAAGACAGGATAACTCATGAAGAGAAGCTAAGTCCTAGAGTTGTTTGGGGCAACCAAGTGAAATGGCTTTCACAGCAGATGTGGGACTTGGCATCTAAACAGTATGATTGTGTGCCCAAAAAAGGAGAATTCAGTGCAAGATATTCTGTATGCAGAATCCAAGTGAGTGCTCAGATACTGGTGTCACCCCAAGAAACATAGACCTAAATTCAGAGAGAAAAGTCATTCTTCTGTGGCCATAAAACTACAAGGGATCTCTGGTTTGAACTAAAAACCAGAGTATTTAATTGGTATTTAACTGGTATTAAATTGAGGACACATAACTTGCCTAATTCAAATGTAATTTTTGTCCTAAGATGTCCTCCTGCTTTAAAACAGGTGGTCCACTTTTACATGGCCATACAGGGAACCCCAGTGGCTCTGTCTTTATGGGGCAATAAACCCTAATTTCTGGAAAGTGATAGCATAGAGTTATCCCAACTGTAGCGACATTGGCAGAAACCCTTCTAATTAAGAAGTACCCAGAGACAACGCAGTTATGATGCAGCATTTCCTACTGAGAAAAATACAACCATCTTTCTATAATTTGGAAGACTTTACTTTAACCATGCTGGTGTGTTGGTATGGTAGTCGGAAATTTAAATATTTCAAATTCAAAACACCCAAATGACCTTAAGAATCAATTAATTAGTCCTGCTTTTCGGCAAAAATGTGCTATAATTTCAGGCACACCATAATGCTTATTATTGACAAACAGAAAGAAAAAGAACTACTTAAGAAATTTTAGAGCCTTCCATATTGAAGCACTTGGGAGATTATTTTGCCTTTCCTCATGTACCCATTTGTTTGTTATTAACAAATGCTCAGGCACTCAGCTGCTCACATATTTTTTGCAGCTGTTTCCTAAGAGACCTTGAGAATGTTTCAAGGTTCAACTTAGTGTCAAGCTGTTGGAAGTTTCCAAATCCAATTTCTAGGCATAAAAGGTCACAGTCCCTCAAGCCTGGTGTCGTGGATTTTTTGGTGATGTTTCAATGCAAGAAATTCACTTTTTGTTTTGTTTTACGCTACAAGTATATTATATTTTATTATCCATTAAACAGTGAGTCTCTAAGAAGGACTGAATGGCCGTGAAAATATGAATTCTTCAATTTGCATTACAATGAAAACTTTTCCCTATGGAAATATGATTCTATATACTTAAAAAAATTAAGACTGCAGTAAAATATCCAAAATTTGGTCCTATCCAAGTAAACCAAAAATCTTAACTAATCTTTCTCAACAATCTGGGCCTTAGTTTACCCATGGATATAGAGCAGGAAACATAAAATAATAAAACAAATTACTGTTTTGAAGGCTGTCTCTCCAAATGCCAAGTGGTAAAGTAATGGTCTTCTTCTGAAGATCGAAGATCTGTGCATGAGAATTTATAAACATCTGAGATCCCACCAGCTGGCAAAATTGACTTTAGCCTACACAGCACTTTTTTTTCTTAATAATTTAAAAATTTAGTTAAATATTGTGATATTAGAGTAGGAAATCTCAAGTACTTTATCTAATATTTAGAGCCTGTTAGCTATTAAAAAACACTCCTTTGAGTTTCAGTTGGTTCCAAACAACATCTGTGATCATATTCCTAAAGTACACAGAAACATAAAATCCACACATTATTTGGTTTCACAACTGAATATTTTGATATTAGGCTATATTAATGAGCCCAATTATTAAAATCATCTTAAATTATTTTCCCAGGGAAAAAAAATGCAGTGTGTTAGCCATATCTTCCTTTCTCTGCCAACTATCTTGAACACTAGTCTGCTATAAATTAGTACAGTCCATGATTGCAGCAAAAGGTGGAAGCTATGAAATTGCTGAAGGCAAATGAGGTACTTAAAAAAAATGTTTTTTCCCTCCTTTGTTCTTGCCCATTGCAATAAACAACAAGGGAATATTTTAAGATATCAAAAAGTTGATCCCTAGAGCCATCCAAATTATTCAAATAACTTTGATGTAAAGTATAATAAAGTACATTAGAATATTGTGTGTGAGTGTGTATATTTACAAATAAGAATACCAGTATTAACAAGAGCTGGAAAAAATGACTTCTTGGGATCCTTCCAATTCTAATATTCTATCATTATTCAGTACCTTGCCATTATTGACCAAATTTCCAGTTTGTCCTGAAACTGTCAACTAGAACCATTCCACAATTAGGTAAGCAAATCATTTCCCAATAAGATGCTGGCTCACTAAACCACTGGTTATGAAAAAAAGTCCCAAATTGCCAATTTCATAATTTGATGATCATCAAGTTTCCCTTTATCAAAGGAACAATTTGGCTCTTCCATGAGAGCAAACTGCTGCCTGAATGTTTCCGTTCCCCGCCCCCAGCTCCCCACTACTCACCACACACATCTATACACACACATCATGAATACTTCCTCCTCACTAGGGGATAGCCTTTTCTTGGATGATGTTAAGACAAATTTTAACCTGCTGCTGCTTAAAAGAAATGGTTTAGGTTTGGTTCTTATCAGTGCCTGGCTTAAAATATAATTAATACAGAACAATATAAAAGGAGAGGGAGTTTCAGTAACACCGCCAAAAAAAAAAAATGTTAATGCACCTAATTCTCTCAATTAAGCACACAGACCTCACATATGTAGATTATGCTTGTTCATCTAATCTCTGTCTTCAAGTTTATTGCTCACAGTAACCTACTCAAAAGTTTAACGTGTGCCTGAAATGGTAGAAGAAAGGAAACTTAACATTTGTTGGGCACCCACTATGAGCTGGGCATTGAGGATGTTTTCACATACATTCTCAATTAATGAGCCCTCCAATAATCCTTTGAGATTGGAATTATTATAACATCTCAATTTTACTTATAAGGAAACTGAGACTCAGAGAAACTAAATGCCTACTTGATACTGATCATAAGTGGCCTGGATCCGAGTTTTGTTTTTTTTTTTAAAGAAAAACAAAATCTGATTCCTGGGCCAGTAGTCTGCTGGGAAGATACAAAATGGTACCTAAATGGGTAAAGTAGGCAGTGGGTGTTTTGTAGTATCTAGCAGTTGTGCAATTGATAATTATTTGGGTAATTATTTCTTTAGTTATTTGCTTTCCCCTTTCCTTACAAGTTCTGTGAGGAAGATGTTGTTTGTTTTGTCCATGACTGTATTTCCGGTGTTTAGCACATAGTAGATGTTCAGGAAGTATTTGTTGACTATCTAATGTGCTCTGTCTCTCCTGTTAGCTTTCTCAGAGACATCTTCTAAGGAGGTTTACACAAGGACAGAATAATCATTGATATGCCCACCAATACACTTCTCCATCAGTTTAATCCTGTGCCTAACCAATGGTCATTATCCTTTGAAAGCAGACTACAGCCAGCTTTTAGCTAATTGCTTTCAAATCGATTAGAAGTGTTTTCCGAGTAGAATAATAATATATTTAACAAGTATTTAGCCTGTACTATATGCCAAGTTCTGTACGTGCTTTACGTGCACCATCTTACTTAATTCCTACAGTAGATATTGTCATTCTCCCTATTTTAAAGATAAAGAAAATGTGGTTACTTTTCCTAGAATGAAGAGTGAGGAAGTAAAAAAGCAACAGAAAGGCAAACAGCTGCTCTGGGGATGGAGTGCCCAGGAACACAGAGACTCACATTTCTCCGACTTGTAACCACAGCACCCTGACCTCCTGCCCCATCTCCCACAGCTGCCTCAGGGAGCCCACACTCATAGGGACACCCACTCATGATCCTTCACTCTAGCCTGCTCCCCGTTTCGGCTGCCTTGAGCATGATACCTCAACTCTTCCTCTCCGAAGTGGTTCCTCTTCCCACAGAGCAACATTCAGGAGCACCGAAAGCCATAGAATCTTCCAGACACTGCCAAGAATGGCCATATTCCCTCTGGTCCCCGCTGCTTCACAGCCCTGCCCTAGGTCGCACCCAGATGTGAGGACTCAGACCTATGCTGTGAGGCCTTAGAAAAAAAAGCACCGGGGTTCCTTCCCTTCACCTCTGGGATTTGCCAGTATCCAAGCACCTACACATAAAACTTGTTCTCTCCAACTCTCTCTCTCTCTCCCCATGAAATAGATGTCCGGGAGGCACGTACACTGATGCACTGAGTTTCCTGGTTAGGCTTCAACATCGGCTCCACAATCCACAAAGAAAGATCACTCTTCTTTACGAAAGGGAAGGCAGCGTGTTTTATTTATTTATTTTGCTGCATAAGAAATTTAGTGGCTTACAAGAACAACCACCTTATTGCTCGTGATTCCATGGGCTGACTTGGCTTTTTGGATTTTGTGTCTTTCTTGCTTTGATTCTCTCATGCGCTGTAGTCAGCTTAGAGCTGGGCTAGAACATCCAGGATGGCGTCACTCCCTCCCTCCCTTCTTCCCTTCTCCCTTCATTCCTGGAGGGTCTGTGGAACCTCCAGGTCTCAGCAGAAATGCTACTTCCTTCAAGCAGATAGCCCTGACTCCAGGAATGGGTCTCTTCCCTTATAGCTGAACTTCTCCTTCACAATCCTCATCACACTTTGTGCTGTCCCATTTGCTGTCTGTCTCCCCTGTAGGTTATGAGCTTCAGGAGGGCAGGACCATGCCCATTTTATTCATCACTGTTATCTTCAGTATTGAGAGTATAGCACCCGCCTAGAGTTAAGTGTCCAATAAATATTTCACTGAATGACTGAATGAATGACCACTAGGAAGCCACTTCTTAATTTTCAGAAGTCATCATTTCTCCTGAATCCCAAGCCTATTCTATTTTTTTCTAGGATCTATAAAGTAGGTCCACACATATGCAATGAAAAAGAAAGATGTATTACCTGAATTGTGCCAACAATACAAAGCACTCCATTCTCAATTATTTATAAATTGAAATTGATTTGTGAATATTATAAGATTATCTGGATAATTCCTTCAGTTTCTGTTCATTTGATTATATGTATAAACAGAAAAACAAAAATTCTTACACTTGATGAAGGTTTGTTTTTTAACATTTATTTCTCCTTGTTAGCAGAGTTTTAGGGGACTAATAAAATCCATGGTCAAATCTATGTATTTATAAGCTGGGGGAAATGTTTCTCAATTCTTAAAACATAAGGTTTCCTAGCTCATTGGCTTTTGGCAGTTTCCGGCTTTGCCTCCAGAAATACACAGGAAGTGTTTAATTTGATGTTTATTGATACAAATGCTACAATCTGCCTTGGGAAAACCAGCTGATGGGGAAACTTGACTTGTAAAACAATTTTGCTTGGATGATCTCAGCTAATCTACTGATATTTTTTCCAAGAGTTTTATTCAGAAAAAAATGTAATATAAAAGGTAAAGTCAAGCAGATCAAGAGTTACTCAAAACACACTAGAACCCAGGTTTGTCGAGTTTCTTTGCTTGAGCTATTTCGATAAGCAGGCACCATCTTTCATCTTTGTTTATATCAGTACTGGCTTGTTTTCCGTCCCATTGCCTCTTCAAATTAAACTGTGATTATTATTTGGACATTTTTACTGACTTATTTATTCCAATAGGGATTTTCTTTAAACTCTGCCTAGGAAATACAGTTATTAATGCAGCTACAGTGAACCACAGCCTCAACTTCACAAAAGTAGCCATTTCTTTTTACCAATTTTTAATTCATGAAATACAGAGCTGAGAACCAGAGATACATAAATGAAGTCCCAAGACTCTTTACTAGCTGATCCAGAGCGTTACCTGTGCTCACCTGCTTTTGTATGTGTCTTAGTTTCACTATCTTCACTATTATCCTTTTTTCATTGTCTTTTCTTTCCTTCTCTATGCTTTATTTCCTCTTCTTCCCAGGATGGCTACCACTGTTTCTTCTATCCTTTGAGAATAGGGTAGTCTGTGATTTTAGATTTGGTTCTGTGTAATACATATTTTATACTTCTGCTTTGAATATATGTATTAGACATGGCATGAAATGTATTATTACATATTTGATTTGTACTTACAGGAATTTAGGGGCTTTGTTTCAGTCTCTGCTGTATCCCCAGTTTGTAAAATAGCCCCCAGTACATTATTGGCATGCAAGGCATATTTTTTGCAAGAAGAAAAGAACAGAACACAAGTGAGGGTTCAAATGTGAAAACTCTCTTCTTTAGCAACTTTGCAAACATGTTGCCAAACAGTTTTGCTCTCAAGGAAATGAGGGAAAACATTCCATCATCAAGTATTTGTCATTTGTTAACTGAACAGATTGATTTCACAGGTTCTATTGGCCCAATGAAATATGCAGTGTTGAACATTCAGCACCTTATATAAACTCTGGGAAGTCTAGATAAAGGGAATGGAAAGAGGATGATTTTCAGTTAAGGATTCACTTTGAAAGGAGGAGTTTTATAAGGCCCTAAAACTGGTCCTTGAGTATCCATTTAAATTTGCTCCAATCCAGTTTAATTTCTAATGCAACTAGCCAAAAACATTAACAAGGGCAGGAAGAGATTTCTGGTTTCCAGAAGTGAACCCTTGGGCCACAGCCAAAGCTATCACCTCAGATGAAAATAAAATGATTTACCACAGGAGAAGCGTTTCTGTCTCCTTTCATCCAGGGTTAGGAACAGGGGGCCATGTGTGACAAGTTTGTTCAGGATGCTAATGACTGCCATCAGATTCTAAGTCACAGGATGCAAAGGGATGGTCCAAGGACCAAATCTGGCCCACATATGTATTTGATTTGATCCATGCTATTTTTTTTCATTGAATTATCTGCCAATATGGAAAGGCAGGAGAATTCACATAAAACTCTGGTTTTCTTTTTTCCCCTTGAGAAAAAAAATAAAAACACAAGCTATAGCAACACTGGGCCTACAATCCCAAATGTGGCAACAATTAGCTGGTGTTGAAGTACAAATTCCCATGACTGCCTATTTCCCTCCTACAGTCCCAGCCTTGCCTATTTTCACACTGAGACTGAAAATAGTTTCAGTTTGCCATTCGTCATCTTGCATTGTTTTCTTTCTTATAGTCTGCCTATCTCACCTATTTATTTTATCTGTCTGGGCCCTATATACAACTACTGTCCTAAACTATCCCACAGATGTTGTTAGATTTCCATCCTTCTGGCTGAGAGTGAATACGCAAGTGTTCTGATTTGTGGCTCTACTTTTGTGGTTCCAAATCAACTGGCTGATTGTAGTAGTTTCTCCAAAACCTCTGTATACATGTGGTCACTGGAGAGGTGGGAGTGGGATCAGCCAAAGGACTAGCTGAGTGAAAGAATCAGTTATTTCTGTGACTGTAAATATAGACAGGGTTTCCTAGCTGAGTGCCTCATAGTAACCCACTAGAATCTATTTAACTTGGGTGGACTTGATATGCCTTTGGCAAAAGAGGAGAAGAAGTAGGGTTGTCAACAGAAGAGGAAGACTAATCTGAATGTATACAATGCCTATCTTTTTTACCACACACATTATTTATTTACATCTACATATATATGAATATGAGCATACACAAAAGCATTTATGCTGTCCCTCAGGACTATGTAAGGCAGTTTTAAAGTTAATTTTAGCTATGTAATTTTTCCCTTGATTTTCTTAAGTTTTTATTGACTTAGATTACTTTTGTTATAAAATATAATCCTAAATATATACCTAAATATTATAAAATTAGACATTAATAGTAAATGTATATAGCTTCCAATACATTTAAACCCAAAATACATCGACAAATAAATGCAACCAAAATAACATAAACAACACAAGTCAGATGACTAACACCAATTTAACATGATTGATGTTGCTTTGCTGAAATAAACACTCACAATATAAAGACACTTACTACATGATACAGGTTCTTTTGATGAAATCATACTGTACAAGTTCATAGTATCTTATCTGAAATCCCTGGGGCAAAATATAGTATATAATTTTGAAATTTCATATTTTAGAAAGAGGTGGTACACAATAATCAAATGCACAAATATTTTATCATGTAATATATGACTATTCATAGTAAATGGGATAATTAAAAACTATAAATAGCCTAATGTCAGTGCAGGTCAGTTTTTATCACTAAGTGAGTTTGTCACAAACTTACTAATAAAATGGCTGGGCCATTTAACAAGTCCTACAACCTTGGGAGAATTATTTAATTTCAATGACCTCACCCACGAAATAATTTAATTAGAGTAGAGTAACTAAGCCATGACCTGCATCCAGAAAGAAAACCTGAATATTTATTCATGGCCAGCAAAAGTTGCAGAATAAATACTGTACTTATCATGTGTCTTCCTTCACTACAGTGAGCCAAACTCTAGGTTAAAACAAGGACCCAGAGATAACTGAAGCCAATGTCTGGACTCCAGTAGCTCCTGTCCAGTAGAGGACATATAAATGAACACATGACAATTCACCGTGGTAAGAGTAACAATACCTGCGTGCAGAAAATGTAGACTAATTTTGTAAGCAGGGAGAGATTAGGGAACACTTTCTTGGTTAGTAATATAGGTATCTAAGTGGGTTTTGAAGGATGAGTAGGAATTCATAAGACAGTGGGCTATTATTAAAATAGCTCTAACATTTTGGAGATAAACAATACTGTAGAGGGCACTTGAGGGAAAATCGATTCTCCTTTGTTGTTTACCAGCTTAATCATTTATAGTCTCTTCTGTGACACTGTCCAACCCAGTCTCAATGCTCTCCTACACCAATCATGAAGTCTGAGGGTGCATGGCTTTGTAGAATCTCTCTTCTCTTGATAGGGAAGAACATGCAGTTCTCAGGCCCTGCTTTGGTCCTATTTGTGTTCTAATATTGAAAATGCCAAGTGAACAAGATTCTTATCTATTAATTGAGACATTCGCAGTGTTCTCTGAGAATGTGGTTTCTCCTCCCTCTCCCTTCCTTCCCCTCAAACCCCTCAACCAGTTCCTGTTGGTGGGAACTTGAAAATCCTAAACCAAATTCTTTCAGGCTATTCTAACTCAAACTTTTCATTGATTGCCCTCCCTCCAAAGGGATGAATTAATGAGCGTAATTCCTTCAGTGGCATGGGAACCACTGCTTGCATCTGGCTGGCACACTTGTAGGGCACCCCTTATCACGGTCCAGATCCATGATGGCATCGAGACACATATGGGCTCCACAGAAGAACTGATCATTAGCGTACACTTAAATAGCCTTCGAATAGTTGTTCCACATTTACTTATCAGAGAGGCGGAAAACTGCTCAGAGACTGGGCAGGGAAAAAGACCTTGGTGGCAGCACTCAACCTCTCCACTAACATTCTGAGCTATTTAACTCCAGCCCCCAAACTTGCCCTCTCCCTACTGAAAAAGTGAGGCCCTGCAGAGAAATGGGACCAACTTTTTAGAAGGCCATTTGGTGGTTATATCATGTGACTGCCCATGTCCCTTTAGAGTCCTACCCGCTCCATCCTCAAGTGGCTCGTTAGAATATTCATCCAAATATATACAGTGGACTCCTGACTCTCAAGAGAGGAATCCAGGAAAGTATAATTGTCTTCCTGTTGTTACATTGCAGTGCCATTTGGGTGACCCCATTAGCTGGCACCACACTGACATTCAGTCTGTAAGGATCAACGCTAGAATCTTATGAAGAGGGCTTCCAACGAAATAAAGAACACCATATTAACATTTCTATTCTGAATCAAAGTAGGCTCCTTTCCAAAGTCCAGCAAATTCCTTCTGAAAAGGGAATCATATAGCTGACTTGCTGATTGATTAACCTCTTTCAGGTTGAATACTTTGCTTGGTGCTAGTGTCAGAAAGATGAGAATGTCAGCATCCCTGACTCACATTCTAGATTCATCACTGGGCATTGTGGTTTGACTGAATTCCTGATGCTAAAAATGACAGTAGTGGTACTTCCCTGGCTGTCCAGTGGTTAAGACTTCGCCTTCCAATGCAGGGGACGAGGGTTCGATCCCTGGTCAGGGAGCTAAGATCCCACATGCCTTGGGGCCAAGAAACAAAAACATAAAACAGAAGCAATATTGTAACAAATTCAATAAAGACTTTAAAACTGGTCCACATCAAAAAATCTTAAAAAAAAAAAAAATGACAGTAGTATGACCATTCTTTTCCAGGGTTACTTTAAGAAGTTCAGTGATGTGTCAAGTGTCAACTCTGCTCATGCAGCATGGTTTAGGGGTTCAAGCGATCAGGAAAGGCATAGGAGGCATGTTCCTTGGTGATGCTTTCATGTTATAGCTCACAGAGGGTCTGGAGAGCTGGTGTGGCATCTGGAGCTTAAAGTACGTCTGTATTTCAGCAACTCGATCAGTAATCACCTCACTGCTCTCTTTACTGTTTGTAGTATGGTTCCCCTCACCACATTCACACCTGTCTGTGCAAAAGGCTTCACGATACAGAGTGTGGATTAAAATGTGTGCAAACTTCATCCCAATCCTCAGAGCTTGTCCATTTGTCTTTGATCTCGAAGCCAGTCAAGGAGAAAACCCACGTCTGTTTCTAATTCTACCTGGATGTAAGCTGTAGACAGACATATCATTATAGAACAAAGCTCAAGAAAAAAAGGAAGATAAGTTTTCTTTCAAGTACTTAGTCTCAAATTTTTCCAGTTTCAGGATGTTTTAGATCAAGAGTGGTGTAAATGAAGGAGGCAAAGGCAGGGTAAAGTAATGAAAAAGCCTAAAGACTTTATTATTTATACAATTGGAGAAAATACAAATACAATTTGACTTTTAGGTGCAACATTGTTCCACATTTACCCTGAAACAATGTTAATGGGGAGACAGAATTGTTTCTCAGGGCTCTGGAGGAGTTAGCAGTGGGTCTGATGTGGGGAGAGGTGGTGGAAGAAAAATGGAAGGAGAGGGTTTTGGAGATGTAGCCGGCAGGAGCAGGTAACAGCGAGCCTTATGGACTTCAGCCTGAAGGGGTTCAGTTTCGTCCTGAAGGTAGTGGGAAAATATTGAAGGATTTTCATTAGAAGAGTGACATTTTTTAAAATACAGTTTTTTTCATATATACATACAATGAGTATCT
The DNA here is from genome assembly GCF_965194805.1 of Balaenoptera borealis. Taxonomy (NCBI): domain Eukaryota; kingdom Metazoa; phylum Chordata; class Mammalia; order Artiodactyla; family Balaenopteridae; genus Balaenoptera; species Balaenoptera borealis. Next base: position 122,061,101 of record NC_138867.1, on the reverse strand, counting down.
TGCTTTTCAATATAACATTATCTCATAAGTGTTTTTCAAGTTTACATTTACAAGTGTAATTTTAATGCCTAAGAAAACTCTCCTTAATTCGTCAACAGCTGGAAATTCATACTATTTTATCATGTATTTTTAATTATCCATTTACCTCTCTGAATATCCATCCAGACTATGAAGTCAAGGACTGAATCTTCTTTCCAGTTAACCTTTGTCATCTGCTGTAGAGCTTGATATAAATAGAAACTAAACCAGGAATCTTCCCACCAATATCTTCCAGAGGTTTGGAGGATTCTCCTTCAAATATTTCAACCTCGGGAGGCAGCCTTTCCGCTTTACTTTAGTGAGCTCCTGTGATATCCTCAGCCCCATATATGTTCAAGCAACCAGTTCACCAGTTCAGATCAACTCCAAGAATAGTTCTGACTTCCACTATGCATTGGCCCAAGTACTTGATATACAGAAATGAGAAGTCACTGTCTGTCCTGCTCACACACCACACCACACAAACTGGGTGCGGATGTAAATCTTGTATATGTGATTAAATTACAGGCTAACCATCTGGTCACTCAATTCAGGCTTACCTCTCTGAATTTGTCAATCCAGCTTCACAAGGGAAAGACCCACCTTCCATTTTCCTGTGCCACCTGGGGCTGAAGCAGGGAGTGTAATTGTGTGAAGCTGAGATCAAGTTCCGTCGTCCTAAGAAACAGGAAGTTGCCGTGGCTTCTTCTAGCCTCGCCTTCCTTTTTCTCTGTTTAATTCACAGCCCTTCCTCAATCTGGGCCACCTCCAATATGAAACGGGATAACCCTGTCTGTAAGGATGAACCCTAATCTCTCCCAGAATCCCACAAGGAGGGCTTCCAAAGAAATAAAGATCCCCACGTTTCTGTTTCAATTCTGAGTTAAAGCAGACTCACTCCCAGGTATATTCTTTCTGAAAAGGGAAAAGCTACACCAAGAGGATTACAATTTACAGGGACATGACTATTCAGGAAAAAAAAAAAAAACTTTTGGAGGGACAAATGACGCCCATAAATTAGTTTTTGCCCTGGCTCAGGAAAGGTGAAGTTAATAGGGGAATGAGAATCTCAGAAAGGGAAATTAAAGCCAACATGCTTCTGGCTTCTTGAGGATGCCCCCTGAGTTGACTAATTACCTGCGAGGAGATTATGAAGTGATTTGTGAACTTCTCTTGCTTTATGGGGGGAAAAATGGAAGAACTACCATGTAACTCTATTGGGAGGGCTAGAAATTGACTTTAGAAAAAATCACCGAGATACTGGGAATGAGAAAGAAACAGAGGGCAAAACCTACTCAGCAATAATAAGCAGGGGGACAACTACCTTAGATAGTGGTCTCTCAGCTGGCTAATGGAATCATCATGTGGGTCCAGAACAAGTCTGGGGGTTTCTTTCCTCTTCTGCCTTTTCCTTGCTTTCTCCCTCCCTCCCTTCCTCCCTCTCTCCCTCTTTCTCTCATCCAATGGGTAAACATCTTGTTCTGTGATGGGTAATTCCCAGGCACTAGGAACATAGAATAAGACAGCCCAGTAACAAATGACATTAACTCACATGGAATAAGAGGGAGAAAACTTTTTCACCAAATTTCTCTCAGGAAAGAAACGGTATTAGTTTGTAAAAGCCATTCTCGATGAATGGATGGAATAGAAAGTGATACCCTGACAAGCCTAGATACGGCTGAGGACTACATATGAATGAAGCAAAGGGAGAAGTGCTTTTGATGCACCAGAGAGGAGGAGAGGAGGTGGGAGGGAGCGACTAATATGGTGAAAAGTCAGGCTTCACAATGTGAACCTTCACCAGAGTCCCAAAGTGTTCAATGCAGATTTCTCGTGAAAAATCAGTAAAGGGGCTGAGTTCTATGTATGGGATGTCATAGAGCACAACAGAAACAGTATGCAAGGGGCCAGCAGAGACCAGAGAGGAACCAGAGAGAAAGGTGAGAGTGACACCAAAGGACTCATAGAAGAAGTTCTGTCCCATCACAGGCCACGTAACTGGAGTCCAGGCTGATTTTGACCAGATTTTCAAGATTCAGAGGGCTTCTGGGCTACATCAGGGTTTCACATTCAGTTGGTCACAGAAGTATATTTGAAAGTCCATACACCCATCATCTGAGAATACAGGAAAAATATGTACTGCAAAGCCCAACTCACTGGATGGTGAATCAATAACATCATAAATAAATAAATAAATAAAAATAATAATAATAAATAAATAAAAAAAGAAACTGCCAAAGTGTTTAAAAAAAAATAACATCATACACTTTATATAATATATAATTGTATGGCCCCAAGTGTCCATATATGCATAGATAGGCTTCAAAGAAATCCATGAACTCCCTGAAATTACATGCAAAATGTAATTATACATACATGAAATAGATATATGAAATATAAATACATATGAAAATAGCTGACAGTAAAAACAACTACCATCTATTGAGTGTTTAATATGTATTTACTAAAAGTTTCATACACAATTATTTCATGTTTACAACTCTGTAACAGTAAAAAACAAACCTGAAAATCGAAGACCGTGAGTCACCCTCGCCAGGTCACACCACTAAAGCATGGCAAACAAGGACTTGGACTCATGCCACAGTTATTAGCCTACAGCCTTAACTGCCTCCACCGATGTGCCCTCTGAACTTTGCCGAATCCCAAGTCAGACTTTGTGATCATTTCTCATGTTGTTTTTCCCCAGAGAAAAAGATTAGAGCATTGGACTTAGGTGCCTAGTGGGGCTCAGATTCTACTTATATTTTCTGAGGGTCTAAACATTCCAAGCACTTGGGGAAAAAAATCCCATTCCATCCTCTCAACCCATTCCATCGAGGGCAGTAGGTAGAAATATCTCTGTTGACAATTGGAAATGCTGACTTCAGAGTGGTCAAGTCACACTGCTTCGGTAAGTGGCACAGGGGGTCTGGCACCCAGGTCTTCTACTCCACCAGTCATTGCCCAAGCAGGAGCCAGGCTGATAGACGCTTGACTTGGAGGGGAGTCATCCAGAAGGCCAGCTGAACTGCTGTTATGGGATCCATCAAATCAAACTGAAGTTTGAATCCTACAAAAGAAGGGACCTCAGAGATGTGGCTTTATTGCTGGGGACAGAGATCTGTACAATGTGCACAAAGCACCAGGAGAGAACAGACAGAGTCGCTGGAGACTTTTGACTCGGAGCTTGCCAACTTAGGTGTCCCAAGAGAATCGCCATCGCACCCTTTAGAAACTTCACAGGGTCATCCTGCTTGCTTGACCCTGCCTGGTATTCCCTCACCTTGCTGTAGGAATAGCTTAGCAGGCCATACATGCAATTCCTGGGGAAGAACAACGTACCCTCCTTACAAAGACGTCTGTGCTCTTGGTTAGGGTGAAGGCCTTGGGGGTGAGTGAACCCCAGAAGTCCCAGGAGAGAACCACATGGCCATCAACATAAAGGGAAGGCCTATCCAGACCCCAGTTGGAATTCCATCACCAAACTGAGAGAGCAAGGAGATGCAGGGACTGGATGATTTCCTTAGTACCTGGTGGGACAGAAGTGATTAGGATGGCATTTCACTGACCATTGCTTACTTGGAATAGAAACACAGTTCAGCATTTTTCAAGCAAGAAATAAAAGAGCAGAAGAATTCTTAGGAAAGACCCACCACAAAGGGACCATTGTTCTTTCTGCTTGAGGGGACAGGATGACATATTACAACTTCAAACCCCCCCAGAAGTAACACCTGAAGTCCCTAAGAACTGGTTTAACAGTGACTTTATTGGCCATTTGCCATGTACTTATTGGCTAAGCAACAGGGGAAGAAAAAAGAAAGCTTTTCTGAATTATCCTGGGTGAGTAGCTAGGACTGCTAAAGACACACAGCATCAGACTTCTAGAAAAAGACCCTCCAGCTGACTCTAGTGCCGTAGTTTTCAAAGTCCACCATCAGCAGCAGCAGCTGGGAGCTTGATAGAAATGCAGATTCTCAGGTCCCGCCCCAGACATACTGAATCAGAAATTCTGGGGGTGGGGCCCAACAATCTGTTTTAACAGGCCCTCCAGGGGATTCTAATGTATGCTAAAGCGTGAGATGCTCAGCATAATAGAAAAGACTGACTCAGGGTCCAATAGACATGGGATAGGGTCCACTTTGGACACTAACTCATGGTAAAACTTTGGGCGAGGTTCTTAAACTCTCTGAGTCATGACTTTATTCTACTCTGTGAGGATAAGAGTCATAATAACAAGGTGGTGTAAAGGATAATAAATAGGAATAGTTAACACTTGGTCCCTGCCCACTCAGTGAACGGCAGCTTCTATGGGGTCGTTCAAAAAGACCACAATTAGATCACTTCACACTAACCAAGGTTCAGGCAGCTGTTCCTGTTAAACCAGCACCATATCTAAGCATCATTCATTACTCTTAAAAAGCTTTATTTCTCAGAGAATGGACCACCTGCTTCAGAATTACCTGGTGTGTCAGTGTAAAAACACAGACATCAGTGCTCATTTCAGTCCTACTGAATCTGCATCTTGAGAAGTGTGGTCTGGGTATCTACAAACTTTAGAATTGTTCCCAGAAGATGCTTCAGCAGACTGAGGTGCAAGAATCATCAATTAAAATGAAGAGATAAGACTCAGCTTGGCTGTGGTTTAACCATCGCCGTCACTCTCCTACAGACCGAGGCTGAAGGAAGCAGACACATGGTCTCAACATTATGCAAGGAAGTAGAACCAAGAAGTGAACTTGGTCCCTTGTTCACCACCCTTACTTGTGGTGGCCAATGAGCTGCTGTCTGGATTTCTCTCAGCTGGCCAACCTGGAACTGAGTCATTTTTACTGATTTCTGAGGGAAAATGCTCCTGGCGGTGGCAGAAGAGAAGTGGGTTCTTGGGAGCCTGTGATTGCAAAAGATGCATTAAGTGGAAAATCCTGGAGTTTGGTTTTCCAGGAAGATGTGGTACCTCTTTAAGGAGGTTGTAATCTGTTAGCCTGGGCACAGCTCGAAAACTTGGTACTATCTCTTTATCTCCTCCTCCAGCCAAGATTGCCAGTTAATTAGCTATTCTCGAGGAACCTCTGGTTTCAGAGGAAGGAACGGCCACCTGGGCATGTTCAGGATGTGCTCCTTGTGGGGAACGTAAGGAAGAGGGGCTGGGAGAGAGGGGCTTGGAATTCAAGTGACCCAGACAAGCCCAGACCATCAAGCCACCAGTTTGCAATTCTGTAAGTCCCCTTACTGACGAATGAATATGTCAAACAAAACTCAAAGCATAATATCCCAAACTGACAATAATAGCTAACGTTTGTTAGGCCTCCCTATAAACTAGTAGCTTTACATTTATTATCTCACTGAAACCTCACTACAGTCATAAGGAGTGAGTACCAACAGTGTGGTCCGTTCGAGGATGACAGAACGGAGGCACAGAGAGGTTAAGTAAATTTTCCAGACCCACAGTTAGTCAAGTGCAGAGCTGAGTTTTGAACCCAGGCAGTATGACTCATTGCTGTGTCAGAGCCCTAAACCCTTGCTCCTCAAAGAGCAGTTCCTGGCCCAGCGTCCCCCAAGAGCTTACGAGAAATACAGACTCTCAGACCGCACCCCAGATCTACTTAAGCAGACTCTGCATTTTAACAGAGATTTGTGGGTACAGTAAAGTTTGAGGACTGTTGTAAAGCAAATGGGTTTTCTGCAAGTGTACTCAAGTACCACCAACATCAAAAACACCTGTGCGTGCTGGTGAACTACGCAGATTCCAGGCCCACTAGAAATCCCTGAAGCTAAGGTCAAAGACGCTACAGCCTCAACAAGTTCCCCAGGTGATTGCTATATATGCTTAATTTTGAGAATCACTGCCTTTGGTTCTTCTGCCTCTGTCCCTGCCTTGCCAGTTAAGAGAACGAGAAGGTCAAATTGGAACAGGTGAATGCTGTGTCTGCAATGATGACAAAAAGAACCGGGAGAATAGCTCAGGCAGCCAAAGTAGGAAGAGCCAAGGAGAAACTTTATCTCCCCTGACTTTCATGTTTTCCAACCCAGACTGTGCCATGGACATTTTAAGTCCAATTTCTTTTTTGTTTTGTTTTTAAAGAATGCCTTTGTGAAAACCTATACCTTTTCTGTCTCTGACTCCAAGGCCAGTGCTCAGGTTATTTCTTTACACTGCACTGATTTACATAATATTTTCCTCCTCCACAAACCTATAAATGGAAAGTGGAGTCTCAACCTGTTTCAAAACACTCCAGAGGAAGGTACCAAGTTGAGGAAGGTACCGTGTTGATCAGGCCTATATGGCACACCTGATAGATGATATTTGTGTCCTTAAGGACGACTCAGCAGGATCAGTAAACAACGCTGGTCAAGTTCTAGTCTAAGTTCTATTGTTGACACCACAGAAACCCCAGAAGTGGGGGGGCACAGCACAGCATAAGGAAGTGACCTTGAGCCTTGAGTTGTCATTCTGAGCAAGTGGCACAAGCTACCACGGTGCCTGTAGGGAAGTTGCTTAATTTATTCAAGCCATGGTTTTCCCGTTTGTTCAGGTGCTTCCATTTCAGCCATCTCGTGAGACCAGGCAAGTCATGTAAACGAGCGGTCAGAAGCAAGTCAGCAGGAAGTGCGCTGCGGCGGACAGGCTTCTCCTGAGGGCTTGCCGGTGCGGGTCTCCCCATGCACTGTACCAGCCAAACAGAACGCAGCTACAGCTGAATTTGACCCCAGATAGACTATCTCTCGGAGGCCTTACGGCACACAGTCACAACGTTTAGAGTTTGTTGACCATTGGGGATCAACATGTCCTCTGCCTGCTGGGAACTAGCCAGAATCAGGAGGAGATGGAGGAGACCCGATAGAAGTTGATGACCTCAGTCCTGTTACTTCAACTGAGGATGACTGGCAAATTGCTGAGCTTCCCAAGGACAAGCTGAGGACACCAGGCCAACGAGGAACCGATATTTTTCCTGAAGGTAACGAGGCTGAAAAAAGATTCTAAGGAAGATGCATTATTATTCTGGTAAAACTTCCAAGAAACTTTTGATGCTAGGATATGGGGAAGGGTTGGTCGCTTGTTATTTTTTTGATGCGAGAAATGAAGGTGAAGATTTTAAATAAATGTATCCCTAGTTTTATTTTCCAGCAAAAAAGGAAAAAAAGAATGTTCATATTTGTATAATTTAATGTTCATATTTGTATAATTTCATTTGTATAATTTATTTTACTTACTGTTTAATGTTCATATTTGTATAATTTATTTACTTGATTTTTATTCTCATAAATATGTGTATTTAAAAGGTATTAGATCATCAGTTTCCCTTGTTTTTAAATTTATATTGTGAATTCTTACAGATTACCGTTAATACTAGCATTTTATTCAAATTTTTATTTTATACAAAATATTTTAAAAGATTTTAAATGTTGATATGACAAACACTAACATGAAAGTGCAATGGTTTGGGTGACATCTCTGGCTCTTTAAGGGCAAAACTCTACTCTGTATTTCCAGGTATATGGAGGGACTTCAAATAGGTGTTTATCAGTTTAATACTTTGGTTCTCAAAGTGTGGCCCCAGGCCGACAACATCAGTATCACCTGGGAACTTGTTGGAAATGCAAATTCCCAGACTCCACCCCAGATCTCCTAAATCAGAAACTCAGACTGGGTTTTAATAAACCATCCAGGTGATTCTGATGATCCTCTTAAAGCTTGAGGGTCTCTGATTTAAAATTTACTGTTAATTGGAGCCACTAGCTAGGGAATGGGTCTGAGCAGTACTTCAATACTGACGTTCTTACATTATATTCCTCATATTTATAGGTATTAAACTAGAGCACTTCCAAGTATAACAAGCCCCATGACCAACAACTAGGAATATGGTGATCTAGATGTCACAATCAAGGTGAAGGTACAATCGACTAAAACTGTCACTGAATAAAATCCAGGTACATTCTGCAGGTAAGTGGAGGACGATTCTGGTTTTTTATTTATTCATTCTTTGTTTTGATTATATGTTTTGGCATATTTTGATTATATGTTTTGATTATATGTTTATATATGTATATATATGATTATATGTTTCATTCTGTAGTAACAGGTTAAATGGTTCAGAAACAGCCTGTTTAAGCAGTGACTTGATGCAGTATGACTTACCTATATAACCTTCATATAATATCATCAGTTATCAAGGGAAAAAACAGCACAGTCCTAAATAAAAGGGATCTGCCACTTAATTTTTTATCTTGGCGCATAGAAGGGGGAATGATTTCATGAGTTTCTTTGGTGTGCAGGAGCAGTCCATCTCCACAGAATCCTGGTTTGCTAATGCCTATTATTTGGGGATAATTAACATTTTTTGCTTATTAACCTACAGTTCTCTTATGATCTTAAAAATGTAGCCCATTAGTCATCACTGTTGTCATATTGTGCCTGAAAGAATTAACCACATCTCCAGAGCTTCTATATCGGTGTTCCTTTCTCGCAAGGTAGCAATTCTTAAAATTGGAACACAATGTGGGCCACTGCCTAGCAGTGATTGATTTGTGAGAGCTTATAAACTGTTGCGAGGCTTTCTGAGTGACATGCAGTAAGTCCTTCGTGGGAAACTCAAAACAGAATATTTTTTCCCATTTATTCCAAAGTTCCTTGTACCAAGATACTGAATTTACGCTCTGTTTGCTCATGGTAGTGTTTACATGTTCTCTCTTTGGTCTCAGAAAACCACATGAAATCAAATTTTTTTCTGCACGTTTACACGTGCAAGCAGCTTATATAATCATAAGTGTGTGTGTATAAACTGATTATTTAGAAGGTTAACAAAAACTGAACAGTTTTAAGTGAATTGCTGTAAATTGTCCTTGATTTTTAAAATTCGCGACCAAATGGTAGAAATTCATCAGCATTCATGGAGTCTAGTGAGTCTTCTTTTGGATTTTAGCAGATTAAGTCTTACCTCTAAAGTTAAAGTCTTTGAATTTTATTCTAGGTCCAATTCTTTCCTTATTGTTCATAAGATGCTTACTTCCCATCCGGTGGCTAAAAGTTGACTAAAACTCAACCGTGTATGAGGTACTGTACTGAGCACAGATTTTTGGCGGTGACAGGATTCAGCATGCCTTGCCTTCGTGGCTCTAACCATCTGGTGGGATAATACAAACACTAATTAGCCACTAACATCTATTTCCTCTTCTACCCGGCCAGACATTTAGCAGCTTCCACTGCTGCTGCAGGTGACACATGGCTGAGTTCTAGCAATGAGTGGTACCGAGAATGAGCAAAAATGAGGTGTGTCATTCCAGGCCTGGCCCAAAAACCCTCCCATGTACCTAACTCTGCACGTAATTTCATGGGCACTTTAAACTTCCTAACTGGTATACTAGGGAAGAAAGTCATTGAAAGAGTTATTGAAAGTGTTTTCAGTGACAGGAAGGTAAACTATTGGACGTGACCTTGTATGTGGGGAGCCTTGAGTCTCAGGAAAGTCCCCAGAGAAAGATAAGAAAAAAAATATTTACACTTGGTTTGGTCATTTCTTGTTAAGAGTTACTAGTTTTACCTAAATAAGAGGAGACCCCAAAAGAAATTCAGCTGGGTATAGTGGAGACAAAACTACCAAATTAAAGGGAAGTGTGAGATTTTATAGACTCTAAATGGTGTACTTTATTTGTATTAACACAGAAGCAATAAGCTAGGGCATGAAAGTCCACGCAAGTGTCTTTTGCAATCTTAGATCTACATAAGAACGACAGTAATTGCTTGTTCTACAGGTGTGTGGCTCTTTTTCCTATAGTCTTTGAAATCTTTGGCTATTGGTTAAAATAGGTGCTTCAGTAAGGAGGATCTTAAAGAATTGCTTTGTCTTTGAATAGAAGTTGGTCATTTTGGACTTTCTTTGAACAGTGGCGTACAAAGATGGGGTGGGAGCACTCTGCCAAAGGTGACATAGGATAAGGGGGTTCCTTGTCTGTAGAGAATTTTAAAACAATAATAAAACCAACTAAAAATTGGTCTGCTTTTCACTATGGCTATGCAACAGTAATTCTAAGCGATGCCAGTAACAAAATACTTTTGCTACCAGAGCAAACTGCTCACACAACCCACTACGTTTATCCCCCAACCCAGTTTGATAAACTGCTAGGCACCTTGAGTATCTTTTTTTTTTTTGAATTTTATCTATTTTTTTATACAGCAGGTTCTTATTAATTATCTATTTTATACATATTAGTGTATATATGTCAATCCCAATCTAGCAATTCATCCCACCACCACCCCACCACTCCCACTTTCCCCCCTTGGTGTCCATACAATTGTTCTCTACATCTGTGTCTCTATTTCTGCCCTGCAAACTGGTTCATCTCTACCATTTTTCTACATTCCACATATACACGTTAATATATGATATTTGTTTTTCTATTTCCGACTTACTTCACTCTGTATGACAGTCTCTAGGTCCATTCACGTCTCTACAAATAACCCAATTTCGTTCCTTTTTATGGCTGAGTAATATTCCATTGTATGTATGTACCATTTCTTCTTTATGCGTTCGTCTGTTGATGGGCATTTAGGTTGCTTCCATGACCTGGCTATTGTAAATAGTGCTGCAATGAACACTGGGGTGCGTGTGTCTTTTTGAATTATGGTTTTCTCAGGGTATAGGCCCAGTAGTGGGATTGCTGGGTCATATGGTAATTTTATTTTTAGTTTTTTAAAACCCTCCATGGCGTTCTCCATAGTGGCTGTATCAATTTATATTCCCACCAACAGTGCAAGAGTGTTCCCTTTTCTCCACACCCTCTCCAGCATTTGTTGTTTGTAGATTTTCTGATGATGCCCATTCTAACAAGTGTGAGGTGATAACTCATTGTAGTTTTGTGTTTTTTAAATTTATTTATTTATTTATTTTTGGGTCTTCATTGCTGCATGCGGGCTTTCTCTAGTTGCGGCGAGCAGGGGCTACTCTTTGCTGCAGTGTGTGGGCTTCTCATTGCAGTGGCTTCTCTTTGTTGCGGAGCACAGGCTCTAGGCACATGCGCTGCAGTAGTTGTGGCACACAGGCGCAGTAGTTGTGGCTTGCGGGCTCTAGAGCGCAGGCTCAGTAGTTGTGGCACATGGGCTTAGTTGCTCTGCGGCATGTGGGATTTTCCCAGACCAGGGCTTGAACCCGTGTCCCCTGCATTGGCAGGCGGATTCTTAACCACTGTGCCACCAGGGAAGTCCCTGATTGTAGTTTGATTTGCATTTCTCTAATAATTAGTGATGTTGAGCAGCTTTTCATGTGACTCTTGGCCATCTGTATGTCTTCTTTGGAGAAATGCCTATTTAGGTTTTCTGCCCATTTTTTGATTGGGTTGTTTGTTTTTTTAATATTGAGCAACATGAGCTGTTTATATATTTTGGAGATTAATCCTTTGTTGATTTGTTTGGAAATATTTTCTCCCATTCTGAGGGTTGTCTTTTTGTCTTGTTTATGGTTTCCTTTGCTGTGCAAAAGTTTTTAAGTTTCATTAGGTCCCATTTGTCTATTTTTGTTTTTATATCCATTTCTCTAGGAGGTGGGTCAAAAAAGATCTTGCTGTGATTTATGTCAAAGAGTGTTCTTCCTATGTCTTCCTCTAAGAGTTTTTTAGTGTCCAGTCTTACATTTAGGTGTTTAATCCATTTTGAGTTTATTTTTGTATATGGTGTTAGGGAGTGTTCTAATTTCATTCTTTTACATGTAGCTGTCCAGTTTTCCCAGCACCACTTATTGAAGAGATGGTCTTTTCTCCATTGTATATCCTTGCCTCCTTTGTCATAGATTAGTTGACCATAGGTGCATGGGTTTATCTCTGGGCTTTCTATCCTGTTCCATTGATCTATATTTCTGATTTCGTGCCAGTACCAGATTGTCTTGATTACTGTAGCTTTGTAGTATAGTCTGAAGTCAGGGAGTCTGATTCCTCCAGCTCTGTTTTTTTCCCTCAAGATTGCTTTGGCTATTCGGGGTCTTTTGTGTCTCCATACAAATTTTAAGATTTTTTCTTCTAGTTCTGTAAAAAATGCCATTGGTAATTTGATAGGGATTGCATTGAATCTGTAGATTGCTTTGGGTAGTATAGTCATTTTCACAATATTGATTCTTCCATTCCAAGGACAGGGTATATCTCTCCCTCTGTATCATCTTTGATTTCTTTCATCAGCATCTTATAGTTTTCTGAGTACAGGTCTTTTACCTCCTTAGGTAGGTTTATTCCCAGGTATTTTATTCTTTTTGTTGCAATGGTGAATTGGATTGTTTCCTTAATTTCTCTCTCTGATCTTTCGTTGTTAGTGTATAGGAATGCAAGAGATTTCTGTGCATTAATTTTGTATCCTGCAACTTTACCAGATTCACTGATTAGCTCTAGTAGTTTTCTGGTGGCATCTTTAGGATTCTCTATGTATAGTGTCATGTCATCTACAAACAGTGACAGTTTTACTTCTTCTTTTCAAACTTGTATTCCTTTTATTTCTTTTTCTTCTCTGGTTGCTGTGACTAGGACTTCCAAAACTGTGTTCAGTAATAGTGGCGAGAGTGGACATCCTTGTCTTGTTCCTGATCTTAGGGGAAATGCTTTCAGTTTTTCACCATTGAGAATGATGTTTCCTGTGGATTTGTCGTATATGGCCTTTATTACGTTGAGGTAGGTTCCCTCTATACCCACTTTGTGGAGAGCTTTTATCATAAATGGGTGTTGAATTTTGTCAAACGCTTTTTCTGCATCTGTTGAGGTGATCATATGGTTTTTATTCTTCAGTTTGTTAATATGCTGTATCACATTGACTGATTTGCGTATATTGAAGAATCTTTGCATTCCTGGGATAAATCCCACTTGATCATGGTGTATGATCCTTTTAATGTGTTGGTGGATTCTGTTTGCTAGTATTTTGTTGAGGACTTTTGCATCTATATTCATCAGTGATATTGGTCTGCAATTTTCTTTTTTTGTAGTATCTTTGTCTGGTTTTGTTATCAGGGTGGTGGTGGCCTCGTAGAATGAGTTTGGAAGTTTTCCTTCCTCTGCAATTTTTTGGAAGAGTTTGAGAAGAATGGGTGTTAGCTCTTCTCTAAATGTTTGATAGAATTCACCTGTGAAGCCATCTGGTCCTGGATAGTCCTCTGCCTTTTCATTTTGTCTGTCTTTCTGTGAATGTGGTTTTCATTCTACAGGCTGCAGGATCGTAGTTCTTCTTGCTTCTGCTGTCTGCCCTCTGGTGGATAAGGCTATCTAAGGGGCTTATGCAAGCTTCCTGATGGGAGGGACTGGTGGTGGGTAGAGTTTGGTGTTGCTCTGGTGGGTAGAGCTCAGTAAAACTTTAATCTGCTTGTCTGCTGATGGGTGAGGCTGAGTTCCCTCCCTGTTGCTTGTTTGGCCTGAGGTGACCCAGCACTGGAGCCTACCAGCTTTTTGGTGGGGCTAATGGCAGACTCCGGGAGGGCTCACACCAAGGAATACTTCCCAGAACTTCTGCTGTCAGTGTCCTTGTCCCCTCAGTAAGCCACAGGAACCCCCAACCTCTGCAGGAGACCTTCCAACACTAGCAGGTAGGTCTGGTTCAGTCTCCTATGGGGTCACTGATCCTTCCCCTGGGTCCTGATGCACACACTACTTTGCGTGTGCCCTCCAAGAGTGGGGTCTCTGTTTCCCCCAGTCCTGTCGAAATCCTGCAATCAAATCCCACTAGCCTTCAAAGTCTGATTCTCTGGGAATTCCTTCTCCCGTTGCTGGACCCACAGGTTGGGAAGCCTGACGTGGGACTCAGAGCCTTCACTCCAGTGGGTGGACTTCTGTGGTATGAGTGTTCTCCAGTTTGTGAGTCACCCACCCAGCAGTTATGGGATTTGATTTTATTGTGATTGCGCCCATCCTACCATCTCACTGTGGCTTTTCCTTTGTCTTTGGGTGTGGGATATCTATTTCGGTGAGTTCCTGTCGATGATTGTTCAGCAGTTAGTTGTGATTCTGGTGTTCTTGCAAGAGGGAGTGAGCACACATCCTTCTACTCCACCATCTTGAACCAATCTCCCCTGGTTTTCAGCATCTTCCTTAAGTATCTTTTAAGGATAATTTTCAAGGCTTTTAGTATACCAGGAGATGTGTCCTACTAGGAAATACAATCACAGCATTTTTGACTGAAACATAGGCTATTATTTTTGGCCGGAAAAGTGGAGCCAATGATTCCAGGAAAGCTTTATGCAACAGTTTGTTCTTAAGATTTGTAAAAGGACCTGAGGAATACAATATAATTAAGAAGAAAACCATTCCATGCATTGGATAAAGAAGATGGCAAACCCCAAAACTAAGTAAGTGAACCAAAAATGGGAGATGACCTTAGGTAGAATGTAGTAAACAACAGGGTAGCAGGTGTGTTGGGGTAGCAGGCATGAAACTCAGATGACGAGTGTCAAACTTTTCTGTTGTGTTTGGAAGGAAGTTAGCAGGTCCCTATGAGTATTCATACCACATGGTCAAAGCAACAATAATAGAAATACCACCACTCAGCTGTGAATATGTAGTGCTGTGGCTTTGGGTAGGGGAAAAATTGGAGGTACCCCATCATAATTCATATGGAACATGTGATCAGTATTAAGGTTGTGGGGTTTGTAGGCAATGACTGCAGAGCCCTGCTACTTTCAACAGTGGTTGTTTCATACAGGTGGAAGGTGGAGAACTAGTCATGACTTTGTTGACCTGCCAACAGCAGGTCTGAGCCCAGGAATGCTTTCAGGGGTGGCTGTAGGGCTCCAAATGCTAGATACCAAGTCTCAATCAGTTTGACCTCTACCTTTTACCAGAGCTCCACAAGCTCCTGGTTTTGACCATCTCTTTTCCCATCACTGGACCGCATTCAAATGAAGTGACATTTAAGACTGACACCTCTCTTCTGTGCCAGCCCAGATCAAAGCATTAACCCAGAAGCATGTGGGCATTTGAGGGGGAGTATGGCTGCTTGTTTAAGACACACATAAAAAGGATTAGGAGATAAGATGGGATTGAGAAAAATGAGTGTTGAGTACCACTTTAAATAATGGGAACTACTTCAATAGCTAATGAACCCTCATTTGCCATGGCATAAACCGTAGTCATCAGATCTCAGCAAGAACAGAAATGATTCTACTTCTCATCCCTGAATATTGTTCATGAGTCCTCAATGAGCTGTTACTTTGTGCATGCTGCTGTCATGAATAAGCCACTCCATCATTATATTGGCTAATTTCAAAATGGGAGATGTTGATAATGAAAGAGAGCTTGCTTCTGGTGTGGTCCTTGCCCTGCTGCAGATACATGTTGCAGTTCTTTAGAGTCAATGTAGGATGGAAGGAATAGTCATCTAATCCATTGTTACTTTCCTCCATTTGAGGCACAGCATTAGAACTTCCTTGGCAGGGAGCTAAGGAAAACTTGCCCAACAAAAGCTCTGTGCAAATTCCCATCCCTCTGTGCCAACCAAACAGACCAATGTCTTTTCTCTTTCTTTTCCTAAGTGTGGCTCCAAAAGCTAAGGCAGAGAGGAGAAACCACCCAGGAGGGACACTTGAGGGAGTGATGAGGGACTGCATTTGTTATTAAGGGAAAGTCCTTAATAAATGGGCCCTACATCTGAGCCAGAATTGCAGTTCTATCAAGATCTCCACTGGTGGGTCCAAGGCTCCCAGAATTTAAGGACAAATCTCTTCACACTAAGAAATGACAAAGCCCTCACCACTCAAACTCTCTAGGCAGACAAACTTGTAAGTGGAATTTTAAACAAGTTTTGGCAAGTTTCCAAGACCCTTAATTTTTTTAAAAATCCATTAAATAAAATCCTTTCCGAAGATCAGCATTTCTTTTAGCATTGCTGAAATTTTTTAATGTGCCTCTCAGAGGCATAAACAATCTATGCAACCATTAATTTGGAGGCCTTCCTCTCTGGCAGTGGTGCAAATTGAAAACTAATCATTCAGAATATGTTCTGACTAATCAGGTTAGGGGGAAAATGAATAGTGTTCCTCATAGTTCAGCCAGAGGCTTTGTTTTACTGTGAGTTTTAACTTAAGGGAAAAAAATGCAAGGAGAAAGAAAGAGCAGAAAATGTCAGTACTGCTTTTTCCATTGACACTTCAGTCAACTTTGCCAGTAATGATATTTTTATTGGATTTAAATATCTGGGGGCCCTTTTCATTTATTGTAGCCCTATTTCCTTTTGTTTTCTTTTGCGTTATTCTATATATACGTATTACATTTTGGAGGATAGAAAGTTGTATAAGTCTTCAGTGCTTGGAATGTATTTATATAAGTGCTTTTCTCAGTTTCTGAAGCTGTACCATTGCATTGCAGAGCTGGCAATTTTTTAAGTTGCTGATTATCATTCAGGTTTTCTGCCTCCCAGTGAATCAAGTTATGGTCAAGGCTTCTACACTTTCAGTCGATCTAAGACCTACCTTCCAGCCCAACTCAGAGTTTCTCTTTCTGGGTGGTGACTAATAGCCAATAGACAGAGGAAAGGGGGCCTCAATAACATTTTATAGGAGGCTAACTATATGAAATAAACTCCACAAGCTGGAGTATAGAGGCGTATAAAGCATTTGAAACTTTAGACTGCTTTCTTGAACATCAATCAGGTCACAGTACCACCTAGTCTTCAGTTTTATGGAAATGCCTGGTGGAGTCATAACTAGTATTTTTTTCCCAACAAAAAAATAGGGGTAGAGGGAAGGTCCAGGAACTGCTGCAGTTTATAGACCAACGGCCCATTGAAAGCTCAGACCAACAATTAAGAAACATGGAAATTGATTTTGATTTCTAAGACATTATTGAACCATGAGGCCTTAAAATTATTATCACTTATAAAATCACTCTTTATTTTCTAAGTTCAAAACCTCTTCAAATCCTGGGATCTGTGGATGTGTTAAAGAGGTGTTTTGGTGGTGGGTCTCCATTCCTTCTCACAATCATTAAGAGAACTTATTTCTCATTTCAAGGTTGCCAGCTCCGAGCTCTTTGACCTAGCATGAGGTCAAGTCTTTAGTCTTGCTGGCTTCTATGACTCACCATTACAGGTTGAGAAGCCTTCATGGATCTCCTAGTGCAACTTTCTGTCCATGAAAGGCAAGTCCTTACAAAATGTAGGCACCACCCACTTGATGCTCCTGCTGCCTTAGGGTGGTAATTTGGTCACTTCAGCTCATTAATGGTGGGAAAGAGATTAGCTCAAATGATTCTCAGTGATGGAAGTAACCTGCAGGGAGTGCCAGGGATCAGGGAGGGGAGAATTTCTCAGTCTTACTGTCACTCACAGTGACATACAGCTCTGGAATATGTAGCCAATGACCTAGATAGAGGCACCACCTTCTGTGACCCACTCTCTCTTTGTTCAAATAGCATTTGTGTTCCTAAAAGCCCGAGTCTACTGGCATAGGCACCATTCAACACTGGGCACTCCTGTTGGGCAGAGTTAATACCAGATACTTGTAGGGGCAGCTACCTTCCCTAAGCACCTAGTGTGACCATGTAAGTTACCATTCAAACCAGGACACTTTAGAGAGGGAAAGGCGGTAGTATTAATATCCAGGAGGGACTTCTCTGGCAGTCCAGTGGTTAAGACTCCACGCTTCCAATGGAAGGGGTACAGGTTCAATCCCTTGTCAGGGAAATAAGATCCCACATGCTGTGTGGTGCAGCCAAAAAGAAAACAAATATATTAAGAAAAGAAACAAGAGCAAATAATATCCAGGAACAATAGCCCAGGACTTCCCTGGGAAAACTGAAATGTCTTGCCCTCCTACTTATGACCTACATATGGGTACCATGTGTCATACATCACTCCCTGTACCAATCAGCTGCAGTCAGTAGCAGGCTGATTTCACTAAAATCTTATTAGTCATGTAAACTTAAGGAGGAAGAAACCTGTTTGGGAAATTCAGTGTAAAGGGGGAAAACTGGATGCTGACCCTAAATCTCCCTTATCCAACCAATTATCAAGCCTTGCTGATTCTATCTCCTGAAGATTTCTCTCATCCATCCCCATTTCTCTATCCCCTTTACCCTCACTTGGGTTGCAGCCACCATCATCCTTCCCCTAGATGATGGCAGCCTCCTAAACGTTCTCCCCACTCCAGCCTTGCCATCCTCCAATCAATTCTCTAGGTATCAGACAGAACAATTTTCCTAAAACCAAAGTCAGGCATCATTCTAAGCACAGGGAGGGAATCCAGAAGTAAATGAGTAAGTCAAGGTCATGCTTCCAAGGTACTTACCTTCTAACATTCAAGATAGATGACGAACGAGTAAACTAGTGAATAATGATTTCAGACTTTGATAAGAGCCATGGAGGTGTGCAACAGAATGAGATGATTGGGAGTAAGGGAAGCAGGGAGGAGGCTACTTAAATTAAGGTGGTCAGGGAAATCTCTCTAGGAAGATGATGTTGGGTTAGATTTGAAGGATGAGACGAGACAGCCATGTTGAGCACCAGGGTAATGGCATCCCAAGCAACAGGAAGAGGGACATTAAAAACCTGAAAGCGGGATGCACTCAGATGTTCTCAAGAAGCAGAACAGGAGACCTGTGCAACCGACACACAGTGACCAAGGGACAGAGTAATTTGTAAACAAGTCAAGAGGGTAGACAAGGGCCAGGTCACCTAATCCCTTGTCAGCCAAGGTAAGAAGTTTGCACTGCTCTTAGAATAAAAGTCCAAAGCTGTTAAATGTTAAGCAGAGGAGCTGATGAAACTAATTATCTTTTTAATTTAAGCCTACTCATTTCTATGTGAAGAACAGATTGTAGGTAAAAGGGACACAGATTAGAAGCCTGTATCCCCATTCAGATGAAAGAGGATGGTGGCTATGGGAAAGGAATGAAGCTTTTTGATATTTTACCATATTGGTGGCATTTGTGGCTACTTAGAAAAACTTTTACAATGAAACATGTATCTTTCAAATGTGTCCCTGTCTCCTTTGATTATTCTCTTGAATGCATGATTCTTGCCATACTTTTATTTCATTTAGTGTTTGTTACAGCTTTATCCTTTGAAAAACAGGTTTTTGATTTGTGGTTTTAGTTCATGTAGCTTTGTATACATTTTTATACTAGCAAACTATGAGGTATTTAATTTTAGAGAATGAAAATTGAAATTCTAGAAATTCCTACAGACATCTAGAAAATGGCTAGAAAATCTATCCCAGTGTGTCTCAAACTTGGCTCCTGACTGATTTTTTAATTTGGAAAATCATGAGTATTTAAACCCACTGCTTTCCAATGTTTAAGTCTACCTCCAGTTACAGTTGTAGTGGCTTTCTGATTGCCAACACAATAAAGAATTTGTTAAATTTGGGGGTAAATACTCTAGTGTTCCAAAGTGAAGGGACTATAGTCTTCAGTATCTTCAGTATCACTTCAGGTTCAGTGAGTTATAATCATGCCTGGTGGATGGATGTAGATAGGGTTAGAGATGCCGAAAATGGGGATAGATGCAGATATCCATATATCCATCAATTCATGGGTATCGTCAAATATACAGATCCATGCCATGGAGAGCAGTCTCTTGCTTTTAAAGGCTGTTAAACAACGTAGAGTCCTGCTACCTTCCATTCTTTAAAAAGTTAAGATCTATATTCTTTGTATATTTGTTCTCTCTAAGGAGCAAAGGCAGTTAATACTTGGCTGATCGAATCCTAGTTTGATCTTGTTCAAGAATTGGGCATTAGCTTGTTTGCAGAGCAACAGAAATGCTTTCCTTAGTGTCTTGATATGTCCTTCTGTGCATGGAAGACACATGCAGTACAGATGTGTCTGGACCATTTTCAGCATGCTGGCTGTGGGAAGTCTGCAGGAGGAAATACCTTCTTGATTAAATTCTCGGAGGCTGACATTTTTTGTTGTTCAGCCTGCTGAATGATTTCACATGTGTTTTTTGCAGAGTCAGAATTCTTTAGCAATGTACAGGATAGTTATTTTCTTGGCAGCATGAAGTTCTTTTGGCCACTAGGGTGGGGAAGTCATTTTAATTCTGTGAATAACAGGCAATTTGTTAGGCAGAAAGATATGTTACCTCTTGGTCATTTAAAATACATTTTTAGGTCAAATAATTATGACATGAGGGAAAGATTACACCATCATTTAATGAATTTCAGACTTTTACAAGCGTTCTACCCACCCCACACCACCACCCCAGCCTCCCACTTTTCTTCCTAAGGAACAGCTCTAAAATAGAGTTTTAAAGGTTTCAACTCTCTTACCCAGTAGGCCCCCGGGATTCTGCCTTTTTGTGGGCGCATGGCATTGACCTTATCTGCAGATCATCTCCGTGGATTATGTTTTCACTAGACATGCCCCTGGGGAAAAAATATTGTCCAAAAAAAGGTCCTGTTCTAGACCCACCCAGAATGACATAATATTAAGTGTTTTCCATCTTCAACAGTGATACTGTTTTGAGAACTCACAGCCAGTTTGAATTTAGTTAAGTCCAATGTTTTCTTTCTCTTTTTGGTTCATAATTTCCCAGGGGCCTGCTACCTTTGTGCTTAGCTTGAAATGCAGCATTCTCCAGCAGAGAATGCTCTCTGGTATATTTAAAGCAATTAGGGCCCGGGACTTCCCTGGTGGTGCAGTGGTTCAGAATCCGCCTGCCAATGCAGGGGACACGGGTTCGAGCCCTGGTCCAGGAAGATCCCACATGCCGCAGAGCAGCTAAGCCCGTGTGCCACAGCTACTGAGCCTGAGCTCTAGAGCCCACGAGCCACAATTACAGAGCCCGTGTGGCACAACTACTGACGCCCACGTGCCTAGAGCCCGTGCTCCGCAACAAGAGAAGCCACCGCAATGAGAAGCCTGCGCATAGCAACGAAGAGTAGCCCCCGCTCGCCGCAACTAGAGAAAGCCACGTGCAGCAACGAAGACCCAACGCAGCCAAAAATAAATAAAAATAAATAAACTAATTAAAAAAAAGAAAAACAATTAGGGCCCTGAATGAGAAGTTCAGTTATAGACAAAGATAAAAGATCAAATTTTAATTAGCTATGGAAATATTTATTATTTTGTTAAAGATAGAGTAATTATAAATTATTATAAAGTTATTTTATAAATTGAAAACAAGAAAAACAAAACCTTTCATTTTATGGGCTCTATCTGTATTTTGCCTTTACCTCATCATTTCACTTAATTCTCTCAAACACTGAGTTGCACGCTCTTATTCCTGTGTAAGGTATTTGCAGTTGTGCTACAAATAGGTGACCAACTAGGGCTGAGGGGTTTCTTGGGATGCGGGACTGGCAGCTAAAAGTGGGCAAGTCCCAGGCAAACTGGGACAAATTGGTAACCCTAGAAACTACCCATCTATTTAGTAGCCTAAAACAGAACGATTATTTCTCACAGTGCTGTGGGCTGAATGGGTGGTGGTTCTGCTGTTTTCACTGGAACTCTCCATATGGCTGCTTGGCTGAGGCTGGATGGGATAAGATGTCTGGGGCCTCAGCAGAGATGGCTGGCCCTCTTCCTCCATGGAATCTTTCATCACAGCATGGGGGCCTCAGGGTTCCACAGGGCAAGTGTGGAAGCTGCAGGGCCTCTTGAAACCATGCTCAGAAGTTAAATATTGCCACTTCGACCACATAGAGTGATGAAGACACAGCACCAGCCCAATTCAAGGCATGAGAAAATAGACTTCAACTTTCAGAAAATCTTATTGAAAGATTCATTATTGATGAATTGGGAGATTGGGATTGACGTATATACACTAATATGTATAAAATGAATAACTAATAAGAATTTGCTGTATAAAAAAATAAAATTCAAAAATTCAAAAAAAAGGTAGAATATATACATTATGTATAAGGAGTGAAAAAAGAATATCACTAGAGATCTACATCATTAGAAGGATTAAGAGAATATAATAAACAACTTTATGCTAAAAAATTTGATTACTTTCTTGAAATGGGCAAATTCCTTGAAGACAAAAACTCCAAAGCTCACTCAAGAAGGAGATTACTTGAATTAGCTCTATGTGTATTAAATAAATTTAATTAATTTAAAAAAATCTTATTGAAAGATAGTTGACATACAATATTATGTTAGTTTCAGGTGTACTACATAGAGATTTGACGTATGCATACATTATGAAATGATCACACGAGAAATCTAGTAACCATCTGTCCACATACAAAGTTATGACAATATTATTGACCATTATTGGGCTATACATTCCATCCCCGGGCTTATTTATTTTATAACTGGAGGTTTATACCTCTTAATCCTCTTCAGCTATTTCACCCACCATCCCCTCTGGCAGCCATCCATTTATTCTCTGTATCTGTGAGTCTGTTTTCATTTTGTTTAGTTTTTTAGATTCTGCATATAAGTGAGGTCACATATGGTATTTGTCTTTGTCTGACTTATTTAGTATAATGCCCTCTAGATTCATCCATGTTATTGCAAATGGTAACATTTCTTTTTTATGGCTGAGTAGTATTCCATTGCAGTCCACACTTTTGATGGGAGGAGTTGCAGAGAATATGGTCATTTTTAATCCATCACAATCCCCATTATATACATGAGATTCAGTAAATTTAAGTAACTTTTCCAAGACCACATAGCTCTTAAGTGGCAATTCTAGCATTTGAACACAGGTCTGTGTGTTTGAAAAACCCATGAGTTTTTCTGGGTTTGAGTCGCCATGCCCTGGTGGGGTATAACTACAACATTCGATAATCCAGAGAGCAAATGGGTATTTTCCTGCAGTGCTGGGGTGGAGTGGTGGAGAAGGGAGAAAGAGACATAGAAGCAGTGATCTGTGATGTCAGGATTACTGGCATCACAGAAGTTTGTCCAACCTGTTTGGAGAATATATTTGCCTGATACTTGCCCGATTCTGTAAATATGTTCGGGCTCCTGCTGTTCTCCTGCCCCCTACTTAAGTACAAGCTTATTTCTAAAAGTAAATTCTTCAGTGGGACTCAGATATTCTATATTCTTGGTCTTGATGTTTCTCTTTCTCTTATGCATTGTCTCATTCTTTTTCTACATAAGCCTTTGGATCATCTTCTACAGTTTGAGAGTTTAAAAGACAGTTGTCCCAAGTCGGTTGTTTTCAAAGCGTGGGGGTCCCTGAGTCCCTTTCAGGGAGTCCATGAGGTCAAAACTGTTTTTATAATACCAAGATATTATTTGCTTTTCTCTACTTTCATTCCGTCTTGGGTGTAAAGTGGAGTTTTCCAGAAGCTACGTGATGTGTGATAGATACTGCAACAGATTTTAGCGGAAGCAGATATGAGAATTCCACTCCTTCCTACTAAGACATTAAAGAGACTTGAAAAAAAAAAAAAAACAATAATGAAGTCTTCTCTTGTTCTTTTTTTTTAAAAAGTTACTTTTCATTAAAAATGTTTTTTTATGTTAGCATATAAAGAGTTTGCTGTGATTTTTAAATTAATATACAAATATTTTTAAAGTTTCTCATTTCATTTCTCCTAGTAATAAAATAAATTTTAATTTACTTTTAATTAAAAATTAATAATAGTCACAGAAGCTCTTTGGTTTCCTCAATTTAAGATAGAGTTCTGAAAGCAAAAAGTTTTCATTATTTTATTAGCTGCCATTTGCAAAGCTTGGGCAATTTGCTCTCTTTTAATCCTCCCAGCAAACCTATCGGGAAGGTACCCCATTAATCCCCTACTCCCAGAGGCATAAACTAGGGCTCAAAATCATTAGCCACACAGCTTGCATGCTGTGCAGCTAGAATTTGAAGTTAGTTCTATCTGACCCCAAAGTCAAACTTGAAGGAATCAATAACCTCCTTGCATGCAATATACCTGTTGCTTTTCTGGACAGAGAGATTGAAGCAGAGGTCAAGAAGACTGGATGAATTATTTGAGATGGCTCAGGCAGCTAAAAGCCAAGACCTTCTGCTGTCTGTTCTACTCCTCATAGGGACTTGTCCTTTCAAATGGCAATTCCTTTTGTGAGAAAGGAATGCCTTCAAATTCAAATGATCCTATGAACCTGGTGGAGGTTTGTTCCCCTTATAACAGGCATTTATAATAGCACAGTATGCAGACTCTGAAGGAAGAAACATTTGTCCAATTATCACATTCTAAACTGCCAAAATACATGTGCATTGCCTTAAGTTTTTCAATTATGTTACAGATCAGCTTGTGCATTTTATTTGTTCGAGTCTCTTTTGTAAAACAATTACAATGGTAAAAACAAAGAAACTATTGAGTACTTAACTATGTTTCGGTCACCGAGAGGAAGACTTGATACCAAGGTGTCTCTGAATCTTCACAAGAATACTCCCAAGCTGGCAGTGGGGTGTCCCACCTGCTTTACAGATAAGGAGATGGGCTTGCCGAGGAGAAGCTACTTGCCTGAGGTCACCCAGCTAGTAAGTAGGTGGTGAGTCAAGTATCAAACCCAGGTCTGGGTGGTTCCCAGGCTAAGATTCTTAACCAGCATGCATTGGAAGACCCTAAAAGGCAATGTCAATCTGTCTATGGAAAGGAGTTCCCCAAAGTAAGCTTGAAGTAGCCCAGGTAAATTAGGAAAGGGGTCACAATTTTATGGTCGGAGATTTTAAGGAAAAACCAAGTGATGCAACCTCTTCATGTAATGAGAAAACAGATACAATTCTTTCATTTTGTCCTTAGCTTAACCCTTCACTAACATCCGGCAGCTCGGAGTGTACAAAGAAAGGCAGTGAATTCCTCATCTGTATCCCAACATGCCAACTGTTTTGGTTTTAATTGTGTCAGGTGTGTCTTCCTTCTGCCTGGAGGTCCTTCCTTAGGTTTGAAAATATCATGATCACACCAACAGTGTGAGAGGTGGTGGGAAAGCTGAGGTTCCACATGTGTTAACAACAGATGTGCACGTCTCCTGGAGCACTGGAGAAAAGAGTAATAGGAGTTCCCTTAAGGGCTGTGCTCCACGTGCCCCAGGAGGGGATAAGGACGAAAGCCTCTCGTAATTGATATTGACTGCTGAGCTAACCAGGTGCTTTCAGCAAGCGTTCCAACTGCGAATTTGGGTTTTAACAACCTTCCCAACAACCTCTGATTCCTCTTAAAAGTTCAGGTTGCTGCTACTGTCGTAAAAAGCTGAGAATTTTGGCCTAGAAAAGGATCATCTCTAGGCCAGCCTCTTACGTAATTTGAATAGCATTTGTAAATTGTCTTTGAGCAATAATACAGAGGAATTAATATATTGTGAAGACCTATCTGACCAGACGTCTTGTTGTTGCTTAGAAACCTAATATTAGAGACACAAAACAGACAACTTTTGTCATTCTAAATCCATGCACTTAATTATCTCCACCTTAAATTAGCTCCAG
The DNA here is from genome assembly GCF_965194805.1 of Balaenoptera borealis. Classification (NCBI taxonomy): domain Eukaryota; kingdom Metazoa; phylum Chordata; class Mammalia; order Artiodactyla; family Balaenopteridae; genus Balaenoptera; species Balaenoptera borealis. The sequence continues at coordinate 122,035,777 of NC_138867.1, read as the reverse complement.
AAACACAACAAGCACCTGTATACAAGTCTAGATAATGCAGGAGGATGACCAGAAGGTAGAAAGTTGTGCATGTAAGCTCCTTTCTGCGACCTTCTACCCTCTCTCTGATCTCCTGGCCCAGGAAGGCAATTAATCCATCTGAGCATTCTATTTCCAGTATTGCTATCTGGCCATAAAACAACAATGCCTGCGCGTATCTCTTTGGCACTCTATTCATTTGAGCAACTTTATTGAATTCCATAATTCTTGGTAACTTATGAGACTCAGAACTGCAATCAAAGGCAGGAGAGTGCACTCCTCTTAAATCTTCCACTAGATTATAAGGTCAGAGCTGGGTTCTTGTCTCTGTCACCTTAATGCCTTCCCCCCAGGTGCCTTGCAAATGGTGAACAAGTAAATAATATTACAAATAATAACAGTAACAGCTAGGGGGCTCTATGTCTCAGATAGTACCCCAAGAGCTTTATCCAACTCCCCTAAGAAGTAAATACTAGTCATATCCCTATGTTTTCCCCCTTTTACAGACTGAGGAGTACAGGGCAAGGCCCAGTCTCCCAGCCAACAGGCAGTGGAGCCCACGCATTCAACTGTTGGCACTCTACTGCTTCCAAGTGCTTGTTGACTGACCGAGCGTCTTTGTAATTCATATTTTCTTTTCCTCTCTCCTTCATCCTCTCCCCTGGCTATCTCTGTCTCCTCCATGAGTCTCAGCTATTTGTCTTCCTTTTTCCCTCTGAATTCACTGGCTGGCTTGGAAGAGCACCGGGAAATCATCTTTTTGTTTGCCTCTTGAAGTCTTCAGTTACTTTCAGACTTGTCAGTTGTTGTGGAATCATTATTTCATGCCCAGCAATTCATCTGGGTTCTAAGATATGCCCATCATTTCTGTACCAGCACCATATCCAAGCCCATTGAACCGGGGGACACCTCGGTCCTCTGTTCCTTCTTGTTAGTTTTGCTCCTCTGTGCCTGAAGTCAAGACAAAGTGGCTTTGTTTGTTCACCTTCCTGTACCCCTTCCCAGGTGCAATGAGCCTGGAGGAAACCAGGCTTTTTTTAAGTTTAGTTTTGTTTTCGCTTTGGAACCATGGGTAACATTTTTCAAATTCTGTTGGCTAAATTCAAGACTAGTTAAATTCTTAAGCACTGACCAGGTAAACATTTTTTTGGTCCAAAGGATGGCTTTGGGTAGGGGCTTGGGGACAGTCAGACCAGGGTGGTGAGGAAGCAGAGGCCCGGAATACTGGAAAGCAGGTAATGCGGTGGACACAAAAAACCGTAAACTGCGTTATATTTCAAGGAGGGTGTGGGGCTGAGCTAGCTACTCTCCAAAAACAAAAAGGAAACTTCCATTTGGATCCATGTACCCTGTTTGGTTGCCCCAGAGTGCACACATGTGCAGATACCATGAGCATAATTCAAGGGGATCTCTCACCCTGGAAACCTCATTTGGGAAGACTATAGAAAAATCCCTACTGACAGTGACAGTCACGTGACTTGACCAATAATGTAATCTACCAAACCTCAGTTATATCTCATCTGTAGAAAGGAGGTAGTGGTAGCTCTACTTCATAAATTTGTTGTGGGGATTAAATTAGAAAAGACATGCAAAGCACTTAGCATGTTACCTGGTCCCCAGTACACAACGAAAAATGGGAGCTCTTTCTCACACGGGCCTGCCCTGCCATTTGACATTCCCAGCATTAGAGGACCAATTCAATGGGTTTAGGCATTTTAAAATGCTCCTCCCAAGAGTATTTATAGAGGACTCCTTTGGCACATTACTGCATATTAATTTATCAGCATTAGCCAATGCTCCAGGAGCAGAAAATATTAATAATGACTATCATTGTTTGAGCACACACTGTCTCCCAGGCAAGAAGCTCAACACGCTCTCAACAACCTTATGCTCTTAAAAAGGTTTGACAATTTACCCAAGGTCATTGGACTTGAAGTGGTAGAAATGAAGTGTTAAGCCAGGGCTGTCTGACACCAGGGCCCATACATGCCCCCGTTACTATGCTCTATGACCCCCAATATGCTTTAATGAGATAGAAGAGGTCCAGAGAATGCCAAGAAAGGCTGGGCCTCTTCAGAGTGCCAAGGCAAAGGGCATGGGGTCACTTGGCAGAAGCAAAATATAAGGGTTCCAGCAATAGAATGGCAGTGAGAAGTACAAAAGAGTAAGTCAGGGAAACTGTTTACAAATTGTACTTCTTCAGACACCCTTGCCTTGGCTTCCAAGCTCTGCCTGTTCTCTCTTTCCCGCCTCTCAGAGCCTCTGGCCTGGTCCTACAGCTCACCATGTTCCTCTGGGTCTTTGCATATGCTGTTCTTTTTCAAACAGGGACCATATCTTTCTTGTATACCATTGATCCCCAACACCAAGCCTCATTCCTTGCAAATAGTAGTTGACCTATAGATTTAAATGGGCAGATGATTAATGAACAAATGAGTAGGACTTTTTAGAGCTTTGTCTGGTGCTGGATCTAACCAGCTTCTGCATCCAAGCTCCACAACTTGCAATTGCTCTTGTTCTTGTGTCTTATAACCTCATTTAAACACCCACATTCACATGTTTGTGCCATTTAAGCATGTGTTGCTGCCTAGTCAACCAGACAAAGGGAAGATGCCCCAACAGGCTCTGCTGTCATCCCCCTCCCACCAGTGCAATTTGAAGAGGCAGCAAGAACTGGACCACCTCATCATGAGACCTTCTGCTCCTCAGCCTCCGGCTGCCCCCATTTCCCTGGGTGTAGTATCCGCCACCTAACGAGATATGTAAGGGGTCTTCAGTGGGATTAGATGCTGTGGAATTTGGTGCAGAAAGTACTCTGTGAACAGAAAGTCCAGCCACTTCTGCGTTCCGTGCCCTACTTATAGAAAGTGACTCTCTCCATCAGCCCAAGGGCATATTAGATGGCAGAAGATAAACCATTTAGATGTTTTATTCTAACATATAATTTAATACAGGGAAATAAAAAGGCAACAGTAAGGGCACACTCTCGCTGCCCTGATGGCTTCTGCTATTTTAAAACATAAAATTAGTATGTGTCAGGTCAGAAATGTTTCATTCTGATTTTTGACTAAAACTTACATTTTCAGAACTATGCTGTATCATGCAAGAATATATTTTTGTTTGGAGAAATTATAATTAATTCGACTGATTATTGTTATTAATCAAAGGGCTTTGAAGGGTGGAAAGCCAGATCACGTGCATCCATATAACACCGATGAATGTGGTATAGACGGGTCTGTTTTCCCATAAACATAGCTTACAATTGGCTGCCAAAAGTAGTGATACTGGTTCATTCTTTTTTTTCCCCAGAGCTGTGGGTCATTTAATATCTAGAATTAGTTAAGAGTATTATTTATCTATTGTTGTTTAGCAATACTAACACAAATTTTGCAGCTTAAAACAATACATATTTACTATCTCATGGTTTCTGTGAATAAGGGATAAGATGGAAACAAGAGGAAAGGCCAATGCAAGGAAGCTTTGTCAAGTCGGCACCTGCTATAGACTTTGAGTGCTCAACTCCATTAGACCTCTTGAGGACGTTTATGAAATGCATTTCCTAAGGAGAAAGGGGAGAAGTATGTATCCATATCCTCCACTGCCCAATGTTCAACAGTGGTTCCACAGGCATTAAGTCCCCTACAGTTTGGATCTGTGCATTTGTGAGTACAGAGTGGGTTCCCGTGGACACCCCATGCCACAGCATTAGAAAAGACCTAAGGCTTAAGTGGATCATCTGCAAGGTTGCAGTCAAGGTGTGGACCGGGGCTGGGGTTTCATCAGAGGTTCAGCTGGGGAAGGATCCATTTCCAAGCTCACGTGGTTGGCGACAGAATCCAGTTGTTTACAGACTGTCAGAATGAGGGCCTCAGTTTTCTGCTGACTGTCAGCTGGAGACTTTCCTCAGTTCCTTTCCAAGTGGCCCTCTCCACAGGCAGCTCACAACATAGAGCAACTTGCTTCTTCAAAGCCAGCAAGGGAGAGAGCTCCTTGCAAGACAGACATTATAATCATAAGTATTGTAACCACTTATATACTGAAATCTTTGCTGTATTTTATTGGTTAGAAGTAAGTCAGAGTTTCTGTGCACACTCAGTTGGAAGGGATTACAGCATGACATGAACACTAGGAAACAAGAGTCCTGGGGCCCACCTTTGAGTCTGTCTGCCATGGTGGTGAAGGGGGTGCAAAGTATGATGTCATCAAATCAGTACACATTTAGTTGTTTTATGAAAAACATTAGTGGCTAACCTAAGCCAACATAAATTCAGTTTTATGCAAGCCTCTACAACTCCAAGAAAGCACTCAAGTTTTAAAAAAAACAAAAAAACCCCTACTATACTATTGTATTATCAAATACCCAAATCCGCTCCTTAACAAAATTTGTGGGTTTTTTTTTTTTAATCTGAAAATATTCTTTCCCAATGACATTACTTCTAGCATTTAGGCTCCCTAAGGATATAAATTAAGTCACTTTTAATTAAGCTCCTCTTCTCCACATAAAATTATTCTGTGGCATTTTCCTTAACACTTCAGTGTTTGGCTATTTAGCATAACTTTAATTAGAGCATTAACAAAATTACACAAATATACTAGTTAGGTCAAATCACGGAAACTTAAAAAAAACCAAAAACAAAATTTCCTGTCCCTGGTCTTTCCCTTTAATTAGAACTAGGCAAGCCACTGTGTAATATACTTATTTTTGATAATGCTGTTTGCAGGAGCATGTTTTTTTTTCCTTTGTTATGCTTAATGTGGCACATCTTACAGATGTTGAGAATAGTTCAGAACGTCTTGAAGGGACAATGAAAGGCTGTGGTTTAACAACAAAGCTCTCACAACACTGAGGCCTGTTGGTCACAGTTGGCTTGTTGAAGTGTAAGATCCTGTTTAGTCTTCAGAAGGAATGTGTTCCTGGTGGGGCAGAGCCACATATGTTTGTATGCACTCCGGTGTCCTTTATGGTTAGTTTCCCCAAAGGCTTATTGTACTTATTACATCATTTGTTTTTATTTGTAAGAGTATTTTGGAAGGTTCAGAGAAGTTGTAGAGTCATTACCGTTTCTAGCTCTCAGTGGTTATGACTGACTGTGGAAATTGTGTTAAAGGCAAACAAAAGTAAATAAAAGTCCCTCTTCTGTACCTTTCCTCTTTATCTGCATTTCCAACCACTCAGAGGTGGGGACTCAGCTCTGTGGGATTATACAGAGCCGAGCTCCTTCTGCTTTATGACATTTGTCTCCCAAGAAGGTCTACCTGGATTTGTGGATGTAGGTGAACCATTTGCATGAAAAATTAAAGCTGGCATATTTATTTGGAAAGGCAGAGTGAAGTTAATGACCCTACAAAATTCCTGACAAATGAATTTATTTTTCCCATCCTTCAAATAAGGTAACAAGGCAACTCTATATCTAGTCCTGGGGAAGTTGATGCCTCTGACTAAAAGTCTATGACATGGGTAACCTGCCAGGGCACTGGAAAAGCAATCCATCTTAGGAAAATGGAATTAGTTTTAACTACACTATTAAGTACTATAAATTACCCTCCTGGGCCCAGCCATTTAAGCACCCATTATTTTTCAACATGCTGATGTTTCCTTTTCCAATATTAAATAGAACTCAAAAGAGAGGAGTCTTACTATTCAAAACATATTTTTCATAAGATACAAAAACCATTAATGGTATCTATATACGTATGTGTAGTTTTATATGTGTAGCATGGAAAGGCTGTTATTGTTTGTGCTTCTCTTCGTGTTTTGTGTGGTGCTGTCATTTATTGTTGATTAAACATCTATTTAGTACAATGTGTTAGAGCAGGCACTGTGAGAAAAGAGAGGAAACCCTTTTCCTCAAAAAGGTTCCAATCTGACCAAACTCATGACCTTGACCTTCTTAACTCCTCCAGTGAATTCCATTGCCTTGGGAGTGAGATTGACCTCCTAGCCAGAGCTCAGATTCTAGATGGTCTGGCTACCACCAGCCTCTACATAAGATGCTTCAACAATTCAACCAGACAGGTGTTACTATTCCCACCTGGTGGATGCAGAAACTGAGGCTCAAAGAGAATAAGTAAGCTTGCAAACTTTTCCCAGGTAGCAGAGGGAGATTCAAGGCCAGAGCTATCCCCTAAATCCTTGATCTTCTTTCATTCTCCTAACCTGTGATTATGTAATAATACAACCAATCAATTTAGTGAGATGAGGAGCAATCACTCAAATACATATTTTATGAAACTAGGATTGTACAGCGGCCTCTGCTGGAAAATACTGGATTCAAAATGAAAATGCTAAGTCCTGCTCCTGGTTATGCCAATAATTAGCTGTGTGATCTTGGATAAATCACTTTACCTCATTTTCTTCTTTTATAAAAAGTGATGAAAGTTGACTAATAATTTCTAGGCAATATTTCCCAAATCTGGTCCAAATAGGGAAGGCTGCACCTTATAGGTCCACACTTGGAGATTCTTTGCCGCGTATATTAGCATGTTAAAGGCACCACGGGTTCATGCATGAAGAAACCTGTTAACAGCACTTTTTTAAACTTATTTGACCCCAGAGCACTTAGTCATATCTTACAGAGCTTTGTTGCCTAGAAAATAATTTGGAAAATGGTTTTCCAAATTCTCTTTAGACTCTAAAGTTTGATAGTTGACATTTTCGCTTGTGAAATGTTCCCTATCTACAACCCATGTGTTCTCTTTTAATTGTGACTTTCCACCCCCTCCTTGGGACTGAACATAGTGGGCAACAAATAAATGCTATTGACTGATTCATTCAGCTCTTAATGTTAATGTATTCTAAAGAGTGCTTATTTTATGTTTGGCAAAATTTAGTCTAACTCAGAACATTTCTGGGATGAGAAGTACTATACTCTGAGAACTGGATGAAAACCACCAACTCTCCCTAGAGCCATCTAGAGAGACGCCAGATGACATTTCAGTACCACTAGGTTATGAAAGTTTCATTCAAATGCAAAAACAAAAGGCAAGTTCTGTCTCTAGTTAGCAGACTTGTGATCTAGCTGTTCCACCTGAATTTAGTCTGTAGAAAGTCAAAGTATTTGGTGTTGGGTGTCACTGAACAGTCACTCTGATGTGGCATTCTTTTTCATCCTCTCTCCAGTAGCTTACAAAATGTGTTGGCTAGATTCTCCCAGGGAGAGAACCCTACTTTTCATCCCTAGAATGCCACTTGGTGTCTACTTCAACAGTAAATTACCAAACACCGCCCTCCTGGTTTGAAAGAGCTTATTCACAATGAAAGTGCCAAAGAGTTTCCCAGGAATTAACTTGACTATGTGACATTTCTTATTTGTGTGTGCCCAAGAAAACAAAGTAATCTTAATAGTCGATATAATAAATACACAGAAACAGACTTTTCAAAGGGACAATTGTTTTTAATACATTGTCTTAAAATAGCATTCTTTTTCATCTTTGGAAAGCATGTGTGTCCCAGCGATTTAATATGGTAATAAAATGTTTTACAGTCTACCAAAAAGCATAAAGATGCATAACACCTTAAGAGCTATATAACTCCACCTGTACCTATTAATAAAAACCTCTTTTATCTTTACGTTTAAAAACCAAACAAAAACAAAGATCCTATGTAGAATGAGATGAGAAAATAATTTTAATATTATAGGCTCATAAGTAAGAGCACTGAGAAAAATGTTTTGGTTTCTTGCATCTTTTATAAGTGCAAATTGTCAAAAAAGGGCCTCTCCTAAGCATGCTATATAGTGTTGCATGTGACGCAGTTGTATAGAGCTGAAAGCTGCAGTGTAGAATAGTGATTAAGAGTAGAGAATCAACTTTGAAGTAGAACCAGAGTGTGGATCATAGCTCTGCCACTTACTAGCTACAAGCTTATTTTAAAAAATCTTTGTGCCTCCTTTTCCTCATATGTCAGTGGAAGTATACCTTCTTCACAGGTTGTTTTAAAGATGAAATCAGGTAACGTCTATAAAACAATTACCCAGTGACTGCCACATAAGCAAGTAATAAATAGTTACTGTATTATGGAGACCTGTTAGTTCATTTGACAGGAGGGCCAGAGGTAAGGTTGCTGCATCCAAAGAGCACCATTTCCCTGTGATCCTCTTGGCTGAAACCCACTCTAGTTGGCTTCATCCATAGCAGTTCTGGGCCTCTCATTCATGCACAATGAGCCCATCTGAAAGCTCTTGTCCAGAATCCCCTAGAAAACTTCCCTGTGTATCAGTGGCCCAAGTTGGTCATTTGCCAAGTTGAGGCACATGGACCATGGTACTGAATCACAGTCAGTACTGTGAATTCTAGATAATACAAACCAGCAAATATCCAGTTTAACCTAATGCCCATGTCCGACATTGTGTTAGTCTTTGAAGTTAAAATGATTTAAACCAGGGGTTCAGAAAACTTTATTCAAGAGTCAAAAAGTAAAATTTAGGCTTTGCAGGCCAAGAAACGAAATCATGGATATTGTGTAGGGACTTATATACCCACATAACATGTACCCATTTAAAATGTGAAACCATTCTTAGCTTGCAGGCCATATGAAAACAGATGGCCCACCATAGTCTGCTAATCCCCAATGTACCCAGCTCTGGTCTCTGTTCTCATGGAGCATGTAGTTTATTCAAAGTGACATGATCTATTGCTGCTTTTTCCAACCTTCCCTCCCAATCCCCTTTGTCATTTGAATGAAGCTGAGCCTATTAGTAAAATTATTTGTGCAGAGTTACCTACCCATCTACCCAAATCTCAGAATCATTGGTCAGGGGGGTATGCCACAAAAAGTAGCTGTTGATGATGATCTTCAAGTGTTTAGGTGAAGGCCATGGCATGAAAACATAGGAGCACCAGGTCAGAGATTCTTAAGAGGTCAGTACGGAAAGAGAAAACATTAACCAGGAAATTGTCCCTTCAAAGACTTACCTTTAAAAGATCATCCTGTGGGGTGCATGATGCATATATAACCAAGTCGTCATACCTACACATAAGGGAGCTCCTGCATATACAAAGCAAACATTGCTTAGCCACAGATGTTTCCCAAGAGGCCATGCCACTTAAAGCATGTTCCACAGCTTGGACCACAACGTAAACTTCTCTCAGACTCTGAATTTCACTTGAAAATAAAGCTGCTCCTCAACAGGTAGAAGGACCAGAAAAAAGATGTGCACACTGAGTCAGAGGAAGTGGGAGTTTGCTCCCAGCACAGGGCTCAGCCATCCGCTTTCCAGTAATGCTGTGATGTCCCCTCAGAGAAGGAGAGGAAGCCATGTACTTCCTAGCTGTGCCCACCCCATATTGTTTGCTTTTGCAGCTTTACTTCACCGCCTTCAATTTTTTGGTGCCTGATAGCCTTTTCTGTGTTAAGACTGTCATTTGGGGATTGAAATCTACAAAAGACTCATTTGCTACCATGTGTAAAGTCAAAGGGAAGGTGATGGCTGGGCAGGGCTGGTGCTGCAAATCAGATTTAGCAAGTTGTTTCCCTTTTTTGAAGTAACTCATGATCATTAAACCAAATTGTTTTTCTTCTAATATTTTCTGTCCCAAGAACAGCATTCAAAACGCATGAGCTGCTCTTATTAATTCTCAGCTGACCGATTAAAGTCTATCCCAGGGATCTTCACGCTTAAAGACAGGATGAAAAAAGAAGCCAGAATCTTGAATTCATTATCTGCTTGGTCTTGTAGTTGTCTCTCTTTCTGATAGTCAACAACCTTTCAGATCCATGAGTTCATAGTTGCATGTAATTATCTAAGTGGACCAAACAGTATTTATTTGTTTGTGTATATTAGGCTGTACAAGCTCCTAACAAGGGCTGCAGAAAGCAAAATAAATAGTTATGTCTTTCTTTGCTTAGCTTTCAAGGACTGGAGAAATTTTAAAAGTCCAAAGTGATCTAAGCATCCAAAACCCCCAGTGTCTTCCACAGCATATCCACAGCTACTCCATCAAGAAAGCTCTCTTTTCTGATGTTCTATAGCCCTTCACAATGTGGGTTAAAAAATAGACTGTTTTGTCATTTTTCTCATTGAGTCTTGAGTCAGTGAGTCTCGGCATCCCCCTAAAATGTACATTTTTCTCAGGGTAGAGAATTCAGGTTTATGTAACTCTTGTGTTTGCTAGTATTATGGCTAACTAAATCATGGTCATTTTTATTTGGGTAATATCAAGAAGGTAAGGTTATGTTTAAGGGCTTTGAGTCAAAGGTCTGATTCTCAAAGATATTGGCTTTTATCTTGGGCTCAGTTTTCTCATGTATACAATGGGGATGGTAATCACACTTACCCCTGCTCTAAGGACCTTGCTTGTGAATGCACATCCTACATTTGACATGCTTGACAGAAGCAAAGCACAAAGCTAACTGCTCAGTTCATGGCTGCTGCTGGTTTTATTGCTGCTGTTCCTCCCTCACCCTCAAACCAAATAACCCTCAAAAATTGAGTAACAGTCTGAGTTTAAGACAACTTGGAATAAACAACACAGTAAAACCTGATACCAATCCTAGGAACAAGCCTACAGCCAGCCAATGTTTTCTCATTTTCAGAAAACACGATAGGGAATAATAACCCAGTTTGGCCTCAAGAATAAAAATTAAGGATAATTGTTCATTTTTCGAAGGAAGTCAGAATATGGTTCTTGAAAACAGTTCGCTTTCTGGGTAAAAAGTCTTTCGCAGAGACTTACTTTCCAGGGACAGGGTCTAGATCGAGCCAACCCTGCGCAAGTCCCTGGATAGGCTCTTTCTCTGAATCATCCCCTGGAGGTCTGCTGTGAGTGTATTCTGATTGATGAGGATAGAAATAGGGACGCAAAAGCAAGCCATTGCCAGGCCTCAGGTCCAGGCTTTTAACTGATAACAGAGTATTTGCTAGTGCTTCTTTTGTACTCTCCCCTTGAGCCAAAGTGGTTTTGGACATTCTTCTGCTGTATCCTACAAGGTTTGGCCGGGCAAGAAGTATAACCTATGGTAGCTCAACTGTGTGCATCTTGCCCGTTCCCTTGTGTAAGGTGTAAACACTGGTCTTGAGGACATTAGGATTCTGCTGGTTGCAAGAGGCAGAAAACAGAACATAAAACCAGCTTAAATGAAAAGGTGAACTTATAGGTGCATATAAATGAAAAGTCCAGGGTTTGGGAGGTTTCGGGGACTTAACTGATGTCCCTAGGCCTTGTTTTTCTTCTCTCTCCTCAGCCTTGCATGGGATCTGTGGCATTCTCGGGTACGCCATGGTGCTTTCTGCAGGATGCAGGGCTGAACTGAGTTGGTGCCCCTTTCTAAACCAAGGCTGGCAGAAGGGAATTTTCTGGTGGGCTTATGCCTGGGCCGGGCATGTACCCCTAGGGAATTGCTTGCAGTACGGTTAACTCTACTGCAGTACTTGAACAGTGAGTAGAGGAAGAGTTATCCCCTAAAAGGAAAAGATAGTGATACTGTTTCTAAAAGAACACTTAATACCCAAACACTATTGTAAGGAGACTAGGGAAGAGGAGGGACATATGCCGCCACCCTGGTGATGTCACTGCCGGTAAGAAAAACTGGCTGCCTGCCAGGCACTGAGGGTCTGGAGAGCACAGACGCATCTGTAGGTTTCTCCTGTTATCCTGCTCACCAGTCATTTGCTTCCTTCACACCCATTTCCTAGAATTTCTGCCAGTGCACAGAGCTGCCCACATACTAAAATTAGAGTCCTGTGCCCAAGCAGAGCTTTGGGGGATGGAAGGGAGGACATTAGGGGTCACTGTAGCATAGGATACTCACCTCGATGCTTTTGAAGGTGTTTTCTGTAACTTGAGAAGAAAACTCCTAGGAAAGTTTGGCCATTTAGGAAGAAGGTAGGCAAGAGTCAGGACTTGTCACACCCTGTACTATCCCATGAAAATACAGAGGCAGCAACTCTCAAAGTTTCCATAATTGAATGTTCTGTTCAAACTGCACAAACAAGATGCCACTGATCCGTGATCCAGAAAACAGGTGCAGAGTTGTTTTCACAGCCATGGAGGCAGATGGCTTTGACCCCTGCCCTGCAACCAACAGCACACGTTTTTGAGTGTCATCTTCTCCGCAAAATGTGTTCTGGCCCTACGGGTGGTTGCCTTTGTTGTTCCAGTAGCCACGGCAGCTGAAGTAGTGTGGTTGACATTTATTGAGTTCACACGGGCCAGTCATCATGCTAAGAGCTCTACGTGTTTCACATCTTTAAGTCTTACAACAATGCTTTGCGTTAGGTATTACCTCCATTTTGCAAGGCAGAAACCTGAGGGATAGGGAGAGTGATAACTTGCCCAAGGTCACAGAACATTAAGTGGTAGAATTTGATTTCCAAGCCACTTTTGTGCTTAACCAGCAGGCTTCTGGCAGAGCTGCCCTTCTGGTGACACATAACAATAGCTGACAGTTAACCAAACTCTGAAACATTCACCACGTGCCAACTGTTAACGCTAACAACTTTCGAGCCGACATCTCTTTAGTATTCACAGTAACCATGTGGTGCACACCCTAGTAGTACCTCCACTTTACAAGTGTGGAAACTGAGGCTTGCGAACTCTCAGTAACTCACTCAGAATCACACACTGTGAGTCCAGAATCTGGCGCTCAAGTTCATGCTCTCAAGTATGAGCCAGTCCTGCCTATGCCCTTTACACTTCATCCTGCTGAGCTGGAGTTAACTTGTTTAGATGCCAGCTTGCGCCCACCAGACTGGGAGATCCTTAAGGGCGGGGAAACTGCCTTAACCACCACCTGGCTCATAACAGGTGCTTAATAAATGTCTTATCCATTTGTTTTCTCAGTGCCAGATATAGTGCTTAACACGTAATAGGTGTTCTTGTTATAAAATAAGTAAATGAGTGAAAGAAAGAGGGTGTGAGTGATGGCTACTGAGGCCAAAAAGAATAATCTTTCTCCATAGCATAGTAATAAGACAATTAGTCTCTTCAGAGGTTGAACCTATAGCCTGTACTTTGCAAAACTCAGTTTAATCCAAGTGAGTTAGTCTCACAATGGAAATGACTTGGCCTTGGCCAGTCCTCCACAAATGTCACAGAACTTCAGTCACTTCCCTGTTGCTGTAATTTCCCCTATTAAAAACAAAATCAAACATAACCAAGACTCAGATATTATAGAAATTCATCTAATAAAGCACAGCTCAAGGCAGTTCTTTCTGGTCTTGTCTTTGCTGGGTTTCAGCTCTCCTGACCTTTAATATTTTTCTCTACAGTAACTTCTCAGCTGTCACAGAAAATGCCATTAACACAGCAACTAATTCAGCCTCCTGAGAATCAGACTTTAAGCTCCCCGAGGGCCAAGTACTAGGCACTCTAAATACATGGGGAATAGACAGGAGACTGAAGAAGCAAATGTAGCTTTTCCCAGGAGGGGAGTTTTTCCAAAAAATAAATAAATAAATAAACCCTAATGTAGACAATTAAAGGAGGCTGTGGTTTCCAGCCAGCTGGAGAGGTGAAGAATGAAAATAACTAGAGATGTGTTTGAGAAGAACCTGTTTGGGAACTGGAGGGAAGCCCAATATGGTATTAAGCCCCTACTTGCAAAACTCAATTGAAACAAGTCCACATTCAAACAATTGTGGTTTCTTTGAGCTCAGAAGACAGCTGTCCAGTAAGATGACTTACCAGAGAGGCTAAATGTATATGTTGCCTTGTGAGCAAGTTTTCCGCATGTGGGAATAAATTACTCAACCTGTTGTGGACACAATAGATGATATTTACATTAAATGGAAGAACTGAGCAATCAACCATATTCCACCACTGCTCACCCACCTCCCAATGGGAGGATTTGCTCAGTTTCTGTTTCTCTGCTGATCTCCACCTTTCCCATTCATTCTCTGAATAGACAGGGACACAGGATTGTCTTACGAAGATCCCACCCTGTGGCAGGTACCCTTGGCTGCCCAGCTCTCAGCCTTTCCTGCCTACCTTCCTTGCTGGTGGAAGCCTGACCTTGTTTGGGCATTCATTCTCCATGTATGTGTGTAGGCTCCCAGGTGATGAGTGTTAGGTAGCTTAAATCAATCATGGTAAGTCCATTCTCCTTACCGGACACTGGTGTGCACACAGCCTGATCTAGCCAATGAGATATAAGTAGACGATATGAGCAGTGGGTCAGGGAGGATATTTCTTCCCTAATAAAAAGGCATGTGGAAGGAAATACCCAACCTATTTTGTTGCTAGATAGCTCACATCTTGTCTGCAGTAACTCCTATAGTTAAACCGTCTTTGGCTCACGGTAGCCATCTTGCTACCAGGAGGAGTGAGCTTTCCCACACCTTGAAGGCAGCAGAAAGATGGCAAGCACCTGGATCCTTGATGACCGTGTCTTCCCACAGAAATCGTCAAACTTGCCTACAGACTTCTTGCAGTGTGAGATAGCTTCTTGCTGTGATGAAACAGACTGTGGCTAGCTAATTTACTTGTTAAAGTGATACAAGTGAGTCTGATCCCTATTTCAAGGCAAATTTTTATTTTCTGAAATATTCCTGCTTTAGCAGTTTTATCTAGTGTCTTTTGAGAAAATGAAGCTAACATGGTAGTCAGTTTTGCATAAACCAAATGCAACATCCAATAAAACCATTAAGAATGCATAGTTGAAAGTACAAGTTGGTATACTTTCTCTGTCAAAGGCCAGGTAGCTCATTAAAATCTTTCATATTTATGGGCCAACTTAGTCTCTGTTGCAACTACACAACTCTGCCATTTCAGTGCAAAAGCAACTACAGACATTACATAAATGACTGGACATGGCTATGCTTCAATAAAACTTTATTTTCAAAACACGCAGAGGGCCAGACTTAGCTTACAGGGTGTAGTTTGCCAGACCTGGTTTAGAGTTCCCAAAAGATGCATTGCAACACCATGAAAAACCTTATGATGGCTTCCTTTTATGACTGGGGATTACCTACCTTTCTGACTTTGGTATCACTCTTTACCTTGATGCCAGCCACTCTGGTCTTCTTTTTGTTAATCTGCCAAGCTTTCCCCCCACCACCCTCCCAATTTCAGGGCCTTTGCATTTGATGTTTTCTTTTCCCAGAATGCTTTTCCCTTGTCATGGCTAGCTTTTATTTTTTTAAATTGGGGCATCGTTGTTTTACAGAGTTGTGTTAGTTTCTACTGTACGGCAAAGTGGAGTTCCCTGTGCTATATAGCAGGTTCTCATTAGTTATCTATTTTATACATATAAGTATATATAGGTCAATCCCAATCTCCCAATTCATCCCACCCCTCCTCCCCGCCTTGGTGTCCATACGTTTGTTCTCTACGTCTGTGTCTCTGTTTCTGCTAGCTTTTTTCTCATCATTCAGGAGTAAATACTGATAACACTTTCTCAAAGAGGATTTTCCTCAGCACTTAATCTAAGAATCCCACTTTCCCCTAGTCACTTCCCTGTCTATTATCTGCTTCATCTTCTTTGACTGTATCAGTGTCCATCTCCATCTCCCCACCATCAACCCCTGTACACCTTAGAAGTCAAGTTTCTAAAGGGCAAGGCCCGTGATGATCTTGGTCAGCACTCAATTCCACAAGTCCAGAAATGAAGTAGAAAGTAAATATTTGTTGATTACCGCATGAATGAAACTCTTGTGGGCTATTGTTGGCTTAAGGAAATGTTTTTTTGTTTGTGTTTTTAAATTTTATTTATTTATTTTATTTATTTTTGGCTGTGTTGGGTCTTCGTTTCTGTGTGAGGGCTTTCTCTAGTTGCGGCGAGCCGGGGCCACTCTTCATCGCGGTGCGCTGGCATCTCACTGTCGCGGCCTCTCTTGTTGCAGAGCACAGGCTCCAGACGCACAGGCTCAGTAGTTGTGGCTCACGGGCCTAGTTGCTCCGCGGCATGTGAGATCTTCCCAGACCAGGGCTCGAACCCATGTCCCCTGCATTGGCAGGCAGATTCTCAACCACTGCACCAGCAGGGAAGCCCAGGAAACGTTTTTAAAAATTTTCACATATTTAATACAAAACAGTGCTTTCCTAATCTTACAGTATACTGCTCTCTGCAAGATGGCTCACACATGACTCCCTGTAAAGTTTTATCTATCAGTAGCAAAAGTATGTTATCTCTAAACATGTAGCTGGACGACTAATAGAAATGTTAATAATTACTGACCACTTGACACTCTGGGTCAAGAAGTTAAGAAAAGTTGGGAGGAGGGTACTTTCTTATTCTACCTACCAGATAATTCTGGAAACACTAAAATGGCCTGCTTGTCATATTGTGAGCTTATTAGGGCTTTCTTTCCATGAAGAATCAAAGCAGGTAGCTGTGGCCTAGATCCAGGTTAAGACCTGAGACCACATTGTACTCAAAGGTTGAGCTGTGTTTTGGGAGCCAGGAAATATCTGCTTCCTTGAATAATACAAATAAGGGAGAGGAGAGTCCAAGCTTGTGTGAAGGATCTTTTTGCTTTTTAAAATCTTGCGCAATGATTTTCAACCAGGGCTCTGACCATATGAAAGGACTACTTTACTCCGCTGACCCATACAGGACTTAGAAAGCCCAAATACACTTACAGATAGAATGTAACACAGTTGGAAGAAAAAGGGGAAAGTAGGGGTGGAAAGTATATTTGTTTGGGGCTGTTTCCTAATGTGAGTTAAGACTAGATTTTCCAAAGTTTTGGGTCATCTTCTCCACACCCCTCAGAGTGAGTCATCCCCACCCTTAACAATCGCCTGCCTGGCCGTGGGCCACTTGCCGGCCCTTCTCACACCAGGAAATCGAGTTAAAATGCAAGCCCTGGCACTTGACTAAATTTTTCTAAGCCCTCTCATTAAAATCTGTGACTCTCCCATGAAACTCGCTCCCAAATACTCCTTTTAAAATCCCCCAAGGGATACGATAGAGAAGAAAAATGTCCTCGAGAAAAGGGAAAAAAATGAACAGAGCTCTCATTAGTACTTGGCTTTTCATTGACCTCAAACTTATTCACCCAACTGAGGATCACTCCCCAGCGTGTTGAAAGTCTGCTCTCTCAATTTCAAGTGGAAGCAAGAACCATCTCTGTTGCTCAGGGAGTAGAGATGGAGCCAACCTATGTGCATGAGTGCTGGCCGTTTCAACTGGCCACAGCCAGGTCTCCTGTGTTTATGTGGCAGGCATCGTGAGCCACAGTGGAAAAGGCTGACTGTTTTGGTCCAGCCCGAGCAGCAGCAGAGAGAGCAAACAAAAGTGTGTACAAAATAACATAAATACAAGGTGGGTATTGCATGCGGTTGGGGCAGCCACTGCTAATTCCAGCCAAGTATGACCACAGAAGAATGTAGGCCCAAAGTTGCCAGATCTTCTGATATTTTTTTCCCCAAAATCCATAAACTTGGATTATTCTTCCAATTTCTAAATGTTAGAGCAATAAAAAAAAAAAAGGGGGGGCCCAAGCCAAGTGTGTCCACAAGGCTAGATTGGGCCTATGGGTTGCCTGTCCGTGGCCACTGTGAAGCAGTCTCATAAGTCCATATAGAGACCTATGAGCTGGGATGTCCTCAGAGACCATCATCCACAACCTCCCTGTTGGAAGGGCGGTTTGTAGCATGTTAAGGTATGAGTCCAAAGCTGCAGATGCCAAAGCTTCTGAGTTGCTACTCCCATCTTGACCATGACCAAGAAACTATTCTCTTTTTTAATTAAAAAAAATGTAAATTAAAGCATAATTTTTAAATTGAAGCATAATTGACTTACAATATGTTATTAGTTTCAGGGGTACAGCACAGTGATTTGGCATTTTATACCTTACAAACTGATCACCATGGTTAAGTCTAATAACTATCATCATACAAAGTTATTGCAATATTATTGACTATATTCCCTGTGCTGTGCATTACATCCCTGTAACTTATTTTATAACTGGAAGTTTGTACCTCTTAATCCCCTCCACCTATCTTACCCAAACCCATTCCCCTCTTCTCTGGCAACCACCAGTTTGTTGTCTGTATCTCTGAACCTCTTCCTGTTTTGTTTCGTTTGTTCGTTTGTTTTGTTGTTTAGATTCCACATGTAAGTGAAATTATATGGTGTCTGTCTTTCTCTGACTTATTTCACTTGGCATAGTGCCCTCTAGGTCCATCCCTGTTGTCACGAGTGGCCAGATTTCATTCTTTTTTATGGCTGAGTGGTATTCCATTGTATATATCTACCACATCTTCTTTATCCATTCATCTGTCGATGGACACTTAGATTGTTCCGTATCTTGGTTATTGTAAATAATGCTGCAGTGAACATAATGGTGTGTATATTTTTTCGGGTTAGTGATTTCATTTTCTTTGGTTAAATACCCAGAAGTGGAATTGCTGGATTCTATGGTAGTTCTATTTTTAATTTTTTGAGGAACCAATCTCCATACTGTTTTCCATAGTGGCTATACCAATTTATATTCCCAACAGAGCCCGAGGGGTCCCTTTTCTCCACATCCTGACCAATGCTTTTTTTATTGATGATAGCCATTCTGACAAGTGTGAGGTGATATCTCATTGTGGTTTTGATTTTCATTTCCCTGATGATTAGTGATGTTGAGTATCTTTTCATGTGTCCGTTGGCTATCTGTACATCTTCCTTGGAAAAAACATCTGTGGTCCTCTGCCTATTTTTAATGGATTTTTTTTTTTTTTGATATTGAGTTGTGTGTGTTATAAGAAGGTTCCCTGCTTTGCTCATTCCCCACCTTTGATGCACATGAGAGCAACGTATAAAAATGGGGTTAACTGTTTGAGATTTTCAGTCCCTTTTCTATCATGGTTGACATGCTGGGAGTGGGAGGGATAAAAACCTGATTTTTACGAGTTAAGAATTTTTTTGCCTCTATATAGAAATGGTTGGACTTCTTTGTCTAAACTTAGACTTCAGCTCAAATCCCTTGCATTTTCTTTCCTTAGGCTCTAGCCAAACATGAGCCTCAAACTGATGAAAGTTTTATGTTTCCGATTTTGCCCCTGGTTCCCAGAAAATAAAAATTAAGACACAAGAGTATCTCATGTTGGCATAACATATGCTTTCAGATAGTTAAAAGTTTGTGTTTTCATTAATTAAATTTCCTTCAAAAGCCTATGATTTAAGTTAAAGACAAATGAGTTTTGTTAAACTAATGACTTATAGTTAAAATATTTCTGCACATGTCATGAAACTAGAAGTGCCACCAAGTTCTTTATCAGTAAACCTCTTCCTCTACCTCGCTTCCCTCTAGCAGCTCCTTGTGCCTCACTCGGTCTCCTCTTTGTGTTGAGAATGGAATTCCCTCCAGGAAGCAGCATTTGACCCCAAGGGCTCCCTGCAGAGGTGGTCCCTGTGCTGTGGTCCCTGCTGGCATGAATGAGGCCTGGATGTAAGAGGAGTCCCGCTGTGCTCGCTTGACCCTGCTGCCCTTGCTCCAACCCCTAGAGAGTTCTGTCTGTCACACTCTGTGTTTGAGGACTCCCTCAGATCCTCATGGTCACCCCTCTCCAATGCACAATTATTTTGAGCTGGTTAAATGTTGCTTACAGGGATCTAAGTTTGCCTTTGTTTTGAGCCCTGTATCTCCTTCTAGATATATGTTGACGACTTCTTTTAAATATTCTTCTCATTCTTAAAAATGTGGAAAACTATGCAGTGGCAAATGGATTCCCAGGTTCTAATTTATATCCAGATGTAACCACTGTAGATATATTGGTTTATTTCCTTAAGACATTAAACATAGATATAATTTTGGTTTTGCTTCAATGACCCCATTTATTGTAAAAACACACCATTGATTTAATTTGTGCTCCTAGAACTTAATGAGGCTGGCTCCTTGTCATCACTCTTCTTAACTCAAATGTTACCACCTCAGATAAACCTCCTTGATGACCTTTTCTAAAGTAATCATCCCCTCACCTGTTGCACTCTGTCACATCCCCCTATATTGTTGTATTCGTAAGACTTAATACTATGTGAAGTCATCTGTGTCTCTACTCATCTACATTTATGTATTAACAACCCTCACTAGAACATAAACTCAGGAGAGTAGGAAACTTCTCTGTCTTGTTCACTGCTCTGTCCTCAGAGCCTAGAATAGTGCCTCTTCTCTCTTCTCAAACCCTGCTAAAATGACAGTACAAGGATTTTTTAAGAGTTATCGATTGGCAAGGACAGGAAGCAGGGGTGAGAAGAAAAGTGTAGTGGAGGGACTTCCCTCATGGTCCGGTGGTTAGGCCTCTGTGCTCTCACTGCCGAGGGCTCAGGTTCAGTCCCTGGTCAGGGAACTAAGATCCCACAAGCCACACAGTGCAGCCAAAAAATAAAAAGTAAATATAATAAAGTAATACGCATTTAAAAAAAGAAAAAGAAAAGTGTAGTGGAGGTGAGGGGTGGTGCTAGAAAAAGTAAATATGTGCTGATGGGTTCCTGTACCAGCCTTCCAGGGTCCTGGTGAACCCATCTTCCCAGAGTGTACACTCTAACTCTGATTTAGTATCCTTTCATCTCGACGGTGCTGATCCTGGATCTGGTCTAAGGATCATGAGCTTAAATATGTTTTTCTGCCAGTAAAAAGATGAAAGAATCAATTCCTTTAGCCCCATCTTTTCAGAGATGCCTGTTGTTAACATTTGAGCAAACTTCTAATCTTGTTTCCATACTTTCTGTTTTTACATAATTAGCATTGCACTCATCCAAATAGATACTGATGCTGCTGGCAAGCTAATAAGATAGACTTCATGCTTTTGCCTCTTAAATCCACCAAATAGTGTACTTAAAAGGAAAGTCAAGTCAATAATATTAAAAGAGATACAGAAGCCAAACGGGAAACTGGTAGAGAAAAGTTCCTATTAATTTATATTTTTAATATTTCTTATTCTTTGTGTCTTATTACAAATGACATTTATGTGATTAAAAACAGGTTATTTCCTAGTAGCCCTTCTCCTCCTATTACATATTTTTCATCTGAATGTATTACTTCTCAGCTTGTGACACAAAAGTTGGTGACTGTGGAAATGATTATAATGTCATGAAAGATTGTGGCTTTAGAGGGAAAATAACCAGCAGGGACAGAGCCTAAGCCACAAAGTTCCAGTGTTGCTGCAAATCTCATTAGAAGAAATAAAAAAGGGCATTGACCCCATAATGTGAACTGACCCCATAAATGTGAACTGGTTTAAACCCTCTTTCATGCACATCTCTGAAACTACAGGCTGGGCGTCTATTGGGAACAAAAAGTGAAGGCTCAAACTATTCCACAGTCTTTGAAGTGAGTCAGGGATAATTTAGGGAAATGGATCTATAGCCAGATGAATTTCTGAAAACCAAATCCTGTCAAATTAAAATACTTCTTTTATAACTTTGAATATGGTAATTAAGGATGGAGTAAGTCATCTTTAAATGGTTGTGATATTTCTAAGTGAAGAGGGAAAAAATGTTAGTTGATATTCTTTTAAGAGAATGGCTCAGATTTTAAGCAATTCTTAGGTTCATGCTCAGTATCTTTTCAATAGTGGGGCTTCCCAGCTTTCCACATTCATAATGAATTGGTGATATGTCTTCTTCTTCTGCAAATGATGGAATGAGACCTTCTTGGATGACTTCCTTGCAGAAAACCACTTTAAACTTTGATATAATGTAAAAAGCTGGAGATACTGGAGAGTGAACAAGAGACGCTCCAGTAGGAAGGACGCACTTACAGGAGGGTAGAAGTGGAGCTGTATAAATTAAGTTCCATGTTCACAGCTTAGGCTAAGGACAGATGACACAGCATACTCAAGGCAGCAGGGGTGCTTGTGAAAAAAAAGAAAGTCTTTCTGGCCAGGAGAACCAAGATACACTGAAAAGAGTGGAGGAATAGCCAAAAGGAAAGATCTGGAGAGAGAGATGTAGGGAATGCCCAAATTCTGTCTACCCATATCTGTGACTGTCTCTTAAGCTATCATGCATGGTGTAGACTGAAAGCAACTAAGCTGAAGACAGAAGAGATGAACAGAGACTACAGCTGCCACCTAAGAAACAGTTTGGTGTTGAAGTTCATAAGATAATTGCCACCCAAAACAAAAGAAATAACACTTGATGGAGGAAAATAACAACATCCAGAATCTCCACTACTTAATATTCACAATGTTTAGGATACAGTCCGAAATTATCCAACATACAAAGAATCAAGAAAATGGGACATGTTCTCAAGTGAAAAGAAGATCAGTTGAGTCTGACCTCAGAATGATCCAGATGTTGGAACTAAATGACAAGGATTTGAACATGGTTATTATAACCTAAATGATGCATAGGATGAATGAAAAGATAAGAAATTTCCTCAGAGAAATAGAAACAATAAAAAAGAATCAAATGGAAGAAAAAGAACCAAACGAAAATCTAGAACTGAAAAATATAATATCTGAAATTAAAAATAAACTGGACAGACTTCAGAGTTGAATGGGGATGTAAAATAAAAGAGCAAGTGAATTTGAAGATAGCTTAGTAAAAAATTATCCAATGTGAATAATGAAGAAAAAGATTGAAAAACAACAAAAAATGAGCTGCAGAGACCTGTTAGATAATATCAAATAGTCCAATATATGTGTAAATGGGATTCTATAAAGAGAAGGGGGAGAGAATGAAAGAGTGAAAATATTTGAAGAATTCATGACTAATTACTAAATTTGATGAAACAAAAATGTAAAGATACACGATGATCAATGAAAACCAAGCAGAATAACCATAAAGCAGCCCTCACCAAGGCTCATCATAGTCAGACTATAGAAATCCCAAGATAAAAAGCAAACCTTCAATGCAGCAAGAGAAAAATGACACACTACATACAAGGGAAGAGTGCTCTGGTTACTGGATGGTTTCATGGCAGGAACTATGGAGACCAAAAGAGGGCAGAGCAACTTCTCTAAAGTAATAAAAGAGAATAAAAATAGTCAAGCCAGAATTCATTACCCAGCAATCGCCCTGCAAAATAAAGACTAAGTAATGAAATTTTCACATAAAATGAAACTAGAATAAATTATCACCAGCAGACCTGAACTTCAGGATACCCTAAAGGAAGTTCTCCAGGATGAAAGGAAATGATATAAGATAGAAACTCAAATCCCCAGAAAAGAATGAAAAGCACTGGAAATGGTAAATATCTGAGTAAACACAGAAGACTTTCAAAACATTTGCCTTTTCCCTCAATTTATTTACAAACCATGTAACAGTTTAAAGCAAAAATTGCAACATTGTCTTGTGAGATTTATAATGTATGTAGATGTAATACAAATAACCCTTTAGCATAACGGAAAGCAGGGTAGATATGGACCTATCTGGATACAACACTTCTATAATTTATCTGAAGTGGTAAAATATTAACTGCACATAGACAGTAAATAGTTATGGATGTATACTGTAATCCCTAGGGCAGCCACAAAAAATAATAATACAAAGAAATATAGCTAAAAAGCCAATAGATTCAAGGCACATATGTTAGGAAAATATGAGAACCCTATGCTGTTCTTGATGACATTCTCTAGTCATTCCTTGAATTAGACTAATTATTATTATTATTAATGATAATAATGAGTGAAGCCTAACTCATGGAATGACCAAAGGATGGAAACCTCCTTCTGTCATCTTTAATATTTTACATTATAGATGCCACAAATAAAGGCAACAAAAGCAAAAATAACCAAGTGAGACTACATCAAACTAAAAAGCTTCTGCACAGCAAAGGAAGCCATCAATGAAATGAAAAGGCAAACTACAGAATGATAGAAAATATTTGCAAATCATATCTGACAAAGGACTAATATCCAAAATATATGAAGAACTCATACAATTCAATAGAGAAAGACAACGTGGTTAAAAACTGGGCAAAGGATCTGAATAGACATTTCTCCAGAGAAGACATACAGATGGCCAGATACATGAAATGTCCTCCACATCACTAATCATCAGGGAAATGCAAATCAAAACCACGATGAGATAATCACCTTACACCTGTTAGAATGCCTATTCTCAAAAAGGAAAAAATAACAAGTGTTGGTGAGGATTTGGAGAAAAGGGGACCCTTGTACACTGTTGGTGGGAATGCAAACTTGTGCAGCCACTATGGAAAACAGTATGAAGTTTCCTCAAAAAATTAAAAATAGGACCCCCATATAATCCAGCGATTCCACTTTTAGGTATTTAACCAAAAGAAATGAAATCACTATCTTGAAAAGATATATGCATTCCCATGTTCATTGCAGCATTATTTACAATAGCCAAGACATAAAAACAACTTAAGTGACCATGGATGGATGAACAGATAAAGAAAATGTGATATATAGGGAGATATATAGATGTACACACAAAATTGCATGTGTATATGTGTGTGCGTGTGTGTATATACATGCATATACATAAAAATACACACAAAGGAATATTAGTCAGTCGTTAAAAAAAAGAGGGAAATCCTGCCATTTGTGACAATATGGATGGAACTTGAGGGCATTTTGCTAAGTGAAATAAGTCAGAGAGAGAAAGACAAGATCTCACTCACATGTGGAGTCTTTAAAAAAACAAAAAACAAAAAACTGAACTTATAGATACTGAGAACATATTGGTGGTTGCCAGAGGCCGGGAATGGGTGAAATGGGTGAAGAGGGTCCAAAGGCACAGACTTCCAGTTATCAGATAAGTAAGTCCTGGGGATGTAATGTACAGCATGGTGACTATAGTTAGCAAGACTGTATTCTGTATTTGATAGTTGCTAAGAAAGGAGATCTTAAGAGTTCTCCTGACAAGAGGAAATTTGTAACTGTGTGTGGTGACAGATGTTAACTAGACTTATTGTGATCATTTGCAGTATTTGCATATATCAAATACTTATGTTGTACACCTAAAGTGAAAAGAGTGTTATATGTCATATACGTCAATTATATGTCGGTTTAAAAAATGTTACAGTATAAAGCAGTACGTGGTATACGGTGGTGTGGACTTTCACATACATATGGTAAAGGCAAGGTAAGACCCCCCCTCCTTTTAGAAAGGAGAAAACTAACTATGCAGAGAGTAATGAATTGATGATTCCCAAAGAAACATTAGGTCAAAGAATCTTGCCCCAATACCGGTCTGTGGACCTCAGCTGCTTATCTAGAATGGACTAAAAGAATCTCTTCCGCTGATGACTACTGAGGAAGGCCTAGTTTCAGGGAGAGAACAGATAGATTATGGGTAGAATGACATCAGAAACAGAGCACATACCTATCGGTCATGTGTTTATGTGGAAGAATGCTATAGACCTCTGACGCTAGTTGATTATGATGAATTTTATTTTCACAGGGCAAAGTTCACAACTATTAGTAATGAAAGAGGAAGTAATCTGTAAGCAGGGCCTCTTTCAGGAAGGAGGTACAATTATCTCTATCAAGAGCCCAATCTTCAAAGCCTCTTCTGCCCACATATTCAAGACTATGAAATACCCATCTCTTTGGGACGACATTTGAGTAATCTTAACAGAATTTCACCGTAAATGGTCTTGTATTCATGGCAAAGAATAAATTTCTTTGTTATCTTGAGCTCAAGTACATAGAGAATGGGGGGATGTTCTGTATAGCAATTTGGCCCTTAATATGCTGAGCACTAACATTTTTAAAAAGCAATCTTTGAAAATAGATATCATATCTAAGCTGGCCATTCATTCTGTTTTTATGACTCACAGCAGTTTGGTTGGGCAGGGGGAGGGAGATGGTTGTGGAGGGGAGAAGTTGGTTATAAGTTTCAATAAATTAAACTTCATATGCTTTCATATTTTGCTTTGACTCTTAAGATATTCAGGTGACCAAAATAGAATTAGTTACCATTGATCAAGACAGGAACAATATGGGCTTAGAATTTTTCGTTCATCATCTACAGAAGACGTTTATATAATAGTCTAATGGAGCATTTGACTTGCTGACTAGGTTGCTTTCAGTTCTTAGGTCCTAGGACTCATTGAAGAGTTCCCAAGGAAAATGGGATGATGGTGATTTGTGCGTTTTGTTTGGTCCCTGTTGTATGCTAGGCAATCTACGGAGGGATTTACACTTGTCATTTCATTTAATCCTCAGATCAGCTCAGTGAGGCAGTTGATATTATGCCCATTATACAGAGGAGGAAATTGAGCTTTTCCAAGTTGGACAGCTAGTAAGTGGTAGAACCAAGGTGTGGACCCAGATCTACCTAACTCTAAAGCCCATCTCTCCTCCCACTCCTCTGAATCAATTTGTTCTCCTTCTCTTTTATAATACATACTCCTTATGGGCCACCTGACACCTAAATTGATTTTGAGAACACCAGCATTGCATTATAACCACCTCAGTGATGTTATAAGAAAGGATCAGGGGCATTTCAGAATTTCAGTTCAAAGAAATCATTTGATGCCCTGCGTGTCAAGGTTATGAATGCCAATTTGTTAAATGCTCTCATCTTAATGCAGATTGCCCTCCAAGAGGAGGCAGTCTATGCTTCCAGATGGTCAGGTCCCTGAATTTCTTAATCCACATGATATCTGGCAAAGTGATGTAATCAGGAAGTGTCTGAAATATTGGAATGAAAATGATCTAAGCATAAACAGGATTGTTTGATAGGTGGCTGACTAAATTAAAGTACAATCAAATAGAATACCTTTTTCAGACTATCACATTGCTTAACATAGAAAATCTTCACTCCACTGTTCTTATCTAGTACAGCAGGAAATCTCTACTGTTTGTCTGAATTGCAGACAGATGTTGCTTTATGCCAATGATTCTTGTCTCCATCAAACCCAAAGTTCACTTTTCTAAAAAAATAACATCTTCTTGACCATCCTGTATAGAAATTCATAGATTTGATAACTCATATAAAATTTTAGAAAAGAATACAATATCCTATATGTAATGTAAAAAGGGAAATAAAAGTCATAACATTTCATCAGTAAAAATCTCAGGTGTGACAACCATAGAAGAGATTTTTTAAGACACAGCGTATTACCATAGATATTGCTATTAATAATACTGATAGTATGTATTACCATGTATGCAACCACAGTGCAGCTTGATACAGGTGTGTACACTGGTGACTCAAAAACTGCTTAGTGTATTGCTATCTGTGGTGTGACTTTTTTTTTTTTTTGCTCTTCCCTCCCACCTTCCCAATGATGACAGCCTCTTGGTAAAGTTCCAAGGAAATCAAAAGCCAATCTCCTTCTTTGATTTTTACAGTAGTTGCATTCCTGGAAAATTCAGACTGCATTAAAACTGTATAAAAACATTTCGTGATTATGTCTAAAAGAGTTGGTTTTAGGCTCCACGATGTCTGTCAGGAGAATGCTTTGTTGTGTAAGACTGTCTAATCTAGCCTCCCTGGACCCCATTCACTAAATGCCAACCACATTACCTCAATCACTGGGACTAGCAAAAAGTGCCCCTACAAATTGCCAAAACATTTCTAGGGAGGTGGTATTCCCCCTCCTTGAAAACCACTGCTTTGGGCAGCCCACTGAGTTCCTGAAAAGCTGTGTGTAAATTTAATTTTCTTACCTGGATCTGCATTTTCACATATTAAGCTTTCGTAAAATGAGGTACATTTTTAAAAAAGACAAAACCGGTTTCTGTGGCATGAACAAAAATGTCCCTGATTCACTGTAAGTAATGTTCTTGATTCACCCTAGGTAGTGACATAAGACACTATGCACTGATGTCTGCCAAGGGAGAACTCAGAGTTAACTTACATATGTACAGAAGCTGGTAAACAAAGAGCAGGTGGACCACAAGTATGATAAAGATGCACTGGCACAGGTACAGGCATCTGTATATTCAGCTGACTCAAGGGCTAGGCAAAGGCCCTTGGCTGTCTCACAGGTCCACGGGGTCAGCTCAGGAAAAAGGTGAGCCCAGGGAGAGGTGGATGTCTCCTAGCCCAGAGTTGCTAGGAGACAAAAAGTCTGTGAAGGAAACAAAGGATGTGAGTCAGGGTAGAGTTTGAATGTGTAAATGTAAACGTAGGGTTAAGGGTAGCAGTGATGTCACTGTCAGCCCAGGTGAAGGTGACCAAGGCTCTGAGAACTACCTGGTAGATACTGCTTCTTGAGTTACATGCTCTTGCATCTGGATCTTGAACTGGAGGGAGCTACTGATGGATGGCCCAGAAGGATATTTTAGTCCCCATCCTGGAATGGTAGCAGTGCATGGTTTATTAGCTTCTTTCCCTCGCTGTTCGCAAGACACTGTCTGCTACCTTTACATCTCAGGAAATCCAACCCACTTCAGCTGTGTGAGGCAGACATCTGTTCACCATATTTCACGGAACAGGGGAGTGTCTGTTTTTCTGTCTCTTTGGGAGAAGGAATGGTGGGCGTGACTCCACACAGAAATTCTGGCAAGCCAATAAAGACCACCGTCCAAGCTCCTTCAAGCTAACCACGCACGGCTCAGTCTTACTGTAGTTTGCATGCCTGCCTTAGATTCCCCTCTTTAAGAAGCCTCCAAAAATCAGGCCCAGACAGACTCCAACACCTATTCATCTGAAGTTTACTAGGCAATGTGCCTGGTGTCATTTGAGAGAGCTGTTTGGCAGCCAGCATTTTTTTTTTTTTTTTTTTTTTTTTAATGACATGATTGCCCAGGCTTTCAAATCCCATTATGAAACTTTTCATCCTTTACTTGGGGCTTTTTCTTTTTTTAATCTGCCATTTTAGTTTGATGGAAAGAGATGACGAGGAGAAGTATTTGCAAAATTGCTCTTTGGTGCCAGATGATGCAGTGAGGCATGATTGCTGAACACATTTGGGTGATCTATAGTTGGCCCATTCTTTCCTGTCCTGAAACTCTTAATGACTGACAGAGTTGGCTATCAGGGAAGCCACCCCTGGCATGGATAGGAAGAGGGTAGGACGAATTCCAGGGCAGCTTGGAGAGTCATTAGAAGAGCTCTGGGGAGCTGCCTTGGGGCTAGCTCCACCCTTGGTCACAGAAAACAAGGAGACCCCTAGCTGTGTCCTGCCATGCATTCAGAACGCTGCATGGAGACAGCCCATCTGTTATTAGAAACAGTCACCAGCCAACAGCAGTGTTATGCCTGCTGCTTCACTATGGTAACACATAACTTCAGGGCTGTAATATGATCCACTTCACATCAAGGGGAAGATATGGTACATCATACCTACCCTAAGTCAGAACACGGGCTTCAGAACTGGCTTTAAGAGAAACAGTCATATCTTCTCATGGACGTCCTCTTAGGTGTTTTCAGGCATCAGACAGTTCTTCTCTCATATCAGCTTACCTATAGAAAGCTGTAGGTGATGTTACAGCGTGGTACTCACATCTTCTCAAGTGTTCATATACATTCGGTTTGCTGGGAGAAGTAGATGCAGGATTCCTGGGGCACTCGGCCTCCTGAGAGCCAGAAGGTTATTTGTCTTCACAGCTGTGACCGAGCATCTAGCATGGTACCTGGCTACGTAGTAGGAATGAATAAACATGGAAGGCAAACAATGGCTGAGTGGACAAGCCATTCCTCCCTCCTCCCACCTCCTTCTCTCTCTGACACCCCCATCCCACTACACCCCCTCCCATTTCTCCGAAAAGCTGGGTCAAAGTCAGTATAAAATCTAGTCATAGAATAGACATAGTCAGTGTTAAGTGGCTTAAAGAAGTGGTGTACATATTGGTTATGAGTTTGGACTTGGGAGTCAGGAAGACCTGCATTTAAGCCTTATCCTCTACCACTTGTTGTTTGGGTGACCTTGGACAAATTGTTTAATATCTCTTAGCCTATTTCCGAATCTAGAAAGTGGAGATAATAAGAGTCCCACCTTATCCATTTGTTATGAGGATTAGAGATAATTCATGTAAAGTGCTTGGCACTGTGCCTGGGATTTTAGTGTTCAGTTTATTATTTTTCCATAGGCTGTTCATTACCACTATGTGGGTATCAGCCCAGGTAGGTGACCACAGCTAGGCCTGTGCCTCTCCGAGGAAAATAGCTATCTCCTTCATCTCTGGAGCAACTGGAATGATTCTTTGTACTGACTTGACCATTGATTAGCTTGGTTGCTATGGTCACGATACTTAACCTTTGGGACTTCTTTGTTGTAGACAGAGATGGCTGCTCTATCTACAGTCAAAGATATTCACACATGAAAATGATTGAGAAGGGTCCTAAAGAATGAGTTTTTGGTTTATGCTATTGTCTAGATGCCTAACATTTTAGGATTAAGTTAGGGAGTGGGAAGGGACATAAAAGTCTGGGGGTCCTGTGGAACGTACATTAAAGGCATTTATCCCAACTTTACTGACTCATGCATCAATGAATTGAAGGATTCGTGATTCATAACAAAAAGGCCAACTGCTCTAGCTGTGTGTAGACCAGAAAACATGTCCTTTTGGGAAAACTAAATAAGTCACATGACATCAGTTTTTATTTCAGTGATGCTCCATGATGTTAAAGAGAAAATTGTTTTAGCTTTAGACAGTTAAAAACAAAAAACTCAGGCTGTATTATTTTCCACCAGTGTACAGTTTTTCACTCATACACAGTAAAACAAAATCACAAGAGTGGAAATGAAATGGCAAAGAAGGTAAAAGAAAATAGTGGATCCAGTCATCTTCATTATTATGTGAATGTCACTTGAGCATACCATGCTAAGCTCTGCATATATTATCTCACTTAATTCCAGAATATAGACACCATTATCTCTGTTTGTATGGGAAGAAGAAATTAAGGCTTATAGATATGAAGTAACTTGGCCAAGTCACAGGCTGTGAATTGCAGAGCCTTGCCCTTTTTTTGATGTCTACTTTCCTTGTTTTGTTTTCTCAATGACGGTTGAGGTCATCCCCTCTTGGTGACAGAGCACGAGGTAGAGTGACGTTTATAGCACTGGATGACTCAGATTGCTATTAATCTCCTCTTGGACTGGCAAAAAGTCAAGAATGATCTCGTGCCATTGACACGGGCTATGCCTCCATAGCCATAGATCTGAATCACTCTGCAGTGACTGAGGTTCTACCCCTCTTACATACCATCAGTGCCTTAATCCCTGCAATGATCTGTTGGGTGGCCTTTTGTCCATTAGCCTACTGTTCACTTTCCTTCATCATCATTTATGGAGCATGTCTTATAAGTAAAGCCCATCCATACTGGGCATATGGAGTCAGACAAGTGAAAAAGATTGTCCCTGTCCTCCAAGAGCAACTGCTTTAGTGAAATTGACATAAATGACTAACTAGGTAGGTCAGTAGGTAAATAAAGAGATGCATAGATAGATGAGACAGTGACAAATACAAGAATAAAAGCCAGAATAATGTGCTATGTGAGCAGGGATGGAAGGGTGACTAATTCCAGCTGAAGGCTGGGGATCTGCAAATCCCTCTTAGAAGAGATAGAATTTGATACGTGCTTTGAAAGATGAATGAGGGCTGAATCTGGGAGAAGGATCATGCTACCAGGCAGAGAAGGCTGTCTTAACTCTCAAATCCAGAGATGGCCATCTTGTCCGTTTTTTCCACTGAGCCCAGGTATAGTATGAATTCCCTTCCCTATACACTAGTCTAAGGGATCACCACCAATTCAACAGAACTGATTGATTTATGGGATGAATCCTCTTGACCGTTCCTGACTTAGCACTAGTGACTTCAAAGGCAGGACTGTTACGCTAAGAAGCGGGAATGGTTGCATCCCAGTAGACTCAAGTAAATGGCCATTTGGGTTCAGAGAGGGACTTCCAACAAAAATAAAGCACACAACACATGTAAGTACCTATTTAGAGATACGTCCTTGGAACCTCTTATCTCCTACCTTTCCCTCGTCTATACCTCTCTGGATGCTTTATTTAACAGAGACATTTCTTGTGCATCTATTTTGTGCAGGGCGCTTCGCTAGTTACCATACAAAGAAGTATTAAGATATGGCTTCTGTTCTCAAAGAGCCATCAACTAATGGGAGTAACAAGGCCAATGTTCAGAAAACTCTCTGTTCAAGTCCATATAATCAAAATGTCATCTGCATAAGCGTTTTGAAGTTCTCCACTATCCCATCTACCACAAAGTGAACTGGCATGAGAAAATTCTGTCTCTAAAATGTAGCATCTGGCCTCAAGAGAAAGGGACCCACACAATAAGAAATGACTTTTTTCTCTCAAGATTTCTCAGCTTTAGTCCATCTATGTGATTTCACATTCAAATGCAAGTTTTGAGATATATCCACAATTTCCCTTTGGACTGGGCAGCATTATAGGCTATGAATCCCAGTTGATCATCTTACCTGTAATAATGAGCCTGTAAAAGTAGGGGAAAAAAATGACAAGACAAAAATCGCTTTCTGAATTAATGTTGGAGCCAAATGGAATAAACTGCTTTTATATCTGACCCTGAATGTGCAGAAGAAGAATAGAGAAAGTCTATTTTCAACTAATTTAAATAAAAGATGAAATTGAAACAGAAAGCCAATAACCAAATTAGTCATCTGTTTACAGAGAAAGCCTACTCTACTTCATTGTTGTAATAGCAAACATCAATGGAGTAGAAAACTGACTGGTCTTCTTATATTGGGACGAAATCTGATGCTTGGTTGCTAGGGAAGCTCTGCTCATATTAGCCTTGACTACATCCTCTATAATGAATTAGAGCCTCTAACATCTCATCAGCACATCACAAACACAAGTTTTAAAAGCCATATTGAAAAATGTGAAATGTTGCAGTATTGTTAATGTTGTGAGAACAAGTGGTAAGAGGTCAAATTTACAGTTCTGCAATGGTTCTTTTGCATAGTACTTTATACTTCTATTCTTCTTTATGTATTTTCACCTTGCTTCACATTTTACCATTTCGATCTTTAATCATCTCTAATCCATTTTTTGTAAATGTTTTTATACAGGGGTATGTTGATTATTCTTGACCGAAGCATTTGCATAAACAAGTTTGAAGCTGTATTACCAATCTGCATATGGGTCATTCTGTCCAGTACAAATGTGATGATGGAACACACATAAAATTTGCATTTCTATCCATGTTAAAAATTATTTACAGATCTCATGTCTCTCTTTTACATAGAGAATTCATGGCGCTTAGATGTACAGCAAAGTGATTCCGTTACAGATACATACATATACTTTTTTAGATTCCTTTCCATTTTAGTCCATTACAAGATATTGAGTATAGTTCCTTGTGCTATACAGTAGGTCCTTGTTGGTTATCTATTTTATATACAGGAGAGTTCTATAATGTTTAAAGTGAACCTATTTTGTTTTGAAGGCATTTGACAAAGTGAAAATGCAGAGAGCAATATCCAAGATCAAATAGCAGACTGGAAAGTAAGGGATATAAGGAAAGAGGGAAATACTTACCATTTGTATCCAAAGCAAGACTTCCCAGATAATTCATCTGACTGGTCCAGTCGTGGATCAAGTAGTTTGATCCTAGCTTCATCAAATTGGATTACAATTAAGACTCTAACACACAAAATACATATTTTAAAATTTCTTCATTAACTGTATTGTGATTTTCAGATCTTAGAGTGGTGTAAATCAAATGTAATAGCAAGAGTAAAGAAAACAAAATCACAACATGGAGAAAGGGAGCAGTCAAGAGTCAGGGCATGCATGAGGGTAAACACTCCAAGCACATGCACTCAGATCCTCTCTATTGAAAAGGAATGTGCCACCACAGCATTCCAGGCCCCCCCTTTCCAACCTATAATTAATGTGTGTCTCCTTTGTGGCATGAAACTACAAATGTTCTCAGAGGTGAGCTACGGGCATTTCAGAGCATGGCACAGGGCTGGGGGGAGAACAACGTGGGTAGATGACCACACACCATCGTTTCCTTTTCTGATCTCACCAGAATGTCATCAGCAGAGCCACAGCCCAACAGGCGGGTAGTAGAAGATACGGAGATGCATTTTAAACAGAAAAAGGCACTCTATGCATATACAAGTATGGTAGATGTTGAGTCCCATGTGTTACTGTCTTTTCTCCTTATTTGTTTCAGTCCTTGAATGTTTTATTATAATTGATGTGTTCATTTTCTGTACTTATGCCCAGGAGTGTTGCAGTGAACATAATTTTAAAATTCAAGAAATCCATTAAACAAATAGTTTATGTTGATAAAATAGATTAATTCAAATGATTGAAAACACATAGTACCAGCTTTGAATGAAACAATTCTTTAAGAAAAAAAAAAAAAATCACATTATCAAAACTCTAGCCCCAGATTGCCACTTGATTAGTCTAAAAATACAAGATTGGCGTGAAGCCCAGAATGTTGGCAAGTGGAGCTTTGATTGACCTAGACAGACAAGGGATTCCAGAGCCGAGGGCCCCTTGTTAAACAAGGCCTGGCTGCAGTTGCCCAGGGTCTAAATTGGGGATCCATTAGCAGAGATCCACAGTGGACTTCAACTGTCACGATTTGTGTATACAGAGAGAACTTCTCTTTAGTCAGGATGGTGACTTCCTACCTGAGGCTTTCAATAGGCTGGGATTTTAGGTAGAGTTCATGTTGAGGGGAGAAATCAAAATTTAATTTGGTTGGGGGTGGGTACAATGTGTGTGTGAGAGTAATACAGATATAGCTAGAGTCGTTGGTCACTTTCTTTCATGCTAAATGTTTGAGGAATTGATTTCTCATAGATCTCTGTGTCATATGTAGAATGTTGAAAGGTACATGTCATTTATCTATCTATAACCAAGTGAGCCTGACTTGTACCAGCTAGCTAATCATGGATGACTGTAATAGCATTGGACACTTTGTCTTCATAGCTAAGTATGCCTTCTATACACTTTGCCCGTGACTTTAATTGGGCAATAAGAGTCCATTGTGATCTGAGCCCCTCCTGATCCTATGGTTTTTGTTTCTTTGTTTCTTTCTTTTGCCTGTCCCAAAGACTCTTTTCATGAAAGCTGATTTATCAGCCACAAAAAAAGTGAGATTTTGTATGATAATGTTTGTAAAATTATATGTGCAATTGCAACATAAACGTTTATTATTTATGCAGATCAAAATTGGTATATTAATCTAAAAGTACAAAGAGTGTGTTTCACTGTTTGTCTTATAAATTCAGACTGGTACTTGGAGTTTATAGTATCGACTAATTTCATATTTTGCATATTCAAATTCTGAGGACTGCAGTTAAATGTAATTCGTTTCAAAGGAAAAAGAAACATCCTTTTTATTTTTTTCCACTGACTTGCTTTACCCTCGTTTATTTTTCTGGGTTGAATTGCAGATAGACTAGTTTGAGAAAACAACAACCCTCTAGAATCTCTTGACCATTTTTTCCATAACCCCAATTGCTGCAGAGAGGATCTCTTTATTTGATTTATCATATAATCTCGGACTCCGAAACTGTTTTCTTATCCATAAACTGGGATAAAAATATCCTTCCTGCCTTCTTTTCACAAGTAATGTGAGAGTGTCCTTTATTGGTACTGAAAAATTTTTTCAAATATGCAGAGTGATACATAAATGTAAAGTGGTATCATCCATTGCTAATCTGCTTTTTTTTTTTAAAGCCTTCAATGTGTTCAGGAGTTTAACTAAATGTCATGTCATATTTTCTGAATGATTTTGTTGCAGTAAAAAAGCACCAGATTTAAGTGTAATTGAGTCAATTGAAATCTGGTTTCTGTTTGTTTAGTAGGATTTATCTGAATTACATCTATCTATGCTTATTCTCTGTTCCTATTCTCTCTTCCTTCTTCTTCATGTCCTTTGGACTTAACAAACAAAAGGATGGAGATGATAAAAAGAGGCCATAGTCCAGTTGTCTGCTTTGGGGGTTGGAGGGGTGATGGGGAGGAAACAAATCTCTGAAATCTTCAGTCCTGTGTCTCACTTTTGCCTATAAACAGCTGGGGAAATGGGAAACCCTGTTCTCTAAGGACCAAAATTGATTGAGCTTCTGGCCTCTCCACACAAGGGAGGTGAAACAGGAGCATCATCAGGTCTGGCTGCCCTGTCTTAGTGGGGCTTGTTTTCTCTCTATGTTGTCAAGTACGGGAGTCATAAAACAATCATCTTTACTGAACACTTGAAGAGCAGTTGGTCTGAACACAGAAGGAGAAATTGGAATTTAAACCCTACAGAGCCATTTCTAAGAACAGCCCCTTCCTGACAATGCCTTTCTTCATAGAGCTTCATGGAGTTCATAGAGTCAGCTTCAAAAGGGCCCCCGACGGATAAATGGGTGGCCACTGTTACAGAGCCCACTGAGAATTTGAGATGTCCAAGTGAAGTGGCTTTATAAAAGATCCTTGTTTTCGCTTAGGTTCTAAGTTATCTGCAGGAGGAAGGAAAAGTTACAATATAAAGCCAGAAACTTGACTGCCCTCTTTTTTGCATGGGAAGGGAATGTCAGAATCTCCCTCAGAAGAGAGAGCTTTTCATTCTGGAAAATACCTTGCTAGGATTCCT
Source organism: Balaenoptera borealis (assembly GCF_965194805.1). Classification (NCBI taxonomy): domain Eukaryota; kingdom Metazoa; phylum Chordata; class Mammalia; order Artiodactyla; family Balaenopteridae; genus Balaenoptera; species Balaenoptera borealis. The sequence goes on along the minus strand of NC_138867.1, from coordinate 121,999,429 downwards.
TGAGTATGATATGGGAACCCCTGCCCGCTTTCTCAGGGGTCATATTTCCAAAGAAATAAAAGAGGAGCTAAAGCGTCACACCTGACATAACAGGAGTGAAATTTATTTATTTATTTATTTATTTATTTATTTACTTACTTACTTACTTACTTACTTTTGGCTGCGTTGGGTCTTCGTTGCTGCGCGCGGGCTTTCTCTAGTTGCGGTGAGCGGGGGCTACTCTTCGACGCGGTGCGTGGGCTTCTCATTGCGGTGGCTTCTCTTGTTGTGGAGCACAGGCTCTAGGCATGCAGGCTTCAGTAGTTGTGGCACATGGGCTCAGTAGTGGTGGCTCACGGGCTCTAGAGCACAGGCTCTGTAGTTGTGGCGCACGGGCCCAGTTGCTCCGGGGCATGTGGGATCTTCCCGGACCAGGGATCAAACCTGTGTCCCCTGCATTGGCAGATGGATTCCTAACCACTGCACCACCAGGGAAGTCCCAGGAGTGAAATTTAAAAATGAGGACCCTGGCAAAGCCAGAGGGAGATGAGGAGAAAGCCCAGGAAAGTAACAGGAGACAGAGATGTGGGAGAAACAATGGCAAGTGGTGGAAGGACCACTGGCTGCGTGTTGCCTCTGTCCTTTCATCATTCACAACAGCCTTAGGGGCAGTAGAGGGAATCCAGGGACAGATTTGAGGAAAGAAAGCATGCCCTTTCCATGTCACCCTTCTGTTCCCATAGGAAAACAGAAAAAGTGCTATGGGAACAACAAGAACCAACTGACCAGCCCTCATTTTGGGAGTCTGGACCTTACCAACAAGGGGAAGGATGAGTGGGTGCTTACCACTTGTTCAGGAACTGCAGGCAGGGCATTCCTTAGAGGGAACAGGGTATGCAAAGACTTGGGGGTCTGAAAGGACCTGAGCAGCTTAGAGAAAAGCTCTTTAAATTGTGATGGCTCTTTTCAGGCATGCTAAGACATTTTTTCTTCACTGTTAAAAACTGAGGAACTCAAGAAGGAATTTAGGCAGGAGAAAGACAATCAGATTTGTGTCTTCAAAAAAGAGCTCTGGTGCATGCCTTCCAACCATTTATTTATTCAACAAATATTCATTGGGCTCTGATGTGCCAGAACCATACTAGGCGCTGGGAATACAGTGATGAATTAACTAGTTCTTGCTATTATGGCACTCACAGCTTGGTTAGGAGATAGATGTGTTCAAATTAGTCACAGAAATTAAAGTTTAATTATAAGTAGTGGAAAACTATAGAAGAGGGTGAAGAAATGCTTTGAGAATTAGAAGGGAGAACTAATTTTGTTTGGAGGTTGAGTGGGAATTGGGTCACATGAGGCCACCCAGCTGGAACTTGACAGATAGGCAGCCATTGGCCAAGCTAAGAGACAGACAATGTCTATGTAGACTTTGGGGGCGCTAGAGGCTTAACAATCAGTTAGGAAACTGTTCTAATGGTCCAGGCAAGTTCCTGTTTCCTCACCTACAAAAATTCAGGGGTTGGTCTCTGTTGGTCTCCAAAGCCACTTACAGCTCTGAATTCTACAGAATTAAGAGTCTGCTATGTGTTTGACATTGTGCTAGGTGCTGATTAGGAAGAAAATAAAAGATATATAGATATGAATCCCCAACAGAGTGACCGTCCAACAAATTGGACATTTGGTGCAGGTTTAGAGAGTTTAGCTCTAGGTTTGTGTTATGTTTTATAGAGACTTAACGGAATTCTTAAAACACTTTTAATCATTCCTTGTTGAAATGACAGATCCATCTACCACTCCCCAGGGCCCAACTTCTGTTTCTTAAGTCTTTTCTCTTGAATTGCCTCCAGTCATGATGGATGGATGGATGGATGGATGGATAGATAGATAGATACAGAGATACAGATATATTTGAAACTTAGAATGTCTAATACAGTACTGAACACCTGTAGGACTATACTGCTCTTCTTTACAGTAGAGATAAAGGTGTTATTAACCATCTGAAGAACTGGCATGTAATTGGTGACTAACTTACAGAAGCAGTGCCTTGCACATAAAAGGCACTCAAAAATATTTGGATGAAGGAATGAAATATTCATCTGCCTCAATGTGTTCAATTGAGAAAGAATCAGATGTCTGCCACCGACTCCCTAGGGCTGCGGTCACATCAGTGTGATTATGGCGCTCTTCTTTAGTGCTGCATGTGATGGACAAATTGTGTTCCCACTCTTCCCCAGCCCACTCTAAAGGAGTCTTGTTCTGCCCACTCATTTTCTCTCCATCCTTGATAAACTTCAAAGAGCTTCCCTCCCTGATTTTTAGGGCTTTTGTATTCAGAACTGGAAGAAAGTTGAAAAGATGCTCAGGCTAGGATTGAGGAATGAGTGGTATTATTTTTGTTTTATTTTTTCTTATTCATGGGCCACCCTTTCAGTAATTCTTACACTTGTGCATGAATAGGATCACATCATAATTTCTAATTATAGACACCATTTTAAATAAACTTTTACTTTGCTTGTTTGTTGATTTACTCACTTTAGCACCCCCAAGAAGAGTTCATTTGTCTGTCTGTCTATCTTTCTGTCTTCTTTTTGGAAGAGCAAGTTACCAAAGCAGCAGCAGTGGGCAAGGGAGGAGGATAGAGGAAAGGAAGAATTTGAAGCAACATTTCTTTAATGCCTGAATCTGAGATGAGCTATTGGGAAATTCTGTCTTGACTGCTGGACTGTTTGAATAATCAGGACACAGCCTCGGAAAGGGCTCAGGGAGGGACTGCTCCCCTCCTGAAGGTAGTCTTTCCTCATGACTGCCCTTCCCCTTAGCAAGGACAGATTCGAATTTCATGAATCTAGACACTGGAGCTGAGACAGATACAGGACTTGGCTAATGGGTATGAGTTACAGGGAGGCATGTTTAAGCTCAATACATTTTTCTAACAGGTAGAAATAATTCATGAAAGAGTGGGTACCCTATCAAAGTGCTGACAGCATTAATGAAATAGACCTCATCCTGGGTAGATGGTTAGGGTAATTAACATGGAAGGTCCTCTCCTTCACTGAAATGCCTCTAATTTAGACACAAAATGCAGGTTGAATGGAGAAATACAGAACTCTTATGTAAACCCAAGATAGAATCCTTTCCCCCGGCTCACAACTCTAAACCCAGGGTAAGCTGGCTGTTTTCAACAATTCTGATGGGAAGAATGTACTCTTCAAGGTTCCGTTTTTTCCCCCACTTACCAAAAAGGCTCTTCTAACTTCTTAGCCTCCAACTACCACCAAGCTCAGTGTCAAGGTTTACTTTATTTTTTTTATTTTATTTTTATTTTATATTGGAGTATAGTTGATTTACAATGTTGTGTTGGTTTCAGGTGTTCAGCAAAGTGATTCAGTTATACATATATCCATTCTCTTTCAGATTCTTTTTCCCATATAGGTTATTACAGAATACTGAGTACAGTTCCATGTGCCATACGGCTATTTTATATATAGTAGTGTGTATATGTTAATCCCAAACTCATAATTTAAGGTTTAAAAAAAAAAGATTTGTTCAAGTATAGTGTAAGTGAACTTGGTTATGGGATGGTTTAAAGTGTTTGGGAAAGCCTTCCTTTATATCCCAGAGAGGCAGGAGGTCTGGCATTGACTACATATTGGGCACCTACTAGTCTCCAAAGTTTGGAGCATGGCAGAAAAAGGCTAAAATGCAAGATTAGATTGAGAATAATACAGTCTGATGTGAATAGCCAAGTTTAATTAACCACTTATGGTATGTCATGCATTGTGCTAACGTGCACTGTCTCGTGTAAATCTCGTGGTGACCCTCCAGTGCAGGCGCTGTTATTTTCCCCTCACAGGTGAGTGAACAGGAGGGGGTGGGGGAGGGGAGAGAGAAAGAGCTCATCAAACATTTCTCAGTATATAGTAGTGCAATAATCAAACCTAAGTTTTCAGCTGCTAAGCTTAAGGAAAGAGACGCAAAAAGAATGATATTTAACAATGGATGGAATAGACCCAGAAGTAAGGAGATCTATCAGAACCAGCTGGAATAAATCTCAGAAGGGTTCTTGGATGAGGTACAATTTCACCCATTTCAGAGGGTCTGTGGGTTCCAAATTGGCAAGAGTGGGTATTAGGGGATAAGGAATGAGAGTAACTCTTTCTGCTCACAAAGAGGACTGGCCTGTCTCAGAGCATGAATTTGGCTGGGAGGCAGTGGAGAGATGTGAACTCCCTGGGCCTGTTCAGTCTGGAAGAGACCTGAGACTTTGCACCCTGGAAACATGGCCCAGGAGGTATGCATTGTGTGATGTCCCCAGTGCTTATTATGTTGCTGTTTGGCTCGCTTGACAGGTCTGTAGTTTACACCAGTTGCATCAACAGTAGATCCAGTTTCCACTTAAACTACAATACAATCCACTTTGCTATACAGTATAAACTAACACAATATTGTAAAGCAACTAGACTCCAATAAAAATTAAAAAAAAAAACGACAATACAATCATCATGCATTAAAGCAGGAAATATTCTGAGTATTCTAAGAATGCATGTACTAATTTATTGGAAACCATGATTAAAATAAATTTTAGTTTTATTCCTCTCTTCTAAGGCCCTTTTAGACAATTTAGCTAATGGCAATCCTCAAAGACAGCGTTTCCTGTCTTTGAGGATTTGGAGGCTAGGTTAACCTCCAAATCTCAGTGACTAGACAAAACCAAGATTTATTTCCCCCTCACTTAAAGTTTGCTGCAGGTTTGATGGTTTTCCCCAATACTCTTTTCCAAGTAGCGACCCAGGATCCAGTGTGCTGATATTTTCTGGTTCTATTATGTCAACAAAAGGGCATGGAGAATCCATGCCACTCTACTACACTTTGGCTTGGTAGCCCATTGCCTTGACTAGTACAGGGACCCACCCTGCTGCAAGGGACTGGGAAACGCAAGGAGACACAAGTCCATAGAGTGGGCAACAAATGTCTCTGGCACTTTCCATCCTTTGCCTCTTTTTCCTACACAGAGAACATATTGAATCCCTCCCTAAGAAAGACAACCCAAAGTCCCATCCAGTAGATGCGCCAAGCTCAAAATCTAGGATTTCTGGGTGGCGGCCAATAGTCATTACCTGGTTCAGGTGTGACTCCTTTTGGGCTAGAGAGCTATGAATTAAAAGGGCAAGTTAGCTGCCACTCTCCCACAGATAATCCCAATGTAGAATGATGGAACGGGGACCTGGTAACTGCAACTGATACTCCCATTTGGAAAAGGGGAGAAAGGCAGATGCACCACAGTCACTGGTTTGTTGCACTCTGAGATGTCCCTGGACAATGGCTATGGAGGCTACCTACCCAAATGTGGGGGGAGGTTCCTCAATGAGACCCTGATTCTGTTCTCTGGGAGGAGAGGGCAAGTCCCTTGTCTGTTACTTTCTGCAGCACCTGGCTCCACCATCTGGGAAGTTCTTAATCTCACCTGATTTTCCTTTGCTCCATATAAAATGGATATTGTGGCATATGCCCTCCTTAAGGGCTTTCTAATCAAGGGAGTTTGAGAGCTAAGGGTCATTTTAAGTCTCTTGATTTTTTAGACAAATACAACTTTCTCAAAGATTCAGAAGACTTCCAGTACATTTGCTTGCCATCAGTTCCATGTGCCAGGAACCCCATCCACATCTTGTTTGAGACATGGCTTTCAAAACTGCCTCATTTCTTTGTTGGTTCCTTCCAACTGAACAGCCACACATGAAATCTGATCTTTGCCCTGAGTCATTTGGATCATGTGTGTTTCTGGACATTTGTTATTCACAGCCTTTTTATATCTTATTTCCCACAGTTCATGGTCCAGTTGCAGTGGGTTTTCCAATCTTTAAAGACATCACATTTCTGGGCCCTGTTGCCTTTCATTTCTGCTAATTCTTTCTAGAGCATGCCTTTCTTTTTCCTTTCTTTCTCTTCTTTATAGCGTGTGCTGACTGCAGCCAGTGGTGGCCGATATACACTACTGATGTTCTGTTTTCTAAAACTCCTCCCCTACAGCTGCCAGCTCAGCACTCACATGGTCTCCCTCCCAAGTTATCACAGATGACAGTTTTAACAGAATTTCTTTGTCACTGAATAACAGTCTCCACATTTCTAATCTTTGTTATCAATTTCTTCACTGCCTGTCACCTGACTGCTGAGTGAATGCTGTACATTTTAGGGCTTGCTAAATCAGCACTCCACCTTTGGTGGCAAGTTCTGCATTTGTCGTAAGTTAGTTTATGCTGCAGAAACAAGCCCACCTCCAAATACCTGTCACTTAACATATAAAAGTTTATTTTTTACTCAGAGTCTACCATGGGTCTAGTGACTCCCTTCCAAGCAATGATTCAGGGCTCCGGGCTGTTTCCATCTTGGAGGTTTACCACTGGAACACATGGCTTGCAGGGTCATCTGGCAAAGGGAAAAGGGCACTTAGATGGTCATGCACCAGCTCTGAAACGCTTTGGCAAATGCATGTCACTTCTGCTCTTGGCCTTGCCAAACAGCCCTCGCCTCTTCAGTGAACAGGAAGTGTCTCTGGCACAGCTACTTGATCAAACCCTGAAGGTAGAGCCTGGAATCTGTATTCTAACACATATCCGGTGTTCAAGAACATTTGTTCTAGAATAAGTGGTCCTATGTTATTCATAATAAAACTGAAGCCTGGAGATGGTGCAATTTATGCAAGGTCACGCAAATTTAGTGACAAAGCTGCTTGTGCTTCTTAGTTCAGGTCAGCTCCAAATCTCTGATGTATAAAAGCCCCATCGTAATGCAAGTCATGCTCTTTATTCAAGATCATACTGAGAAGCCATCTTTTCTATTCTTCTTCTTTTCCTGGGGCCCTAAGAGTTGAAAGAACTGTGTAGGAAAACAGATTAAAGCAGCATGCTAGCAAATTCGAACAAAAGCCAAAAAGACAGAAAGAGAGGAGGGAAAACAGTTTTCCCAGAAAAGAGGAAACCACTTGATCAAGCATAAATTTGCTAATGGTTCACACCCATAAGCTTAAAAAAAGTGAAAACCCCTGACTAGATCTTTTCAGTCCTTAGCTGGACCAGACGACAGGGTCAGAAAGCTGTGTGTGTACCCAGGTATCCACACAGTAATGGTGAGGATTTGGGGGATCCTTTGCACTTCTGTAGAGCCGGCTTCACCTGTGAGCTCATTCTCAAACAAAATCTGCTTCTGTACATCTGTTATAAATGTTCACATTTGCTGGGAGTAAAAATATTATTCTGTCAAGGTGAAAGGGATACACTTCAGAATTGAGGGAATTCACCTTGGAGCTTGCAGATTTTATCCTCGGATCATACCCACAAAGAAAAAAATAAACGTGGAGTGAGGAAGAGGGAAACTCTTCCTTGCTAAGAGGACAGAAATAACTTGAGCTAATTATACTAACCTTAAAAAGTAAGTGAAAATTAATGACAAATAAGAAAAATTTTAACTCTGAAAATAGCCTCTCCTCTGCACTACTGAAATCCTATACTCTTTGGTGGAATAAGCTTAGGTCAGGAGCTAACCTGCCAAAATGAAATTCTAGAAATAGGGAATGCTTCAAGCATCCTGAGTCCAGCTGAGTATCTTGCAGTGTTTTCCCAAACTTTTGGGTTCAGTAAAATATGATTTAAATTTTGCCTCGAGCCTTTACTTTTGGAAAACCATATGTATTTTTTAACAAATTTAATTTGGATGTTTCTTATTTTCTTGCCCTTTAGCTCATTAAAATATTATGTTGTAGGAGTCATTTGTTTGGGAAGCAATCTGATTCTTTTGGAAAATCTCTGGAAGCCTTCGTTGTTGGGATGAGAAGCAAAAATTTGCCTGATCTAGAGTGTATACGTTCAAAGTGAACTGGAACATTATAGAAATTTCTGAATCAGGGGTTCTCAAAGTGTGGGCCCCAGACCAGCATCATCATTATCACCTGGGCAGGGCCCTCTCACTAAGAAGGGCCTCATACTTGGTTTGATGCCGTTGCCATCTTGAAATTCTTAACTTTGCTTTGTAAGTAAAGCCCAGTGGGAAAAGAGGACAGCAGAGCGCTGGTATGAGTAGATTTCCCCATTCACAGAAAGCATTCACAGCACCCCATGAGCACAGAATTCCAGGGTACTGCATATGTGTGAGAGTTCCTTGAGATTCAAAGCAAGTATAAGGTAAGCATGTTAGGTCTGCAACTGAATCAACTAGGGGGAAGTTAGGGAGATGAGGGGGCACTGACAGCCCAGAGAGGTCACACTTTCTATTTGAATCAGAACTTTCTTTGAACCCAGAAAAAAGCAATGGCATTCTAAGAACAACAGTCCACCAAGAAACCCTATCATATCTTCTCTAACTTGTGAACTAGCCAACTACTTACACTCAAAGAAGGAAAGAGAGAGGGCAACACATGGTTTCTTATCTTTTCAGAACTTCCTTACCCATCAGTAATTCAAAAGTAGCAAAAGTTGGTAGAATGCATATATATCAAGAAATGAAATTTAAAACAGTGGACTCAGTTTTGTGCAGCAGTTCCACTCTTCTGGTTAGAAAGGAATATATGTGTGTATATGTATGTATGCATATGTATATATGTATATATATGAGCTACAAAAGATGAGTTGTATAATTTTGGTGATTCCACAGAGGAGTTAAATACTCTTTAAAACTGGCATTGTGCAACTTACAGATGAACAGTAAACTTCATGCTAATAATTTTAATTTCTCTTTAGAACATTAAATAGCAAATAAAAAACACCATGACTAGTTGAAAGGGACCGTGGAAGAAAGGAAACAGTTTTATCTTTTAGTACTTTAATTAATGGCACTTTTTTTTTTTTTTTTCCTGCTCTTTGGATAAGGAGTCCTGTATCTTCACTTTGCTCTGGGTCTTGCAAACTAAACAGCCCTTCCTGGGAACTTATTAGAAATGCAAATTCTCAGGCCTCATGCCAGACCAACAGAATCAGAAACTCACCAGGAGGGAGAAGGGAGGGGGACAGCAGCATGTGTTTTAACAAGCCTCCAGGTGATTCTGGACCATGGGCAAGTTTGAGAACCACTGGTCTGAATCATTTAAGCTCGAGAACCCTACAGCTGTATTTACCCGGAAGTTTCAGGCCTGTCTGATTGCCTTACTTTAACTAATCTAAGAGGCAGTTGAAAGCACAACCACCTTCATAACTGGCCCCTGAATGTCCATCACATGGTGCTTGCGAGCCCCTGCTGTGGAGTCAGAGACATCCGTGTTCACCTGAACGCAACCATGCAGCTTTGGGCAGCGTTCTCCACCTCTCTGATTCTCAGTTTTTTCAGCTATGAAATGGGGATATTAATGCCAGCCTCATAGTGTGATAGAATATATAAATGAGTGTCTGGTACATGGTAAGCACTCAAGGAAAAGGCATTGCATCTATATTATTATTAATAATCATTAGTATTATCTGTGTTGTATATTGCTGGTGCTATTAGCCTCGCCCTGGACCAGTCTCTGGGGCATCACCCTCGCTTAACTCTCTCCAAGTTGCCCCCTCTGTATCAGGTTGAGATGTAAAACACAAAAGAAACAAAGAGGGCTTCCCTGGTGGCGCAGTGGTTGAGAATCTGCCTGCCAATGCAGGGGACACGGGTTCGAGCCCTGGTCTGGGAAGATCCCACATGCCGCGGAGCGGCTGGGCCCGTGAGCCACAACTACCGAGCCTGCGCGTCTGGAGCCTGTGCTCCGCAACAAGAGAGGCCGCGATAGCGAGAGGCCTGCGCACCGCGATGAAGAGTGGCCCCCGCTTGCCGCAACTAGAGAAAGCCCTCGCACAGAAACGAAGACCCAACACAGCCATAAATCAAAAAAAAAAAAAAAAAAAAGTTTAAAAAAAGAAACACAGGAAAGGGTAGAACTTTTCCTTTTACTAGTAAAGGGGAGGGAATGAGAAACAGAACAGGATGTTTCTTATTCTTGATTAGGCATTTTCTCTTCTAAAAGTTCTGCCTTCATATATAATTTTACCTTACAATTCTAAAGTAGATGAGGAAGTACCTAGTCCCCTTGCCTGGATGATGTACAGAAAAAGAGATTCCGTGATAGCTAAGAGCCTGAGCTTTGGAGCTGGACACACCTGGGCCCATCTTGCCCTGGTGATCACAGGTCACTTGCACATGGGCTAGAAGTCTCTCTCTTTAAATGCAAAAACGTACCAATGTATAGTACCGGCATACCTCAAAGATATTGTTGATTCCAGACCACCACAGTAAAGAAAATATCACAGTAAAGCGAGTCACAATTTTTTGGGTTTCTCGGTACATATAAAAGTTACGTTTATACTCTACTGTAGTCTATTAAGCATGCGGTAGCAGTATGTCTACAAAAAGCACATACCTTAATTAAAATATAATTCTCTGCTAAAAACTTCTAACCATCATCTGAGCCTTCAGTGAGTCATAGTAGTAACATCAAAGATCACCATAACAAATGTAATAATAGTGAAAAAGTTTGCAATATTGCAAGAATTACCAAAATGAGACAGAGACATGAAGTGAGCAGTGTCTGTTGGAAAAATGGCACCAATAGACTTGCTCGAAGTAGGGTTGCCCCAAACCTTCAATTTGTAAAAAAAACATAATATGGAGGGCAATAAAGTGAAGTGCAGTCAAATGAGGTCTGTGTCTCCTGTGGAGGCAATGAAAAGAAAGAGCCCACAGCTCAGTGATAGGCTCCGGGGGGTCCATACCTGTGTGTAGCTCTGACCCATCATCAGTCCATCATATGTATTGGCAGATAACTTCCCTGAACACCTTTCCTCACTGTACAACTGGCATAGTAATAACAATCCCTCCTGCCCACCTCTAAGTTTGAGCCCAAAGAACTATCCAAAAGCACTTCATAAATTACTGAAGCTTCAAAGAACATGAGGAAGTTTTGTTACTGATATTGCCGTCTTCAGAATGAAGGTGGTAAGAACCCGAGAAGGGTATGTTGTTAACTCATCTCTGCTCTTCTTGGGAATCCAAAGATGTTGGGGGGACCAAGTCCTATTTATTTCTGTGTGTTTATTGCAACAAGGGAAAGTGTGTTTGAGCACCAAGCTAAAAAGTGATCTATAAAACGGCTGATGTTGAGTGTTAAATGGTCTGCTGCTTTTGCAGAGATCTTTAGAAGGAGGAAGTGTTCAGAGCAGAGGCACAGTGGGCGCCATTAGAACTCGGATTCGAATCCAGGACTGCCTGAGGTTTCCTCGGTGCCAAGTGTGGTGCCTGAACTGCAATGAGCATGGCTCTCAGATGAGCGATGGGAGGAATCACGTGCCTTCTGCTATGCTCACATCTCTATCCTACCATGGATTCTGCATTCCCTGAGGATAGATGTTGCCTTCCTAAGTGAGTTATCCTTTGCAACAGTCCTTCTCACACATGAAGGTACATGTAAATCACCCAGGAGTCATCTTAAAATATGGATTCTGATTCAATAGGTCTGCCTGGGGCTGGAGATTCTGCATTTTTATTGATTTGAGCCTTCTCCCTTTTTTTCTTGACGAGTCTGGCTAAAGCTTTATCAATTTTGTTTATCTTTTCAAAGAACCAGCTTTTAGTCTCATCGATCTTTTCTATTGTCTTCTTCATCTCTATCTCATTTATTTCTGCTCTGATCTTTATGATTTCTTTCCTTTTACTAACTTTTGGGTTTCATTTGTTCTTATTTCTCTAGTTGCTTTCGGTGTAAGTTTAGGTTGTTTATTTGGGATTTTTCTTGTTTCCTGAGGTATGATTGTATTGCTATAAACTTCCCTCTTAGATCTGCTTTTTCTGCGTCCCATAGGTTTTGGACCATCATGCTTTCATTTGCATTTGTCTCTAGGTAGTTTTTTATTTCCTCTTGATTCCTTCAGTGATCCGTTGGTTGTTTAGTAGCATATTGTTTAGCCTCCACGTCTTTGTGTTTTTTACAGTTTTTTTTCTTGAGTTGATTTCTAATCTCATAGCGTTGCGTTCAGAAAGAGACTTGATGTGGTTTCAATTTTCTTAAATTTACTGAGGCTCCCTTTGTGGCCCAGCATATGATCAATCCTGGAGAATGTTCCATGTGCACTTGAAAGAATATGTATTCTGCCGCCTTTGGATGGAATTCTCTATAAATATCAATTAAGTCCATCCGTTCCAATGTGTCATTTAAAGCCTGTGTTTCCTTATTGATTTTCTGTCTGGGTGATCTGTCCATTGATGAAAGTGGGTGTTAAAGTCACCCACTATTATCGTGTTACTGTTGATTTCTCCTTTTATGGCTGTTAACATTTGCCTCATATATTGACGAGATCAGGTGCATTCAGGGTGGAATGGTATGGCCATAGAGCATTTGCCTTATACATTGAGGTGCTCCTATGTTGGGTGCATATATATTTATGAAACAGACTTTAAAATAAAGACTGTTACAAGAGACAAAGAAGGACACGACATAACGATCAAGGGATCAATCCAAGATGAAGATATAACAGTTGGAGACGCTGCATTTTGTTGTTGTTGTTGTTAGATTCTGCATTTCTAACAAGCTCCCAGGTAATGCCAATGCTGCTGGTCCACAGACATTTTGTGCCGTAAAGTTTACAACTGAAGTCCCATTGGGAGTTTACAGAGCCCACAGGTGAGGGCTCTGTGTTGAAGGAAGAGCCCTGAGCAAGATGAAACTTGGAGGTGGGTGCAAGGCTGGGCGGTGCCTACGACCATCTGGGGACGAGAGCCTTGGCGAGGAAGTGTTGAGGGACCATAAGCAATGTGGCATTAGAGGTGCCAGCTTGGACCCATGGTCTTCAAGAATGAAGACATGACTTCCAATCAGACCCTCTAAACTGGACACCAAAGGGGCTTCAGGTAGGGATCTCAAGATAATATTTTGCCTGGAAAAATATTCCAGCAAATAGCACACTATGAAATTGTTATAATGATTCCATTACTGCTCAGCACACTTCACAACACTCGGCATATGTCCTTAGCCTGACTCTGCCTGCTCTTTTCAAGGCTAGATTTCTAGAACCTAGTAATACTATGATAGCAGTAGTTAGAACACTGTTAGGAGTAATGGTCAAGGCAGCAGTTAATATTGGAGAACTTACAGTGCAAAAGATCCTTGTATTTGTCTCGTTTCATCCTCACAACAACCCTACAAGGTAATTACTGTTATTATCCTCATTTTCCAAGTAAAGAAAATAAAACACAGGAAGTATTTTAAGTGACAAGGTCACACAACTAATTAGTGGATGCCCCCATCCTTTCCCCCCGTCGTCTCCCCTCCACCTTCCCTTTGGCCCTCAGGCTGTATGTGGTCATTAAAGGAATCACTGTACTCCAAGGGTTGCAGTAAATACCCAAGTAGTGACAGGGACATGGAAAAGGCAGCTGTTTCCTTCCTAAGCATGGGGAGATGAAGTCGTGAGCAAAGTAGAAAACCTTCACTGTTGTGGTAGCAAGCACAGTGCCATTGAAACTGATCACCAAATCTTCCCCGTGAGGGGAAAACACTTAAACAAAATCAGTGAGGGCTTCCCTATGAAAACAACAGAAGAACATTTGCCATGAAGCTTCCATGAAATCTTGTATCTGCTACTCAACTATCCTGCTGGATAGGGTCCAGAAAGAGCTTTCTGCCTCCTTATTCCAATATTCAGGGCCCAGGATTCCTCTCTAGACAGCATGCTCCTTCTTTTCTGTATCTCAGCCCTGCAACAGAGCCTGGCCCATGGGATATGGTCAACACATACCATTAATAGATTAATTAACCCATCTACTAGTAATGGGCTCACTCTACTCAGAAAAACTCATGGAAGTTGTTTTGGAGTTCCTTCCTCTAGAGGAATACAGTTGAGGGAGGGATGTAACTGATTTAGTCCACAAACAGTGCCAAGTACTGCCCTCAGGGCCTGGGTGATGATGACCACGTGGGTGCCTGCTGGCGGCTGGAGGCAGACAGACCTAGATTTGAATCCCATATTTAAAAGCTGCTACTCATATAACTCTCAGAGAAGTTCTCAACATCTCTGTGCCTCAGTCGCTTCATCTGTAAAATGGAAATGATGTAGCAGTTCCGTCTTAGGGTTGTTGGATCAAGGAAGATAAAGCATCGTGCTCAGCATATGGTAACAGGACATGTCAGCTACATGACTGTGACATGATGGTCCCTGCCCACAGAGCAGTCGGTGGCAAACTTTTTCTGTAAAGGGCTGGGTAATAAATATCTTGTGCTTTGTGGGCTACATATGGTCTCTGTCCCAACATATGGTCTCTGTCAGTTCTGCCATTGTAACATGGAAGTAACCACAGATAGTATAAATTGACTCTCATATCATTTTAACATGTCATGAAATATTCTCCTTCTGATTTTCTTTCCATCACTTGGCCATGTATTAATAAAAGCCATTCTCAATTTACAGACTGTACACAAACAGGCAACACGTCAGGTTTGGCCCATGCATCATAGTTTGCTGACCCCTGGTCTGGTGGGGAAAAAGACAAAGACAAAGCTGTTGCAATACAACATGTCACAGTGCTGAGAAGGCAGGTATCTATTCTGCCTGGCAGTGAGAAGAGGAAGATTAAGAACAGCTCCAGAGAGGAGGAAACACAGGAGCTGGGCTTTTCAGAGTGAGTAGGAGTTCACCAGACGGGACAGACAAGAGGAGGAAAGAGCAGTTATTAAAGAATAAGCAAATAGGAAAAACATGTCTTTCTAGAGAATTGACCAAAGTTCATTGCTACAAAGAGAAAGGACTCTTGTAGTTTCGCTGATTGTTTTTCTCATGAATTTGATTATCTTCTGTGGTTGTTTCTTTTTTTTTTAATTTAATTTTATTTATTTTTTTATACAGCAGGTTCTTATTAGTCATCAATTTTATACACATCAGTGTATACATGTCAATCCCAATCTCCCAGTTCATCACAGCACCATCTCCCCCGCCGCTGCTTTCCCCCCTTGGTGTCCATATGTTTTTTCTCTACTTTTGTGCCTCAATTTCTGCTCTGCAAACCGATTCATCTGTACAATTTTCTAGGTTACACATATATGCGTTAATATATGATATTTGTTTTTCTCTTTCTGACTTACTTCACTCTGTATGACAGTCTCTAGGTGCATCCACATCTCTACAAATGACCCAATTTCATTCCTTTTTATGGCTGAGTAATATTCCATTGTATATATGTACCACTTCTTCTTTATCCATTCGTCTGTCGATGGGCATTTAGGTTGCTTCCATGACCTGGCTACTATAAATAGTGCTGCAATGAACATTGGGGTGCATGTGTCTTTTTGAATTATGGTTTTCTCTGGGCATATGCCCAGTAGTGGGATTGCTGGATCATATGGTAATTCTATTTTTAGTTTTTTAAGGAATCTCCATACTGTTCTCCATAGTGGCTGTATCAATTTACATTCCCACCAACAGTGCAAGAGGGTTCCCTTTTCTCCACATCCTCTCCAGCATTTGTTGTTTGTAGATTTTCTGATGATGCCCATTCTAACTGGTGTGAGATGATACCTCATTGTAGTTTTGATTTGCGTTTCTCTAATCATTAGTGATGTTGAGCAGCTTTTCATGTGCTTCTTGGCCATCTGTATGTCTTCTTTGGAGAAATGTCTATTTAGGTCTTCTCCCCATTTTTGGATTGGGTTGTTTGTTTTTTAAATATTGAGCTTCATGAGCTGTTTATATATTTTGGAGATTAATCCTTTGTCCCTTGATTCGTTTGCAAATATTTTCTCCCATTCTGAGGGTTCCCTTTCCGTCTTGTTTATGGTTTCCTTTGCTGTGCAAAAGCTTTTAAGTTTCATTAGGTCCCATTTGTTTATTTTTGTTTTTATTTCCCTTACTATAGGAGATGGATCAAAAAATATCTTGCTGTGATTTATGTCAAAGAGTGTTCTTCCTCCGTTTTCCTCTAAGAGTTTTTTAGTGCCTGGTCTTACATTTAGGTCTCTAATCCATTTTGAGTTTATCTTTGTGTATGCTGCTAGGGAGTGTTCTAATTTCATTCTTTTACACATAGCTGTTCAGTTTTCCCAGCACCACTTATTGAAGAGACTGTCTTTTCTCCATTGTATATCCTTGCCTCCTTTCTCATAGATTAGTTGACCATAGGTGCGTGGGTTTATCTCTGGACTTTCTATCCTGTTCCATTGATCTATATTTCTGTTTTTGTGTCAGTACCATATTGTCTTGATTACTGTAGCTTTGTAGTATAGTCTGAAGTCAGGGAGTCTGATTCCTCCAGCTCCGTTTTTTTCCCTCAAGATTGCTTTGGCTATTCGGGGTCTTTTGTGTCTCCATACAAATTTTAAGATGATTTGTTCTAGTTCTGTAAAAAATGCCATTGGTAATTTGATAGGGATTGCATTGAATCTGTAGATTGCTTTGGGTAGTATAGTCATTTTCACAATATTGATTCTTCCAATCCAAGAACATGGTATATCTCTCCATCTGTTGGTATCATCTTTAATTTCTTTCATCAGTATCTTATAGTTTTCTGCATACAGGTCTTTTGTCTCCCTAGGTAGGTTTATTCCTAGGTATTTTATTCTTTTTGTTGCAATAGTAAATGGGAGTGTTTCCTTAATTTCTCTTTCAGATTTTTCATCATCAGTGTATAGGAATGCAAGAGATTTCTGTGCATTAATTTTGTGTCCTGCAACTTTACCAAATTCATTGATTAGCTCTAGTAGTTTTCTGGTGGCATCTTTAGGATTCTCTATGTATAGTATCATGTCATCTGCAAACAGGGACAGTTTTACTTCTCCTTTTCCAATTTGTATTCCTTTTATTTCTTTTTCTTCTCCGATTGCCGTGGCTAGGACTTCCAAATCTGTGTTGAACAATAGTGGTGAGAGTGGACATCCTTGTCTTGTCCCTGATCTTAGAGGAAATGCTTT
This sequence comes from Balaenoptera borealis, assembly GCF_965194805.1. Taxonomy (NCBI): domain Eukaryota; kingdom Metazoa; phylum Chordata; class Mammalia; order Artiodactyla; family Balaenopteridae; genus Balaenoptera; species Balaenoptera borealis. Next base: position 121,982,553 of record NC_138867.1, on the reverse strand, counting down.
CAGTTTTTCACCGTTGAGAATGAGGTTTGCTGTGGGTTTGTCGTATATGGCCTTTATTGTGTTGAAGTAGGTTCCCTCTATGCCCACTTTCTGGAGAGTTTTTATAATAAATGGGTGTTGAATTTTGTCAAAAGCTTTTTCTGCATCTATTGAGATGATCATATGGTTTTTATTCTTCAATTTGTTAATATGGTGTATCACATTGATTGATTTGCATATATTGAAGAATCCTTGCATCTCTGGGATAAATCCCACTTGATCATGGTGTATGATCCTTTTATTGTGTTGTTGCATTCTGTTTGCTAGTATTTTGTTGAGGATTTTTGCATCTATATTCGTCAGTGATTTTGGTCTGTAATTTTCTTTTTTTTTGTAGTACCTTTGTCTGGTTTTGGTATCAGGGTGATGGTGGCCTCATAGAATGAGCTTGGGAGTGATCCTTCCTCTGCAACTTTTTGGAAGAGTTTGAGAAGAATGGGTGTTAGCTCTTATCTAACTGTTTGATAGAATTCTCCTGTGAAGCCATCTGATCCTGGACTTTTGTTTGTTGGAAGATTTTTAATCACAGTTTCAATTTCATTACTTGTGATTGGTCTGTTCATAATTTCTATTTCTTCCTGGTTCAGTCTTGGAAGGTTATACCTTTCTAAGAATTTGTCCATTTCTTCCAGGTTGTCCATTTTATTGGCATAGAGTTGCTTGTAGTAGTCTCTTAGGATGCTTTGTATTTATGTGGTGTCTGTTGTAAGTTCTCCTTTTTCATTTCTAATTTTATTGTTTTGAGTCCTCTCCCTCTTTTTCTTGATGAGTCTGGCTAATGGTTTAGCAATTTTGTTTATCTTCTCAAAGAACCAGCTTTTAGTTTTATTGATCTTTGCTATTGTTTTCTTTGTTTCTATTTCATTTATTTCTGCTCTGATCTTTATGACTTCTTTCCTTCTGCTAACTTTGGGTTTGGTTTGTTCTTCTTTCTCTAGTTCCTTTAGGTGTAAGTTTAGATTGTTTACACGAGATTTTTCTTGTTTCTTGAGGTAGGCTTGTATAGCTATAAACTTCCCTCTTAGAACTGCTTTTGCTGCATCCCATAGGTTTTGGATTGTCGTGTTTTCATTGTCATTTGTCTCTAGGTATTTTTTGATTTCCTGTTTGATTTCTTCAGTCATCTCTTGGTTATTTAGTAACATATTGTTTAACCTCCATGTGTTTGTGTTTTTTATGTTTTTTTCCCCGTAATTCATTTCTAATCTCATAGCGTTGTGGTCAGAAAAGATGCTTGATATGATTTCAATTTTCTTAAATTTACTGAGGCTTGATTTGTGACCCAAGATGTGATCTATCCTGGAGAATGTTCCGTGCGCACTTGAGAAGAAAGCGTAATCTGCTGTTTTTGGATGGAATGTCCTACAAGTATCAATTAAATCTATCTGGTCTATTGTGTCATTTAAAGCTTGTGTTTCCTTATTAATTTTCTGTTTTGATGATCTGTCCATTGGTGTAAGTGAGGTGTTAAAGTCCCCCACTATCATTGTGTTACTGTCGATTTCCTCTTTTACAGCTGTTAGCAGCTGCCTTATATGTTGAGGTGCTCCTATGTTGGGTGCATATATATTTATAATTGTTATATCTTCTTCTTGGATTGATCCCTTGATCATTATGTAGTGTCCTTCCTTGTCTCTTGTAACATTCTTTATTTTAAAGTCTATTTTATCTGGTATGAGTATTGCTACTCCACCTTTCTTTTGATTTCCATTTACATGGAATATCTTTTTCCATCCCCTCACTTTCAGTCTGTATATGTCCCTAGGTCTGAAGTGGGTCTCTTGTAGACAGCATATAGATGGGTCTTGTTTTCATAACCATTCAGCCAGTCTATGTCTTTTGGTTGGAGCGTTTAATCCATTTACATTTAAGGTAATTATCGATATGTATGCTCCTATTACCATTTTCTTAATTGTTTTGGGTTTGTTTTTGTAGGTCCTTTTCTTCTCTTGTGTTTCCCACTTAGAGAAGTTCCTTTAGCATTTGTTGTAGAGCTGGTTTGGTGGTGCTGAATTCTCTTAGCTTTTGCTCGTCTGTAAAGCTTTTGATTTCCCCATCGAATCTGAATGAGATCCTTGCCGGGTAGAGTAATCTTGGTTGTAGGTTCTTCCCTTTCATCCCTGTAAGTATATCATGCCACTCCCTTCTGGCTTGTAGAATTTCTGCTGAGAAATCAGCTGTTAACCTTATGGGAGTTCCCTTGTATGTTATTTGTCGTTTTTCCCTTGCTGCTTTCAATAATTTTTCTTTGTCTTTATTTTTTGCCAATTTGATTACTATGTGTCTCGGCATGTTTCTCCTTGGGTTTATCCTGTATGGGACTCTCTGCACTTCCTGGACTTCGGTGGCTAATTTCTTTCCCATGTTAGGGATGTTTTCGACTGTAATCTCTTCAGATATTTTCTCGAGTCCTTTCTCTCTCTCTTCTCCTTCTGGGACCCCTATAATGCGAATGTTATTGCATTTAATGTTGTCCCAGAGGTCTCTTAGGCTGTCTTCATTTCTTTTCACTCTTTTTTCTTTATTCTGTTCTGCAGCAGTGAATTCCACCATTCTGTCTTCCAGGTCACTTATCTGTTCTTCTGCCTCAGTTATTCCGCTATTGATTCCTTCCAGTGTATTTTTCATTTCAGTTATTGTATTGTTCTTCTCTGTTTGTTCTTTAATTCTTCTAGATCTTTGTTAAACATTTCTTGCATCTTCTCGATCTTTGCCTCCATTCTTTTTCCGAGGTCCTGGATCATCTTCACTATCATCATTCTGAATTCTTTTTCTGGAAGATTGCCTATCTGCATTTCATTTAGTTGTTTTTCTGGGGTTTTATCTTGTTCCTTCATCTGGTCCATAGCCCTCTGCCTTTTCATCTTGTCTATCTTTCTGTGAATGTGGTTTTTGTTCCACAGGCTGCAGGATTGTAGTTCTTCTTGCTTCTGCTGTCTGCCCTCTGGTGGATGAGGCTATCTAAGAGGCTTGTGGAAGTTTCCTGATGGGAGGGACTGGTGGTGGGTAGAGCTGTGTGGTTGTTTCTTGATTTGGGATGGTATTACAAAGACCCGCCAGAGTAGACCTTGCATTTGTCTTCAGTTGTCATGTTTTTACCCCCAATCCCAGCCACCATCACTGACTCAAAACACCCTCCTAAAAGTTCTACCTAAAAACCTCTAAAGAAGCATCTGTTGACAGAGAACACAGCCTTTCCTTTTGGACAATATTGTCATTCAAGTCTAAGAAAATGTGAACGTCTTGAAGTAATATCACTCTACTACTCTTTAGTAAGTTAATTAGTTGCTTCTCTGTTAAATGTTTACTGAAAATACATTTTTAAAGACATAATTGACATATAACATGTTAGTTTCAGGTGCACAACATAATGATTCCATATTTGTATGTATTGTGAAATGATCACCCCAGTAAGTCTAGTTAACGTCCAACACCATTCATAGTTACAAAATGTTTTTTTCTTGTGATCAAAATGTTTTAAGATCTATTCTCATAGCAACTTTCAAATGTACAATACAGTATTATTAAGTATAGTTTAAAAATGTATTTTAAGTAGATTTTTTTAAATTCTGGTTTTTATATCTATGGGAAACTCACTATGAAAAATTAACCAAGTCTTTTGTTTACAAAATTATGTCTCTGAATTTTTTTTAAGTCAAATCAAGAGTGAATTGGCTTAAAGAAAATGAAGATTATTTGGAATTGTTTTTAAATCCAGCTGTCTGAAATCTACAAAATTTTTTAAAATATTTTTAATACTTAGGATTTGTCCAATAATACCATATTGAACAGCTGTAAAAGTTTGTGAACTTTTTTTTTTAGTGCCATTTTAAAACAAGTCTGATTTTTCAAGGCTTTCAGCATCTGAGGCTCAGAAGATTATAGAAAATAAGTTATTTGAGTTTGATTCTTTTATTCAACACATATGTATTGAGTGCCTACCATGCACCAGGCACTTTGCAGGACACTGAGGATACACAAAGACTGAGGCACACTCTCTGCCCCCACAGTGAGATAAAGGAACACTTAGCAGTGTATTGAAGCAGGTCCAAGGCAGAAATTATACAAAAGAGAAGATGTTCTACCAAAGTCATTAGTAGATCCTTATGGGAAACTCATTTTCAGCCAGAGGCAATTCTTCTATACTCTTTATTCAATCCAAAAGAATAGTGGCAATTTGTAGTGGTAACAAAAATGATTATTGAATGCCTATTATGTGCCAGACGTTGAGCTGCTTCACTACACTATGATATCAAATCCTCATAAGATTTCTATGAGGTATGTGCTATTAATATATCCCCATTTTTACTCCTGAGATCACACAGTTACCGTGTACTGGAACCCTGACCCAACCTGTTCAGCCTGATTCCAAAGCCCATGCTGTTCCCACCTCACTATACTGATGATGTTTTCTCTGATATATGCATCAGAGGTTGAATCGTTTTTTTTTAAAATAGGAACACCTCCAATTAATTTTACCCATGGGAGGACATTAACATGTAGCTGCCTGCTTTATGTGTACATGTCTCGATGCACCCATCAGCTGTAGAAATGAACAAGGCAATGCTAAGTTGTGCACAAATGCAGTTATATGTACAGCCACATAAAAATTACCAAAGGAGGGGGGAAGGTAGTTAGGGCAAGGCGTGAGCTGTTTCAGACCATTTCAGTGATTATCCTCCAGTGTTGCTTCTGAATCCATTCCAAGGCAATTAGGATTGTTAAGTAGCAAGAAATCCTTACCTGATCATACCTGCAAGTTTAAAGATGTTGCTCACTCATCACTGATAAGTGGTTTCCTTAAATTAAATAACCATCCAAGACAAGTCGAGGCTAGCACGGTGCTGGAGATCCATACTCCAAGGCAAGAGAAAGGCAGCTAGGGAAGGAGGGGGGTCTCCAATCAGGAACTGCAGAAGTAGAAGGTGTGTAGCTTGTCTGTGCTTTCAAGTACATGGATACCCAACAGAGTTCCTACAGAGAGAACACTTCCCTGAGCCAGTTGTCTGGGGAAACAGACCGAGTGTTGGGTCTCCATTGCCTGTTCTCCAAATCAAGCCAGTATTAGCACTGAAAGGAAGAATGTGAACTGAGAGTTGTTTTTCTCTGTGGAACATGTCCTGTCTCATGCCTTTCACTTAGGGTTTTTGTGGCTGTCCCAACAAGCCACTCCAGAATCGCCCTTACTGGTGGCAGAGGGACCACAACATGACAATTAATTTCTATGATTAAATTTCTTTGCCAGTGAGTCAGCTGAGTGAGTATCCATAAAGGAAAAAGAGAACATTCATTCTCTTTTTATATATATTATCTCTGAAAAGTTTTATTACCAAGAATAAATTGGTAGTATTTCCTGAACAGGCAATACTAAATGAAAATAATAATCAAATCTAAAGCAGACCTATTTGTCATGGTAACATATCTAATCTCAAGGTCTGGTCCAGAAGAAAAATTATTCATAGAAAGGAAGGCCATTAGGCTTGGAGATCTTAAGAACCTGCATTATATGTAAGAAGCATTTTTACTGTCTTCCTTTGAATTTCTACTAGTGGAAATTATTCAATGATATAATTTTCTTTTTGGAGAAATTTTAGGAGAAGAGAATGAATATTAATTACAAGATTCTGATCCATCTTTACTGCTACTGCGCTCAACCAAGTCACCATTATCTCCACCCAGACTATAGTAATGGCCTCCTGTTTTCCCACTGCCCCTCCCTCCCCCTCAAATACCACCAGTTTCCTCCCATGGCTGGCTCAATCTCAACTGTCAGGTCTCAGATTAAATGCTTAATCAGATTAAATTTCCTCAGAGAGAATTTTGCTAACTACAGTGCCCACCACTTACTGTCTATCTCATTTAATTTATTTCCCAGTTGCTTTTATAGCACATTCATCATCTTCTTAATCTGGTTTATCTGCTGGAGCACCATGGCTGCCTCATTTGCTGCTGTGTCTCCACCTAGCACAGGGTCTGGCATATAACGATACTCAGTGTTTGATGAATAAATAAACGGGTGATAGAATGGGCCAAGCACTGGGCTTAATAATTTACAAATATTTTCTTGTTTAACCTTATGAAAATCCTCTGAAGGAGCTACTATCCTCACTTGGTGAACGAGGAAATGAAGGCATAGATACAGTCTTACAGCTTGTAGGTAGAAAATGGGGATTTCCACTTTAGATCTATCTGACTCCAAAGTCACTTTTATTTCTCCCAAATTGTTTTGCCTTCCAGTAGGAAATTTTTCTCACGAGAGGTTTTTGAACTTTCTTAATATCCAAAGACATCCAACTCCAGCCTACAGAGCTTTGTGATCTTAGACCAAAGTTCTTAGGTCTTAACCCTTGAACTAAAAAAAAAAAAAAAAAAAGGTGAAGAATGAGCTTTCCATTGCTTATTAAATGGATTTGACATTCTTGACCCCTCTGTCCACACACATGCCAACCCAAAACCGTCAGGAGGGATCTTCAGGCTAGTTAATGAATGTGCAGTGTTCATCCAGATAATGGCTATGATTGACATTTTGCTTACAGTTGCTCATGAATTGGCTTCTTGTGCATAAATCAGGACTGTAGCCTATAGTCTACACCTACAGGACCATTTTAGTTTGGGCACACATAATCCTCAGGAGGCACCTGTACAGCATAAGCATTCCCAGTATAAATGGAATGATACATATATTGAGATACATGTGTAGGTGTGTGTGTGTATATATATATATGTATGTATATATGTATACACATACATATACATACCCAGAAATATGCATACACATATTTTTTGCATAGCTACATATAAAATACTCTATCTCACCAGAAAACTGAACATGGTCAAAATTTGTTGCCAAGAAATACAATTTCCCATTTATTCATTAAGTTTCTGTTTATATCTCTGTTTTCTAATCTAGTTGTTTGAACTAAGCTGTTCTTTCAAGCTTTCATGCCTAATGTCAGTAGTGTGTTTGCCAAAGTATAAGTGAGGTTTTACTCTATTTCAATTTTATAACAAGAGACCCATGATGCATAATAGATTCACCTATTTGAAGCCACATTGGATGACATTAAACAAAGCTTCGCCTAGAATATGGTACCCACACCATGAACGGTACACAAGATGACTTAGGTGGTATTCTCCATGGGGTAATGAGAGACGAGGAGGCGAATCAGTCTGCTCCATCAGAGTGAGAGCCAGTCTCAAGCTACAGAGGCCAAAATTTCATTGTATTTATTTATATGGTTACCTTCTATTCATGGCAAATTATATTAGTTTTCCACTTATGGCAGCGATATTTCATTTCCTTTTTGGGTAAATACACTTAAGGAAAAATATGTCAAGTTTAAAATGTTATGTAAATAATTGTACGAGTGGTACGTGAGGTGGCAAAGATCATGCAAGTCATATGCAAATGACTGATGGAAAAAACTAGTGGAGGCAACAGAGGTCTGGGGGTCAGAGTTCACCACTTAATAACTGAGTAAACTTGAGTAAGTTACTTAACCTCACTTAAGAATAGCTGCAGTAACCTCGGAGCTTTCATCTGTTCAAATGGAAAATATATCAAGTGGAACACAGCAGATGCCAAATAAATGATCTTTGTAATGATAACGTCTGCTTTTATTACTATTAACTATCATTAATGAAACGGTGTATGTGGAGTACCTAACACAGAGCCTCGTATACAGTACGTACTTAGCAAATATGGGCTAACATTCCCTCATCAACAGCTTTCTTCGCAGTAGGCCTGTAAATAGATGATGATTCATGACCCGGTTTTAGCTGATACCAATCTAGTGTGTGAATGTTGTGTGGCTTATTTTGAGATGTGCACTTGAAGGCTACGTTGTATATGATCAGCATGGCATACTGAATTCTAAAAAAAATAAATAGTGAACAATCTATGTCAGCCATGCCTACGAGGAGCGAAGAAGTTCTGTGAACAGAAAGCAGCTTTCTGTAATGTAGAACACATTCTCCTGTTTTTACTGGTATGAAATGAGTTAAATATTAATCATCTGTTTGTTTGAGGTTCTAAATGTAAAGATTGAAACTGTTTCTCGAATTCCTGAAGTTCTTTCCTAGAAAGAAGTATATATATCAGGAAATTCAACCACAAATCCAACACAAATTGAAAAGTTTCTCAGGAAGAAAAATAAAGGGCAACCTGAGATGATTGAGAAAATAGACACAGGGTTTTATGTTATCTAAGAGCACAGGAAACTCGTTATATTTGCAAGATCCCATCTCAAGACCCCTGTGGAGACAACAAGAGGAGACAAGTGGAATTAGAAATGTGCTGACTTCAAAGAAAACTGGGAAATCAACAAAATGGAAATTTAACAAGACAGCAACCAGTCCCTGAGAAAAAGTGAGGAAACTACTAGGAGCAAGTGAAGCCTGGCTGAATATAGATATGTACAATAGCAAATATTTCTCTGGAAGTGTGTACTTTTTAAATGTTTTATTATGGAAATTGTCCAGCATACACAAAAAAGCGAGAGTGAGTTAACAATCTTCGTAGACCCACCCGCCAACCTTCAACAATAATCAACTTTATGCCAGTCTTGTTTCATCTAGCCTCATAGGATTTGGGTGAGGAATGGGGCTAGAGCATTTAAGGCCAGTTTTAGACATGGTGTCAACCATAATGACACAAATACTTCAGTATGCATTTTTAAATGTTAAGGAATATTTTACATAGTTACTATGCTATTATCAGTCATATGAAATTGACAAATTCCTTAAAAACATGTAATACCTAATTTCCCAAGTTGTTTCAAGATGTCTCTGTACAAGTTTGGTCTAAATCAGCATTAAAACATGACCACAAGATGCATTTGGTTTTTTTTTTTTTTGTCTCCTAGATCTCTTTCATAACAGCCCCCCTGTTTTTATACCATTGATTTGTTGGAGAAATTGAGTCATCCATCCTATGTCCTGTTACATATTCTGGATTTGTCTGATTGCTTCACTGTGGTATTATTTAACTTGTTCTTCTGTCATCCATATTTCTTACAATTGGTGGCTAGATTTAGAGGCGTCATTAGATTCTAGTTCATTTCTTAGGCAAGAATGTTTCACAGGTGGCACTGTATACTTTCTATTATATTATGTTCTGAGGCATATAATGTCTGTTTGCCCCACTTTTAGGGATTGAGGGGTGGGTTTATATGCTTTCAGCTTGATCCCTCCTTTATAAACTTTGCCCAACAACATTTCATATAATTTTAGCATTGCCTGCATCCATTATTTTATTAAGGTTGCAAAATGGTGATTATTTCTGTCTATCATTCCTAATTAGCTGGAATTCTTCTGTGAAGAAATTTACCTCATCAACCATTTGGTTACCCTGAAATATAAGAAAGGCAAGAGAAATTCTTGATTCTTTTCCTTTATTTATCAGTTTTCAGAGCAATAAGGTGTGCCCTGGAAACAGTGGGTTTTTTTTTTTAATATTATTGTTAGGTGGGTTTCAATCTGTTACAATTATTCTTTTTGATATTCAAGTTGCCCTATATTAGTGCAGTGGAAACACCTTATGGTTGGGCTCTGTGTCTTTTGGCATTTTCCCTATTAGTCTTTAATGGCTTCCTTGCTTACTAGCCCAGGCTTAAGCCAATTTCCCAGGCTCATCTCATTCATTTCCTGTTCCAGACCTACACTCAGCCTTTTCTAAGAACTCTGGTTCCTCTTAGAGAGACATAGCATTTAGAGACCACAATCTGGGTGCTAGGATTGCTCATCGCTCCTGGATGATCATTGTTTCTATGTGTTTTCAGTAGGCAAAGCCAGGACATAAAAATGAAGTGGAAAAAAAAATCATGATTTCCTACTGATATTTTCAAATAATATGTTTTTTTGGTTGATTTTTTACTTGCATGTATTTCCTTTTATGCTGAAATTCTAGGTCCTTAACATTAAGATAATTATTTGTTTTACTTTATAATATACCTATAATAACTAGAAAATAAGGTTACAGTATTACCACTGATGACTCCTGAATACAAAAATTGGTTGGTTTGTTTGTTTGTTTTAAGAGAGAAAAGGCAACATTAGTAACATACGTGGATTAGTTTGAAAAGCTATTCATGTGTACCAGACTGAATTTGCCATGTCACATTAACATGAATTGTATCAGTCTCAAAGTTTGGATACTTGGCATACTGGTTTTTAGAAAGCTTTACCAAAGTATTTGAAACTATAATTCAATGAACAATCTAATTTATTCTAACTGCTTGTGTCTCACTCCACTGCCCTCTCACCCCATCTAATAACACTACTACATACACTCCACAAGGGTCGGGAGGTGTCTTTTATTCACCAGTATATTTTGTAGCACCTAGCACAGTGCTTACAGTACTCACACATGTATGAGTCAATCATCCTACATGTTTTAGGGGAAGTCACTGATCCAGATGTACTGATATAGTCATAGGTGACAACACAGTGTCCATCTATTTCTTCAGATTCTCTACCATTGTTTTCCAGGCAAAAGTCACAAGTGTTATTTATGGACCAAGAGCTAAAAGGGCTCTTAGGAGCCTAATTCAATCCCTTCCTTTCTCAAATGAGAAATTGAGTGAGCCAGAGATTCAGTCGTTTCCCCCAAATCACCCAGCTCACTCCTGCCAGAGCCAGAATTGGGACCCAGAGCCCTTCTTTCCTGGTCTGGGATGCTTTCTACTCAGTTATACGGTGGGCTGCTTTCTCACCCAAACCTACATCCTCTCTGGACTAGCACTGATAAACAAAGCAGGCAAAAGTTAAACAGTTAATTTATTCCCTTTCAGAAGGTTTGAATACATTCTCTCTCATTAGGCCCAGATTATTGATGAATTCAACTCGACATGCTATTGTTTCTTGTTCTAACTGAAGACATTAAGAGTGATTGAACAAGTTGTCACAGACATAGTTTTGTTCATCTCTAACTTCAATTTGTATTAGAATGCAAAGTCCAATGCTGCTAGAAACAGTAATAAATTATTACTCTGTCTAACCCAGGAAGAATTCAGTGAATTAAAAAAACACTTGACCAACATCTACAGATTTCATACTTGACTTCCTAATTTTATACTTTAGGTAAAAACTGAAGTTCGCTTATTAATCTTTGTTCTTGATTACCAATTGTCATCTGACTTTACAGCATAATAGAGGACTGGCTGTTCTCCCTCTTCATTCATTAAGTCCAAGTTGAAACATCTGATCATTATTAGGAGGTCTTATAGGCACGACTCCATTGAGGTTCCATGCCAGAAACAAAGCTCAAAACTCCTCTTAAATCATGAGATATCAAGCAATGTGGTGACTGCATTTTGGTGCTATACTTAATTTGCATTTGAATATTTAAATTGCTTTGCTAGGATTTTAAGTACAGAAAAAATACTAAAATTTCAAGCCATTTTTAAACAAAGATTACAGAGTAATTACATGCTAATTAGGTAATGCTATCATTTGAATGGTAATGAAAGTGGCTATGGTGTACAAAAGAATATAGACTATTCTTTAAATTAAATTCCATCTGTGATACATCATATTCAGGTGCTTGTTTTTATTTCAGTTTCCTATAAATTCTTAACATCTTAACCTCTTCCAGGTAATATACCATAATGGAAATTTTATCAGCTTCAGCTTATCACAGCAACACCATCTTTATTATTTGTAGATCTTTACTGGGTTTTTTAATTATAAAAAAGTATACTTTTAAATTAAAACATACACATATATACAGGTATGTCAGTCATATCGCTTGGAGAATTATCTTTTATCATGGGGGAAAAATCTATATTTCAGAATGTATCCAGTTGTAAGTTTTGGAAGTGAATGCTTCTGAAGAGAGATTACTTCAGTCTTTAAAAACCAGCTTGCCACTTAAGTATATTTCACAAAGATTGGAGTTTGTTTCATTCAGATAACTGAGAGTTTAGATGGCACATTCAACGTTTTTAGCAAGTTCAGCCTTTATCCAAAACAATACTACTACATGTGTAATCCTTGTTTAAAAACACAGTGCAGCAAAGTAGGAAAGTCTTTTTATAAGAAAGCAATAAGTATGCATGGCAAAGAAAAAGGTCAAATAATATATAAAGATATAAAATAAAAAGTAAGATGCTACTTTCCATAACTCCCAATTCCCCAGCCTCTTAATCAGTGATAACTGTAGTTAACAGTTTCTTATATGTTTTTATAGCAATAGTTAATGCATATACAAGCATAAATTTGGTATCTTAATTTTTAATAAATAGAACAATACTGATTTATTTCTGCTTCTTAAACTTAATAATATACCTCGGGCATCTTTCTGTGTCAATACATCTAAAGCTATAGCTATATTTATTATCTCCTATTGATGCCTATTTAGGTTGTTTCTGTTTAGATCGGAATGTTGAAGTGAAATATAGGTATTAGATAGATAGATTTTACTTTGCTAGGTCAAGGAATTTGTGCATTTAAAATTTGACACCTATTTCCAAGCTGCTTTCTGAAGAGTTAGTACCTGTTTTTTAGCTCTACCAACAGGGTATAAGATAACCTGTTTCTCCACACTCTTGACCACATTATATATTATTAAACATTATCATCTTTGCCAATCTGATAAGTGAGAAATGGTGTCTTATTCTTTTGTCTTATCTTTGAGTAAGTTGAATATCTTTTCATGTTTACAGGCCATTTATGTTTCTTTTTTTATAAACTGAATGTTCATCTTTCCCCAGTCCCATTTTCCTTTGCATGATTGATTCATCTTCTTGATTTATATGAGCTCTTTTAACATTTAAAAATAGCTACTTTTTATTATATGTATTGGAAACATTTTTTCCCCAGTTCTTGTTTCTGCCATGTGAAAGTTTTGTTTTGTTTTGTTTTTTCTTTAAATGGATTTAAATTTATCATTTATTTCCTTTCTGGCTTTTGTGTTCAATATCTTGCTTAGGAAAAACTTCACCATTTGGGATTTTTTTCTGTTTTTCTAGTACTTTATCAGTTTCACTCTTTCAATACATATATTTAAATCTTTGAGCTGTCCAATGGAAGGAGTAATACAGCCTTAATATTTTCTTAATATGGTTAGTCAGTTTTTTCAAAACCATTTATTTGAATAATCTGTGTTTTCCTCTCTAGTTTGAAAAACCTTCCTTTATCATATGCACATATGAGACTACCTGTATATTTAAGCTTATTTCTAGGCTCTTGATATTTGTTGTTTTATCTGTCTATGCTAGAACAAAACTGTTTAATTGCTATTGTTTTTATGTTTAATCCCTATATAAGGTAGTCTAGTCACTGAATCTCCTATTTTTCAGATTTTCAGAGTTTACCCTTTTAAATTTAATTTTTATTTGATTTTGTTTACTTTTCCATATGTATTTTCAAACCAGCTAGTCAAGTTCTGGAAGAAAAAAAAAAAAAAGAGCACAAGCAAGCAAGAGACAGAGACAGAGAGAGGAGCCTTACTATTGTGATTAATATCACTTTAAAAAAAATCACTTCTAATTGATCAATTTAGGGGGAATTAATATCTCTACAATATTAAATATTTCTACCCAAGATAATGGTATGGTTTCTATTTATTCAAGTTTTCTTTTTGAGAGTAGTGTTTTAAAGTTTTCTTTATATATCTTATACATTTTTTGCTACATTTATTTCAAATATTTTATATTTTTATTATTTTTATAAATGGGATATGTCTGATCCTTTTATATTTATCAGACTATAAATGGCTTTTCTTGTGGCAGGTTATATCTACTATCTATTAACATTTTTACTGGATACTGAAGTCTGTCAAATGGATTTTTGGCACCTATGATGATCAAATGACTTTTCTCCTTTGATCTATTACTATGGTTAATGATATTAATAGATTGACTGTTGTTGAACTATCCTTGCATTACTTGAATGTATCCTATTCTATTAGGATATATTATGCTGTAAATGTTCTGCTTGGTTCTATTTGCTAATGTTTTAGTTGAGGGCCATCTCAAGTTTTCAGAACAAGCAAGAGCCATATCTGTTTTATTTACTGCTTTATACCCAGCACATAATACCTAGCCCTGTGTCTGAAGCAGAGGAAATTCTCAGTAAATATTTGTGAAAAGCAGGGTGGTTCCATGAGTCATTTGATGTGATTCTCTCTTAACTCTTCTGATCTATTCTAGAAAGAGAATCCATGACTAAGAGTAGCCTAAAGGTCAGCGAGTTGGTCATGTGAGGATCCATCCAGGTCCTTTGAAAACTTCTTTGTGTGTTCACCTGATCTTTTGATTACTCATAGCCTTTTTAGGTCCTTTCACCCATTTTGACTAGACATGTTTTTCTCCTTGCGCAATCTTCCAGACATCAGCAAAGACATCTCTGACATGAGCAAGCCGAAGTTTTCAGAACAAGCTGTTTTGTATTAGCGTGAGGCACTTCTAGGGTGTCTGATCTGGACCAAACCCATGTGGAGCTAAGAGAAGAGCTTAAGCCTGACCTGGCAGATGCTGGTGTTGGCTCAGTGGCCACAGTTTAATTGTCATAGCTATTACCTGGCCAGGGTTCCAGGCAGCCGCCCAGGAGCCCCACCAGTATAATTCCTGTAGGCGCCTTTTTTTTTACTCTTCTCATTAGCTTTCAGCAACGGCAAATGAAATCCTGTCCTTTAGAGGCTCCATGAGCATCTCCATTTATCTCGGAAGAGTTCTGTGGCCTGGGTGTGTGGGCCAGTTCTCTAAGTAAAGTCACATGTGGAAACCAGAAGGGTAGAAGAAAGATATGGCCAACAGCTACTTTGTGTCAAAACAGCTGTGATGATGGATGCTGCAAATGAGCAGTGACTAATTATGACCAATCTGCTCACCTGCGGTTACTCTGGTACTCCCTCAGTTTCTTGTATACTGTTGTATTTTCCCCCAACCTTTCCCCATAGCTTCTTTCTTAGAGTCACAAAATTGATTCAAAATCTCAAAATTTTCCACATATCTCCTTTTTTCCTTTTCAGTGTTCCATATTTCTATCTAATTAGCCTCTTTTGGTGTTTCCTGTAGCCAGTTGTATCTATTTGATTTCAGGCAATACCCTTGGTGGTCTTGTACCCAAACATATAATACTTCAACTACACTGACTGTCCAGTTGAAAATTCTATTTCCAATTAAATATAACCTATTGTTTGTTATTCCTGAATTAATAAATAAGAGCATACTTCAGGAAATCAGATCAAAATACTAGGTTATTGACTTTCACATCATCAACTCACTTAAAGCTAGCGTAGAGGCAGTTCATACTGCTGAATAAATGGATAGAGTGCAATGCTTATTTCCTTTCTAGGTAGAAAACCACATAAATTCTAGAGCAAGTACCTTTATTTATTTTTTTGATATTTATTTGTTTTCCTTATTTTTTTTGGCTGCGTCGGGTCTTAGTTGCGGCACACGGGATCTTTGTTGAGGCATGCAGGATCTTTTCATTACAGGACACAGTCTGCTCGGGTTTCTCCCTAGTTGCGGCGTGCGGGCTTCTCTCTAGTTGTGGCATGCAGGTTTTCTCTCTCTAGTTGTGGCGCACGGGCTCCAGGGCGCATGGGCTCTGTAGTTTGCGGCACATTGGCTCTCTCATTGAGGCACACGAGCTCAATAGTTGTGGCGCACGGGCTTAATTGCCCTGTGATATGTGGGATCTTAGTTCCCCAACCAGGGATCGAACCTGCATCCCCTGCATTGGAAAGCAGATTCTTTACCACTGGACCACCAGGGAAGTCCCTAGGGCAAGTACCTTTATAATCTAGAATATTCTGAAGTGTAACTGTGTTGACATCTGTTTGGGAACTTCAGAGGCTAAGCCTTTCTCTATAAGGTCAAAGTGAAATGCATTATTGAGTTGTATATTGGGATAATTAAAGCTACAAATGACCCTTACAAGAAATATCCTGATAAACTGGTGATTTCAGAGGCAAACAGTTACTCATTCTTTAAAACTATACTTATGAACAAGAATTACCTGCTTTGTTGATGTGGATCACATTAGCTGAAAATTCCCAAATTTTTGCTTCACCTTGTGGGGCAGACTTGGCATGGGACTACATAGTATGTTTCTTCTAAGATCTTCAATTTAAGCAGGAACCACAACCAGCCGATGATCCCTATTGAGTCACTCCTGCTTCAGAAATGAAGCCTTGCTGTACAGCGCCAACTCTCACTTTTTCCACATTACATAATCCTCTCTGTTCCCCAGCATTTCAATGCAGCCATCATATAAGTGGAACCAGGAGTGTGGTTTGGTTAATGCTTCATGTTGATATTGATGGACTACAGAACAGCAGGTCCCTTGTTGCCTAGCAACCAAACAAAGTGCTTTATCCTACTGACCTCAGTATGGGTACCGCTTGCACAAACGCTGCTCCATCATTGAATGGATTGTTGTTGCCTTGTTCCTGATGATCCCCAGCCATGTTTAGTACCTTCAGCCTACCCTGATAAGGCTTCTGATTGAATGTAATGATTCCTAAATTACTCAGTTAATAAGCAATCAAATGGAGATTTAAGTCCAGGATTGTCAAACTCCAAAGATAGTCTTTAGGTTTTTTGGCTTTACACATCAGAAAAGAAAACAGAAACCACTGGCAAAACAATTTGACATTGTTCAAATAAGGAACATTCTTAACACTTTTGAGTTACCTATATAGCTACTAATAATCATAACAATTGTAGTAGTAATAACCATGCAGGTTAACATTTCTGGCATAACCGGAAATTCTGGGGGTTGACTCACTGCTAAGCACTTTGCATATATTATCTTACTGGAGACTCACAGCCATGCTGGGCTGTAAGGTACTGATCATATACCCATTTTATAGCCGGGGAAAACTAAATTGCCCCAGAGCACAGGGTAGTACATGGGGAGTTGGGATTAGCATCCAAATCAATCAAGCCCAAACCCCAATTTTCAACCTTGACATGCACTGCTGCTGGGTACCAGAAGATGCACAGGGTCCCCTAAGTCTCCCTAAGGAAGTGTGGGAGGATTTTTGGCTCTTTCTGCTATTGAAAAGCCAGTTCTCTCTTAAGAATACTTCCGTCCATGTGGATCTACCTTGGCATCGGGCACAATATTGGAAGAAAGTATCTCTGTGGATAGGATACAGCCCACTCTTTTTTTTTTTTTAATTCAAGTATAGTTGGTTTACAATGTGTTAATTTCTGCTGTACAGCAAAGTGATTCAGTTATACATATATATACATTCTTTTTCATATTCTTTTCCATTATGGTTTATCATAGGATACTGAATATAGTTCCCTGTGCTATACAGTAGGACTTTCTTTTTTATCCATCCTATATATAACAGTTTGCATCTGCTAATCCCAAACTCCCACTCTATCCCTCCCCCAGTCCCCCTCCCCCTTGGCGACCACAAGTCTGTTCTCTATGTCTGTGAGTCTGTTTTGTAGGTAAGTTTGTGGAGAGATAGCCCACTCTTGTTTGCATTAACCAAGGAGGGGGCAAGTTCACACTGGGCCGTACCTTCCCTGAAGCAGAGATGAGTGAGACTGGGAGCGATGACAAAGAGAGATGAGGGGAGGGAGTTACACACTGTGCTCTCTACCCAACCCATCTACAAATCACAAGTTGGCAGGCACTCCCCGATCCAGTTTAGTGGTGCCAAGCACAATATCCAAACTGTGTGGCCACAGTGACTGAGCATACTCATTGCTCTTGCAAACCATTACAGTTTAAAGTGGAATGAAAATTATCCCAGGAACACCGGCTCTGTTACTGTGAAATCATTTGTGCTTGACTCACTGAAGGAGGCTTCAAGGTCCCAGAGCTGTATAACTAAGATCTGTGTTCCCGTCTTTCTGCCCCCGCTGGCTGGAGGTGAGAGAATAGGGCAGCAAAAGGTGACGTGACCTCCCGAGGGCCAGGGAATGCCCTTTGTTACTTTGTTGGCTGGGATGGGGGAGCCAGATAACCAAGCTTATTAAAATTACTTGATACAAAACCAAAAATGGTTTCTGGGTGAGATCAAAGGAACTCCCTTTTTAGTCACATGTGCAAAATTCACTGCCTGAACTTAGTGACCTCTGTTTCGTTGCTTAAAGAATTTTTATGCTTCTTTCTGGATTCTCCTTACTGGTTTGAGACCAGTGGTTTCATATATGCTCCTCAGTTCATAGAAGCTTCCGAGAGATGCTTAAAGGGTTTTGGGGGGGTGGGGGGTCAGGGGTGCAGGGATGGGGTGCACCATCCTGGGTGCCTCCAGGCAGGCCCCTGCTACCACCAAAGCATCAAGCAGGTTCTCTTCTCTGAGTTTTATGAAATGGGTTTCTGCTGGGGAATGCTTTTATTTCCCCACCTTTTTCGGGTAAGAGTACCCTGATTGTCTTCTAGAAATCCACCACTCTCTGTCCTCTGCCAAATTCAGAAATGAGTGTGTATGAGACTCAGGCCTAATCAGCGAGGGTCTCTGATCCATCTCACCCCAAAGGCAATCCCGAAAAGGGCACTTGACCCACTTGGGCCAGTGAGCACTGGACTGCCCAGGCCCCAATCTAGGCCCATCCCTTTCTAGCTCTCTGATACGGTATCTCTGGAGCCTCAGTTTCTTCATCTATAAACTAGGGATAATGCTATTTATACTTAGGATAGCACCTGTCAAGTAGTATACATTTTACAAAATATGAGCTATTATTTATGAACCTGTGAGGGTAATTTACTGCTGAGTTTTACTAGCTCCTTCCTAATTTTTCCATTTATCAATTACCCAAAATGTCCTTTATAGCATCCCCTCCCTCCCAAATAAAAATAACAGCATCTCCTCATGTTACTATCTCTCCACCAAGCGAATCCCTAGCCGATTTGCTTTTGTTTCTCTTCTAATCCTTCTCATTCCTGTTCCTGATGCTGTGTGCAGGAGGGACCTGGAAGAAGTTTACCTTCTGCTGACATTTCATGCTTACAGTACCACACTGCCCACTGTGATGACTTCTCCATCTTTTCACGCACGTCCGCCCTCAGGACGAAATAGTCCCTTTGTATTATAGCATCATTCTGCAGGTGTAACCATGGTTAGGTACAATGCTCGCTTCCCTGACTGAAATGTTTTTGTTTTTGTTTTACTGAAGTATAGTTGATTTACAATATTATATTAGTTTCAGGTGTACAACATAGTGATTCAATTTTTTTTATAGATTATACTCCATTTATAGTTATTATAAAAGACTGACTCTATTCCCTGAGCTGTGCAATATATCCTTGTAGCTTATTTATTTTATATGTAGTAGTTTGTACCTCTTGATCCCCTACCCCTCTATTGCCCCTCCCTCCTTCTCTCTCCCCACTGATAACCACTAGTTTGTTCTCTATGCCTGTGAGTCTGTTTCTTTTTTGTTATATTTATTCCTTCATTTCATTTTTTTTTTAGATTCCACATATAAGAGATAACATACAGTATTTGTCTTTCTCTGTGAACTATTACTGAAGCATAATACCCTCTAGGTCCATCCATGTTGTTGCGAATGGCAACATTTCATTCTTTTCTATGGCTGAATAATATTCCATTGTGTGTGTGTGTGTGTGTGTGTGTGTGTGTGTGTGTGTGTGTGTGTGTGTATGGCCACATCTTCTTAGATATATCCAGCATTACATTGAATCTACTTCAGTTTACTTCAGTTTTGCCCTCTGCACGTTTTCCAAAGCCCTTCCTCCAACCTTTTTATTCCAGTTGCTGTGCTTTTACTATTTCCTTGCCTCAGAGAGATTTCCAGGGCAGAAAAAACAGAAGGCTTTTGAAGACAAGGGCTCTTCTTATCTGAGGAGATGATGCTAAATATCCTCAGAAAGGAAGAGGAGGCAGACAGAGGGATGCCCTCAAGGGTGAGGCGAGAGAAAGGAGACAAGTCTTTGTGCCTGGGAAGGGGAAAGTCAGACAGCTATTGAAGAGCCGGATGTCGGTGCCACTCATAATCCCCACCGCAAGGAGGGGGCAGGACTCGGAAGGGGAAGGCAGCCTGGTACACCTGACAGGGCTGACCCTGGGCAGGTGTTCTCCAGCCTTGGCAAAGTTACCGTTCATGAGTGAGACACAAAAATAGACTGCAGGGCTTGAAGAGAACTCGAGGATGAGGATGTCAGCAGCAACCATGACAAATTGGAGACTGGGCATGATTTTAGCCTCCTATGCTACCCAAGAAGGGGATGGCTCCAGCCATGACTGAGTTTAGCCTTCCTGCCATGCTGGCTGGTAGGACGGGCACTGAGATTCGACTTCAGTTGAAATAAAGCACAGTAAAGAGATGAGGCCTGCACAAAGCTGTGCACTGAAGTGTACACCGACATTGATAACCACACGCCAGCATCCACAGCTGGTCCCCGTACATGTGAACATTTCAGTGAGAGGCTGTATCAGAGAAGGCCCCAACCAGGAAGGGGGAAAAAACAGTACCTCCCAAAGGTAAAACATCTTCATCTGAGGTCCTGGGGTTGGCCTTCAATGTGGTCAGTAGTGCCAAGAGCCAAAATACATCCTTTAAAAAAAAAAAAATCACTTCCTTACCCCCAGGAAATTTATCCATCTGGAATTTTCTGAAGCCAAACCCACTAGTCAACGTCAAAACCGAAATGAGAGGAAACTTTTTGGAGAAACACCCTCCCATCCTCTCGTGTCATAGGTGAAAAATGGTCGGCTTTGTTTTCTTTGCTTGTGAAGGGAAGAAAAAAAAAATCACGATGCTTAGTCTCAAGTTTCCTCATTTCCAGGTGCCTTTATAGTTCCCAAGTTGTCCCATCAAACTGAGTTACGACTCCATTAAAATGCCACGCTCAATATTTTTTGTCTAATCCCCTAATACTCCGATCCCTGGCTGTCAGCAGACACATCGGGAAACTCCCCTATCCGGAGGATTTGGTTTAGGTTTATCTTGGCCTGGGAAAGAGAGGAGAAGTAAGGAAAAGAGGAGAGACTCAGAGGGAACCCAAGCGGCTGGCAGTGGGGAATGACAAGGCTTATTCATTCAGGCAAGTCAGGCCCTTCGGGTCTCAGCAGTAGGGGCAGGCAGACGGGTGGGGACCCTGTGCCATTTTCAAGGGGAGATGTGAGCAGGCTGAAGGAGCGCCTATCAGCCACCAAGTGGAGGAAGTGAGACCGGTTCCCCAGTCAGCAGTTCCTCACCAGGGAAAGGGGGAAAGTGGCCCCAGGTTGACTCAACCCAGCAGATTCTGTCCAAGGACAATTATGGAATGCAAATATTTAGAAATCCTGTGGTTGTTTAGCACTCTTCAGAGCACTAAACACACGCGGTGTGTCCCCAAACCAAGATGAATGAGCCCTGCTTCTGAAGTTCCCTGACCTGCAAGGATAAAAGGAAACAAACTGTCAGACAAGGGTTATTTCCCCACCCCCCCCCCCATTTTGTGCTTGTAAATCTCTGTCAAACATGCCTTGTTTTCTGGTCCTAAGTGTCCTCTTCATGAAGGCAGGTGACTTTGGATATGCAGAGTTACTCTTCCAGTGACTCTCCCCATGGCTTTCCATGACAAGGGATTGGAGGAGGAGCAAGAAGAGGAAGGGAAGGGGTTAGAAATTAGAACTGGATGTTCTTCTTCACTGCGTAACTGTCTAAGAGCAGAGGATGTGCTTCAGCCCCTTTGCAGCTTGACAGTAGGACCTGGCCCTCTGCCTGATAGATGTGAGTCAGGTGGGGACGGGCACCTGGTGGGGCTGGAAGAGAGGCCAGGTGGCCGTGCTCTGTGGGAAAGGGCAGCTGGCCTCCTGGAGGTCACTGGCTTTCCTCTGAGCACCACCATGATTTTTTAAAAGGAAATAGAGAATATTAAAATTCTGAATAATTAAGCATTTACTGAAGGGACAAATAAGATCCTAATCCATGGCCCAAAACTATAGGGATTGATAACACAGCTAGCTGGTACTTTGGAGTTAGTGGGAGATTTCTTTTCTGGGCAAAGAGAAGTGGGGAAGGAATTGAAAACTCACCTGGGAGTCTTGAGTAGAAATCTTGAACATGCACCAGGCGCTCAGCTGCTGTGTACCTGAGCAGGAAGGAGACAACATGAAAGTGGGGAAAATACCTATTTAGAACACCTGGGCACACAAACCGGGAGAAGGTGACGAACTTGTGACTAGAGGAACAGCAGCTTCTTCCACAAGTTAGAAATACTAAAATTTTACATGCTGAAAGCAAATGAAATCCTTTCACGAACTCACTGGCAGGGTTCAGAATGGGTGATCGTCCTGTGCAGTAGTCGTCATAATTGCTTATGGCTGTCACACCTCCACATCCTGCTCACGCCATCTCCCCTAAGGTCTCTGACAGCAAGTCTCTCTCTCTAGCCTGATCTCGCACTCGGTGTGCCTGGTTCTGCACTGTCTGAGATCCAGCATCATGAACCACGTAATCATAAAATACGAGAGGTTGGGATCATTGAGAATTGGGGTACAATAAATGCTATGTGACTGGGGCACACTGCTTTAAAAGAAAAGAAGCTCGAGATTGACAGTCAAGCCGTTAGATGGCTGGATGGGATGCAAGCGCGAGGTCTGACGAAAGCAGT
The DNA here is from genome assembly GCF_965194805.1 of Balaenoptera borealis. NCBI lineage: Eukaryota > Metazoa > Chordata > Mammalia > Artiodactyla > Balaenopteridae > Balaenoptera > Balaenoptera borealis. The sequence continues at coordinate 121,959,981 of NC_138867.1, read as the reverse complement.
GGTCCTCCAAGTGTGGTGCTGGGCCAGCATCATCAGCATCTCCTGGGCATCTATTAGAAGTGCAAATTATCAAGTCCCACCACCAAGCCCAGCTGAATTAGAAACCCTGAGGGCAGGAGCCAGCTACCTGAGCTTTACAAAACCCCTCAGGCGAGTCTAACGCAGACAGAAGTTTGAGAACCAATGGACTAAGAAATGAAGCTGATTATCTAAGGAAGACAGCACAAAGTCCCATCTCAGGAACACGGTCTTCTGCCTTCCCATAAGCACTTGCTCCAGCCATACTTCATTCTTTAGGCAGATGAACCCTTCTCTTTGGAAAGTACCTTCGGAGACTAGGATCAGAGTGGATCTTGTTTGTTTGTTTCCTTATTTGGATGGTTTTTTTTTTTTTTTTTTACAAAAAGCCACATCATGCAGCTAGATTACCAGGCCGATCTCTAAATGTCTTTTGTCAGGTTCTCAAACTCAAATTCAGCCTCAGAGGACCAAGGTTTCCGTGTTGAGGGTGTTGAAAAAGAATGTGCTTCAGGCGATGACCTCAGACATGTTTATCATGCCTTTGAGCTGCTGTGCCCGTGTCCTTTCTCGGTATTCGTAAATAGAGCACCCATCTGGGACAGTCTGAGAATGTGGCTCTTCTAGGTAGGATGGGGCCCTACTACAGGATAACAAAGGATAACCTCCTAGACTCCGGGAGACACCAGATTGTGGGTCAGAGGCCAGATGTACCAAGAAATAGACACATAACTTTTCCAGGACTGCTCAGCTTGCATGATTTGGATTCTGAGGGTAGTTTTGACAGTCATGGGCCATGAAGCAGCTGCCAGATTCTGACAAAGATAGAGCCCTGCAATGGGGGCAAAATACCACCCAGAGTTTATGGGGTAGTGTGGGGAGCAAGACGCCACACAGGCTGATGCCGCAAAATCCCACTACATTTATCATGGCTATCAGCACCGTGTTTTTCTCTTTGGCCATCACAGTGTTTCCCAGTGAAATGTAGCCTGTGCTTAACTGACATAGGAGAGATATTGAGAGGCGGTAATGACCCAAAGCATCCCCGTGCCATGGGAGTAGAGCAGTACGGCCGGATATAAACATAACTCAGAGACAGATGTTTGCACAAAGCTCCTGTTAAAGCAATCATACTTGCCATATTTTTTTAAAGTCCTCATGTGCATGCCCCCTCCCATTTGTGTGACAGTCAAGGTATCAAGAAGAACAGGGGAAGAGGTTTCTGTTCCAATATTGACCAGAGACCTTAACTAACTTCTTGGATAGACCAAGATGTACGTATTCACCAAAATTTCAAGTCATGTAAATTTTAGATGTTCCGTGTCCCTGTTACCCACTGGGGAAATATGGCAAGTCAGTGTTATTCTAAATCAATTATTTAGGGAAATAGATTTTTTCTTTTAAAGGGAACAACAGAAAGCCATTGTTCTAACACCTGATTCTATTCCACCTTGAGAAAGTTCAGCCGGGACCAGTAAAGAGAGCAAATTCAATTTTACCTCTCAGAATGATTAGACAGTGTACTAGTCAGAAATGCATTCAGCTCGATTAATAGCCAACTGACTGAAGTCATTTAAACACATAAAGGTGCATTTTTCTCTCACATAAGGAGCCTACAGAGAAGCAGTTTGGGGTCAGAAGGATGCCCTCAAGAATCCAGAGTTTTCTGTCTTCTTGGTCTACCATCCTTGGCTTGTGCTGTTTGGTCTCATGGCGGCAACAGAGCTGTACCTCCAAGGTTGTATCCATGTTTCAGGCAAAAGAAGAGAAAGCAAACGTCTACTTACATCTCATCAGCAGCAGTGTCGTATGGCCATATTTGGCTGTAAGGGAAGCTAGAAAATCAGGACTTTAGCTTTTAAACCTCTGAAGGAGAGAAGAAATTGGGTCAACTAATCTAGAGTGTATTATTACAGATGTCATAATAAATAGCAGACCTCTGCATTAATTAGTCTTGACATGTTTCGGGAAACATCATCAAGGGCCTTCTCCTGTTATAGGTTCATATGAGCAACAAATCATGATTCAGTGTGATAAATACTAAACGCCAAATGTGTAAGTAGAGACTTTTGCTTTGCTGGAGGGATGCCGGGAGGACTAGGCCATTGCTTCTCAAGCTTTACCGGGATATCGTTAAAATGCAAATACTGATTCAGTGGATCTGGGATGGGGTCTGAAATTCTGCATTTACAACCGGCTCCAAGGAGATGCCGGTGCTGCTGGCCCGTGAATAGTAAGGGTCTAGGTAACAATTAAACAGGGCCTAAAACAGGAGTAGGAATTCACCAAGTGGAGAGAAGAGAGGAGGGCCCCCAAGGCTGGGGGAATGGCACGCACAAGTGCACATGCGTATCCCCCGTTCATGCAGTCCTTTGCAACACTCCTTCTAAATAATTTTCTTCAAAAATATATATATACACATATATGGATGGATGGACAGACAGACAGGTAGATAGACACATACAATAAGCAGATATTATATATTTAGTCAACTGTGCTATAAACTTGTGACCAGTGTAATTCTCAGCCAGTGAGCACCTTACCACACTCCTCTCATTTGATGTGTTGGGTTTTCTCTTCTGTGACCTTTCCTTCTGCCATTGATGTTGTATTCTAGGAAACAGGTTTTACCCATCACGATTGGTGAAAGACTTGCCAGTATTAGTCCTGGATTATAAGGTCCCGCGAAGACAAAGGAAGAGTACCATGTTCAGTGTTTAAAAAAAAAAAAAAAGTGAGCTTTGCTTCTTGAGTCACTTCATGAAGCAGTCAAGGGCACAAACAATAAAGATCATCCATCCCTTCAATGGCATGAGGCCAATCATAGTATAGCTGCAGCTTGGAATGATTGACTGACAGTTGTGTGACCTGTGACCTAGAAGAAGCTATGACCAGAAAGCTGTCATGATTTTTAGAGGATTTGAGAAAATCTGAAGAGCCACTGCCAGTGTATGCTGCCAGACATACTTCTCTGGGGAGCCCATGCTGAAATGTACGTGCTGAAACATACGGTTGGTTCAGGCATTTCCATTTCCAGGAGTTCATACCCCACATAAGTGAGGGATGCTCTGTGGGGCATATTTAGAGACTAGCACATAGTCTGATGTTTTGGAGTGGAGGACAAGAGAGGAGGAATGGGAAAAAATGAGGCTGCTCTCATCTCACAGTTAGATTGGTTTAGCCATGCTGAGGTTCACCTTACCCCATGGGTAGTGGGAAGCTATCAAAGTTCATAAGCAGTGGAATAACACAGTCACATTTGGACTTTAAAGGGATGACTTCGTTCACAATGCAGTGGAAAGATGCAGGGAGAGTAGAGCAGCTGAAGTGGAGTCAGGGAGGTCAGGTAGGACGAGAGAGAAGATGAGACACTGAACCAGAGCAGTGACTCTAGGAAGAGAGAAAAGTAACAAGATGTAATTGTCATGTTAAAGGTAGGCTCACTTGGGCAGAGTAAACTTTAAGATGTATGGCTGAGGGAGAAAGGAGAAGTTGAGGATGACTGTAAGACCAGGCTAGCAGTTCAGACTCGCATGTGTTTTTTAATTTATATTTGATGGCCTGCAGTTGTTCAAAGGCTCTCTATACGCATTTGCCTTATTTTTGTCCACTTCATATATCTTTGACACCTGCCTGAGGCTGAAAGCTTTTGAAATTGAGCACGAGGGGGTTTGGCTTGGCCAACAGGATGAATGATAGTGCCTCTAACTGAGGGAGTTAACCCAGGAGAGGAGCAAGTCTTCAGGAGGAAGGTAATTCAGGATAGAGCTTTACCAATAAAGAGAAAAGAGTAGTTTGGCGCTCATGGGTCTAGGACTAGCTTGAACCTTGATTTACTTTCTCTGTGACCTTGAGTCAGTTACCTTGGCCTTCCAGTAGCTATAAAGCAGAAGAAAACATGCACCGCCCTTGTGAATAGCTCCCCAGAGCCACTAGGCTCATAGCATTGATTCTGGCCAGTACACATTAATCAGTGTCATCCCTTCCTCTTTATAGGCATCTTTACGAGCCCTCATTTCCTTGCACACCCAGCTCTCTAGACTCAGAAAATATGTGTTGATGACCCAGACTCCCACTGTTTCCCCCAAGCAGTGCCGCCCTGTGCAATCAAAACCGGGAGAGGAGAGAAGACAAGTCTGGTGTATCAGGTTTCCCTGGGATCCACCATCCAATTCTCAGTATGCAAGAATTTTTAGAAAAAGTTCAGTGTTTATTTTCATGGTTACACTAAAGACCTCTGGAAATACCAGAGATAACCACAGCACCAATAACTATTTAATTTATTACATTTGTACATCCAGATGGAAAGAAGCCAGTCTTGGCATAAAGACAACTATAAACAAATGTAAATTACAAATCAGACAGTCAGATTGGAAATTGAAATAGAAAACATTCAAAGTCCACCTAAAGTTTCCCATTCCCGTGTAGCATTAAGGTATTAAGTCTTTTTACTTTTTTTTTTTTTTCTTTTCCACTAATCTGAAGTCCCTCTGCAGTTAATGAGGTTTTCTTTCTTCTTATGCATTCAGTTTAAAAAAGCAGGCACTGGGGATGCAAAGATCAAATAAGACCCTGCCCCTGGTCAAATCATGGTTTAATCCTGTGCCTTGTGCAAAGTTTAGGTGTAAAAAAAAAATTTTTTTAATGAACGAGTAAATGGATTAATTTAATCTGTTAACCGTCTTAAAACCCTTTTTTGGGGGGTGTGGGGAGTATTACTCTTTTCAGTGAAGAACTGTGAATAAACTACAGCTGAAGGTAGAAAGAAATCAAGTTCTAAACCTGTACCTTTGTGATCACGCATGTCGGTCCCTGATTATCTCAAATATCCATTTCTTTCCTCAAGCTAAAGAATCTTGATTAGGTCACATGTTTAAGTTTAAATATCTGAACTAGAAGCAAACAGCAGATATTTTTCTTCCAAGTGGTGCAACTATCATTTCCCTCCACCTGCTAACAAGTAGCCTCAGTAGATTTAGCTAAACTCATTGGTTTCTCTTTGAAGTCAGAGCAGTGAAACTAATTTGTTTTCAGCTTCCAGAGACCCTAAACCTGGTCCGTGTTACTATCTACTCTCACTTAGCCCAATGTAATAACCGTGTAATTGGTGTCTTTATGTCCTGTCTTGCCCCCTCCATCCCATTATCCACACTATAAGCAAAGTGGTCTATTGAAAGCACAAACTAATTACATTAGCTTAGTGCTTTAAAACTCTCCCATTGCTCTTAGGATAAATACCAGAATCCCTAATGTGGTCTTACACCCAACAAGATAGCTCTGTCCCCACGTCTCCACACTGGGCTTAGACCATGCCCCTCGTTCCCCTATTTGTTCTCATTGCCCCGTACATCTCTCTTTGTAGCAATAATCACAGGAGCAATTTTTGTTCTTTTTAAATTGCTTGATGACTGTCTCCCTCACTTGAAAATAAACAGCAAGAGAGCGGTGACCACATTTCTTTGGGCTCATTGCTAGATCCCTAGTAGCTAGCTTAAAGCTTCACATGCAAAAGGCATTTAATATATGTTCATTGCATGAATGAAGCAATCCACAAATAAATGATCGATTGTTCTCTCAATCACCAGATGCTGTTTTTAGTAGTAAGAAAACTTATTTCAGGGATGAAAACTTGCCCATTTTGCCTAATTCTCCAGTAAATATTACCTTCTAAATATTTCAAGGCCTTGATGGTAAGCTGTGAAAGGGTTTGTATTTCTACCATTCCAGAAGAATGGAGGAAGAGGGGAAGCATAGTTATGATATGCTGTCTCTGAAATTCTCTGTGATTGTCTGCATTTATCTGGTGTTGAATGAATCCTTATCTCTCTAGAAAAGCACTGCATGTTTTGTCTGTAGAAATCAAGAATTTGGGTATATAGTCAAATCAATTCACAAATAAAGTTGTAGGAAATGTTCTTCCTTGCTTCAGTTTTATTTGTGCACTAGCCTGCCTTTTGTAGTTCAATAATTGTGATTCTAAACATTGGACCACAAAGATGAGTAAGATACATGCACTGTTCTTGAAGAGATCTAAGCCCAGCAAGGAGTGTGAACTCTTAAACAATTCAAGACAATAAGAATTATAAATGTGTACAAGTCCTAAATGAGGAGGAATTGATATGATTGGAGAGTATAGACTTTTTTTAAAGTTTATATAACCAGGAAATCAAAACAGTTTATCACAGTTGGCCGGACACTATGGATGCCAAGTAAAAAAGAATGTCCTTTCTTTTGTGTGTCTAATTAAACCTTGTATCCAGTTAAATTTTGCCCTGAACAAGAGCTTGCTTTTTCATTGCTTTCTATGTAAGTTCCATTGCCCTAAATGGCTTCTTCATCTCTGACCCTTAATTCTTGCTACCAGCTCTGTCTATGGCATTTTCCTTCAAGTGACCTCTCAGTAATCAACCTTGACTCCTCTGATACTTCTATCTACTGGAACACGGACAGAACCAAAGGATGAACTTGGTAGTCCTGGAATTCACCCATCCGTCCAAATTAGGTATGACTTGTACATGCTTGTCATCTAGGTAGGGAAATAGATATGAACAGAAACTACAGCACCAGCAAAAGCAAGGAACTTGGGATGAGAGCCACACAGCATGTACTCAAAAACATGGACTCTAGAATAAGAAGACTAAGTTCAAATCTTGCTGCCATCTCTTATTAGCTGGATGAAATGAAGCAAGTTACTTAACCTCATCAGTAAATTGGAATGATAATACTTATCTCATGAGGCTCTAGCAAGTATTAAATTAAGGAATTTATGTAATATGTTTAACCTAGTACCCAGTACAGAGCTTGCACATAATAAATGATAGATGTGACAATGATGAACAAAAGGATCATAAAAACATATATAAGATGCTCCAGGAAGCCAAATCAAGGTATGGGTGATTCTGCTTAAGAAGTGGCTCGCTGAAGAAGAGACGTTTGAGCTAAACCTTGAAGGGTAGAAGGAAGCCAGGAAGGGGATTGGGAAGATGACATTTCAGAGAAAGGAAAAATGATAAACTAAAATAAAAGGTAGATTTAAGGCTAAAGAGTCTACAGAAGAAATAAATAATGTTAGCTTGAATCAGGGGCTCAGCTATGGATAACAGAAAAGAAGAATCTGAACCAAATCTGGGATATATTCCCTAGACTAGGTTTCAAAGTGATGACATAAATTATATTAAAGTATTTTGCGTGTAAAGTATATGCAGTTAACAGCTTGAACTTCATGAGATGGAGCTGTTATTAAAGGTCGCCATCTTCTTTACCAACATTTATATGGAGCCCTCTAAGTGTTTTACAATCATGTTTAAAAGCTATTTCTGTTGTTGAAAACTCTTCTTACCTTTTTTTAAATCATAGTGCACATTTTCAGGGTCACACTAAAAATTCAAAGATATAGACCACGATTTCCTTCTTTACTCAGAGGCTACATTGTTCATCTGGGCCTAGGAAGGGAAGTTCTTCCGAACTCTTTCAAAACCTACTTGGGGGCATTACATTCAAATAGGGCATGCTCCTAAAATCTTACCATTTTGTGTCAGTGTCTCTGTCTCCCCACATCCCCCATTCTGGCCCTTCTTCTTTGTCAGCTCAAGCTCTTTGATAATTGACACCCTCACTTTTGAGACTGAGCAATTTGGTATTTTGCTTATGTTTGTTTTTTAGCCTCATGTACTTCATAAATCACCCAATAACTTCTATTCCATAACTACAGAGCTGACACTTGAGAAACACAGTTTGCTATTTTATTCTCCTCTCCCATTATCCATTCAGCCCCTCCATATGTATTTTTCTTACACACGAACCCAGTACTAAAAATACACATAAGTTGAAGGTTCTGCCAAAATACTTAGTGAGTAATCTAACTTGCCTGAGACCAAAAGAAGTATGAGGGTCCTGAAATAAATCCCTTTGAAATGAATGAACCAATTTGTTTGGAACCTGATGTATTAAGACTCCATAAGTGTATGACTGTGGGATATAAAGTCACTGGGCCAAATCTATACACCTCACATCAGCCTTCAGGGTTGACATCCTTCCCCCAAATGTCATAGGTTCAGCCATTGTTCACATGCACAGTGCAAGCATATCGTAGCCCCTGTTTTCTTTCTATAATTTCTTCAAAGCTCTAATATTTACCTAAAAGTACCATGTTTATTTGTTTACTTATTTGTTGTCTGTATCTTCTCTCTGGATTGTCACTCTGTGAAGGAAAAGGGGACTTTTCTGTGCTGTTTCCCACCATATTCCCCACACTAAATCATGCTAAGTGCTCAAATTTGTTGAAGCGATTTTTCAAACCCAAAGCCCCATAAGGCCAAATTAGTAACTTTTTTTGCTTGTATTTCTCCTAAAAATAAAATAATAATGATGGCTATAACTTATGAGTACCTGCTGCCTGGCTAGTACCGTGCTAGCATGCTGATATAGACCTATGTAATCCCCACAGCTACCGTGCACAATCTATACTTGTATTTTATTGCCTTTGCAAATGAGACTGTCAAATCTCAGAGAGGTTGACTAACTCACCCAAGGTCATATAGCAGGGAAGCAGAGGCTTTAGGGATTAAACGTAGAACTGCTTTACTACGGCTCCTCAGTTTGCACTGCTCCCTCCTTACCATCAAGTACAGTGCATCCTCTTGAAGTTATTAGATGAAGCCCTTTTGTATGGATTCCGGATTGAGGCTAAAAAAAGGTATTGTCAGTTTCAGTGGCTTGCTTCTCTTTTTCTTAGATGTTGTGGTTGTAGGGATGATTACTCATCCTCCTGCCTCTCATCCTTCTGTCTAGTTCAGTTTTCTACATCCTTTGCGAAGGGCAAAATAAAACTGACCCCTTCTCCAAAACTCATCAGTCTCTCCCAGTTACATTTCTAAACAACTCTGAAGGGACCCAAGCCTTACAGTCAAGCCCCGCCATCGAACGTTTCCGACAGCTCTCCCTGATCCTGTTGGATTTTATGGTTTATCTGAAGTGTCTGACCAGCTGTGTCAGAGTGGCAAACTTTCCATACAAAAGCAAAGCAAGAGGGGAAGTATGCCCTTCGTCTGCCAACTGGCATATTTTCTTCTGAATTCCATTACAAGTTTTGCCTGGGACTTTTCAAGAGCTCTGGGTCTATTCCCTCACTCCAGTGAGCCAAGTCAGGGCCACCATCCGTCCAAATTAGGCAGACTGCTCCTTTTATTTATTTATTTGCCTTTTTAAAAAGGTCCCTTGAGTTCTTGTACATATTTTAAACACGTCTTATCCCATTAGGTCACCGTTGTGTTTGTCTTGCCTTTATAGGAAGAAGTAAATTCTAAAGAATTTGGGGGACTTCAAAATTCATGGAGTTTCCCCTGCACTGATATTTTACTCTAATATTTGAATGAGTTGAATATGTTAAATATGTGCAGATCATTATAAATATGTGCAGGTTATTATATTTCAACATTTCCTCCAAGTTGTTAGGAAAAAAGGCCATATCTTGCAGGGCCGTGGGGGTCATTGGCACAAAGTTTAAACTCTAAATACAGTGGGAGGCTACTAATGGGTTCTAAACAAAGGAAAAGCATGATTAGATTAAATATTTAGTGTGACAGAAGCACCTAAACCATGTTTGTTTAACAACCTTACGAGATATATCCTCACACATCTCAAAATCTCCCTAAATAAGGCAGTCATACCACACTCAACTAATACTCGCTTACGTTAATTGTTAATATTTTGGATTGGTCAGAGTATTTTTCCCTCCTAAATGGATAGGAAGGTCAAAGCTGAACTGGAAGACCACATTGATTTGAGTGTCCGTTGAGTAAGCAATGAACAGAAAATGTTGAACCAAACAACCCTCTATCCATGATAATAACTGAAGAGACAGAGCACATCCACTAGGGACTTCCATCATCAAGTCCACAATGGAGCACTTGTTCCAACAGCTCTTTGAAAAGAGTTGAGGAACCCAGGAGACTTGAAGAAGCAAATACATGTTCCAGTCCTTCCACAGAGGATGAGAGGAGCCAGAAAAGAGTGGACCAGGAAGCTGGACTTTGACAGCAAGTGAGATCACAAGAGATGGATGAGGGATGAGATCATAGCCCATGTGGTCCAGGCTTGCCATTACCATATGCGAGGGCACAGTCTATATGAGAGCCTCAATGGCCATTTTCTTAGGAGATGAAGCATGAAAAGAAGGGCCTGAACATCGAAGATAATCTGAAACTGAGATTTAAAAACTCATAAAATCTGAAATTACCATCTGAAAGCTAATGGAGTGTTTAGGTCTTGAGTTTAACTGTTAAGGGCTAAGGATTAAGAAGAAAGGAGAGACTGACTCTTGGTCAACGGCAGCGTGTTTCTAAGGTATGTTAAAGCCCTTGAAGAAGCCCTTTTGAACCATCTTAAACTTATTAACTTATCACTGACAGAGTCTGTTTCCAACACCTGACAGCTAGGATCCTGCTCTGGTTGAGGTAGAAATGTTACACATTGTTTTATCGCTCACTTTGTCAGGGCACCGTATAAGCAGTCTGACCAAACCAAATTTGTTGTCAATGCTGGGAAATGCCTCTTGCCTCCTGCTCTGACAGGAAGTCACCACGGTTGGTTTAGCTAATAGAATTTCTTAAAAGTTCCTTTGACACGCAGTACTGAAAGTCATGCTATGCTTTCTTCTTCTTTTAAAGAGTGAGACTCGCTTTTTAAATGGTCCCGTTCAGGCACATTTATGAAGTGCCTGCCGTGTGTTGGATGAGGAATATGCAGGAGTGCATGCTTTCTGGCTAGAGGAGTGAGCGTATACATGGCACCTGGAGTATCTACTTGTGGGTAACAGTTGATTAACAGCAGAATTTGTGGGACTGCATTCCCATCCACGCCTGAACAATAAAGGCAAAAGAGATACATCAAAGTGGAGCCTAGCTTTAAGTCAAATTAAAAAATTGATTGAAAGAGTGAAGTTTTCTAGGATCTACTTCAAGCAAAAGAAATAAAAATTAAAACATAGCTGCTTCTGAAACGTTCAGACCTAGGAATTGCAACTTTATGGTAGAGCTGCCTCTCTGAGCCTATAAAGATGAAGAGAGGTATCCAAGTTGTTCTTTGTTCAATGCCCAAAAGACATTTTATTCCTGGGAAAACAAAGACATAGACCCAATGGCAGAAAAAAAATCAAAGACTGCCCTTTAGTTGGTTACTTAAAGTCCTTCCTAGCTCTTCTCTCCCTCACTGAAAGAAGATTTAGGTGCAAGAAAAGTTAATTCAGCTAGATTTTCTCTGGCTTCTGTATAAATACAGCCGGAAAATGGGAAACTAAGTTGTGGGATTCTGGGTCATTCTCTAGTTTGAAATCATGAATTTGAATCGACACTGTTTTTGTTTTTTGTTTTTTTTTTACATGAAGAGATTTGGCTTTTCTTTGACCCCTTCCAAATAGAGACTTGTTTGTACTATGCTATAAGACATATAGAATAATTAAAATTATCTGGCAGATCTATATCTCCATCTTGTCTCCTTCCCTGTTGCCTGTCCCTTGCTCCCCGTGGCTGCCTCCTGTTCCCAGTCTGCCCAGCACTGAGGTCCGGCCACAGATCCCCCAAGTAACCGCACAAGTTGCATGTACCCTTCGACACACAGCTCCTGCGGCCCCACTGTGACTAATAACCAGTGTGTCCGCCTAACAGCTGCCCCAGAGAGGAAGGGAAAGGAAGACTGTCAGTGTGCAGAGCAAGGGCCGCTCAAGCGAGCCACAGAGGGACGCCACCTGCCCCCAGGTTGAGAAGGTGACTTGTCCCCGAGTTAATCTTTGTTTCTCATTGAAAATGTTAGACAGCCCCACGAAATCAGAGACCCTTGCACTTTCAGCCTCGAAAGGAATTAAGAGGTGACATCACCTACCACTTGAGTACTTCTTGCGAACTAGATACTTTCTAAACACTTTATGTGGATTAATCCGTTCAATCCTCACAACAACCCTATGAGGTAGGTATTATTATTACCCCTGTTTTACAGATGAGGAAACTGAGGCTCAGAGATATTGAGTAGCCTGCCCAAGGTCACAGAATAGTAAGCTGAGGCCCTGGGAGACTAAGTAACTAGCCCACAGTGGAAAAGAATCCCTCTGTGGAGTCTCTTCTGGTGTCGTCCACCCGTGTTCCCCACCCAAACCCCCAGTCTAGTCAAACTGGCAGCTTTGTGCTTCTGCCGTTCCCTACACACAGTTCTTTCCTCGCGTCCATACCGCTTTAGTGCTCTTACCTGTTTGTATTGGGTCTCTCCCTGACGGTCCTTGGGGGCGGGGGTCCTGTCCTCCTGATCTCTGTGTTCCCAGTGCCTAGCATAACCCTGGGGCTTATCCCACTGCAAATGTTTTTCTTCTCTTATATTAATTCTGAGCAGTTGGCAGTGCTTCTGAGGAAGTCTCTGCCGTGGTTGGGGACAGAGCGGTCAGGGTGATAAGCTGTGGCTGTTGTGGGAAAGGAGAGTGGCAGTACATCCACCACCCCTTCCCCTGTCCCTGACTCCAGGGGCTGGAATAGTGCACACTCAGTACATTTGGTTATGTTGTGACTGTGTATTTTGAGTTTGTTCAGTGCCCTATAGACCCAAGAATGTTTCACCCAATAACCCCAGTTCTTCCAGAAGTACAGCTGGCCTGTGTGATTCTGAGAAAAAAAATCACCATTCTTACAAATCCTTTTGATTACAAGACCTGGGAATATCAGTCTCTGGAAACCCTACCCAACCATAGCAAATCAGAAAAACCAAGGCTTTGGACAGAGGTTTCAGAGTCTCTGGGCATGGGAGGGTTTAGGGCAGGGTTAGAGATGAGTGCAGAGAAGGAGGCAGATCCCTGGGGCGAGTGTCAGGCAGACAGGTAGGAAAAAGTCTGGGAGGGTCGTGGCAGGAATGTCAAGGGGATGAGAGAGCTTTAAGACACGGTTTGTTATATAGCCATGGGAGTTTGAGTAAGTGCCAGGGCTACACTGCCTGTAAAATGGTGAGATTTGAAAGGCAGTATGTCCCTATGGCTGTGACACTTATTAGCTGTGAGTCTTGGGCAAGTTATGTAATGTCTGTGGGATTCATATATAAAATGAAAAATAAAGGTATTCCACTGTTGTGACAACTAAGGGAGAATACGACTTAGAGCAGTGCCTAGGTGCAAAGGACATGCTTAAATAACAGTTGTGAAGACACCTTAGAGTTATTTCAGTGCTTTCAGCATGTTAAAGGTAAAGGAACGAGTGGGCAGCAGGGATTCAGGTCCCAGCAGATCCAGGTGCACTTACTGGACATTTGGTCCTGAATGAACAGAGATGCTACAGAAGATGAAGATGTAGGAAAGGAAACAGACATACTGGATCCCATCACACTTCCATCCCAAGCTCCAGGCTATTCTAGGGTGGCCTCCCCTATAGCCCCTTCAATCTCTATCAATCCCATCACTCTTTTTAATTTTTTATTTAGGGCTTGACATTATCAAATATTGTCTTGTCCATCTATTTGTCTATTGTCTTCCCCACCATCACCCCCTTCCACCCTAGAATGTAAATTCCCTGAGAACAGCATCTTGGTTGTCTTGTCCAAGACAGTCTGTATCTGCAAAGCCTAGAATTGTCCCTGACTGTTGTTCAATAAATATTTGTTAGATTAGTTAATTGTTGAATTAATGCCTTATATCCTCAATCCCACCGAAGGGTGACCTGAGCTCATTTGTCAGCAGAGAGAAAGAGTCCAGGAGTGGGGGAAATCTTGACAAAGAGGAGAGCAAGAATTATTAAGAGCCCAGTAGCAAAAGCACAGGTGGAGGGATGAGCGTGGAAAGGATAGAGACTATTTCTTGCCCTGGATATCGGGTTTCATCAAGAGCTAACAGCCCTCTTACTTTCACTCGCAGACAGCTGGGCTCTGATACTCGTGTGACTAGGCAGTGCTGTAATAATCATCTTTATAAAATAGCTCAGAGGATTATATCCAGCAAGTAGCCATCTGACCTCCTTATGGTCCTCACAGCCTTTCCTTTACATGGTGGTCTACTCCCTAAACTAAGCTGACCTTGTCTTATTAAGAGCAACTCTAAAAGATCCTAGAGTGGTTAACGTGAACCCTGTTTAGAAAGCCCCATGCACGCATGGGAAGAAGTCTTGGCTGAGATAAAGCGGCTCATCTAAATGTAGTTAGCAAGTGAGTACTCAAATCTCTAGGAAGTATCTAATAGAAAGGAAAATCTCCACCTATGGGTAAGAAGGTACAGCTAGGAAGACTAGCAGAAAGGAGAGAATTTCCCTGACTTCTAAGCTTTAACACCAATAAAGATACACAATGAAGTATAGCTTTGTGCCTGAAATAAAGGCTACACAGTTTGCTCTGAGTTTTAATATATGCACATAGGGATAATACCTTTCTTGTGACATTTGTCCTTAATATAGTAATTTGTCTTTGGAAAGGAATTTCATTGGAACAATTGGCAAAAATAAAATTTAGTTCTATGACCATTGATGCAGAAATGCATAAAATTCTGGGGTCCACAGCAAACTGCATGATAAACAGTAAAGCTAAAACTACAGAAATGATCAAAAGATATTTCTCCAGACTTTGGCAATGGTAAAGAATATAAGTTGAATTTGGTTTTCAGTGTAATTTTCATTAATAGTAAAATCAGATCATTTGACAAGCAAAGGTATCACGAGTGTTTTCTCAAAAGTTAGGAGAAAAGGACATCTGATTGAGATTAAAAAAAAGATCCTCTAAAGACAGCCCAACCCCATTAGGAGTGTTATTGAGTCATATTTAATGAAGAGGACCCCATTTGCATTTTTTGCACTGTAATATTATATTTCTTGTATTTTAAAAACCGGCATGACCATATATATGAAACTCAACAACAGATAATTTTCACTGTCTGCATTTCTTTATTTCCAATAAGTTTTTGTTAAACTAATTATTTTTTGAATTAATGCTAGGCTTCCTCAATCCCATTTAATGAGCTCATTTGTCAGCAAGGAGACTCTGGGAGTCCAAGGGTGAAAGGGGTGAAAGGTAAACAATACTGGAAACCAAGAATCCTAGAGAACCCTCATTCCCAATGTTTACACTTGTTCATTCAACCAACGTTTGTCAAGCTCCTATCCTGTGTTAGGCATTTTTATAGACAGTGAAGACAGGGGTGAACATGATGAAGACTCTCCCCTCCTGGATAAGCTCATCTAGAGAGAAGACAGATAAAGAAGAGAGGAAAGCTGAGGCCAGAGCTTTGGAGCACATTTAGAATCTGACAGTAGTAAAACAAGGCAAAGAGACTCAGGAGTCCATTGTAAGATAGAAGGGAAACAAAAGGAGCCTGGCATCATAAAGCTTTAAGGGTTTCATCTTTAAGAAGGAAGGCATGATCAACCTGAGCCATGGCTATAGCAAGAGACCCAGTACGATGAAGACAAAGAATTAGCCACTGGATTTGGTAAGATTTCAGTCAGTATAGACATTGAAAGAGCCGATTCAGTGGAGTGGATGGGGACAAAAGCCATCTAAAGAAGGATGAGAAGGGAACTGGGAGGTGAGAAAGCAGAAACACTATGTCTAAACAACTCTTTTAAGGAGTTTTGATACAAAGGGAAATTTAAAAATAAAGCTAGTCTGGGAACTAAAGGAGTCCACTTCAGAAGACAGTAAGTCACAAAGACAGTGGTAAAACTGGAGACCCAGCACACCTTTGCTCAGCTCAGCTTCTGTCGTACAGAAATTGAAGCCCTGAGTGTCATATCTCCAACTTTTCAAGAAAATCTTGAAGTCTGTATTTTTTTAAATCTCCCAATTGTACATGTTGACTCAATTTATTTTAAAAATTCATTGTGACAATCAAACAAATCACATCTGTAGGCCAGATGGTTCAACAGATGAAAACCCCTGATTTTAGTGATTAGACCAGGGAGGGAAGGAGAAAGGTTGCCTGTCTTCTGCTCTCAGTTCTACCTCTGTTCTCTTTCTGGGCAATATCCACCTCACATACTTGCTTTTCCATATTCTGTTTTAAAGTGGAAAGAAATTTAACCACTTCATTTTTGTCTGTCATACCAAATAACTAGTTTTACCTTTTCTCAATTAAATTGATGAGTTGTTTTGCTTCATTATTTTTTATTTTATTTATATTATTATTGACTAAACCAACAATAAGAAGTAGAAAAAAGAACTTAAAAAGCAATAATGTTTACCTTGTTTGTTCTTTTTTCTGGTGAGAACAACCAAGATCTACCCTCTTAGCAAATTTCAGGTACACAATACAATATCATCAACTGGGGTCACTTTGCTGCACACCAGTTCTCCAGAACTTACTCATCTTGCATAGCTGGAACTTTGTACACCTTGACCAATGTCTCCCCAATTCTCCCCTTCCCCAGGCCCTGACAGTCACCTTTCTACTCTCCGTTGCTATGAGTCTGACTATTTTAGATTCCTCACATAAGTGAGATTATATAGTATTTGACCTTCCGTGACTGGCTTATTTCACTTAGCATAATGTCCTCCAGGTTCATTCATTCCTGTTGTCACAAATGGCAGGATTTCCTTTATTAATATTCCATTGTGTATGTGTATGTGTGTATCTCACATTTTCTTTATCCATTCATCTGTAGATGAGCACTTAGATTGTTTTCATATCTCAGCTATTGTAAACATGTTGTATGTCACAAATGTATACGTATATCAGGTCATCATTTCATCTATCCTAACTATATATAATTTTTAATTGTCAGTTGTACCCCAGTAAAGCTGGGGAAAATATAATGGTGGGAAATCACCTGTAGCATACATATACACTCCATGTGGATGAAAGGACATAAGAAACTGTGTACCTGGGGAGCTGCCAGGCATTCCAACAAATTAAAGATGCTCTACTGCTATATGGTATGCCCTGCACCATTCTATTAAGCTAAATACAATAAATATAGTCTCAGATTAAAACAAACAGTAATAACATTTACAATAGCGGCAAATAAAACATCAAATACCTAGGTATAAGTGTAACAAAGGATAGGCAAAACCCTACACAAAATCACCTACAAGCATTATTAGGAGAAAGTAAAGATGATGTTAAATAAATGAAAATATATTTCATGTTCAGTGATTGGAAGATACAGTATATAAATGTATAAATATTATCAGTTGATTTATTGATTAAATAGCTGGTTTTGAGGTAGGCAATTCCAACCAAAATTCCGGAAGTTTTTTCTCATAGAAATTGACAAGGAGATTCTAAAACTTAAACGAAAATGCGAAGGCCAAGAATGCCGAGGTAACATTGAAGATGAATAAAGTTGGATATCAGAGTTCATTGTAAAACTACAATAATTAAAACACTATGGTATTGGCACTAGAATAAACAGTGGAACAGAATAGAGAGTACAGGAATTGACCCATCCATATACAGTTACTTGAATTACAACAAAAGATGGCCTTTTCATGGTGCTGGGACAACTAGATATGGAATTTTGACCCCACCATTCACAAGAATCAATCCAATCATATTTTTAGATCTAAGTGTGAAAGGCAAAACAATAAAATACCTATAAGAAAACATAGGAGAATATATCTTCATGACCTTGAGGTAGTCAAAGATTTTTAAACAGGACACAAAAAGCATTAAAGTGCCATAAAAATTGGTTAATTGGATCACATTAAAGTAAGAAGTTCTATTTATCAAAAACTACCATTAAGAGAGTGAAAAGGCAAGCCACAGAGTGGGAGAATATATTTGTGATAACTTATATCTGAACAGAGGATATATATATTATATCCAAAATATATATGGGACTCCTTCAAAGAGGAAAAGGACCAATAACTCAATTAAAAGAAAAAATGGGCAAAAGATTTAAAGGGCACTTCACAAGAGGGTATTCATATTACCACAAATATATGAATAGGTGATCAGCATTATTAGTTATCAGATAAATGCACATTAAAGCCACAATGAAATACCACTACAGAACCAGCAGAATGGCTACAATTTAAAAGACTGCTCATTCCAAGTTGCTGGCAAGCATGAGGAGCAACTGAATCTCACATACTTTTGAGAGGAATGTAAATTGGTAAACTTTGAAAACTTTGGTGGGAACAAATGTTGAACGCATGCATTGGGGATTTACTCACAACCCAACAATTCCATTTCTAAGAATATTCCCAACAGAAATTTTTACACCAAAAGACGTAATCAAGAACATTAATAGCAACATTATTCTTAAGAGCCCAAAACCCAAATATCCATTAACAGATAAATGAATAAATTGTGGTATATCCATATAATGCAATGCTATTTAGCAAGAGAATGAACAGATTTAATACATGCAAGGATACAGATGAACCTCTCAAGCGTAATATTGAGCAAAAGAAGCCAGAAGCAAATGAATGCATACTGTGTAATTCTATTACATAAAGTCCAAAATCTGTCAAAACTCATCTATGGTGATTGAAGTCAGGATGGTGTTTACCCTTTTAGGGGTAGTGACTGGGAGGTGGCTTGAGGGTCTTCTGGGTTGCCAGTAATATTTGCTGATCTTGTTGGTTGTGTTCACGTCATGAAAATTCATCAAGCTGTGCACTTACGATCTGTGCACTTTCCTGTATGTACGTTTCCATTCAATAAACAGTTTTCTTTTCGACATAGCTACTGAGCACCTATGACGCACCAGACATGACGAAGGTGTAGGGAACATGGTGGTAAACAAGAGGAACATGGGCTCTGACCTCATGGGACTCACTCCAGTGAATGATTAAATGAGCTAGCTGTTTTTTTCCTTTGTGTAGAAAGGACAGGTCATCTTGAAGCTCAGAGATGGATGTACAGAAAACCAAAATTTAGTGACTGTTTCTTCATTTGGGTGTGTTTAAGAGATTTTAAACCTTCACTTTCCCTAAAACTGAACTCACCATTTCCTCCTCACCCATTCTCAAAGGTAGAGGGATTCGTACCCTGTACAAGGCTCATCCCTCCACCTCTCCTCTGAACTCTAACTTCCTACCCATATCCATATCTTTTAACATAGTACATTATTTTTTATTTGCATGAATGTTTCCCCCACTGGACTGAATTTCTTGAGAGCAGCTATTACCACCCTTTAATCCTCATGCCTAGCAAGCGCTTGACCTATAGTAGGTACTCCATAAATATTAGCTAGATGGATAGATGGATATGAATATACAACTTCTATGTAGGATACTTTTATTCTTTCATTTTACTTTTGGTGTATCTTAAAAATATATTTGAACAACAATCCTTCAGTCAGTTCTTGGTATGTCAGATGATTAAAGGCTGAGAAGAAAGAATCTCTTCTGGTGATATAAAGTGTTCATTCTCATAATTTTGACACTGCTCAATATGATAGTTGAGTTGTCTCACACACCAAGTGACTCCAGCCTGTGTGAATTGGTTAGCTACTAGCAAAGTCAAGCTACTAAATATCAATATATCTAAAGTGAGTATGTTATAGCACTAAAAATATTCTTTCTTGTAACCAGTATTTCTGTACTACAAGTTTCTCAATGTGAACTTTCCTAGCAAAATAAATCAGTGGCACAACAAAAAAGAGTGAATTAGTGTCTTGGCAAGTAAAACTATCATCATCTGTAACCTAGCAACCCAGCCTTTCAAGCTTGCCAAAAGCATCTAATAAATAGTCTTGTTGGAGATACCTTTTGGAGTGCCTTCCCACGATGACTTTCCTTACCCTCAGCCTGAATGGGTCCTCAGCAATCATTTGTTACTACACGACCCCATCCACTGGCCACTGTTGAGTGGACAAGGGCCGGACACTGGGCACGAGCTGAGCTAATCAAAGACTCTAAATTAGGATCATGGGAAAGAAACTTAGCCTCTCCTTAGTCTCTCCACTTGACTTGTCTTCTTTTTTTGTTTGTTTGGTTTTGTTTTAAGATCTTTTTTAAATTTTAATTTTATTGAAGTATAGTTGATTTACAATGTTGTGTTAGTTTCAGGTGTACAGGAAAGTGATTCAGTTATACATATACATATATTCATTCTTTTTAGATTCTTTTCTCATATAGGTTATCCCAGAATATTGAGTATAGCTCCCCGTGTTATACAGTAAGTCCTTGTTGATTATGTATCTTACATAGAGCAGTGTGTGTATGTTCATCCCAAGCTCCTTATTTATCCCTGCCCCCCACCCCTACTTTTCCCCTTTGGCAACCATAAGTTTGTTTTCAATATCTGTAAGTATGATTCTGTTTTGTAAATAAGTTCACTTGTTTCATTTTTTTTTAAAATTAGATTCTACGTATGAGTGATATCATATGATATTTGTCTTTCTCTGTCTGACTTACTTCACTTAGTATGAGTAGTCCAATATTTGGGTTTGAGAACCATGGCCCACCAGGTTCTGCCATGAGAACTGGGGAGTAGCAGAAGCAGGTCTCAGAGAGTAAGAATGAGATAGAAATACAGAGAGAAGCAGAGGCAAGAACTAGAGAGAGGTTGTGGCCTGACTTCACAATGGTTTTCTACTCCAGGTGTTTCTGAGGCCTGGCTGTGCTCCCTGCCATAAGATAAGACTCTCTTATGAAAAGGTACTCCTTTATGTGTAGCTTGAGTTGTTTTTTTGTAACTTGAAACCAGGATGTCCTAAGTAATATGTTTTCATTCTGTTGTCTTGGAAGGGGCATTAATGGCTTCCAAACCTTCCATTAGGCTAATCTAGCTTTAACTAAATTTGATTTATATATGGTAAAAATTAATCCATGGTCATGGTATAGGCATACGAAATGAAAAGTAAAAATTGTCCTCTATCTTCAGTCCCTAAATCAGTACCCCTAATAGTACCTTATCTCTATCTTCAGTCCCTAAATCAGTACCCCTAATAGTACCTTATCTATCTCCTAAGAAAGTGTTTATAAATATAGAGGCAGATGTATTTATATCTTATTTACATAAATGGAATCATTTTATAAATGCCCTGCATCTTGTTTTTTACAGAGTGGTACACCTAGGATATGTTCCAAAGTCCAAAAATATAGATCTATCTTCTTATTTATAAAGGCTGTAGGATATCTCATTGTATGGAAATTCTGTAATTTATTTAATAAATCCCGTAGGATTTAGGTTGTTTTTAGTTCTCTAGTACTATAACTAATGCAGCAATATCTTGCCCATGTATCTTTAAGTAATTTTGTGAGTCTATTTGCAGTATAAATTCTTAAATTATAATTGCTGGGGCTCATGATTTAGGCATTCTACAGGTCAATAAATATTATTTAATTGCCTCCCCTTCCATGAGTCTAACTTTGAAGAAAGGGGCATTAAAACCTCCTATAAGTGAGGCCAGAAAGGGTGTGGAGTAGTGAGTCAGAAGAAGCACAAAACACTGAAGTGTGAAAGGGAATGTGGTTTTGTATGACAGAGGCTAAAAGATGTTCGATTCTGCCTCATTTGATATAACGAAGGTCATTGAGCTCTTAATTGACCATATTGAGTCACCACGATATATATTCACATTTACCCATATCCTGCCTGGTAGATTGAGATGTGACAACTAAAGCCCAGGCCCTCTGTGATTGAGAATTCATGAACTCAGCAGATCCTTGGAGATGGGAATTCTCCATCTAACCCTCCACTCCCTTCCAAAAATCCTTCTGAACAAAAGGGGAAATAGTAAGGATTTTTCCACTATCTCAAGGTTTATGTGGCACTTAGTGATTTAAAAAGCACAGTTCAGTCCCTCTAGTACTCTGGAGTAGCTATGACAACACACACTTTATAGACAATGAAACAATAGACCAAAAATATTTGGTGACCTTCCCACAGTAATAGAACTGGTAAGTTTTAGAGTCTGAATCCAAACCAAGGGCTTATGGTTACAAAACAGGCTACCTTTAAGCGGAGCCACTTAACTGGAATAGCTGATTTTGAGCCCCAAAACAAACGATTTATTTGTAGCTAGTTCAAGCAGTTTGTTAAGCGATAATTAGCTTTTCAATTGGGTATTCAGGAGCCATGGAAACACAGCTCCAGGGAATCAGCAGAGACCTGTTAGGGTTTGAATCTCAAGGTTTCCCTCTCAGGTTATTGGGTCAAGACCTGCCACATGATAGAAAAGAAAAAAATCCGTTTAGCTGAGGGTTTATTGAGGATGAGTTCTTAAGAAAGAGATGAGTAAATACTTCTGACCATTAGTCAAAAAGTCCTAAATTAGCAAAGTTTTCTGAGAAATTTTGACATGTTAGGAAATCCTTAGAACTATAGAATTGGTTTTCTGCAACCACTCCATCTCCCTACACAGACACACACACACACAAAAGCTACCAAGGGTCATTCTTAAATTTCCTTGCGGTTTGAGTTCTGTTGCCAAATCAGCAGCAGTAAATGTTGGCACACAAGGGCACACCACTCCCTGTGTCTGGTTTCTGTGGGTCCCTGTTGGGAAACACAGTTCCCTCAAGCGCCTAGGGCTTGGCCTTGCAATCATGAGTGTTAAAAATAGATGTGTACAAGCAAGAGGAACAACCATGGGAAGTGGGTTTCTGGCATTTCCTTTGGTCATATGTGCATCTGTTACCCGCCAACTGATTTATAGAATGGGATTACGGATAGCGTACAGTAACAATTTCTATACCGAATACCTAACTAATAAAAACATGTGACTCTTCAGAGGCAAACTATGGTGCCAAACTGAAGAAACTCTCAGGCTGATTCCTAAAATAAAATAAATCAGCATAGATGATAGGCTTAAATAGTCAAGGTGTTGACCTTCCCCTCCTTATTCATGATCTCAGTACTTTGCATCAGTGGTCTTATTCAGAACCATGGAGTTGAGCACCATCACACACTGATAACTCCATGGCTCCTCCAGGCCTGGACCTCTCCACTGAGCTCGAAGCTTGTGCACTAGTCACTTGCCCCTCGACATCTCCAAATGATCATCTCATTAGGGCCTCAAACTTAAACAAAACAGAACTTTGTGGAAGTTTTTCCCCAAGAACCTACTTCTTGCCTCTTTTTCCCCAAATGAGTAAATAGTACCATCGCTCACCCACTTGCTCAAACCCACCCTTAGGAATCATCACTGATTCCACTTTTTCCCTCGAATCGGGTCCATCAGCGGGTGATTTACATGTTCCCCTGTCTACGACTGCTCTTCTAAGTCCACGCCTTCTCCGTTTCCCACCTGGACTGCTAAAACATTCCTGATTTTGCTGCCGATTCCTGACAACCCATTTTCCCCTGGTAAAAACCCCCTAAGGTCTTCCCATTACACTTAGGGTAAAGTACGGATGCTTTATCATACAGGATCCGGGTCCTCCTTACCTGTCTGACTGATCTCGTTCTACTCCACAGAGACTCAATGTGCTCCCATGTCATTCTTTCTGCTCCTCAAACATACCAAGCCTATCCCCTACCTTAGGGCCTTTGCCTCTTCCTGGAATAGTCTCCATCCAGATCTTCATAAGGTTGGTTCCCTTTGTCATTTGGGTCTCAGTTCAACCACCACCTCCTCAGGCCTTCCCTGAGCACCCAAATCTATATGATTCCTCCCATCCCTCAGCCATCTTTTATTTTCAACATGGTTCCCATCACTACCGGAAATTATCTTTTCTACTTTTTAATTTTTGGTCTCCTCCATTAGAAGGTGAATTCTTTGAGGACCAGGGACCTCGTCAGTCTATCTTCTCACTGAATTCCCAAGGCCTGGCCCAAATTGAATGAATCCTTGCCTGACTTGCTTGATATGGGCAAAGCCAGTGTGTGAGTGTTAACCCAGATGGAGAGAGGCTGCATAACTCCCAGTAAGAAGTGTCACTGTGGCTCGGTCTCCACCTCATGTAGGAATTTCTTCTGGAGGAGAAATGAAGATTCCAGCCAGGGCTACCTGATCAGTTCAGGCAGTTTTGTCACAAACTTCATCCTGTTTCATGTTCTCAGATACAAGTAGAACCAGGAAGCTCGTGACAGATTCATGTTTTCATTTACTCTGCAAATATTTGCTGAGAGCATACTATATGGAAAGACAGGGGTAGCGAGAGTTCAGTGGTGAATGAGACAGAAATAGTCTGTGATTTCTTAGAGCTCATAGTCTGGTGGGGGAGACATGGTTAACAGTTAACTACGCAAATAAACATTTAGTTATTTTGTGATGGGGGCTAGGAAAAAAGCACAGGAGGTTATAACAGGGAGACCTATGCACCCTGGATATTTGGAAAAGGACTCTCTGAGAAACCATCATGCTAGGTTGACAGTGAGGCAAGAAAGAACCACCATCACCAGGCCAATCCTGCCTCGTTTCCCTTCTCTTTCCCTCCACAGTCATTCCATCTATTAGAAAGGAGGACATTTTCTCTGCACAAGCCTCACAAGGCTGGGTGACCTTACTGCCTCTAACAATTGGCCTTGGGGGACTTGCCTGGGGCAGTAAGGGGAAAAGCAGAGGGCCACTTGAGCCAGCTTCTCTGTGATACGCTCACCCTTGATCCTTCCATATACTCACTAAAAATCAGTATGTAGCCAAGAACTCACCCGGTCAGGACCAGCACCACCAGAAGCTCCTACTAGCACTAGGAGTTCAGCAGCAGCCTCCCGGGCTAGCATTTACTGAGAGCTGCATGTATACCCCCTAGCCTCCTAAGCACTTCCTCTCCGATTGCCTTCCGTCTTCACCACTGTTGTGGTAGCTACAACCATTCATTCCCTTTACAGACGAGACAACTGATACACAGAGAATTGTGGTCACTTGCCCAAGGTCAAAGGAGAAAGTGACAAACCCAGAATTGGAGCCCGGGTCTCTCAGCCCACTCTTAGGCACCACACTATGCCACTTCTCTGTGGTAGAAATCAACAACTGGAAACTTCTCCAGAGCGATCTGACTTGGTCAAGAATCAGTACGACTAGGGTCCTCCAGTCCCTGAGATAACTTGGGATGGAAGGAGAAGCCTTCTCTTCAAGGCTTTGTGTTACTTAATTTTACCGGATGTGAACCCCTCCACGGAAATCTGTTTACTAGTCACTTCTGTACTTTCAAGGCGCAGTGTACTTTCAAGATAAGAACTCATTCATGCTCAAAAAATTTATCTGAGTCAGAAACCATTGTGATCCCTTTGCAGATAAGGCAACTGAGGTAGAGGACCGACAAACCAATATGGCCCAAATCTCCTAAGCTGTATCAGAAGTGGATGACAAAATGCAGGTCCCATCTCTTGTGCTTCAGTCTGGTCAGCCAGCATCTCCAAGCTTCAGCTTCCTCTTCCAAAGCATGAGGGAACTAGGCAAGGGCTTCTCTGGGAACCGCCCTTTTCCCTAAATTCACATTACCCAGTGTTGGGTGTGGTGGTCACCAGTCAGCTCTGCCTGCCCAGCCAACGGGCTCTTTTCTTTTGGTGCCCAAGTGCAAGTCCCCAGGAAGAGGAGGGAAGGGCATGTGGATAGATACAACCCGTGCATCCCAATGGGGAGGAGTGTTTTCCCAAAGGAAAATGGAGTTGTCATTAAGCAAAACCCACCCATATCCACCACAAGGGACTGGAGAACTTAAGGTTCTTCCAAACCTGGATGCAAGGGGCCCCAGCCCTAGGTTCAGCCAGAAGAGAGATCCCTTGAAACAGTAAGGCAGGAAAGGCATTGCCGGGGAACAAAGGATCGACATGGGGTTCAGGTAAAGATCTAAGGAGGGAAAGCAGACTACCTGGCTCTTATTCCAAAGTTTCTTCTAACCTGCTCCTTGGCTCCAAAGTCTACGCCAGGCAGCTCTGTTGTCCCATCGTAAAAGGAAGATCTGTGGTGGTTTTAATTTTTAAATTCCAAACAACATTTATTTATATATATTTTTAAAAATCCCTATTGTTTCCTCCTCCATAAGGAATGAAGAAAAAAAATCTGGCCTAATTTAAGGCTATTTAGATGAGAGGACGGAAATATATGAAACAAACGTGACACCAAGCCAAGAAGGAACTAGAGAGATTGTGGAAGAAACTAGCTCTAACCAGAAGTTGCAAAGGTGGCTCCAGGGCTGACTCAGGCCCTCAGCCATGTTTTCTTCAGCCAGGACAGTGGGATCTTTTAAATTGAATGAAATGCCAACATTTAAACATCAGAGTATTTCCTATAAAAAGATTTTGCATGGGAGCATTAGGGTAGAATCGAAGAGCACCTGTTCCCTCTGGACGCTGCCTAAATTCTTGTCTACATCTGTGGAAACCTACTCATCATTGACATTAACTGCTAGCCCCCCAGGGTCATCTGTATTTTGCAACCTCTGCTTTAGATAGTTCAGCAGCTGTGGCCACCAGAGCCCATGCAGACGCTTCTCTGAGCTTCTCTACTCACCCCGGAAACTGAGCTGCTCTTAAGAATGTGAACCTGCACTGTTTATCTTGTCACGCTTCGTCAGCCATCACTTGGAGGAAAAGAACCTAAATCGATACCCAGACTAGTTGGAGAAAATAAGATCCATTTGAGATGGGATTTCCATTTCACTTTGGCTTCTGCTACCGGAACCAGGAGTTTACTGTGAATGGCCCTGAGGAAGGGGAGCCAGTGAGGATGGGAGGGAATGAAATTAAGAACAACACACAGCTGAGGATCTGCCAGGCAGGAGAGCCAGCCAGCTTCCGGAAACTGTCAAAGCCTGGATGGGGCAAAGTGGGGCAAAGGGTGCAAGTTGAAACAGCCCCGCAAAGGAACTAGGGAGTCATACAGAAAAACAAGGTAAGAGTCTGAAATGTTTGTATCCAGACAAGTCAGGATTTAGCAGTACTATTTATTAGTGCATTTAAGCAATTTAAGATCATTCATAGGTACATTTTAGGTCACAGAATTAATTTTAGTTTTATTCAATAAATTAGTTCTTTCTTCATCCATGCATTCATTCAACATTTATCGAACACCTTCTGTGTGTCAGGCACTGTCCTAGGTTTTGGAAAGGCTGAGCAGAAGTTCAGTTTTAATTTGTTGTTTTTATTTGTTTTCATTTATTGGTGTAAATTTTGGCCTAAGTTTTCCCTAAATCTCAATAAAAATCCTAGAATAATAATTCAGGGGTTGAGCCAGAGTAGCCTTTAACACAGATAACAGATTCACAGCATGGGAGGAAAAGCCACCCAATCAGTAAAAAGCTTTTTAGCACCACCCCATATTTGTATATGTGTTTGCTTATAAATTATATATATATATATATGTATACACACATATGTGTGTATATGAACATATGTATATATATTTATGTATTTACATTTTGTACATTATAAAATATACAAAGAAATGGATAATTTGAAAAGAATGAGATTTTTAATTTTTGTATTTGCTATTTTTTAAAATAGAAGTCCTAATGTTTCCCTGCCACCCTACAGTGCATTGTCTCCTGCACTTCTTACGGTGTGTCACCCCATGGTGGAGACCACTGGATTAAGCCACCCCCCCCTAAACTCGTAGTGGGCTCAGTGGTAAGAGTAGCAGATGCTGGCATCAGCAGGACTTTGGATGGTCTTCATTGATCCAATCAAGTGATGGTGGGTCGTGGGCTTAGCACCTCCCCAAAGCTGCTAAGGTCCCCAAGTGATCCTCTAGCCCAGTGAGCTCACAGAGCACATGATGATCTTTCCCAAAAGTAAACCTGCTTGCGGAACTCCATGGCTTGCAGCCCTTCAGAGGCAGTCCTTGCACGTGACAGCAAAGCACAGAACCCTGAACCAGGCTGCCCTGCCAGCCACACCCCTCGCCTGCCCTGCCAGCCACACCCCTCACCCGCCCCCATTGCCTCTCTCCACCAGGGGATTGTTTCAGACCCTGCAGCAGCTGCATGGGCTCTTCTGCCCCAGGCTCCTCACACAGTCCTTCCCTCTGCCCCGAAGGCCCTTCATCCATTCTTCACCTTGAATGTCACTTCCTCAGGGACCCTTCCTCGACCCTGCCATTCTAAATCCAGTCACCCGTTAATATTCTCTCATCACGTTTTTAATTTTTTCTTTATAACACTTAATAATAATTTGGAATCACAAATATATTTGTGTGCTTTCTGTTGAACATCTGTCTTCCCACTGGCGCATTTGTACCTGCCAAGTGGCCCGGCCAAGTGGATGGCATTTAGCATATGCTCAATAAAGTATTTATTATAGGAAAGAAAAGAAATGAAAGAAGGACAAAATTGATTCCTTTTTAAATATGTAGGCACCTACGTATATTTTTTCTGAGTACTGACAAAGAAACATTTCTGAGGAAATAGTTTCTGGCAGAAATGTTGGTGAGGTTCGCTAAGGTGAGGTTCATTGCCAGTGAGACAGACTATTAAATGTGTCTGTAATTACAGGAAAAAGAAAAAAAAATGTCAACTAAGGAAGGCCAGCAATTCTTTTTAATGTGCTCAAAAGAAGTAATTCAAATGTTCTTATGTTCTTGGCTCATGATAAATACTAAAAAAAAAAAAAAAAAAAAAATTGGTTGAAAGAATGAATGAATGAATGAGCAAATGACTGAACAAGGTGTAAGAGGCCAGAAAATATGAAATACTGAAATAATAAAAATAATATTCAGTGATGATAAACTAGGTTAATAAAGATGGTAGGAAAATAGACATGATACCATAGCACATTAGGAGGAGAATAGTAGTTAATATTTATATAACAGTTAATTTGTGCCAGCCACCACTTCAGAAATTATGCATACGTTAACTCATTTAATTCTCACAACCATCCTTATTAAGATAGGTTCTTTTATTGTCCCCATTTTATAGACAGGGCAACTGAGGCACAGTGCATTCATAACATGCCCACTGTCTTGCAAATGGTAAGTGACAGCCCAGGGCATCTGGCTTATATCTGTGAGGTCTTAACCACTGCACTGATCCAGCCACTTTTAATTAAATGAAAATACACACACATACTGTGATATCTATTGTTTCAAAAAGCAAATTCATCCTTACCCATGACCCATGAGGAATTTTATTCCAAATTTTTTTTTATGATATTAAAGAAACGGCTATTCATCTTTGAGGTTAAAAATATGTCTTGAAAAGGGTTGAATGTCCTGACTTTCTAGGGGTGTGTGGGTGAATGCCTCCCAAACATCATACATCTCCATAGAAGGGAATTCATTGACTCGGCAAATTTTTATTTTATATCTACTAAGTTTGAGTCACTGCTAGGATCTGGTGATTCAGCAGGACCCGTAGTCCCTGCCCTCAAGAAACTTATAACTGGGGAGAGAAGAGAGAACCTAAACAAAGAACACCTTTTAATGACTGTTGTGAGAGCTGTTAGGGAAAAAAAAATACATCAGGGTGCTACAAGTAAGGAGAAGCAAGCCATGGTGAGCAGTTCAGAATGAAGGGAGTGCTGGAGCCTTTGTCTCAGCCCTCTGCGTGTCTGTGCCCCATGGCCAGAGAAGGTGCTTCTCTGATCAAATCCTGCCCCACCCCTGCTCCCACCAGATGCGTGACCTTGGGTAGGTCTTGGCCTCTCTCTAATGTCTCCATTTTCACACCTGTCAAGTGTGAATAATATGAATACTCATCTCATGAATGTATTGTGAGTATTAAATGAGAAAATAATTGCATAGCACTTAGAACTGTGCTTACAACTACACGAGGATAGTCAGCACTAAACAAGGATTAGCAACTATGATTACTAGGAGTAGTAGTGTAGTATTCTCTCAAAACCAGAAATCTGCATCTAATAAAATTGGAAAGATATTGAAGGCAGTATCAATATGAGGGAGTACTTTAAGCTCATAGCCAAGATGAATTTTCATGTCATATCACTAAGGGGTTTGCTGAAACACCTAGAAGATCTGCCAAAATGACTCTCCTGCAAGTGTTCCTGTATCTCTCCATGCTCCTCTTGAGTCAGAATTCCCAGAGTCAGAGAAAGAAGAGTCTATTTTGGCTTTCCCCTGAAACTTAATTGAGTGTAGCTGGTGTCTAGATACTGCACCCTGATATTTCAGAGTTTAATTTAGTTATTTAGGGCTTTGTAGGAAGAGTCTTGAATTCCCCTCCACCTTTTACCAATTTTTGGTGTATTATTATGAAGTGATGGTAACCATAATTATTCTTTATCCTTTCAAGTAAATTTAACTTTTTTTAACTTTAGTATTAATCACTACTTTAAAACACAACAAAACCATTTCGGTTTCCTTGTGACTAGATAACATGTTGCCTTGAATTTTATTTTGCATTTGCCAAGTTTCTAGGTCTCCAGTATCAGAAAATTAATTGGAGGTTCATATTTTCTATGTTAAATAGAAAAAGTCATAATGGAGAGAAACTTCCTGGGAGTGCCCCCCTTCCTACCAGTGTGGTGTCCCAGTAAGCTCTTAGGCACATCACAGAGGGGAAAGATGGGGAATTACCCACCTCAGGACTCACAAGGAGGTAAGGGTGGGAGAGCCGAGGGCATTGATGGCAAGGCCTGAACAAAGGAAGAGAAATATTTCCACCTCTCATGAGTCAAGTCTCTCCAGCAGGCTCAGGGGGCCTCCTGAACTTTGCAGCTTGGCTTTAGTCCAGACATGAAATATGGAAAGGCACTCTTGATGCAACGCTTTCATCACCACCGCTGTTTTGCCTCTCTTTCATCTTGGTCAAGAGATACAAGACAGGTTCTTGTAACCGCTCCCTGTGATTGCCATGCTAACAAAGTTGTTTACATGGAAATTCAGAAGATTTCGGAATCAAAGGGCATGGGGACATTGTAATCAAGAAACTGTCTTTAGGTCCCCAAAGGCTGTTCCCATATGGGAATGATTCGATCTAGCTGCTAATTTCTCATTCAGTCTTTTCACGGTATGTTTAATCGTGCTCAGGGTCATTGTCTGTTTGGTGACTAATAGAATTAGACCTCCATTTGGGGAATTCCCTGGTGGTCCAGTGGTTAGGACTCGGCACTTTCACTGCTGTTCTATCCCTCGTCAGGGAACTAAGACCCCACAGGCTGCGCAGCACGGTGAAAAAAAACAAATAAATAAAATAATAGACCTCCGTTTATATGAGGCTATATTATTAGTTGTATGAGTGACCAGAAAGATTGTTCATAAGGATTACAGAAAGTGCACGTGGGCACGCGTGTGCGTGCACAAATGCTTATCAGATAAATCTTCAAAAAATCACTTAAGTTCCCGATGAAGAGACAGCCAGTTCCAAACCAGTAATCCCAAACTCACCACATGGGTAGGTGTCACCTTAGCAGCTGGGCTCCGGCCATCTCTGTCCCAGAGAAGGGGGCTAGAATCCCACAGAAAGCAGAAGATTTGGGAACACAAGCCCTGGGAACTACAGTCTGTCCTCCCAAGGTTCTTTCCCCTTTAAGCAAATCCTCCCCACACAAGAAATATGTTTATTTGTATTTTCAGTTAAGTTGACTATTTATTCACATTTCCTGCTGATGAGTCATTTATGCAGTTTACTGAAAAAAACAATAAATTGAGAATCAAAGCACTGCAAAATTAAGGATCAAAGACGCAAAACTGACGTAAGCCCCAAATAGGTACGGGGTAAGAATTTAATCAGCACACACATCAGTCAGCACACCAGGAAGGTGTGGAAGGTGCCAGGGAGGCTGGGTTTTTGGATTTTTTTTTCCTGGGGTCAACACAGCCTGCCTCCATGGGGCACCTCTCCTGGTTTTGCTCGCCAGATACTTGTAAACAAATCACACACCGGTGTTTGGTCAAGGAACCAAACCACATTTGTCTGGAATCCGTGTGAGGAAAGATCTAGGGCTTGCTCCACATGGTGCCTGTATAAAAAGTATATGTGTTTGTCTCTATAAGTAAGAGGCCTGAGTTGAGGGAAGACCACAGGAAAATGGCCCCGGGCTTACAAGGTGTTAAGGCAGAGAGAGGCATCAGTCCTCAGCACGAGATTGCTGGGGGAGCAGGCTTGAGATCCCTACCCACACCCTAAGTGGCTAGATCTGCATTCCACACACAGCCTCCTTTGTCCTTTTCTTCTCCAGGACTCATCTGGCTGCAAAGCTGGAGGATGAGTGTTATTTTCATCTCTTGCTCTGGGCACATGCGATCTAACATTTTAAAAGATCAACCAGGGAGGCAGAGATGCATATACACACAGTAGCTTCATTAAAATATCGAGTGATGAAAAATATCACCAGGAAGCTTAGAAATGGATACAAATAACATGTGTTTAGTGAGCACGTACTATGCACCACGTGCATTATCTGTGTTAATTCATCCTCAAAACAATCCTATGAAAGGGTTGCCGTTATTACTCTGTTTTCATAGATGAAGCAGCTTGAGCCAATGTCTGCAGAAAGTTAAAGGCGGTCCATCTTGACTCCAAGTTCAAGTTCTTAGCCCACTGCTGTGCTGTCTCCCTTTGAAGATGAATCAATCTGTCTGCACCTGATTATATTATCATAGCAATCCTTTCTATTTTGCAAAGAACCAGTTCTCCAAATTAAAAGCCTCTTAATACCACCCTAAATCCACAGTCTGTAAAGCACACCTTTGAATTGTCAAGTACATTTTCCTTACAACAAATAAAGAGAAAACTTTGAACTTTTCATTCAACCCGTTGAAACACTGACCTTCACATGTTGCCTAACGTAACAGGTGAAGTTACACAATCATTTTATAGCCCAGTCCTATCTCTGCTGTTACTACCTCCAGCCTTTAAAGGACAGACCTGCTCTAAAGCCCACAAGGGTCTCTGGAGCTCAGACAGTTCTGCATTCACTTTATTAGCTACATACTCACCAGTCTCAGGTGTCCCAGGTGTCTCAGCTTCCCTGAAGGGAACAGACATTCCTGCTCTGTTCTCTTTCTCCTTTTACAAAAACTACTTTCAACTACTCCCCTGCCCACCTGCTTCTATAACCTCCTCCTTCTCAGTTTTGCATGCTTCGACAAGTACAACACTGTTGAACTGCGGTGAAAGCACCACAGTTTTCCAAGGTCAGGTAGCACCTGCGACTTTACCAAGGGCTGAAGAAAAGGATCAGCTTTAAAAGTCAGTCTCTCTGTTCTCTTGCCTTCTCTCTTGTCTGCTTGGGCATCCCCTGTTCTCCCACTGTCTGTAGATGATGACTAGTCCTGAAAGTGAGATAGTAGAATGACCCACATTAGCCTTTATCTTCTAGAGCTCAGCTTAGAATATCTGGAATGGAATCCTTTACATGTGAAGTTCCAGTTTGTAATCCAATAACCTGCTCTTCTTAAATGTTTATTCATGCAAAACCACCCCTCCTCAGCAGAGCATTTTTTGAACTCACTCATGAGATCACTCTCTTCTACCCACTGGGACCCAGTTTGCCATGCACAAAAGTAAAGTGGGTTAAACCATTTCTGAGGTCACTTCCAGCTCTAAGGCTCTTTGATTGTAACTTAGGTTTCCATTTTCCTACACGAGAATTTCCTTCCATCCATCCATGTATGTATTCATTCATTGGGGAAAAAATGTATATACATGGAGTACCTCCTATGCCCTAGGTATTGTTCTAGGCAGAGGGATTAAGTAATAAGCAGGACGGATACCATCTCTCCCCGGTGGGGTATATAACCTTCTGTCTTTCCTCTCCCCCAAATGATTTGGAAGTGTAAAACAAACCCGTGGTAGAGTTGTTCCAACAATGTTGCATATGGAGTGAAACTTGAGTTCAAAACCTCTTACTACATGTGTAACCTCTTGTAGGTCACTTAAGCTCTCTGAGTCTTTCTTCATATGGAAAAATAGAGCCCAAAACCTATGTCCTGAACTTGTTATACAGAACAGAGATGTGTGCAGAGGGCCTAAAGCATGGTAAGCTCTCAGTCATGGTCGATGATGTTCCCGTCATTGTGAGCAGCTAGAGCTAAGACTGCACCCAATATGTTCCCCTTAGGCCATTCTCTTTGCCTTTGTTGAACTGATGGGATTTTTGCCTCAAAGGGCATCTCCTCTCATTTAATCAGGACTTCCTTGCCCACCTCCCTTGTTGAAGTACTTGGGTTTGCAATATGATGACCCAGTGGGTTGTGCCCTGTCTTAGTTCTCTATTGCTGTTATAACAAATTATTGCAAACTAAGTGGCTTAAAACAACATCAATTTATTATCTTACAGTTCTGGAGCTCAGAAGTTTGACATGGGTCTCATTGGGCTAAAATCAAGGTGTCAGCAGAGCTGCATTCCTTCTAGAGGCTTCAGGGGAGAATCTGTTACCTTGATCTTTCCAGCTTCTAGAGGCTCCTTCTTCCATCTTCAAAGCCAGCTGTGCAGCATCTTCAAATCTCTCTCTGACTCCCCTTCTGCCTCCTTCCTTCATTCTGAAGGACCCTTGTGATTACATTGGGCCCACCTAGATAATCCAAGATTTTTATCTCCCTATTATAATGCTAGCTGATTAGCACCCTTAATTCCATCTGCAACCTTAATCCCCTTTGCCATGTAACCTAACACATTCACCAACACCAGAAATTAGGCCATGGACATCTTTGGGAAGTCACTATCCTTGCTACCACACCTCTCCTTAAGTTTTTCTCATCCATCTCCATCTTTGCATTCCTGCTATTACTTCCCTAGCTTTGCCTCTAGTCCCCAACCTGTGGAAGCAATACCAGTATGGAGGGCCCCATAGGAGTTCTCCAGGGGACAGATCTGCGTCCCAGACCATAAGCCGAGGGCCCTGAGGCCCAGGGGAGTCCTTGGGTATAAGGACCAATCTGCCCTGCTCCCACCCTCCTGTTGTCCTTGCCTACTCAAAACTCCTCCTTGCCTCCCACTGCTTCCTGACTACAGTATGAGCACTTCATCATGGCCTGAAAGGGGCTGCCTCCATGATTGGCCCTCCTGGACACCTTGTCTGCAGCACTTGTCACTTATTGTAATTGTGAGTTTAAATGGCTGGTATCCTAAAAATCCATCACCAAAGTCTAAAAGAAGGTCTCTAACATCAGACAACTTGGATTCAAATCTCGGTTCCACAACTCATTATGATCTTGGAAATGTTATTTAACCTCCTTGAACGTTTATGTTCCATCTATAAAATGGGGCGATACCTTTCTCAAAGAACTGCTGTGAGACTCTTCAGTCCTAGTCCAGTAACGGATGCATCATAAGTATTTAATTAATGGAAGCTATATAGCAAGGGTCAGCAAACTTTTTCTATAAAAAGCCAGACAGTGAATATTTTAGGCTTTGTGGGCCAGACGAGTCTCTGTCACAAACATTCAACTCTTCAACTACTCATTGTAGTGTGAAAGCAGCCACAGTCAAAAACTAAATAAATGGGCATAGCTGTGTTCCAATAAAACTTTATTTATAAAAACAAGCAGAGGGCTATAGTTGGTCTGCAGACCAGTTTGTTGACTCCTGCTATATAGGCATATGTCAGAGGAGCTCAATTCATGTTCATTGGTTTGCTGTTGCCAAAGCGATTAAACAAATATAAGTGTTAAGAGTTCCAAACTCTTCAGTAATCTGCGCCTGGCTTTGAAATCAGGGTCGGAGGTCCTACCCACACTTGACTGACCTTGGAGACCTGTAAAATATCACATATTAATTTCTCTCCATGTGGTAGGCTGACGATGACCTAAATCCTTTATTCTTCCTCCTGTTGAGAGAAGGAATCTAATTCCTTTTATCTTGAACCTGGGTTGGCCTTCGTGATTTGCTTGACCGATAGATGGTGACAGGAGTGACATTCTGAGACATCTGAGGCTAGATCATAAGAACACTTGAAGCATAAATCAGTATCATTTACAAAACAGAGAACAAAGGAAAAGAACCCCTGAAGCTTCTTCCCAGGCCTCTTGGAATGCTCACTCTGTAAAGCCCAAGCCTTATGGGCAGGCCAGTGGGTATTCGCTGCAGAGCTCCCAGCCATCAGCCAGCATCACTCACCCGCCACCCCAGACAAAACCCAGTCACGTGAGTGAGGAAGCCGCAGTGACGCCATGTGGAGATGAGCCAGCCTGCAAAGCCTTTCCTGAATTTCCTGGCACACAGAATTGTGAGTCAGATAAAACGGTTGTTTTAAGCCACTAAGTTTTTAGGTGGTTGGTTACATCGCCATGGATAATCAGAACAGCTGGGAATTTAACTCTGTAAGCGTAGCAGTTTGAGTCTGATTTGGTCACTAGTGTTTCCTAATATTCTAGTATAGTGCCTGGCAGTAGGAGGTATTCAGTAAAAAAATTGTCAAATAAATGAATGAAGGATGAATCTGTCCCACCCTGATTGCCTGGCAAACTTCTCTGCAAACTTCAGACCTCCGCTTAAATATCGTTTTCTCTGACCGTCCACCATCCACCCCATTATGTCAGATTCCTTATTTCTTTGCCTTTTCCTTCATTATGCTAATGTCTATTACAGTGCATATAATGATTCTTTTAAGTACATGTTTAATGCCCGTCCCCCTTCTAGAACATGAGCTCCCTGAGGGCAAGGATGGGGTCTATCATGTTCCCTGCTCTACCTGGCACCCAGCAAGCACCCAGCGTCAGTTAGGCACATAGTAAATATTGTTAAATAACTAACAGAGGTTGCTATACAAAAAAGATTTTACCTAGAAGATTCTGTTTGTCTAAGTCCATTCCAGAAAGCGGCATACATCATCACTGTGCATAAAACACCAAAAAGTCCTAAACATCTCCTGCAGGGCCTTTTCTTCCTGTCCTTTTCATTTTGTTCGTGTAACTGCCTGACAGAGGTCTCTGCTTTCCCCACGCCCTGAACATCCACAGAGCTGCACCATGAGCACAGACTGATTCGGAGAGGCAGCTTCCTGTCACGTGGGGGACTCTGGAATTAGTTTTCTGTCACAGCCAAACGGTCTAGAAGGGCCGGAGGCCACCTCTGCTGATCCTCAGGCAGAAACCAAGGTCCAGACTCTCAAACCCGCCTGCCTCTGAAGGTTCAGCCCTGGCTGCCAAGTTGCCCTCTCCCCTGTGTGAAGGAGACAGGCTGGTTCTTCACAGGCCTCCACTGAGGATGGGGTGAAGAGGAAGGCTGCTGACCGGGGCTGTGACAGGGCTTACTCTGCCTGGGAACCTGGGAGAGAGGTTAGGGCACCAGTCAGGAGCCTGGGCGGAGAAACAAAGCGCTCACCCCTAGGCTAAAAGGTTCATGTGTTACTTCAGTGCTTTGTATTTCCAGGGCACGTCCCTCACCATCTGCTAATGCCCAGCTTCCCACCTCCACGCAGGCGTGGGTAACTGGAGCTTTGGTACAACACGTCGAGTCAGAGGGCCCTAGCTCTGCCACTTACTGTCTCGCTCATCTGAGTAGGTCACTGAAGAGCTCTGAGCCTCAGTTTCCTCACCGTGAAACGGCCATCCTGGCTATCTGGGGGAGCTGTTGTAGACATCCAGCATTCAGAAATAGCAATAAGCACCATACCCATAAATAACAGCATGTGAGCACTCGCTGTGTGCAGACCTTGTGCAGTCAACTCTAGATGTACTGAATCACTGAATCCATACAACTGGCTTCTGAGAGAGAGCTTCTTCTTATTCCCATTCTTCCTGATGGGGAAACTGAGGCTGCAGAGAGGTTTAACCACTTGCTCAGAGTCACCGGCTGGTCGGTCCACTGTGACAGGGTCCATAGGACTTTCCATTACCCCAGAGGTTCAGAGCTCAGACCTGGGGGCCAAACAGCAAAGATGAAAATCCAAGCTCCTCAATGGACCCGCGGGGCCATCTTCCTCTGACCCCCTCACCCGTTCCGCAGCCTTGCCAAGCAGCTCTGTGAGGTGACTTTCCTGCTCACCCTGATGGTTGCCCCAGCCACGTGACCAGGTGCTAATTGATGGGGAGCTCAGCTCAGCGGGAATGCAGCCACGTTCATAAAGCGTTCATTTCTCCCCTCTGGACTTATAAAGGCCGTGTTCTCAACTGGGCTTTTAATACAGTCCACTGTTCCCCATACTTCAGGTTGGTCTGCTTCCAGACACAAGAAGCTGAATGTACTTTTTATACCTGCCCCTGTTATTCTGGCCTTCTAAAGAGGACCACGAGATGGGTGGGGCTCACTGCAGCCCACAGAACGGCCAGAGCTCTGACCCCCAAAGGATTCTCGCTGCAGCGGCAGGACAACTGGGAGGACTCAAAAGTAAAATTGTCCCCAGTGGTAAAAATCAGACCAAATAGTTTAGTGCCTACCTGGGTGTCTTCTTGGTAAACAGTCTGAAGTCCTGTTTCCCCTGGAATTACCAGCTCGGTGAAATTTGCATTCAGTATTTACCAGATATTTTGAAGACATGGGCAAGCTGCAGGAAACAGAATCCCACTAGGATGCCCCCAGACTGCGCTGAACCCACCCCACCTGAAAGCCAAACTGCCTTGAACCTGAAGTCCAAGACATTTCTCCAGCCAGAAAAGAGGCCTTTGCTGCATTGAAAAAGGCAAACGAGAAGGAAAACTATGGACCAGATGATAATTTCAAGGATGTTCTGCTTGGAAAACAAACGCAAATGTTTTTCATCAATATGCTTACAATAACACAGGGATGACGTGGCTGGCGCGTTGCTAAGGTGCATTTAATCCTTCCAGCAAAAAGCAACTGAATGGCAGAATGTGCTGCTCACTTGCAGATGAGGAAAGTAAGGCCCAGAGAGGTGGAGGAACTTGCCCACAGTCACAGAGCCTGCGAGGGCAGACAGGGTGCAGCTCTAGATCTGTCAGACTCCAAAGCCAGTCTTCCTCTGTGCCTTCCTGCCCACCTGCAAACTGGATTGCTTTCATCTCATGCGCTGAGAAGTCCTTGGGCCCCCTCCACACTCCTGCCAAGAAGCAGCTTCAAAGATTGTCTGAACAAAGGAGAATCGGACTACTAAGGCTAATAGCCGGAGAGCACCATGCACATTTTTGTTTATGTCTGTGCAAGAAGGGACCGCTACTGGTGGAAAAGGGAACGTTTCTGTCTAATAACTGGGCTTATTGCCTGCATGACAAAAAGTATAACTGGTTTGACTGATTCTGTCAATGAGCCCTATTGGGGAGGGACGGGCCCAGTTTTGTAGTTGAAGCAACTCGTTAAATTGACTGAACTTTCCACTTTTCCGATTGTCCCTGTGGCACCATATGGACAGGACCAGAAGCTCAGCACAGAGGTTTCACACGTTCCTATAAGCTTGGCTGACTCCCTAGGGTCCTAGGTTTGACTGTGAAAGAGCAAGTCTGAGGCCTTCTCCCTTTCGGGCATGTTCAGGATGTCAGAGGCCACTTCTGTGCAGCTGAAATTTGCCAACCATTCACCACTTCACTAGAGATTCTGTTCCTGCCTCATGCCCAAAGTGGTATTTTGGATGCCATTGGAATTTGAAATGTCATTTTTATGTTTTAGTAAGAGTAACACACAAATGCACGCTGAGTGTAAAACAAAACATTCAAATGACGTAGCAATAGATAAAGGAAAAGTGAATATCCATTCCACCCACCCTCATCCCTACTTTCAACCTTATTCCCTTCCCTAGAAATAGCTGCTATTAACTTGTGGACATCTTTCCATGCTTCTTTCTAGGTAGATATATAGATAAATAGATAGAATGTATGTGTATGTGTGTAGGGTTTTTAAAAATCCTAATTGGTATTAGACTATATAAATTATTCTGCAACATGCTTTTTGTACTCAACAATCTCTTTCCATTTAGATCTCTACATTACTCCTTTAAAGTGCTACAGAGCATTTCATAATTTATTTAACCATTCCTCTATAATTAGACATTTAGGTCATTTATAAGTTTTCACTATTACAAACAATGTTTCAATGAGCTTACTTATACATTTATCGTGTTACATTCTTCAGAATATATCTGAGGGCAGATTCCTAGGAATAGAATTGCAGGGTCAAAGACGTGTATTTTTATGTCCATTTTTATTTTGATAGAAAAACTGCCAGATTACTTCTCTCCTGGAAAAAAATGAATGAGCAAATAAAAAACAGTGCCGGTTTCCCCTCCAACCAAGAGTCTATGAAAGGAAATGTGGCAATTTTGTAACACCAACTCCTCAAACCTCTGCCTGAGAGTATTTGTCTGCCAGCTAAAATGTTATTCTTGGTGTCAGAACTTCTTGGTAGCTGACGATCTCCTGGGTGCCCGGTTCTGTGGAGGTATTTGGCGAGCTGCCCTCTTCCCTACCTTAGCTAGAAACGCACCCCACTGCCAGCTCGGGCTCCCACTGTTGGGTGTTCTTTGTAACAGTCTTCTTTCTATATTGTAACTTATCTAGTCATATTTTGGCTCTTCAACTAGGGAATAACCTCCTCTGGGACAGAAATCATGCCTAGTCACTTTTGTATGCCCAGCACCTATCATACTGTCTGGTAGTGATCAGTGGTCTCTGAGCTGTTGTTTTAATGAATGGTAGGAAGGAGGGAGGGAGGGAGAAAGGGAGGGCAAAGAAAGTAGTCGGTTCCCTGACGGTCCCAAACCCAGGGAGATTTAGTAAAACTCTGTGTGAAGTGGAGAGACTCAAGGTT
Organism: Balaenoptera borealis; assembly: GCF_965194805.1. Lineage (NCBI taxonomy): Eukaryota > Metazoa > Chordata > Mammalia > Artiodactyla > Balaenopteridae > Balaenoptera > Balaenoptera borealis. The sequence goes on along the minus strand of NC_138867.1, from coordinate 121,919,579 downwards.
ACTAGATTTCTGCTGTACCCGAGAAATCTGAGCACTTGGAACGAAAGAGAAAAGGTCTTTTGTTTCTAAAACATTACCCAGCCGTGTATCTGAATTGAGTGACGCTGCCCATCTGTAATCTAAGAACCGCAAGGTAAGATACAGGATTTGTGAGACAGAAAAGCCACGTGCGTTTTGTTCTTTTGAGTTTTCCAAACACGCTTCGCTCTTTTCTTTTCCTGCGGCTCTCTTAGATGCCAACAAAGTTGTGTTTGGAAAAATGAAAATCAGGGGAGTTTCTGGTTTGACTCCAGTCTTAACTCTTTCCCAGGACCTGTCCTCTTGGTACTCAGAGGCCTTCCCACGACCACGACCACGACCACACTGCGTTCTCTCCCACTTCATTTTCCAGACTTCATCCAAGCTTCCTGCCCACTCCATCCTGCCTTAACTTTCTATCCTACGCAAAGGAACTCCCTGAAGGGAATCCTCTTCTTATGATTTAAACAGCTGGAAAATTGCTCTGTCTTTTCTCTGCCCACATGTTGTACACAGGACTTACAGGATATGTTTTATCATTGATTCTTGAGCTGACTTAGGCAATTTCCAGGAAATATTAAAAATTTCCCGAATGCAATCAAGTTCGAGAAACTGCCTAGAAGCCACTCAGGCTGAACTTGCACAATCATATGTAAGGCCCCAGCATGTAATGATCTCAAGTATCAGAGGAGAAGCTCTACTTAAAGGCAAGCAACCACGCACAAGGAAAAGGAAGGAAAAAATAAAAGGAGAGCTGAGAGGGAGAGAGGGGAAAAGATCTTAAAAGAAGGACATGAACACTGTAGTTAAAGGACGTGGCCAAAGGTGGCATGTCTCATTGAATCAACTAAATTGATGGACCCTCAGGTATCCTCAGGTACTGTGTTCTCTGGAGGACCCTCTAACACACTAGTTTAAATACACTCCATTTGTGCAAACTGGCTGCTTGTGTGTCTGGGACACTTGTTTCTCTGTTAAGGACCAAATGTTTACCCATTAATACCGCAGTGGCATTAATACCCCAGTGGCATTAATACCCCAGGCCTCCGAGATGGTTGTAATACGTCAGCCACACTGAGCCTTAGCTTTGTTGGTTGGTCCGGTAATGCTTTAGCGTCTCCTGTCTGGACCTGCCGCCCCCTATCCACAGGGGCTTTCTCTTCGTCCAGCAACACCTCTCCCATTACTGTTCCTGAATTTAGAGCTTCATGATGGGAAGACCTCTCTGGTAACCCTATATATTTTAGAGCCAATGAAGAATTATAAGTATTTCCTCCTCTGGAGGTTTCATTTTCATCCTCTGTCTTGTGTCTCTTATGCTGCATATCACAACTGCTATCACCACCTCGATCCCAGGACATCTTTCTTAATGCTATTGTTTGCTTTTGGATTTTACATACCTATATATAATATATACTTACATATGACATGATATAATCTATGTAACATATATAATATTATGAAAATAGTTATTATTATGAGCATATAATTGTTTTATTTGTCAAACTAGTAACATATTTGAACTTACTCTAGACCAGACGTTCTTGGCTACAGTGTTGAGAGACTTGTTATGTGTATCAGTGCTTTTGGTGGCAAGTTCCCAACACCCAATTCAGACTGGGTTAAACAATAAAAGGAATGTATTAGCTCCTATAACTAAAATACATAAATAAATAGATATGTGTACAGGCACACACATATAGATACGTTATAGAGACTTTTGGCATGTCTGTGTCTGGCTCTAGATCCTTTGAGCTGCAATGCTCTTGGCTCTGCTGGCTTCCTCTTCAGCTGACGTCACTCATGGTAGCAAAATGACAGCAGCAGTTCTAGGTCCCACGTCCACACTGCACCGCAGGTAGGAGGAAGAGCTTGTCTTCCTCACCCGACCCCCTACCCCAACCAGTACCCCACAGTCCTGGTGTTCTCTCCAGGAAAAGAGAGCTCACACTCCTTCTCCCGAACCAAACAGAATGATGAAGGGTTTGCTTAAGTCCTAGAGCTGAGGATGGGTCAGTATCAACCTAACCCCATGAGTATTATGCACTGGGAGAGGTGAGAGGTAGAGGGCTGGCAGCAATGAACACACAGAAGGCAGTGGAGGAAAGGGAAGATGTGTGGCTACTGAGCCCAGAACTCTACATCATTTGCAGAGTATCTTATCGCAGTCCAGAAGTGCCCTAACTGATAATGTGAGTGGGCGTGGCATGTGAAATACTGTCTAATAGATATGACTCAATATGTTGAGAACCTCTGTTCTAACCCGTCAGCTGCTCAGGGCAGGAAGTGTGGGTTATTTCTCTTTGTGGCTATAGCACGTGACAAGTGGGAACTGAATTTACTCCTGTTCTCCCTTACTGCCCGACTGCCCATCTCTGTTTTCTCTCTTGTTAATATCCTTATGTTTACCCTCCTCTTCCATACACTTGCCTCCCATCTCTTCAAAAGGTCCACCGCTAGGGAAAGACAAGTCCACCATCCACCATTTCTGCTTCTTTTCTGGAGAATAGAATTTGGAAAAAAGGAACATAAATGCTTGACTATTTGATCATGTGAAGTAACCTCACTGAGAAAGTCAACTACAGAATGATGTGTCTCCTCTGCACTATAAGAAAAGGCACCCATCCATAACTTCAGTGCCTTTTGGCTGTGGAGCAATGTGGGGCAGACCTGGAGCTGCCTACGGCTTTGATGTAATTGGATTTCATAAAATAAAATCTTTATTTAGACTGACCATGTGCCATTTGTCACATGTAGACATGATACTCTGGCCCACTATTTTAGGATGTGCATTTCCAATTATTCTTCACTCAGAGGTGATAAGTTAAAGCCGAGCTGCAGATGCTTTTTCTCAATCCCCTTTGGGACATGCACTTGTAAAAGATCTGTTTGTATAGTCTGAGTTATAATCTGTGACCATAGAACAGGATTTCTTCTACTCAAAGGGACATGGTTTAAACAGGGCTGGATTGTAATATTTAGAAACCATAAGCATTGACAAATTATGGTGCCCTCTGAAGTTGAAAACAAAGCAGTGTTTAACTGTAAAACACAAGATTTACATGCACTCAGGGATCAGAATAACTTAATTTTGGCTTCAGAGATGGCAGAATTCTGAATAAATGCAATTAATCTGAATTCTTCTTTCCTCTGCCCTCTTTCATCTCTCTTTTAGTGCCCTTCATTTGCTGGTGGGACATTAAGTACAGGCGTGTTCTGTCTTTTGAATAATCCAGTCCTGAGTCCAGAAGGGAATCAGGTAGCTACCTTTGCCCAGTAAGTTTTGCTGTACTAACCTGATGAGTGAACTTTCCCTGGCAAAACAAAAGAGAAAGACTAAACAGGTAGAAAGCCTTAAGGCAGCTTGGTTCTAGCAAAAGGAATATTGAGGTCACCAAAAGAATCTAGCCTCCCAGATACTGAACATTCCAATTGCTGGCGTGGTGACCTCATGGGGAGAGAAGTACCCTCTTTGACCAGGAAATACAAAAGCCATTCAAGAGTTTATTTCCCTCAGCCCCAGTGATGAGCATTCTTATCCTGTCCTCCTATCTAAAGCCAGTCTTCCTTTTCTATGCCCTTGACCTAATCCCCTCTGGCCAATCAGAGACAATACTTCAGCAATTCTTCCCTCCCTTTCTTTATTGAATCATTCCCATCAGCCAACAAACATGCCATTATTTCCCTTATCTTTAATAATAATATTAATAACCTCCAAATCCCCCAAGGCTACACCCCATTTCTCTATTCTCCTTGGCAATAAAATTCCTCAAAACCATTGTCTTTACTTCGAGACTTTAACTCCTCCCCTCCCATGAAGTCTTAGGCCCAGTCCAGCCTAGTTTCCCCAACTCCCCCACCCCATGGAAAGAGCTCTCTTCAACGTCACCAGTGACCACTGGTCACTAAATCCAATGGTCAGTATTCAGTTCTGACATCAGTTTACAGTTTACCACTTGGTTTTCCTCTTACCTTCCCAGGCTCTGCTCCTTGGTCTCTTTTGCTTGTTCCTCCCCTTCTTCTCTACAAAGTTGGGGTGCCCCAGGGACCCCATCCACTCTCATTTTACTCCCTTGGTGATCTCATTCATCTTGTGACTTTAGTCTTCTGTTGGCAACTCCAGGAATTCTCTCTCCAGCCCAGAACTCTCTCCTGGACCTCAGACTCATAACCAATAGCCCACCCAACTTGAATGTCTAATAAGCATTTTTTAACTCAACATGTCCAAGATGAACTCTCAGTTTTCCCTTCCAGTCACTCCCATCCCTACCAAACCTGTTCTGCCCTCAGTCTTCCCCACCTCAGTTGATGGGAGCCCGCAGTTCTCTTTCGCTCAAGACTCTAACCAATCCAGCAGCATATTATTATCTTGAAAACAGAACTAGAGTCCAGACTCTCCAGTTATTACTACCTGGTCTAGACCTGCCAGGCTCACTAGCCACCCTGCTTCTACTTTGCCCCCTGTAGTCTACTCTCAACCCAGCAGCCACGCCAATCCACATGGAGCAAATCTGATCACAGCCCGCCAGTGGCTTACTTGGGGTCAAAGCCACGGTCCCACATAATTTGGCCCCTTTACTTCCTGACTCTTATTCTATTATGTCCCCTTCTTAATTCCACTGCAGACACCCTGACCTTCTTGCTCTTCCTCAAGCACACCAGGCATGCTTCTATCTCAGGATCTTTGCACTGGAGATCGCTTTTGCCTGAAATGTTCTTCCCCCTAATATCTGCATGACAGATCTTTCGCCTGCTGCAAGTCCTTGCTGCAGTATCCCTCTCTTGATGAATCCTATCCGAGCACCCCACTTAAAACTGAAACCTGCCCACCTCCCACCACGCCTGGTCTTCCTTACCTTGTTCTGTTTTTTCCAAAGCATTTATCACTTTCTAACATACTATATTATATATGTATTAGATATAATTTATATATATATATATATTATTTTCAATGCCTATTATTTATTGTCAGTCTCCCAGCAACCCATAGGATGTAAGTCCCTGTAGGATGGGGTGGGAAGCTTATCTGTTTTATTTACTTTATATCCAGGTGCCTAGTGCAGTGCCTGGTATTTCCCAGGTGCTCCATAAATAGTCATTGATTCCTAGTCCATTATCAACTATTTTCACTTTTTACATTGTGAGCATTTTCTGTGATTAACACTTTTATAGTTGATTCTATGTCCAGTCCTATGTGTATAAGTGACATATTTAAGACCCTAATTCCATGACTCTGTCACTATCGTGTGAGTAAAAGAAATCAGATTTTCTCTGTAAATGGAAAGGACTTTCAAGCCCCATCTCTCCAGGCCTCATCCTGAGGCATCATTTCTGTTTCGGAGTACTGCAAGGAAATTAGCAAGGCATAATGAAAGTCAGAGCTAAAACAGCAATCTATTGTTTCTACACATTCCAAAATTTTTAGGTCAAGCACTTTTGCAGTGGCATAGTGGTTAAGGGCACAGCCTTTGGAGTCAGACTGCCTGATTTCTTATCATGGCACCAGGATTTACTGGGCCTATATTTTGTCATCTGTAACACTGGCATTACTATTTTAATCGTTGGTGCTGTTGTTGTTTTTGGTCCCATAATAGTTGAATGGGAGATATGGAGGGCAGCATAGTGGTTCTCCAGAGATGTCCACATCCTAATCCCCAAACCTGTGAATATGTTACTTTATATGGCAAAAAGGGACTTTGCAGATATGATTCAGGTTACAGACCTTGAGGTGGAAAAATTATCCTCAATTATCTGGGTGGGTCCAACGTAATCACATGGGCCCTTAGAAGGAGAGGAGGTGGAAGAGTCAATCAGAAGAGGCAGGAAAGACACAAAGCATGAGAGGGGCTCACCCCACTGTTGCTGGCTTTGAAAATGAAGGGGCAATAATGAGCCAAGGAATGTGGGAGGCCTCTAGGAGCTGAGAACAACCCTAGCCAGAAAACCAGCAAGGAAATGGGACCTTAGTCCTAGAACCTCTTGGAGTTGAACTCTGCCGACGAACTGAATGAGCCCGGACGTGCATTCTTCCCTAGACCCCAGGGAGACCAACACCTTGATTCTGACCTTGTGTGACCCACGGCCAAGCCCACTGTACTTCTGATTGATAGAACTGTGAGATAGTAAATTGGTGTGCCAGTGACTAGGAACATGGAGGACAACTAGCTATTATTCAAATACGCCATATTACTGCTGCAGAAAGGCTTTCAAGTGGGATGGTGTGCCTGGAATGTGTAGCACTGTGACAACATGCTTGCCTTGTGTTACACACCATGCTAGGATCTTTACATACATCATCTCATTTAAAACAGAGACTGGGGCATATACATTGCAAGACCTCTACAACGAGGGCAGAAGGTCAAGAGTTGGACCGTGAAAGGGAAAGAAAATTGTTCCAGAAATCATGGCTGGGGTTCCTCGATTCCATAATTGTAGTAGTTTTCATTGAAATATATTATTTTTATTATAAAAAATCCAAAGATATAGAACAGAGACTATGACAAATATCAATCTACCCATTGTCCAGATTTCACTAATGTAAGCCCTTTTGCCATATTTTACTCAGATCTTTTCTTTTTATGATAAAAACAAAAAAAAAGTCCCAGATATGTTGTAGTCCTCCTGTGCCTGGCCAGCTCTCATCCCCTCCTGTTCCTCAGAGGTAACCACTCTTCCTAAGTGGTGGGAATCCTCTATGTCCAAGTTTCCATACTTATTCTACATGTGCATCTACCCATGTAACACAGTGTATTGTTAGTGTCAGCCTTACACAGGTGGCAGTGTACTGTACCTTTCATCCTGCAGTGTGCCTTTTCCATTCTATATTATGTCTGCAGTGTTTATGTTGGTATATGGAGATCTAAGTTATTTGTTTTAACTGCTGAATAACATTCTACTGAATGAATAAACTACAGTTTATTTACACACTGAGAGACACTGAGCGTGTTTCCAAATTTTAGCTACTACAAAAACCTCTATAGTGAGTTCTCCTGTGCATGTAATTTTGCGTGTGGAGACTTTGTGTATAAATAACTTACATCTAGGAGAGAACTCGTAGCACATAAGCTATGCACATCTGTGCAGCTTCATCTTCTCCTGACGTTGCCAAAGGGCTCACACCGATTTACACACCCACCAGCAGCACATCAGAATTTGCCCAGCAATAATGATTGTCAGACTTTTAAAACATTTCCCTGATATGTGTGAAACTTTCCTTTTAATTATAATGTCCTAATTACTAGCCAGTTTCTCTCTTCTAGAAATTACTTATTTATAACTTTTGTCCATTTTTTTAATTGGAAGGTTCATCTCTTTCTGGTTCATTTGTAATTCATTATATAATCCAGAAACACATTTGCTCATTATAAGAATTGCAAATATCTTCTCCCAGTTGATTGCTTACTTATGTAACTTCATTTGAGGTGCCTTTTCCAAAAAAATGCAGAAACTGATTAAACACAGTCAAGTGTATGGATCTTATCTTTTGTGGTGTGTGCTTTCTGAGTTGCGTTTGAGAATCCTCTCTCTACCCTGAGAGGATTCTTCGAGGTGACTTAGAGGCTACCCAGGAAGGAGAGAGGTGAGAAGAGGCCATATTTGTGGGCTTTTCTGTCTCTGCTCCACTCAGAATAGTGCCTCGTATATCTGTTTTATATTTGGACTCCTATAGCTTTGCATTGAAGGAGTTGCCTTGCTGTTTAAAAAAATTATACTTTGAATATTGTTGTATTTGCTCTGAGACTCCTGTCCACTGAGACAAAAAGAGAAATATAATGAGTGACATTACTTGTAAAAGAAAATAAAGAATAAAAATAATGTGTCCGTTAGCTTTTGTTTGCTGGGAAAAGGAGGACTACCAATTTGCCTGGAAAGGGAAACTCTTAGCACTAAGTCCTAGGTGCAATGTATCGCATGGACCCTCGTGTCAAGGAAGGACCCAGTGAGCATTAGCATAAATAGTAAGTTTCAGAAGGTTGAGAAAGATTCTCATATGGCCTTGCTTATAGAACTAGATGGAGACAAGGGATTCATGTGGGAATACAGGGTCCTTTCAGAGCTCTATTGAAACAGGGAAGTGTGTGTGTTCTGGCTGTGCCCCAAGTCACAGATCAGCTTTGAGCTCCACTTAAGAGCTCTGGTACCGTAGCATCTGGTGAATCACAGGGTCTGGGGGAGGGAACAATTCTCCCCTCATCAGGTGTTCATTCTAGTTTTCAGCCTCTCCTCTTTGTCCTCTCTCTAGTAGGCATTAGAGGGCTTATTATTTAGTGAACTCAGATATCCTTTCTGTTTTGAAGGATACGTGTATTCAGCAGCCCGCAGAGGTGAAATTAACATACACAGAACACTGCTACCTTCCAGTTTATAAAACCTTCCCACCCACAGCTCCATGTTTGTGAATTTAGTGCCTTTCACCAGTTGGGGAAATCTAGCTCATTCTTTATTGCGGTGATGGCTAGATAGCTCAGATTAGCTGGGATATCTTATTTTGAAACCCACATATTTTCAGAGATATCCCTATCCCTAGCAAAGGTACAAAGGCAAAAGAATAGAACATTTTACTTGATTATTAACTTGGCTTTTTCTTTCACTCTTTTGCTCCTCCCCAATATATTTTCCCCTTTTTCTCTTTTTCTTATTTTAGTTTGTATTATGGTCTCATTTTACATTCTCTCAGCTAGGGCTCCTTGGTTATGCTTCACTTTGTTTTTCTATGTAACCTGCTTAAGTTTAAAATGATCTGTTTTCTTAAACAGTGTTAGCACGCATGATAATATGTTTCCTGGCATTCTGCCACTGTCCTGTCACCCAGCTCTCTGGATTTAAAGCTTGTTTCTTCAGGAATGTGCAGAACGGTTCTGAATAAAGATAAAGAAAGGAATTCAAAACTCTTGTCCCAAGAAAGGCATGCAGAGTGATTTTTCATACCTATACAGTAAAGCAGATGACTCAAGCTTTTCCTTTGAACAGTAAGAATATAAAATTAACTAATACTCAGCCAGATTTTTCTACCCCCAACCCTGGAGTCTGTATCAGTGGAATTTCCACTGTGTGTCAATCCATGGACATTTCTTCAAGAAATCTTCATTTCACAGGTCTGGGAATTGAACCAAGTAAAAAGAACGCATGGATTGCTTCCCAGATTGTGAAAGATCTCTAGGTCCGGTTCTAAACCACTGCATGGCTCACACATACACCATCTCAAGTGTTTACTGAGAAAGCACCATGTATCTCAACTTACATGCCTTTCAAAGTACAAGGGAACTAAATCCACTCAGTGCTGTCAAAGTCCTGGCAGATAGAAAACAGAATTCCTCTCACAGGCTTTAATTGAAGAGACTTTAATAAAGGAATTATTTGTAGGGTAAATGGACCAACCAAGAATGTTGAAGCTTCAGGGACCAACAAGAGGAAATGACTTCATTTCCACCCCGGAAGCTAAAAAAAAAAAAAAAAAAAGGGTGTCGTGGGAGCCCAGTAGAGCTGGGGCTGGCAGGGGGGTGCTGTCTGGCAGGTGCTGGGGCCACAGAGGAGTGTGGCCAAAAGACAGTGAGGAGAAGATAAGGAGCAGCGGCAAAGTATGCCAGCCTCTCTCGCTTCCTGCCCCTCGTCTCCTGCTTCCATGGACCAAAGCCTAGCAGACAAGCCAGCAGGCAAGGGAGCCCTGATGGAGTGGTCCATGGCCCAGCCTCCTGAGGCACAGAGAAGGAGGAGGAGGGGCAGATGTCAGAGGAGAGATGGTTGTGGTGGACAGATGGAAAATAACCAGCCCTGGGGTGCAGAGTGAGCGGGTTTGAAGTTTGCTCAAGACTGTCTTTTTAAGGATAATCTGATTCAGTTCATGAGACTTGGGGGCTGGGGGTGTTGGTAAACGTCTTAATTTGTGGTAAAGAAGGACTCTGGTCTTCTGAGTAAGCTGGCCTTGCTAAGATGCATGAGCTGAGAACCACTCATTTGACTTCTACTGACTTGATAGAGTGACAGAATGTTTGAGCTGGAGGGATCTTTTAGAGAGTATCTAACCCAACCACTGCTCTTTAGAGACAGGAAAAATGAAGCTTCTAATGTTCCTTCCTTCCTTCCTTCCTTCCTTCATAATAAGACAAATATTTATTTGAATGCCTACTGTGTACATACTCTTCAACGGTGAACAAAACAAAATCCTATTCTCATGGAGATTATGTTCTACTAGGGGGAGAGAAGCAGTAAACAACAACAACATAGTATATGATATGTCCGAAGGGGATATGTGCTATAAAGAAAAATAAGGCAATATAAAGAGTGAGAGAGTAAAGGAGGACAAGGGATGGGGTTTCTCCTTTATAGGGTAGATGTAGAAGACCTCTTTGATAGACACCATTTAAGCAGGACCGGAAGGGGGTAAGGGACAAGCCATGTGGATATCTGGGACAAGAGCGTTCCAGGCAGAAGGAACAGACAGTATGGAGCCCTGAGTGGGAGTGTGCTTGGTGCAGAGCTCAATGAGAAGGGGTAGGCTGATGGCAGATGAGGCTGTGAGCCAGGGCTAAGGAACTTTGCAGGCTGCATGGAACTTTGTTTCATTCTCAGGGTGATGGGAAGCCATTGGAAAGTATTGAGCACAGCAGCGACGTGACCTGACTTAGGTCTTAATAAGATCCCTCCAGCTGCTGTGTGAAAGTAGAATGCGGGAGGGCAAGGGCAGAAGCAAGGGGACCAGTGAGGATGCTGCTGCAATAACCCAGGGGAGGTAGGATGGTGGCTGGGACCAGAATGGATGCGGCAGAGATGAAGAAGTAGTCAAATTCTGGTTTTGAATGTAGAGTCCACAGAATTTTCTGATGTAGGAGACAAGTGGTAGTGAGAGAGAGGAATCAAGGATGACTCCAAACTTTTTGGCTTAAGCATCAAGAAAGGTGGGGCTGATATTACTGAGCTGGGAGAGCAGGTTTGGTGGAGTAGGGGTGTAATCAAGAATTATGTGAAGGTCTTGCAGAGTTTTAAAGGTCTATTGGTCTATGCAAAGTATATATATATATATGTATATACACACACATGTATATACACATACATACACACAAATATATACATATACACATATGCATGCATTTGTGTGTGTGTGGTGAGGGTGAAGCTCAGGAGAGGGCTGAGACTTGAGGTATAAATTTGGAGATAGTATTTAAAGTCAAGAGAGGATGATGTCATCTGCAGAGTGAGTGGAGCTATAAAGGAGAACAAAACTTAGCACTGAGCCCTGGAACGTACTAATAAGAATATTTGCTCATTTTAATTCTTATTCTTCTAGCTATCGCTCCTTCAGCTCTAACTACGTGCAAGGTACAATGTTAAGCACTTCACCTGCATCATCCTGTTTAATCCTCTTAACAACGCTGTGCGAAATTGACTAGTGTCCTTCTTGTACAAAAGACAAAACAGAGGCTCAGAGGAATTAACCAGCCTGCCAAAGTCACACAGCTAGCCTGTGGCAAAGCTGGGAATCAAGCCCAGACAGTCTGACTCCAGCTGAAGCAGCCAGCCCAAGCTGACATAGCAAGTTTGTGGCCAAAGATGTCTGATAAGCTGTTCACTCGGCTACGCTGCGTCTGCTGATCAAGTTTTTTTGCTTCCATGCAGTCCCTCGAAGTGCAGAATCACACTTGAACACAGAGCGTCCTGATAGGAAGCACACCCCCAGGCCAGCCCCAGCTTACACATCTGACCTCATCTGTTCCCCCAGCAGCGGCCAAGGTTCTGAATCCTCTGTCTTGAGTGTCTCCCTGGTGCTCAGCGTAGGACCTGGGCCGCAGAAGCTGCTCTGTCGCTGTGGACTGACCAACCACAAGTCCACTGCGACCTCACTAGCTTATCTTGATGAAGAGGCAGAGGTGAGAATGGAGGTCATATCCTCATGGCTGAGGTTATCAATTAGGGCTGAGAAGAAACCCACATTTTGGAAGTCACACAAGACAGAGGACTTCCTAGTTAGATCTGTGATACCATGCCTTGTCCAGGAGAATTAATCACAACAGAGGACATGAGCTGAAAGGTGGTCAGCGTCCATTCTAGAGGCTCTGTTTGGTATTGACCTCCCCTGGGGTGTAGCTATCCCAGCCCCAACTGGGGCTCCTCTCAAAGAATGGCATTTTGCTGTGTGTTGTACCTAGGCAGGCACAGATAGTGTCGAGCTGGATCTCCACCACTAGTCTTCAGAGATGGGGCGGAACCATAATTGGAACCTTTCAAAGAGCAATTTGGATAAACAGACAGTCAGTCCTCAGTTATAAATAAACTGCTATCAGCCATCTGAAAAAGACAAAATGATCTCAAATGTACTAAAACGCACAGGGACACGCACCTCAGAATGCCGAGCGAGGCAAGACCAGTTGCGTGATCTGTATCTCCCACCACCTCCATTTCCCAAATTGATCAGGAGCTTGGTGTAAGGAAGACAGCTCAGGTTTGGGAGTCAGGTGGGCCTGGGTCTGAATCTAGTCCTGATGTTCTGTAGAGGTGACCTTGAGCTAGATGTTTAGTTCCTTAGCACCCAGTCATCCTCATTCATAAAGTGGGGAGAGAGGAGGAGTAATTCCCAGTTAGTGGGGTTGCTGTGAGACTGTAAACCAAATAGATATGGAAAGCACCAATATGGGAGATGGGACATGATGTACATGGTAAATAATAGCTCTAGAGATGATGATGACGATGGTGGCAGTTACGGTGGTAATGATGAAGATGACAGTTATGATGGTGGAGGTGATGATGATGACTGTAGTAATAGTAGTGATGGTGATGGTGACAGTTGTGATGGTGGAGGTGATAATGTTGACAGTGGTAATAGTAGTGATGATGGTGATGGTGACAGTTATGATGGTGGAGGTGATGATGTTGACAGTGGTAATAGTAGTGATGATGATGGTGATGGTGACAGTTGTGATGGTAGAGGTGATAATGTTGACAGTGGTAATAGTAGTGATGATGATGGTGATGGTGACAGTTATGATGGTGGAGGTGATGATGTTGACAGTGGTAATAGTAGTGATGATGATGGTGATGGTGACAGTTGTGATGGTGGAGGTGATGATGTTGAAGTGATGGTGATGATGATGATGATGGTAGTAGTAGTAAGTATCATCATCCAGCATTTGAGGACCTGGGCTGGGCCCATGACTCTGAAGGATATAAACTAGAAGTTGGAGAGAGAATTGCTGCTTCAAAGAAGAATGTTTGGTTAGATTAAATTTAAAATGCTTGGAAAAACTAACTACTCAACAGCTTGTTATTATTAACAATAGAATATTTAACATTTATTCAGTGTTCACTGATGTGCCAGGCATGGCACCAGGTAGTTTATATATATTTCATTTAATCCTAACAATACCCCTTTGGAGAACAAAGTATAATTAGCTCCATGTCAGATTAGAAACCCAAGGCTCAGAAAGGTTAAGTGTCTAATCTGAGGTCACACAGCCGGAAAGAGATAAAGCAGGAATTCAAGCCCAGGGCTGTCCAGTTCCAGAGTCCAAGCTCATAACCACTGCACCTTAGTGCTCGTGTCCCAACCAGATGTACAGTGGCTTTTCTAAGAGGGAAGAGGTCAGCATGCTCTGAGATAGTAGAGGATACATAGAGCTTATGCTGCTGGTTCTTATGAGAAGTTCATACGAATAATTAAAAGTGTGTTTGTGATACCTACGAGGGTTTAAGCTAGAGATAGCAAACAGGCAAATCAGAGAGATATCTTCTTGGCCCTACACAGTATTTCTAACATTGAAAATCAGTAGATCTCACCTTTGAAATCCAGATTTCTTGCTTTTCTTTATGAGTTGGATGATCTAGAAAAACTGGATCATATTCCAGACTGGCTTCATTTAACTGGAGCAGCTGCTACTTTTAGCTCAGGTATTTGTTCTTGAGCTTGTCCAGTGCCCAAAACTCCCTCTTTCTTTTGCCTGCAAACTTTCCTTGTTTGCACACCTGGCCTGGCCCTGTGGATCTACAAAGAGTGCCCTGCTGTTGAGGCTCACACACTGGACCAGGGAGCAGCTCAGGTAGCAGTTAGCAAAGCAGAGGTCCTTGCCCGGTAAACGCCAAAGCTGAAGAAAGAGAGGAGGACATGCCCTCTGATGAACCAGCCGTCTCCACCCAGGGAAGACAGGTCTGTTGCTGTAGCAACCGGAGTTTGCTCTGATCATCTCCACCATCAACCAAGAGCTCCTGATCACCCATCGCCTGTCCTTCCTGCCCTCCTTGCTGGCTACTGATCATAGGATCCTTTCTCTCCCTCTCACAACAATATTCTTTCTCACCTCTCTTACGACCCATCATTTTTACTGTGGTCTTTCCCTTAAAGGGGTTTCAGAAGGTTATTTTTCTCTTGTTTTCATCTTTCCACAAGTAGTTCCCCAAGTTCATGAGAGAGCAGGACCCTAGCAAGCCAACAAAATAATATAAGACCTCCTTTTAAGCCTTTCATTGAAAAGAGGCAGGTGTAAATAAAAATAGAGATAAGCAAACACCTTGTTTGTATCGCAGAGATGGCTACTATCTTGTTTGATCTTCAAAGCAGCCGGTGAGGTGGGCAGAGTGGGAAATACATGTTCATTTTTTGGAGACTTTAGCTCAGAAGTGAGGTCATCTCAAAGGGTCAGTGGTCGGTAGGCAAGAGAACGTGGATTAGTGCTCAGGCCTGGCCTGGAGTGAGTCAGCACAGACATAACTCAGCTCCCACCTCGCCAGTTAGTTTGCCCTTATCGTGGACCTTTGCTCTGGGAGAACTGAAGCCAAAATGCCAAGACCAAGGATCTGCGAGTTATAGTGCCCTTCCTGCCTTCTTTCCTTCTTTCCACGAATGTGCCAGGCCCTGTGCTGACCCCAGGCCACACAGTAAAGTCCATGTGAATAATGCCAAGAGAGAATGGCGCAAATGCTACAAGAGCATTGAGCATTTGAGCCATCCTCTTGTACTTGGATGGCTTGTACTTGGATGGCTTTTTATGATTTTTGAAGTCATTTTGTACTTGTATGGCTTTTTATGATTTCTGAAGTCATTTTGTAGCAATCCCGTATGCCGAGTGTATACCCATTTTACAGATGGAATTAAGGCTCTGAAAAGCTCAGTAACATACAGCTAGTAAGCTGTAGAGCTGGGACTCAAAACCAGGTCTTAAGACTTTGGGATCAGTGGTCTTTCCACTACAGATACCTCTAGCACCTAACAGTGCCTAGCACACACCAGGTGCTCAACAAACGCTCGCCCAACGTAAATTAACATCACATCCCCTGTCAAAGTGACTCAAAACGTCTAGTATCAACATTTCTCCTTTATGGCCAAGAAAACCAGGCCTCTCAGGAATCTTGCAAACCTATGGTTCAGATAAAGTCAACAGCGCCTGCAATTAATCACTATTATTTTCACCTAAAGCAATATATGAAGCTAGAGAGAGATAAAAACAAACACCTCTGCTGAGGCAGATAATGGCAGATAAAGCTTTTTCTTGGGTTTGTTGACATTCTTCTTTGCCCAAGGACAATCTGTTAAGAAGAAAATATTTTTCTTCAAACCACATTCCAGACTCAAAGTCCAATATTGAATAGTAAGTAGTAGAGCGAATTGTTTAACCTCCTCCTGTTCTTCCCCACTCCACCCGCCCAGGTGAGTTTCCACGTCTTCCGGTAGTGGTGGGGGGGGGAAGCCTCCTCCTTGGTTTTTGTTCTTTTTTGCAATTCGGTGGGAGACACATGGAGAGCAGTTTGACAGGAAAACTTTGGCTTAGTTTGGCTCACATATCAGTACAGTACAGAAACATGTGTGAGCAATTCAAGAGCCAATTTTGTGGTTTGAGCCTTCCCTGTTGGAGGCCTGGCTGGTCCAAAAGATATGCTGCCTGATAGCATTGTCTGATCTGGTCCAGCCCTCCTTGCAGAAGGCCAGGGCAAAGTCAGTTTCTCTCTCTCTGGAAAGGGCAGCCTGGACCCTGGCACATACCAGAGCTCCCGTCTGATTCACCAAATTCATGGCCTCCTCTTCCTTCTCTACTAATTGGCCCTCCTTGCCTTTGTCCTGTTCAATCACCTCTCCACCACTCTCAGAACTGATAGGCATGTGGCCTGGTAATAGAAGTGAATAGACAGCAAGAGTATGGATCCAATGAAACAAAGCAGAGAGCGCTGCAAGGGAATAAAACTTTTAATTTAATTTTTATTTTATATTGGGGTATAGTTGATTTACAATGTTTTGTCAGTTTCAGGTGTACAGCAAAATGATTCAGTTATACATATACATACATCCATTTTTTTCAGATTCTTTTCCCATATAGGTAATTACAGATTTTTGAGTAGAGTTCCCTGTGCTATACAGTAGGCCCTTGTATATTATCTATTTTATATATAATAGTGTGTATATGTTAATCCCAAACTTCTAATTTATCCCTCCCCTGACCCACCTTTTCCCTTTGGTAACCATAAGTTTGTTTTTGAAGTCTGTGAGTCTGTTTCTGTTTTGTAAATAAGTTCACTTGTATCATTTTTTTTAGATTCCACATATAAGTGATATTATATGATATTTGTCTTTCTCTGTCTGACTTACTTCACTTAGTATGACAATCTCTAGGTCCATCCATGTTGCTGCAAATGGCATTATTTCATTCTTTTTACGGCTAACATTCCATTGTATACATGTACCACATCTTCTTTATCCATTCCTCTGTCGATGGACATTTAGGGTTGCTAAATGTCTTGGCTAAATGTCATGGTTGCTTCCATGTCTTGGCTACTGTAAATAGTGCTGCAGTGAACATTGGGGTATATGTATCTTTTTGAATTATGGTTTTTCTCTGGATATATGCCCAGGAGTGGGATTGCTGGATCATATGGTAGTTCTATTTTTAGTTTTTTAAGGAACTTCCATAGTGTTCTCCATAGTGATTGTACCAACTTACATTCCCACCAAGAGTATAGGAGGGTTCCCTTTTCTCCTCATCTTCTCCAGCATTTATTGTTTGTAGACTTTTTGATGATGGCCATTCTGACTGGTCTGAAGTGATACCTCATTGTAATTTTGATTTGCATTTCTCTAGTAATTAGTGATGTTGAGCATCTTTTCATGTGCCTCTTGGCCATCTGTATGTTGTTTTTGGAGAAATGGCTGTTTAGATCTTCTGCCCATTTTTTGATTGGGTTGTTTGTTTTTTTGATATTGAGCTGCATGAGCGGTTTGTATATTTTGGAGATTAATCCCTTGTCAGTCGCTTCTTTTGAAAATATTTTCTCCCAGTCTGTATGTTGTCTTTTCATTTTGTTTATGGTTCCCTTTGCTATGCAAAAGCTTTTAAGTTTCATTAGGTCCCATTTGTTTATTTTTGTTTTTATTTTCATTATTCTAGGAGGTGGATCCAAAAAGACATTTCTGCGATTTATGTCAAAGAGTGTTCTGTCTATGTTTTTCTCTGAGAGTTGTATAGTATCCAGTCTTACATTTAGGTCTTTAATCCATTTTGAGTTTATTTTTTTGTATGGTATTAGAGAATGTTCTAATTTCATTCTTTTACGTGTAGCTGTCCAGTTTTCCCAGCACCACTTGTTGAAGAGACTGTCTTTTCTCCATTGTATAGTCTTGCCTTCTTTGTCATAGATTAATTGACCATAGCTGCATGAGTTTATTTCTGGGTTTTCTATCCTATTCCATTGACCTATATTTCTATTTTTGTGCCAGTACCATACTGTTTTTATTACTATAGCTTTGTAGTATAGTCTGAAGTCAGGGTGCCTGATTCCTCCAGCTCCATTTGTTTGTTTGTTTGTTTGTTTTCCTCAGTATTGCTTTTACTATTCAGGGTCTTTTGTGTTTCCATACACATTTTTAAATGTTTTGTTCTAGTTTTATGAAAGATGCCATTGGTAATTTGGTAGGGATTGCATTGAATCTGTAGATTGCCTTGGGTAGTAATTAACACTCTGGCCCAGTGTTTTTCCATTCTTTTTCCCTTTTCTCTCATTTTTTAAATCACCCAATGCTTCTCAAAGTATAATTTCTGGACCAGCAGCATCAGTTCTACCTGTGAATTTATCAAAAATGCAGATTCTCAGGTCACACTCCAGACCCACTAACTCTCTCTGGGTAAGGACCAGCAATTTATAGTTTAGCCAGCCCTCCAGGTGAATCTGATGCACACTCAAGTCTGAGAGCCACTGGTTTAAATAATTTTCTTCCTCCCACTGGGTATCATTCTCCTGGATCTGCTCACAGCTCTCTGTCTTCTAATCCTGATATAAATGGACTAAGATTTTGTGATCACACTAACTGCTACAGAGTCTGCAAACCATCATCTTTGAGATGAGGTCAGAAGGAATGTCAACCTCCAAAAATTCAGCTAAAATTAGTCAGTAAGGTGTGATGGAGAGAACATGGACTCTGATATCAGATGGCTCCAGGTTCAAGTCTACCAGATGTTCAAATCCACCACCTGCTAGCTGTGGGGGTCTTAGTCTAGTTATTTACATTTTCTGTACACTGTCCATAAAATGTGGATAAAAGACCAAAGTTATAGGGTTATTATAAAGACTGAGATAGAGCATGTGAAGTGATTATAACACACATCAACCACTCAGGAAACATTTCCTTCTTCCTCTTCACCCCATCTCCAATAAAATCACAATCAAAATGGACACGTCTGCACCTGGCTGTTCCTCCTGGCCTTTCCCAAGGCTTTGTCAAGGAGGTCAAGGTATCTTCTTGGGCCGGTCAAAAGACTGAAGTATCTCTCAGTCTGTCATCTAATCAAGATGCCCGGCTTCTATCCTCGGGGTTAGAATGTGACCAACATAAATGTTATGTTGCAGTCCTTTTATTTGATCTAATTTTATGATGACTGTCATCAGAAGAAGATAGTAGTGGGCATGAAATCTACAGAATGGAGATTTGGTGTTTAAGAACTGTTAGTAGTCATCCAGAACTATCCAACAAAAAGAAAGTGACAGATACTTTATCAGAGGAAGCTAATGATTTTGGCCCCTAAAAAGGAGAAGAAGGGGCAGTTCAAAGCTTTTCCATAGCCCGGGCAAAACAGCTCTTAAAAGTATTCTATTCCTTTTGTGCTGAGTCTGTACTAATAATTTATCATTTATTGACTTCTTACTATGTTCCTGGTCCTAAACTATTAAATTATGCATATGCATTGGTGCATTGAATCCTCAGAAGTAATTACTATTACCCTCCCCACCGCGACCCTCAATATACAGATGAGACAACTGAGATTTAGAAGCTAAAGGCAACTTGCCTGAGATCACCAAGACCTAGATTGAAATGCAGGATTCCACTCCAGAGCCTTAGCTCTTAATCACTAACCTTCAAATTCCTAATTCAATTTCCCAAGTAGCTCAATATGAGGGAGTGAAACCAGTTTTCTTCCCATTGAAAAGTTTTATGTTCCCACTATATATCACTCTGTTGGCTTTCTGATTTATAAATCTGTCTCCATTTAGTTTCCTTATGAGTCAGTGCCTGGGAGCTTGATAAACTCAGAGACAGCTGATTGAATAAAGTGTCTAAAGCTACAAAGGTGAGGGCTAAGTCTTGTCCTGAGATTATGTTACCAAGGAATTGCCTACCTGAGCAGGCCTGCTGGAGGCAGCTAGCCAGCCAGCCAGTTATCGTCTTTCATAACACCTTAAATATAGTATAATTCAATCACAACTATACAGTATTAGAGAACTCAGAGAAAAATTTAGGATGATTATGTTGGAAAGAGCAAGTTTCAAGGATACAGTGGAATTAAGTGCTGCCAGAAGTTCTACATTAAAGGTGGAAAATAGGTTTCATTTTACCTGACAATTCCAATCAACTGATGGGAGTGATTCCCTGGGATCCTGCGTTAAGAAGGATTCTGAGTCCACTTCTGGGCTAAATAGTCATGATTGATTAGCTATGTCTGCCATAATCATAGGATGTGGGCATGGGTGCCCATGTGTCTTATATTTACCATCCCTTCCCTAGGTCCTCCAATTTCAGTGGATATTGACAATTACTTTGAATGTAGTCTCCAATTACATTTAGGTAGAAAATAACGTATTTTGAAAACTATATACCAATGATAAATTGTATACATTTTATACAACACATTTGTATGAAATCATATGGGGGGAATACTTGCTGGTATATGTGCAAGTTTGTATTTACTTTTTAGAACTTCTGTCCCCAGAAATTAGTTTCCACCTTAGCATGGTAAAATGTAAGAGAAAAAATTGTTTCAGAAATTTGGGAATTCATTTGAGTGCTGAATTTTCTTGTGAACAGAAGTAGATGTTATTTTGGGGACATGGGTCTATTTATTCAACATAATTACGAAATCATAAGTTAAACCTTTTAAGAGGGTAAAAAGCACTTTGGTTTTTATTTTAAATGTTGTGATGGGAGATGTGTCTATTCTGTAAATTGGAAAGTAATTTAAGTTCCCCAAAACTTCATTTGAACTGTCATTATTTGTAGATGATATGAGTGTGTACACAGAATTTTTTAAATTAACAGATAGGCTACTAAAATTAATAATCGAATTTAGCAGGATTGGTGCATACAGTGTCAGTACACGAAATATCTATCGTATTTCTATACACCAGCAACAATTAGAAAGCAAAAATTTTTAAATACCATATATAATAGCATCAAATGCACATGAAATAAGTAGGATAAATCTAGTGAAAGATGTATAAGACTTCTACAATGAAAACTACAAAACGTTACTGAAATAAATTAAAGAATACCTAAATAAATAAAGGGCTTTACCATGTTCATTGACTAAAAGACTCAACCTTTTTCTGTCCAAATTGGTCTATAGATTCAATGAAGTCTGAATCAAAAACACAGTAGATTTGTATGTGCGTGTGTGTGTACACGCACACAAAAAAAATTGACAAGTTGTTAGTGAAGATAACCTTAAAGAAGAAACCTAGAAGAGTTCAAATTACCAAATCTTAAAATATATTATAAAACTACAGTAATTAAGAAAGTGCAGTAATGGCATAAGAACAGACAAATAAACCAATGGAATAAAATCCAGAGAAGACTCCCTCATATATAGTCATGCTATTTTTGACAGTGTTGTCATTGCTCTGTAATGAGGAATTATGACCTTTACAAAAAATGATGCTGAGTCAATTAAATTATCATATGGGGAAAAATTAATCATGACCTCTACCTCACACCACTTACAAAAATCAATTTCAGATGTGAAAGGATAAACACAAATCTTCTGGAAGATAACATGGGAAAATACGTCCAACACATTGGGATGAGCAATGATTTCTTAAGCAGGACATGAAAAGCACCAACTATGAAGGAAATTTTTCTTAAATTGGATTATCTTAAAATTAAAACTCTGCTCATCAAAAGACATTGTCAAGAGAATGAAAAAGAAGGCTGCAGAGTGGGAACAGATATTTGCATGCATCTTACTAACAAAGGACATGTATCTAAAATATATATTTTTTAAATTCTCATAAATCAGTGGGAAAAAGACAGGTAGTGCAGTAGCAAAATGGACAAAATGACTTGAGTAGGCTGCACAAAAGAGGATATGAAAATGGCTAATATAAGGGCTCAATGGCTTTCTCATCAAAGAAGTGATAATTAAAACCACAATGAGATAACTCTACACACCCACCAGAATGGCTTAAAAAATTTTTAAAGGAACTTATAATTGCAAGTGCTGGTAAGAATGTAAAGCAACTATAAGTCTCATGTACTACTGGCATGTAAATTGGTACAACCTTGAAATTGTTTGACATTATCTACTAAAACTAAACACATAAGCACCCTGAGAAATAGCCAATTTTACTCTTGGATATATAAAAAACAGAAATATGTATATATGTACATAAGACATGTACAAGAATGTTCAAGAGGTAGGATCAAGATGGCAGAGTAGGAATATCCTGAGCTCACCTCCTCCCATGGGCACACCAAAATTACAACTACTTACAGAACAACTATCTCTGAGAAAAAGATATTCCACAACTAAAGATATAAAGAAAGAACCACACTAAGACAGATAGGAGGGGTGCAGACGCAGTCTAGTCAGGACCAACACTCCCAACATGGTGCAAGCAGGAGTGATATCACAATCATGCAAGTCCTCTCCAAGGAGCAAGAGGTCCAAGCCCCACATTGGGCTCTCCAGCCTGGAGATCCTGCACCAGGAAAATGAGCACTCAAAATATCTGGCTTTGAAAACCAGTCGGGCTTATGTTCAGGAGAGCTGGAGGGCTGCAGGAAACTAAGACTCTGCTCTTAAAGGGTACATGCAAAAACTCACTCACTCCAAATCCCACCTTAGAATCAGCAGTTTGAAAAGATCCTGGGTCAGACCCACTTGTTGATCATAGGGAACCTCCCAGAGTCAGGAGGCAGTTGACACTTCACCCAGGGACTGAGACAGTGGCAGCAGCCATTTTTCTGATCTCATTTTACCATGCTGACACTGGCACTGGCAGGTGCCATTTTGGAATTCTCCCTCTAGCCTATTAGAGAGAGAGCACCAGGGGCCTGCCCTGCACACCAGCATGCCCACCAGCAACCATAAAAGGCAGGGCCTCACAATCAGCCAGGCTGGGGACCAGCCCCACCTATACCATGGCACTACAGCAGTCAGCTTCACCACAACAGAAGGGCACATGCAGCCCACATAGGGTACACCCCAGGAACATCTGGCTCTGGTGGCCAGAGGGGAGCATGCTGCTGGGCCCCCTAGGACACCTCCTACATAAAGCCACTGCTCAAAGATCAAGAGATGTAAAGGACCTACCTAATATATAGAAATAGACACAGAGATTTAGGCAAAATGAGGGCCAAAGGAATATGCTGCAAATGAAAAAACAAAGAAATTCAGCAAAAGAGCTAAACAAAACAGAAATGAGCAGTCTACACAATGAAGAGCTCAAGGTAGTGATCATAAAAATGCTTACTGAACTCAGAAGAAGAATGGGCGAACACAGTGAGAACTTCAACAAAGAGTTAGAAAATATAAAAAAGAACAAGTCAGAGTTAAAGAATACAATAACTGAAGTGAAAAATACATTAGAGGGAATCAACAGTCGATTAGATAATACAGAAGAACGGATCAGCAATCTGGAAAATGGAGTAGTGAAAATCACTCAAGCTGAGCAGAAGAAAAAAAGATTTTTGTTTTAATGAGGATAGTTTAAGAGACATCTGAGACAACATCTAGTATCCTAACACTTGCATTATAGGTGTCTCAGAAGAAGAGAGAGAGAAAGGGGCAAAAAATTTATTTGAAGGAATAGTGGCTGAAAACTTCCCTAACCTGGGAAAGGAAACAGATATTCAAGTCCAGGAAGCACAGAAAGCCCCCAAAAAAGATGAACCCAAAGAGATCCACATATCATAATAAAAGACATATCATAATTAAAATGGCAAAAGTTAAAGAGAATTTTAAAGGCAGCAAGAGAAAAACAACTAGTAACAAAAAATGGAATCCTCATAAGGCTAGAGCTAATTTTCAGCCAAAAAATGTGTAGATCAGAAAGGAGTGGCACAATACATTTAAATCGCTGAAAGAAAAAAACTTACAACCAAGAATACCCTACCCAGTAAGGTTATCATTCAGAATTGGAGGAGAGATAAAGAGTTTCCCAGGTAAGAAAAAACTAAGAGATTATCACTATTAAATCAGCCTTACAAGAAATATTAAAGGGTCTTCTTTAAGTGGAGAAGAAAAGGTCATTAAGAAGTAAGAAAATAAATGAAAGAAAAACTGACTGGTAAAGGCAAGTACATAGTAAAGGCAGTAGATCAGCCAGTTAAAAAGCTAGTATGAAAAGTAAAAGACAAAAGTCATAAAATCAACTATAACTACAATAAGTAGTTAAGGGATACACAAAGTAAAAAGATGTAAAATATGAAGTAAAAAACAAAGCTTGGGGTGGGGAGTAAAATTGTAGTGCTTTTAGAATGCATTCAAACTTAAGCAAGTATCAGCTTAAAACAATCTGCTATATGTATGTAAGTTGATATATAAAAACCTCAAGGTAATCACAAACCAAAAGCCTATAATAGATAATAGAAAAAATAAAGAGAAAGGAACACTAAACATTAAAGAAAATCATCAACCCCAAGTGAGGAGACTAAAAGAAGAAGAAAGAAACAGAAGAACTACAAAAACAACCACAAAAACAATTAACAAATTGGCAATAAGTACATACCTATCAATAATCACTTTAAATGTAAATGGACTGTATGTTCCATTCAAAAGATATAGGGTGGCTGAATGCATAAAAAACAAGACCCTTCTATATGCTGCCTACAAGAGACTCACATCAAACCTAAAGACACAGGTAGACTGAAAGTAAAAGGATGGAAAAAGGTATTCCATGCAAATGGAAACAAAAAAAAGCTGGGGTAGCAACACTTACATCAGACAAAATAGACTTTAAAACAAAGCCTGTAATAAAAGACAAAGAAGGGTGTTATATAATGATAAATGGGTCAATCTAAAAAGAGGATATAGCATTCCTAAATATTTATGCATCCAACATAGAAGCACCTAAATATATAAAGCAAATATTAATAGACATAAGGGGAGAAATAGACAGTAATACAATAATAATAGAGAACTTTAATACTCCATGATATCAGTAGATAGTTCATCCAGACAGAAAATCAATAAAGAAACACTGGCCTTAAATGACACATTAGACCAGATGAACTTAATAGATATGTACAGAACATTTCATCCAAAAACAACAGAATACACGTTCTTTTCAAATGCACATGGAACATTCTCCAAGATAGATCACATGGTAGGCCACAAAACCATAAATTTAAAAAGACCAAAATCATATCAAACATCTTTTCTAACTACAATGGTCTGAAACTAGAAATCAATTACAATAAGAAAAAATGGAAAAAATACAAACATGCGGAGGCTAAACAATGTGCTACTAAACAACCAGTGGGTCAATGAAGAAATCAAAGAGGAAATAAAAAATTACATTGAGACAAATGAAAATGGAAAGGCAGCACACCAAAATCTGTGGGATTGAGCAAAAGCAGTTTTAAGAGGAAAGTTTATAGTGACACAGGCCTATCTCAAGAAACAAGGAAAATCTCAGATAAACAATCTAAATTATACCTCAAGGAACTAGAAAAAGAAGAACAAACAAAGCCCAAAGTTAGTAGAAGGAAAGAAATAATAAAGATCATAACAGAAATAAATAAAATAGAGACCAAAAACACAGTAGAAAAGATCAGTGCAACTAAGAGCTGGTTCTTTGAAAAGATAAACCAAATTAATAAACCATTAGCCAGACTCACTAAGAAAAAAAGAGAGGGTCCAAATAAATAAAGAAATAAAAGAGAAGAAGATACAACCAACACCACAGAAATACAAAGGATCATAAGAGATTACAATAAACAATTTTATGCCAACAAATTGGACAACCTAGAAGAAATGAGTAAATTCCTAGAGACACACAATCTCCCAAGACTGAATCGAGAAGAAATAGAAAATCTGAATAGACTGATTGCTAGCATTGAAATTGAATTGGTAATTTTAAAACTCCCAACAAAAAGCCCAGCATCAGATGGCTTCACAGGGAAATTCCACCAAGCATTTAAAGAAGAGTTAATACCTATCCTCTTCAAACTACTCCAAAAAAAATTGAATAGGAAGGAACACTCCCAAATTTGTTCTACAAGGTCAGCATTACCCTGATTCCAAGACCAGACAAAGACACTACAAAAAAAAAGAAAATTACAGGTCAATATCCCTAATGAACACAGATGCAGGTATCCTCAAAAAATACTAGCAAACTGAATACAACAATACATTAAAAGAACCATATCAAGTGGTTGAACTTGACTTGAACTATGATCAAGTGGGATTTATCCCAGAATGCAAGGATGATTCAACATTTGTAAATCAATCAGTGTGACACACCACATTAAGAAGACAAAAGATAAAAATCATATGATCATCTCAATTGATTCAGAAAAATCATTTGACAATATCCAACATCTATTTATGATTAAAAAAAAAAAAACTCTTGGGCTTCCCTGGTGGCGCAGTGGTTGAGAATCTGCCTGCTAATGCAGGGGACACGGGTTCGGGCCCTGATCTGGGAGGATCCCGCATGCCGCAGAGCGGCTGGGCCCGTGAGCCACAATTACTGAGCCTGCTGGTCTGGAGCCTGTGCTCCGCAACAAGGGAGGCGGCGATGGTGAGAGGCTCGCGCACCGCGATGAGGAGTGGCCCCCGCTTGCCGCAACTGGAGAAAGCCCTCGCACAGGAACTAAGACCCAACACAGCCATAAATAAATAAACAAATAAACCCAAAAAAAAGTTAAAAAAAAAAAAGAGTTCTGTGCACACAGTCTATGTGTGAGGATCCTTTAAAAAAAAAACTCTTAATAAAGTGGGTATAGAGGGATCATACCTCACCATAATAAGGCCATATATGACAAACCCACAGCTAACATCACACTAAGATCAGGAGCAAGACAAGGATGCCCATTCTCACCACTTTTATTCAACATAGCACTAGAAGTCCTAGCCACAGCAGTCAGACAAAAATAATGGAGATAAATGTATTCAAAATGGAAAGGAAAAAGTAAAACTGTCACTATTTGCAGATGACATGATACTGTGTATAGAAAACCCAAAAGATTCCACCAAAAAACTATCACAACTAACAAATGAATTCAGTAAATTTGCAGGATACAAAATCAGTCAGTTGCAGGATACAAAATCTCCTGCATTTCTATAAACTAAACAAATTAAGAAAACAATCCCATTTACAATTGCATCAAAAAGAATAAAATACCTAGGAATAAATTTAACCAAGGAGGTGAAAGACCTGTACTCTTAACACTATAAGACATTAATGAAAGAAATTGGAAGATGACACAAATAAATGGAAAGTTATTCCATGTCATGGCTTGGAAGAATTAATATTGTTGAAATGTTCATACTACCCAAAGCAATCTACAGATTCGATGTAATCCCTGTGAAAATACCAATGGCATTTTTCACAGCACTGGAGCAAACAATTCTAAAATTTGTATGGAACCACAAAAGACCCTGAAAAGCCAAAACAATCTCAAGAAAGAAGGGCAAAGCTGGAGGTGTCATGCTTCCTGATTTTAAACTATACTACAAAGCTGTAGTAATCAAAACCATATGGTACTGAGACAAAAAGAAAAAAAAAAAAAGACACACAGATCAATGGAACAGAATAGAGAGCCCAGAAATAAACCCACACTTATATAAGTCAACTAATTCACAACAAAGGAGCCTAGAATATACAGTGGGAACAAGATAGTCTCTACAGTAAATTGTTTGGAAAAACTGGACAGCTACATGCAAAAGACTAAAACTGGACCACTTTCTTACACCATATACAAAAATAAACTCAAAATGGATTAATGGCTTAAATAGTAAGACCCAAAACCACCAAACTCCTAAAAGAAAACATAGGCCATATGTTCTTCGGCATTGGTCTTAACAATATCTTTCTGCAGCTTTCTCCATAGGCAAGGGCAACAAAAACAAAAATAAACAAAAGAGACTACATCAAATGAAAAAGCTTTTGCACAGTGAAGGAAACCATCAACAAAATGAGAAAGCAACCTACTGAATGAGAAAAGATATTTTCAAATAATGTCTGATAAGGGGTTAGTATCCAAAATATATAAAGAAATCACACATCTCAGTATTTTTTTTTAAATCTGATTTTTAACTGGGCAGAGAACCTAAACAGACATTTTCCCAAGGAAGACGTACAGATGTCCAACAGACACATGAAAAGATGCTCAACATCACTAATCAGGGAAATGCAGATCAAAACTACAATGAGACAACACCTCACACCTGTCAGAATGGCTATTATCAAAAAAGACGACAAATAAGTGTCTGTAAGGATGTGGACAAAAGGGAACCCTCATGCATTGTTGTTGGGAATGTAAATCAATGCAGTCACTATGGAAAACAGTATGGAGATTCCTCAAAAAATTAAAAAGAGAACTGTTATACAACCCAGCAATTCCACTTCTGGGTAGTTTTCCAAAGGAAATGAAAACATTAATTGGAAAAGATACCTGCACCCCTACGCTCATAGCGGCTTTATTTACGATAGCCAAGATATGGAAGCAACCCAAATGTCCATTGACAGATGAATGGATAAAGCAGATGTGGTGTATATATACAATGGAATATCCTCAGCTGCATTATTTGTAATAGAAAAAAACTGGGAACAATACAAATACTCATCAACCATAAAATGGACAAATATTGTGGAATATTCATTCAATGCAACACTATACAGCAATGAGAAGAAGTGAATGCCTGCTCCATGCTACAACATGGATAAATCTCTCAAGTAAGCATATGGCTGAGTAAAAGAAGCCAGACACCCAAGAGCACATACTGCACAATCTGTATAATTCCATTTATGTAAATTCAGGAAAAAAATTTATTGTAATAGAAGTCAGAAGAGAAATTCTCTTTGGGTGGAGTGGGGATCCATCTGGGTGGCTGAAAATGTTCTATGTTTTTATTTGGGTGGTGGTTAGGAGAATGATTTCACTTTTTAAAAAGCTAATCTATAGCAATAGAAGTCAGAATAGTGAATATAATGAGTTTGAAGGGGTACAGAAAGCTTCTGGGAGCTGGTGATGTTACAAACCTTGATCTAGATGGTGACTATATGGGGGCCATTCACTTTGTAAACGTTCATCAAACTAGTCACTTATGGTTTCTGGTCCTTCGAGTGTAGATTTTTTAACTCAGTAAAACTTGACTTTAAAATAATTTCTGTATTTGAGAGAGAGAAGGCAGTAAAAGCCCTGAATAATATGGTCTGACCATCCTCATTGGTGATAACAGTAAAAGAAAACATTTATTGAGCGTGTAATACGTGCCAGGCACTGTGCTACATACTTTATGTGGATGTCCTTCATTTAATTCTCACATGTGTCATGAAGATTGGTCCTATTATTAGCCCCAGTTTACAGATGAAGAAACAGGCTTAGCAAGGTCAAGGGACTTGCCCAAGTTCTCACTGTTAGAAACAGTAGACCTGGGGTGCCAGCCCTGGTAGTCTGTCAAATGGAAAAATGGAATTCAAATAATGTTTCTTTAGAAAGAGAAAAAGACAGGAGTGTGTGTCCCCAATACCTGGTCATTTATGCCCTCAGAAAGCTGCCCACTGTCTGCCTGCCCGCCCACCCAGTGGATTTGCTCTCAGCCTCTCAGGCTCAACAGAAGGATGCTGTGAATTGGCTTTTTCTCTGCACGTCGTCAGCCTCCAGGACTGAGGAGGGACGGCTGTGTTTGCTTTGGATCACAGGGAATTGCTGCGGCTGGCACTCACTGGGTTTCCTGTAACTGTAAAAGAGTGATGTCATGGTGTTGGACCGGGGTGGCAAACAGGCCTCACTGTGAGAAGTGTGAAATGCCCCCTCTGTCCTGCCAGGCCCCAGACAGGCCCTCACCGCTCCACCGTGCATCTCTGCCACACACACCTCGTCACACTCGCTCTGCAAGCCCTCCCTGAGACCAGGCCCTTCTAAGAGCCCGATGACTGAAAGGACAAATGCTGGGGCCATTCCCAGGCACTGCCTTTCCTCAAGACCTCAGAGAGGCTCCTCAGCTGCAATGGCTTCCCTGGTCTGAGTTGGAAGGATCGATGGGGCACTCTGCTTGGAGAAATTCTGCAGAGGTTTTCTGGAGGCCTCAAGGCGAGTGACTAGATGTCTGCATTCCTTCAAGACAGTAAATACAACCCAGTAGCAGGAGGTGCCTTGAGTCAGGGGAGGGTTCCAGCATTTGCAGGTCAGGAGCCTCCTTCTGAGCGTGTGGAGAAGCAGGAGCCCCACTCAGGAACGGAGACCTTCAGCTCCCCTCAGGAAGGTGGGCATGACATTCGAGCAGCAGGAGGAAATGTGGTAACAAATGGGGAGACCCCCATCAGCCTCAGTCACCTGCCTTCCTCCCTCTGCCTTCTAGAGTGATTCCATGCCATCCTATTCTTCCCAAGAAGGCCTCAAGTGCCTGATGTAAGTTTTACCAATATTTCTAGAAAAATCACCAGCACCCAAAGATTCCCTTCATCCAGTAATTTTCCTCTGGGTTCGCCTGCATCTATACTCCATTGACCCATTCTCATGATTGATCCACTCTTATACTTATTAATCCATTCATTGCCTCACTCTCTCATTTAACAAACATTTATCAACCACCTACTATGTGCTCTGGGGACTCAGCTGTGAACAAGAGACATTCTTCTTCTCTTTCCCGAGACACGCAGTTAAGTGTTCCCAACTCAGTTTTTATATGTTATCTTATATCTAGATAGCATTTATTGAGTACCTACTATGTGCTAGGTACTGTTCTAACCATTTTACATGTATTATCTAATGAATCCTCACAATACTCCAGGAGAAATTTCAACTTCATAGATGAGGAAGCTGAGACAGAAGAATGAAAAATAATGTCCTTTAGGCCTCCTCACTAATAAGTGACACACCTGGGTTCTAAGCCAGGAGGTCTTATTCCACCAACTTATTCTTACCAACTTAATATATCTATGTAGATGACTAGAAAAATATCTGGAAGTCTGTAACCAAATGTCAATCAAAGTTACACTGTTGTTTAGCAACCTAAATGTCCATCAATAGATGAATGGATAAAGAAGGTGTGGTACACATATGCAATGGAATATTACTCTCCCATAAAAGATAATGAAATACTGCCATTTGCAGTAACATGGATGGACTTAGAGACTATCATACTAAGTGAACTACGTCAGAAAGAGAAAAACAAATACCATATGATATCACTTATATGTGGAATCTAAAATATGACACAAGTGAACTTATCTATGAAACAGAAACAGACTCACAGACATAGAGAACAGACTTGTGGTCGCCAGGGGTGAGAGGGGTGGGGGAGGTTTGGATTGGGAGTTTGGGATTAGCAGATGTAAACTATTATATAAAGAATGGATAAACAACAAGGTCCTACTCTATAGCACAGGGAACTATATTCAATATCCTGTGATAAACCACAATGGAAAAGAATATGAAAAGGAACCTGTGTATATGTATAACTGAATCACTTTGCTATCCAGTAGAAATTAACACAATATTGTAAATCAACTATACTTCAATAAAATTAATTTTTTAAAAAGTTAT
Source organism: Balaenoptera borealis (assembly GCF_965194805.1). Lineage (NCBI taxonomy): Eukaryota > Metazoa > Chordata > Mammalia > Artiodactyla > Balaenopteridae > Balaenoptera > Balaenoptera borealis. The sequence continues at coordinate 121,888,384 of NC_138867.1, read as the reverse complement.
ATTGTTGTTTGGAGATAGAGAAAGGGTGGAACGACTAGCAATCTGTACTTTATTCTTGGCGTGTATTTTGTATTCTCATTCGTTATCTCCCTCTCCCTCCCTCCCTCACTCTCTCTCTCTCTTTTCCCCTCCCCCCCACCCATCTCTCTCTGTTTCTATTTTACTTGTATGATGAGAAAAAATTGATAGCATTATAAAAACATTGAAGGAGCGGGTTTGTAAGAGCAAAGTAGTAGAGGTGGTGACAGGGAGGTGGGGCAGGAGCGTGCATTTGGGTTGAGGTCTGACAGATGAAGACGTCTTTCCCTCAGAAAGTACCACACACGAAGCAGATGCATCTTGACCTCAAAATTCTTTCAGCTCCTCTGCCCAGCCTGGAAGCCTTTTTGGTGACATTGACTGATATTTGCAAATAGGAAGATTCTAAAGTAGGTAGGATTTTTAGTGACCATGCCAGCCACATGAGAACAGTGTGTGCTCTGGGAACAAACATGTTGCATAATCACAAGCCCAGAGAAGGTTAACTGCACAAAAATACCTGCTTCAGAGTAAGGCTTGGTGTCAACTCAGTCTCTCAGAGAAGTTACCAGTGACCTGGACTGCAGATGCCTCCTTGCCCCAACCATTACCCTTCTGCGAAGTAAATGATTACTAAACAGTTACTAGTATTTCAGTGACTTCTCAAGGATGCGTGCTGTTTCATTTGCTCAGAGGAAAGGATACATAACTCAACATTCCTGTTGTGGCAACTGTTTTGCCCTTTAGATCATTTAATCCTCAAAGCAAATGCATGAAGTAGAATAGGACCATCCCCATTTTACATGAGGAAGCTGAACCTCGGAAAGGTTCATAAATAACTCATTATATAGCGGTTTTCTAGGAGATGATCTGATAATCAAAAAAAAAAAAAAAAAGACCAATCTTTTAAAAAATAGATAAACTTTAGAAAAGTGTTGGTACAAAACAAAATGCATCACCGGCTCATCCAAGTAGATATTGAAAATGAAGGGGTTGGAGAGCACACCCATTCTTTCGAGCATTCATTTGCTTTTCATAAAGTAGAACTGAAACCCTATCTGTCCACCTTATGATATATTCAGATCAAAGTACCATCTTCTGTGGCTCAACACAGTAAGGTTATGTTGGGGAGTTGTGTTTTATTCTAAGTACAACGGGAAGCCATTGAAAGATTTTGGGTGGGCGCTTGACCTGAGCTGGTTTGCGTTCACAGCTCATGCTGTGTGCTGAGGGGATGATGGATTGAATGTCTGTCTTCCCCCCCTGGACAGTAGGCACTATTCTTTTTGCTGTTTATTCGCTTATACCTGTCTGTGCCCATCAGGTGTCAGCTCTCTGGAAGCAGGGACCTTGTGGCTTCTCACTCCTCTGTCACTAGTGGCTGGAACAGTATTTTGCCCAGAGTAGCCTCCTGATAAATATTTGTTGAGTGAATAAATGAATGAATGAATACAAGAACAAGTGAATGAATGAAGTATCACACAAATAAACATAAAGGGCGGTGGGTGCTATGAGAGAAGAGCATAGAGGGCCATGGAAGCATGCAGGAGACTGTGACTGGGGTGGGGAAGGTGATAATGGTTGTAGCTTGGAGGCAGAAGAGAAGAGAAGTGGGTTCAAGGCATAGTGATGACCTAAGATGAAGGGACTTGCTGATGTACTTGATATGGAGGCTGAGGGAGGGCACAGATAGGAAGGTGAGCTTCATTTCCTCAGCCCTCCAACCTAGACATCCTATTCAATTCAGTTCAATTCAAGAAAAATGAGTGACTGTTTTCCAAGTTGTTTTATGAGCTATTTGTAGAGAAAAGCTGCAGAACAGCAAGCATGATTTTCTAAATAGTGAGATTCATTAACAATAGGGAGATAAGAGTGGTTATTTTTGTAGTGTCTACAGGAATCAGTTGGTAGCAGTCTCTATGATGCTTTCTTCAACACTCCCTCCCTTAATCTCCTGATATTTCTATAAGGTTTCAATGGCTAGGTTTCCATGACACCATAACAGTTTTACCCATTCTATCAAAAAAAAAAAAAAAAAAAAAAACTGGTCAGAAAAAAAAAAAAAAAAAGCCTTTCCTCTACCTGAATACACCTACTCTCCACCCCCAAGACATACACACACACACACACACACACACACACACACACGCACACACATACACATGCACGCACACACGTGCATGCACACACACCATTGCTCCTAGCAGAGAACTAGGTATACAGATATTTAGAACAACTATCGATTGATTTGCCTACTTGGGTTAAAATAGCTTTCATATCTCATAGACTTTTGTGGACCATCTGCTTAATGTTTATAATGAGCAATTTCCAAGTTAAGTGTTCTTCCACTCTGGACTCTGATTCCCTCGAGATTGGTTGCTGAAGGCAGACACTATTGTTTTACAAATTACGAATAAAAGTCCCCTCATCTTACTGTCCTCCAAGACCTGCTATTATTTTATTACCTTGGTTTCAAAGCTAGTAGAAGGGATGATTTTCATACATATGTATGAAGCATAGATTTTCCTCTTCCCCTAACCTCCTTGTTCAGAATTTTTTGGCTAGACAGCCCTCCTGAGCTTGCCCAGTGATGGGTTTTAGTTGCTATTTCTATTTCTTTGACATGAATGCTCTGGATGAGCTCACAGAGGGCTTATTCACAAGTTTCAGGAGGTCTTCATTCTCTAGATCCAAGCTGTGTCCTTCTGCAACACAGGGGGCTATTGAATCCCTGCCATTGTGACTGATGGATGCATATCTCTGTTGATATTTCTAAGTCATAAAGCTAGGATGACTAAATAAACAGCATGTTCAGTCCACCACTTCAGCCTTCCTCCTTTGACTGTAGCATGTTGACTTTTCTTGGGTGTGTACACCTCTGGATGGTGGGCAATTCTTATGAAAACAATTGAGAGACTGTGGTATCTTCTCAGGCCAAACGGTTCCGCAAGGAGGCAGCCGCATAAAACACATCTTAATCATCAAAACTCTTTGGGAGTAAAATAATAGAATGAGCACACAGTGGGCTCTCTGACACCAAAGATGTTGTTTTGGGGTCTCAGAAATGCCCACACTCATTGCCATTGTTCTAAATCAGTTTGCAACACATCCGATTTCTATTGATTTTCTCATTTGTCTCCATAAAGGTGAGATTCCACTAGCTCTAGAAACACAACAAAAGCCCAAAACAGGCACTTAACTAGCCTTATGGGTCCAGCTGGGAATTTTGTACCTTCTTGATGTCTGCAGGGTGGTCATATACATTTATGTTCTCAGTTGCATAAAGGAGCTCTGTGATGGACAGATCACAACAATAAATGAAAGTTTCATTTATAAAAAAAAAAAAAAATCTCTTTGGGAATTGTTCTGCCATGGTTGTGCACAGAACCCTGAATAAGAATATGAGCCAGTTTTAATGGGATGGTGTCTAAAATACAACACAGTGCCCAGTGGCTTTTGGACACATATGTTCTTTTTGTTTATCTTGTGTGTAATGTGTATTAGGGATGGGGGAAGGGAAGCATTTTTTATCATGCTTAGAGCTCTTCAAAGTTTTCCCATTGCACCTGTTTCTTGCCACAGCTTACAGTGCCATGCATGGTCTAAACCCTGCTTTTTCTCATTTCATGCTCAGTCACCTGACCCAGTTTTTCTGTGGTCCAGCCACCTGTCATTTTTTTTCAATTCTTTGACACCATCATCTTCCCTCCCATCCCAGAGCCTTTGTCCATATAGTTCCCAGTGCTAGACAACTCACACCACATACCCATGGACACACACATGTACACTTACCAACCACATACACTCATCAATCACTAATCCTCTTCTACCTAGTTAACTCTTTTTTTTTTTAACATCTTTATTGGAGTATACTTGCTTTACAATGGTGTGTTAGTTTCTGCTTTATAACAAAGTGAATCAGTTATACATATACATATGCCCCCATATCTCTTCCCTCTTGCATCTCCCTCCCTCCCACCCTCCCTATCCCACCCCTCTAGGTGGTCACAAAGCACAGAGCTGATCTCCCTGTGCTATGCAGTTGCTTCCCACTGGCTATCTATTTTACGTTTGGTAGTGTATATATGTCCATGCCACTCTCTCACTTTGTCACATCTTACTCTTCCCCCTCCCCGTATCCTCAAGTCCATTTTCTAGTAGGTCTGTGTCTTTATTCCCGTCTTGCCACTAGGTTCTTCATGACCTTTTTTTTTTTTTTCCTTGGATTCCATATATATGTGTTAGCATATGGTATTTGTTTTTCTCTTTCTGACTTACTTCACTCTGTATGACAGTCTCTAGGTCCATCCACCTCACTACAAATAACTCAATTTCATTTCTTCTTATGGTTGAGTAATATTCCATTGTATATATGTGCCTACCTAGTTTACTCTTCATCATCCTTCATATCTTAATTCAAGCACCATTTCTGCAGGAAAGCCTACCCTGACCCTCCCATGTTAGATTAGGTTCTTATCTTATACATTCTTATAGAACCTATTTTTTTTCCTTCAGAGTACTTGACTCAGTTGGCAATTATATAACAATTTGGGTAATTCTTTATCAGTGGCAGTCTCCACCCCAGAATTTGTAAGCCCTGTGAGAACAGAGACTGGATCTATTTTTGCTCAGCATTGGCTCGTCAACCTCGTACAATAGAGCCTGGCACATTGTTGGCTTGCAATTCATATTGGATGGATGGATGGATGGATGGATGGATACACATGAGTGTGTGTGTGTGTGTGTCTGTCAAGGAACGGGGATATTGCTAATGTAACTTGCCAAGTATATTTTTGGTTTCTTTAATATAGGCTATTCTGATCAACAAAAAGTAGAAATGATAGTGTTCTTCACATGAATCGACTTCTTTGCTAATTCTGCTTGCGGAATCAGCATTCATTCAGTCACATAAACACCATGAATGATTCATGTGCCTCTAGTTAGCATTCAAGGGAGAAAAATCTATTTATATGACTCACAAATATCATATAAATACCACGTCTTGTTAACTATGCGCCTGTGTTCATTTCCACTTAATCACAAAAACAGCAATTACTCCTCTCTAACACCATTAACAACCTCCTAACATGCCAGAGATAAATTACTCACTAAACAAACGTTTAAATGCATTAGCAGCACCCGATTGAGTGTTACGTTACACACCCTGCACATTCAGCAGCGGTCACTTCCCTTCATTTCCCCCTTCCCTCCCCACCTCCCCACAGTGGAGCAGCCTGTGGAATTTGGGAGAGCTCCAAATAGATAGAATGAAGAGTCCAAATACGTATGCTGAAGCTTAAAGAGAAATGATATGGGAAGGCCCCGTCACCCTCTACTGACTGGTACAATACAGCTGGGAATGCATTTTTGATCATGTACCGGATAATTTAAATAGTTGTAGAATGGAGAAAGGTTGCGAAAAAGCACGTGAGGAATCAGAGAGCTTAAAATAGTCAAGATTGCATACCAAGGCCAGGTTTGAATTCTAGCTACTAAAGGTTCGTGCACATCCAAAAGCTGGCTTAGGGAGAAATGGCCATAGTATAATTCTGCTGGTAAAATTACTTTAAATATAGAAACTGAGGCCTTTTAGAATATCTGATGGAAAACCCCCGAAAGAACTTTTTGGCCAACCCAATACTTTGGTTTCCAAATATGTAATCTAGTCATGCCTGAAGGGTCCAACATCCATGGAATTGTGGAAAATAGGTTTTCTGTTTCATGAAAAATGCCCTCTTCCAGGACATATTTTATGAGGAATGTTGTGGTGAGTTCTGGGGCAACAGGCACAAATGCCCATAATACAATTCTGAATTGTAGCTTCCATTGTCTTTTAAAATTTGGCAACCTTAGAATAACTAATTTTTTAAAGCTTGAATTAATTTGCATGGATTTAAATCATAGAAATCATTCTCCTAAGTTTATTGTTTTGGGTGTTTTTAAAAGCAATATACGCTCATTGAAATATTTATCTATATATAGATATATAGGTATCTGTATAGATATCTACATTAAATAGCACAGATATTTATCAATTAAAAACTAAAAGTTCATTTTCTTCTCCTGCTGCTGCCTATCATATCTCATTCCCCAGAGATATCCAGTGCTAACAATTTGATATATTCCCTTTATTTTTACTTAAATAGAATCCTACCATATATACCATTCTGCAACCTACTTTGTCTTTAAAACCTATTTTAAATGTACCATTGGGGAAGGCTGGGTGAAGGGTACATGGGACTTACTGCCCTATTTTTGCAGCTTCTCTTGAGCCCATAAATATTTCAGAATAAAATGTTTTCTAAAAAGCAATAAACTTTTCACTTTAAAAAATTGTATCCTAGTTATAGTGCCACTTCAGTACATTATAATTACCTCATTCTGTTGAATGCTTTACTAGTATTTTATTGCTAGGGTATAGGGTACTGATTTTAACTAGTCTCCTGTTGCCAGACATTTAGGTTGTTTTCCAATTTTTCAATATTACAGTAATGATGCCATGAACAGCCTTGTACCTGTGACACATTTTGACAGGCTAAGTGCTTCACCTGTTTTGGTTGTTCTTCTGTATGAGACATATGTTCAAACTTTACCGTCTCTGGTGTAGCTCCCCTGAACCTTACAGTTCCCCTGAAGTTGCCTCTGCTTTTAGGCTGTGGTTTCTCCTGGAGGGAGCACATGATCACCAGGTCCTTCTCATGTGTTTGGAGGAGAGTCTTTAGGACGCCTGCATGACTGAGCAGCCTTCAACCTTGACACAATCAAACAAAACCACCTGCAAGTTCAACAAAGAGGAAAGATGGAGTTTCAAAATTCTCAAAGTTGGTTGAGAATGTAAGCAACATAGATTTCTGAAAACAATTGCTTAAAACTGTGCCATTGCCAGGACTTCTAAAACTTAGCACCTCTTCCTACTTGACAACCAATGATAGGCTTCATCAAAATTCAATACTTCATCCCTAGGATAAAGCCAGACCCACTTTGAAAGTGGATGTTTGCCATCATAACACATATCCATTTTGATATGTATTTTTGCAACAAATTTAGGAGCCTCTGCTGTGTACAGGGCATTGTGACATAGGTATTGGAATACAAAGATAAATAAGGTACCCTCTCCACACCCCTCCCCCGCAATCACTCTATCTAGACCAGTAGTTCTTAACCTCTTTTTCAGCCATGGACCCCTTTGAGAATCTGATGAAAACTGTAGAACTAGTAAAATGTGCATGTGAATATATATGCAAAACTTTACAAGTGATCTTAGCAAGTATCCCAAACTTGGGAGCCAATAATTATCAGTGGACCTAGGTTAAGATCCCTTTGTCTACTGGATATGCAAGATGGGCAACTGCAAAAATTAGAGATCATACTGCTAAAAGGGTGTTTAAGAAGAATGTAGTCATACCTTATAGTACTTCTCATTTGCAAAGTGCTTTCTTCTATCAACATCCTCCTGTAGAAAGCTAACTCCATTTTTGTCAAATGAGGCAATATGCTCAGAGCGGTGATGTGACTAGCCCAAGGCCACTCAGCCATAAACTGGAAGAACTCTGGCCATAATCCAGGTCTATGACATGTACTCTCTTTAACCAAATGGAGTAGATTACTCATATGAAATGCCACAAGCCAGGTTTTAAAAAATCCTCACGTCCCTGAAGAGATGAATAGTTCTGACCCATCATCAAGATTACCCTTGTATATAGATACTTTTTTAAAAAAATTTTTATTGGAGTATAGTTGATTTACAATGTTGTGTTTCAGATGTACAGCAAAGTGAATCACTTATACATGCACATATATCCACTCTTTTTTTGGGTTCTTTCCGCATATTGGTCATTACAGAGTATTGAGTAGAGTTCCCTGTGCTACACAGTACGTCCTTATTAGTTATCTATTTTATATACAGTAGTGTGTATATGTGAATCCCAATCTCCCAGTTTATCCCTTGCCCCCACTTACCTTCTGGTAACCATAAGGTTTTTTTGGATATTTTTTAATTTTAAAAAATCTGTCCCTCTGTCTCTGTCTCTTTCTCTCTTTTTCATTTAGTACATATTTGTTAATATGATTAGTTCCCCCTATTAAATTATGTATTCCTTGAAGACAGGGAGTATAACTGGTTTATTTCCATTTCCTGGGTGCCTAGCAAAGTGCCTGGCATAGTCAGCGCTCATTGTCTGTTGAGTGAATGAAAGTTCATTATACAAAGAAAGAGATTAGAGAGATTAGCTTCTACCAAATGTATTCCTCAGTTCATGTTCTGCCTTCAAAGATTATCTCTAGGACATGAAAAATATCATCAGCTCATTGACATATTTACTCTTTGTTTCTCCTCCATTTTTTTGTTTTCGTTTCTCCTTTCCCATCCTCCTCATTTATTTAACTATCTGTGATATGGGATAAGTGGAACCAAGCTGAGTTGAGTCTAGTTTAAACATTCAACACTAAGTGGTCTTTCACTTTACATAATCAAAATTTTTCCATGTCACAAAAGATAGAAAGAGAAATTCAAGAAACCCATTTACCATTGCATCAAAAAGAATAAAATACCTAGGAATAAACCTACCTAAGGAGACAAAAGACCTGTACTCTGAAAGCTATAAGACGCTGATGAAAGAAATTGAAGAAGACACTAACAGATGGAAAGATATACCATGTTTGTAGATTGGAAGAATCAATATTGTCAAAATGACTATAATACCCAAGGCAATCTACAGATTCACTGCAATCCCTATCAAATTACCAATGGCATTTTTCTCAGAACTAGAACAAAAAACCTTAAGATTTGTACGGAGACACAAAAGACCCCGAATCACCAAAGCAATCTTGAGAAAGAAAAATGGAGCTGAGGGAATCAGGCTCCCTGACTTCAGACTATACTACAAAGCTATAGTCATCAAAATAGTATGGTACTGGCACAAAAATATAGAAATATAGATCAGTGGAACAGGATAGAAAGTCCAGAAATAAATCCATGCACCTATGATCAATTAATCTACAATAAAGGAGGCAACACTACACAATGGTAGAATGACAGTCACTTCAACAAATGGTGCTGGGAAAACTGGACAGCTACATGTAAAAAAAAAAATGAAATTAGATCACTCTTTAACACAAAATAAGCTCAAAATGGATTAAAGACCTAAATGTGAGACTGGACACTATAAAACTCCCAGAGGAAAACGTAGGCAGAATACTCTCTGACATAAATCACAGCAATATCTTTTTCAATCTGTCTCCCATAATAACAGATATAAAAACAAAAATAAACAAATGGGTCCTAATTAAACTCAAAAGCTTTTGCACAGCAACAGAAACCATAAACAAAATGAAAAGACAACCCACAGACTGAGAGAAAATATTTGCAAATGACGTGACCAACAAGGGATTAGTCTCCAAAATTTACAAACAGCTCATGAGGCTTAACATCGTCAAAACAAACAACCCAGTCAAAAAATGGGCAGATGACCTAAATAGACGTTCTCCAAAGAAGACATACAGATGGCCAAGAGGCACGTGAAAAGATGTTCAACATCGCTAATTATTAGAGAAATGCAAATCAAAACTATAATGAGATATCACCTCACACCAGCCAAAATGGCTATCATCAAAAAATCCACAAACAATAAATGCTGGCGAGGGTGTGGAGAGAAGGGAACCCTCCTACAATGTCGGTGGGAAAGTAAATTGGTACAGCCACTATTGAGAACAGTATGGAAGTTCCTTCAAAAACTAAAAATAGAGCTACCATATGACCCTGCAATCCCACTCCTGGGCATATATCTGGAGAAAAACATGGTCTGAAAGGATACATGCACCCCAGTGTTCATTGCAGCACTGTTTACAATAGCCAAGACATGGAAGCAACCTAAATGTTCATTGACAGAGGAATGGATAAAGAAGATGTGGTATATATATACAATGGAATATTACCCAGCGATTAAAAAGAATGAAATAATGCCATTTGCAGCAACATAGATGGACCTAGAGATTGTCATACTGAGTGAAGTAAGTCAGACAGAGAAAGAGAAATATCGTATGATACCCCTTATGTGCAGAATCTAAAAAGAAATGATACAAATGAACTTATTTACAAAACAGAAACAGACTCACAGACCTAGAGAATGAACTTACGGTTACCTGGGGGGGAAGGATGGGGGGAAAGGGATAGGCAGGGAGTTTGGGATCGACATGTACACACTGCTGTATTTAAATGGATAACCAACAAGGACCTATTGTATAGCACAGGGAGCTCTGCTCAATGTTATATGGCAGCCTGGATGGGAGGGGAGTTTGGGGGAGAATGGATATATGTATATGTGTGGCTGTGTCCCTTTGCTGTGCACCTGAAACTATCACAATATTGTTAATCGACTATACTCCAATATAAAATAAAAAGTTAAAAAAGAATCCATGTTATATGTCAAAATAGAAGAGACCTTAAGCAATAATTTAATTATTTAAATTAGCTGCAGGGTTTGGATATTTTTTAGCTGAAAGCTTATGAAAAAAAAAAAAAATACGAAAAAGCCAAACTGTAACTTACCATCCAACTCAAGCCAAGTAACAACTTGCCATGTGGTTGCTAAAACAATAAATAAATGAATGGTTTAACCCCTCTTGGGTCTTGGGAACTATACCCACCCTTGCCAAGAAGGAGTGAAGGAATAAGTCCATATATTATTTAACCACAGTGAACTCCTTGAGGGCAGGGTCTATTCCTGATCCATCTTTGTATTCTAGAAAATTGTCTGGCACACAGTGAGTGCTCAGTAAAATTTTACTAAATTAAATTGGATTCCTGCAAAATTTATACATATCTATAATATATGTTTACATACATGTACATATTATATAAATATCCTGTGTGGGTGGATATCCTAAAAGGGCAGGCTATGCCCTGGATCTTCCCACATAAAAACTATAAAAAGCCCATAGTACTCATTTGTGTGTGACCACAGCTAAAGTCAGTTATGTTGTAGAATTCCAGCTACAGTATGCATTCTCTGGTTAAAGCCACGCTGCATAGTACCAATTCTTTATAATAAAATCTCTGGAACATTTTCCTAAATGAAAAGGTAAAATGATCTATTACAGTATATACTGAATGTACACTTTTAAACTCAAGCCAGGACTGGAGAGAGTTCTCCTCCACTTCAGCCATTAAATTTCACTGCACCACACAGCCTACCCTCTCAGCCGAGGGGGGCCCCACTGCACCGTCTTGAGCTGAGTGTGGTCCCACACGGTGGGTTATTACCGCATATGAATGGCCTCTTCCTGCCGTTCATTTCAGCCTTGGTGGACAGTTCTGACTCACAATGGCTGATGAAGGTGGTCAGGTAATAGAGCTGGACTCACCAGGAAGAAATTAAGTGCGGGTAGAACATGATGCTAAAATGCCAGTTTATGAAGGCTCAATGTGTTTTTAAGGAAATGGTTGACAAAACAGAGAGCTAAGTTCAGCAGGTAATTGGGGATTTATGGAAGTTGCAACAATATCAAGAATGTAAGAAATGTCACTGTCACCTGGGAGGATGACCTGCTGCTGGAAGCAGCTAGGATCCACGGTAAGTCAGGACTCAGAGGATTTAAAGGAACCAGGAGAGCCCATGTTAAAGCACAGTCCCAGGAACATAATTTAACAGCTCCTTATTGAGCAGATTCAGGTAGAATTCCCATTTTCAGGAATACATAGCAAGCTTATACCATGAGATTCTTAAGTTCCCTACTACTAAGAAGCACCCAGTCATTCCAAGAACAACAAGGTGGCCCAGAAGAAAGTCCCAACCTACCTTCTTGTCTAAATTACTTTTGCAACAAGGGAAACTGAATTGGGAAATGCTTGGGGCCACTGTAACACTCAACACACAATAATTCCACTTTCTCTAAAGCTACCTCTCCCCATCTGGGGAGTGAATCCTGAGGGCTCTGAGGAAGGGGGGCCAGGCCAACTCCACAACTCTCTTCCTTGTGTTCTCTAGACCCACACTAGCTGAACTGAAATGTGGTCACTCTCCACCATTACCTAATTTAGCACCCTGGCACTTAATAAATATGTGACACTATCAAATGTACTTGCAGGAAACAGCTTGGAAATGAATTGCCTCGTCTTTAAGCAGCTGCTTGGAAATTGTGCATTTTGCAAGAACCAAGCTGACCTGTTTAAAAAAAATGTTATTCCATGTGTTACATGATATTCTTTTAGTGTTAGTTTCAAAGCCACATGCCCCAGAATATAGCTCCCTTTCTAAAAGAGAATGACTCAATTTTTTATTAAAATGATAGTGATATTCATCTGTTGATTCAGCAAATATTTGAGTACCTATTTGTGTGCAGTACTGTTCTAGGCACTGGGAAGTCAGTGGTGAACAACACAGACACACTTTCATAGTGATTACATTCAAAAAAGCAAAAGCAAATGCACAAATAAGTAAATATATAATGGCGTGTACTGTGAAGAAAAAGAAAGTAGAGAAAGGGGATAAAGAATGATGAGTGATAAGAGACACAGAAGTAGAAGGCATCTCAGAAGAGGTGTAATTAGGTAAGAGACCAAAATGGAATGAGAGTGCAAGGCGTACAAATATCTAGAGAGAGTTCCAGGTGGATGGGAGAACAAGGGAAAAGGCCCTGTGTCAGGAGCATCCTTGGCCATACTCAAGGACCAGTAAGGAAGCCAGTATGTTTGAATGAGTGAGGAGGAAGTGAGAGAATATGAGGTTGGAGGAGCAGCAAGAAGTTGGATTTTGCCAAGCCTCACAGACCATGGTGAGGACTTTGGATACCATTCTAAATATGATGGAAAGTCACTGGAGGCCTTTGAGTAAGGCATGATCAGGTGGAACTCTGGATTAAACACCGCCAAACAGCTTTAAAACCATCCAAGTGAAAACTTCCGTTTCTAGTCAAAGGTGGACTAGATATTTAGGGAGCCCCTTCCTGTAACAGGACATCTAAAGGTGATGGACACACACACCCACAAATGTATGTTGAGCTGGCATAAATGTAAAGGAATTCCTTGAAGGCTAAAAATATAAGCCTAGAAGGCAAAGTAAGCACTGGAGTGGCATTTGCCGTGGGATTATCTGCCAATTCCTGGCAAATTCAAATTTGGATTTTAAAAGGACTTGAATCTAGAAGATAGAGGCAAATTCTGAGACATAAGCAGAGTAGGACCCTAGATCATGAGACTCACAGATGGTACTTCATTATTTAAAAAAAGAAAAGAATCTCCAGAATCCAGAAGGAGATTGTGGAGATAGAGCCAATTTGGGTTAAAGCCTTAGGTGGCATATGAAAAAATAGAGTCTCTCTGAGAATTCCTAAATATAGTACCGCAGTCCCACAGATTTGGGACCATAATTCATAAAACTTTTGTGGCAAAAAAAAAAAGAGAAAATTTAAAGTGGTATGGGGTCAGGGGTTTCCCCAGAAGCCAGCTTCTGCCAACAGAAATCTTCTTGGAAATAATATATTTTCAAAACAGATCTCAAAAATATCTCATAGATAAAGTTTGCAAAAAAAAAAAAAAAATGAGAGCCCCATCAAAAGTTTATAAATACATGGGAGGTAAGCCACCATTAGTGAAAGACAGTAAAACTACAAACTACAGAATCAGACAAATCAAAAAGTCTATTTACAATCAATGTATCAGCTACAGAACATAAAAATATTTGAATAAATATCTAAATAAATAAAAATACTACTGAAGTTATAACAAAGAAATAATAAACTATCAAGATTGATTAGGCAGATATAAAAAAGGAACCAAACATATTTTCTATAAATGAAAATATAAAAATTAGAAATTCAATGGAGGGATTAAAAAGCAGATTAGACATAACTAAAGAGACAGTTAATGAACTGGAAGATGGAACAGAAGAATAATTCCAGAAAGAAGCACAAAGAGAAAGGGCTGTAAAAGAGTATAATAGACAAAGGAAACAGTGGTAAAATCTATATATACATTTCATTGGAGTTACAGAAGGAGATCATAGACATAATGGGAATATTTGATGAGGAAAATGGCTTAGAATTTTCCAGAATTGATGAAACACTCAACTTCAAAAAAATTAAGCATGATTTAGAAGGAGGAAGATGAAGGAGGAGGAAAAAGAACAAATGAAAAGAAATAATGCATGCTAGTGGACATATAGTGGACACTGCAAAACTGAAAGCAAAGAGAAATTGTCTAATTTGCAAAGTTTTTAAGTCAGGATGGAATTAAAATCTTTTACAGCAATAATATATGTGCTGCTACTGCTAAAGTAGCAATCAAAGGGAAATGTAATGCTTAGATTAGAAAAATTTTAAGGTTGTAAATGATCTAGCTAAGTATCTACTTTGGTTGTAAGGAAAATTGTGAAAGGTGTAGTAGAAGGAAGGAAATAATAACGATATGAGTAGAAATCAATGAAATAAAAAACATACAATAGAGAAGATCAACAAGACCCAAAGTTAGCTCTTTGAAAGGACTAATAAAATTTACAATACAATAAATAATTGGCAAGCTTGATCAAGGTAAAAATGAAAGAAGGCATATATAAATAATATTAGAAATGCAAAAAACATATGGTTCAGGCATTAAAAAGATAATAGAGTCTGGCAAAAGATTTGACCTGAGACATATATAAAGGAATCTTAAATTGAATAACAAGAAAACAAACAACCTAATAAACAAATTTAAATGGGCACATGCATAAATAATAGGAAAATCATTTGAACAAGACTTGCAAAAGAAGATATATGAACAAGTATAGGTAATTATACTCAATATCATTGGTCATCAAAACCACAATGAGATATGCCTAAACATATATTAGGATGGCTAAAATTCTTTAGGTTGGTTAAAAAAAAAAAACAACTGATGATACCAAGTGTTGAGAAGTATGTGGAGCAACTGGAACTCTGTTATATTACTAATGCAAATACAAAACGGCACAGATACTTTGAAGAACACTTTGAAAGTTTCTGAAAAAATTAAGCATATACTTTCTATATGACCGAGGAATTCCACTGCTCAGTATCTACCTAAAAGAAATGAAATCGTATGTTCACACAAAGATTTGTACACAATGTTCATAGCAGTCATTATACATAACAGCCAAAAAGTGGAAGCAACCCAAATGCCTGTCAGTTGGAGAATGGATTTAACAAAATGTGGTATGTTCATACAATGGAATGCTACTTCATACAATGGAATACTACTTAACAGTAAAGAGAGATAAACTACTGACACAATAACATGGATGAATCTCAAACACATCATGTTAATTGAAGGAAGTAATATACAAAAGGCTAAATATCATATGATTCCATTTATATTAAATTCTGAAAAAGGTAAAACTATAGGAGCAGAAGAGATATATGTTTGCATAGGGGCAGGGATTGAACGCTATAGGGTATGAGAATTTGTTTGAGGTGATGAAAGTATTCTAGAGCATACTGTAGCGTCATTTGCATGATTGAACGTATTTACCAAAACTTGTTGAACTTTTACACTTAAAATGGATTAATTTATTGCATTTAAATTATGCAACAAAGCTGTAAAGATGCTCAAAATAAACAACATGAGAAAATATCATAAACTGCATTATGTCAACAAATTTGAAAATGTATATAAAATGGACTATGAAAATTGCCCAAACCAATCCTAGAAAAAGTAGAAAACTTGAATGGTGCTATCACTATTAATCGAAATCAATCAGTAGTTACAAAACTTCCTTGAATATTACATAGGATCCAGACAGTTTTACAGATAAGTTCTATCAAACATTCAAGGAACAGATCATCTCAACCATAGACAAACTATTCAGAAAATAGGGGGGAAGAAAATGATGGAAGGGGAGACGCTCTCCAATTCATCTTAGAGGCTCATGTAACCTTGATAGAGAAAACTGACAATAAAAAATAGAAGGGAAAATTATCCTCCAATCTCATTCATGAACATAGATACAAAAAATCCTAAACAATATATTAGGATACCAAATTAAGCAATGTATAAAAAGACATAACTCATAACTTGGGTTATGGGCTTATTCCCAAAATGCAAATTTGGGGCTTATTTCCAAAATGCAAATTTAGTTCCAATATACAAAAATCTATGAATGTAGCTCACCACCACCATCCAGTGAAAGGAGGAAAAAAGTGATCATTGCAATAGATCAAAAAAAGGATTTAAGAAAATTCAACAACCATACATGATAAACTCTCTTAGCAAACTAGGAATGGGAAGGAGCAATCTTAACCTGATAAATGGTATCTATAGAAAACTTGGAGCCACCATCATATTCAGTTGAGAAACACAGCACGCATTCCTATTAAAATCAGGATCAAGACAAGATGCCCTCCATCACCACTTGTGTTCAACAACGTATTGGAGATCCTAGCCAGAATAGCAAGAGAAAAAGAAAACATATGAGCACTGAAAATAAGAAATAAAACGCACAACTGATATAATTATCTACATAGACAGCACAAAAACATCTACAGAGAAATTCTTGAAATGTATGGAGAGTTTAGCAATATTACTGGATATAAGATCAATATACCAAAGTCAATTGCAAATCTAGTTACCAGCTATAAGCAGGTAGAAAATTTATATTTTTAAAAAGATACCACTATAATAGGTTCTAAAATGTAAGGTATTGAGGAACAAATCCTACAATGGACGTGTAAAGCTTTATGTAGAAAATTAGCGATCTATTTAAGGATATTTTATGAAGTGCTTACAGTGTGCGAGGCACTTTGCTGGGCAGTGGAAATAAAAAGGCTAATAAGACATGATGCTCCTACTCTGCCAACAGGCTGGTGGTAGAAACTGACACCCAAGCAGATGGATGTCATACTGCGGGACAAGTGCAATGGAGGGGTGTTTAGATACAATGACAAGGATGCATCATGTTTGGAAGGATCAGAAAAGGGTGCATTCAAAGTGGGAGGCACCTGTGCTTACTCTTGAGGATGAATAGGGATTTTCCAGCATAGCAAGGAGGGAGAGGGAATAAGCCATGTTTTGCAAAGCAGGGGGACCCGAATGGGAATAGGAAAAGGTATGTGACATTCAAAGGACCCTACTACCCACAGCGATACCAGCTCAACAGGGATTTGCTGAAAATGCCTTCAGGTGCCCCACCTCTGACCTCTTGGGCTGTCATACCATCCCATCCTGCCTCTTCCCTCCATCTCTGCCTATTAACAGTTTCCTGGACCTGAAATTCCCATTCAAATTGCTTTCCCTACTCTCCCACGCCCCTCAGTGTGATCCATTTCTGCCCTCTGTTTTGATAGTACTTTGTACCTCCAATTTTAATGGAAGGCCAGCTGCATTCTTCTGTTTACCAAATGGCAATTGAAGTATTTCTACTACCTTTGCAAAATATCAAACTGGTAATTGAGCAGATACTCAACATATGTGTCTTAAATAGACTGTCACTGCTCAGCATAAGGGCTTCTGTAAAGCTGCTCCTTGCAGTAGATCTGATGGAAATCTGCATTGTTTTGAGGTTTGTTTTATTGCATGACATCACAGTGAATGACCTTTGTCTAACCCACAGGGGACAAAATCTGTCAACACTTGGCCTCTCAGATAAACTCCACCCTGTGTGCTTCAAAACAGTATAGAATTCCCACCCTCTCTCACCTCACTCTCCTCTCCAACCAAAATCCACTGTGTGGGAGTACAGACAAGTTATTAACTATTGGACTGCATTCTGTTGGTTAAAACGCTTGTTTGCGCATGAGCTTGCTAAACCTATGTACTACAAAGCAGGCTCATCTAAACAAGCATGGAAATCAGTTCTGATATTTCCTGCCACTGTACATCCTCTACATCATTTTTTTAAGTTAATTAGTTTGTACAATTCAGCATAAGTAATGCCATTCCCTTTCAGGTTCAGAGGAAGTACGCAAGTATGGAGTAGTAGGAAGAACACTGAACTTGGAGTTCCCAGGAAGATACTGCTGTGAACTTGGGGAAATCTCTTAAATCTTTAGAGCCTCAGTTTCCTCATTTTTAAGGAGGTGATAATGTCACTTCCCTGACCACTGTCATTTGGCTGTTGTGAGGATCAAATGGGTCAGTGGCTGTGCTAGCAGTTTAAAAAGTGTAAAGCTCTGTTCCAATGCCATGTGCTATCATTATTACGAAGAGTAACCAGCACAAGCTGTTAAACATTTCCCTTCTCATGAGCTTACATCCTTTGAAGCTATTGTTATCTTCTTGAGTAGAATCAGCTCTTTTGAGGCATGCCCAGAAAAATCATTGTGGACATAGTTGTTTTTAGACTGCTAAGATTAATCCACATGAGTGAAATTTATCATCTTCCTTCAGCATCTTTCAGCATCATCCAAAAGTCTATCTTATTTTTTAAATTGACATAAAACATTGTGTAAGTTTAAGGTATACAACACGTGGATTTGATACATTTATATTACAATATGATCACCATCATAGTGTTAGCTAACAACTCCATCATGTCACATAGTTATCATTCCTTTTTTTTTTTTTAACAACTTTATTGGGGTATAATTGCTTTAAAATGGTGTGTTAGTTTCTGCTTTATAATAAAGTGAATCAGCTATACATATACATATATCCCCATATTTCTTCCCTTTTGCGTCTCCCTCCCTCCCACCCTTCCTATCCCACCCCTCTAGGTGGTCACAAAGCACCGAGCTGATCTCCCTGTGCTATGCGGCTGCTTCCCACTAGCTATCTATTTTACGTTTGGGAGTGTATATATGTCCATGCCACTCTCTCACTTTGTCCCAGCTTACCCTTCCCCCTCCCTGTGTCATTCCTTTTTTATGGTGAGAACAATTAAGATCTAGTCTCTTAGCAACTTTGAAGTACATAATACATTATGGTTAGCTGTAATCACAATACTATGCATTAGATTTCCAGAATTTATTTACCTTTATACCCCTTGACCAACATCTTCCCAATTCCCTCACACCACGCCCCTGGTAACCACCATTCAACTCTCTGTTTCTCTGAGTTCAGCTTTTTCAGATTCCACATATAAGTGATATCGTACAGTATTTGTCTTTCTCTTGTCTAACTTCTCTCTTTTAGCATAATACCCTCAAATTCCATCCAGATTGTCACAAATGGCAGGATTTTCTTCTTTCTCATGACTGAATAATATTCCATTGTGTGTGTGTGTGTGTGTATACATTTATACCATACCTTCTTTATCCATTCCTCCATCGATGGACACTTAGGTTGTTTCCATATCTTGACTACTGTGAATAATGCTGCAATAAACATGGGAGTGCAGATATCTTTTTGATATCCTATTTTCATTTCCTTTGCATATATACCCAGAAGTAGGATTGCTAGATCATATGGTACTTCTATTTTTAATTTTTTGAGGAACCTCCGTACTATTTTCCACAGTGGCTGTACCAATTTACATTCCCACCAAGGCTATACAATGGTTCCCTTTTCTCCACACCCTCACCAAACCTTGTTATCTTTATCTTTTTGATAATAACAGGTGTGAGGTGATATCTCACTGTGGTTTTGATTTGCAGTTCTCTGATGATTAGTGATATTCTGTACCTTTCCATGTATCTGTTGGCCATTTGTATGTCTTCTTTGGAAAAATGTCTGTTTAGTTCCTCTGCCCATTTTTTAATTGGTTTGTTTGTTTTTACGTTAGTGAGTTGTATGAGTTTTTTCTATATTTTGGATATTAATCCCTTGTCAGATATATAGCTTGCAAATATTTTCTCCCCTTCTATAGATTACCTATTCATTTTGTTGATTGTTTTATTTGCTGTAGAGAAGCTTTTTACTTGTTGATTCTTGCTTTTGTTGTCTGAGCTTTTGGTGTCATATCAAAACAATCATTGCCAAGGTCAATGTCAAGGAGCTTTTACCCTATATTTTCTTCTGGGGGTTATATTTAAGTCTTTAATCCACTTTGAGTTAATTTTGGTGAGTGTGTAAGAAGGTGTTTAATTTCATTTTTCTGCATGTGGCTATCTAGTTTTCCCAACATCATTTATTGAAGAGACTATACTTTCCCATTGAGTATTCTTGGCTCCCTTGTCAAATATTAGTTATCCATATATGTGGGGGTTTATTTTTGGGCTCTCTATTCTATTCTATTGTTCTATGCACCTAATTTTATGCCAGTACCATAGTGTTTTAATTACTGTAGCTTTGTATTGATAGTATAGTTTGAAATCAGGATGTATGATGCCTCCAGCTTTATTTTTCTCCACAAATTGGATATAGAAGGAACACACCTTAACATAATAAAGACCATATATGACAAACCCACAGCTAATATCATACTCATTGGTGAAAGGTTGTAAGCTTTTTCTTTTAAGATCAGTAATAGACAAGTGTGCCCACTATGATCATTCTTAATCAACATAGTATTGGAAGTCCTAGTTAGGGCAATCAGTCAAGAAAAAGAAACAAAAGGCTTCCAAATTGGAAAGGAAGAAATAAAATTGTCTTTCGTTGAAGATGATATAATCTTAAATACAGAAAATCCTAAAGACTCAACCAAAAAACTGTCAAAACTAAGCAATGAATTTAACAAAGTTGTGGAATATAAAATCAGTATGCACATTTGGAGTTTATTTCTGTGTATGGTATTAAAGAATGTTCTAGTTTCATTCTTTTACATGTAGCTGTCCAGTTTTCCCAGCACCACTTATTGAAGAGGCTGTCTTTTCTCCATTGTATGTTCTTGCCTCCTTTGTCATAAATTAGGTACCCATATGTGCATGGGTTTGTCTCTGGGCATTCTGTCCTGTACCATTGATCTATATTTCTGTTTTTATGCCAGTACCATACTGTCTTGATTACTGTAGCTTTGTGGTATAGTTCGAAGTCAGGGAACCTGATTACTCCAACTCTGTTTTTCTTTCTCAAGATTGCTTTGGCTGTTTGGGGTCTTTTGTGTTTCCATACGAACTGTAAAATTTTTTGTTGTAATTCTGTGAGGAATGCCATTGGTAGTTTGATAGAGATTGCACTGAATCTGTAGATTGCTTTGGGTGGTATAGTCATTTTCATAATATTGATTCTTCCAATCCAAGAACATGGTATATTTCTCAGACACTATAAAACTCTTAGAGGAAAACAGAAAAAACACTCTTTGACATAAACCACAGCAAGATCTTTTTTGACCCACCTCCTAGAGTAATGGAAATAAAAACAAAAATAAACAAAAGGGACTTAATTAAACTTACAACCTTTTGCACAGCAAAGGAAACCATAAACAAGACAAAAACACAACCCTCAGAATGTGAGAAAATATTTGCAAATGAAACAACAGACAAATGATTAATCTCCAAAATATACAAACAGCTCATGGAACTCAATATCAAAAAAACAAACAAGCCAGTTAAAAAATGGGCAGAAGACCTAAATAGACATTTCACCAAGGAAGACATACAGACGGCCAAGAGGCACATGAAAAGATACTCAACATCACTAATTATTAGAGAAATGCAAATCAGAACTACAATGAGGTATCACCTCTTGCTGGTCAGAATGTCTATTATAAAAAAATCTAGAAACAATAAATGCTGGAAAGGGTGTGGTGAAAGGGAACTCTCCTACACTGTTGGTGGGAATGTAAATTGACACAACCACTATGGAAAACAGTATGGAGGTTCCTTAAAAAGCTAAAAGTAGAACTGCCATATGACCCAGCAATCCCACTACTGGGCATATACCCTGAGAAAACCATAATTCAAAAAGAAACATGCACCACAATGTTCATTGCAGCACTATTTACAATAGCCAGGACATGGAAGCAACCTAAGTGTCCATTGACAGATGAATGGATAAAGAAGATGTGGCACATATATACAATGGAATATTACTCAGCCATAAAAAGAAATGAAATTAAGTTATTTGTATTGAGGTGGATGGACCTAGAGTCTGTCATACAGTGAAGTCAGAAAGAGAAAAACAAATGCCATATGCTAACACATATATATGGAATCTAAAAAAGAAAAAATGGCTGATGAACCTAGTTGCAGGACAGGAATAAAGAGGTAGACATAGAGAATGGACTTGAGGACTTGGGGTGGGAAGGGGAAGCTGAGGCGAAGTGAGAGTAACATCTATATATATATACTACCAAATGTAAAATAGTTGTCTGGTGGGAAGCAGCAGCATAGTACAGGGAGATTGGCTCGGTGCTTTGCGATGACCTAGAGGGGTGGGATAGGGATGATGGGAGGGAGGCACAAGAGGGAGGGGATATGGGGACATGTGTATGCCTATGGCTGATTCGCTTTGTTGTGCAACAGAAACTAACACAGTATAATGAAGCAATTATACTCCAATAAAGATCTATTTAAAAAAAAAGAGAGAGAGAGACATCCAAGTACTTAGCCCAGAGAAAATCAGAGCAGGTGATTTATTAAACTGTTGTGATAATGTGGTTTTGCTCTTCGTTAAAAAAAAAAAAAAAAAAAAAGAAAGAAAGAAAAAATAATTAAAAATAAAAATAAAATCAATATACACAAAGAAGTTGCATGTTTACATACTAACAATGAAATACAAAGTAAAACAAATAAAGAAAATAACCCCATTCACAATAGCACCAAAATCAATAAAATACTTAGGAATAAATTTAACCAACAAAGTGAAAAATCTGTACAATGAAAACTACTAGACTTTGATGAAAGAAGTTGAAGAAGACGCAAACAAATGGAAAGATATTCCAGAAGAATTAATATTGTTAAAAAGTCCATATTACCCAAAGCCATCTGCAGATTCAATGCAATCTCTTTAAAATTTCTCAGATTGCTAATGATTTGAGGCATTACTTCTCTTCACTTGTGTAGTAGTAATTCAAGTTTCCTCTTCTGTAAATTGCCTTTTTGAATCCTTTGCTTACTTTTCTACTGGGGTCGATGCCTTTCTTTTGTTAATTAGTAGAAATTACTTGTGTTATTCATGTAG
The DNA here is from genome assembly GCF_965194805.1 of Balaenoptera borealis. Taxonomy (NCBI): domain Eukaryota; kingdom Metazoa; phylum Chordata; class Mammalia; order Artiodactyla; family Balaenopteridae; genus Balaenoptera; species Balaenoptera borealis. The sequence goes on along the minus strand of NC_138867.1, from coordinate 121,865,421 downwards.
TGGTGTTTAGACATTTTGAGTATTTTTCTCATATTGCCTTCTGTGTAATAAATGTGTCCATGGTGTCTTCTTTGAACAGAAAGCCTTAATGTAAATGAACTCAAAGTCATCAGTACTTTGCCTTATGATTTGTGCTTTTGAAAAACTTTTTTGAAAAGCTTTTCCCTGCCCTTAGGTCACCAAGATATTCTTCTACATTATGCTCCACTAACTTTATAGTTGTACCTTTTTCTCTTAGATCTTTAATCCATGTGGAGTCCACATTTGTATGTTATATGAGGCAAAGATCCAGTTTTATTTCTGTCTTTACAGTGAGCCAATTTTCCCAATGTAAGCTTCTAGGTACTGAGTTGTGATATCCTTTTCATCATATTTAGTTTTCCACATATACATAATATCAGTATCTGAACTCTCTGTCCTATTTTATAGGTCTATTTATCTGGTTTTTTTGTTTGTTTTGGTTTTTGGTTTTTTTTTGTTTGTTTGTTTGTTTTACCAATGCACCACTGTTTCTGTTACTATGGCTTTGTTGTGTATTTCTATATCTAGTAGGGCAAGCTCCCTTTCTATTCATGTTCTTCAAGCTTGACTTAGCTATTCATAAACTCTTATTCCTCCAAATAAATTTTAAAGTAAGTCGTTATGTTCCTCAAAAAAATCTAAGTAGAATTTTTTTGGAGTTGTATTGAATTTATCAATTAAATGGGAGAATTGATGTCATTGTAGTATAATATTAAGTTGTCTCATCTAAAAGCATAGGATTTTCTTCATTTATTTAGATCATCTTTTACATACTTTATGAATATTTTGAAGTTTTCTATTTTCTCTGTATATACCTTGTACATTATTTCATTAATATAATTAAGTCTTAGATGTTTAATAGATTTCTTGATAGTGGGAATGATATATTATTATTTATTATATTTTCTGATTTGTTGTTGCTAGTGCTAAAAATTGATCTCGTAGTCACTGATCTTACTTAATTCTCTTACTGGTTCTAATAGTCTGTCTTTTGAATCTGTTGGTTTTTCTGGATAAATGATCATATCATATGCAAATGAAGATAATTCTATCTCTTACATTCTCTGTTAGTCAGCTCTCACTAAGTTATGCTATGATAACAAACAATCCCAAATCTCAATGACTTATAACAGCAAAAATTTATATCTCACTTCTGTAACGTGTTGCATACATGTTGGCTGCAGCTCTGCCCTAATCAGCAACCTGCCATTCTTATAGCAGAGGAAAAGCACAGGGCAGCCAGTTAATCCACATGATGACGGTTGAAGCTTCTGCTCAGAACTGGCATAGTGCCAAATCCATTCATATTCATTGGCAAAAATAAATTCCATGGTCAAGCCTGATGACAACAGGGTTTAAAGTTTCCTCCTCCAGAGGAAGGCTCTGCAAATTATATGGCTGAGAAGGGAATAGTAAATTATTGTGAACAAGAATATAATCTACCGCCCTTTCTAACCCTCATTCATATTATTTCTTTGTCTTTAGCTTCTTTTTCTTTAGCCAAGACTTCTAATGATAATAGTAAGCATCCTTATCTTACTTTTACTTTAAAGAGAATACATCTTAAGTTTCTACATTCAGTATAATACTTACTATAGGTTCTTAGTATAAATAACCTTTATCAAGTTAAGGAAATCCTCTGCTATTCCTAGTGCTAAGAGTTTTAATCATAAATTTGAATAGTATCTTATCAAATGTATTTTTATCTTGATTTATATCATCATACAATTTTTTCTCCATTAATATGTTAATACACTAACATATATAAATAAATTTTCTCTGTTGAACCATCTTGTATATCTGAGATAAACTCTACTTGATCTTAATGTATTATTTTTAAACTACAGTTTTGTTAGCTAATATTTTATATAGGGTTTTTAAATCCATGTTAATAAGTAAAATTGGCCTATTATTTTCTTTTATGTGTTGTCCTTATCTAATTTTGGAATAAGGCTAGGCTAGCCTTGTAAGGTGATCTGTATAGATTTTCCCCTTTTTCTATTTTCTGAAGACTTGTATGAGATAGAAATTAATATTCCTTAAAAATTTTGTAGAACTTTCCATTAAAACCATCTGGGCCTGAACAGGGAAGACTCTGGACTCGAGACAATAGACCTGGCTTCAAGTCTTGACTGTGCTACCATGTACCCGTGTGTCTCACTTAACACCTCTGTGTCAATTCTCTTGTCTACAAAATGAGGGAATTGGATTAGAAGATTGCCAAGGTCAGACCCCTTTTCACTGGGATAGTGTGTGATTGATAGTGCATTGAAAATCGTTATAAAGTAATTTACACAGATTTTTGTCTCTGCCAATGCTCTAAGTAGTTAGAAGTGTAACTTCAGAAACAATTTTTCAAAAGCTATACTTTATTAATTAAAATGGGAAGGAAGAAAATAGCCTAATATTTATTCTATGTCTATCATGTATCAGGTATTGTCTGGAGTGTTTCTTCTTTTGTGATTTCAATCTAATCCCTCTAAAAGCCCAGGAAAATTCCTGTTCCAGTCAGAAGATCCTGGAAAATTCTCATTCCAGATAAGAAAGCAGACTCAGAGGTAAAAGAGCTTGCCTAAGTTTACAGAGCTAGTAAATAGCAGGAGTAGGGTTCAAGTTCAGGTTTTGTGATTCTAAATCCAGTGCTGTTGATAGCTGAAATTCTGTTATAATCCTGCACATGGAAGAGTCCCTTCCCTGTAAATTAACTGGCCGGTCCACTTCAGTAGACAGTGACTGCGGATAACAGCCCGTGCGAGCAGAGCTGCTATGTGCCCTTCATTTCACGCTTTCCTTCAGGGTCCTCCGTAAGGCTTACATTAGCAACTCAGTCTGACTGAATTTCCAAATGAATGTCTCTGTCTCCTTTCTGCTCTCGCTAGCTCTTCTTTCTTGAAGAGGAAAAATAAAAATAAAGTATAGCTAAGTATTAAGGGAAAAAAAAAAAAAAACCCATCTGGGCCTGAAGTTTTTTGAGAAAGACAAGTCTTTGTTTATTGTTTCAAATTATTCAGTACACACTGATGTAGTCAAATTCTATAGTTCTTCTCTATACCGGTTTTGGCAGTTCATCATTTGTATAGGAATTGATCCATTTTAACTAGGTCATCAAAATTATTAGACTATAACTGATCATAAAACTTACTATGATGATGGATAGAAATATGGCAAAATGTGAGAAATTATCTCCAAGAGTAGGATTAAAGATAGTTTCTATGTTTTAATTTGTTCCATGTTCTTTTCATTGTAGTCTGAATGTTTTACACGGGTAGGATATTTCTTTTATATAATCAGAAAAAACTTAGGCTATTTCTGCTTTGCACTGAAATTAATCCATAAAACTTACCTAATTTCAGAAAATATTGATATTTTCAAACACCCATGCCCCATTGTTAAATCCTCAGGCAGACGTGCTTTCTCAGGCACTAAATTCATCTGTAAACAAGTAGAACACTTCCAGGGGGAGACCATAACCTCTGCATGGCCCTGAGTCTCCCTGTGCACTTTCAATATTTTATAAATAATGACAATTAATAGGCACTATTTGGCCTTCTTGGGTTTAAAGCTTATTTTATATAAAAGGACATTTTAACATAGCCAACATGGGTACATTATTTTAAATTTGCAGTTGAACTCTTGGAACAACAATTGTTGATTCTGTTTGTCTTTTTACTGCCTTTACTCTCCACTCAATTATGGAGAGGAGAGTAAAGGCTTTTATTAAGCAGTGTATATTTCACTTAAGGCCTCAAAAATATACTGTTTGAGGAAAAACCTTTGATAGTATTTTGGGGTGAGTGGTACCTTATTTATATTTGGTTTTTAATGTGTGTTGTATGTGGGTCCTGAGGATTCAGTGAAGCTACTTTCTTTTGAAAAGCTGTCAGGACTTCCCTAGTGGTACAGTGGTTAAGAATCTGCCTGCCAATGCAGGGGACACGGGTTCGAGCCCTGGTCCAGGAAGATCCCACATGCCGCAGAGCAACGAAGCCCGTGCGCCACAACTACTGAGCCTGTGCTCTAGAGCCTGCGAGCCACAACTACTGAGCCCACATGCCACAACTACTGAAGCCCTCGCACCTAGAGCCCACGCTCCGCAACAAAAGAAGCCACCTCAATGAGAAGCCCGCGCACTGCAACGAAGAGTACCCCTCACTCACTGCAACTAGAGAAAGCCCGCGAGCAGCAACGAAGACCCAATGCAGCCTAATTAATTAATTAATTAATTATTTTTAAAAAGAAAAGCTGTCAGACAACACAAATTAAATCTAGTAATTGAATAGACACAGCCAAACAGGTTCATCTAGTTCACATATATTTTAAAATAAATGAAAGAGGTAGAGAGAATATGTGTAGGGAGGGGTTTTGACCATCCTCCCCTTTCAATTAAATGTCTTCAGTTCTCTAGGGAAGTGTCTAAAGATTAAATACATATAATATGTATGTGTATATATGCATGTATGTATGTCTATATAGGTATATATACACATGCATACATATGTGTGTGTATGATACCTTCTGTACCCCCATCTTTGTCTTTCATTCATACTGATATACTTCTAGGTGCTTCAGTACTTTTTCTTGAGATTGACAAAGGAAACCAAATGATCCTGAAGTGAATTAATTTGGGAGGGGCTAGAAACCACAAAAAATGATTTCCATTCACAGAACTCTCTGCCCTCATCTTCAAGAAGAGAGCATGGTTTGGGAACATGGCACATGGCAGATGTGCCCTTGTCACCATTAGATGGATATACAAGAATGTTAATGGAGAAAGAGTCTGAAGGCACAGGCTCAGTCAACTTTTAGCTCAGTGACCTTAGGCAAGATCCCCTCAATCTCTCTAGCTTAGGTTTCCTAATCTACAAAATGGGGGTGATAACAGCACCTCATGTGGTTGCCATAGGGATTGACTGAGACCACCTATTAAGGCACCAAATTTTTTTTTTTTTTAATTTATTTATGGCTGTGTTGGGTCTTCGTTTCTGTGCGAGGGCTTTCTCTAGTTGCGGCAAGTGGGGGCCACTCTTCATCGCGGTGCGCGGGCCTCTCATTATCGCGGCCTCTCTTGTTGCGGAGCACAGGCTCCAGACGCGCAGGCTCAGTAGCTGTGGCTCACGGGCCTAGTTGCTCCGCGGCATGCGGGACCCTCCCAGACCAGGGCTCGAACCCGTGTCCCCTGCATTGGCAGGCAGATTCTCAACCACTGCGCCACTAGGGAAGCCCCCAAGGCACCAAATTTTATACAGTTAATTTTTGTTGTCTTCTTCCCCACTAAACAGTTAGCTTCATCAGGGCAAGGAACTTCGTTGGTTTTGTTGACTATAGTATCTCCAGCAACTAAAATAGTGCCAAGGATATAGTAGGCCTCCAACAAAGGCAACATTAGTTGAAAGAATGCTGAATCAAAAGAAAGAGCATTTACTTGGAAACTGGAATGTACCTAGTAAGTGCCCAGTGAATAGTACAGGACGACAGTGATGACAGGCAGTAGAAATGGCGGTGGCGGCGGCCGTGGCTGAGGCGGCAACGGCGGTGATGTGGACGGCGGGGGGGATGGGAAAAGACTGGTAGTGAAGTGTGGTGGTTCAGGGCAAAGGCTCTGGGAACAGGCTGCACGCCTGAGAACACCCGCTCTGGACTGCAAACAGGATCTCACTTTCCTCAGCTGTAAGATGGGTGTGATAATAGCATCTACTTTTGTAGGGTTGTTATGAGGACTAAGTTGTTAATATTTTAAGCATACTTAGAATAATGCTAGCTGATACTATCACTACTACTACTGCATCTATTTCTTACATAACTGGTCAGTAAATACTATTGTGGATTATAATTTTAAAGGAAGGCATTCAGAGAAATCACCTCATCAGTATGGTACTATGTGAAGGAAAGACTGACAAAATAGAAAAATCAGTAAAAGAATGGGAGATACAATCATGAATGGCCAGGAAATATAAGAATTTGTCTACCTAACAAGTTATCAAAGAATGGGAGTTAAAACAATGAAGAAACACATTTGACCTATTAGAAGGGGAAAAATGAAAACAGTGATAACACCCTATATTACCAAGGGGTTAGAGCAACAGGCACTTTTGTATATACCTGTTAGGAGTGTAAATTAGGACATTTCTGAAGGCCAACTTAGCAATATATATCAATATCCTTAAAAGTCCCTTGGCCTGGAAACACCAGTTTTAATAATTTAGCCTGAAGAAATCATCAGACCGGTGTTTTGTAATACATGTATATAAATTACAATCATATCTTGGACGTAAGTAACATTAGAATTTGCATACGTATGGGAACTAGTTAAAACACTTTGTCCATACAATGGAATAACCTTGCAGTCATTGTAAATGATCAGTATTTGTTGACATGGAAAGATGTCTATGTTGTGTTATGTGAAAAAAATCATATTAGAGGACAATTGATAGTATGATCACATTTTTATTTTAAAAGTATATGTGCACATTGATAAAAGCCTAGAAATCTGTATCTTAAATATTGAGTTGATGTTAGTGTGGTTACCTCTGTGTTATAAAATTACAGGTGACTTTCCTTTTCTTCTTTATAGTTACTTGTATTTTTCCAAAATTTTAAAAGTAAGCATCTATTACTTTCGTAATAGGAGACAGAACGCAGTCAAAAGACCATTTCCACATTGTAAGAAAGGGAGATTAGTCAAGTGATCAAGTGTCTAGTTAATTTGACCACTGAGGTCAACCAAATTAAAAAATTCAAACCCCAGAGTCAATTCTATGACCTGAAACAGCAGCAGCTAACAACCGGTCACCACTAGTTAGGGGCTATTAGTTTTTTGGGTTTTTTTGTTTTTGGGGGGTTTTTTGGCCATGCTGGGTTTTTGTTGTGGCATGCGGGCTTCCTTAAGTGTGGCATGAAGGCCTAGTTGCCCCTCTGTGTGTGGGATCTTAGTTCCCCCACCAGGGATCGAACCTTCATACCCTGCATTGGAAGGTGGATTCTTAACCACTGGACCACCAGGGAAGTCCCAGTGACTATTAGTCTTGACTCTGCCCCAGAAGGGGGCTGAGGGGAATGTTGTGAAATCTCCCAATGCATTTGGTGCAATGACCCATCTAAAATAATGGCAGAACCATTTGAGACCATGCATGGTCAAAGGCTGGACTTGGCCAAAATAACTTGAGCACCTTCAGAGATGACCGAAGAATGAATTACATTTTGCCAAGGGGATAAACGAGCAAAGAGGAGCCCTCTGTCTTTTCTGCAAGCGCCACCTTCATTAATACCTCCTCTGGCTTGGAATGGTATGCTGGTTCATTTGTTTGTTTAACCCAGTGGCTTACAAGTTTTGGTGCCTCAAAATCACCTAGGAGACTTGTGAAAACACAGATTGCTGGGCCCCTCCCCTGAGGTTTCCGATGGCTCTGGAGTGAGCCCGGAGAATTTGCATTTCTCACAAGTTGCTGCTGGCCCAGAGACCACCCTTTGAGAACAGGAATGACCAGCCTACCTACCATGAATATCACCATATGGATTATTCCCTTTAAAAATTGCTCTATTGCTAGAACAAAACTGAAATAATCAATGAAATCCAAAGTTTAAATTGCCATAGCCTGATTTCCTATCAAATCAAAGTTTTCATTTGTTTATGTTCCCTTCTGAACTTTGTCCATGTGAACATCCATTTTTTTCATACTTGCAGTAATCATAGATAAAAGTAGGAAAAAATCATAAAGTTTTCCCATATTATTGGGTAATATGTTCTCCTTATCTCCTCCAGTTAACCGCGGATGGCCTGGTTCTGATATAAATCCTTCCATAGCTTTTTCTTTGCTCACACAAGCATATATGAGAAACAGTACAGGAAGAGGTCAAGAGCTCTGGCTGCCATCCAGATTAAAATTCTGCCTCCGCTCTTAGCAGCTCTACGTCCACAGACATCTCTAGGCCTTAGAATCTTTCTTCTGTAGAATCAGAGTAATAATAGTACCTATATGAGGTGGTTGTGAGATTTAAATTAGTTAACACCTGAGAAACACTTAGCATGGTCCCTGGCATACAATAGATACTAAATGTAAACCATTATTATTTGTGCATATACAGAGGTTGTTTTTACATACGTTTCTCTGGGCCATGTGTTCCTTGCAGCACTGACATTCCTCAGGGTAAAGGGATAGAGCTCTCACTAACTCTAAGAGCTAGGTAATATTCTACAATAGCAGGGATGCATCCCTCCTTAGTGAGCCATTCCCCTGTTGACAAGCATTCTGATTGGGTCCAGATTTTGACTACTACAAATGCTGTAGCAGCATCCTTGACCCCCTCAGTCCTTCAAGGCAGCTGGTTCTGCCCTTCCCCTTTTGCACATTAACTGCCCCTTGCCCCAGACCCCTCCTCAGACAGGAGTTTTCTCCACAGGCCACCTCCACGTTGCTGCCCTCTTCCTCAATCCCCCCCCCTGTCAGGCTGTCCAGGCCAGCGTAGAAGCCCCTCTGAGCCCCGAGGAAGACCAGCCGGCAGCTGATATGCTGAAGGCAGAGCCCCTGAGACACCGTCATCCTGAAGTTATGCTGCTGCCATGATGCCTGGGGTGGGAATGAAGGCAAGACCAGCGGAAACGTGCCAGGAAGGCGTTTTGACCGTGATGAGGGAAGCAAAAAATACCCAGGCAATCAGTTTGTGGATGTAGCCCAGATGTTTTCATCTATGACCTGGAGAACAACTCTGGCAGGGACCCCAGTCCCAGATTTAGCCTGTTTTAGGAATGAGCCGCTAATAATAATACCTTGTATGGGCAGAGGACTTATGTGTTCTCAGAAGAGTTTCTGTTGCGTCCTTATGGGTTTTTCTGCCGGGTTAAGGGACCCCCACAGCTCGGATCAACTGAGTTATGATTTAGTTGTGTCACTGGCATTGCTGAAATACTAGATCCAGCCACCTGTGAGCCATGTGTTTGTGTTGTAAGGCAGTTTAAAAACGCTCCCTTAAAATTCCCATGAGCTCATCCAGGTCCCCCTGGAAATGGTAACTAACAGTGATGGAAAGTGGATGTGCCTGGTGCCGTTCAAATGTTGTCTGACTCTTAATCCTCCCTGAAACCCAGAAACTGTTATCCCCATTTTGCAGATAAGGCCACTGAGGCTCAGAGCAGTGAAGCCAATTGCCTGAGGTCACTTACCTGCTTAGGAGTAGAGCTGGAGTTCAAGCCCGAGTTCATGTGAATAAAAAATTGTGTCCTCCCCACCACATACCCAACTAAACCACCAAACCATAACCTTTAAAAAAAAAAAAAAAAAACTATTTCTGGAACATATTAAGGAAAAAGCTGCTTTCCCATAGGTGACTAGGATTAGATAGGTTTGGAACACCTGTTTAACGGTTCTGTCAGACTAGAAACCAAACATTATGGTTTGTACTCCTGTCCAAGCATCTACTTGTAAATATGGTGACGTGCTGATGATTATGATGGTGATGATGGTGATGATGTTGGTGGTGACAGTGGCAATGATATCTCTCATTTACTGAGCACGCACTGTGTGCCAAGTACTTGGATTCTCACACTGACCCTTTTCATTTTTACAACAAGCCAGGGCTTTTGTGTTGTAAGGCAGACACACGTACACACAAAAGTCCTGCCCGAGTATCCAAGTGTGCACAGCTAGGACACAGCAGGCCTGAGATGTGGCCTCAGGCCCCTGACTCCAGAGCCTTTGCTTAGAAGCACATCTCTGCACTTCATCTACCATAGAGTACCCGTAAAAGAAAACAGACGTTGGAAATCCTCCACAAGCTTGCACTGCCCTGACAGCCATTCTGAGATTTACGTATTTTATTCTGCAGGGTTCAGACGTATTTAGACACTTTAAGTTAATCACGACCTGTCACGCTTTATCTGGTCTGTTCATTGTCAGCGAGCACATGTAGACTTCAGGACCCAGTCATCCTCTGCTTTGCATCGCCGTTTTTTGTTATACAGCCATCCTGTTAATAGATGAGCTCTACTGCAAGCAGAAGGCCATTTTTATGGAGTTGAAGATAATATAGGTGCTCAGCCTAAATTAATGGGGTAATTGCCTCAGTCTTTTTGGTCATTTGTCACCATGGACTTCCATACAGCTCAGACAGACACCAGTCATGGCTAAGATGACACTGTGTCCTCCAAGAAATGGAGAAAGAGCAGAAACTGAATTCTGCTCAAAGCCCACAAAACTCCCGAACCTGAATTTTAGATCTCCCCGTGGATCGCTCCCCTGAGTGGGGCAGAGCTGCTCACTTGTTTACGCGCCTTCTCGCCTCACTGTCAGAGGCCATGAGTACAGTGATGCGTGCCCGCCATGTGCCAGCCACGTTGGCAGCAGCTCCGCATACCAAAGGCATGGCGTTTCTGCTGGCCTCGACAGCAGGCTTTTATACAAGAAGAATTATAAGTTCTTATTCGCACAGTGGCACACAGTCTCAACTCTTCCCTCGCTAGAATCAGTGTGAGAGCCAGCCACTGAGTCCAGGAAGCGCCACTTTTTAGTTGGCGATTTGGGAACTTTACTTTCACTGAGATGAGGTCATTCTTCCTGATTCTGCCTTTTACCAACCTGTGTTCCAGAGGTGCTCCCCGCTGCAGGGCTAGGCAAGGAACCAGGAGAGAAAAGGTCAAAAGCAGGTGGAAACCCACTACATTTGCTCCTCCCCCCTTGGAGAGTCATGATAGGAGGTGATCTATCAAAAGCTCTGAGGAGTCCTGCAGTATAGACACATATTAACTTCGCTTTCCCAAGTGTTGCCCAACGCTTTTTGAGGATGGGAGTTCGTGTGGCTCTAAAGCCACATTCCCCCAAGTGGCCATGGCCCCGCCGGATTCTGGGGTCATGAAAATGAAAAATACAGCATGCAAAAGACAATGGAATCAGGGAATCAAGGAATTGCATTGACTTCATGGTGCCCCACCTCCTTCTTGAGAGTTCCGGAACATCCTGACCCAGAAAGGTTTTCACAGCGATCCAAAATGAAAACAACTGCCCACAATCTGCTCCGGCAGTTCTAAACCACTCCTAACGGACACTGTCACGATGACGTGATTTCCTACGTCATGATGAAGTTGGAGAGGAGGAGACGGAGCTTACCAAGAGAGACGGCAGCCCCTGTCCTGTTAGGTCTCATCCTTTCTTTGAATATTGCACACAGGCCACGGCAAGGCTGCTTTGAACCTTTACTAGGTTTCAGAAACCTCAATTTATAGGTAGAAGGCAACATGCATTCTTTACCTCCCTCACCCTCATTTACAGAGGCCTGAAGTTAAGTCCTTACCTCTAAAGAGGTATTTGTTTAACAGAAATATTCTAATGCAGCTAAAAGAAAGGGAAGCTGCTGGAGCCGTCAGGACCATCCTGGCAGGGATTAAAGATGGGAGGAAAGTCTGAGAGTTTTCTGTTCCCTCTGAGTTCACTGCTAATTCTGTTTTGGTCTCTGACCTCTGTTGGATTAATAACATTAAATCTCAATAAAAACCTTCTGACCCCGACAGAGCACAAATGTTTCATAGAACCCAGTTTGGAGGACGTTATCTTACCTTATCCAGACCTTGTTTAAAGGCAGAATGTTAAGAATTCTTTAAATATTTAAACTTATTTTTAGTTCCCCAAGTAATACACATGACTCAATCCTCCTTTTAAAAATGAGAGCGTTGCAAATAAAGCTGAGGTCCCCTTTGACCAATATCCTCACATTCAGTCCCATCCCCCGTGTCTCAGAGGTAATGAGAGTGTTTTGCCTCCTAAGCATACCCGTGCACATGTGTGCACACACATATTCATAATTTTTATAAAATATATGATATGGTTTTGGATTTTTTTTTTTTTTTGGACAGTAATGGTATCATACTGCTTGCAACTTCCTTTTTTCGGTGCAAAATGTGTTTGGGAGATCTATCATAATGATACATATCCAGTTATTCCTTTCAAGTGCCGTGTGGCATCTCCTCTTATGATTTCGATGTAGTTTCTCTATTTCCATTCTGTTGGACCTAGAGGTTGTTTCCACTGTGGGACTATTCTAAGCCATCCAGCGCTGAACATCCTTATCTGTGGGCCCCTGGGCACAATCAAGGGATTACTAGGGTAGATACCTAGAGATGTTACTGCTGGGTCACGGGGCACATTTTTATTTTTAAATGGTGCTGCCAAACTGGAGCAAAGAGCTCTTATTTGCAAGAGGGCCAAGGGAAGGGGTCTCTACAGGGACTCAAGAAAGTCAGAAAGGAGATGAAGGAGGTGGGTGATTAGCTGCTTTTAAAAAGCCTCCAAGATTTATTTTCATGCCAACAGCCCCCGAAACCCATTCACTGTCAAGGTTAAAGTTATGGTGATCTTTTCTCAATCCAAAGACTGCCTTCTGCCTTTCTGGGCCTTCTATTCTCCTTCCAGACTCTGCTGGGTATTCTGCTTAAGTGGGTATCCTGGTCTTACCTGCTATAGACTGTGTGTGTGCACACACGTGGGTGAGTCAGACAGGCATGTATTATCATTGAATGTTTACCATTGACTTGAAAAGTGACTTTGAATTATGTTTAAGGGAAACTAAAGAACTCTTATTTAGTGAGAAAGAAGTGGGTAAGTGACAGCCAGTTCATATACGGTTACACCACGTAAAGAGAAAAAAAGAATATACATGTCACAATGATGAATTTTCACAGAAGATGACAGATTTGCACTGAAGAGCAGTAGGGTATTTATCAGCAAGAAATTAGTGACCCATTTGTAATCAACTAGGTTTTCTAAACTCAAGAACATTTAAAACCTCAGACTTAAATTTTAAATCTAGATATAACAGTTGTAAGTACACTACTCGTGATACTTGTTTCCTGCAGAATCTAGGCACAGAGTTCTTATGATGATGTGTCATATCATGGAAATTTTAAAAATGGGAAAACAAAAGATAGGCATCTACAGGTGTTAAAGGCCCAAGGAGACCAAGAAAGACTACTGTCATCTCTTACATAATACAGTTCTTTCCGTCCCCCCACCCATATCACCCCTTATACTCCCAACACCTCCACAGTGATTCTAAATTAAAATGAAGGAGTCGAATAGTGACGTAAGCATCTGCCACTGAAATTAGAGCAGGGTACTTTTGCAATTATACCCTGGAGTATAATTTCCTCAAGGATGGAAACTTTTAAGATTTGGTAATAGGAGTCAAAGAGGTAGGAACAATGGTTTATGACTTCTTTACTTTCAACTCAGAGTACTGTTTGTGGTCTATGCTTTGGCACACCCAGCCAGCAAGGATGGCAAGTGATATAATTTAAGGGGCACCAAAGGGCCTAAAATATGACATATCAGTGCCTGAAATTCCTGCCATTAACCTCACTACCTAAGGGCCTGGTAGAGACATGCTCATGATGTTTTTAGTATTAGTCTTTATTTTAAAATTAATATCAATGTACAAGATTATAAAGAAAATTTTTTTAATATTACAGAGGCTATACAATGAGAGCTAAAATTCTCTCTCCAATTCCTTCAGCCTCGAGTTGTATACCTCAAAAGCTACTAAGCTACTATTAACATTTCATAAGCCATATATCCTTCCAGAAATCGGGTAGTGTACGATAGATAGATAGATAGATAGATAGATAGATAGATAGATAGATAGATAGAAAGGTAGACATATATGTATAAATGTCAGTGCATAAAAGCCCTTTAAACAAATAACATCCTCTTATTCCTACTGTCTTTACCTCACATTTTCACTTAATACATTTTGGACATCTTTCTAAGTCAGTACTTTTTTATCTTCCACATTCTTCTAAATAGCTGCATGGTATTTCAGAGGTCCATACACCATAATTTATAAATCTGGTCCCCTACTTACAGGCATCTGAATAATTTTAATTATTTTGCTATTATAAATAATATGGAAATCAACATCCTCAAATATATATAATTGCATATAGAAGTGAGTATGTTCATAAAATTGTTTTCAAACTGTGGAATTGCTAGAGCAAAGAAAATATGCATTTTAAACTGATAAATATTACCAAGTTTCCATGGAAAAAGTTTATACCGGTGGTGTACAAAAGTGCCTATATTCCCCTGCTTCCTCACCAATACTGAGTTTTATCATGCAGAGTAATTATTGTCGAGTTAGTAAAAAGATTTTGTTTGATACTGTTTTGTCAGTCTAGTGAAGTGTGTTGCTTTACTTTGTGTTTCTTTCATTATGATGAGGTTGAACATCTTTTCATGATTATTGGTCACTTTTAATTTTTCTGTGAGCCTCTTCTTTGTAATCTTTGCTCATTTTTAAATTTTTCTATTTTGTACAGTGAATGCTACAAGCTATCTCTATATAAAGATAGGCTTTGTCATGTGTGCAGCAAATAGTTTTTTTTCTTTTTTTTTTAGTACACAGCTATTTGAGGATATTTTCACAAGTTAACATTGTTTAAATCAGGACAGTCTTAATTGATGTAGTTGTCCTTGTCATTGAACTATCTTAACCATTTTGTTTTAGTGCAATTTTACTATTTATGGATTCTCAAGAGTGATAGGTCAAAAACCAAAGTTTGAAAAATCTGTTTTTAAGGAGTATATAAGTTTTTTTGAACTGAAAAGGGAAAAAAGGCATTCAAGAAAAATATTTTTTTCCTAGTTTATTATTTATCTTTTTACTTTCTCTATGGCATTTTTTACAATACAGAATTGTTTCATTTATGTGGTTTTCCTTTATAACTGCTGGAATATATTCATTTTAGTTAGACATTTGATGATTTCTTTTTTTTGTGACTTCTGATTCTTGAATCAGAATGTTGTGATTCTTGAATCAGAATCAAGAATTCATAATTCTTGAATCACATGATTCTTAGCACATATTTGATACTTAACTTTTACTGACTCATATTTTAGTTACCATCTGTGTATGTGCGTTGCCCATATTAATCTCTCCAACTAGATTAAAAGCAACTTGAAAGGCTGAAGGAATAAAATGCTTCTTTACATTCCCCACTCCACAATATCTAGAAAGGGGAAAAATTTAGAGCTGGGGGAATTTCCAATGAGAGCACTGCTAGGAAGAGTACTGTGAGAATCTAAAGACTTCTAGGTCTAAATCGACACTGACCCAAAGAAGGCATGAATGAGTTCCAAGACAAACCCAGTCTTCTTTCTCCTTTTGCCTGGAGTAGATAGAGGTACTTCTTAGTTTTTCATGATCTTGCCCTACCTACCTTCCCAACTTATCTTGTACTACTCTTTCCCTTGTTCTTTTCATCCTAACACACTGGACTTCCAGCTGTGATTCAAATATGTGCCGAGTTAGCTTTCGCTTAGGACCTTTGCCTGGAGTGTTCCTCCCCTTGATTTTCACGTTCCTAACTCCTTCTTGTCATTCAGACCTGTGGCAGATGAGATTTTCCAAAGATGGCCACATCACTATATATCCGGTGATATGAGGTTGATACTCCTCCTTCAAGAGGTGGGGTCTCTGTTGCTCCCTGTTGGAAGTTGGTGGATCTTTGTAATCATCGTAACCAATAGAGCACAGCAGAAGTGACTTCCAAGGCTGGGTCACAAGAAATAATAGTGCTTCCACCTGGCTCACTCACTCTCTCTCTCAGGACACTCACCCTTGGAACCCGGCCACCACATTGTGAGGAGACCGGGACACATGGAGAGGCCCTGTGGAGGTGGGCTGGCCAGCAGTCCCACTTAAGCACTCAGCCAGCAGCCAGTATCAACCACCAGACATGTGACTGAGCAAACCCTGAAATGGTTCCAAGCCCCAGACTTTGAGCCCTTCAGCTTGGCCCCAGATATTATGAGGCAGAGACAAGCTGTCTCCACTATGCCTTCTGAGAATCCCTGATCCAGAGAATCCGTGAACAGTATAAGCTGTTGTTTTAAAGCCACCAAGGTCCCGGGTACTTCAGTATGCAGCCGTAGTAGCTGAAATAAGACCTCAGCCTAAATACCTCAGAGAGGTTTTCCCTGACCACCCAATCTGAAGTGGTGACCCAATTATCTCATCACCTTCTTTAATAAAATTAAATGATGCAAGGCACTCTGCTAGTTTCCTTATTTGTTTGGTTGCCTTGCTTGCTGTGTGCCTCCCTCCACTAGAAAGTAAACTCCATGTGCACAAAGACCCTATCTGTCTTATCCACCGCAAAGTCCTCAACGCCCACAACAGTGTCTGCTACATGGTACATTTGCTAAATTAATAAACAAATGAATGAATGAATGAAGCATTCCTAGGCAATTAGATTCTTGCATTAGACCTTATTTTTTTGGCTACTTGATATAACAAACTTTTACTGAGAACTTCCTCTTTTCTCAGGGGATGTGTTATAATTTCCTATTCTGTGGCTGTAAGTGTGCTTCAAAGAGTGATTTAATGCTAATAGAAGTAAAAATAAGTAATAAACAGTAGATTCATATAATGAGATTTTTTTAATTGGGCTTAGAAATGACAGAAGTAGGGAAAAATAAAATAACGGGAAGTAAGACAAACTCTTTGAGCATTAAAAAAGAAAAAGAACAAAAAAAGAGCTTGCCAAGGAAAGTGATAGTTTTTGGTCACTGCAAAATGGAATTCTACCATTGTGATATGATTTGCAGTTTCCTAAAAAGAGTATAATCCTTTTTATTTATTCAAAGAATATCACCATGTTGGTCAGAGAATTCATTAGATGATATGGGAAAAGCCAGCTCCCTGAAATCCAATTCTCTATGGCTGGATAGAATGGTAAACCAAAGCCTTCCTCTCTCCCTTACTTACTTAACACTCTTTGCCCAAAAGAGGTTGGAATCAATAACCAAACCAATGGAAGAATGAGAGAATCTATAATGTGTAAATAGAACTCAGGCTTTTTTAAAAGTTTGAGTCTAAATTGTTCTTAGAAATTGTTCATGAAGTAAGTCTGGTTTAGCCAGCTACCTGGGAAGTTTCTTCCTAAGACAGTGAGTTTTCTTCCCTTGGACAAGTATATTTACGTTTTTGTTTTCAAAATCAAAACCACCCTGGCTGTTTTATAAAATGTTGGAGCCAATTTAACAGTTCCACTGGCCTTAGAGAAAATATTAGAATCTCACAAAGGAGCACAGAACTAGAATATTATGAAGAGTTGCTAGGGTAAATATGTATTTATTATGACAGCCTTGGCAAAATGAATACCTAGCAGCCATAAACGTGCAACTTGTTTGTGTCTATTATAACTTACAACTTACAGTAATGACTTCTTGTCACTAAAAATGTTCGAAGTTCCTTGGCTAGAAAAAGCATAGGAGATGAGGCATGGCCTGTTTGAAGTTAACTATTCCTATAGAATAATAATACAGTGCGTAACAAATAATACTTTCCAGAGGATGCTAGAATTAAAATGAGAGACGCTAAATCCTCTTGATTCCTTACCATCCAACAATTACCTGTTATTCCATGGCCTTTCATTATGTACTCACCAAAATACCCAAGTTGATGTTACAGTTGACCTTTGAACAACATGAGGGGTAGGAGTACTGACCCTCTGCACAGTAGAAAATCTGTGTATAGTTCATAGTAGGCCCTTAGTATCCGAGGTCCCTCCGTATCCACAGTTCAGCATCCACAGATTCGACCAACTGCAGATTGTACAGTCCTTTACTATTTACTGTTGAAAAATTCTGCATGTAAGTGGAATCACCCAGTTTAAATCTGTTGTTCAAGTCAACTGTACTTACAACCACCTATACCTTTCCTTCTGATTCGGTATCTATTCTCTAACCTTTATCATGAATCTCAATTTAGGTAAAATTCTTCATGGCCTTCTCTTCAAATATCAGTTGAGAAAAGTGAATTCAAAGACTATAAAGTGAAATTGCTTACCCCTCTCAATTGTCATCTGTTAAGTCAGAAGGCAGCTGGGGCTCTGACCTGAAAACAGGCCTCTGACCAATCATTAGACCAAGTCTTAATGAGACGAAAATTGTGGATTCAAGTCTACACATGGGTTACTTTTACTTACTTTGCAAGACGCCAGAGACTATTCCTCTAGTCTTTTTTCACGTCTTTGATGAAAAGACAATTAGATGAGGAGAATGTGAAAATTCATCAAAAAACCATAAATGTCCACTAAGCTATTGGAAACTTGTGCTCCAATCTGCATTTACTATCTTAGCTTAAGCCAGGTCCCCAGTCCCTCTTGTGAGTTGCATGTCAACCAGATGGCCCCTGCACAGGCATTAACAACCCAACTGTTAACTTCCCAACCTTGGAACTTGCCTTCCTGCAAGGAGACTAAGTGAAAGCTGCTTAGATACCTTTTACTTAGAAAGTCAATTCACAGACTAGATTTTCTGCTTTCAAACTTAATGTCCTTTATGTGTGCCATTGCTTTTAGCCCGACTATCGCTGTTTTCTAATTTTCCCTTCCAGTTCTTATGCCTGTTCTATTTTTACAGCATAATTATTAGGAAAAATTTTGTTCCAGGAACAATCAGAAAATAATCCAAACGCAATCAGTTGAATAACCACAGTCATCATCATCATCATCATTGTCCTTATAAGAAGGTGGCAAGGTTAACCTGGTATAAAAAAAAAAAAAAAAAAAAAATTCCAGGAAGCTTAAAATTCTTGAACGTTCTCTCTGTGTTAAATTCAAACTGAGGCAGTGCGCCAGAGAGGTGGGGCCTGTGGGACAAGATGGAGTTGCTGCAGGTCCTGAAGCTCCGGCTGCAGCAGGTCAGTGGTCACAGCGGCCTCTGCAGCTATCTACAGGTTTTTTTCAGGGCAAGTGATGTGAGGGTTGGCGCATTAGTGGGGAAACACAAATATGGAAACAAATGCTACAAAGGCAACAAGCAGTTTTTTGGCCTTCACCGATGGGTTATATATACTACTGAAATGAATGGAAAAAACACATTCTGGGGGACTTCCCTGGTGGCACAGTGGTTAAGAATGTGCCTGCCAATGCAGGGGACATGGGTTCAAGCCCTGGTCCGGGAAGATCCCACATGCCATGGAACAATGAAGCCCGTGTGCCACAACTACTGAGCCTGCGCTCTAGAGCCCACATGCCACAACTACTGAAGCCCCCGTGCCTAGAGCCCGTGCTCCACAACAAGAGAAGCCACCGCAACGAGAAGCCTGCGCACCGCATCCAAGAGTAGCCCCCACTTGCTGTAACTAGAGAAAGCCCATGCAGCAACGAAGGCCCAACGCAGCCAAAAATAAATAAGTACGTTAATTAATTAATTAATTTTAAAAAACACATTCTGGGGTGTGGATGGAAGCATGGTGCCCCCCTGAACGGCATCGTTGGCTTCACTCTATGACTGATGATCCTCCGACAACAAAACCACCTACTGCTAGTAAATTCATTTGGACAAACCATAAATTCAACATGAGTGGCACTCCACAACAATATGTATCTTATTCCACCACTAGAAAGAAGATTCAGGAGTGGGTCCCACCTTCAACACCTTATAGGTAAAGACAATGAAAAACAATTTACATGTAAAATATGGAGCTTTTCCTGTAATCGTATTTTTACTGCTTACTGTTAACTTGATTAAAGTTATTTGATAAATAAATAAATAAGTAAATTCAAACTGAGAAATTTACATTCTCTTTATTCCTTTTTTTTTTTTTTTTTTTATTTTATTTTTGGCTGTGTTGGGTCTTCGTTTCTGTGCGAGGGCTTTCTCTAGTTGTGGCAAGCGGGGGCCACTCTTCATCGCAGTGCGCGGGCCTCTCACTATCGTGGCCTCTCTTGTTGTGGAGCACAGGCTCCAGACGCGCAGGCTCAGTAGTTGTGGCTCATGGGCCTAGTTGCTCCACGGCATGTGGGATCTTCCCAGACCAGGGCTCGGACCCGTGTCCCCTGCATTAGCAGGCAGATTCTCAACCACTGCGCCACCAGGGAAGCCCTCTTTATTCCTTTTACCAACTCCATATCCTAGTTCAAGAAAATAAGCTTTCAGGAGTGGGTTTTTTTTTTTTTGGAACAACTTAAATGGCAAGTCCAAAATCAAATGGTTCTGACACAACAGTGATTTTGATGAGTTAACTGCCAATGAATATACCATATGGATGAAATTTTTCCTGAAATGCATGTGGGTATGTTTAAGGGTAGAGCAATTGGGGCAAAACATATTCCAAGCATTTCAAAAACCCATATATTTGCAAAAATCATTTGATGCACTTTTTTTTACTGATTCAAAATCTAGCCTATTTCAAGGACAAAGAATTCCTGATTTTTCTAGGCACCCTTACTCTTTGTTTCTATATGAGCACTTTCCTTACCATCCTCAGAGAGGGAAAATGTCCAGCTCCAGAAACTAGGAGCTTATCCACATCCTCAAGTCTACAAGCAAAGCAGCAGGCTGGGAAAAAGAGACACTGAAATTCATTTCCAGTGGAGTGGCTGATGTTAGGCTACACTGTTCAACTCTAGCAGTCCACAGTTGCTCTGGTATTTTTCTTTAGCCACACCATCCTATTGATTCATATGGAGTTTAGGGTCAAGTCTTTTCTCCTGAACTGCTATCAAGTCAAGTTTCCCCAATCCCACAGTGGAAACCATCACTGAATTTTGAATTTAAATACAGGAACATATAGTTATCTTCATTAGCTTTTATCTTGTTGGTTTTGATTCACTGCTTTAGTATATTAAAGTTATTCTGAATCCTAACTCAGTCAAACATTCAAGAGGAGTTACAATATACAAGGACATCTGAATCTAATGTCAGTGCATTTAGTGTTTAGTCTGTTATCAGTGGTATTCTAGATAAGATTCAGAATCCTTCTCAAACAGTGTTTCAATCCCTGCTACCAATTATTCTGGGTTGACATTTGAGATCACATTTATTCACTGTGCCTGATTTAGATATTCCCTTTTCTCTTCGTTGGAATTATTCACAAATAGGCAGTCAACATTACCATCTTTAGTACCTACATCTCTTGATCTAGATCTCTTTTAGAATTTCTGCCATAACATTCGTGCTCAGGTCATTTGAAAGCTATCTCCAAAACCTGGGACACACAGCTGAGTGCCTAGAATCACCTAGCTTTAATGGCAGGGTCACCTTCTCCCAGGTCCTCATCCTTTCCACATCACTAATCAGTGGACTTTTACCCATTGCAAAAACAGTGGAAACCTCTTGCGGGGTTTTTTTCCCCCATATTTTTGACTGATAAAGCCAAAGCAAATCAAGCGCTTGTCATGTTATATAGAAAAAATAAAAAGCAATAGACATTAACTATGATTTCTATTGATACCAAGCTAGGTAAAAAAAAAAATATGGAAAATACTTTCCTAATAGAAGATTATGTAGACCAAAGGCAAGGGAATACTACTTCCTCCATTTTATATTCCATCCAAGAGTCTCATCCATTGTGTTAACAATACCTGTGAGATGGTTCTTGCTTTCTATGTTCCATTGTCAAATTAATCTTGTTCATCACCTCTAAGTATTTGTATGCAAACTATAAATTTAGCAAAGGTGGGAGTTTTGACTTGCCTCCACAAGCCCCGTGCTGAACGTGGTACCTAGTATATGTTAGAAGGCCAATAAGTGTTTAATGAATGATGAATGTGAGATTTAAACACTATTTCTTACTGTTTTTTTCCAAGAAGTATTAAGTTCTTCCACTGTCATAGTTTGTATATAAAAGCAGTTTGAATAAGAACGAACAATTTGCTTTGTGTATCAAATGTAATTTTCTGAATTTGGTAAATCAGAAGAATTTACTTTGAAATCAAAGGTGGGAGTTACTGATTTTCAATCTCTCTCATCTCTCCCCATCTCTCTTCATCTTGAAACACACACGCGCACGCGCGCACACATACACGAACAACGGAGAAAGTTTAGTGAGCGTATTATTTTGTTCAGTAACAGGAAGGGATTTGCACGCAGAGCTATCCAGACTGTCCCTTCATTCCCTCTCATGTACAAGAATATTTTTTGCTAAATGGGTGGTATGGGTTATGCCAGAGCTCTGGAATCAAAGAGGAGCAAAGTGCCTCCCATAAAAACAATCATCAGATTCATCTTGCTTAGCCAGGTAACCAGCTAACCAGGTAACCATTGACAATCCTATAACCTTCTGCATTCATCCAAAACAAACAAGACAGTGCCTGATTCCAAAAGGAAGTAGAGGAGAAAATGAAATATTTCTGTCCCATTTACTTTTCAAACAAAAGACAGAATGTAAGGTAGGATGTAATACAAAAAGCACAAGTTGAGTAAGATCACAGTAGCTAAGTCACTTTGGGTACAAAGTGTATATTTTTGAGTGTACCTGGTGCTTTCAAATCAGGACATTATAATAACTGAAAATTATAGGTCAGTGATGGAAACTCATGGTTAACAGCACAGCCTTTGAGGTTATGCAGACCTGAGTTTGAGTTCCTGTTTTGTCACTTTCTTCCTGTGTGCCTTGAACTAATTATTTAATCTCTCTGTGCCTCAATTTCCTCAGCTGTAAAGGGGATATTTGCAGTTTCTATTTAACAAGGTGGTTGTCAAAATTAAATGAAATAACACAGGTAAAGCCCTCACAAAGTGCCTGGCACAAAGAAACACTTAATAAATGTTTATTATTATAGCCATGGGTCTTACATTAATCCAAGAGGAATTAATTTGGCAGGAATGTTGATAGATTGAATAGAAATAGCACAGAAGTGTCTTATCACCGAGAACATAGCCTTTCTGAGAAATCAGCCGCCCAGCAAGGCCAATAGCTAATTACAATTCATTTGGAATGAAAGAGGGACAAATATGCCATTGTAAGAATCAGGATGGAGAATGGCTAATGAGGACTGAGACAGTGGTTTGAGGAAGAAAAAAGACCAGTCAGTCTAGTGTGCTGTGGACAGAACCTCTAGCCCGTGGTCCCGAACAAGAGCATGTATCCAAAAATCTTCATGGATCCATCCAAGAGCTGAATTAGAGTCCTGAGAAGCTAAGTCAGTCTTGGCACTTTGGTAGCCAACCAGTGGTGCCTTGGGAGCTGACTAACACCCTTTCTAAGACGCGCTGTGTGGGAGGGTCGTGACGTACATTGCACCGGGGGTCTCCAGGGTGACTGAGATTGGGGGTCCAGAGTAGCAGTCCTGCCGGTGGAAGCTGACTCCACGTACAGGTCTATATTTCATTAACTCCTTTCACTTGAGGTCCCCCAGAGACCTCCATCTGGCCTCATGGAGCTCACAGCTCAGGGAGAGTGTGACCAGATTGGAGTGACAGTACAGGGTGATGGGTGCCCTGGCAGAGATACATGCAAGGTATTTGTGGAGCTCAAGGAAGACACATATAACCAGTTTGCTTGGAGAAAACAGCTTGGATGGGACATGAAGAATGAATAGGGTTAGAATGACAGTAGGAGCAGAGTTGGGGAGGAGAAGAGAGGAAAGAGCATGGGCAAAGGGCCAGATGAGAGGGCTTCCCTGGTGGCGCAGTGGTTGAGAGTCTGCCTGCCAATGCAGGGGACACGGGTTCGAGCCCTGGTCTGGGAAGATCTCACATGCCGTGGAGCAACTGGGCCCGTGAGCCACAACTACTGAGCCTGCGCGTCTGGAGCCTGTGCTCCGCAACAAGAGAGGCCGCGATAGTGAGAGGCCCGCGCACTGCGATGAAGAGTGGCCCCCGCTCGCCACAACTAGAGAAAGCCCTCGCACAGAAACGAAGACCCAACACAGCCAAAAACAAATAAATAAATAAATAATTCCCATTTAAAAAAAAAAAAAGGGGGGGCCAGATGAGGAGCAAGAGAGTGGCATATTTGAGGGATTAAAAAATGGTCTGTGCAGCTGCAGCAGGGAGCAGGGAGTGCATTCATTTTGGTGATGGATGGCCAATATTAATTTGCACTTATTCTGTGCCGGGCCTTTGACAAGCAGACCCATTATGAGTATTAGCTCACTAAATCTGCACAGCAACCCTCTGAGGTAGGGACCATGGTTCACCTCGTGTTACTGAAGGGGAAACTGTGAATCAGGAAGGTTAGGATTCATGATATTAAACCTGAACCAAAGGCCTCACCTCCTGGAAGTGAACTGAGATTTCGACCCAGGCTGTCTGGTGTGCACGCTCACACTCTTAGCCATTGTGCCTCCACACAGGCACGGGGTCCTGCCACTGCAGGCACCTCACCACAAGGGTTTTAAGACACAGGGGACTGGAAAGTGCTTCTGTGTAGAAGTTTACGTCTTTGGCTTACCTAAAGTTAAATCGAAATTGTATGTTCCCCCCGCCCCCCCAAAAAAAACTCTCCAATTTTTACACAAGTTTTACCTCTACAGACTCCAAATTCCTGCAGAGTCTTGATTGAGACTATTTTGAAATCCTTCGGGTAAAAAGAAAAAAAAAAAAAAACTGCTGCATCTGAGAGGGCTGTTCCATCTGGGACTCAGGCAAAGTTCCTGAGTGTGCCTGAGGCTGGAATTCTCCTTCCTCCAGAGGAAGGAGCTTCCAGGTAGCCATGTGAGAAAGAAGAAAAGTCACTATGTATATATAACTTTTCCACACTATACAATAGCCAACTAGAATACTGGCCACTGTTAGGGTCTTACAGCACGTAGCACATACCTTGCTACGTAGGAGATGATCAGGATTGTTATGTCATCTGTGTCATATATTAGTTTCCACATTCGTGGGTGTGTTTCTGGGTCAACATGTTCCACTTTTCTTTGTTTATTCCTTTGCAAGTGAGGTCTTAAATATATATATTTTATATATATATAAATTATATATAAATTTTATATATGTATACACACACACACACACACACACACATATAAGTCTTTTGATGTCTGGTATGGCAAGTTCCCTTACCTTATTCTTTAAATATAATTCTTGATTTTCCAAAAAATTTTGGAATCAGCCTGTCAAGTTCCATGAAAAATTCTACTGGAATTTTGAGTAGCGATTCACTGAATTTATTTAAGTCTTCCTTAATATATTTCAGTGAAGCTTTATCATTTTCTCTATGTTAGTTTTGCATGACCTTTGTTAGATTCATTTCTAAGTACTTATTTTTTGTTGTTTTTTAAAAAAGTATCTTTAAAAAAATCTTTTGCATTATGTATCAGAAGACGTGTATCAAAAAATGCACAGAGAACTCAGTGAATTGTTAAAAAGTGAACATGTACCCAGGTTTAAAAAAAAATCTGCCTAGAACCCTAAAAAAAAAAAAAATATTGGGAATGAATAGACAAGAGCATGAGTAAATCAATGAAAGAAGTTTTTGTTGCTTATTTGTTTCTTGGCTTTCTCCTCTACATGGTGTATGATAGTGTAAAAGAGAAACATCTCTGACTAGGGTCAGAAGTTACAAGGACAGATACAACTTCTGTGACCACAAAAGTAATACCATCTTGAAGAGATTTTGCACACCCATGTTCACAGCAGCATTATTCACAGTAGCCAAAAGGTGGAAGCAACCCAAGTGTCCATTGATGGATGAATGGATACACAACATGTGGTATATGCATGCAGTGAATATTGTTCAGCCTTAAAAAAGAAGCAAATTCTGACACAAGCTACAACATGGATGAACCCTGAAGACATTATGCTGAGTGAGATAAGCCAGTCACAAAAAACAAATACTGTATGATTCCACTTATGTGAGGTACCTAAAGTAGACAAATTCATAGAGACAGAAAGCAGGATGGTGGTTGCCAGGCAGTGAGGAGGAGGGGATAATGTGGAGTTATTGCCTAATGGGTACAGAGTTTCAGTTTTGCAAGATGAAAAAAGTCCTGGAGATGGATGGTGGTGATGATTGCATAGCATTGTGAATGTACTCCATACCACTGAACTCTACACTTAAAAATGGTTAATATGGTAAATTTTACGTTATGTGTATTTTATCACAGTTTAAAATTTTTTAAATGAAGGCAAAATAAAGATATTTCCAGATATAAATAATGCAAACTATTACAGTTTAATTATAAGTATTAACATATGATATTAATTATTATATTATAATATATACTTTGTATAATATACAACCATACTATAATTATTGTCATAGCTAACATCTACTTTATACACTATATTATAATGTAATGATAATCTAACAATAATAATAACTGCTATTATAGCTAACATCTATTGAGCACTTACCATGGGCCAAATTCTGTTCTGATTATTCTTTGCTTTATATGCATATAATAATACTGTGTGTCAGCTACTATTATTTTTCCTATTTACAGATTAGGAAAGCGAGGTACACAGATGTTAAATAACTCTCAAAGGCATACAGCTAATAAATGCAGCTGTGATTATTCTAAAGGAATAGCTGAAGAGTGGTACCTGCATTGACATCTTAGGGCTAGACAGGTGTGTTCGATGCACCTGACCAGTAGTTTGGAATAGCCAGCTCAGACGTCCCAGTAGTTTACAACCTCACACCAAAATTCTCCAGCTACAACTGATCGATAATAATAGTAAGAGTAAAAGGGGCTCCCAGATGCCTGGTACTGGCGTGAGGAGTTTGGATGCATTATCTTGTCCAAACTTCCCAACAACCATAGGAGGTAGGTGCCACTATTTGCCCCATTTTACAGATGAGGAAACTGTGGCATGGCGAGGTTAAGAAGCTTGCCCAAGGTCATACAACTAATAAGTAGTGGAGCCAGGATGTAAACCCAGGCAGTCTGATGCTGAACTTTGTGTGCTAACCACAAGGCCAGTTTCTTAAATTGTGACCGATATTTAACTTCCTAGTATTTTTCATAATAATTATAATAACAGTTAAAACTAATTGAGCACTCACCATATATGGGGCTAAATGCTTCCAATATGTTACCTCCTGAATACCCCAAAAGGACCCTGTGAGGGAGGTGCTGTCATTGCCCCACTTTACAAAAAAAGAGAATGTCCCAGGGCCTCCCCACTAGCAAGAGGTGGAAGCAGGATTCAAATCCAGGTGGTCTGATACCAGTTGTACTCTTCGAGATGCTCCCCTGCCTACTCGGAGTGGCGACCTTGCATCATCACCCAGGAGAGAGTTAGAAATGCAGGCTCTTGGACCCTCCTCCAGACTGAAATAATGAGAATCTGCATTTTCACAAGGTCGCAGGTGATTCGTGTGCAGATTGAAGTTTGGGAGATGCTGGACTGCATTTCCCTCCCTTCCTGGAAGGCAGGCCATAAGGATACAGCAGTAAACAACATAGACAAGGTCCTGTCTTCCAACAGCTTCCACACTGGTGGAGGGAGGCAAAAGGGACCACAGATAAAGAAAGGATTTCAAAAGTGGTAAACCTGGAGTTCTTCTCAAGATGCAGTTTCCTGGTCTTCCCCCAAGACGTACTGAATCTGAGTCTTGGGGCATGGAATCTTGGAAATATGCTTTTCACAAGGGAATTTAGATGCTCGCTGAAGTTAAGGACCACTGTCCCCCCTGGTAAGGCACAGGGGAGGAATCAGAGAAGGAGAACACCAGCATCTTTCCTACTTTTCTTATGGGCCCAGTCCTTAGGACTAGAGAGAATCATCTCCAGTAGGCTAAACGACCGACAATCAGAAGATGAAGAATTGAACTTGGCCCTCTCTATGCATTAATTTAAGACACTGAACTTCAGAGATCCATTGATGCTACTTAATATGGTGCACAAGGCTGTAGGCACTCACGATTGACCCTGGGGGTATTGACCCGTTGCTATGGAAACAGGTGTTGCTTGTGAGCCTGCCCTTGCCCATCTGCTGCACAGCCCCTGCACCCTTGGGACAGGTTGAACATGACAGCAGCAACCAGGTCCTAAGCAGACACTAACCGTGCCCTGAGCATATCCCAGCTCATATGAGACACTGGCTCGATGAATAGCTCCTAAGCCATCTCGTACACAGCTCTGACTCTCTCATATTACTGACAGCCACTAGCAGGCCTCAATGGAAAGAACTAGGGGAAGAAATACAGGCAAATTGTTCCCAAGACTTGGAGTTTGAAAAGACAAAACAGAAGAACCAAGAGGAAAGGAATAAGATAGGTAACTTGCCTTTTTTCAAACGGTGATCAGAACCATGATCAAAAGGTAGAAGGGCTTACTACATGCCAGGCCCTGCTTTAGGAACCAACAAGCCTCGTTTAATTCTACAGCAGTCCTGTGAAGTCGTCATTATTTTAATTGTCCCCATTTGACATGAAGATGCAACGGTGTCACTTTGAGTTGCATCTTTACGTCAAATGGGGATAATTAAAATAATAATGAGATGCCATTATCTCGTTATTAGGGAGAGAGAGAAAAGAAAGGAAAGAAAAGGGGGGGTGGGAACAGACGAAGGAAGGAAGGACAGAAGGACGGAAAGGAAGGAGGGAGGAAAAAAGGGGCAGAGCTCTCAGCTTTCTTCAGGGATAGAAGGAAAAATGACTGTGGGAGACCTAAAGCAAAAGAAATTTCCCTGAAGAACAGGAATAATATGAGTGGATACTGACATTTTACCTTAATTTGGAACAATGGAAATACTCAAGAGATTAACTTGTTTCATGTTCTATAAACTCAGACAAAAATAAGTTGGCTGAATTTTAACCACCACCGAATCACACACACACACACACACACACACACACACACACACACACACAGAGTTTTTTTCCTCCTAATTATGACTTCTTGGGAATGAATGGAAAATTTGGCAATCCGATTAACTGTAGCTTACAATAAAATAGCACTAAATGGGTGTTTTATATGCCCTTTGTTTCCCATTCTCCTTGGAAGATTGTCAAGGGTTTAATGAAGCTAATACTTGGAGATTTAAATCTCTCATAACAAGAAACCAGAGCCTCTCCAACACTAACAACTGGAAGGAACTCAAGTTCTCTGAGCCCGTGGGATGTGCCAGGCACTGAGCTAAGTGCTATGTGTACACTGTCCCACCGAATCTGCTCAACAAACCCACAATGAAGATAATGATGCATGATTCCATTTTACAGATGAGGTAACTGAGGCTCGATAAGAGTGTGTAACTTGCCTAGATGTTGAGTCGAGGAGCTAGAATGGGTACCCATGCAATGGGACTCCAGAGCTTCCCCTCTTAAGCACTAGGTTAAACACTAAGATATAATAATGTTGGCATAAAAATTATTTCTTTAAATTAGCCAAATTGGTTGCTTGGAATTCTGTGGAAATAAAAAAAATATATAGTTTGGCTAATTGTTTTTAATGGCTTTATAGACAATGCTTCAGAAAGCCATCATCCCCCCCTTAGAGTAGGTTGACCTCCACCCAGGATGCTGAGGGAATACCTGTGATTCCAGGATGTTATTAAGGAGTCATCGGGCCGCTCTGTCATTCAGCATTCTCTGCCCAGCCACCATGGGAAGTGCACATCCCCACACAGGTCCATTGGGCATGGCAGATGCCCCACAGGGCTGATGCATTCATTCATTCAGTATATCTTAACCAACTGACAGCCACGTGCCAAGCACCAACCTGGGCATTTCACGTGCTATTATTCTTTAATTCTCCAAAAAGCCCTGAGAGGCAGGAGCCATTATTATCCCCATTTTATAGACGGGAAAAGAGAAATCCATAGCTGTTAACTATAGCTGGGATTCTCAGCAGGTCTGTCTGTTGACTCTGGAGTGTGCTCTCTTAAGTACTATGGAATAGTGTGCATGAAAAGATAGACATGATACCCACTCTGTAGAATCTATCAGAACAACAGAGGAGATGTACAATCAGCCACTAATTACCCAATTAATTATTTCCTACCATTATGGAAAGTACTATTTACATGGTTGAAGTAGAGGACCCTGTGCATGTGTTGAACGGGAGGAATTGACCTGGGGGATCAGGAAATGTTCCCTGAGAAAGTGATGGTTCAGTTGAGAGCTGACGTGAGGAGTTAACCAGGAGAGGAGAAAAGGGAAAAGCATTTCAGAGAGAGGGGAACAGTATAGTTGAAGACCCTGACATATTAAGAAATAGTGGTGTGTTGGAGGGGAAGAGGACAGAAGATGCAAGAATGTACTGTCCTCATCCCTTCTCTTATACCTTCTTGTGTCGTTTTCTCTACGAAGAGAGGGAATAGCCTCAAGTTAAATCCACCCACTGTCACATTCTCCACTGTGTGCCCACTGTTGCCAAATACACATTCAGCACATCACTGATAAATGAATGAAACAAATGGACGAGTGCATGAAAACTGTTTGCTCCAAAGTCAAACAATTGTGCTAGGGAGGAAAAAAAATCCATAAAATCAAATTTTCATATCACATACATATATGTTTTATAGCTGATTTTTCTAATATTTTGCTATAAATTTTAAAAGTACAGTGGACTCTTGAACAACATGGGTTAGAACTGTGCAGGTCCACCTACATGCAGATTTTTTTCAGTAAATAGATACTACAGTACTACATGATCTGTGGTCGGTTGAATCTGCAGATTCGGAACTATGGATACAGAGATTTGACTGTAAAGTTATATGAGAATTTTCGACTGAGCAGAGGGTCGGTGCCCCTAACCGCCCCCCGCATTGTTCAAGGATCAACTATATATGAACTAATGAGGAAAGAATAGTCTTTTCAACTAATGATGGTGGGAAAACTGGATATCCACATGCAAAAGAATAAAGTCAGACCCCTCCTTTACCTTATACACAAAATTAACTCAAAATGGATCATAGATTTAAATGTAAGAGCTAAAACCATGAAACTTTTAGAAGAAAACATAAATATAAATCTTTTTGACATTAGAATAAGCAACAGTTTCTTATATATGGCACCTAAAGCACAAGCAATCAAAACAAAACACAAATTGAATTTCATCAAAATTTAAAATGGCGATGCCTCAAAGGACCCTCTCAAGAAATTGGAAAAACAGTCCTGAGAATAGAAGAAAATGTTTGCAAATCATATATATCTGACAAGGGACTTGTATCCAGAATATATAAAGAACTTTTACAACTCAATGATTAAAAATCAAATAACCCAATTTTAAAATGGGCAAAGGATTTAAATAGACATTTCTCCAAAGAAGATATACAAATGGCCAAAAGCACATGAAAAGATGCTCAACATCATTAGTCACTAGGGACTAGAAAAACAAAACCTTGGTGAGATGCCACTTCATATTCATAAGGATGGCCATAATAAAAAAGACATAACAGATGTTGGGCAAAGATGTGGACATTGGAACGTACATTGCTGGTGGGAATATAAAATGGTGCAGCCACTTTGGAAAACAATTTGACAGTTCCTTAAAATGGTAAGCCTAGGGCTACCATATGACTCAGCAATTCAACTGTAATGAAGAGAAATGAAAACATATGTCTACATAAAAACTTGTGCACAGATGTTCA
Organism: Balaenoptera borealis; assembly: GCF_965194805.1. Classification (NCBI taxonomy): domain Eukaryota; kingdom Metazoa; phylum Chordata; class Mammalia; order Artiodactyla; family Balaenopteridae; genus Balaenoptera; species Balaenoptera borealis. Next base: position 121,834,144 of record NC_138867.1, on the reverse strand, counting down.
TAGAAGAATTATTCTTATAAATTTTTTAATTTAATTTATTTTTTAAACAACAGGTTCTTATTAGTTATCTATCTTATACATATTAGTGTATATATGTCAATCCAATCTCCCAGTTCATCCCACCACCACCACCCTGCCCCCACCCCTGCTTTCCCCCCTTGCTTCTGACTTACTTCACTCTGTATGACACTCTCTAGGTCCATCCATGTCTCTACAAATGACCCAATTTCGTTCTTTTTTCTGGCTGAGTAATATTCCATTGTATATATGTACCACATCTTCTTTACCCATTTGTCTGAAGATGGGCATTTAGGTTGCTTCCATGACCTGGCTATTGTAAATAGTGCTGCAGTGAACATAGGGGTGCATGTGTCTCTTTGAATTATGGTTTTCTCTGGGTATATGCCCAGTAGTGGGATTGCTGGGTCATATGGTAGTTCTATTTTTACTTTTTTAAGGAACATCCATACTGTTTTCCATAGTGGCTGTATCAATTTACATTCCCACCAACAGTGCAGGAGGGTTCCCTTTTCTCCACACCCTCTCCAGCATTTGTTGTTTGTAGATTTTCTGATGATGTCCATTCTAACCAGTGTGAGGTGATACCTCATTGTAGTTTACATTTGCATTTCTCTAATATTAGTGATGTTGAGCATCTTTTCATGTGCCTCTTGGCCATCTGTATGTCTTTTTTGGAGGAATGTCTATTTAGGTCTTCTGCCCATATTTTGATTGGGTTTTTTTTTTTTTAATATTGAGCTGTATGAGCTGTTTATATATTTTGGAGATTAATCCTTTGTCCATTGATTCATTTGCTAATATTTTCTCCCATTCTGAGGGCTGTCTTTTTGTCTTCTTTATGGTTTCCTTTGCTGTGCAAAAGCTTTTAAGTTTTATTATGTCCCATTTGTTTATTTTTGGTTTTATTTCCATTTCTCTAGGAGGTGGGTCAAAAAAGATCTTGCTGTGATTTATGTCATAGAGTGTTCTGCCTATGTTTTCCTCTAAGAGTTTTATAGTCAAGTGTTACATTTAGGTCTTTAATCCATTTTGAGTTTATTTTTGTGTATGGTGTGAGAGAGTGTTCTAATTTCATTCTTTTACATGTAGCTGTCCAGTTTTCCCAGCACCACTTATTGAAGAGACTGTCTTCTCTCCATTGTATATCCTTGCCTCCTTTTTCATGGAGTAGTTGACCATAGGTGCTTGGGTTTATCTCTGGGCTTTCTGTCCTGTTCCATTGGTCTATATTTCTGTTTTTGTGCCAGTACCATATTGTCTTGCTTACTGTAGCTTTGTAGTATAGTCTGAAGTCATGGAGTCTGATTCCTCCAGCTCCATTTTTTTCCCTCAAGATTGCTTTGGCTATTCAGGGTCTTTTGTGTCTCCATACAAATTTTAAGATTTTTTGTTCTAGTTCCGTAAAAAGTGCCATTGGTAATTTGATAGGGATTGCATTGAATCTGTAGATTGCTTTGGGTAGTATAGTCATTTTCACAATATTGATTCTTCCAAGCCAAGGACAGGGTCTATCTCTCCATCTGTTTGTGTCATCTTTGATTTCTTTCATCAGTATCTTATAGTTTTCTGCATACAGGTCTTTTATCTCCTTAGGTAGATTTATTCCTGGGTATTTCATTCTTATTGTTGCAGTGGTGAATGGGATTGTTTCCTTAATTTCTCTTTCTGATCTTTCGTTGTTAGTGTATAGGAATGCAAGAGATTTCTGTGCAATTTATTTTGTATCCTGCAACTTTACCAAATTCATTGATTAGCTCTAGTAGTTTTCTGGTGGCATCTTCAAGATTTTCTATGTGGAGTATCATGTTATCTGCAAACAGTGACAATTTTACTTCTTTTTTTCCAGTTTGGACTCCTTTTATTTATTTTGCTTCTCTTATTGCTGTGGCTAGGACTTCCAAAACTATGTTGAATAATAGTGACAAGAGTGGACATGCTTGTCTTGTTCCTGATCTTAGAGGAAATGCTTTCAGTTTTCACCATTGAGAATGATGTTTGCTGTGGGTTTGTCATATATGACCTTTATTATGTTGAGGTAGGTTCCCTCCATTCCTACCTTCTGGAGAGTTTTTATCATATATGGGTGTTGAATTTTGTCAAGCACTTTTTCTGCATCTATTGAGGTGATCATATGGTTTTTATTCCCCAATTTGTTAATATGGTTTATCACATTGATTGATTTGTGTATATTAAAGAATCCTTGCATCCCTGGGATATATCCCACTTGATCATGGTTTATGATCCTTTTAATGTGTTGTTGGATTCTGTTTGCTAGTATTTTGTTGATTCCATTTATGTGAACTTTCCAGAATAGGCAAATCCACGGAGGTAGAAAGTAGATTAGTGGTTGCCCGAGGTTGGGACAGGGATGGGGAGTGGCTGCTAATAGGTATGAGGTTCCTTTCTGGGGTAATGAAAATGTTCTACGATTGTGGTGCCAGTTGCAGAACTCTAAATAATTTGGGTTGGCCAAAAAGTTCGTTAGGGTTTTTCCATAACATCTTATACTAAAAACCATTGAGTTGTACATTCTAAATGGGTGAATTTTATGGTATGTAAACTATACTTCCATAAAGGTGTTTTAAAAAACTTATAAGAACTAGAAGTACTGTTACAATCCTCAGATTTACTAGAACTGCTTTTTTTAAAGTATAGTTGATTTACAGTGTTGTGTTAATTTCTGCTGTACAGCAAAGTGATTCAGTTATATATACATTTTTTAAAATATTATTTTCCATTATGGTTTATCACAGGATACTGAATATGGTTCCCTGTGCTATACAGTAGGACCTTGTTTTTTATCTATTCCATATATAATAGCTTACATCTGCTACCCCCAGCCTCCCACTCCATCCCTCCCACAACCCCCTCCCACTGGTAACCACAAGTCCATTCTCTCGGTCTGTGAGTCTGTTTCTGTTTTGTAGATAGGTTCATTTGTGTCATATTTTAGATTCCACATATAAGTGATATCATATGGTAGTAGTCTTTCTCTCTGACTTACTTTACTTAATATGATAATCTCTAGTTGCATCCATGTTGCTGCAGATGGCACTATTTTATTTTTTTTATGGCTGAGTAGTACTCCATTGTGTATATGTACCGCATCTTCTTTGTCCATTCTTCTGTCAATGGAGACTTAGGTTGTTTCCATGTCTTGGCTACTGTGAATAGTGCTGCTGTGAACATTGGGTTTCATGTATCTTTTTGGATTAGAGTTTTGTCTGGATATATGCCCAGGAGTGGGATTGCTGGATTGTACAGTAATTCTATTTTTAGTTTTCTGAGGAACCTCCATACTGTTTTCCATAGTGACTGTACCAACTTACATTCCCACCAACAGTGTAAGAGGGTAGAACTGCATTTTTTTTTTTTAATTTTTCACCCTTAACTCATGAGAAAAGGCTCTGATATTGAGTGTCTTTCCACCCCTCCGTCTCCCATAAAAAAAAACGCCACTTCCAAGACTGAGGTGGAAGAAATGAAGATTAGGTCAGGTCTTCTAAACTTTCTACATCTGCTCTCCTGCCCAGTCATAATCATCTTCCTCCTACTGAGCCCTGAAACCCTAGAGAGTCCTGAATTAGTCAAAGAAAATTAAAATATTTTCTCTCTAATGTTTTCTAAGCCTCCCCCCAACCCCAAAAAGTCTGTGAACAGAAAGATTGAAATAAATTTTCTTCTTAGTCCAAGCTAAGCAGAACGACTAAAACAGCAACAATAAGACCAACCCATTCCCTAAGAATTCTAGCTATGTGGAGTTTTTTCTGTAGTTGCGGCAGCATCTTTTAGGCAGACGTTGGCTGCAGCTTGAGGAATTTAGGTTACACAAAAGTCATTTTCTTAGGAACATTGTTGAACAATGGGCTATTGAGCAAACATGTAAGTTTTCCATCTATGGACATCTTTTTGTTTGTTTGTTTGTTTCTTTAAAGATTTTCATCTGTGAACTCCAAACTGCAGTGGGTTTCGTCTTCTCATAAAGTAAGAGAGCAAACGCATTTTCTTATAATCCCCCTTCATTCCTATTACCTATAATATTTCATGGTTTCCCTTCAGCTCTATCAGGCCTTGGGATCTCTCCTCTGTTTCACTGTTGTTCATTTTTAAGCTTAATAACCACCTCATTCTATGCATCCTCTCTCTGAAAATTTCAGAGAACAGCCATGTAAGAGAAATGCACTCTGAATTTAGAACAGTACATTATGTGTATACTTTTATATTACTTTCCATTTGTGCTCTCCAATGGCACTGGCCGAGCTCAATGGCAAACTGAAATGACAGTGATGTTTTCCATTTGGAAAGGATGGCTTATTTAGCAGATATATAATAACATTTATTTTCTTTACCATTGAACATAGTTTGGTGTCTGCCTCCCAAACCAGTTCTAGGCATCAGCCCACCAAGTTTAAGTTATTTGTCATGACCAAGAAGATTATAACCTCAGCGCTTTTGTTTTGTTTTGTTTTGTTTTAAGCCTTCTCTTAACCCTGAAGAACTGATAACCTATCAGAAAAGCTCCATCTTTAAGATTCGCAAGACTACTATTTTTAGTACCAATTACAGTCCCTAGCAGAGAGTGATAATAACAGCTAATAATTATTGAACTTTTACAATGGCCCAGCCACTCTTTAAATATATAGAGATAGAGAGATAGAGATATAAATAATTAATTTACCAACAACAGCCCTATGAGATAGGTACTATTATTATCCCTATGTTACGGATGAGGACATTGAGATACAGAGAGATTAAATAACTTGCCCAAGGTCACACGGCTGGTAAGTGGCAGAACTGGGATTTAAACCCAAGACTCTAGCACCCAAGCCACTAGACTATGTTGCCTGGTAGCAGGAGCTTAATAAACCTCTTTGAGTAAACAAGGAGAGAATATAGAGCAACAAAAGAAATCTACGACAGCAAAATTCCATCTGTTCACCTCCACCCATCTTTTCCAGGCATATGCCCTCCAGGAAGCCTCCCCAGATTACTAGAACAGAAAGGACATTGTTCTGTTGTCCCTCCTCCCAGCTCTTTTACCTCCTTCCTAGTCGTGGAAAGATCTTTACAGGGGATATGTTTATAGAGAAAAATATGTGCTTTGCAAAGCAAGCCAGTTCCCAGGAACCCAGATATCAGCAAACGCACAAAGTAAATCTATTCTTTGACCCATTATCATTGTAAGAATAAAACAGGATTCTGGTACAGCAGAATATGGAGAGCAAAAATTCTGCAGAAACCCAGAGTTGTGACACTGGGTTTTAACCTTATCTATCCCCAGCATTTACAAGAGACCAAGACGGCACGGTTAAAATTGGATTTTATTGACTCATTTGGAGCCCTCTCTTTGGTTCCTTGCTAATGAATCAGACAAATTAACCGGGCTGCTCTTTCTCAGTTTCCAAACCAGAAGTCAAGATTTCTGGTCAGAAGCCCCTGGCACATCTAAAACTGTAGCAGTGGCAACACTCTTTGTGCACTGAACACATTGTAGCTGCCTTGGTCATATATTCAGAAGTGGCAGTTAGACATATGACAGCTGAAGGTCCTGACAGAATGGCCTGACCAACACTTTAAAAAAGCGAAGAGGGGGACTTCCCTGGAGGCCCAGTGGTTAAGACTCCACGCTTCCACTGCAGGGTACATGGGTTCGATCCCTGGTTGGGGAACTAAGATCCAACATGCCATGCAGACCGGCCAAAAAAATAAATAAATAAAAATAAAAAATAAGAGACATGAGAGAGATGAGATCTCTCTCTCTCTCTCCAAACCTGGGGATGTAGTAAGAAGTTGTTCATCTACAAGCCAGGAAGAGGTCCCTCACCAGGAACCAGATCACTCAGCACCTGGATCATAGACTTCCCAGCCTCCAGAACTGTGAGAAATAAGTTTGTAAAAAATAAATAAATAAATAGGAGTTAAACCGAGGTAACTGAGATCACGTGGGAAGAACAAAAGCCCAACAACCTAGCCTCACCCGTTGGGAAATTTCAACTAAGGCTGGTTTTCAGCCACATCCTGAAGGGCATGAGTATGCTGCGTTATATACATTAGCTCGTTTAATCCTCCCAACAGTCCTACGTGATTATCCTATTATCCTCGGTAAAGAGAAGGAAAGTAGAGCAAGGTTTGAACCCAAGTCTTTCAAGCTCTAAAACCCTTCCTCTAACCATTACAAGTCTCATAACTCAACGTACATCTAAGCATGAAGAAATAACCTTTGCGGTAAATACCTTTCTGGAACCAATTTGACTCATTTCAGTAACCTTCCCGGTAGAACTTTATAGACAATGGAAACCCATTGACCTAAACATATTTCTCTCAAGAGCCTGATTTTCCCCTAGTCTGCCCTTTGGGGGTAAGGTATTATCTCTAGAACACCCCAGTTAAATAGAGGTAGGAGATAATAAGTTATAGGTAATAACAAATTTAAATATAGGTGATGATAAATTATTTAACATTCTTGTGGTCTTGTTATTTTATTACAACTCTTCTGTCATATTACACTTGGGTAATAAAATTTGGTTGTTGGTGTTCCAATGTTGTATAATACATCAGGTTTCAAAATCTTTTCAGCAGCATTATTTCATCTGATCATTTTGTGAGGTAGGCAGATAGGAGACTATTATTCCAGTTTTACAGAATGAAAACTGAGGCTTTGTATTTGGATGTGGCACAATGGCTAAGCAGTTGAGTGGGCACTGGAACCCACCCATGTTTAACTCCCAAATCAGTGCTCTACAGTTATCATTATTCCACACAGCTTCTCATAAAATCCACTCATACACACTTTCACACAGACATTAATTGGGTTGTCCAGTTATCTGTCTCTCATATAGCTTTCAGAAATTCAGTCCATGTCAGTGTTAATGGGCAAATAATGAAAAGATCCAGTATATTGGATACCACAGTGCAATCCAAACAAAGAAAAACATTGCAAGTAAGGATACTCATGGCAATGTGTTAAAGGAAAAGTTTAGAAAATAATCCATCAACGAGAAAACAGATGAATAGTGGGGTAGTCATACAATGGAATACTACACAGCAGTGAAATAAATAACCACTAGCTAAATTCAACAGCGTGAGTGAATCACAAAAACCGAAAGATGCCTGTTGCAGAAGGATACCTATAACACTTATATAAACTATAAAAACACAGAATAATACTATAAGTTTGCATATGTGTGTAGTGAAAGTATTAAGAAATGTGTGGAAATAGTAACCAAATTGAGACTACTAGCTGCCTCCAAAGAGCAGAATGTGATCAGGGAGTGGTAAGCAGGGATGTAAACTTGCATATGTAATGGATACCTGGGGGTTGTGATGTTTTTCTTTACACATTTGTGTATGTCTTAAATATTTTATAATACCTTTTTCAAAAAGAAAAGTGAAGAAGGCAATCATTCATTCTGCAAACATTGACTGAGGGCAGGTACCATGTCAGGCATGGTGCTGGGTACTGGAGTACGTGGTGACAAGGTAGACGCTGCACCTGCTGTCACAGACCCTCTCATCTAGCAGAGAAGATAGAAGAAGCAGGTGTCGTGCTAGGCAGCACAGGGGGCTATGGAAGTTTGTGACACAGAGACCAAATATAATTCAGATGACCTAGGAAAGCTTCCAAGAGAAAATGAAACTTAAGCCAAGACTGAAGAATGAAAAGATTTAGTTATTAGGAAAGGGAAGAACAGCCCAGATTAATTGTATTCCAAATGTCCATGTCTAAAACTAACGTTGGAGCAAGCAAGGGAGAAAGAAGCATGAGATAAGGCTGGATAATGAGGAAGAAGCCAGACCATGCAGGACCTCCCATTCATTCCTTGCTGCCATTTCAACTTTTTTTTTTTAATTGAAGTATAGTTGATTTACAATGTTGTGTTAGTTCAGGTGTACAGCAAAATGATTCAGCTATATATATATATTCTTTTTCAGATTCTTTTCCCTTATACAGTATTACAAAACATTGAGTACAGTTCCCTGAGCTCTACAGTAGGTCCTTGTTAGTTATCTATTTTATATATAGTAGTGTGTATATGTTAATTCCAAACTCCTAATTTTTCCCTACCCCCCCATTTCCCTTGGGTAATCATAAGTTTGTTTTCTATGTTTGTGAGTCTGTTTCTGTTTTGTAAATAAGTTCATTTGTATCCTTTTTTTAGATTCCACATATAAGTGATAGCATATAATGTTTGTCTTTCTCTTTCTGACTTACTTCACTTAGTATGATAATCTCTAGGTCCATCCATGTTGCTGCAAATGGCATTATTTCATTCTTTTTTATGGCTGAGGAGTACTCCATTGCATATATGTACCACATCTTCTTTATCCATTCATCTGTCGATAGATACTTAGGTTGCTTCCATGTCTTGGCTATTATGAACAGTGCTGCTATGAACATAGGGGTGCATGCATCTTTTGAATTATGGTTTTCTCTGGATATATGCCCAGGAGTGGAATTGCAAGATCATATGGTAGCTCTATTTTTAGTTTCTTAAGGAATATCCATACTGTTCTCCACAGTGCTGCCATTTCAACTTGACGGAGCCTGGTATGGGGCTACATGCTGACAAGTACAGAACTGGGGGGGAAGGGTGGGGAGGGAAGCAGAATATCCTAAACGCTTCAGTGACTTCACTCTCTTGCTAGATCCAGACTTGTTCCCATATTCTCTCCTAATACAGAAGTAATTTCAGCAATTAAGGCAGGGTGCAAAAGACAGGGAGACAGAAAATGTATGTACGCCAGCTAAGGCTTTCCCTCCCCTTCCTATGAAGGAATGGCTCTGGCACATTTCCACATTGAAAGGTGTTTTACCGTTTGTCATAGGCAAGTTACACAACTCAGTTAGTGATTAAATTACCAACAAAGCTGCTATTTGAGGAGGAAAGGTTCAAGGTTGTTTCTTCCTCCTGTGCTTTGGTTTAAAGGGAATTGAATTAATTCTTTCTTAATCTCCTTGGTTAGAAGAAAGGAACATAAAAAATCATGTCTGGTCTCCCGTTGGTGGTGTAAAAAGCAGCATTCAAGCTCATTCATCAACTGCTAGGGTCCCTGTGTCTAACCTTGGTCCCATGTTTAGATTTATAAACTGTGAGATCATTGTCAGTTTCATTTATCTCTGTTATTAATTTTACTGGGCCTCCTTCAAATGACATTATATCTTCTTATCTAATTCAAACAAACGTCTTACTCATGGCTAGAAGGTAGATGGTGAAATCTCATGGTTAACTCAATAATTGAGATAATCTCATTGTTTTGTTTTCCTAATAGAATCTTGAATGCATTTCTCATGCTTGGGACTCCACACAGTTGCACCAAACTTTTCTTAAAACTGCTGCTCTTGAGCATTCTCTGTGTCTCAATGTTTCCATGAGGTTGGAACATTCTTGCCCTATTCTTCAACTAGCACTTATCTTGGTCTATTTATCTTATACGGAATAATAACTCAATTTGGCATTTTTGTTTGTTTACATTTATTGCGATTAAATATACTGATGTTGTATTAGCTAAAGGAACAGGCTTTAGGGTAAGTCCTACATTTGAATCCCAGCTCTGTGACCCCATGGTCACTTAACCTCAGTTTCCTCATCTGTAAAATGGGAACAATAATAGCTAAGTCATAAGGGTGTGGTGGAAATTACATGAGATTATTTTCAGTGCTTTGCCTGGGCTGAAACCATTCAGATTTTAGCAAAATAGATTAAGATACTGTGCTCTGTATTTAGATTGACTAGAAATACAGTTTATCATTTAGAGATTTGAACCTTTGAATTGTGACTTGTGAAAGGGATTTTCTCTGCTTTATACCATCCCGTACTTAGGGCATCTGTATCTGAATCATTAGTGTTTCCTGGATCATGTAAACAAACCAGCCTTTAAGGTCACTTTGATTTGGTTCCATTTTCCTGGTGACTTTCCTAGCTGTCAGAGGTGGGCCCCTTGGTCTGGGGGAAGCAGTAGACTGTCCTTTAACACTTTCTTCAGGTGACTGTCCCAAAACAGAGCATTCCAGATTCCCAATCACAGCAGCCAGTGATGCCTGGTAACCAGGAACAACAGCTTGCAGTCAAGATAATGGAATGGGATTATCATCCACAATCAGCCTGCAGCAATCATCGCTGCCACCCCAAGCCCCATGCACTTTGTTACATTTGGGGCTTTATACCTACTCTAATCTCTGCCTGGAACAATCTTCCCTACACTCCTTCTTCATCAGATTAATTTCTATTCATTTATCAAGTCTCAGCTTGTATGTCACCTTCTCCAAGAAACCTCTGCCTCCACAGGCTGGGAATCTCTATTATGCACCCGCCATGACATTCTCTGGTTACCCCTATTATGTGTGAGCAGTTCTCATTTTGTGTAGTTCTGGTATGCATGAACTTCAATTACCGCTATTTAGTTATATAATATCAGCCCTCCAACAACACAGTTCAAACTTCAGTTACCACGGTATGTGAACGGTGAGTAATTGTATAAACTTCACTGCTGGCTTTTCAGTCCACAAATCACTTGGTGAAGAACAGATTCACATCATGATCACTAACAAATTATGTCACTTTTTCAAAATTCTATTGGTGAGTGGTCACTGCACTTTTGTTACTCATTTCACACAAAGGCAGCAAAGGGAGTAGTTGTGTTGCCTCCTTGTCTCCCAGTGATAAACCCATGTGACATTTTATAAATATGGATAATTGAAAGAGGGAATTAGCCAGAAAAGATTGAAGTACAGCAAAGAAATGAAGAGTGATTACCTTGGAAGTCAAACTTAAATCAAATGTACATGGAGTTATAGAAGAAAGAGCTGACCATGGAATGTTGACATCTTTCCCATTGGACGTGGTCTAGATATGCAGCCAGAGGAACTTGGTGAAGGCAAATTTATTAACATAAATGAGCAAAGTGGTCATGACAAAAAGGATGATTGATGTCCCAGAAGAAGTGATCCTGGCAAACCATTTCACATTGAAGGAACTCTCCGAGATACTTCACGTTGACGTAGAAAGAGCAAAGGGTAAAATGTTAGAAGCTGATCCAAATTTTAAAAGGAGTATGATCATTTCCCAAGACATAGAAAGTACGTTTGTTCCGTGTTGTTATATGATGAAAAGAGAAGGGAAACACTGTTCAAATGACTCTGGATACGTTTTTTATACTAATTCTCAATGTTCTAATGTTTTAAATTACAGAGTACTAAATAAATAATGGTCTTACTATTTTTTTCATTTCCCTGTACATTTATAAGCAACAATAAGAGAGTTTTTAAAGGTCCTGGAAAAATCATACTTCTCCCATTGATTACGATCGATGATCACTTTGCCAGTTTGTTTGCAGGGTAATTTTTATGGTCCTGCGCTACTGTGCAAAGTGAGAACTGCTGCATTGTACTTAGTTGCTACATACACTCACACAGATACAATTTTGAGTCTGGATGAGTGAGGGAATGAATGAATGAATGAATGAATCCTACGTGGGCCTCCCCTATATAAACACTAAGAATGAAAGAGGATATTCCCTTCCTCCCTCGCCAGTGTGATTTGACATTTCCTCTCCATCTGAATGCATGGCCCATATTCCAAGGAGTAGATCTGCTTTGTGCTCAAATTAATTCTGCAGCCCTGATAATGGCCCTGAAGCTGGGGGTAAGTGCCTCAACCAGCAGGTCAGTGCAGCCACTTGTGAGGCCCCACCAGGCCCAGGTCCAGCCCCAGCCGGTCACAGTCACAACCATCACTGTCTCAATCTGGAGCCGGGTTTGTGATTCAGATACTCCCAATCTTAGACCACGGTCATGGGGCCTAGGGATATCTAAATAAATGAAATTTTCTGTTCTAATATAAACTTCAGTCTGGCCAATAGCTTTTACACCCTCTCCTCCCACATCTTTACTAAAATTGTTCATAAATATCCAGATTTCATATTCATTTTTTCGTGCTGAGGAGTAGTCAAGTGGCCAATATGACAACATTGGCATGACAGCCCTTCAAATCCATGAATGTAATCCCAAGATAATGGAAAACCTAACTCTTCTGGTATTTTTTAGAACTTTTATCGTGATGAATGTGTTGGAAATGAGACTGGGAAGAGAAGGACTCTGAAAGGGGCAACCTTCCCACAGGTTTTGGATGTCAGATAGGTCTGTCATTAAGACAGTTTCAGAAAATACCACAAACAAACTTATGTGTCTTTTCCTCCTGGGATTCTTCTCTGAGGATGTTTGAAAAGTTGAATAAGCTCTTTCCAAAGGCCCTTAATAATTCCTTACTCCTTGGCTGTATTGAAATTTTCTTCCAAATATGTTGTGGGTGTTTGGGAGCTTCACTCCTCCCTCTATTTATTTGGCAAACATTTATTGAACACACACTCTGTCCCCAGCTCTGCACTCAGCACTGGAATCAACGCTGAGCAGTCAGACATGCCCTTCTGGGACTTACAGACTGATGGCAGAAACAGACACTGAACAGACGAACAAATAAAAAGATTTGGAATTAGACTCATGCCACGTGCCGTGAAGGGAGCAAACAGAGTGAAGGGAGGACAGCAGGAAAGACCTTACAGAGAAGATGGTCAGGGAAGAGCTCTGAGAAGGCGAGACCTGAAATAGGAGGATCTGAGGAAAGACATTTCCTCACAGAGGGGGCAGCAAGCGTGGGAAATGCTCAAGGAAACGTAAGCGAGGAAACTGAAAATCATGTGCGTAATTGTGCAGAATGGAAGCCGTTTAAGGCCAGAGTAGCTGGTGTGACCCTCTGGAGCTGCCTTTGGCCATGGTGAACCTGGCACGCCCTCCGCAGCCTGATTCTCTCAGCCTGAAGGCGGGTCCACCAAGGAGACTTCCATGGGGAGCCTGGACTTCCCCCCACCCCATCTGTTTCCTGTTTGCAGCAGACCTGTCCTAAGACTCTGGCTCAGAGGCACCCTCCAAGCGTGCTTCTCTGAAACTTGCTGACCTTGACTTGGGAATCACACTAAAGGTTCTTAGTTCCAGGTTAATCTTTCCCCAAGTGCTTTCTCTTTGAACAACTTAAAGGACAGCCGTTTTCGTCATCATTCCCCGCTGCCTACAAGCAGGAGGCTGAACAGTCTTGCCGGCACGAACACCAGGAGGGCAAGGGGACCCTCCTGAAGGGGTCTTCCTGAGGTTATGGGAGGGGACAGTGGCCCTGGGCCAGCTACACACAGGAGGGAACCTTGCTGGGTTAGGGGCACAGAGAGTCAGCCAGTCTGTTTCCCTGTCCTTTTTGCTTCAGGATTTCAAAAGCAGCACAGCCTACGTGGTTGAAGCTCATGATAGCACATAATTGAGAAAGCCTGTGATTTGAACTAAGCCAGGAAACTACTTGCCACAGGTCATCATGTCATACAATAAAAACCATAACTATATGTAAAACAATTTTTAGATAACCCATTATAGGACTCTTTTGGCTGTTTCATTCCAGCTATTTACAGGGACTTCATGACACATATATCTGTTATGACAAGGTTTGGGGGAAATGGGATAACAGAGAAGCTGATATATCTTCTCTCTGAGATCCTCAACTTCTTTATTAATTAAGAAGGAATAAATACCACTATTGACCTCACAGAACTGTTGAGAGGACTAAATAAGCTGATGTGTGTCAGGCACATGGCCCAGGCCGAGTCATAAGGCTCATAAACGGTCACTATTATCATCATATTATGATGCAACACTATTTCTCTTTAAAAAAAAATCCATAACTCAGACTTTCTACCCCTAGGACAAACTCTTCCATCAGTGAGAGCCAAGCAAGTGTTTATTCTGTGTGCAGGGGGATTATTTTTAGAATTTTTTTAGATTTCTCAGTTTTCTTAAGAATTTAGAAATTGTAGTTGGAACCTTATTCTGTGGATGGCACAGTTGAGTCCCACAGAGGACAATTCTGAAGCCACATGGAGTCCAGCAAGTTGCTGGTAAAAATAGTAAATCCATAACTGTCGTCTTGGCTTCATTAGAACTAGTGACATATGGTCTACGCTATATTTATTCTACTTCCTGGGCAAGAGACACTTTGATACTCATTGCAATATAAAATAGTTACAATCTATATATAAAGGGCCTAATCTTAATCATTGTGATTTTTGATACCAGTAAAAAAAAAAAAAGAAGAAGAAATCTGTGTATTATGGTTCTTAATGTATTTCTCAAGTGCTAACCATGTACCAGCCACTGTGCTCAGTATTCTATATGAGTTGCCTTATGTACTGCTCTACCTATAAGTTAGATACCATGCCTATGCCCGTTTTACAGATGAGAACACAGAGGATTGCAGCTATGAGGTATGTGGCCCAATGTTACCCACCTGGACAAACCCCCATCTATGTCATCTTCACCGTGCTCTCTGTGGGACAAACCTGTACCTCCTGTCCAGGCTAACTGTGATGGGTAAGAGCACAGACTCCTGGGCAGGTCACATCACCTCTTTGTGCCTCAGTTTCCTCCTTGGCCACACAGGGACAATAATCCCATTTGCCTCGGTCAGCTGCTGTGAGAATTAAATGAGATGATGCATGTAAAGGACTTAACCTGGAGCAACCAGTCTCACCCTTTAAGAACCCAACCTACCCCTTCTGGAATATCACACTTTACTTGATTGGAAAGAATTTCTCCGGATTGTTTGGCCTGACAGTCCGTTGTTCCCAGCCAAGTTCATGTTATGTAACTAGCTCCACCCCCCTGTTTTGGTTTCCTCAGATGGAAGGTTAATTTTTTATAGTCATTACAACTTCCTTAATCAGTGCCATTTAATTCCCAGTCTAAGAAATATACGTAGTCCTGTGATTCTGTTGATTTCTGGACTAAAAGATTTAACAGATCTCTGGTGTCACATGCTTCTCTGTTCCCAGCTTTCCTCTTCATAGAAATGAAATCTTAAGGATACCCATCAGGACAGCTCTGAATATATATGTATTCTTTTTTTTAAACATATTTATTGGAGCTTAACTGCTTTACAATGGTGTGTTAGTTTCTGCTTTATAACAAAGTGAATCAGCTATACATATACATATATCCCCATATCTCCTCCCTCTTGCATCTCCCTCCCACCCTCCCTATCCCACCCCTCTAGGTGGTCACAAAGCACCAAGCTGATCTCCCTGTGCTATGCGGCTGCTTCCCACTAGCTATCTATTTTATATTTGGTAGTGTATATATGTCCATGCCACTCTCTCACTTCGTCCCAGCTTACCCTTCCCCTTCCCCGTGTCCTCAAGACCATTCTCTACATCTGCATCTTTATTCCTGTCCTGCCCCTAGGTTCATCAGAACCATTTTTTTTTTTAGATTCCATATATATGCATTAGCATACGGTATTTGTTTTTCTCTTTCTGACTTACTTCACTCAGTATGACAGACTCTAGGTCCATCCACCTCACTACAAATAACTCAATTTCGTTTCTTTTTATGGCTGAGTAATATTCCATTGTGTATATGTGCCACATCTTCTTTATCATTCATCTGTCAATGGACACTTAGGTTGCTTCCATCCTGGCTATTGTAAATATAGCTACAATGAACATTGTGGTACGTGACTCTTTTTGAATTATGGTTTTCTGAGGGTATATGCCCAGTAGTGGGATTGCTGGGTCGTATGGTAGTTCTATTTTTAGTTTTTTAAGGAACCTCCATACTGTTCTCCATAGTGGCTGTATCAATTTACATTCCCACAAACAGTGCAAGAGCGTTCCCTTTTCTCCACACCCTCTCCAGCATTTATTGTTTGTAGATTTTTTGACGATGGCCATTCTGACTGGTGTGAGGTGATACCTCATTGTAGTTTTGATTTGCATTTCTCTAATGATTAGTGATGTTGAGCATCCTTTCATGTGTTTGTTGGCAATCTGTATATCTTCTTTTGAGAAATGTCTATTTAGGTCTTCTGCCCATTTTTGGATTGGGTTGTTTGTTTTTTTGATATTGAGCTGCATGAGCTGCTTGTATATTTTGGAGATTAATCCTTTGTCAGTTGCTTCATTTGCAAATACTTTCTCCCATTCTGAGGGCTGTCCTTTTGTCTTGTTTATGATTTCCTTTGCTGTGCAAAAGCTTTTAAGTTTCATTAGGTCCCATTTTTTTATTTTTGTTTTTATTTCCATTTCTCTAGGAGGTGGGTCAAAAAGGATCTTGCTGTGATTGATGTCATAGAGTGTTCTGCCTATGTTTTCCTCTAAGAATTTTATAGTGTCTGGCCTTACATTTAGGTCTTTAATCCATTTTGAGTTTATTTTTGTGTATGGTATGAGGGAGTGTTCTAATTTCATTCTTTTACATGTAGCTATCCAGTTTTCCCAGCATCACTTATTGAAGAGACTGTCTTTTCTCCATTGTATATTCTTACCTCCTTTATCAAAGATAAGGTGACCATATGTGCATGGGTTTATCTCTGGGCTTTCTATCCTGTTGCATTGATATATATTTCTGTTTTTGTGCCAGTACCATACTATCTTGATTACTGTAGCTTTGTAGTAGAGTCTAAAGTCCAGGAGCCTGATTCCTCCAGCTCCGTGTTTCTTTCTCAAGATTCCTTTGGCTATTTGGGGTCTTTTGTGTTTCCATACAAATTGCGAAATTTTTTGTTCCATTTCTGTGAAAAATGTCATTGATAGTTTGATAGGGATTGCGTTGAATCTTGATTGCTTTGAATCTTGGAATGTTGATTCTTCCAATCCAAGAACATGGTATATCTCTCCATCTGTTTGTATCATCTTTAATTTCTTTCATCAGTGTCTTATAGTTTTCTGCATTCACGTCTTTTGTCTCCTTAGGTAGATTTATTCCTAGGTATTTTATTCTTTTTGTTGCAATGGTAAATAAGAGTGTTTCCTTAATTTCTCTCTTAGATTTTTCATCATTAGTATATAGGAGTGCAAGAGATTTCTGTGCATTAATTTTGTACAAATTGACTTTTTAAATATTGTTGGGGAACAGGCTGTGGGAAATATTCATAGACTAGATGAGAGAGAATTGGAACTTGTGTATTCTCTCCCTCTCGTTCTCTTCCTCTCTCTTCTTTTTTTTAATTTATTTTTTTATTTTAATTTATTTATTTTGTTGATGTATAGTTGATTTACAATGTCACATTAGCTTCAGGCGTACAGCACAGTGATTCAGTAGTGTGTTTGTTTATATATATATATATATATATATATATATATATATATATATACGTATATATATATATATATACGTATATATATATATATATACATATATATATATATATATATATATACATGTATTTTCTTTTCCTTTATATATAGGTTATTACAAAATATCAAGTATAGTTCCCTGTGCTATACAGTAGGTCCTTGTTGTTAATTTTGTATATAGTAGTATGTATGTGTTAATCCCAACCTCCTAATTTATCCCTCCCCTGCTTTTCCCTTTGGTATCTTCCTCTCTTTTGACGGCTGTCCAGCTAGAAGTACCAAAGTGCCACTCACATCAGGGTCCACTAGGTCTACCTACCACACGGAAAACAAATACCTGGATAGTCAGGCAAAGATTTAGGCTTTTTTTTTAATTAAAAAAAATTGTTGTGCTGTTTAACACAGCTCACTGAGCACTTCCCTTTGCATGTGTAGACACAACCCTTTTTAAATCTGTATTAAAAAATAGAACTGGCAATGGCTTTTGCTCCCACTCAAGCTTGCCAAAAAGGTTGGAAGTGAGCATGCTTCTTCCTGCCTCTCTTGGCTGTGTTCTCCCTTAAAAGTTGGTGGAAACAGAAGCCTTCTCTTCCATAACTTTCCCTTGAGCAATAAGTGGACTAAGGGGTGGGGTCCAGGAGAAGGGCCCCCACCTTTCATAATCAAGGAGTTGGTGACGTAGAAATATCAGGTGCTGGCAACAAAATTTTGGAACTTCTGATCAAGTGCCCATGTTGTTGTTTAATCCTTAATCATCCCTCTTGGCATACTTCCCATTGCTACTGCTTGTTTAAAATTGGAAGGGACTAATTGCCTCAATCTGTATTTTCTGTAAAGCTATGCTCAATGCAAACCCCACAGGGACTCCTTGCATGATCATCCTGACCTAATAGGCTGTTTTATTTGCTTCCAAACAGTCTCTTCTATCTTCCCCTTACATTCTAAAATTTTCTTAGTCCCAAGTGACAGTCAGCAGTATGGGAGATATTTAAATGTTTCCTGCAGAGAAAAAAGATGTTAGCTGAATTCCATACCCATCTCTCTGAATGGGTTTAACTATCAATGGAGTTTGCTGCCATGCACAGGGGTCTTTATGGAAATTACCTTAACTACTTTGTTTTTCCTCAAGACTGTTTCAGAGACAAAGAATAATCATTATTCTTCAAATCTTCTACACCAAAAAAAATGTCAGATTGTTTCAGCTAATTAAAATTGAAATTTGAGGGTTCTTGTAATCTAAAACATGTCATTCAAATGTAGGCTTTCTCAGGCGAAAAAGTTCATTGTACTCCTCAGGAATGAAAGTCCAAGATTCACCCAAGTTATTGCATAAACTTTTGGTTTATACTCACAGCTAATCGCATGCACAAGCCAAGAAGGCCAACCCCTAGGTGCTGTCCCTGTGTTGCCAGAGAGGCCCTAAAATCTCTCTCCCTCTAATGCGTGAATTCTACCTTTTGTGAAAACTGCCCTAAAATCCCTAATAACCACAGGAGGGAAAATGTAATCAATCCCTAATAACTTGCAGTCAATTTGTTAAATCTTTCCCTACCTTGGAATTATAAGTGTTTTCTTCCCATTGCTTTCCTTTTGTAGATATGCCTATAGGTAGATACAGAAAGAGAATGAGTGTATATTACTTAGGAAAAAAAAAAATGTTAATTTCTTACTCCATGGTAAGAGATGTGGTAGCACACAGTTGCTTCAAGTGAGGAAGGAAGGAGAATGTTAGGTTGAATGTGGAGAGACAAAAACAGGAGACAGAGATAAAGGCATGGGGTACCTAAACCACAGTGGTGTTGGACCAGGCTGGACATGCTCACCAGGCTGGGTCAGGTAAGGTGTGAGCACAAAATAAGAGAGGCACACCAGTCTCTGCAGATGGCATTTTCCATTCCCATCTCTGATTACCTGTGCATACCAGCTCTATAAGATTAACATGTCCCTAAAATAATATTTGGTCTCTGAGTCTCACTTCATATTTTATTGCAGTGAATTCTAAAAAATCAGAGCCAGTTTCCAACGCTGAAAGCATTCCACAGAAATAATGTAAATAGTCCAGCTTCAATCAGGTATCCATCCCTGAGCCAAACAACTAGGACCAAGAATGCAAGCATGGGTGCATGGACCCGACCCGAGCAGACTGAAGAGATGCTCTCAGAGGAAAGAAGGGTTAAAGGAATTCTGTGACTTGTGTGACCTCAGGGAAAGTGATTTCACCTCTGTGAGCCTCTGTTTATCAGTAAAATAGATTATACCTCCTACTGTAAGGATCACTACTCTGTAAACCTTAAATTGCTAGTCAAGGATTTTGGGACCTGAGTTGACTGTAAGTTTAAGATGAATCACGAGTCTTATGAGGCTGCCAAAAAAGCAAGCATGATCTTGGATCATAATAATATAAGTATATGCATTAAAATGAGAGCGATGACAACCTTCTTCTATTGGATAAAAATCTGATTCCTGTGGAGTAGAGTCTTGAGTTTGAGGTACCTCACTAAAAGAGATATTGGCAAACTGAGACAGGATATGGCAGAATTTAATAATATCAATACTTCTTTACAGCATACCTTCATGTAAGTTAGAAAAGCTTTAAAAAACTCCAATCCACAGGGTCTTAAACAGTTAGAAATGTATTTATTTATTTATTTTTACATAGGAAAGTGTCTACAGAAGATTGTTTCTGGTGTCGGGTCATTGGTCCAATGATGTTAAGGCTAGCATCTCTGTGATGTGATTGACCTTTCCTCATGGTTGCAAGATGGCTGTCAGCGCTCCAGACATCTCATGCATGTTCAAAGCAGGGAAAAGTGGAGAAAGAGGGCTATTAGCTTGATCTGTCCACAGTATCAGAAAAGCAAAAGCTTTCTCTGAGAAAACTCAAAGAAGACATTTTCTTATATCTCATTCATTCGAACTGTGTCTCATGGTCACCTTTAATGC
The DNA here is from genome assembly GCF_965194805.1 of Balaenoptera borealis. NCBI lineage: Eukaryota > Metazoa > Chordata > Mammalia > Artiodactyla > Balaenopteridae > Balaenoptera > Balaenoptera borealis. The sequence continues at coordinate 121,814,014 of NC_138867.1, read as the reverse complement.
AAGAGAGGCTGGGGAGGTATTTGCTAGAAGGTGACAAGGAAAAATGAGATCTACAATAGCTGTATTTCAGCCAAACACTACTATCTGCCACGATTGGCATTATTTCCTTTCCTTTTTTAAAAAAAAGAAACATTTCAGGTATATATAAAAGAGAGAGTCTGATTGGTCTAGCTTAGTCAGGTATCCACCCTGACCCATCAGCTATGGCTAAGATACAGACACAACTGCAAAAGTTTCATTACTATAAAAAGTGTTTGTAATGTGCACTCAAGCAAGAATACTCAGCTTAAAAAAAAAAAAAAAATTCACAAATCCAACTGAAGCCTCCTGTACACTTCTCAGTTGCATTTCCTTACCCTGACCCCATAACCAACCACTATCCTGAATTTGGGATCTATTATTCCCACACGTATTTTCACTATATATGGTTATTCTCATAATCTCACTTGGGCTGTTTTAAAATTTGCGCAAATACTGTAACTTAGCCCTCTTCAATTTCCTTTCTTAGCTAATTATAATTTTTGAGAATGATTCATGTTTATACATATGGTCTAGTTCATTCAGTTTCAACTGCTGTATAAAAAGCATTTGTTGAAAATAGTACAATTTGTTTATCCATTCCTTCATTGATAGACATTTAGTTTATTTATAATTCTTTGCTACTGTAAGAATGCTGCAGTGAATTTCTAGTACATGCCTATTTCTGCATACATGAAATTATTTCTCTGAGGCATATACCCAGAGGTGGAATTGCTGGGTCAAAAGTTCTCTGAACTTTTAATTTTACAAAATATTGCCAAACGGCTCTCCAAACTGATCTATCAGTTAGCCATCCAACACAGGGTATTATTGTTCTAATTGCTCCACGTTTTCACCAACTCTTGGTATTGTCAGGCTTCTCAGATTATGCCAATCTCATGAGTGTGAAATGGTGTGTTGTCTCTTTAATTTCCCTGATTACTAGCGAGATTGAGCATTATGTCAGATTTTTATTGGCCATTCAGCTTTCCCCTTCCTTTAATTTCCTGTTGATCTCATTCACCCATTTTCCCATGAATTCGTTTTCTTTTCCTTATCTTTCACATCTTTCTATGTCTCATTCCCCCCGCCAGACCATGAGCATCTCTAGTTGAGTCATGGCTTCCACCATTCATTCAATTAATATCCACTAGTGTATATGCCAGACACTGTGAAAGCACTGGGGATACAGATCCTTGCCCTGGAGATATTATTATGTCTTTACAGTTCTTAAAATCTGTCTGGCACATAAAGAGATTTGTTGAATGAATGAACAACCAATAAACACAATTCTAAGGAATCTGGGTGCTGTCCTCTGTGGTCTTGTGTGGACAAGTCCTCAAACTTACTCTATATTGCTCTAAAGGGAAGACTAATTTTAGACAGGTAAAAGCTACACGGAAAGACTTGGGCTCAAACATAACAAAAAACTTTCTAATAATCAGATATGTTCAAAGATAGGGTAGTGAATACCCCATCACTGGAGGTATTCAAGAACAGCCTGATTAACTACCGAGCAAACCCATTGTATAAGGAATAAAACATTAGATAAGGAGTTGGACTAGTAAGGTCTTTCTCTATTCCCGGAAATTTTATAAAATGCAGTGTATCATTTTAGTTCACTCAAGATCCCACTTTTTATTATTATTATTACTATTTTAATTTATTCTTGGCTGCATTGGGTCTTCATTGCTGCGCGCAGGCTTTCTCTAGTTGCGACGAGTGGGGGCTACTCTTCATTGCGGGCTTCTCTTGTTGCAGAGCATGGGCTCTAGGCGTGCAGGCTTCAGTAGTTGCAGCACGCAGGCTCAGTAGTTGCAGCATGCAGGCCCTAGAGCGCACAGGCTTCAGTAGTTGTGGCACATGGGCTCAGTAGTTGTGGTTCGCAGGTTCTAGGACGCATGGGCTTCAGTAGTTGTGGCATGTGGGCTCAAGAGCACAGGCTCAGTAGTTGTGGCACATGGGCTTAGTTGCTCCGGGGCAAGTGGGATCTTCCCAGACCAAGGATCAAACCCTAGTCCCCTGCACTGGGGACTCTTAACCACTGCACCACCAGGGAAGTCCCAAGATCCCACTTTTTAAAAAAAATCCCTCATGATTATGTGTAAAATTCATATCTGTCCATCTGATGATTTTCATATTCAAATGCTTGCGATTGCTCACCAAATGCCATAAATCTGACCCTTTCTTATGCCTGTGGTTAGTTTCATAAATCATTTCCCTTACGGCCTTTTCAATTTACATAACCCTTCACATTATGACAGAAAGGATTCAACCTTTTTTTCATGCAGATGACCTAATGTGTTACACCATAACGCTTGAGAAAAGTTGAAGAAAGATTTGCTTCCTATCCCAGCACTACTCTATGAGGAACAAAATTACTGCTCTGAATCCAGCCCTTCTATTACCATACATGCATCTGAAAACTTAGAAGTAAAGCTTGGAATTAGGCTCTCCATTGGTTTAAAAACACACACATTCTCCTAGAATCACAGATTTTAAAGCAGGAAGAGACCGTAAAATCCTTTATGTTTACTCAAGTCGGGCCTCTGGTATTGGGCGGCACTAAAGAATGAAAGAGCACTCCTCTTTTACCCTCTGAATATCTACCTTGTTTGCACATCGTAGATTGGTATATGGCCACTTAAGTGGTCAGTAAACATCTACTCGAGTGCCTGCTGGGAATGCGACGGTGTGTTGGAGTTAGGACCGGCAGGATGTGTGAGAGATAGAGTCTCTACTCTCCAGTAACTTGCAGTCTTAGTGGAGAGAGAGGTCACATGTGTACAGAGAACAAAGACAATATGACAGACATGAATGGAAGCCAGAGTCTGGTCCATAGTCAGCATCAGTAAGTGTGTCTGTAACAAGAGGGCCCAGGAGGGACCCCAGCGCTCTGGCTTCTGTGCCTGGACGGATGGTAAAGCCTTTCACTGAGAGAAGAAACACTGGAAAGGTGGAGACTGACAGCCGAGGAAGCGGGGAGCAGGGGAACGATCATGAATTTGTCTTGGCCATTCTGGGGATGAGGTATGGTTGAGAGTCCGAGAGCTGGATGCAAGAGTTTAGAGCTCGGAGGAAATATCTAGGATAGGATACAGATCTGTGAGTCATCTGTACACAGGTGAGAAATGAGAAGAGAGAGCCTAGGGCCATACTTAGAGAAACGCTGGATAGAAAAAGATGTATCCACAGAGGAGACAGAGGAAGGCAGGGGTGGGTATCACAGAGAAGAGGGAGCAAGAGAGGTCAGGGGAGTTGAATGCTGCTGAGATGCCAAGTAAATGAGGGCATGGAAGGAGTTACTGGCTTTAGTTTGAGGTGGTGAAGTCAGGGCTTGGGCTGATCCCGAGGAGCAGGGTGGGGATGGTACCCAGATGTGGAGAGGAGGAGGACAAGCATTCTGGGCCGGGGAACAGCACTACCTAAAACCCAAACAGCAGAGTAGCCCTTGGGGTACAATGTGTGTCACAGTGGAACTTTCCTGTTCAGTCACCTTCCGGAAGGGGACCCTGGAGAGGAAGCCTGGGCCAGGAGGGCCTTGGATGTCTGGCGAAGAACTGGAATCTTCCACTCCAACAAAAAAGACCCATCGTTGGTTTCTGAGCCCAGAAGTAACTATGTAAAGCCGTGACAGATGTTTGGTAGCTGTGGGAGGTACGATCCTTCTCAGTAACTGGGTGGGGGCACACTTCCGAAACACAAAATCAAGCTGAGATTCAGCAACGAAGGACAAAAACACTCTTTCGAGTGGGCAGATTTGTTGCGCCGTTCTGTGAGCTCACGGATGGGAAACTCTCCACCCTCAAAGGGAGGCCCGATTTAGAGGTGTTGTTATTATAGTAATAGCCACTGCCTCTCCCTCCAAGGAGAAGAGTAGAAAACCAGAGCTCCCGGCAGAAAGAAAGCAGGAAAACAGTAACTACTGTCCTTTTATAATTTCTGACTTGGTGAGTTACATAAGCATGGGCTGCACCACATCCAAGGTTCCCACAGCAGACCTTTCATCTCCTCTGCCTCCAGGACCTTGGCTAATTTGACTAGCATGAGGTCTCTGCTTGCTCTGGTAGACTCAAGGCCCTTAGGGCAGTTGGGAGCAGGGATCCACATCTGTGTGTTTTAGAAACAAAATGCTATGGTCCTGACCCTTCTTCCTCCTGCCTCCCGTTTCTAGCAGGGAAATAGAGGAGGGAAGCCAGCTAAAGGGCTTTGGAGTCCTGGCTGGGGGTTTGCATCGGGAGAGGGGCTGCTAGAAGAGGCAACAGAGTTGGTGGCAGGGAAAGAGAGGCAAGGAGAGAGGGAGGGAGGGACAACCATGAAGCGGATTCCGCTCTGTGTGCCCCCTTCCTCTCCTCCCACCCAAGTGACAATAATGACAGCATTATTCCTTCCTTCATTGACTTACTGAGAACTTACTACGTGCTCAACACTGACCTGGGCACTAAGGATTACCCAGTGAACAGCTCAGGCAGTATCCCTACCCTCATGGAATTTGATTCAAGCAAGCAATCACATCAGCTGGTGTGCGTTTGCAAATATGCTGAGTGCAGACTAACTTCTAAGAATGAGGAAGTAAGGCCAGACCACAAAGGCAGATGGGGCCATGATGCCAGGGAGGTCCCCAGACCAAACTACCCAGCGGCCCCCTCCATTGATCAGGATGTAGGTAGTTATCTTACAAGCACTGAGCAGCCAAGGAGCATTTTTAAGCAGGGTGTGTGTGGAGAGATCAGATTTATATTTGAATCCTCGTCAACACCAACAATAATGCGAATGTTACTGCGACTAGCACTGCATACATGTTTGGAGTTAGTAAGGTGCTCCCTCCTCTTCATGTCCACAGGGTTTATCCCTGACCCTGGCCCCTGCACTTTTTCTGGGGTCGATGGATCACTTGGCTGCAGCAGAGGGAGAAAGAGGCAGCAGGCAGATGTTCCCCTGGAAGAGTAGCCAAGAGAAACTACTTTCAGGCAGCTGGCACACACTTAGAAACGTGAGAGTTAGATAAGGGCATCTTGGAACTGTTTGGAGGTTAAACTAGCCTGCTTAAGAATGCCATGCATATGAGGGAAATGCCCAAGCTACACTGTGCAGTGGGAAAAGCCAGGGGCAAAGCAACAGAGGCAGCATCTAACGCCCTGGGTGTCTCTAAGTGCTCATGCACTTATAAGTATGCATGAATATGTTTGCGTAGAAAAGAAGCCTAGAAGTCAGTACACAAAAAACTCTTAACAGCAAGTAGATCTGCACAGTGGGACTCGGGCAATATTTTTATTCTTCTTTATGCCTTACTGGGTTTTCCAAACTACTCGTCTCCTTAGAAGCCCAAACTGCAACGCAGAGGGACCAAGGACAGGGCTCATTCACTGATCTCTTCAATCAACCAGTCATCACTGAGTGGCTCCCTCAGTGCCAGGAGCTGTGATTCCAATAAGAAGAGAGAAATGGGTCACCACCCACAGAAGGAGACCAAGCCACTGAGCTTCCCTGAGCCTCACCCTTGGAGGTTTTACCACCCATTCTACCTGCCAAGGAAGCCAGTAATTTTGTAGGGCTAATGTATTAATAAGTTTATATTGCTATAGTCAGTTGGACCTGGAGATCAGGGCTGGCTTTCAGGATTGGCCAAAGTAGAAAACAGTTAACCATTAGATATAAGTCCCCAAATATCCTTGTCCACACCCATGCGACGGCACTTGGACTCTCCATGTGGGGTCTATCCTAAAACAGTGCCTGTGATATAGAAAGCATTTGGAAATGTTTCTGGACGTATCTGTTAGGAACCTTCCAATAGCCGATGAAACTGAAGCCGAAAGAGGGATTCACATAACTGAAAATTCTGGGGTAGTGCTGAGTCTCATTGTTCTGTCCTGGTCACACATCCAGCGCTGACCCAGTCACTTTCCTAGGAAGACAGGATATATTGATTAGCTAGATCTGGGTCAGGTACCAATCCCCGGAGCCTGGGGGAGTGGTCAGCCTCCCGTGGAAGCTCGGGTTGCGTTTGGGATGGGAATGGTTCCCCAAAAAGGAAATCGAAATGTTGTTACCATAAGATAAAGGAATGGATGCCCATCAGGCAAAAATAGCAGATGCCCAGAAAACCAAGGGAATCACTTAAGGCTTTCTGGAGGCATCTGCTTCCAGCTGAGCGCATGGAGGCAACATGGTGTAGTAGGTGGAACACTGGGCGCTGAAGGAAGAGACCAGCGTTCTAGACTCGCTATTTCTCCTGCCTCTTGTCTATCCCCAGATCCATCTCCACGGTGTTGCCATGCTGACCCAGCTAAAATGCAACTCTAACCATGCCTCAGCTTGAAATTCTTCGCTGCCACCCATCCCACCCCCATCTCCCAGCCCCACTGCCTGCAGGATCAAGTCCAAAGCCCCTCAGTAGCATGCAAGACCCTCTGCCTGCTTTCCTACCTCATCCCCCTTGGCCTCACACTGTCATCCCAGCAACCTGAGTTCCATGTAGCTCACACTCACACACACACACACCCCAGGCTGAGTCTATTCATGACTTTGCTCATGCCTTTCCCTGCAGTGCCCTTCACCTTTCCTCACCCAACTTTTCCATTGCCAACTCCATCTCATCCTTGATAACCTGGCCTAGACATCATCTCCAAGAAGCCCTCCACTCTGTGCTTCCATGAGCACCATCATACCCTTAGCACTTGAAGTATTCTAATTACCTTCTTGTGATTCTAATCCAACAAAATAGTTGTAGGAGAAATCTCACCTTACTTATATATACCACCCCAGGTGCTGGCATGCTCACTGGCCCCAAAGAGATGCTTATTAAATATTTACTGAACTGAACATTTCAGAACTCCATTCCCCCTTATCTAAAATGAGAACATTGGACTGTATAAGCTATGAGGTTCCTTCCAGCTCTGAAAGGTCAGGGATCAGTCTAGCTCTTGTCACTGGAGAGAAAATTCAGGAGAGAATGAGACACAGAGAAAGTAAGTTTTGATTTGCGGGCAAAGATTCAGAATAAGTCCTAACCAAGAGGCAATACCCCAGCCCAAACTGGGCAGCACATGAATTCTGTATACTTAAGAGGGAATAAGGTTAGTGTGCATCCAAAACAAAGTGATGAAAAATAGAACTGTTTTATCTCCAGATGTAAGCTCACCACATAGAGCATGTGGCCACTCACAGACACAGCATCTAGCATGCATTGGTCACAGAGTAAGCACTCAACAATTTTGTTGAATGGAATGCCAAAACCCAACTTTTTCTGCTTCTTCACCCAGAGAATGGACTGGCATTTACCTGGTAAGGGGAGAGTGAAGGAAACATCATACAAACATTATAAAAACAGCCACAGACTATCCTGACAGATTCCCACAAGGCCTGCAGTTCAGCCCGAAAAACCTCTGAAAAAGCTTTTGCCAACCGAGAGGGAAGGACAAAAACTTAAAGAATAAAAACTAAAGCTCCATAAAATGCTGAAAGCTTAACAGCAATAAGATAGTCCCACCAGACTGTGAACGACTTGAACATTTGCAGGGAAGACTCATCTAAGTGTTATCACCCACTTCTTCAGATTCCTTTGCTATTCTTTTGACATCTGGTAGAGATTGAATGAGAGGCAGATTGAATTTATGGTTGGTGGAAAACCTAATCTGAAAGGAGGACAAAAAAGTCAGTATTTCATCATTGTTAGGCAGAATGACTTGCCCAAGAGCTTCCCCATTTTTCAAAAATTGTATGTCAGTTACTTGAGGAGGGGGAAATATAAGTTAAACTTTTAGGAAAATCACATATTCTAGGATGAAATATAATCAAAGCGTTAAGGAGACATTTGCATCAAAATAAAATTAATTCTATTTGATTGATCTAGCACTGATTTTCTAACACTCAAGGGAGAGTTTATTTTGGGGGGCATTACCTCATCATCTTTGTTGCTGGTTAGTGTTTTTATATCCCTATGAGTTTGTGCCAGAAGATTTGTTTTGTCTCATGGCCAGAGTTCTGGTAATATAAATGTACTGTGCTTCATTTAATTTCTTCATTTAATTTCTTCTTGGGTGATAGTTGTCTGTCTTTTCCCCTCTTCTAGCCCAGACTTCCTGAAAATTTTATGTAGAAAATTAAAGTCATATTCTTTCTGAACCTGAATTGATTTTGCCCAGGTCTTCTTTCAGAAATAATAGCAAAGAGAAATAATAGACTCCAAGACCTTGAATTTCACAGATTCCTTCTTTGCAGTCTGGCTTGAAGCCATCATATGAAGTCAGAGCTTTTTTTCTCTCTCTCTCTCCTCTTTATCGCCCACATTTAAAGAGTAATCACTTGACTCATGTCACTGGTTTATATGACTTTATTGTTACTGCTGAAAATAAATCAGTTTAAGAGCTGGTAATTAAATCATCTGCTTACATTTTTTTCCCTTTAAAAATCACTCAGAACCAGAACCGTTTTCCCCCCTAGTTCTGGGAAGCAATGTCAAACAGATCTTAAGACTCTTGGGCGTTTGACATTGAAGGGAACCCTCAAGGTTGAGAAGTCCAACAAAATGGGGTGGGTGGGAGAGGCAGGATCTGACTGTCATTCATCCCCAGTCTTCACATGACAGTCTTATTTGGCCTCGTTTATCCAAATATTTGCCCTTGTTCTTTCTTTTACTTTCTTTGTGTACACCTCTCTCTCTTTTTATTTTTTTTCCCTCCATAATGTAGAGCAAAGTAACTGTTGCTTGGTAAATTGACCAGGATAAAAACAAGCACATCTGAAAAAGGAAGCCAATATCCACCTCCACCTCCACCCACAAAAAAAAATTCATGTTAACAATTTATTTATTTGCTCTCATAGATGAGGTTAGCCAGATGATGTCTAGGTTTCCACTTTATGATACGTAGAAGCAGTCTTTTTTTAATACAATTTTTAAAGGTTACTTTTATTTACAGTTATTATAAAGTATTGGCTATATTCCCTGTGTTGTACAATACATCCTTTGAGCCTATCTTACACCCCATAATTTGTGTCTCCCACTTCCCCACCTATATATTGCCCCTCCGCCCCCCGGTAACCACTAGTTTGTTCTGTATATCTGTGAATCTGCTTCTTTTTTGTTATATTCACTAGTTTGCTGTATTTTTTAGATTCCACATATAAGTGATATCATATGATATTTGTCTGTCTGACTTACTTCACTTAGTATGATAATCTCTAAGTCCATCCATGTTGCTGCAAATGGCATTATGTCATTCTTTTTTATTGCTGCGTAGTATTCCATTGTGTGTGTGTGTGTGTGTGTGTGTGTGTGTGTGTGTGCGCGCACGCGCGCACGCGTGGGCGCATGCATGTTTTGGGTTGGCCAAAAGGTTTGTTCCTTTTACTCCGTAAGATGGCTCTAGTAGTGCTTAGTTGTCTTTAACTTTATTCGAAACAATTTTGTTAGATTGTATTGTGACAACTGTCATATCAGCGTGCATTTAAAACAAAAAAAAATTGTCTAAATTGGTGAATTTTTGTAGCCATTTTGATTTTGAAGATGGAAGAAAAAAAGCAACATTTTCGGCATATTATGCTTTATTATTTCAAGAAGGGTAAAAATGCAACTGAAACACAAAAAAGATTTGGGCAGTGTATGGAGAAGGTGCTGTGACTGAAAAATGTGTCAAAAGTGGTTTGCAAAGTTTTGTGATGGCGATTTCTTGCTGGACGTTGCTCCACGGTCGGGTAGACCAGTTGAAGTTGATAGCAATCAAATCATGACATTAATTGAGAACGATCAACATTATACCACGCAGGATATAGCCAATATACTTAAAATATCCAAATCAAGCATTGAAAGTCATTTGCACCAGCTTGGTTATGTTAATCGCTTTGATGTTTGGGTTCCACATAAGAGAAAAAAACCTTCTTGCCCGTATTTCCACATGAGATGCTCTACTTAAACGTAGTGAAAACGTTCCATTTTTAAAACAAATTATGATGGGCGTTGAAAAGTGGATACCATACAATAATGTGTAACAGAAGAGATCACCGGGCAAGCGAAATGAACCACCACCAACCACACCAAAGGCCAGTCTTCATCCAAAGAAGGTGATGTTGTGTATATGGTGGGATTGGAAGGGAGTCCTCTATTATGAGCTCCTTCTGGAAAACCAACGATTAATTCCAACAAGTACTGCCCCCAATTAGACCAACTGAAATCAGCACTCGATGAAAAGTGTCCAGAATTAGTCAACAGAAAACGCATAATCTTCCATCAGGATAACGAAAGACCGCATGTTTCTTTGATGACCAGGCGAAAACTGTTACAGCTTGGCTGGGAAGTTCTGATTCATCCGCAGTATTCACCAGACATTGCACCTTCAGATTTCCATTTATTTAGATCTTTACAAAATTCTCTTAACGGAAAAAATTTCAATTCTCTGGAAGACTGTAAAAGGTACCTGGAACAGTTCTTTGCTCCAAAAGATTACAAGTTTTGGGAAGATGAAATTATGAAGTTGCCTGAAAAATGTCAGCAGGTAGTGGAACAAAAGGGTGAATATGTTGTTCAATAAAGTTCTTGGTGAAAATGAAAACTGTGTCTTTCATTTCTACTTAAAAACTGAAGGCACTTTTTGGCCAACCCAATACACACACACACACACACACACACACATATATGTGTATGTATGTGTGTATATATATATACACACATGTACACCACATCTTCTTTGTCCATTCATCTGATGATGGACATTTAGGTTGCTTGCTTTCATACCTTGGCTATTGTAAATAATGCTGCTATGAACTGCAGTCTTAAAATTAGCTCCATATTCCTTCAGTAATGGTTCATTTTTGATGTCATGTTGCCTCATGATATAGGGCCAAGGTGTCTGTATTAGGATAACGATTTAAGAGAACTGAGTTTTAGACCCAGCATTGTCTCCACCCAGCTGTTGGATAAAGCCCCTTAAATTCTGTGGCTCTCAGTGTCCAAACATGTAAACTTGAACTCAAAGTCTCTTCCAGCTCTAACATTCTGGAGTCCTTGATCTGTTCTAAATATCTTCTCTAAATACCAACATTCTGTTTGTAGTCCTCTTATGATCTCCAAATTTAAATTATTCTTAAAAAAAAACAAAAGCTGAATGAAAAGAATGTTTTTCACTTTGATCACACAATTTTTCTCTCTAACATCCATAGGAAATATGTAACAGTATTGATAGGCTCTGTCAATTGCCAATCTAAAAACATTCCCTAGGTTCCTCCTGCCCTAGGACGTGCTCTGTAGGAGCCAGCGTGACAGTGGGCTTTCTCTAGTCCCACCCCAATTGGGACCCCTCCCCACCACAGAAGGGGCTTGGCCACCAAAGGAAGAGAAGTGTTTCTGAGCAGGTTCACCTGTGCAACTTGGGGTAACATCAAGACCCAAGCTGACCAACAGACCAGCTACTATCCCCACGTGGCTCTTGAACACTTGAAATGTGTGACTTAAGATGTGTTATTAATATAAAAATGCACACTAGATTTCGAAGACTTACTATGAAAATATAGATGTAAAATATCTCGTGACTAATTTTTCACTTTGATTCCATCTTGAAATGATAATATTTTGCATACATCTGGTTAAATAAAATCTATGATTAAAATTAATTTCCCCTGTCCCTTTTTAGGGATGTGTTCTAATGCAGATACTAGAAAATTTTCTTTATGTGACTCACATTCAGACAAAAAAATGCAGAGGTTTCTGCTTTTCCTGCCTCGCTCCTCCATTGGGCATATCTGACTCACCAAGAAAGGGGGGCTGTGATCAATTAGAAAAATCTACTGTGAATGAAGGCCCAGGAGGAACGTGCAAGGCCCATTCTGAGAGCAACTCAGATGAGCACATTTCTTCACACCAGGCAGAGAGGAGAGGCCCAATACCCCCCCAAAAGAGAAACTGGCTCTCAAAGCCAAGTTACATAACTTCTGATGTTTTTAAATTTCTTTGTAAAAAGTTCGACAAATTCATACTGATTTCAGCACCAAGAAAGCTGCCAGTTTGGCAATCCCATGCTGAATTTTCTCTCTGATCTGAGGTACAAAGTTCCTGGACTGTGTAAGTTTTCTTTCCTGCTATAGTACTTCTGACCTGCTTGGAGAGGTTACAGTCAAAAATGTAAAACTACAGCAATGAGATTGCATTATGATGTAGGACAAAGTTTGTACAAGTGGAAACAAAACAGCACCCAAACAGCCTGACGCTAATGCAAAGAGAGAGAAGAAAATCAATAGACTTTCACAAACTTGTTTCTCTCTAAGAGGTCTTTTAAACAACTTGTGAAACTCTACAATCATTTGTATGCTGTAGGATCCTCTTTACTTCCTACATCTTACACCTGACCAGTTCCTCTCTGGCTACCCTCCCTACTAATCTCCCCAGACACAAGCTATGCTGAGCCTTGCTAAGCCACTCACAGTTTCTGAAGTTACCCCCAATCCCCTCCCTCCACCTGGGAAAAAATGGTGCATATTCTGAGGCCTCCCTAAGCATCAGATCGAGCCCCTATACAAGCTTCAGGTCCCACACACTTAACACCTGAATTGCACGCTGTGCTTATGTGTTTTCCTCCATCTCCAGTTTGCAAGATGCTTCAAGCTATGGACCAAATACTATTCAGGTTTCTGTCAGCAGTGCCTGCATAGTTTCTGCCCATTACAGGCAGGTAAAAAGTGCTTGTAGAAAAAATAAGTGAGTGAATGAATGAACAAATGAATAGTGGGTTCTATTGTTTCAGTATAAAAGACTGGAATTATTTTATTAGTCAAACTAAAATGTTACCTTCTCCAATGCTAAATTGGACTGCCTTCACTTTTGAACTTTGAAGCCTCTGTTTAACTCCAAAAGACATAGAGAGATGATCTATTTCTCCATGATATAATTTAGGCTGAATTCTGTTTATTAGCAAGTGTTCAGGAGGCATCATGAAGAGGCAATCTGGGCATTTGATGATAGATAAGCCATCTGGATGCATTATCAGTCAGACCATATGACACACATTTTGACTTCTGGGTCTAGGTATCAATGTAAGGGCAGATTCATCCATCTACATTCTGTTATGCAGGCCCCCTGTGATCAATAAAATGAATTTTGCAAGAGGTTTGGTAGGTGAGAGATTTATTTCTAATAACCATGGAAAAACCGAGTGAAATCAGCTAGCCCAAACCAAAATGGAGGCCATTCCATCCTTACCAAGGTCCAAAACAAAAATCTTTATTCATCCTCTTATTTATTTTATTTAGGGCAAATCATAATATGTGTCAGTAAAGAAAATTGAAAAACTTATTCTTCTGTTTTTACACCTTCTGTGGTAGACTATAATCTTCATGAGGGCAAGGATCTTGTTTATTTTGTTCACTAAGCAGTGACTACCTCCACAGGGAGTACTCCTTAAATATTGTTGACCAGTTAGATGAAAGAATGATACTTACACGTGACATAGAAAAAGGCATGCTATAAAATTTTCTCATAACCGCTTGGTGTTAAGAATGGCACATTTTTGGTAAATATGTTCTCGTCTATGAAAAGAACTATGATGTGACGCTACTGTAAGACTATAGCTTTCTCCCCTCACCACTCTTGGATGTAAAATTAAGAGAAACATGCTTTAGGTCAAGAGGAAGCCAAATGAATGACAGAAACGATTTTCATTCCAGAAACATAAATAACCGAACATGGAAAAACATTTTTCTTCAAAGTGACCACATTGGTGGATTCTTCAAAGAGTCAATTAGGTAGGGAAGGAGATGCTGGTACTGAGAGGAAGATAACAATCCATGGGTGCTTGATGCATGACTGCTTCAGTCTCTCTTCCCATTGAGTCAACACAGGCTGGGAAAAGATTGCACTAAGTTTCTAAGTTATCTGAACCTTTCAAAGAGAGTTGAAGACAGAACCTGGGAAGAAACTTTTTCACAGAATGGAAGGTTACAGCCTTAAGGGGACTTGGTGCCAGAGTTAAGACCAGTTAAAAATAATTGGTTTGCAAAGAGCAGTATTTTTTGGTCAAAATTAACTCTACCATTACTGATATTACTCTAAAGGTGGCCTAGTATGGAAGAAAAATAGCAAGAGAAACACATTTTACTCAAGTATGAGTCCCCAGACTAAAGTTTTTTCCAGTTCACTAAAATAGCTGTGAAATTTTGAAAAGACTGTTACAAAAGATAAGAAGGGACACTGCATAATGATCAAAGGATCAATCCAAGAAGAAGATATAACAATTATAAATGTTCATGCACCCAACATAGGAGCACCTCAATACATAAGGAAAATGCTAACAACCATGAAAGGAGAAATCGACAGTAACACAATAATAGTAGGGGACTTTAACACCCCACTTTCACCAATGGACAGATCATCCAAAATGAAAATAAATAAGGAAACACAAGCTTTAAATGACACAATAGACCATATAGATCTAATATTTATAGAACATTCCATCCAAAAGTGGAAGAATACACTTTCTTCTCAAGTGCACATGGAACATTCTCCAGGATAGATCACATCTTGGGTCACAAATCAAGCCTTGGAAAGTTTAAGAAAATTGAAATCATATGAAGCGTCTTTTCTGACCACAATGCTATGAGATTGGAAATCAATTACAGGAAAAAAAACTGTAAAAAACACAAATACATGGAGGCTAAACAGTGCACTACTGAATAATCAAGAGTTCACTGAAGAAATCAAAGAAGAAATAAAAAAATACATAGAAACAAATGACAATGAAAACATGACGACCCAAAACCTATGGGACACAGCAAAAGCAGTTCTAAGAGGGAATTTTATAGCAATTCATTCTCACCTCAAGGAACAAGAAAAGTCTCAAATAAACAATCTAACCCTACACTTAAAACAACTAGTGAAAGAAGAACAAAGAAAACCCAAAGTCAGTAGAAGGAAAGAAATCATAAAGATAATCATAAATGAAATAGAAACGAAGAAAACAATAGCAAAGATAAATAAAACTAAAAGCTGGTTCTCTGAGAAGATAAACAAAATGGATAAACCCTTAGCCAGACTAATCAAGAAAAAAAGGGAGAGGATGCAAATCAATAAAATTAGAAATGAAAAAGGGGAAATCACAACTGACCCTGCAGAAATACAAAGGATTATAAAAGACTACTACAAACAACTATATGCCAATAAAATGGACAACCATGAAGAAATGGACAAAATCTTGGAAATGTACAATTTTCCAAGACTGAACCAGGAAGAAATAGAAAATATAAACAGACCTATCACAAGTAATGAAATTGAAACCATAATTTAAAATCTTCCAACAAACAAAAGTCCAGGACCAGATGGCTTCACAGGCAAATTCTATCAAACATTTAGAGAAGAGCTAACACTGATCCTTCTCAACCTCTTCCAAAAAATTGCAGAGGGAGAAACACTCCCAAATTCATTCTACGAAGCAACCATCACCCTGACATCAAAACCAGAAAAAGCTATTACAAAAAAGGAAAATTATAAACCAATATCACTGATGAACAGAGATGCAAAAATCCTGAACAAAATGCGAGCAAACAGAATCCAGCAACACATTAAAAGGATCAAACACCATGATCAAGTGGGATTTATCCCAGGGATGCAAGGATTCTTCAATATACACAAATCAATCAATGTCATACACCACATAAACAAATTAATGAATAAATACCATATGATCATCTCAATAGATGCAGAAAAAGCTTTTGACGAAATTCAACACCCATTTATGATAAAAACTCTCCAGAAAATTGGCATAGAGGGAACTTACATCAACATAATAAATGTCATATATGACAAACCCACAGCAAGCATCATACTCAATGGTGAAAAACTGAAAGCATTTCCTCTAAGATCAGGAACAAGACAAGGATGTCTACTTTCGCCACTCTTATTCAAAATAGTTTTAGAAGTCCTAGCCATGGCAATCAGAGAAGAAAAAGAAATAAAAGGAATACAAATTGGAAAAGAAGTAGTAAAACTGTCAGTCTTTGCGGATGACATGATACTATGCATAGAAAATCCTAAATATGCCACCAGAAAACTACTAGAACTAATCAATGAATTTGGTAAGCTTGCAGGATACAAAATTAAGGCATAGAAATCTCTGGCATTCCTATACGGCAACAACAAAAAATCAGAAACAGAAATTAAGGAAACAATCCCATTTACCATTGCAACAAAAAGAATAAAATACCTCGGAATAAACCTGCCTAAGGAGACAAAAGACTTGTACTCAGAAAACAATAAAACACTGATGAAAGAAATCAAAGATGACACAAACAGATGGAGAAATATACCATGTTCTTGGATTGGAGGAATCAGTATTGTGAAAATGACTATACTATCCAAAGCAATCTATAGATTCAGTGCAATCCCTATCAAACTACCAATGGCATTCTTCACAGAATTAGCACAAAAAATTTTACAGTTCATATGGAACCATAAAAGGCTCCGAATAGCCAAAGCAATCTTGAGAAAGAAAAACGGAGTTGGAGTAATCAGGCTCCCCAACTTCAAAGTATACCACAAAGCTACAGTAATCAATACAGTATGGTACTGGCACAAAAACAGAAATATAGATCAATGGTACAGGATAGAATGTCCAGAGATAAACCCATGCACATATGGTCACCTAATTTACAACAAGGGTGGCAAGAACATACAGTGGAGAAAGGACAGCCTCTTCAATAAGTGGTGCTGGGAAAACTGGACAGCTACTTGTAAAAGAATGAAATTTGAACACCACCTAACACCATATACAAAAATAAAGTCAAAATGGATTAAAGACCTAAATGTAAGACCAGACACCATAAAACTCTTAGAGGAAAACATAGGAAAAACACTCTTTGACATAAACCACCACAAGATCTTTCTTAACCCACGTCCTAGAGTAACAGAAATAAAAATAAAAATAAACAAATGGGACTTAATTAAACTTAAAAGCTTTTGCACAGCAAAGGAAACCATAAACAAGACAAAAAGACAACCCTCAGAATGGGAGAAAATTTTTGCAAATGCAGCAACAGACAAATGATTAATCTCCAAAATATACAAACAGCTCATGGAGCTCAATATCAAGAGAACAAACAATCCAATTAAAAAATGGGCAGAAGACCTAAATAGACATTTCACCAAGGAAGACATACAGACGGCCAAGAGGCATATGAAAAGATGCTCAACATCACTAATTATTAGAGAAATGCAAATCAGAACTACAATGAGGTATCACCTCTAGCCAGTCAGAATGGCTATTATCAAAAAATCTAGAAACAATAAATGCTGGAAAGGGTGTGGTGAAAAGGAAACCCTCCTGCACTGTTGGTGGGAATGTAAATTGATACAACCACTAAGGAAAACAGTATGGAGGTTCCTTAGAAAGCTAAAAATAGAACTACCATATGACCCAGCAATCCCACTACTGGGCATATACTATGAGAAACCCATAATTCAAAGAGAGACATGTGCCACAGTGTTCATTGCAGCACTATTTACAATAGCCAGGACATGGAACCAACCTAAATGTCCATTGACAGATGAATGGATAAAGAAGATGTGGCACATATATACAATGGAATATTACTCAGCCATAAAAAGAAACAAAATTGAGTTATTTGTAGTGAGGTGGATGGACCTAGAGTCTGTCATACAGAGTGAAGTCAGAAAGAGAAAAACAAATACCGTATGCTAACATATATATATGGAATCTAAAAAAAAAATGGCTGATGAACCTAGTTGCAGGGCAGGAATAAAGAGGTAGACATAGAGAATGGACTTGAGGACTTGGGGTGGGAGGGGGAAGCTGAGGCGAAGTGAGAGTAGCATCAACATATATACACTACCAAATGTAAAATAGTTGTCTGGTGGGAAGCAGCAGCATAGCACAGGGAGATTGGCTCAGTGCTTTACGATGACCTAGAGGGGTGGAATAGGAAGGATGGGAGGGAGGGTCAAGAGGGAGGGGATATGGGGACATATGTTTGCATATGGCTGATTCACTTTGGTGTACAACTGAAACTAACACAGTATTGTGAAGCAATTATACTCCAATAAAGATCTGTTAAAAAAAAAATCTTAGGACAAATGAAAATGGAAATACAACATACCAAAACTTATGGGATATAAAACAAAACAAAACAAAAAAAGCAGTTCTAAGAGGGAAGTTCATAGTGATAAATGCCTACATTAAGGGGAAAAAGTCTCAAGTGAACAAGACAACTTTATACCTCAAGGAACTAGAAAAAGAGCAAACTAAGTTAGTAGAAGGAAGGAAATAAGAAAGATCAGACCACATGCATGCCACAACTAAGAGTTCACATGCCACGACTAAGAGTCTGCATGCTGCAACTGAGAAGCCTGCATGCTGCAATGAAGATCCTGTGTGCCACAGCTAAGACCCGGCACAGCCATAATAAATAAATAAATATTTTTAAAAAAATGCTTACCAAATCCTGAAAATTCTAAAAACAAAACAAAACAGAAATAAATGAAATAAAGACTAAAAACACAGTTAAAAAGATCTATGAAGCTAAGAGCTGTTTTTTTAAAGCTAAACAAAATAGACAAACCTTTAGCTAGATTTAACAAGAAAAAAAAGAGAGAGGACTCAAGTAAATAAAATTAGAATTGAAAGAAAAGACATTACAAGTGATACCACAGAAATACAAAGGATCATAAGAGACTACTATGAACAATTATATGACAACAAATTGAAGAAAAAATTAAGTCCCTATAAACATACAACCTACCAAGACTAAGTCATAAAGAAAGAAAATTTGAATAGCCCAATAATGATTATAGAGACTGAATCAGTAATCAAAAATCTCTCAATAAAGAAAATCCCAGGACTAGATAGCTTCACAGGTGAATTTTACCAAACATTTAAATAATTAATACCAATCCTTTTTAAACTCTTCTTAAAAATTGAAGAAGAGTGACAACTTCCAGAACCAGGTTAGCATTACCCTGGTACCAAAGCCTGACAAGAACACTACAAGAAAAAAAAATTACAGTCCAATATCCATAATAAACATTGATGCTAAAATACTCAACAAAATACTAGCAAACTGATTTTAAGAACACATTAGAAGGATAATACACCATGACCAAGTGAGATTTATCACTGCGATTCCAGGACAGTTCAACACATGCAAGTGAATAAATATGATACACAACATTAACAGAATGAAAGATGAAAATCATATGATCATCTTAATTATGGAGAAAAAGCATTTGACAGAATTTAACATCCTTCCATGATAAAAACTCAACAAATTAGGTATAGAAGGAATGTACCTCAATGTAATAAAAGTCACGTATGACAAGCCCACAGTGAACATCATACTCAATGGTGAAAGCTGAAAGCTTTTCCTCTAAGATCAGGAGCAAGAAAGAATGCCCACTCTCACCACTTCTATTCCACATAGTATTAGAAGCCTTAGCCAGAGCAATTAGGCAGGAAAAAAAAATAAAAGGCATCCAAACCAGAAAAAACAGTAAATTTGTCCTGTTTGCAGATGACATGATCTTGTATATAGAAAATCCTGGAGACTCTATCAAAAAACTGTTAGAACTAGTAAATGAATTCAGCAAGTTTTCAGGGTGCAAAATCAACATACAAGTCAGTTGCATTGTGTGTGTGTGTGTGTGTGTGTGTGTGTGTGTTCCAGTAAAATATTACTTACCAAAAAAAAAAAAAAAACATAGAATTTGGCCCACAGACATGGTTTCTCAACTCCTGGTGGTGAAGCATTAAAAAACACCTGTCTATAAGGTTTGTAAGAAATCAGGCTAAATGTTGCCCATGCTTTAGTTGGAAGATTTGCTTTTATTTGAGAAATGCTTTCCTCTTGCATTATCAAGTACCAAGGGGATATGTGAGTCTCAAAGATGCCTCTTCAGGCATACCTATCATCACACCAGATCAACTTCTTCAATTTAATTTTTTCTTTTTTTTTAACTGAGATGTAATTGACATAAAATTATATTAATTTCAGGTGTACAACAGAATGATTTGATATATGTACATATTACAAAATGACCACAACAGTTAAGTCTAGTTAACATCCATTACGACACATCATTACATATTTTTTTCTTGTGATGAGAACTTTTAAGATCTACTCTCTTAGCAACTTTTAAATATACAATACAGTATTATTAACTATAGTCACCATTGCTATACATTACATCCCCAGGATTTATTTTATTTTATTACTGGAAGTTTGTACCTTTTGACCACCTTCACCTGTTTCACCCACTCCCTAACCCCCACCTCTGGCAACCACTAATCTGTTCTCTGTATCTATGAGTTTAGGCTTCAGGCTTTCTTGGGTTCATTGTTGTTTTTGTTTATTCCACATATGAATGAGATCATATGGTATTTGTCTTTCTCTGTCTGATTTATTTCACTTAGCATAATGCCCTCAAGGTCCATTCATGTTGTTGCAAATGGCAAGATTTCCTTCTTTTTATATTGCATTGTGGATATATATATCACATTTTTTATCCATTCATCTATTGATGGACACTTAGGTTGTTTCCATGTCTTGACTATCATAAATAACTCTGCAATGATCCCTGGGGCACAGATATTTTTTTGACCTAGTGTTTTCTTCTTCAGATAAATACCCACAAGTGGAATTGCTGGATCATATGGTAGTTCTACTTTTAATCTGTTGAGGATCTGCCATGCTGTTGTCCATAGTGACTATACCAATTTATGTTCCCACCTACAGTGCAAAAGCGTTCCCTTTTCTCCACATCCTGTACAACACTTGTTATCTCTTGTTTTTTTGATGATAGCTGTTCCAACAGGTGTGAGGTGATATCTCATTGTGGCTTTGATTTGCATTTCCCTGATTATTAGTGATGTTGAGCACATTTTCATGTACCTTTTGGCCATCTGTATATCTTCTTTGGAAAAATGTCTATTCAGATACTCTGCCCGTTTTTTAATCAGATTGTGTTTTTTTGCTATTGAGTTGCATGAGTTATTTATATATTTTTTATATTAACCCTTTATCAGATATATGATTTGCAAATATTTTCTCCTATTCAGTACGTTGCCTTTTTATTTTGTTGATGGTTTCCTTTGCTGTGCAGAAGCTTTTTAGTTGGATGTAATCCCACTTATTTTTTGTTTTGTTGCCTTTGCTTTTGCTGTCAAACCCAAAAAATCATCACCAGGACCAAACAAGGAGCCTTCTGTTTGTTTTCCCCAGGGTGCTACCTGGACATGCTCAAGTTTGTGTGCCTTCTCCCAATACCACAGCCAGCTTTCTGGGTTTGCTTGTGAGCTGTCTGCAAAATCTCGCACTCACCTAGTGGTGGGGGAGCACACGGGAACCAGCTATGGTTGGGGGGAGGCACCAGAAAATTGAGGGTGCCTCTGGGCCATTTGGGGAGTCCACAAGCAAGGCTGACCTCCTGATGGGGTCTGTAAAGCAGTTAATGGGACCCACAGCCCTCTTTGTTGAGTTCTGAATCCTGGTGGCTCTGAGTCCCCACTTCTCTTCCCTGCTCCCAGTCTCTCCCAACCATTTAGCCATGCTGATCCCCTCAGTATTTTGGGTGAGGGAGAAACAAGTGTGCCTCTTGGGTTACATTCCATACAGCTGGAAAGCTGGGCTCTTACTGGCTACACTCTCACTTTCCCCTGTGGGAGAAATTGGGGCTGAGGAGGTCTTTCTTGGCATCGGGCTGTGCCACCTTGGGAGCGAGGTGATGCTGATAAAGTGAAACTGTTCTTCTTACCCTCTTCATTGTGTGTATTCATGGATTACTTTTTTCTCCAGTCATGTGCTGGAACTTCTCTGCTGGATTTTCAGACTCCCACAATGGTACTTTCATCCATGGAAGTTGTCAAAATTGATGTTCTGTGGGTGGGATGACAGCTGAAAACTCTGATTCCACCATTTTGCTGATGTCACTCTTCAATGAAAGCTTGAGAAGACTTTAAAAATTTTGTATATAAATTTTTTTCTATCATCATTGTTGTTATCTTCATATCAATGTGTACAGCCCTAGCTCCTGTATGAGTCACTGGAGATGCTATAGCATAATGGTCCAAAGTGTGGTCTCTTGTACTATAGAGTCAAGCTAAGTCTTCCATTGATTAGCAGTTTGACTTTAGGCGGGTTATTTAACCTCTCTGAGAATGGGAAGAATAATAATATCTATCCACTTCATAGGGTTGATATGAGGGTTGGATAAAACAATGCATGTAAAGTGCCTGGCACAAGGCAAGCACTCAAAATCATTGACTTTTTATTATTATCATCATAATCATCATCATCACAAAAATTAGTAAAATGTGTGGTCATTTGGGACCAGACTGAAGTGTTTACCTTTAACAGACTATGAAAAAAATTCATCCTGTTAAGAAAAATCATAAAATAAGCAAGGTTGTGAGAGAAAGAGTATACTTCTATAATTAAAAAAATGTTAAGACATCAGCAACACTAATTTTTACAAAAAACAATTTCCCAGAAATGGTGCATTCAAACTAGTTACAAGTGTGCTCGTCTATAATGCCTAGCTTTGAAAAATCTCATTGTATCAACATTTCTGTCAATGTTTCCAGCTTCATTTGTGTCACTAAATATAGTTGAAAGCTATAAACTATAATGCTTTTTAAAATATTCTAAAACTCAGGTTTTACCCTATTCTGAATTCAAACAAATGAGTTTTGTGAGTATAGAAGGAGGGAAGGAGGAAAGGGAAAGGAGGAAAGAAAAGAAAAGTCTTTTATAAATTTACTTGTGAAGAAGATATTTGCTAGAAAACAGGTTTACTGCAAAACCATCTTTGCTTGTGGAAGATGAGTAAGGCCACATCCCTAAGCAACTTTGGAACAGCTGTAAGGACTGACAGGTTTTACCCTGTGAACTCAGTCCTTTGTTCCCAGCAGAATATTTCTCAAAACAACAGCACGGGATGAGGGAGCTTCAAATAAATCGTGACCATTGAGACTAGATGGACTGCCCACTTATCAGACTCTGAACTGTCCCTTTCAAATTTGATTTGGCCCAGTTGAACCTTGTGAGGAGAATTTTAAGGTTATAATACTGGAAAGTCTTCAACAGGATCCTCTGAGGCAGCCTCCCCACTTAAGCTGGTATATTTTACTTCCCCTGTATGTCTACCATGGGAGGAGATGTAGGTTCCAGCAGCAGTTTTTTTAACTGTTCAAATATTACAGATTGGATTGGAGAGGCTGTATTTCACAGATGTTCCAAAATTATTAGATTGCAGACAGTCTGCTTTGGCTTTACTGGCTTGCTTTCTTTGGGGGAGGGTGTTGAATACAGTTCTCCAGTCCCAATTCCAGACATTGGGAAACCACATATCTGGAGTGGAGGTTGGGGGAAGGACTCAGTATACTAACAGCTCCCAGGGGATTCTTATGTGTAGTCATGTTTAGGAATAGCTGCTATAGGACTCAGACCAAGAAAACCTTACCTGGATGACCTACAAGGACGCAATGGCCCTGTCTTCCACATATGATGCCATAAATCTTAACTAAACGGAAGAATTCTTAGTGGGAAGTGGGGAGGGCAGAGGTCAGGGGACTTCAGGCATCCTGCAAGGCGTCCTCTTCATACCTCTGCCTATTCTTTATTTTCAAATAGTATCTGTGTTTGTAAACACAGTTCATTCAGTGTTTATTGAGCACCACTAGGTATGCTAGATGAGCAACACAGAGCAGCTGATCAGGCGGATGTTAACTAATTCTAACATATGCTGATGCTATTAACAAGTGCAGTGGGAGAGGGCGTTTCAGAGGAGGAAACTCACAAGGTGCACCCCAGAAGCTACTTCACCGCACAGAAGAGTGAGGCAGAGGTGTTCAAAGGTGGTGAGACTGTAGGACGTTTTTTGGTGTTTTTAAGAAATAATGAAAATATCCTGGACCCTTACTGTTCTCCAACAGAAAATAGGGGTGATAGCTACCTTAGCTGAGAAGGCCTGGGAGCAACTACCTCCCAATGCCTAGATCTCGGTTTCTAATACCATCCTCCAATGAAGGGAACCAGGGCTGCTTGGAGAAATGACAAACCCTAGAACTGGGGCAGGAAATTTACAAGTTAAGCCTGTCAGAGGAGCATAGAGCCACTGAAAGAGCTCCCAGTGGCCCCAGGTGGAGCAATTTGAGGAAGAAATAAAGTAGTATTGAATTAGAACCCAAAGTAAAAAATACTCTTAAGTCCACACCGATATAAATGATGGATGGAATAAATAAATGGGGGCAAAGAACTAATCTGCCATGCAGAAGAATTCCAAATAACTTAAGTAAATATCCTCAAGAAGGAGGGCATCTGTCCCCACCACCAGGTGGGCTGTGCATAGCGACTTCCCTCCAAACAGTGCAGCGTGGAAAAGGAAGGAAAAAGTGTCACTTCACAGGGGAGAAATCTGACAAACACTGACTGAGCTAGGTGACCAAAGCTCGCATCAAACGTGATAAGCCGTCTTTTTGTTTATTGAAGTATAGTTGATTTACAATATTGTGTTAATTTCAGGTGTACAGCAAGGTGATTCAGTTTTATATTTTTTTCAGATTATTTTCCATTATAGGTTATTACAAGATATTGAATACAGTTCCCTGGGCTATATAGTAAATCTTTGTTGCTTATCTATTTTATATATAGTAGTGTGTATCTGTTAATCCCATACTCCTAATTTATCCCTCATCTCTCCCTTTCCCCTTTCATTACCACAAGTTTGTTTTCTAATATGTCATGAGTCTGTTTCTGTTTTGTAACTAGATTCATCCGGATTACTTTTTTAGATTGCACATATAAGTGATATCATGGAATATTTGTCTTTCTCTGTTAGACTTACGTCACTTGGTATGACAATCTCTAGGTCCATCCATGTTGCTGCAAATGGCAAAATTTCATTCCTTTTTAAAGCTGAGTAATATTCCATTGTATATATGTACCACATCTTGAACGTATGCACCCTTAGTACGATGGGATGAGAAAAGTGCTTCTTCTCTGGGGTCTTCCTCCTAAAAATACATCACCTCAGAATAATCATGAGAAAAACATTAGAAAAATCCCAATTGAGAGACATTCTACAAAACACCTGATCAGTACTCCTCAAACTGCAAAGGTCATAAAAAACAAGGAAAGTCAGAAAAACTGTCACAGCCAAGAGAAGCCTAAGACATAAGAACTAAATGTAATGTAGTTTCCTGGATGGGATCCTGGACCACAAGAAGGACAGTGAGGAAAAAGAAAGGAAATCTGGAGAAAGTATGGACTTCAGCTAATAGTAATGGATCAATACTCGTTCATAAATGTGTCAAATGTACCACGTTAATGCAAGATATAAATAATAGTGGAAACTGGTTGTGGGGTATTAGGAAGTTTCTGCACTGTCTTTAAACTTTTCTGTAAATCTAAATCTATTATAAAATGAAAAGTTTATTTTAAAAAATAGGGATGCTCACTTGCTTGCCTGCCTGGTATTGTTGTTATGAATATCAAATGGCTTAATGTCTGTGAGTGTACTTTCTAAACTCTGCTGCACACCACAGATATGAAAGGGATTTAAGTATGATTTTATTTCAATACAATTATTTTTATTTAAAAAAATTTTAATTTAAATTATTAAATTACTTTTAAATATTTAAAATTATTCTTGGTGTGAGGCTGCATAGAGACTGATTAGGCAGGCTGCAAGAAGACTATGAACAGCCCCAGAAGATATGTTAAAGAGTTTGGATTTGATTCTGAAAATAATGGATCATTAAAGGTTTCTTAGCAGAAGAGGAGTGCGATTGGATCGGAATTTCAGGACTGGCAAAGGAAGGAGGCTGGAGTCATGGAGAACACAGAAGTCTGGGCAGAGATGCTCAAAACAGGGCAGAGGTGGTACAGGGAGGAATCAAGTGGCACTGGCATCCCTCTGATAGGGATGATTTCCCCCTCTGTACCCCAAACCAGTAACCCTCCAGCCCAGACTTTCCAAGGACAGTGTTAATTTGATATCATTTTAATATTTTCAACAGAAGTGATTCATTATTGAATGAGTGTATGTGAATTTTTATACATTGGTTAGAATTCTTATAAATACATAAATTACGCAGAGATATTTTGTCGTTCCATGTGTCTGATTGGGGTTTGAGAAGGTTTTGTCCTAATCGTGGCAGCCTAGCACATGTTAGTGGTTCATTACTCAGCCTCAGTTTCCTTCTCTATAATATGGGCATCATTATAGTACCTGCCTCATAGGTTGTTGCGAGGAATAAACAAGATAACCAATGTAAAAGCACGTAGCTCATTTCCTGGCACGTAGCAAGCCCATGGCAAATGGTAGCTATTATTAATGGTGGTAGTAGAAGAAGTAATGGGCCTCCTTGACATTGCTCAGGAGAATTAATAAGTATAGTGAAATAAATAAATTCCTGCTGCTACTCATCCTGAAGCACTGTATATATTTGCCCTGTGAGAGCAACTAGACCGTTGCTAATAAGTGTCGACAGTTGGGAGCATCTGCTGTCAGTGACTTTCCTCTTGAGGCTCATATATAAAGCCATTGTTTTGGTACTCTGTCCGCTTCATCTTAACACAAAGTAAGCACTCAACAAACATTAGTTCTTCTTAATAGTATTATTATGCCACGCCATACTTCTCCCTATTGTTGGTCTCACAGACTTGTTCTATCCAGTTTCAGGTGCCCTGGAGGGTAATTGTCCATTTATTTGAAATGCCCTCCTTGGCATCCAAAGTTAATTTTTGTCTACTCCATAGAGCCTACGTATTATGTCAGACTATCCCAAACGTACCCTCCAGATATCATGAAAGTCTATCCAGCTGTTTCCTGGGATGTGATGACAGGCAAACTGACAAACTTAATTTTACAAGCGTAGTTGTGAAGGTTCTCTGTGCCCTGTGCCCTGCTGTTATCTGTGGCTAAGCTTTCATCAGCAGCTTGAGGGCAGGGTCCCGTACCACCCATCCACACACAGGGCTTGGCCTGCAGTGGGTCTTCATTAAAGCTGGTAATAGACACTGCCAGGAAAAACTTCTAGGAAGCACCACCTCTCTTCCTAAAAGTTCCTGAACAGAGAGGCACAGCACTACCAAAGCAAACTTCCTGCCGCACACAGTTTTACCTGAGGTTAACTCTCCTTGTGAAACTCCAATGCATGAGCCACTTCTAACAGTCCCATTTACTTTTTAAAGAAATGAGGCTATTTTCTTCTCTACTCCACCATTCCAGGAATCTATCTGTAGATTTTTTTTTAAGGCAAGAACAATCTAATAATGAGTAATTTCACTGGTCTATATTTAGCAGCAAGGAAGATTTTTTTTTTTTTTAGGTCATTGCAGGGAAGTTCTCAGAAACTGTACATTGGGAAGGGCTGACAGAAGGTAGATGTCATAGATTTTTTTTCCTTCTAGAGCAGAGGGATTCGCCATCAGGAACCAGTCTCAGAGAGTAGGGACTCAGTTTCCTCATCAACAAAATGGGTGTTATAGTACTTACCCTATGGGGCTTTGGTGAGAATTAAACAAGGCAACAACTGTAGAACACTTAATTCAGTTCTCGGACACTCTTGGTCTATCTCCACCTGTCCAACTGTCAACCACCACCTCCATTTCCCCCCCCCCCTCGCTGGATAGCCTCATGGCTGGTTCCATACTTTAGGCTCCTCCCTCTAATCTCCCAGTTTGCCCTTGTCCTTCCTAAAGCCTAGCTCTGAGGTGCCTCTCTCCGCCTTGCTATCTTTCTAGACTTCCTTAGGCCTTGGGCTGGTATTCTTGGCCTCCATCACTACACTACATCCTGTAGTTCTAGACCTGCCTCCCACTACCTGCCTGCACAGTCACTCAGAGTTTCCCAGTCATGCTGTGTGCCGTCCAATAGATAGCTAATACATTGATTAAATGAGATGATTTATGTAAAGTCATTACATGAATGCCTGGAACATGATAAATAGTATTGTATTGATAGCTATTGGCATTGGCATTTTGAAATATTTTGAGCATACAGAAAAGTTTAGCATAGAAAGTAACAAATACTCATGCCCCAGCCACTCAACTTTATCAAATCATAATATTATGCCATATTTTTTCATATCTGTTTTGAGAAGCAAAACATTCCAGGTGTTACTGAGTAGAAGCCCCCTCTGTACTCTTCCCACCTCCCATTCCCATCCCTCCCTTCATAGCAGTGGCTACGGTCCTAAATTTTGTATTAATCGTGCTTTTATATTTTTATCTTGTGTTCTAAAATTTTATTTTAGTGGTATAGTGTGGTCCGTAGCCTTTTTCAAATTACATTTTTGGTCAACATTATGTTTTTAAGATTTATCTGTGTTGGAATATGTAATTTTAGTTAACTCATTTTCATTACTGTGTTGTATTTCATTATAGGAGCATTTTATAATTTATTCATTCCACTTTTGGGAAACATTTATATTGCTTCCAAAGTAGAGATAGAATAAATATCAGAGATCGTTGTGCAGATGAGAAAATGGAGCTAGAGAAGGGAAGTGATTTGGCTAAAGTTGTAGAGAAACTAGTGGACACAGGACTTTAAAGGAAATTATAGTACCCTGCAGTGGCCAGTTTTTGTTTGCCCAACAGACTTTCCCATTTGCTTTCTTGAGATTCCTTAGAGGAACTCATTCCTCATTCCACGAGACCCTGTTGGGAGTATCAGTCATTCCCTGGCCAATGAGCATGAGAGCCATGACTCAGTGGTGGCCAATCACAATACCAAGTTCCTTGGTGAACAGTGATGGGGTCAGAATAGACCATGTGACTTAGGCAGAGCCAATCAAAATCTGTAACTCTGACAAGCTGAAAAAATACATGCCTGGGGTTTCCAGAAAATATTTTTCTGCCACATAGGGAGAGTCTACCTCCAGCCAACAAACAAAGGGAAGCAGAGACAGAGGGGAGAGAGGGGAGAGAGAAAGACACAGAGAGGCTTAATGACCTTGTTTGAGCCTCTGGAGAAAGCATTCCTAAACTTCTCATTTATGAAAGCTGATCAGTACCTGTCCTTCTCCTTTGTTTTTAGCTTAACCAGTTTGACATGGGTTTCTTTAACTTGCAAAACAAGAGTCCTGACTCTGTTTCCTCCTCTTTCTGCTCTGTCACCACTGCACCCCCTAGATATTCAGTAAGCAGTTAATTGAAAATGATGATCGCAGTGAAGTCATACGAGTACAACTAACCTTGGACTTAGGAAAACACAGCAAGACTAACTGTGGTCAAAGTTATAATGAGACATTTCTCTTCTCTTGGATATTTTACTCTGACCTGCCGTCGATTCATTCAATACATATTTATCATGTTCCTACTGTGTGACAGATGGAAGATGCAAAACAAGAACAGCACAAAGGACATAGAGATAATAAAATACTTTTCTAAGTATTTTGTAGGAAGTGGTACAATATTAATTCTAAAGAGACTGCCATTAGGAGATAATGCCTATTTAAATACTTAGAGAAAAAAACTAAAAAGCCAAGAAAGGAATTAAATGGAATATTTAAAAATACCTGATTAGCCTAACAGGAAATAGGAAAGAACAAATAGAGGAATGAAGAGGAATGGACAGATAGAAGACAAATAATAAGACAGTAGTCTTAAACCCAACCTTATCAATAATTACATTAAGAATAAATAGCTTAAGCCACCAATTAAGAGGCAGAGACTTTTAAACGGGAAACAAAAGCAAGACCTATTTGTTGTCTGTAAGATACATACTTTAAAAATCA
Organism: Balaenoptera borealis; assembly: GCF_965194805.1. Taxonomy (NCBI): domain Eukaryota; kingdom Metazoa; phylum Chordata; class Mammalia; order Artiodactyla; family Balaenopteridae; genus Balaenoptera; species Balaenoptera borealis. Next base: position 121,784,270 of record NC_138867.1, on the reverse strand, counting down.
AGTAAGGTTAAAAGCAAAAAGGTGGAAAAATATCTCATGCAAACTGTAAGCATAGGAAAGCTAATGTGGCTACATAATATCAAACAAAGATGACTTAGGAGTAACAGCAGAGAAAAGGACAAGTATTTCATAATGATAGAAGGGTCATTTCATCAGGAAGACATAGCAGTTATAAATGTGTATTAACCTAGAAACAGAGGTTCAAAATACATGAAGCAAAAGCTGACAGAACTAAAGGCAGAATTAAGATAAAGTCACAATTATAGTTGGAGATCTTAACCTCCCTCTTTCAGTAATTGGTAAAACAAGTAGACAAGTAGACAGTGACTGATAGAGCAAGTGATGTATAAAGAATATCCAAATGCTATTAATCACCTTGACCTAAATGGTATTTATAGACCATATGAAATCACTGCAGAATATACATTATTTCCAAGTGCATGTGGAACACTCACCAGAATACCCCATATCCTCAAATATAAAATAAGTCTCAATAACTTTTAAAAGATTAAGATAAAAGCATATTCTCTGACCACAACGAAATTAAGTTAGAACTTAATGCCAGTAAAATATCTTAAAACTCTCCAAATATTTTAGAACTAAACAATGCATTTTTAAATGACACATGGACCAAAGAAGAAATTAGAAAATATTTCAAAATGAATGCTAAAGACCATACAGCATATCAAAATCTGTGGGATGTTGGCTAACCAGCATTTAGAAGGAAATTTGTAAATTTAAGTGCTTATTTAAAAGAAGAAAAAGGGCAAAAATCAGTGATCTATGTTTACACCTTAAGAAATTAGAAAGAAAAGAACAAATCAATACCAAAATAAATAGAAAGAAAGAAAGAAATATAAGAGCAAAATTCAATGAGATGAAATGAAAAACAAACAATAGAAAAATTTAACAAAACAAAAAGGCTGTTTTTTGAAAATATTAATAAAATTGATAAACCCGTAGCGAGACTGATTAACGAAGAAAGGATGAGAATACAGATTACAAATGTCAGTAATGAAAGAAGGCGTGTCATTACAGATCCTACAGACATTAAAGGGTAATAAGAAAATATTATAAACAGCTTTATACCAATAAAACTTGACAACTTAGATTAATTGGACAAATTACTTGAAAAATAACTTGTCTTTCCTTGAAAGACATTCAAAGCAATCCCAATAAAAGTCAAGTCGGCTTTTTGAGGAAAGTGATATGATGATTCTAAAATGTATATGGAAATGCAAAGAACCTGAAACAGCCAAAACAATTTTGACCCAGAAAAATAAATTTGGAGGGCCTCACACTACCTTATTTTAAGACTTTCTATGAAACTACAGGAATCATGACAGTGTGGCATTGGTATAAGGGTAAACAAATCAATGAATCTGAATACAGAATCCAGAAGTAGACCTACTCGTATTTTTCAATTAATTTTCAACAAAGAACCCATGGCAGTTTACTGGAGAAAATAAAATCTTTTCAATGATTTGTCCTGGAAAAACTAGATAAGTATGCAGGAAAGAAGGAAGGGAGGGAGGGAGGAAGGAAGGAAGGAAGGAAGGAAGGAAGGAAGGAAGGAAGGAAGGAAGGAAGGAAGGAAGGGAGGACTTTATACCATATACAGAAATTAAGTCTAAATGGATCCTAGAGCTAAACATAAAAGCTTGAACTTTAGACCTAAACATGAAGACTTCTAGGAAAAAACAAACAAACAAACTTAGGATAGTATCTTCATGAGCTTGGGATAAATGAAGATTTCTTAGATGATACAAAAAGCACTAATCATAAATGATAAATTAGACTTCATGTAAATTTAAAACTTCTGCTCATCAAAAGATAGGGATAAAATATAATGTATAGATTATGTACAAAGGGTTTGTATCCAGATATATAAAGAACTATTGCAAATTAATTTAAAAAAACAGTAAAGATGGGCAAAAAGACTTGGATACCTCACAAAGAAGATGTATGAGGGGCCAATAACACATGAAAGTGCTCAATACCTTTAATTAAAACCATGAGATACAATTTCATATCCACTAGAGTAGCTAAAATCAAAAAAGCAATACCAAATTTTGGTAAGCATGTAGAGCAGCTGGCATTCTCATACGTTTTTGGTGGGATTGCAAAATGGAATAGCCACTTTGTAAATCTGTTTGGCAATTCCTTATAAGGTTAAAGATACTCTTATTCTATAACCCAGCAATTCTACTCCAAGGTATTTATTCAAGAGAAATAAAAACATATGTCTACACAAACCCTATACAAGAATATCCATACCAGCTTTATTCTTAACATCCAGAACCTGTCAACAAATGTCCATCAGCAAGAGAACGGATAAACAAACTGTGGTATGTTCGTATAATGGAATACTACTCAGCAATAAAAATGAACACAGTACTGATATGTCCAACAACATAGACAAAACTATTGTGACAGAAATCAGAGCAGTGGTTTTCTGCAGTAGATTAGGATTGATTGGAAGGAGGCATGAGAGAGCTTTCTAAGGTAATAATAAGGTTATGAAATAATAATGAGGTAATGAAAACATTCTGTATCCTGATTGGAGTGTTGGTTACAAAAGTCTATATGTTTGTCAAAGCTCACCAAATTGAACAAATATTTGGGATCTTTGCATTTCACCATATGTAAAATTTACCTCAGTAGAAACAATGATCTCTTTTCTATTAAATGGGAGACAGGGTGCTGCTGAAGGAAGATGTACCTATGAATCCTGGCTTGACCGCTTACTAGCTAAGTGACCTTGAGCAAGTTACTTACCCTTCCGTAACTCACATTCCTCATCTAAAAATGGAGATGATGATAATACCAATCTCATTATGTTTGTTGGGAAGATTAAAGAATGTAGCCCCTGAAACCAGCTTAGCACAGTGCCTGACCTGATCTCCTGCCTTCCCAAATAGGTTCAGTCTTGAAGACCTAGTTAGTCCTTGTATCTTTTCTATGAACTCAACTTCTTAAACTCTAACCCTCACCACTTTGTTCTTGATCCTTATCTTGCTCAGCACTTTGTTTCTCCACCTCACATTTTCATAGAGCCCTCTAGCACTCTCCTCCTTTTCCCTGTGTTTAAATGTGATCCCCACAGTAGACTGCAAGCTCCTTGAGGCCAGTACTCTCTCTGCTATCTCCACGCCCTGGGAGTACGGGAGGTACCCAGGTGGTATTCCACAGTTGCTTCTCCGTGTTATTATTTAATTTGTGACTAGGTAGTACAAAATTTTAAGGTGGACTATTGTGATGAATCTCACATTGTTCAAGAATTTTAAATAATAAAAAATATTCAGTGACGAGTCTCTTCCCAATCTCTCTTCTATCTGGTTCGCATGCCCCCAATACCACCAAAAAAAAAAAAAGAAAACTCCTGTTATTCCACATATTTCTCTGTGAAAATATGATACGTATTCTTATTTTTCCCTCTTCATTACATAAAAGGTAGCTACCATAACACTTGTGCATTTTGTTTTGTTTCAACCAGCAATATATTTTGAACCTCTTTGCAAATCACTCATAGAAATCAATCATAAAATGTCCCATTGATTAATGTGCTATAGGTTATTTCCAATCTTTTGCTGTTACAAAAATGCTATAGTGAAAAACTTTTTTACAGGCCTTTCACACACGTACCAGTACAACCGTAGTATAAATTCTTAAAAGTGAAATTTCTGGGGTAAAGAATCTATGCATTGTTAATTGATATTGTCAAATTGTCCTCCCTAGGAGCTTACCAATTTATATATCCACAAACGATGAATGACACTGCTTGTTTCCCAACAGCCTCGCCAATAAATGAGTGATCAAACACTGGGATTTCTACCAAAATCATAAGTAGAAAATGGTGTCTCAATGTAGTTTCTCTTATAGGAACCTGAGACTCTTGTTATATGTTTATATACCATTTGTTTTGCCTTCTTTGTGAATTGTCTATACCTATCCCTTGCCCATTTTTCTTTACAGTTGTTGGCCTTTTTCTTTTCAGTTTCAAGTCACTCCTTATATATCAGAGAGATGAATACTTTTCAGTATGAATTGCAATTTCTCAGTGTGTCCTTTGAATTTATTCTCTGCTCTTACGGTTTCTGCTAGGCAAAGTGGTTTTAATTTTTACATACTTTAATTTATTAATCTTTTATTTTATGGCTACTAGATTTTGAGTCATAGTTATTAAGGCCTTCATATTTTTTTTTTTTGATTTGGCTGTTTCACTGTACAACAGATAACAATCCAAAAAGATGGAAGATTTCACTGTAAAAATGGAAACCTCGGGAGTATTAAAAGAAACGACAGATGCTTCTTGACTTGAATTGAGTCCAATTTAATTGACACATTTTGCATGTTTGGGGACCCACTTAACTCCACATTAGACACAGAGAAGGAATCTTGCTAATCTTGCCTGGGGACATTTTACTTTGATTATCCCGTTGGCTGAAGCATGATGGCAGCTCTAACTGGGAACTCATGTTTCTCACTCTGGCTGTGGTCCAGACACTTTTTCTAAGTTGCCGCTTTTGTTTCTATTGTTGCGTTTCTTTGTTTTGCTTTGTTTTCTCATGAGCAGGAAAAACAAGCAGTTGTCAGTCACAGTTACTCAGAGACCCTTATCATTGCCTTTGTCTGCCTATCACCATGGGCCAAAACAAGGGAATTAAATCGTTCACGCATTCACTCATCCAACAAATGAATGTATTAAGCATCTATTAAACGTAAGGCGGCCTGCTCAGTGCTAAGCAGACATGATGGAAAAAAGCAGGCAAAGTCACTACCTGCCTGAAGCTTATATTCTAGCATGAAAGGTTGATCTTAAACATGTCATAAGAGCTAAATGCCAGGAAAAGTTACAGGGTGTTGTGAGAGTTTGTAACAGGAACCCCTGCCCTAGTCTGACAGATCAGGGATGAATTCCCTGAGGAAGTCTCTTTGGAACTGAGTTTTGATGGAGTAGGAACTAATCAGGCAAAAAGCAGACAGAGACAGAAAACCAGAAGAGCAATGGCCCCAAGGCCAGAAGGAGCATGGTGCCATATAGGAAGCGAAGAAGAGTGAGGTGATTGGCTTGGAGAAGGGAAATGGCATACAAGCTACACAGGGGCTGTTGTCAGTTGGGTTCCCTGGCTCTTGGGATCACCAACTAGGAGGAGAAGAGGAAAGAGTAAGATTACTTGGATGGAGAAGTTGGGCTATGGTGCAGTCACAAGAAGACTTCAGCTGACTCTGCAGGGAGCTCTGAACTGGGATGCCCTTCAGTGCTGGGACAAGGGGGACAGCCTTCATGTCCCAATGTTGAATAGTCAGTAGGCCTGGGCTGCTCTCTGCCAGCTAGTGCTGATAGGTGAGGACTGTCAGATGGCAGCACTGCCAACAGCTGCCCAGATTCCCTTCCAGGATAAATTCCTTTGTCCTGGAAGGGAATCTGGGCAGCAAAACACAGTAGGAGCAAATCCCTCTGAGCCTTTCAGATCATGGTAAAGAATTTTAATTTTATTCCAAGTGAAGGAGGATGCCAAAGGAGAGTTTTACGCAGTAAGAAAAATGATCTGATTGACCTTTCTGAAGAGTAGTCTGGCTGCTTTATGTACATATTTTAAGTGGATGAGTGTGGAAGAAGAGAACGCACTTAAGAGGCAATTACAGTGGTGGCATGGACTTGAGTGGCAGCGGAGGAGAGAAGTGGGAGGTGGGAAGGAGTTTGACTGGGTTTGGCCACAGTGTCAACAAGATTTACTGATGGATTGAATGTGGGTTGGTGGGGAAAAAATAGAGGAATCATAGATGATGGCTTTGGATTGAGGTTTTGGATTGAGCAGTTCCTAGACGGTGGTGCCATTTAATAAGATGAGGGGGACGGAAAGGAGCACTGTTCTTGGCCATCTCATCACATATCCCAGGAAGTCAACTTTGTAATACAGTTGTCAGCTATTTTCTATCTTTGTGCTATTCCAAACACACAAGGACACGTTACCCATTCTTTGGGCCATAGTTTTCACTTGAAACACAGGTCAAAAGCCTCTCATCCTTCAATGTCCAGGTCCAGTGCTACTTCCTCTGTAAAACCTTCCTTTTTCATAAAAACATTGGTGTATGTATAGATCCTGATATTTTATATTTGGGGAAACTAGAAATAAGGGAAATTAACTGACTTGCCCAAGACTGTACTGGATACCAACAGAGCTGTGACTAGACATTAAGTCTCCTGATTCAGTGGCTGAAAACTGCATTAAATCAAGGGAGAATGGAAAGTCAACAAGGAGGGACAGAGTGAAGGCCAGATCAGTTAGGAATTGATTATGGAGGTCCAGGCAAGAGATGATGGTAGCCTAGCCTAGGGTGAGAGTAGGGAGAAGAAGTGAACATATCTAAGAGTCTTCTAGGAAGTAGAATGGGCAGGACTTGGTGTTGGTTTTGGACAGAGGGAGTGAGGGAGAGGCAGGTGTCAAGAGTAACTCTTTGGATAACCTGTCATTCCCCAAGCTTGGAAGCACCAAAAGAAGACTTGGTTGTGGGGGGAAAGGTCATGAGTTTGGTTTTCATTTCATTGTTCAGACCTGAACTCATACCTCTGGCATTAGGGGCTTGGCACTGGGACCTCCCAGTGGGATCACTAGGTGACTAGTACTTGAACCTCTGTGGGAAAACTGCAGTGCTGGTGCTCAGACCTCCAATGGATGTTTGTCACTGGTACTTGGAACACTGAGAAACAATGGACTAGAGCCTTCACGCTGCACCCTCTCCCTGCCTGTCTCCTGCCTTCCAAATTTCCACCACTGCTTCCCACCGGTAGAACCTAACTTGGAAACTCAGGTGTCTGGGAAATGCAGTATCACAGAGCAGAACATGGGGCAGTGAGCTTGGGGCTGAAAGACCTTAGATAATAACCAGAACAACAGGTTTAGGGAATGAGCCCTGGGTTAGGCATCAAAACACTGGGTTTCCTTTCCAGCTCTGCCATCAGCCAGGTGTGACCTTGAACATGTCACTTCCCATCTCTGAGTCTCTTTTCCCTTCCTTCAAATGTGTAAACATCTCTTTGATGTTGCACATACTTAGGTGTCTGTCCTTAAAGAAGCCTTCTCTGACCCCCATCACTTAGGGGGATTTGGTGCTCTTCCTGTTGCTCATATAAACGCCTCTCCTAACCTCCTTTTTAAAAATTTACCTTACTTTTTAACTGAGAAATACGTAACACACAATTAAAAGCACAGATCTTAAATGCTCAGTTTGGTGAGTTTTGACAATTGTATACACCCATGTAATCACCAGTAAACTTTGCCATTTTTTAAAAATTTTATTTATTTTTTATTGAAGTATAGTTGATTTACAATGTTCTAATTTCTGCTGTACAGCAAAGTGACTCAGTTATACACAAATATATATATTCTTTTTTAATATAAAATTTGCTATTTTAACCATCACTTAGTATACAATTCCATGGCATTAATCATATTCACAATGTGTGCAACCATTACTACTACCTACCTCTTAGTATCACATTGCATTTTACTTGCCTATTGATAAGTGTGAATCCCCTAATAGAGAGTAAACCCTCAAGGGCTAGAATCACATCTTATCCCAGTGATTGCCATTTAGTAAATACTGGTATTTGTTGGTTGGTTGAACAAGTGAATGAATGAATGAATGAATGTCTAAAATCTCACGGAATGTGTCTTTTTATCTAGTAACTATAATAGAGTCATCTAACTGCTCCTTTAATTCTCCTCCCTTTCTCAAATGTTTATTAAGTATCAACAGGTTGTCTGTGCTAAACTCTAGAAATCAAAAGACAACCTGGGCAGAATTCCTGCCCACAAGTCCACAGCCAGGTGAGGGGGTCCAGACAAGTAAATAACGTGTGATAAAACAATTAATTCTTAGTAGGAAGATGAACAGGGTGGGAGTTATGGTTGCAGAAATGAGGTTATGCCTTATACTGACTTGGAAAATCAAGGACAGCTTCACAGAGATTAAAAAAACAGGCTTAGTGGTGTTGAGTGGCAGGGTGGGGTGCAGAGTCTAGAGAAACTGCAAGGAATTCTTCAGGGCCAGAGTCAGGGTCCTTTCTCCTCCGGAGTCCCACTTTCTGCCTCAATGCCTGAGATTATTTTTGGCAGAGAAGTAAAATAGTGACACTAATTTTTTTAAGCATAATGGGTTTTGCTTACCCCCTTCCCACCCTACTTCCTCTTCACTAAGGTTCTTCCTTGTTTCTCAATGCTTCCCTGTTTCTCAACGTTTCCCTTGAGTTAGTTTCTCCTCTTTGTGCATGCTTTCTTTAAACAGGTGGCTTTCTTTATTTGTGGCTTCTCATATAAGGTCTTTGTTCAAGACCTTGGGGTTTTCCCAGAGAAAGCCATGTAAATCTCTAAAACAGTTTTACATATTTATTGGTCTCATTCAAAAGTAGCTGATAAGGGAATCTGTACGTCCTTGCTACTATGAGTACTCATATTCACACACACACACACACACACACACATTCTCTTATGTCCCCCACTCTACCCCACTCTCCCATTGTATGTATCTTAAGGACTCAAACCACTAAGAAGTAGTTGTCTGTGGTCAAAAGGGTGCTTTCAGACTTTAAATAACTTAGGGACCTGACGCTCTTATTTAAAAGGCTGGATGATTAGATGGATGTATGTATGGATGTATGTATGGATGGATGGATGGATGGATGGATGGATGGACGGACGGACGGACAGAAAAGTGAATGACCGAGACAGTCAAGCTTCTGCAATCATGCCGAGGTCACCCTTAGTAACAACCCTTAGTAGGCAACTCAGAATGGGTGTTGGCAATGATGATGACAATAATAATAATACTGATGATTGTGTAATGTAAGTGCTACAACAGAAGAATGAGAAAATGTTCTGGGAAAGGGTGTCAGTGAGATTCCAAAGAGTTAGGTCTAAGACTTCATGCTGTCCCTCTTTTGTTCGTTGAGCTGAATATTTATGGGGCGGTCTTCTTAGGCATCACCTTTTGTTCAGACCCTACTGTGCATTGTCGTGAATACAAAAGAAGTATCAGATGGCATCCCTGTGTGTTTTAGGATAATTCATGGCCTGACATAAGAGATACCCTTCTCCTTGTCAGCCCTAAATTAAGTAATTGGGTGAAAGATTGTGAACTCTCAAGGATGGGAATCATCCAAAAGCATTTTTCAATAAAGACTTTTTATTTTCTACTCAAGATAATATTAAGTAATAATAAGATATTATCCACGCTGTTTCTCAGGTTCTAAGTATAAGGCATCTTACTTAAATAGTTTGAGAAATCCAAACAAGATCATACCCTATTTTCAGAAGCACAGATAGAGAGGTCCATCTATAGTCAAGCTCAGTGGAGATGGAGGGGGAGGACATGCCTCTCTCTCTTTTGTGCCCCAAATGATTTATTCAGAGAAAGATATAAAGATGTAGAAGAGTATCTCATGTTCTCCTTTCCACCTCTCATTGTCACAAAGGAAATTACACATGACATTGGATTAGCCCAAGTGGTGCATTTGCCACGCAGTCCAAAACTCCCTCTTTGCCCATATGAAAGAGGGATTGTCGTGTGGCCAGGAAGATTTCCAGAGTACGCAAAGCAAGATTATGTGAAGACCCTGGCTTCTGCCCAAGAAAAAATTTGACTCCAGTTGCAGAAATAGGAAAAACTCAAAAGTCCTACAGGCCAAGGGTGAAAAGATGAACCAACCTCACCAGCTTCCCTTATGAAATGAAGGAGGAACTATTCGATAGTAAGGCTATAAGCAGAAATAGCAGCAGCTGAAAAGGCAGGAAGACCTGTGTGCAAGGTAAATTTACATTTGAGCCAGAAGTATAAGCAAGCACAAACTGTGAGGTGGCTCGTTGTGCTTGGAACACGTTTTCCCCAGACTGCTCATTAATCTGACGGATTTCAGTTTAATCGTCACCTCCCTGAAGAAACTTCCCTAGTCAACCCTATTGTCACCCCCTTACCCCACTCCTACCCCCAGATATGGAGACTTGATCAGGGTCCCCTGTATATGCCCTCACCAAATCCTATGTTATTTAGCCCATCACATTAATCACATTTGTAAATAGTCATTTACGAGATTATCAGTTGCCTCTCTCTCTCCCTGACTGGGCTATCAGCTCCCTGAAGGCAGGGGTCACGTCCGTCATTTTCTTGCTGTACATACTCAGTGTTTCACACAGTGCCTGGTTTGCATCAAAAAATAAATAAATGTTTCTTGAAATATTTAATGAGAAGAAGCATTTACTCTGCAGAGGACACAGCCTTGAGAAGGCTGAAATGAGGAGCCTGGCTTCAGAAGACAGGTTGTTGCACCAATTTACATTCCCACCAACAGTGTACAAGGGTTCCCTTTTCTCCACATCCTACCCATCACTTGCTATTTGCGGTCTTTTTGATGATAGCCATTCTGACAGGTGTGAGGTGATATCTCGTGGTTTTGATTTGCATCTCCCTGACGATTAGCCATGTTGACAAACTAGTGGTTACCAGGGGAGAGGGGGAAGGGGGAAGGAGCAAACTAGGCATATGGGATTAAAAGATACAAACTACTATGTTTAAAATAGATAAGCAACAAGAATACTACATTGCAAGGCACAGGGAATGTAGCCATTATTTTGTAGTAACTTTAAAGGGAGTATGATCTATTAAAGTATTGAATTACTATGTTGTACATCTGAAGGTAATATAAGATTATAAAGTATACTTCAACTTAAAAAAAGAAAAAGAAGAAGAAGAAGAAAACAGGTTGCTGTTGCTGTCCCTGGAGAGATACCACCCAGCCTCTGGGTTTGAAGCCCTGGGCCCCTGGCAACGGCACCTCTGGGGTCCCAGATCCTGCCGCAGTATGCTTAAGGGTGAATACTTGGTTACCCACATATGTCCCCAAAACAAATAGCAGAGGGAACGAAGCACAGACTGCGTGCCACATAAGCAGAATTATTGCTAAAAATAATGCTTCTCAAAGCCTCAGAAAGGAGTCAGTGAATTAAAGGTTTATATTAACCTCATTTCACTTTTCTTTTCATTTACAGGAAATTGTTTTAATTTTCCGTGTGCAGCTGTTTGATGTTTATGTCACTGACTGTATTTTAAAAAAATAGCTGCAACATTCTGTTTTGTTCTAAGTTATTTAAATAGAAAAAGGACCCCAATTGATATTTTATTAGTTGCTATATAATAATTTGTTTTCAAAGTACTGGATTTTTTTAAAATTTAGGATACTATACGTGTCTTTCCTATTTGGGAGTGAGAGAAGTAATTTTTAAGAACATCATGTTCAAATAAATAAGTAAAACATCTCCCTTCTCTTCAGTGGTCCTACACATCGTATTTTATACGATTAATTTAGATATCCAGGCTGTTGAACTGTCTGGGTTTTCTATACTTTTTGAAAGAATAAGGATTTTTTATGGGATAGGTAGAACATTACTTTGAAGCAGGGTTTTTGGACCTGACAATTCTTTGTTTTGGGGGGCTGTTCTGTACATTGTAGGAGGTTTAGCCTCTCCTACTCGATTCCAGTGGCATACACCCAGCTAGAGTTATAACAATCAAAAATGTTTCCCAGCATTGCCACATGTTCCAGGGAGCAAAATCATCACTGTTGAGAACCGTTGGTTTAGAGGGTGGGAGAAGCTAGCAGGCAGAGACTGTTTCTTCATCCTTCAAGAAAGGCAGACTTAGATGAGGCAAGACCCATCATTGGCTTTTTTGGTCATATGTTTTTCCAATCATCAATTTGGTCTCCTTAAACCACTTCGGACTGGATGCCGAAATGCTTCATAGAGTCCCATCCCTTGGTGAAAACATGGGACAGAAAATGTCTTTCTGAAATGCCTGGAGGCTCCCCTCCCTATACAGTGGAGAGAATACTGTACAGGCATCTAGTCAGACCAGCAGTCTGCTACTTGTTACCCATGTGACTCTGGGGAGTCCCAAGTCCCTCAACTATACAAAGTACTGGTACAATACTTGGTCCGCATATCAAAGAATGGTTGGAAGAATGAAATCAAAAGGTACCCAATTTTGTTTTTCACAAGTGACAGAGTCAGACCAAGTAATACCTGTCAATGTAATGCCCTTTCCTGAGAAAATTACTTTCTCAGTGGGAGGTAGAACAGAGCGTGGTTATGGGTCTGGTCTTTGAAATCTGACCAGCCAAGGCTGAAAGCAGCTACCTCATCTTACCAGTTGTGTAGCTGGTATACCAACTAGGACACATAACCTCTCTTAGCCTCTCTTTCCTCATCAATAAAATGATCGTAACATCTACTATAAAGGGGAGACTGTGAGAATTATAGAATATATGCAAGGCACATTGTACAAGTGTCCAACATAGGAGAGGCACCCACAAGTCATGTTTGCCATGGCTGTTACCATTGTTAATAAATGCAGAAAATATTACGTGCTGTCTGGCTCATGGGGGAGACATTTGGGAGCAGAGTTTCCTTTAGGATTCCTAAACCAGAGCTTTAATGGGAATGTCCACTTAAATTGCTTTGCTTAAGTCCAACGGCACAGAAAGTCATGTTGGAAAGATTAGTCCTTTGTCAGGCTTTGCTGGCAAGAACTGTGTCTTATTCATATCTATACTCAAAGCACCTAGCACAATGTATGGCCAAAGTAGATGCATTCAATCCTCTACTTGACAGGTTAAATTTCTAAGCATCTGCTGGGTACCAAAAACAGTTCTAGGGTCTGGAAGAAGGAACAAAGATGAGCAAAGACAGGTGCAGTCATGGCCCTCATGAAGACAAGAGTCCTATTGCAAAGACTGCAAATCAAAAACTCACAGGGAACAGGCAGATGTCAGAAAAGCCACACAATCTTTTTGGTCTCTTTAATTTTCCCACTTATGGTAGACACATAGTTATAGAGAAATCATTTTCATCTTTAAAAAAAACAGCATTATAAAAATGCTAGTAAATGGCAGACACTATAGTCTCAGTTTTAGAGACAATAGTGCGTGGTAAGAAGTGTGGTTCGCTGGAGAGGAGAATGCCACTACTGAACAGTAAAGGTGGCACAGTCTCCGAATGGTTTTGAGATGTCTGGCTCAGATCAGTCCGAAGAGAACTGATTTTCGACAGTGGGGTGCTTGTAATGGACAGAGGGTGGCAGGCAGTTGCGAGGGCCATGGGTAAGATATAGTATGATTTCCAGAAGACTGGGTTATAGGAGCCATATTCCCTGAGTCCCTGAGCCCACAAGGCTCAGCCACGTACCTGACAGTGTAGGCAATGTTGCACAACTAGGACGATAATGACTGGCCTACCTCTTTATAAAGATATTTGTAATATTCACCCAAATTATAGAGATGGGGAAGGAAAAAAAAAAAACTTTTCATTCAATTGTCTTGAGAAGACTGTCAGAAAATTCCTCTCCAGGTGATTTTAAGTATCTTGTTCCTGTGGGAAGAAGCCAATAGAATTAAGCATCCCTCTGCTAGATTAAATCTTAGTGCTTTTAGAATGGTTAATGTCTATAGGACTTGTTAAATGGCTGGGGTTGGTCTTAATCTCCTGGATGCCTATGATTAGAGTCTTGACAGAGTCACATGGGATGCTCCAAGAGAGATTAGGACCACCCAACTTTTTTTTAATTTTTCTTTTTTTAAAATTTTGGTCTTCAGGCTGAAGCATCACAGGACTCTGGATAAGGAACAGAATGAAAGCAGGATTATAGGGAAAGGCAAAAGGAGCTAAAGGACATTGAGAGAGGAGATTTCAGAAGAGTTTGGGGTCATCATAGTTTTAAAATAAATGTGAAGCAAAAGTCCAAACTGTGCGTTATTTACTTCTAAATAAGACATTAGCTGGGTCATTTTTAATTAAGAGGTCTGCAACATTCTACATATAAGAAATTGTGCAGTTTTGTGGTCTTTATCATACAGGTTTCAGACTTGTCTGGTTTTCTCTTGGCACACTTATAAAAACAAGTATAAACTGAATGCTATTTTAATAACCTTTATGGTACAGTATTATATATTAGATGCAATTCATTGTTTCTCACCCCATATTTATTTCCCACAGCATACCACTGCTTTTACATTAGATGTTTACCCTATCGGGAGAAAAATGGGTCTAAAATATAAAGCTAGCCCTTTCCTTTTACAGACATCCTGTAATTAGCTCAAGTTTTCGTCTCTTCACAGCAAGATCCTGCTACACAAAAGTTCTCTTTTCTCAACATATTTTTGCCAGATGTTTCCACCAAAAAAAAGTGTAAGGCAAAGTTTTTTGTGTGCATTGGTGCATATGACTTCATCCTTAATAACTGCCTCAAAATGCTCCGCTTCCTTAATTAAATGAATTAGTTCTCCCCCAGTTCCTGTGTAGAGAACATCTATTGTCTCCATCTTCACAAACTCTCAGCATTTCAGCCATGTGTGACTGCCCCGTGTGCCCTCAGGAGGGGTCAAACAGCTTCACTCACACTCATCCTATATTTTTAAAACCCAGAGTAAACACTTCAGTTTTTTGACCGACGAGAACTCAATCACTGCAAATTAACATGTGAAACTGCTGTTCTCTCTCCAGTTAACCTTACAGTTTTGTCTCATTAAGGGATGATTCTACACTCTGTGTTGAAATATTATGATAAGTTTGCATCCGTATTAGCAGTCAGGCTCTATTTTGTTTCACATAGCAAGGTTTTCAGCTTTGCTAGAGAATACTTCTATGTATTCTAAAATATTTTCCAGAAGATCCGTGCCCCTGAGATGGGGGAGATCAGGAGAGGCAGGTGGGAGGGGCCCTCCCAGACCCCAGACTGGAGGAGCAGAAGAGGAGAGGAGGGCGTTTGCCCTGCCCTCTCGAGCCCAGGAAGCCTGCTAGCTCCCGGGTGAGGTCCCCTGCCCTCTGAGACCGGGCTGGGGGGCAGGCCTGGGCCCCTTCTGTTCCTTGAGCCTAAGCCCCATCCTCCACAGCCCCCAGCACCTTTTCCAGCCCTGTGGGTCCTGAGCATTGGCCCCGCCCACACCCAAACCTCACCCTTGCTTAGGCCCCGCCCTCCAAAGCCAAGACCTTCCCCCCCCTTTTTTTTCTTTTCCCTCCTCCTCTTTTTTACTATTGTGGTACTAATGTACCTTCCAGTTATTGATTCATTTATATTTTTATTTTTACATTCTTTCTAACATATCTGTTAGTTTCCTAGTCTAATTTTATTTTTTACTTTGTTATTGTTCTCTTTTTTTTTTTTTGCCACCCCACATGGCTTGCGGGATCTTGATTTGAAAGCCCAGGGTTGGGGGGAAGCTCCTGCGGTGGGAGCTCTGAGTCCGAACCACTTGACTAACAGAGAACCTCAGACCCCAGGGAATATTCATCAGAGTGAGGTCTCACAGAGTTCCTCATCTCAGCACCAAGACCCAACTCTTCCCAATAGCCTACAAACCCCAGTGTTGGAAGCCTCAGGCCAAACAACCAGTAAAACAGGAACACAATCTCACTCATAAAAAAAAAAAAAATGAGATGGCAAAAAAATATGTCACAGATGAAGGAACAAGGTAAAAACCTACAAGACCAAATAAATGAAGAGGAAATAGGCAATCTACCTGAAAAAGAATTCAGAGTAATGATAGTAAAGATGATTCAAAATCTTGGAAATAGAATGGAAGCACGGATTGAGAAAATACAAGAAATGTTTAACAAACATCTAGAAGAACTAAAGAACAAACAAACAGAGATGAACAACACAATAACTGAAATGAAAAATACACTAGAAGAAATTGATAACAGAATAACTGAGGCAGAAGAACAAATAAGTGAGCTGGAAGACAAAATGGTGGAAATAACTGGCAAGGAGCAGAAGAAAGAAAAACAATGAAAATAATTGAAGACAATCTCAGAGACCTCTGGGGCAACACTAAATGCACCAACATTCGAATTATAGGGGTCCCAGAAGAGGAAGAGAAAAAGAAAGGGTCTGAGAAAATATTTGCAGAGATTATAGTGGAAAACTTCCCTAACATGGGAAAGGAAATAGTCACCCAAGTCCAGGAAGTACAGAGAGTCCTATCCAGGATAAACCCTAGGAAAAACACACCAAGACACATATTAATCAAACTAACAAAAATTAAATTGAAAGAAAAATATTAAAATCAGCAAGGGAAAAACAAAAAATAACATACAAAGGAATCCCCATAAGGTTACTAGCTGATTTTCCAGTGGAAACTCTGCAGGCCAGAAGGGAGTGGCAGGATATACTTAAAGTGATGAAAGAGAAAAACCTACAACCAAGATTACTCTATCCAGCAAGGATCTCATTCAGATTCGATGGATAAGTGAAAAGCTTTTCAGACAAGCAAAAGCTAACAGAATTCAGCACCACCAAACCAGCTTTACAACAAATGCTAAAGAAACTTCTCTAAGCAGGAAGCACAAGAGAAGAAAAAGACCCACAAAAACAAACCCAAAACAATTAAGAAAATGGTAATAGGAACATACATATTGATAATAATCTTGAATGTAAATGGATTAAATGCCCCAACCAAAAAACACAGACTTGCTGAATGGTTACAAAAACAAGACCCATATATATGCTGTCTACAAGAGACCACCTAGGGACACATACAGACTGAAAGTGAAGGGATGGAAAAAGATATTCCATGCAAATGGAAATCAAAAGAAAGCTGGAGTAGCAATACTCGTATCTGATAAAATAGACTTTAAAATAAAGACTGTTACAAAAGATAAGGAGGGACACTACGTTATGATTAAAGGATCAATCCAAGAAGAAGATATAACAATTATAAATGTTTATGCACCCAACATAGGAGCACCTCAATACATAAGGAAAATGCTAACAACCATGAAAGGAGAAATCAACAGTAACACAATAATAGTAGGGGACTTTAACACCCCACTTACACCAATGGACAGATCATCCAAACACAAAATAAATAAGGAAACACAAGCTTTAAATGACACAATAGGCCAGATAGATCTAATTGATATTTGGAACATTCCACCCCAAAGTGGCAGAATACACTTTCTTCTCAAGTGCACACAGAACATTCTCCAGGATAGATCACATCTTGGGTCACAAATCAAGCCTTGGAAAATTTAAGAAAATTGAAATCATATCAAGCATCTTCTCTGACCACAACACTATGAGATTGGAAATCAATTACAGGAAAAAAAACTGTAAAAGACACAAATACACGGAGGCTAAACAGTGCACTACTAAATAACCAAGAGTTCACTGAAGAAATCAAAGAAGAAATAAAAAAATACATAGAAACAAATGACAATGAAAACACAACAACCCAAAACCTATGGGACACAGCAAAAGAAGTTCTAAGAGGAAAGTTTATAGCAATTCATTCTCACCTCAAGGAACAAGAAAAGTCTCAAATAAACAATCTAACCCTACACTTAAAACAACTAGAGAAAGAAGAACAATGAAAACCCAAAGTCAGTAGAAGGAAAGAAATCATAAAGATCAGAGCAGAAATAAATGAAATAGAAATAAAGAACACAATAGCAAAGATCAATAAAACTAAAAGCTGGTTCTTTGGGAAGATAAACAAAATGGATAAACCCTTAGCCAGACTAATCAAGAAAAAAAGGGAGAGGATGCAAATCAGTAAAATTAGAAATGAAAAAGGGGAAATCACAACTGACCCTGCAGAAGTACAAAGGATTATAAAAGACTACTACAAACAACTATATGCCAATAAAATGGACAACCATGAAGAAATGGACAAATTCTTGGAAATGTACAATTTTCCAAGACTGAACCAGGAAGAAATAGAAAATATAAACAGACCTATCACAAGTAATGAAATTGAAACCATAATTTAAAATCTTCCAACAAACAAAAGTCCAGGACCAGATGGCTTCACAGGCAAATTCTATCAAACATTTAGAGAAGAGCTAACACCGATCCTTCTTAACCTCTTCCAAAAAATTGCAGAGGGAGAAACACTCCCAAATTCATTCTACGAAGCAACCATCACCCTGACATCAAAACCAGAAAAAGATGTCACAAAAAAAGAAAACTACAGGCCAATATCACTGATGAACATAGATGCAAAAATCCTCAACAAACTACTAGCAAACAGAATCCAGCAACACATTAAAAGGATCATACACCACGATCAAGTGGGGTTTATCCCAGGAATGGAAGGATTCTTCAATATACACAAATCAATCAATGTGATATACCATATTAACAAATTGAAGGAGAAAAACCATATGATCATCTCAATAGATGCAGAAAAAGCTTTTGACAAAATTCAACACCCATTTATGATAAAAACTCTCCAGAAAATGGGCACAGAGTGAACCTACCTCACCATAATAAAGGCCATATATGACAAACCCACAGCCAACATCATTCTCAATGGTAAAAATATGAAACCATTTCCCCTAGGATCAGGAAAAAGACAAGGATGTCCACTCTTGCCACTCTTATTCAACATAGTTTTGGAAGTCCTAGCCACAGCAATCAGAGAAGAAAAAGAAATAAAAGGAATACAAATTGGAAAAGAAGAAGTAAGACTGTCACTATTAGCCGATGACATGATACTATACATAGAAAATCCTTAATATGCCACCAGAAAACTACTAGAACTAATCAATGAATTTGGTAAGGTTACAGGATACAAAATTAATGCACAGAAATCTCTGGCATTCCTATACAGCAACAACGAAAATTCAGAAAGAGAAATCAAGGAAACAGTCCCATTTACCATTGCAACAAAAAAAATAAAATACCTCGGAATAAACCTGCCTAAGGAGACAAAAGACTTGTACTCATAAAACAATAAAACACTGATGAAAGAAATCAAAGATGACACAAACAGATGGAGAAATATACCATATTCTTGGATTGGAGGAACCAATATTGTGGAAATGACTATACTACCCAAAGCAATCTACAGATTCAGTGCAATCCCTATCAAACTACCAATGGCATTCTTCACAGAATTAGAACAAAATAATCTTTCAATTCATATGGAAACATAGAAGACCCCGAATAGCCAAAGCAATCTTGAGAAAGAAAAACAGAGTTGGAGGAATCAGGCTCCCTGACTTCAAACTATACCACAATGCTCCAGTAATCAAGACAGTATGGTACTGGCACAAAAACAGAAATATAGATAAATGGTACAGGATAGAATGCCCAGAGATAAATCCACACACATGTGGGCACCTAATTTACAAAAAAGGAGGCAAGAACATACAATGGAGAAAAGACAGCCTCTTCAATAAGTGGTGCTGGGAAAACTGGACAGCTACATGTTAAAGAATGAAATTAGAACACTACCTAACACCATACACAAAAATAAACTCCAAATGGATTAAAGACTTAAATGTAAGACCAGGCACTATAAAACTTTTAGAGGAAAACATAGGAAAAACACTCTTTGACATAAACTACAGCAAGATCTTTTTTGACCCACCTCCTAGAGTAACAGAAATAAAAACAAAAATATGCTAACACATTTATATGGAATCTTAAAAAAAAAAGTTGTTCTGAAGAACCTAGGGGCAGGACAGCAGTAAAGACGCAGATGTGGAGAATTGACTTGAGGACACAGGGAGGGGGAAGGGTAAGCTGGGATGAAGTGAGAGAGTGGCATGGACATATATACACTACCAAATGTAGAATAGATAGCTAGTGGGAGGCAGCCGCATAGCACAGGGAGATCAGCTCGGTGCTTTGTGTCCACCTAGAGGCGTGGGATAGGGAGGGTGGGAGGGAGACGCAAGAGGGAGGAGATATGGGGATATATGTATATGTAGAGCTGATTCACTTTGTTATACAGCAGAAACTAACACCATTGTAAAGCAATTATACTCCAATAAAGATGTTTAAAAAAAGTTATTATAAAAAAATTTAAAAAGAAGATGTGGCACATATATACAATGGAATATTACTCAGCCATATAAAGAAATGCAGTTGAGTTATTTGTAGTGAGGTGGATGGACCTAGAGTTTGTCATACAGAGTGAAGTAAGTCAAAAAGAAACAAATACCGTATGCTAACCCATATATATGGAATCTAAAAAAAAAAAAAAAAAAAAGTTGACTGATGAACCTCGTTGCAGCGCAGGAATAAAGAGGCAGACATAGAGAATGGACTTGATGACATGGGGTGGGAGAGTGAAGCTGGGGCAAAGTGAGAGTAGCATCAACATATATACACTACCGAATGTAAAATAGTTGGCTGGTGGGAAGCAGCAGCGTAGAACAGAGAGATCGGCTCGGTGCTTTGTGATGACCTAGAGGGGTGGGATAGGGAGGATGGGAGGGAGGCTCAAGAGGGAGGGGATATGGGGACTAGTGTATGCCTATGACTGATTCACTTTTTTGTGCAACAGAAACTAACACGGTATCGTGAAGCAGTTATACTCCAATAAAGATCTATTTAAAAAATTAAAAAAATAATAAAATTTAAAAAATAATAAAATATTTTCCACCCTTAAGATCTTACCTATCTCTGCCATTGACACTGAATTTTGTAAGGTCAGTAGTGGAGGTGACCTTAGGAAATCTGATTCAGCCCCCTTTTTTGGTAGCTGGCAAAACAGAGGGAGTTACCCTAGTCATACATCTAATTGGTAAAGACATCTTGACCCTCATTCTCTATTTCACATCTGCTAATAACAAATGACACTGAATTTTCATTCGGAAAACCAAAAGAAAACAACAACAACGAAATCCCATCACCTTTTATCAATGACATAGGCTTAGTATCACTGAAGATGATGCTACAGATACTTCCTACCAGTGGCAAGTCAGTATTTCTCTCCAACTGTCTCATGGGTTGGGCTGATGTAGCCACACTCTCATTTAATAAACTTGGAATACAACATGACTGTAAGCTCCCACAAGGATGGGTGGCATAGGGTTAAAGAGCAGGAAAAAAGTCTTTCTAGTTAGATATGAATCCAAATCTCGACTTTACCTTTTATAGAAATGACCTGGGCAAGTTATTCAGTTTCTCTAAGCCTCAGTTTTCTCATTTAAAAACTGAATTTTTTTTTAAATTGGGATATAGTTGCTTTATAATGGTGTGTTAGTTTCTGCTGTACAACAAAGTGAATCAGCTATACATATCCCCTCCCTCTTGGACCTCCCTCCCATCCCACCCATAGGAACGTCTTCAGAGGGCTGTTGTGAGGAATGAATAAATGCATTGATGAGCCTAAGCATGGATAGTGTAATACCTGACACACAGCAAGCATCTGACATACAGCTTTTGCTATATTTGGTTAAAATCCCAAAGCTTGGCAACTGCCTGGAGTAGAGAGGTAGGGAGAAAAGGAGCAGAAGTCAGTGTCACAGATGAAGGTTAGGTTTCAAGCCCAGGTTACTAGACATTCCTAGTCCTCACCAGTATCCACCTTATCTCTCCCTCCCAAACATGAGAGACACTGCATTTTCCAGCGTCCTATCAGTTAGGTGAGGGCCATGACTGGGACTAAGGTGAGGCCGGTAAGTTGCCTAAGATAAAAAATATAAGGAGCCACTGGCTTTTGGGGTCACACCAGTGCCAGTCCTGTGTTTGCATGATCCAAAGAGCCAATGGGCTCCCTAGATGTCACACTAAGGGCTTCACTCCTCTCAGCCTCGTCCCAACCCCAAGTAAAGCCATGTGACGAGGGCTGGCCAGTGAGCTGCACCTGGAAGTGACCCTCAAGAGCCAGTACTGGACAATCCTCCATGCCCTCTTCCTCTGCCTCTGCAACTGAGGAGGTTGCCAGTTCTAGATGGTGGAGCTCAGTAGCTCCATGTCATAGAGTCCCTTGCCAGCCTACATGGACATGGCGCATGATCGAGAGATGAAATTGTGTTGAGCCACTGAGATGTGAAGCTTTTTTTTTTTTTTACTGCTGCTGCTGCTGCAACAAACCTAGCCTATTTTTATTCTCATTATTGGCATTATCCCAATCAAAATAAATCACTTCATTTTTGTCACTCTTCTCCTGAGAATCGAGCCCAGGCAGAATGAAGTTGAAATGTTAGCCTTGGCCCTTTCTAGTTGTATTTTCTCTGAACTTCAGTTACCTTGGTCGATAAAATGGCACTAATAAGCCATGACTTGCAGGGTTCCTGAGTGGGGTTGAAGTGCGGGGTTGCATTCTAGCTGGCTGTAAATGGGAATGTCCTTCTTGAGAAGCTTCTCATGGGCAGGGAATGTCTCTATATCCCCAAGACCTAGCACAGTGTCTTGGCATGTTACACACGTTTAATAGATGTTTGTTGATTAAGTAAAAAAAGACTGCTTTACGAGTTATAACAAATTTTCTACAGAGTAAAAGCTATGAGCCATCAGTCAACCAAGAAATTGGCCCAGATTTTCTCCTGGGTCTCCCTGTGAATCTCTTATTCTTTCAGTGCCTGCATCAGCTAGGTTGTCAAGGTTACCCTCATCATCTTTGAAATATTATTAGATGTTGACCCATATTGTGTCAAAATTATACATAGACCTGGATGTGTGTTTGCCTCCCCTACTGCTCTGACTACTCTCACTCTCTTTTCTCATCTGTTTCCCTCATTCTACTGTATTTAAATTGATGAAAGATTTTAAAGCCTGGCTCTTTACCGGAATGAGATATTCTGTATTATACTGACTCGGTGAGATTTCAAGGGACTTAGATTCAAGCCTTGAATAAGTTGCAAAGTTCTTTTCTTAGCATTTAGGTGAGATTCCATCTGTTCCTTCTAAATTAAGTAGGTACGACCTGGAGTTCCCCTCATAGTTCTGATCAGTTTTCTTACGTTCTTAAGCTTTCGTCATTATCACCATCATCCCCACCCCCGTCATCATCACCATCTCACCATCATTGTCTCAGCAGTGTATTTATCTGGTCCTCTGTTACTCTGTTTACTCTAAGTGCTCCACATGCCTTGTATCACTTAGAGTAGTGAAACACATGCCAGTATTAGTCCTATTCTACAGATGAGAAAGTTGAGGTTCAAGAGAATAAGAAACTTATATCAGATATCAGATATAGGTAACGAAATACCAGAGCAAAGATTAAACTCAGGTTCGGTTTGACTCCAAATCCTGTGATCTTACCTTGCCGTTGTACTGACTAAGCAAGAGATAAACATGAAGGGGATCTCAAAGGTGACCCAATTCCTTCCTGTTTCATTAAGTTTTAAAACATATATTTGAAAAATGGCAGTGATACCTAATATTCTGAGTATTTCAGTAGGGATGGGAAATGGGGAAGAATAATTGGCAGCCCAGTCTGAAGAATTGGGCTTAAGTAAAACATTACTTAGAAAAACATCCCCCATTTCTTTATAACCTACATTTTTAAGAGAACAGGAAGGGGAGACGATTTGGCAAAATTGTTTATTGAGAGACAGTATTTTTTAAAAGTCACATTTAAAGGTGTGCATGGTTAGGGACTTCCCTGGTGGCGCAGTGGTTAAGAATCCACCTGCCAATGCAGGGGACACAGGTTTGAGCCCTGGTCCAGGAAGATCCCACATGCCGTGGAGCAACTAAGCCCGTGAGCCACAACTACTGAGCCCATGAGCCACAACTACTGAAGTTCGTGTGCCACAATTACTGAAGCCTGTGTGCCACAACTACTGAAGCTCACACACCTAGAGCCCGTTCTCCGCAACAAGAGAAGCCACCACAATGAGAAGCCCGTGCACCGCAACGAAGAGTAGTCCCTGCTTGCCGCAACTAAAGAAAGCCTGTGCACAGCAACGAAGACCCAACATAACCAAAAATATAAATAAATAAATTTATAAAAAAAAAAAAAGGTGTGCATGGCGAGATTAAAAAAGTTAAGGAAAAATAGTTCCCCAGCCCCCTCCGTCTCAGATGTGGCTGGAGCTTGAGGCGTGCGGGGCCAGAGACGCGGCAGACCCGGGACCCGGAGCAACTCAGAGGCAGTGAATAATAGCTCTTCAAGTCTGCAATAAAAAATGGCCTCGAATAAAAAGGACATTGCAAAAAATGGGAAAGAAACAGAATGGAAAGAGTAAAAAAGTCGAAGAGGCAGAACCTGAAGAATTTGTGGTAGAAGAAGTACTGGACCATCGTGTAGTGAATGGGAAGGTGGAGTATTTCCTGAAGTGGAAGGGATTGACAGATGCAGACAATACTTGGGAACCCGAAGAAAATTTAGATTGTCCAGAGTTAATTGAAGCATTTCTTAATTCTCAAAAAGCTGGTAAAGAGAAAGATGGAACAAAAAGAAAATCTTTATCTGACAGTGAACCTGATGATAGCAAATCAAAGAAGAAAAGAGATGCTGCTGACAAACCAAGAGGTTTAGCCAGAGGTCTCGACCCAGAGCGAATAACTGGTGCCACAGACAGCAGTGGAGAATTCATGTTTCTCATGGAATGGAAAGATTCAGATGAGGTGGACTTGGTGCTGGCAAAAGAGGCAAATATGAAGTGTCCTCAAATTGTAATTGCTTTTTATGAAGAGAGACTAACTTCGCGTTCTTGTCCAGAAGATGAAGCTCAATAATTGTTTGCATTGCTTTTTATATATATTTATATATATATATAAAATCTGGGTCTTGGTTTTTTGATTTATTAGTGTGAAGAAATAAGTACATTCTAATGAAAATCAAGTTTGATATGTTCGTTTTGAAGTAGTATTGGGGAAGTTGTTGGGTTTTGGGGGGGTTTTTTGGGGGTTTTGTTTTTGCCTTTTTTGCATCTGTAGCACTGGTTACTTTGAACAAATAAAGCTTTCTGTAGTTGCTTCCTTTAGCAGAAAAGAACGTTTGATACCACAGTATATTATTTCCTCTGCATTAGAGAACAGCTTTTCTAAATGTTGGGGAAAATCTCCATAGTCATTACTTAATCAGAATTTAGAATTTGCATTTAACTCATATATGCCTAAGGACCATTCTGGGTTTTTTGTATGTGTATACATAAAATACATATGTAAATGGTTTGGGGTTTTTTTTGGTTATTGTTTAAATACATTTACCAAAACAAAACCAGCCTTTCACAACCATGGATAAACCCATGTTTCTGGGATTCTGTCATTTTGAGCAATATAAGAAATCACTTCAACTTAAATTGAAAATTTAAATCTTAACCTTTCAAATTAAATAATTTTGTAATTAATTAGACAAATTAATGTAAACAATTTAAATTGGATAATTTTTTAAGGCAGCCCCATCAGAATCTGCATCCATATCTACCATCGTATAAATGCAGTTTTATATGTAAAACCCCTGAAAGGAAAATTTTATCTCTGTTAACGCAAATGAAAAAACTAGAAAAATTCTGGTATGTTTTAATTAGCCAAGCAAGACTTAGTTAAATGGACATTTAAAGCTTCCTTTTGGCAAACCATTCTTTTATAAGAAGTTGAAATCCCCGTGCTGTGTTCACTGAAAGACTGTGATACATGGAATGTCTCAGACTTGTTAATGGAAACCTAATCAGATGGTTAGAGATGTTGGCAATTTAGGATCTGCAGGAATAAATGAGTGAACAAACTTTTCTAATCTAAACTTGACCTGCATGTTTTTTCAAACTTTACCCCAACCCATTCCTTACATGTAAGCTCAATCTTCTCAGTATTTGGGGTTACTGGTTCAGCACAAGCCAGGAAAAACAATAACTTTGTAGTAATCAGAATATTATTCAACTATATGTTGTTTATTGTAAATACTGGTGAACAGTGGTCAATAAATAGTTTTCTATTCCTTTAAAAAAAAAGTTGATAAAATGTATACTAATATTATTCTTCAGGCTAATTTAAAGCATTACACTTCGTTAAAAATAATAAATTTTCTTTCGAAAACATGACCTTTCAAACTGAATTTCTTTAACTCTTGAGGTTGAGCGTCCTATGTCTGTTGGCCATTTTTATTTCCTTCTGTGTGAATTATCCGTAAAATTTACCATTTTGTATTGAAACATATGCGTGTATATATAAATAATTTACAAGAACATTTTATATGTTATGGAAATTAGACCTTTTGACTGTCATTATACTGTATGCCCCAAGTTTGTCATTTATACTTTCTTTGTTAATGGCATTTTCTGTAAAAATTTATTTTTTCATTTTTATGTTTAAAAAGGTAGCTTTGATACTTCCTATAACAGAGAAAGAATTTGGATGTTAAGTCTAGTTTCACAAATCTATTTCGCGCCAATAACGAGAAGGCAGGGAACTACTGTATAATTTGTGAGGCAATTTGCAGAAGACTTCCTATTAGTCTCTGGCATCATTAAATAATAGCCATGTGCTGATTTGGCTACTTTCCATGCAAGGCCTGAGCCACACTATCTATCAGCACTCCCATCAGTTTGCAATGCCTGGTTGATCAGAATAGGTGTTAATGCCAGCCCATAAAACTACCGCTAATTTATGGATTTGTTGAAATGTTGAGTGATTTGCTGCTGAGAGAAAGAATTTAAGAAAGAGAAGAATGAAAGAAAGCTGGAAAGGAGGGAGAGGGAAAATAAACAAAGAGAAAAGGAAATGACAGAATAAAAGAAAAGGAAAGAAATAGGAAAAGAAAAAGACAAAGAAAGAAGTAGAAAAGAAAGTTATTGAAAGAAAATGGAAAGGCAAAAAAGGGAGAAAGAATAGAAGGAAAGAAAGAAGAGAATCAAAATATAAGTAAAGATGGAGGATGGATGGATGGATGGGTAAATGGATGGATAGATGGGAGGGAAAAGGAGGAAGGGGGGAGGGAGGGCGGAAAGAGAAATCAAAATATAAAACTTCAGGCTAAATTCATTTCAATTATACAAAGAATCATAAATCCTAGGGATGAAAGGGAATACAAAGTTCCTTTAAATCTAAAGCTCTCCTTTTGCAGGAAGAAAAACTGAAGCCCAGTAAGGTTGAGTAAATTCCCTCAAGCTCACACAGCATGTTCGTAACCAAATGAGAATCAGATTCCAGCCTAGTCTCCTGACTTCCAGTCTAATATACCTTCTCTCACATTTTGTTTCACTGGAAACTTGCTATTGGTTTGAGTTGACTTCAAACAACTTCCAACATAAATAATATTATATCCCAAAGTGGGCCTTTTGCTAGACCAGAAAATCTTACCCCATGTGATTTTTTAAAATTGTAACACATTGTCATAACAGAATTTAACCTATAATGTGTGAACACCAAAAAAACAAATGAGCTAGCGGTTCCTTCCTACTTTAAAAAAAAAAATTAAAAGGGAAAGCTGTTTGCAACCTATAATAGAAAAATGTATTTCAAAGGAAATGACTTAACTTAGGAAAAGGCCAAAGTCTTCATTACTATTTGGTCGAATTTTGATTTTGTGCCATAGATACCTGAGAAACATTGTGCTTTTTTCTATTGCTGTTTAGGAACAGATAGTCAAAGAGAAAGAGAAGCGGGAGGTGGATGTAATTGCATTTGGCTTTTCACTTCAGTGAGTGTGATTTAAGTTCGAGATATGACTTTGCTAAGAAGGGGAGTGGATGGTGAATGGTTGAACATCAAAAGGAAAAATTATGAACGACTGGAAAACCATAGTATTTCTCCAAATGCCCTTAAACACAGAAAAGATCCCCTTTCACTTGATGTAAATGTGCCCCTCATTCTTGTTGTCAGGAGGCAGGACTGAGTGAGAGCTCAGATTTCTTTCACTCCTATGATTCTCTATGATCCTCTAATGGTAAAAAAAAAAAAAAAAAAAAATCCCTTTGCCCTAAATAACCAGTTATTTTTTCTGTAAGCCCGTTTTTATTTTTATTTTGAATTTTATTTTTTTAATACAGCAGGTTCTTATTAGTTATCTATTTTATACATATTAGTGTATATATGTCAATCCCAATCTCCCAATTCATCCCACCACAACCCCGCCTCCCCCTGCCCCCCGCTTTCCCCCACTTGGTGTCCATACATTTGTTCTCTACATCCGTGTCTATTTCTGCCTTGCAAACCGGTTCATCTGTACCATTTTTCTAGATTCCACATATATGCGTTAATATATGATATTTGTTTTTCTCTTTCTGACTTACTTCACTCTGTATGACAGTCTCTAGGTCCATCCATGTCTCTACAAATGACCCAGTTATTGCTTTGACTTTCTATTTTACTTTAGCAATGGGGAACTTGCTTCATTCTATTAATTTATTTTGGATGGCACTCTGCTATATTATCTTAGCTGTTTAGAATTGGTGCCAATGCTGTCAGAGTATTTAGTTTCATCCATTCATTCAACAAATACGTATTGAGCTAAGTACCCACTGGGTACTGTTTTAGGTGTTGGGCATACAGCATAAACATCACAGATTAAAAACTCTGCCCTCACAGAATTGGCACTCGGGTGGGAGGGTGGGCAGATATAGACCATAAATAAATTGGTATGATCACATATGGTGTGTTAGGAAGTAATAAGTGCTATGGTGAAAATGAAACAAGGGGCTAGAAAGGGCAGGGGTAGTAAAGGAGCCTTAATTTTCAGTAGGAAGATAAGGAGCCGAGGCAGATGGGCTCTCTGATGAGAAAACACTTGAGCAAAGACCTGAAAGAGATAAGGAGTGAGACACAGGTATACGGTCCCTTGGTTCTAGTATCCCCGGCAGACACCAAAATCCATGGATGCCCAAGTCGCTTATGTAAAGTGATCGAATTGCCATCGGCAGTTGGTTGAATCCACAAATGTGGAACCTGCGGATACCGAGGGCTGACTTTATCTGAGGCTTCTTTCAGGAGAAGGGAACAAACCTGAGGAGAGACCTTTGGGCTGAGTGGCGGAGGCACCGTGAGTGAAGGGGAGAGCTCAGAGAGGTTGGTGCCCAGAGCTTGTAGGGCTGAGTAGCCATTGGAAGGACTTTGGCTCTAACTGTGAGTGAGATGAAAAGACAAGACACTGGGGATGCTCAAGCAGAGGGCTGTGATCCGCATTTTCACACTATCACAGTGGCTGCTGGGTGGAGAACAGCAAGAAGGGCAAGGGCAGGGGCAGACCCACCAAAAGGGATAATGCCAATCCAGGCAGGAGGTGATGGTTTGTGTCATGATAGTACTGGGGAAGGAAGTACGTGGCAGATTCTGATATACTGAGACTAGAAATAAGAGAATTTGTTAATGGACTGCATGTGAGGCATGAAAGAAAGGGAGGAGTCAGGATGATTTCAGTACGGTCTCGTTACCTTCATTCCATTATATAGTCACATAAATCTTCAACATCCATCGCAACCCTCTTCTTCTCTACCTCCACCCATCCCAGGTCCAGTTATATTTACAGCCAATATGTTAATACAAGTTGTCTGCCATTAGGCCTTACAGAATCTATTCTGATTTTCCCTTCATATGAGTTTACAGAGTCCAGACTGAGTTTGACTGTCATTGTAACTAGATTTTTGTTGTACATGTTTCTTCTTCCTTTCCTATGGTTTCTAGAATTTTATTTATGTTTTCATGGCCTGATTGTATATGAGCTTTTGTTATTTTTTAACTGGGGAAGCATACTTGGGAGGGAGGGCGAGATGAAGGAAGGGAGGAGGGGATGGATGGATGGATGGATGAGGAAAGAGATAAAGGGATGGTGCAGCCACTGTGGAGAACAGTATGGAGGTTCCTTAAAAAACTAAAAATAGAACTACCATATGACCATAATTCAAAAAGATACATGCACCCCCATGTTCACTGCAGCACTGTTTACAATAGCCAGGACAAGGAAGCAAACTAAATGTCCATCAACAAAGGAATAGATCAAGAAGATGTGGTACATATATACAATGGAATATTACTCAGCCATAAAAAAGAATGAAATAATGCCATTTACAGCAACATGGATGGACCTAGAGATTATCATACTAAGTGAAGTAAGCCAGACAGAGGAAGACAAATGTCATATGATATTGCTTATATGTGGAATCTAAAAAAAAAAAAAATGATACAAATAAACTTATGTACAAAACAGAAATAGACCCACAGACATAGAAAACAAACTTATGATTATGGGGAACAGGGGGAGGGATAAATTAGGAGTTTGGGATTAATATATACACACTACTATATATAAAATAGATAACAAACAAGGACGTACTGTATAGCATAGGGAACTCTACTCAATATTTTGTAATAACCTATAAGTGAAAAGAATCTGAAAAAGAATATATATATATATAACTGAATCACTTTGGTGTACACCTGAAACTAACACAGCATTGTAACTCAACTATACTTCAATTTTTTAAAAAAAGAGAGCTAAAGGGGAAAAGCTAGGCAAAGGTTGGGGGGGGGGCATGGTTTGTTGAGAGAGAGAGAGAGAGAGAGAGAATATGAAATGGCCAAATAATAAATAGGTAAGTTGAGTTGGAAAGTAAAGAAGTAAATGCAAGGAGACATCCACTGGGCAGACAGAGTAAAAGAATGTGATGGCTCAGGATAGATTCATCACCCCTCTTGGAACAATTAAAAAAAAATAAGTGTAGCCAGTGTAGCAGCAGTATGTCCCCAAGCTGATGACTAATAGAACTTAGGGTAATAGTTCACATTAATTTATTTTGAGGCAAAGGATAAAAAAAGAGAGAACAAAATTTAAAAGACTAAGAGGAAAACCTAAGTTCAGTATATGCTAATTCAGAAAAATGTTTTTATAACTTCAAGAAGGAGGACAGCATTCTAAATTTATTGTTCTAAAAAGATAGCAAGATAGGATAAATAGTAGCACCAGGATGATGATTTGGATGTGTTAAATTTATCACCTTGAGACCAGATTTATTTATATATTCATGCTCCATATCCTTGTATGATAGCTTTTAAGAATGTATAAAAAAAAAAAAAAAAAAAAAAGAATGTATATAATAGAAAAGCAGAAAAGAAACAAGTGAAGGAAACAGAGAGAAAATATTGATAAGAAAATAATGTGAAGGATAAAATTAATACACAACCACTCACCTCCCTCAGCAAAAGAAAGAAAAACAAATGCAAACATGAAGTTCTGCAGAGTCATTAGAGATAGTCTATAAGTTTGGTTTTGAGCTCCCTAGCAACCAAAGCAAAGAAGAAAATATGATAATTGTATAAAAACCTACAGTTTCTATAAGGTTAAAATAAACCAGCAGTATCGTGGAAGCTAAGACTAAAATCTAAAGAAGCTATGTTCAGTGGAGCCACATAATATGGATAAAGACCTTGACAATATTCTTTCAACAAATACAATAACACGTTTCTTAGAACCAGTTTCTTCTTAGGCTCTTAATGAATTGTTCATCTTTTCCCCTTCTTGAGCAAAACATCACCTCTTAATTCTGGTAACTTTTATTTCATACTAATTGTTTTAGAACAATTACAAATGTACCATAAAATGATGGTTGCCACCATGGTAACCATTTGACCTGGCTGTTACTTTGTATATGCCAGTTAATGGGATAAAAGGGCAACAGTTTCTAGGTGTAATTTCTGCAGATATTTTATGTTAAACGATGACATTTTTGCAACTTCTGCCATTTGACCTGTGTCGAGCAAGCTTTCTGGAAACAAATCCATTTGACAGATTCCACTATGATTAGGACTGAATGCAAACCTTCTGATTGGGACTGAAGCCATGATTGTTGGTTGCACTGTGGGTGTTCTTAGGCTGGGACAGTTCTCTGGACGTCACCATCATTAGTATCAATATGGCCACATAATTGGTCCCTCACTTTCTCAACCGTTACAAATGTGCTTGAAATGGAGCTCATTTACAATCTAAATGCGTGTGCGGGGATGGCAATCAGGGCACTGTGCTAATTTAGGTTTTGTGTTTTAGGGGCAACAAAAGATATGCTAATATTTTATTCATCTTCAAATTAACTATAAATTGTGCACCCTTGTATACCTCCTCCTCAGGCAAATGAGGAAGTCCCAGTTGTTAAAATGAATGTATAAAAATCAAAATGAAGGTTTTTTTCCTGGCACCTGCTGGATGACAGAGAATTATCATCAATGGCAATATTGCCCTGGAACACAGGATTTCATTTCTTTCCACTGGGTAGTCAGAACGTGTGTGGGGATTTGCTCTCAGCCCCTCCAAAAGTCCCCTCTTCCTCTTGTCTTGCCCCCTCTCCCCCTCATTCTTGTGCCTGTGCAGACATCTGAGTCGCCCGCTAATCACTTTCACTTCTGCTGGGGAAACTACAGCACGCTTCTTTAGAACGTGGAGAAAAGGAAAAAACTTAGATCTTCTGATACCAAATCACTGGGCTTTGGAAGGTCAGTCATCTGTCAAGACCAACAAAACCATAAAATGCCCACGTGTCTCAGAGGAGCACTGGGGCATAAATGGGGAAGGAATAAAAAAGAGTCAGAAAGGGAAGAGAAGAAGAAAGAAAGACAAAGAGATGAAGACAGAAACAGTGTGGTGTGAATATCCACGCACTCATCTATAAATCCTTGTTGAGCATGGGGAAGTGCCTGGCACCAGATGTCACATGTTAGTTTCCACTAGGGTCTGACTCTGGGAGTATCTGCTGAATCAGTAGCTCTGAGCTGAACAAGGAAATTCACCCAAATTAAGAGAATCATGGTATTAATCAGGGTCACTCCAAAAAAAAAGTTATAGCCGAGAGGAAGAATCCTCTGATCTGAATTTTTCTCATCTTGTGAAATTCCCTGCTCCACGTTCAAAGCAAAGAACACATCGATGGTCACCATTTGTCCATCAAGGGCTGTGCAGTTGGCTTCCTCTGGAAAAAGGAATCTGCGTTACTACTAAGCTAGATTTCGTTCTTCTGCTATTTCTGAGTGTTAGCCCAGAAAGGGGCCAGCTTCTGTGAGCAGGGCTGCAGAAGCAGGTGCAATTTATGTCCCACAGATACTAACTTTGATAAGCACTTAATGGAGGCCTACTTTGTGTAAGAATGGAGAGAAACAAAGTACAGCTCCTACCCTCTTGGGGATTTTAACTGTAACTTCGTGAGGAGAATTTTCTTGTGTGTGGCTCCTTCCCCCAAAGAACAAAGAAGGCATGTCAGAGGCTGCTTCAGTCAAGTGTCAGGGAAGGGAGGTAGGTGGTATTTTCATTCCCATTCTACAGCTGGGTAAAGTGAGTTCTAACGAAGTCAAGTTACTTGCTAAAGGTCGCCCAGAGGTCAGAACTTCAGAAAAAAAAAAAAATTGATCACAGGGCTGATGTCATGTAGCTGAGTAGTTTAAAATGAAAAGGAAGAAAACATTCTTATCTAAAAAGAAATGTGTTCCTCTGAGTTTCTCGGTTTCATTTATTCAGCAAGTAGGTCCCAGGCGCTATTCTAGCAATGAGGATATAACGAAACTCATATGGTGCTAGATAAGAGAGCCAGACAAGGCATTTTTTAAAAAAATATATGGTGCATCAGGTGGAAAGTGCTATGAAGAAAAGGAAAACATAGGGGATAGAGCATGCTGGGAGGGGGCTGTTTTAGATGGAGTGGGTGGGAGGCTTCTCTGAAGAGGTGACATTTGAACAGAAGTCTGAATAAAGGGAAGGAGCTCGTTATGTGGTTATCTGGGGGACTCAGGGCAGGGGAACCTCAATTAGAAAGGAAGGTGCTTGGCAAATTTGAGCAGCAGCGTGGCCGGAGCACACAGAACCTGGGGTGGTGGGGAGACGCAGCCAGCAAGGCCGCCAGGGGGTCAACTCTGGCTTTGACACTGAGTGAGACAGGGAGCAATCAAGGGCTTTAAGCCAAGGACTTGCCATGACCTGACTTAGTTTGAACAGGATCCCTCTGGCTGGTGTGTGCACAGACTGGAGCGAGGTGAGGGGAAGCAGGGAGGCAGTCAGGAAGCCGTTGCTGAAAATTATCCTGTAAATGAGAGACGGTGAAGCCTCGGGTGGAGGTTGGAGCAGAGGGGCTGGTGAAGGTGGTCGTTTCTGCACGGGTTCTCAGCGTGAAGTCTGCAGGATTGGCTGAAGGATGGGGGATGGGGGATGGGGTATGAGAGGAAGAGAGGCTTGCAGATCAGAAAACTTAGCTGTGCTGTCAATCCCTTACAACCTCATATTCCAGGATACCCATCGGGCGAAGGAATACCCACCCTTCTCCTGGACACTCGGCCTTTCAGCCTGACGAGATGACTATCTGTTTAGTCCTGGTTCCACCCATTACTAGGTGAGAGACTAGGGCACGTGAGGGCTCCTCAGTATCTTGGCTGAGAATTAGGGATGGTCATTTCCTCTCTACTTACTTCAGAAGGAGGTGTTGAACAAAACTCTAGAATTTAGGCAGCTCAGGCTTAGGGATTATTAGTTAACGTCATAAGCACCTTCAGAGTTAACTTTATGAGTCAGCTGAGTTGCCTTTGGGGTATCATTAATAGATTCCAGGAAGCTCCCCTGCCCAAAAGTCTCCCTCTAATGGCCTCTCATGATGAAAGGATTTCACAATTAGTCTGATTCTTCCCTATTCAGGCATCGTGGACCCCAGACATCCTCCTTTAAAACAGAAACTCTAACTCGAGCTACTGCCGGTCATTTGCCATTCTGGGTGAATTTACATATCAGATTGCCTTTCTGCCATTATAGCTGACTTAAGTTTGAATGGGAGGAAGGAAAGAATAAATATGGGGCAGAGAATGCGACAGCTGGGGAGTTGCTGAGTATGTTGTGGACAGATTGAGAAGATCCCTTGCAGGGAGAACCTCCAAAAATAAATTCTGTCTATTGTGAAATATTATCCAGATTTGCCTCACGTCGTAGTGTCTCTCTCATCTAATAATAATGCAGTCCTAGAAGGGCACCTCCTTGAAATAATTGCAACAAGCAGCTACAGAAGCCAAACTGTTTCAGAAAAACGTTGAATTCATGGAGAATAGCATGCCTTAATAACCCCTTTGGCTTGCTTTGTTTAAACAAACTCCCCCCAAACATCTCACGCTTCTCTAATTATGAGTGCCCCTACATTACCTCAGCCTTTTACAGAGTTCTTTTCCCCTAAATATTTCTGGAAATGCCCAGGGATACTGACACGTGATCAGAAATAATTTGGCTGAGTGTCCCCACCATGGCGGGAATCCATGGACCCAGACTCTGACGCTTCCCCAGGGATGCTCGTCAGGGCTAGAAGTCTGTCCCCATCCCCGTGGCTGTTACAGTGACCACCACCTGCAATCCTGGTGAATTGGGAATACCTGCCAGTTCCCTAAACTGGAAGCTCTTGTCACTTCCCCGCTCAGCAAAGCAAGAGGAGAACGCTCAGGGTGACATTCAGCCAAAAGTCCCACGGCACATGTGCTCAACCTCAGAGGTCACAGTGGCTCGTGGTAGGGCTTCCTCACCCGGGGGTGTGGGAAGCCAAGCAGGGCGCTGTCAGCCCACACCCTGACAGCTCTCCCCGAGCACTGCGTCTCCAAGGTTGAAACTCTGCTGCTGTCACCTTTGCAGCTGCCCTCATCTCCTCGGGGAGAGTCATCTCTGTGCCCAAGCCAGGCTAACTGGGATTCCAAGCCAAAGGATGTCGTTGCTGAAGTACACTCAGCTAGGGGGCCCGCTGCAAAGTTGCTTGAGTGCCCATGTGTTCCTACCGTTATAGGGTTATCATTCTCCCAAGTCACACCCACTGTGCCTTTCTCCAAGGTTGCAAACATGCCCCAGGTCATTAGGAAATCATGGGGTTTTTTTAGATAGGTTTGTTTATTAAATAACAATAGACCACAATGTTTCAGGTATAGCATATTCTTTGTATTAAATAGATACGGAGTTAACCAAAACCTACATGTTCACATGCAAAAATCCTCTTTGACCCTTTGTTAGTTCTCGTTACCTGTCCTAGCTTGAGAAGAAAAAATGTCATTTTCCTTTAAGGGGAAATCATGATTTATGATGGCAGCATTCCATCTTACGGATGCAACATAATTTATTTAACCATTCTCCCACTGGTTGAGATTAGGGTGCTTTCTAGTTTTTTATTAGCACACAGTGCCTCTCTTATTCTTAGTGAGGTAGGACATATACTTAGGAGCAGAACTTCTTTCTCAAGGGATAGATATTTGGCATTTGTGGGTATAATGCCATGCAAACAGCCGGTTGTGATGTGGTACCGGGTTCTAGGTGGGCGGCTGGGCTGGAGAACAGGCAGCAGCACATGGTTCAACTTCAGCTTTTGTTTCTGGTGGGAGGAATCCAGACACCCAGTTCCTAATGTTCTTCTATCTTAAAGTGGATACGTGACCTTGTCAAATCACTTAATTGACCTGCCTCAGTTTCCTTATGTAGAAAACAAGGACAACCTCATGGGTTTTGTAAACGATAAACTCCTACACAAGATGAGGCATTCGTTTAACCATATAATGTGCTTATAGAGCTAAGTGAATTCATCAGTGCTCTGCCTCAGACGGCTGATTTTGATTTCTGGATCCATCATTCATTACTTATTATTATGTAACTTAGGCCAGTTACTTAACTTCTCTTTTCCTCCATTTCCTCATCTATCAAATGGGTAACAAAAGCACCTCATAGGTGAGGATTAGGTAAGATCATGCTTTTAAAGCATGTAGCACGCGTGAGTTACTATTATTGTCATTGTAACTAACTATTAAGCAGTGGATTTAGACTCAGGGTGAAGCTGTTTGGAAGTCACTGGCTTCCCGTTGAATGTTCTTAAAGCACTGGTGGTGTGAGTATGTCTATATCACGCAGTTACAAATGTTATCAGAAGACCGAGGTAACTTTATTCAAAAGGCCCAAGCAAATTAGTAAAGTCAGTGTTTTTCAAAATGTGCGCCTGGAAGTTATCAGTTCTGCAGTGTGCCCCAGGGACCTGGTAGGGAACGGCATGCTAAATTGAATGGTAAGGGCAATGGGAATTTCAAGACCCCCCACCCCCCACCAAGAACATAGCTTTGTTTTCATGGCAAAAATTGTTAGCTGATAAACAAAACCATATCTCCTTGGACCCACAAGTGGACCCCATGTCCCAGGTCCCCTGCGGTTAAGTGTTACTATGTGACATTGTGGGCCTTGTAGTCTCGGTCTCAACCACCCACCTCTGCCACTGCTGCATGAACGCAGCCTTAGGCAGTATGCAAACAAATGCGTGTGCTATATCCCAATGCAACCTGATGAAACTTTGCTGTAGTTTGCCAGCCCCTGGACTGGAGCGCAGCAAGCAAGGGAGAGTTGTACCACGTGGCTGGAAAGGCAGAAATTGCCCCGTAGGAAAGACCTTGTGGACCCCAGCATGAAGTTTTCTTTTTACCTGAAGAGCAGAAGGGACGCCTTCATAGGGTTTTGGAAAGAGTATGATCTGGTATGTATAAGCCCTCAGTCGACCAGTATTTCAGTTTTCAATCCCCATGTGAACCACTGGTCCCCCTTGATTACTTCCTCTGTAGAGCCTCCTATGGAAACTCAGAGCAAGCTTCTGACTGAGATGGTATCAGCAGCCAGACCCCAGGGCACCTCATGAGGCAGCATTTATAACCTTGGTGAATTTGCCGTGGCTTTAGCATTAATCCAAGGCAGTATCGGAACCCCGAATCTGTCAGCCCACATCTCTTTCTTCCTGTCAGACTTACACTAAGTTCAAGTGATAAACGTGTTAAGTCAGAAGCCCAGCTTAGTAACTGTCAATGAAAACCGTAGTTGCCACAGGTGAGCTATCCCCATTGACATGCCTACATTGGAATAACATAACAATAATCATGATGGTTGGCACCTACTAACACGTGCTGAGTATGGTATGAAGCACTCAGCCTGATTACCTTGTGTCATCTTCACCACAAGCCTATCAGGTAGGAACTGTGGTTAAGCCCCCTTTACAGAGAAAGCCAGAGGTTATGTAACTTGTAAGATGACGAATCTAGTGGGCGGTAGAGCCAGGAACTGAACCACACGGTACAAACTAGAGTCGGGGCTCTTAACTGCTACAACACAGTGTCCCAGAGAAGGCAAATAGGCTCAGAAGGTTGCTAGGGGACACTAAATCCATGAGGGAAAGGAAGGCAGAAAATCCAGTTTTAAGGTGCAACCGTTTCACAGAAGAGTGATATTGCCAGCCGGTCCTCGCCTCACAAAGTCCTTTGGTTACGACCTTCCACCCACTTCCACCCTGGCCATGGCCTTCCTGCTAAAACAGGCATTCCCAAATCCTGTTATCTCCTAGATGGGGCCTAAGAAAGCAGTTCTGAGTTTTGTTTTGCCAACTCTCTTTTCCCTCTGCATCTGGTCTTATCTGCCATTCTGCCCCTTTAGAGGACTTTGCATCTATTTTAAGTGAATTTCATAGTCAAACTATGAGGGTAATTCCTTCCACCCCACCCCACCATCAGGGCAGTCCCCAAACATGATTAATCATCCCTACCTAGTAATATGCAACGTGCTTCAGAATCCTTATTTATATCCTCCTGTAAAAAAAAAAAAAAGGAAAGAAAGAAAGAAAGCAGCCCTATCTGAAGTGGGATGTTTAAGAAGAACACAGTTTGTCCCACTAAATAATGAAAATCCTTATCTCTAACAGTGTGGACCAGGGCTCTTACTCAAGGGTTAGGAATATTCACTGGGGAGAGCATCCAACTTTTGAACTCCTTCAAAGAAAGCAGCAATGGAGGAAAAGGTCTGCTTTGGTAAACAAAACGGGGTCCATACGACTTATGTATTACATCCCCACGAACAAGTCAAATCCTCCATCTACTAGCATGGATGCACCACCCAGAGAACAAGCGAGGTACTTCACTGTGAAACATGTTGGGGGAGCCAGTAACCACGGGGCTCCATGGGCTAGCCCCAGATACACAGCTGTTCAGTGCCCTCCAGAGCCTGCACGTCTCTCAAAAGGACGAACTTGTGACTTTGGGACAGTGTTTGACCCACGAA
The DNA here is from genome assembly GCF_965194805.1 of Balaenoptera borealis. NCBI lineage: Eukaryota > Metazoa > Chordata > Mammalia > Artiodactyla > Balaenopteridae > Balaenoptera > Balaenoptera borealis. The sequence goes on along the minus strand of NC_138867.1, from coordinate 121,745,536 downwards.
TTAGTGCACCATAAAGTTGTAATAAACTTTGTTTTTTCAAAGTGCTGCTTTAATGAGCAGATGAATTATCATGTGGGAAAAAATGTTTAAAAATTAGTCAACAGACTCTTAACAAGCAGGTCCTTTAAACTTGGCCCTCCCTTGCCCCCTAACTACTCTTGATCATAATCTAAATGAACCTTAACTTCTCACCTAGAATGGAACACATGTATTCTTACAAAACAAATAGTAATGGAATAACTCTTGTGCCTTATTCTTTTAGCTGATCTGTAATAAAGTAGCAACATTCCAAAGAAAATAGAAAGCATATGTTTTTGTTTTTTAATAATTTTTTTCTTTTTTATTATTACTATGGACATAATTCACATAACATAAACTTCACCACTTTTTAAAGTGCAATTCAATGGGTTTTAGTATAGTCTTAATTTTGTACAACCATCCCCATTATTTAATGCCAGAGCATTTCTATCACCCCAACAATAAAACCTGCACCTGTTAGCAGTCTCTCCCAATTCCCTTCTTCTGAAACCCCCTGGCAACCACTAATCAACTTTCTGTCTCTGTGGACCTGCCTATTCTGGACGTTTAACATAAATGGAATCATATAATATATGGCCTTTTGTGTCTGTCTTGTTTCACTTAACATAATGTGTTAAAGGTTCATCCATGTTATAGTATATATCAATTAGTACTTATTCCCTCTTATGGCTGAATAAAATTCTGTTGAATGGATGCACCACATTTTGTTTATCCATTCATCAGTTGATGGACATTTAGGTTGTTTCCACTTTTTGGCTATTATGAATAATGCTGTTATGAACTGCCATGTATAAGTTTTTATGTGAATATATATCTTTATTTCTCCTAGGTAGATACCTAGGAGTTGAATTGCTGGGTCATATGGCAACTCTATGTTTAACTTTTTAAGGAACTGCCACAGTGGCTGCACCATTTTATAATCCCATCAGCAATGTTTGGGAGTTCCAGTTTCTCCACATCCTTACCAGCACTTATTATTTTCCTTTTTTATTTTTTAATTCTAGCTATCCTAGTGGGTTTGAAGTGATACTTCATGTGTTTTTTATTTGCATTTCCCTAATGACTAATGATGCTGAGCATCTTTGCATGTGTTTATTGACCATTTGTATGTCTTCTTTAGAGAACTGTCTATTCAAGCCATTTGGCCATTTTTTAAAACATAAAGTTGTCTTTTTATTATTGAGTTGTAAAAGTTATTAATATATTCTGCATCTAGACTCTTATCAGATACATGATTTTCAAATATTTCTTCCATTTTGTGGGTTGTCTTTTCATTTTCTTCATTGTGTTCTTCAAAGCAGAAAAGCTTTTTATTTTGATGTGGTCCAGGTTATCAATTTTTTTCCTTGTTTGCCTGTGCTTTTGGTATCATATCCAAGAAACCATTGCTTAATCCGAGGTTATGGAGATTTACACCTGTGTTTTCTCTAAGTGTTTTATAGTTTTAGCTCTTACATTTAATTCTTTGTTCCATTTGGAGTTAATTTTTGTATATGATATGAGGTAAGGATCCAACTTCATTCTTTTGCATATGGCTATCCAGTTGTCCCAGCACCATTTGTTGAAAAGATTATTCTTTCTTCATTGAATAGTCTTGACATTCTCAGCAAAAATCAGTTGCCCATGGACATAAAGGTTCCTGGACTCTCAGTTCTATTCCATTGCTCTAAGTGTCTATCCTTATGCCATTCCACACTATCTTGATTACTATGACCTTGTAGGAAGTTTTGAGATCAGGAATTATGAGTCCTCCAACTTTACTCTCCTCTTAAAAGATTATTTTGCTGTTCTGGGTTAATAACTTTTTAAAACATCAAGTTAAAAATGAAGCTGCAACTCACTAAAGAAAGACAGTTTCAAGCAGGCACTGTGACCTGTGCTTGGTATATGCTACTTTCGAAATGTTTATTGCATAGACTGGATTGATTTAATCTCTAATCTAATTCTGAATGCCAAAGTCACTTCTTCTTTTGAGCCTTTCCTCAACCCTTTCTCCTTTCTAAGAAAACCAGTAACTTCTTCATTCATACACTATACGTACATCTATCAGCACCTGGAACACTTTATTATATTTATTTGTTTATGTGTCTATTTCCCCCCATTAGACTATAACCCCATAGAGGACTAGAATCATGTCTAATTTGTCTCTGGATCCCCAAAGTCATGTCCTGAGTAGAAGGCCAATATGTGTTTGTTGGAAAGAGAGAAGACAATAATGAAAGAAGGGAGGATACTTGAGAAGGGAAGCAAAGTAAATGAGAAAGAGAAAAGAAATAGCTAACACTTACTAAATGTTTATAATGTTCCAGGCATTGTTTTAAGAGGCGTTATCTCATGCATTCTCACAGCAACCCTATGAGATAAGTACTCCTATAATCCCCACTTAACAGATGAGAACCTGAGTGATGGCGCTTCCCTGGTGGCGCAGTGGTTAAGAATCTGCCTGCCAATGCAGGGGACACAGGTTCAAGCCCTGGTCCGGGAAGATCCCACATGCCACAGAGCAACTAAGCCCACGCACCACAACTACTGAGCCTGAGCTCTAGAGCCCGCGAGACACAACTACTGAGCCAGCACGCCACAACTACTGAAGCCTGCGCACCTAGAGCCCGTGCTCCGCAACAAGAGAAGCCACCGCAATGAGAAGCCTGTGCACCACAACGAAGAGCAGCCCCCGCTCTCCGCAACTAGAGAAAGCCCGTGCAGCAATAGAGACCCAATGCAGCCAAAATTTAATTAATTAATTTAAAAAAAAGAACATGAGTGACAGAGTTCAACAATTTGCCCAAAGTCACACAGCTCGCAAGTAGCCTAGGCAGTCTGGCGCCTTGGTCATGTTCTTCAGTACTATGCCAGGCTGCCTCTCAAATAAAGACTAAAATAAAGATCCTTGGGCTCCCTTTAGAGACTGGTTCAGTAGGTTTGAGGTGGTGCCCAGATATCTGTACTTTAAACAAAGTCCCAAATGATTTGGTGGAGAGCTCAGTTGGAAACCGATGCTGTAAGGAATGGCCAAATAAAACACAATGGAGGGTCACAGCAAGGAGGATTTTGTTGTGATGTCACACTTGGGAGGAAACACCAGGAAAAGCAAGAGAAAACTGGGTACTAGTAAAGACGAGGGGGAAAGAAAAACACAAGCTACTGGTAGTCTAAACAAGAAATAGGACTGACCGAGCAGTGAACACCACGTCAGCCGCCCCCTACTCTGGCCCCCAGCTGGCCCTGGCTGTCACTGCGTGGCGTATCCTGCAATGACACGTACCTTCTACCAAGTCCTTATCATACCTAAAATCATAGGATTTCAGAGCGTCCTATGAGCAAATGAATGAACCATAAGGGCAAATAAGAACGAATAGTAAGAGAAAGTACTAACATTTATTTACTTCTTATTATATGCCAGGCTACGTTCTAGATGCTTTATATATAAGAACTTATACTTAATTCTCATAACAATCCTATGGGGCAGGTACTATTGTCTTCCCTCGTTTTACAGGTAAGGAATCTGAGGTACACAGAGGTTAAGAAGCTTGCCAAGGTCACGTGGTAATAAATGGCAGAGCCGGATTCAAACCTAGGAATCAAGAGCTCACACTCTCAGGCTGCTTCTAGACGAAAGATAAAAAGAAGGAATAAAGGATGAGGCCATTAATGGTGCGATTCAGAAAAGCTACTTGGAGGGACTTCCCTGGAGGCCCAGTGGTTAAGACTTTGCACTCTCAATGCAGGGGGCACAGGTTCCATCCCTGGCTGGGGAACTAAGATCCCACATGGTGCACGGTGTGGCCAAAAAAAAAAAAAAAAAAAGTGACTTTGTTGCGAATTTTCATTTGAGAGAAGTGAACACACAAACCCTTCTGAGGCCCCCTGTTGCTGGCCCAGCTCTGGCAGGAATGTTAGGAAGACCATGGGAGCCCAAAGGGCACTTAGCTCCCTCCTCCCAGAGACTACAGGGGCCACCATGGGTGGCTGGTCATTTGGACTCCTGTGGCAGTGGAGACAAGCCAAGACTGTTCCAAGTGTCTAAGACTCCCAAATTAGGGTTAATTGAGTCTCTTTTTGGTAAATTTCATTAAAGCAACCATCCAAAAAAAAAAAGAATGTACTTGTCCTGAGTTATCTAGGTAGGGGAAAATGACTTTTTTTAATTACCACTATTTTGGTAGCAAGAAAAGTTTGAATGATGCTACCAGGAGCTCTAAAGGAGCCCCTTTTATCTCTGGAGATGTTAAGACATGTGAAAGGTCTGGAGGATATACTTTTGCATCTGACCTTAGAATCTTTAGAAACATTGCTTTGCTGTGTTTCCTGATGGTGACTGAAAGCCAGCAGTGAGTGGGTTACGTCTAGGGCAGGGATTGTCAAGCTCCACACTACTGGCATTTTAGGCTGGATAATTCTTTGTCGTGGTGACTGTCCTGTGCATTGTGGGATGTTTGGTAGCATCCCTGGCATCTACCCATGAGATGCCAGTGAGATTCCCCCCTTCCAGCTGTGATAAACAGGCATCGCCGACTGTTCACTGGGCAAAAATTACCCCCAGCTGACAACTACTGATCTGGGGGAAACCATTATAATTAATGGCTCCTCCATGATCTCTTCACGCTTTGCATGAAATGTTCACATTTCAAGCACAGTGCTTCAAATACTCCGGTGTTATCCCTAAAAATATTTATAAACAAAATACATTTAATAGAATATGAATATGTTTGTGTCCTTGGAAGAGGGACACATATGTTCTTGGTGATAGTAAATTGGTTAATACTACTATTATTATTACTATTAACTATTACTACTACTGTTATTAGTATCAAGTACTGTGCTAAAATTAGCATAAATAATCTCATTGAATCCTCACAACAGCCCTAAGAGGGAATCCAATCATTATGCCTATTTAATAGACTGGGAAACTGAGGTAACTAAGTCAAGATCACATATCAGATCAGAAGCATCAGAGCCTGTGTTCTTTCTGGTTCTGCCCTAGTCCAAGCCAGTTTCTTTCTCACAGCCTGAGCTTTGTCATCTCTCGAGAGGCTCACACTATATCTATCTGCCCCTACTCGACACCAACTCTTGCTCATCCTTTAAGTCTCAATCTGCCTCCTCCAGAAACTTCCCTGATCCCTGACCTCCTTTGTTCCTGTCACACCCTGTACACACCTTCATTACTGCATTTACTGTGTCACATCATCTGTTTGTGTTTCTGACCCCTCTTCACTGGGAGAGCTTTGAGGGTCAGAAGCTTCCCTTATTTATCTCTATCTGCAGTGCCTTACATATAGGCATACAGGAGGAGCCCAATAAATATGGGCTGTCCAGTAAAAACTTTGCAGCTAGGAACAGGATTACTTCTGCATGGGTTGAAAGAGATGGGGAGGAGAAGTCCAGGGACCAGAGCGGAGAAAGACAGTTGAAAAGAGGAAAAGAAACGTTCCCAAGATCATGTAGTTGAGGGTGTGGCAAGAAGCGGTCCCCAAAGCCAAAACCAAAACCCAGTCCCTGTTCCCCTGCTCAGTGCTTTGTCCACTGTGTTATACAAACATTGATGGTGAAGTGAGTTTGTTTATTTTTGGCTGCCTTGGGTCTTCATTACTGCGCGGGCTTTCTCTAGTTGTGTCAAGCGGGGGGCTACTCTTCGTTGCGGTGCGTGGGCTTCTCATTGCGGTCGCTTCTCTTGTTGCTGAGCACGGGCTCTAGGCGCGTGGGCTCAATAGTTGTGGCTCGTGGGCTCTAGAGCACAGGCTCAGTAGTTGTGGCGCATGGGCTTAGTTGCTCCACGGCATGTGGGATCTTCCCGGACCAGGGCTCGAACCCGTGTCCCCTGCATTGGCAGGCGGATTCGTAACCACTGCATCACCAGGGAAGCCCCTGAAACGGGTTTTGATGGCACTGATATAAGTAAACAAATGAATTTGTGGGTTGACACATGGCCAACAATAAATTCATAAAAGGCAAATATTGACATCTGAAGATTATATGTCACTATGTTTACTGTGTAGAGAACTGGACCAGGAGTTAGGGAAGCTTGCATGTTCATTTTGGTTTCTTGGCAAATCAGTGAGACTCCAGTCAAATCATTCCATTTCTCTGTGCTTTTCTTTCTTTGGGCTGTGGAATTTTGCTGGTTAAAGAGCATGTGATCAGCTTCTGTGCTTTTAAATGTCTTTCTCTATTTGAGCATGCTCAGCTGGATTGGGGAAATCTGCGGTTCTCTTGGGTTTTAGAAGGATAGAATCCCACAGTGATCTGTAACTTGTGTGGTTTATACAATTATAGAACCCCAAAGCTCTGGGGAGCCTGATAAATCATACAGTGAAATTTTCCAGCTGAATTTCTTTTACAGAATCCCCAGCAGGTGCTCAACGAGTCTCACTTCACACTCCATGATGTAAGGAGGAAAGTGGCTCAATTTGAAGGAAGCTAGTGCAGTGCGTGTGTGTGTGTGTGTGTGTGTGTGTGTGTGTGTGTGTGTGTCCTTTCTGATTGGTGTATGCCTATGTGTCCGTCTCACTTTCCATAGGGCTTATGATTTGTTGGTTTCCTTACATTGCCAGTCATTAGCACAGGGCTTAGTGACAATAATCATGTAACATAACAGCACTTATGAAACGTCAGAGACTGTGCTAAATGCTTAACATAGAATAGCTTGTTTAAGCTGTATAAGAAACTTATGAAGCAAATACTATTATTACCTTTATTTTTCAAATAAGGAAACTAAGACTCAGAGAGGTTAGCTAACTTGCCTAAAGACACATGTCTACTAAGAAGTACAGTCTCAAGTTTATTTCAGAGAGAGCTGGAGCTATTAATAACTAAATAAATGTTTACTGAATCCAATTAATGATATCCCTATCTACCACCACCTCTCATTCCCCTGCTACAGATGAGAGAAAAGTATAAAGCTTGCATATGGAAAACAGTAGCAATATTTGTATAAGTATTGTGGATTTAATTCAACTGAGGATTGGTTTTTCATATTATTGGAGGTTTTCCTTCAGCTATCAAGTTAGAGTTTCAAAACACAAATTAGAAGAAGATATAAAAATATTTTAATATATACTTCACTAAGCTGTATTTACAGATACTGTATTTCAGTTAATATATTATCAAGTCTACTCTAAACAAAGCAGTAAAATATAAGGCTGGATCAATATGGAAAGCAGAGTAATAATTTAGGCTTCCCTAAAGAGTAACTAGGTAAGACATTTCTTTTGGAATATTACCAGGCTTTATTTTTTCTTTTAAAGCACAACCTAAAATAGAGAAGCAATTTCTATATTAATTTTAAAAAATGGAAATCTGAGGCAGATGTAGCCAGAATGAGTGAATTAACTGCAAGTTGATGTTCTCATTTATAGACATGTGTTTTAAATAAAGAAGGAGATTGACCATCTCACCTAGTTAATCATTAACAGGAAACTCTAGCCAAACTCATGAAGCAGGTAAAGTTTATTTTCAGGCGTTCAACTGGCTTCTCTCTCTGGCTTCTCTTTTGGGGTCACCCTAGATGCCTAGTAACCTTAGCCTGCCTCTCTCTTCCAGAAGGAGCAGCGCCCTGTGTTTGAGATCTTTACTTCTTATGTCAGGATCCTTTCAGATGCAAGTGTTAAAGAGCTAACACGAACTGGCAGAAGGGAAAAAAAAAAAAAAAAAAGAATTTATCGGAGTGTGTAATTGTCAAGTCTAGGGGTAGCCCTAGCCTGAGGATCTAGACATTCATATTATGTAATTGAGAATCTATCTCCAGATCCCTTTCCTTTTTCTTATTTTTTTTGTAAACCTCTTCCTGACAGAGGTTCTAAGTAGTAGAATACAGCTGCTCCAAGCTGGAATCTTATCAGCTTAGCTACTCCTGTTGAAAAAGGGCAAGTCCCTGAAGGCCTTAGAATGAAGGCTCATTTGTGCCTGTCACATGCCCATCTCTGACCTAAGGTCAGTCCTATCCCATCTATAGAGTTTGGGATGGGGTTAATCCCACCACAAACACATGGACTCAAGTTGGGAAGAGGATAGTTTTCCAAAGGAAAATTGAGGTCCTAGTACCATATGTGGATAGTGAATGTGTGGCAGGCATGAACAGTATCTACCCCATCTGGTTATCGTAGAAGACATACCAGGTACCCTCACAGGATGGAGATTGAGCATCAGAAGCATTGTGGTGCCCCTAAATGATCCCATGCAGGTGACTCTTCTTAGTTCATAGGTAAACCAATCCTCTTGAATTTATAATAAGTTAACATAAGGATGCATCCAGCAAAACTGGATCCATAAGCAAGACATGAAGGATCTTCAGGTGGTAGCTTGTTTTGCATAGCCATCCATGACTAGTGCTCTAACTGAATTTTTCTAGAATGCCTGGAGGAAGATGAAAGTAGAAAGTGAGCTGGTAATAGACAAGCAGTTTTTTAATAAGCCCATAAGTGTGGCACATTTGGGTGCTTAATGGTTGTCATGAATCACATTTGCCTTAGTAATTCCAATTCTATACTACAGAAATACTTTCACGATGGTGCCTAAAGATATAGATACAAAGATATTCATTGCAGCATGGCTGACAATCGTGAAAAGTTGGGAACAACTTAAATATCTGTCAATAAGGGAAAGGTTAAATAAATTATAGCCAAACAGTAGAAAGTTGTGCTGTATTACCTGAAAATGTTTTATGGAAAGACGTCCAGAAACATCTTACTTGATGAATAAAGTTGAAAAAACGTATAGTAAAATCCCATTTTTTTTCCTTAAGAAACTGTGTGTGCATGCATAGACAAAAAGGGTCTGGAAGAATGCACACCAACTCGTTAAAACTGTTACACCTGCAAGATGGGATCATATGGGGGAGAGTTTTTACTTTTTAATTTATGCATTTCTGTCTTCTGTATGTTTGGATTTTTAAAAATAAGTATGTATTTTTTAGCATGTATATTTTAAAGTTTTTTTTAAGACAGAAGTAATATCTAAAATTATGTTTTCTTCTTCTAATGCCATCCATACGAAGTTAGTCATTTTTTCTTGGGAGCCCCCAATCTTCCCTCTGTAAAATCTTTCTCCACTTATCATTTTCATAACTCATACCCTCACTCCTCACTGCTCTCCATTTGCTCTACAGAACGACCCAGTCGAGACTTACAGCATTATTAGGCATTATTTCTAATAAAAAAGATGGACTTGTAAGGCATATGTGGAATGTACTAACAGAATAGCCATTCAATAACCTTTTATTTTTTCCCCCCTCACAATTTATCCCCTCACTAATATCAGGGAGTACTTGAACTCTTTATAATAAAACTAAATTTAGGTAGATGGATAGGTGTATGGATGGATGGATGGATGGATAGATAGATAGATAGATAGATATCTCATATGTGGAATGAAATTGAGCAATTCAAAACAGATTTGTTGGTCTGATGAACAGAAACACATGTGAAATCGCAGGGAGGTAAAATAGGAAATGAAAATCAGGACCAAGGAAAGAGGAATAAAAATATGCTGGACATAATTCAATAACTATTTGCTGATGGTAATTATAGGGATGGAAAACCCATCAGGCCTATGGAGCTAAAATTAATCAGCAAGTATTCATGGAGTGTCTCCTGCTTCTATTACTGGTTCTGGCTTCCTGCCTGCCCAGTGCCCAGGCTGGAGACATTTGCGTGACAGTCAGCTTGTCAAGACAGAAGGAGCAAAATAAGCAGGCAGAGGCTCACAACAGCCTTCTAATACCCCATCACGTTCACTGGAATCACAAGCAAGTGAGATAAGTTCCTTCTGTGAAAGACTATAAAACTAGCTTAAAAGTTGTAAACATCACTACATCAACTGAAAAGAGCCGATTACTAGAGGCATTATTTCTGCAAAGCAATAGTCAGTTTGTTTGTACACTATTTGAAATTTTTAAAGTACAAATCCTTATTCTTCTATTAAAGTTGGGAAGAGGAAACAGTAGGACTTGTAACAACTAAGTTTTCAGGGTTCTTTGCTGACAAACATTTTAGGTCATGACTAATTCCCTTAAAATGTAAAATATGATATTTGTGTCACTGTATTTTGATGAAGAGCTGTTGTAGTGGACATCTATTGTTTTCTGCATGGCCTTTTCTCCTACTTTAATTTAAAAGCCCAATTACTGGGAGGAGCATCTCTCCTCTCTCTCTCTCTGTCCTTCTCTCCTTCTCTCTCGCTCTCTCCCATTTGTACCCTACTCTTAAATGTCAGTGGTGGGCACTTGACCTAGGCTTTGGCAATCAGAGTATACATCCCTTACATCTCTTGGTCATAGTCATTGCTTCAGGGATGAGCACATGACCCAACTAGACCTACGAAGCTCCTCCCAAGGACATCCACTAAAATTTTTGGAAGAGAACTTTCTTTCCACTGAAGTTACTAAGCTGGTAGAGTGTTTTAAATCCAGGTGCTGCGGGCCACCAGGTGGAGATAACTTTCCCAGGAATAGAGCCAAAACAGAGGAAAGTAAAGCTAAGAGAGAGAGTTCAAGTTCTTTTGATATCATTTGAGCCCCTGCATCCAACTATGCCTAAAACTAAACTTCCTTTTGACTTTTAAGTAAATCAAGAAACTTTCTTTATGCTTTAACAGTTGGGTTTCTTTTAAATCCATCACAAAAATGTCCTGATAAAATACTAATGGCAAGTTTTCTTTGTGTTATTCCCATGAGAAATAACCAAATAAGCTGGAGAAGACCTTTCATAATTCAAACGAGTCATGCTCACCTCCTAGAAGCCCTCCCTGACCACCATCTCTACACCCACACCTTCCTCCCTACCCTTAAACACCCAGATGACTTGATGCATATGTAGTGCGGATGCAGCTATCACCACATTTCTACCAGTCTGCCTTATTTGATAATGACTTGTTACTGTGTCTGTCTCCGTGTCCTCCAGAACACAGATTGTATCTTCATAATTTTTATATCCCTGCAGCCTTACACTGGGGCCTAACATGTAATAGCTGCTATTTTGTTGAAGAAATTGTATTTTGCTGAAGAAATGAATGAATGGGAGAGAAAAATAGTTGGAAAAGTCCCTTCTATTAATAAAGATTCCATGATTAATGGGAACTGTGGATAAAATAACTAGTATCAGAAGACCAAAGTACACCAAACTGATATATCCAAACTGAATCCTCAAACTGTCAGTCGTTGGTGGCTGTTTAGTTGAGAAATTGTCTTTTCTCTGGTCATTAGGATTGAGAAGCTGGGTGAATGGGAAGGAGGTGGTTGTTGTTTATGTTTGCTTGTCTGTTTTGCAAAACATCGGCTATGTTTTAAATTCCATAAAATTTAATAACTTCTCGCAAAATGCTAAGACTGAAATATACAACCTGTAACATGAAGTATAGGTTGTGGGTTGTAAGGGTGGAAGCAGGGAGAGCAGTGGTAGCCAGAAGCTTGCTGGTAACTAGTAGGCAATCCAGTAGGGTGTCTTACAGTAGGGGCCTTCTGTGACAAAGCAAAGAATAACAAGATCCTGAGAAGTATAAAAAAGAGGCAGCACTCTCTGTGTAGCACAGGGTGATCGAGTGAGAGTAAGTTTTACAATTAATATGGGCGAACTCTAGAAAAAAAAATCTACTGCAGATTGGGATAGGATCAAGGCATTGGGATGAAAAAATAATCCCTGTATGTGGGCAAATATCTTTTTTTAATTAATTTTTATTGGAGTATAGTTGATTTACAATGTTGTGTTAGCTTCTGCTGTACAGCAAAGTGAATCAGTTATACATATACATATATCCACTCTTTTTTTAGATTCTATCCCCATATAAGTCATTACAGAGTATTGCGTAGAGTTCCCTGTGCTATACAGTAGGCCCTTATTAGTTATCTATTTTATGTATAGTAGTGTGTATATGTCAATCCCAATCGCCCAATTTATCCCTCCCCCACCCTTTTCCCCTTGGTAACCGTAAGTTTGTTTTCTACATCTATAACTCTATTTCTGTTTTGTAGATAAGTTCACTTGTACCCTTTTTTTTAGATTCCACAGATAAGCAATGACATATGATATTTGCCTTTCTCTGTCTGACTTACTTCACTTAGTATGATAATCTCTAGGTCCATCCATGTTGCTGCAAATGGCATTATTTCGTTCTTTTTTTTAATGGCTGAGTAATATTCCATTGTATATGTGTACCGCACCGTCTTTATCCATTCCTCTGTTGATGGACATCTAGGTTGCTTCCATGTCCTGGTTATTGTAAATAGTGCTGCAATGAACACTGCAGGGCATGTGTCTTTTCGAATTATGAATTTCTCCAGATACATGGGCCAAAATCTTAATAAAATTTTGAGATGAGTAAGAAAACGTCTGAGTACTTGAGTTCCAGTTATGACATGTTACTGGTATTTGGGGTTTCCCCTCCCCTTTCCCACTGCAGAGCAATCAAGCCTAACTTTCTTCATGTGCTTCAAAGATCTGGACTTGAGCTCTAGCACTGCGTCTGTTTCCTTTCCTCCTTCCACGTGCCGCTCCCGACTCCTTCTCTCAGGTGCAGCTGTCTATGCACTCACTTCCTCCAACTACTGGGCCTTCTCAGTCTTTGCCAGACAGTCTTCCTTCAGCAAGAGCAGTTTCTGAAAGTCCATCTCTTCCATGGAGCTGCTAAATGACTGGTTCGCCTTCCTTTGGCCTCCAAAACGCTTCCCCTGTCCAACCATATCTTCCCACCTCTGCTGCCACCACCCCAGTACAAACCTGTGTCTTACCCTGAACCAATGCGCCCCCCTCCTCACTGCTCTCCCTGCTTCCTGTCTTAGCTTCTGCGCCCCAGGCTCCATGTTACAGGCGGAATAAGCTTTCAAGTAGTAAATTAGATTACATCCATAATCAGAGTGCTGATAAATGTTTAACAGCTGCTGGGAGAGAGTATCTGTGTATCTATTATACATTTTACTGATATAAAGAATGCATATCACACAATTTACCAAAAAGGAATAAAATATACAACACTTTTTTTACAGTAAATTCTATCCATATATAACCCATTGATTTTCACAGAATGGTTTCAATGATTTTTGCCAAACTCTTGTATCCATAGTCAACCTACAGCTGCGATTCAATTATGTTTGGCAAAAGCAGATCATGTTTGGTTAATATTCAATTCAGCAAAGAAGGTGCTCATGCCACTGAAGTTCAAACATGAATGTTGGTGATTTCTTCACATTAATGGGCGAGATGAAAGTGAAACAGCAAAGATGTACGTTCGGACTACACTTTGTCAACAATATGAGTGCTTCTTTGCTGATCAGATAATAGTTTTCAAGTACTAGAAAAATATTTCCTCAATTTTTTGTGTTATTCATAAAGGAACACACTTTGAAGTTCAATCTTTATTGTTAAAATTTTCTCCTATCACTTTCTTAGGTTTAGACAATCAACACAATAAATCAAGCTCTGATTTGCAGTGTTTTCCAATTTCCATAGTGTAAATACTACACCATGATTGATTTCAAACTACTGAAATAACATTTCTGAGTGCAAAGTTGGGAAGAGATACTGTATCACACCAATTATATAGGATATCCATTATGCAGGACGGACAGAAATAACTTTAAAGCATAGATAATAGTAAAATAATTAAGTAAAGTTTTGAGCATTTATTACCCTTCTTTTTAAAGTATTTTATTTAATTGAAAGTTTCTAAATAATTTCATTTTTAATTTTGGCCATGATGAACAACTGACTTACAGAAGTCCTGAAAATTTAGCAATCAGCTCCCCAAGCTGGTACAGCTGGCTCCAGCACTCTTCTGAATTGTCACTCCTCTGCTCACACTTCCAGGCCACCCATTGCACTGATTATCTGGGCAATGAGTAAAGAGAGGCAATGACAATTCTCTATAAAATTAATAATTACTTTTGTTGTGGTGAATTAACAAAGAAAAAATTCTACACATTGCTCCCTGTTTTCCCAAACTTGGTGTTTAAAAACCCCTTTGTATGCATCATCCTGTTTGACTTACAGATTCCTGTGAGGTCGCAGGGGTAGATATCATTATCCTTCTTTTACAAATAGAAAAGCAAGACTGAGAAGTGAATGACTGGCCCCAGCTGATTCAGTTAAGCCAGTGACAGAACTGGATTTCAAATTCAGGTCTCATATTGACAAACAAGAGGCTACAGAAAATTTAACTGACTAATACTGACATCAAATTTAGAAGTTGTAACCAATGTCCTTTTTAACACTTCAGAGTCTGATATAAAGTACATTCATATCCTGTTAAGGGACCCCGCCCCCCCCATGCCAAGGATGTTTTGATCTTTTAACGCCACTATTTCTAACTTAGCTTAAAACAAAACAAAAGCCCAGGGTGACCTAATAAATAAACAAGGTGTAAGCACTAAAATGGAAATGTAGGTTTTCAAAAATGAGCTGAGGTCCCACCTAGAAATGGAGCCAATTGAGACAATCTCTACCAAAGGAACACGGGATATAAAAGGAGATTAAATCAGAAGAGGAAGAAAGCTAATGACATAATGGCCAGCCACAAATGCCACGGATGAAAAACAAAGTACATAATACTTGTTACAATGATTCAGTGTGCTTGCTGTAATATCTCCAGACACTAAAAACATTACGTTCCTGCTCACTGCAACATTTATCTCATTTATCTGCTGATATTTACTTCAACTTTGGATCAGGTACTGCTTAGACTAAGTTCTGCCGGCATAAAGAATATAGACTTAACAGGACACTCAGAAGCGTATCATGCATACGAGTACAAATTGTGATATTTTAGGTAGCTTATGATGAAATCATTGAAAGCATCATGAGAAGCAGCAAAACACCAGGGATGCTGATAACCATTTAACATTTCCCAGTTCATGTGAGAATGTTAATTCCAATTACAAAAAGAAGTGCCGAAGTGGAATTCATTATGATTAAGAACTTGCTGTTCTAAGTGTGAATTGTTTATAAAAGGCATGTCTGGTGTAACATGCAAATATTGAAACAGAGAGAGATGGCGCATTCGAAGCTCAGGTGGATTCCCTTGAACCTCTTACCTTCTAAACTTAAACAAAAACAGCAGTGTTTCCCAAAGACAAGATACTATTTTAAAGAGACATCTAATAGCTATGATAGCTGTAGGCACAGTTTTGTGTTTTTTTTTTAACATCTTTATTGGTGTATAATTGCTTTACAATGGTGTGTTAGTTTCTGCTTTATAACAAAGTGAATCACCTCTACATATACATATATCCCCATATCTCCTCCCTCTTGTGTCTCCCTCCCACCCTCCCTATCCCACCCATCTAGGTGGTCACAAAGCTCCGAGCTGATCTCCCTGTGGCTGCTTCCCACTAGCTGTTTTACATTTGATAGCATATATATATCCATGCCACTCTCTCACTTCATCCCAGCTTACCCTTCCCCCTCCCTGTGTCCTCAAGTCCATTCTCTACGTCTGCATCTTTATTCCTGTCCTGCCTATAGGTTCTGCAGAAACTTTTTTTTTTTTTAGTTTCCATATATATGCATTAGCATACGGTATTTATTTTTCTCTTTCTGACTTCACTCTGTATGACAGACTCTAGGTCCATCCACCTCACTACAAATAACTCAATTTTGTTTCTTTTTATGGCTGAATAATATTCCATAGTATATATGTGCCACATCTTCTTTATCCATTCATCTGTCGATGGACACTTAGGTTGCTTCCATGTCCTGGCTATTGTAAATAGTGCTGCAATGAACATTGTGGTACATGACTCTTTTTGAATTATGGTTTTCTCAGGGTATATGCCCAGTAGTGGGATTGCTGGCTCATATGGTAGTTCTATTTTTAGTTTTTTAAGGAACCTCCATACTGTTCTCCATAGTGGCTGTATCAATTTACATTCCCACCAACAGTGCAAGAGGGTTCCCTTTTCTCCACACCCTCTCCAGCATTTATTGTTTCTAGCTTTTTTGATAATGGCCGTTCTGACCGGTGTGAGGTGATAACTCATTGTAGTTTTGATTTGCATTTCTCTAATGATTAGTGATGTTGAGGATTCTTTCATGTGTTTGTTGGCAATCTGTATATCTTCTTTGGAGAAATGTCTATTTAGGTCTTCTGCCCATTTTTGGATTGGGTTGTTTTTTTGATATTCAGCTGCATGAGATGCTTGTAAATTTTGGAGATTAATCCTTTGTCAGTTGCTTCATTTGCAAATATTTTCTCCCATTCTGAAGTTTGTCCTTTTGTCTTGTTTATGGTTTCCTTTGCTGTGCAAAAGCTTTTAAGTTTCATTAGGTCCCATTTGTTTATTTTTGTTTTTATTTCCATTTCTCTAGGAGGTGGGTCAAAAAGGATCTCGCTGTGATTTATGTCATAGAGTGTTCTCCTATGTTTTCCTCTAAGAGTTTTATAGTGTCTGGCCTTACATTTAGGTCTTTAATCCACTGAGTTTATTTTTGTGTATGGTGTTAGGGAGTGTTCTAATTTCCTTCTTTTACATGTAGCTGTCCAGTTTTCCCAGCACCACTTAACTGAAGAGGCTGTCTTTTCTCCATTGTATATTCTTGCCTCCTTTATCAAAGATAAGGTGAACATATGTGCACGGGTTTATCTCTGGGCTTTCTATCCTGTTCCACTGATCTATATTTCTGTTTCTGTGCCAGTACCATACTGTCTTGATTATTGTAGCTATGTAGTATAGTCTGAAGTCAGCGAGCCTGATTCCTCCAGCCCCATTTTTTTTTTTTTTTAATTTATTTATTTTTGGCTGCGTTGGGTCCCCGTTTCTGTGCGAGGGCTTTCTCCAGTTGCGGCGCGAGCGGGGGCCACTCCTCATCGTGGCGCGCGGGCCTCTCACCATCGCGGCCTCTCCCGTTGCGGAGCACAGGCCCCAGACGCGCAGGCTCAGCAGTTGTGGCTCACGGGCCCAGTTGCTCCGTGGCATGTGGGATCCTCCCAGCCAGGACTCGAACCCGTGTCCCCCGCATTAGCAGGCAGACCCTCAACCACTGCGCCACCAGGGAAGCCCCAGCCCCATTTTTGTTTCTCAAGATTGCTTTGGCTATTCGGGGTCTTTTGTGTTTCCATACAATTTGTGAAATTTTTTGTTCTAGTTCTGTGAAAAATGCCAGTGGTAGTTTGATAGGGATTGCATTGAATCTGTAGATTGCTTTGGGTAGTATCGTCATTTTCATAATATTGATTCTTCCAATCCAAGAACATGGTATATCTCTCCATCTGTTTGTATCGTCTTTAATTTCTTTCATCAGTGTCTTAGAGTTTTCTGCATACAGGTCTTTTGTCTCCTTAGGTAGGTTTATTCCTAGGTATTTTATTCTTTTTGTTGCAATGATAAATGGGAGTGTTTCCTTAATTTGTCTTTCAGGTTTTTCATCATTACTGTATAGGAATGCAAGAGATTTCTGTGCATTAATTTTGTATCCTGCTACTTCACCAAATTCATTGATTAGCTCTAGTAGTTTTCTGGTAGCATCTTTAGGATTCTCTATGTATAGTATCATGTTATCTGCAAACAGTGACAGCTTTACTTCTTCTTTTCCAATTTGCATTCCTTTTATTTCTTTTTCTTCTCTGATTGCTGTGGCTAAAACTTCCAAAGCTATGTTGAGTAATAGTGGTGAGAGTGGACAACTTTGTCTTCTTCCTGATCTTAGTGGAAATGGTTTCATATTTTTACCATTGAGAACGATGTTGGCTGTGGGTTTATCACATACGGCCTTTATTATGTTGAAGTAGGTTCCCTCTACGCCTACTTTCTGGAGAGTTTTTATCATAAATGGGTGTTGAATTTTGTCAAAAGCTTTTTCTACATCTGTTGAGATGATCATATGGTTTTTATCCTTCAATTTGTTAATATGGTGTATCACATTGATTGATTTGCATATATTGAAGAATCCTTGCATTCCTGGGATAAACCCCACTTGATCATGGTGTATGATCCTTTTAATGTGCTGTTGGATTTTGTTTGCTAGTACTTTGCTGAGGATTCTTGCATTCATGTTCATCAGTGATATTGGCCTGTAGTTTTCTTTTTTTGTGACATCTTTGTCTGGTTTCGGTATCAGGGTGATGGTGGCCTCTTAGAATGAGTTTGGGAGTGTTCCTTCTTCTGCTATATTTTGGAAGAGTTTGAGAAGGATAGGTCTTAGCTCTTCTCTAAATGTTTGATAGACTTCCTCTGTGAAGCCATCTGGTCCTGGGCTTTTGTTCATTGGAAAACTTTTAATCACAGTCTCAATTTCAGTGCTTGTGATTGGTCTGTTTATATTGTCTATTTCTTCCTGGTTCAGTCTCGGAAGGTTGTGCTTTTCTAAGAATTGGTCCATTTCTTCCAGGTTGTCCATTTTATTGGCATATAGTTGCTTGTAGTAATCTCTCATGATCCTTTGTATTTCTGCAGTGTCAGTTGTTACTTCTCCTTTTTCATTTCTAATTCTATTGATTTGAGTCTTCTCCCTTTTTCTCTTGATGAGTCTGGCTAATGGTTTATCAATTTTGTTTATCTTCTTAAAGAACCAACTTTTAGTTTTATTGATCTTTGCTATTGTTTCCTTCATTTCTTTCTCATTTATTTCTGATGTGATCTTTATGATTTTTTTCCTTCTGCTAACTTTGGGGTTTTTTTGTTCTTCTTTCTCTAATTGCTTTAGGTGTAAGGTTAGCTTGTTTATTTGAGATGTTTCTTGTTTCTTGAGGTAGGATTGTGATGCTATAAACTTCCCTCTTAGAACCGCTTTTGCTGCATCCCATAGGGTTTGGGTCATTGTGTTTTCCTTGTCATTTGTTTCTAGGTATTTTTTTATTTCCTCTTTGATTTCTTCAGTGATCTCTTGGTTATTTAGTAACATATTGTTTAGCCTCCATGTGTTTCTATTTTTTACAGATTTCTTCCTGTAATTGATATCTACTCTTATAGCCTTGTGGTCGGAAAAGATACTTGATACAATTTCAATTTTCTTATATTTACCAAGGCTTGCTTTGTGACGCAAGCTATGATCTATCCTGGAGAATGTTCCATGAGCACTTGAGAAAAAGTGTATTCTGTTGTTTGGGGATGGAATGTCCTATAAATATCAATTAAGTCCATCTTGTTTAGTGTATCATTTAAAGCTTGTGTTTCCTTATTTGTTTTCATTTTGGATGATCTGTCCATTGATGAAAGTGGCGTGTTAAAGTCCCCTACTATGATTGTGTAACTGTCGATTTCCCCTTTTATGGCTGTTAGCATTTGCCTTATGTATTGAGGTGCTCCTATGTTGGGAGCATAAATATTTACAACTGTTATATCTTCTTGGATTGATCCCTTGATCATTATGTAGTGTCCTTCCTTGTCTCTTGTAATAGTCTTTTTTTAAAGTCTATTTTGTCTGATATGAGAATTGCTACTCCAGCTTTCTTTTGATTTCCATTTGCATGGAATATCTTTTTCCATCCCCTGACTTTCAGTCTGTATGTGTCCCTAGGTGTGAAGCGGGTCTCTAGTAGACAGCATATATACAGGTCTTCTTTTTTGTATCCATTCAGCCCGTCTGTGTCTTTTGGTGGGAGCATTTAATCCATTTACATTTAAGGTAATTATCGATATGTATGTTCCTCTTACCAATTTCTTGTTTTGGGTTTGTTATTGTAGGTCTTTTCCTTCTCTTGTGTTTCCTGCCTAGAGACGTTCCTTTAGCATTTGTTGTAAAGCTGGTTTGGTGGTGCTGAATTCTCTTAGCTTTTGCTTGTCTGTTAAGGTTTTAATTTCTCTGTGGAATCTGAATGAGATCCTTGCTGGGTAATCTTGGTTGTAGGTTTTTTCCCTTTCATCACTTTAAATATGTCCTGCCACTCCCTTCTGGCTTGCAGAGTTTCTGCTGAAAGATCAGCTGTTAGCCTTATGGGGATTCCCTTGTATGTTATGTGTTGTTTTTCCCTTGCTGCTTTTAATATTTTTTCTTTGTATTTAATTTTTGATAGTTTGATTAATATGTGTCTTGGCATGTTTCTCCTTGGATTTATCCTGTATGGGACTCTGTGCTTCCTGGGCTCGACTGTTTCCTTTACCATATTGGGGAAGTTTTCAACTATAATCTCTTCAAATATTTTCTCAGTCCCTTTCTTTTTCTCTTCTTCTTCTGGGACCCCTATAAGTCGAATGTTGGTGCATTTAACATTGTCCCCGAGGTCTCTCAGATTGTCCTCAATTCTTTTCATTCTTTTTTCTTTATTCTGCTCTGTGGTAGTTATTTCTACTGTTTTATCTTCCAGGTCACTTATCTGTTCTTCTGCCTCAGTTATTCTGCTATTGATTCCTTCTAGAGAATTTTTAATATCATTAATTTGTTGTTCATCATTGTTTGTTTGCTCGTTAGTTCTTCTAGGTCCTTGTTAAACGTTTCTTGTATTTTCTCCATTCTATTTCCGAGATTTTGGATCATCTTTACTATCATTACTCTGAATCCATTTTCAGGTAGACTGCCTATTTCCTCTTCATTTGTTTGGTCTGGTGGGTTTTTACCTTGCTCCTTCATCTGCTGTGTGTTTCTCTGTCCTCTCATTTTGCTTAACTTACTGTGTTTGCGGTCTCCTTTTCGCAGGCTGCAGATTCGTAGTTCCCGTTTTTTTTGGTGTCTGCCCCCAGTGGCTAAGGTTGGTTCAGTGTGTTGTGTAGGCTTCCTGGTGGAGGGGACTAGTGCCTGTGCTCTGGTGGATGAGCCTGGATCTTGTCTTTCTGCTGGGAAGGACTGCATCTGGTGGTGTGTTTTGGGGTGTCTGTGAACTTAGTATAATTTTAGGCAGCCTCTCTGCTAATGGGTAGGGTTGTGTTCCTGTCTTGCTAGTTGTTTGGCATAGGGTGTCCAGCACTGTAGCTTGCTGGTCATTGAGTGGAGCTAGGTCTTAGCGTTGAGATGGAGATCTCTGGGAGAGCTTTCGCCGTTTGCTATTACATGGAGCCGGGAGGTCTCTGGTGGACCAATGTCCTGAACTCGGCTCTCCCACCTCAGAGGCACAGGCCTGACACCCAGCTGTAGCACCAAGACCCTGTCAGCCACACAGCAATAAGATGTCCTGGTCAAACGGGGTCCTAGCTGATTCTGAACAGAACCATGAGACACACAGAGACATTCCAGGAACAGTTTTTTTAAAGTAAGTTCTGACAACCCAAACAAGATGCTTGTGTTGGCTTAATATAAAATTAACATATTCAGTGAACTATCATATTCAAAATTATTAATACATACAAAAATGATAAAAATTTATTTGATTCCAATTTTCATTTAATATCATAGATCTAAAGTGGGGTGGAAGGATAGGAGGATAGAATAAATGGAAACTACAGCCACGACAAGGAATCATGGGCTATAGGAAAATAAGTTACAAGGTCTCCTTATGTCAAAGGAAATATATGTGATAAACAACAGTAAAGGTGGGAATGAATGTGGTATATGCTGTGCTCTTTCTTCATCAGGCTGTCTCTTAACTGAAACTACTGAATGCTTTCATCTCAAGTAATCCAGGTTCTCCATTCTCCCTGGAAAACGTACTGATTGATGCAGGGCAGGCTGAACACTGGGGCCAAGATGACTTCCTGTACTCCACACATTGCTATTCCCATCAGTTATGCTCTATGCTTACCAACACTTCCTGGTGTTTTGGGAGTTTTTTCCCCAAAAAAATATGTTTATTCCATTTGTGTCATTCTTGTAATTACTCGATTTAATTAAATATTAAGTAAAATGATGAAATATGAGTAATAGAAGAAATAGTTGTTGTTCTATAAAATCTAAATGGAAAAACGCCCTATAAATAATTGCTGTCAAACTAGGTGGACGTATGACTACTTTAAAAGATTGTGGCAAGGGCAGGGGGCATGAACCATAAAAATTTAGAAATCTACACTCATTTTGTAAGTATTTTAATTTGTTGCTCTTTAAGGAAAACTGGGGAAATAGTAATACTACATATTAATAATAATTGCTAATGATGATTGAACACTTAATATACCCCAGGAATTAGTCTAAGCACATCACATATGTCGAACTTGTTTACTGTTTATAATAACTTGAATTAGTACCATTATCATCCCCATTTTACAGATGATGGAAACTGAGGCACAGAGAGTTAGGTTGTCCAAGGTTACTTTCTTCATAGAGGTGGTGGAGGCCAGCCAGCCAGTCTGGCTCTTAACAGCTATGCTGTACTGATGCCATGTGGGTACAGTTTATACATGAATGAAAACACGGAACGCCAGTCAGTGGGCTCCTCAAAGCTTTAGACCTTTATCAGAGGATTAGAAAATAAATGTTCAATCACAGGTTGTAGGTTTTAAAGCTTAAAATTTCCAAGTATAATTTTTTTTTTACGATTCCCTTGCTTTAACTTTTTTTTTTAACTGACTTTTTAATTGAATTAAATACCAGTCCAATCCCATCAGTGAGAAGGTTTTGCCCTCTACAAAGGGGCAAGTGAAAACGGTGGTCTTAAATACATACCAGAATGGGAGTTGAGATCTGTGTACACTGGCATAGGGATTGACTGTAGATACTTGAGCAGGAGCATGACAGGATTTAATTGATTTGGAGGAGTAATCTGGCAGTGAGGCCTGGATTATTTTAATAGAAATGATACAAGAGATGAACAAAATGGGAGTACTCACTTGGATAATATATCAACTGCTGTATAAATGTAAAAAGTGGTTTGGTTACTATTCAGGTTTAAGGTTTTATCGACCTTAGGATACAGTCTCAGACCCTTTCCATTCCTTCCTTCCTTCCTTCCTTCACTCATTCCTTTAACAAATATCCACTGGGCACCTACTATGCACTAGTGATATAGCGATGAAAAAGACAGACACAGGCTCTGCCACCACAGGGCTTTTATATTCTAGTGGGGGACACAGAAATTTAACAAATGAATCCAGAAATAACAAACTATCACTGTAATGTGCTACCAAAGTAAAGTACAGGACAGTAATGGGAACAAACAGTAATAGGTCTTTGTTTGTTTGTTTTAGGAAGGAGTACTCAGGTGTTTAAACATAATACAGTTAAAATGAGGATCTTGAGTACTACCTGTACACATTTCATTAACTCATTTGGCCTCCACAACAATTCAGTAAAAGTGATATTATGACTAGTTGACTGAATGTTTTATTATAACTACGTACTGGTCTCTGTTCTAGGAGTGGGACATATAGCAATGAACAAGACAGAAAAGGTTCTTGCCTTGATGGAGTTTGGATATATTACCTTCATTCTCACCTTTGCTTCTGAGACAATCAAATATATTCCCCCTCAGATGGGGATTCATCCTATTTCTTCTCCTGTAGTAATTATAACTTCCCAGGTTACAGATTAGTAATTTTCATATCTACAGATTTAAGATAGTATATATAAAACACTTTCAATGGTGCCTGGCAGATAGTAGAAGTTCAATAAATATTAACTACTGTTAGAATTGCTTTTATTATTACAATGCTTAATCTCATGTCTTTTCTGGTACACTGGATTTCATTTCTTGAATTAAATCCCATACACACTTATTGCAAGCCTATCATGGAATTTACATACTCTTTCATGGAAGTTACAAGATCAGTGAAGAAAAATCTCTTTAATATTGTCTATTTCTGTCCTCCATGCTTAGCTGTGTGATCTTGGATACACCTCAAGCTCTGTAAGCCTCAGCTTCCTCATGTTGAAAAATTAGAGTAATACCTATCTATTCAGCTATTGTGGGCAGCAGACGTGTGTGTATGTGTGTGTTGGGTTAATCAGTAAATGTTAGCCATAAAGCACAATTCTAACTCTGAAAAGCAAACACTGGGCTAATCTACAGTTTGTGCATGCTTTCAAATGAACATGCAAGACTAAAGAATGAGAGTTTTTTCTATCAAATTAAAAAATTAACAGGCATATTTAGACCACTGAAAAGAAAAAATCAGGAAAATTCCACACTTTTGCTCCATTGAAAGTGTTTTCAAGGGCGATTTTTAATCTGAAATGATGTGTCCTCTCCCATTTTAAAGTGATCCACTGGACCTGCAGGAAAAAATGAGTGGGGAGAAAGTTAATTGGGAACTCTTATAAAAGCAGATGTTGTTTAAAAGCAGGGTATCCACCACCTACAATGTGAACAGGTAAGAGAGATGAGGTGGATTTTTTTTTAGAGCACAGATTCAACTATGAAATAGGTTTATGGTATGGGAAGAGGTACTTGATTAGGTATCTGTTATGGTCCCTTTACATATATATGTACAAATTATTATATATAATATATTACATATATAAATAGTTCCTACTATAACTTCTAAGCAGATGTACAAGGATGATCATTTCAGTATGTTATTTAACTCATTTTTAAAACATGCGTAACATATTATGTATTGTAGGTTTGAGTCTTGATTTTTTTTCATGAAGCTGTTGGTTTTTTGGGGACCCAATGCAGTCAAGACATCTGATTCTAGTATTTGAGACTCAGAAGGTAGGACACCTGGCAAGTAGGCAAAGTAGCGTTCTCGAGTCAATTCTCATTTAGTATCCACTATGAGCACCCAAGACAGGGGCCTCCCTCCAGTTGACTTAAGCCAAGGGAAAGAAAAGAGGAGTCATCTCGTCTGTATCCAGAGAGGTTTTGTTAACAACTGGGTTGCTCGGCGCCCTTCATAAAAATTCTCCTGGCTGAGGGTTCTACCAGCCAGGGTTGGCTGAGGGTTGGCAAAGGTCTTGGTTCCCTTCACTCCTCCGAGGCTGTGAGCGTATCTTCCTTTGCCAAGATGGCGGCCCCGGCATCATCTGGAGGCGGCCCGCGCAGATCGCCTCCGGGCAGGCGGCTCGCTAATAGCCTAGTTCTCTCCCGTCATCTCGAACGACACACGGGGCAGCGCCTACACCCCCAGAACCGAGGAAGGGCGACCTAGGCTGCCCGCTAGCGAGAACCTTTGCCAAGATGGTGGACGCGCGGCCGGGCGGTGTCAGCTGCCTTTACCAAGATGGCGGCAGGCGACTTCCGGCACGCACTCCCCCCAGATCCTCTGCAACATGTCAGGGCAGAGCAGCCGCCGCCAGTCTGAGGGCGGCCTGGAGAGAGAGTGGCTGAGGCCGAGCGCCCGGGCAGGGCTAGGTGGAGTTGCGGCAGCCTCCGCCCCCGGCTGCAGCTGGCAAGCGCTGTCACCTGTGGGGTCGCAAAAGTTACCTCCCCAAACCCTAAAGCAACACAGGACAACCTTTCTCCGAGTCACACAAATCATAATATGTGCCGCCCAAGGTAGGAGGCTCGATCCCGGCGTCGCCCAAGCCCTCCGGACGCGGCGAGCTGGGGAAGGGGGCGGGGGCGGGGGCCTCTGGCGCGGACTCCTCTAGCCCCACTCCCCTCTCTTTGGGGACAGGCCACGTGTTTCCCTCGGACAGAGGGGGAAGGCACGTAACGGGAAGAGCTGGAAGGAGTTTAATGCTGACATTTTAAAGCTGCGTGTGTTCTGTTTTATTTGGAGGGATGGGGGTCCCACGAACACGAAGGGGTGGGCGACGCATTGAGGCGAGTGCAGCAAATGTCAAGATTCGGGGGAGGGGCCTCCGCGGGAAACCTGGACGTGGGCCCCGAAGGGGGTGGAAGGAGAGGTCAGGAGTTGGGGTGGGGGGAAGGAGGGCGTACTGTGCAAGCAACTTACTGTTTCGCTTGCAACTTGCTTTTAAGCCTGCCACCTCCCGCTTTCCTTAAGAATAATAATTTAAAAAGGCAAAGAAATCCAGTTCGCTGGAGGTTTTGCATTTGGCGTGCAACTTCCTTCAAGTGTGAGCGCGCTAGGAGGGAGGGAGGGATGGGGGTTGAACTTGGCAGGCGGTGCCTCCTTCTGCCGCCGCCGCCGCCGCCGCCTCGCAGGCTCGGAGAAGAGGGTGGAGGACAGTCGGGGCGCAGGGGAGGGTGGGTTCTACTTTGCAACTTCTCTCCCGGTGCGAGCACGCGGCGGCGGGTGCAGACTGGGCCGCCCAGACGATGCGGGGGTGGGGGACCCGCCGGCACGCGACTCCCCCTCGGCCCAGAGTATGTATGCGCCGACCCCCTTCCCTGCCCTCCCCTCCCTGAAGCCTCCCCAGAGGGCGTGTCTGGCCGTCCGGCCCTACGAGGGGCCGAGACGCCGCTGCACCGTTTCCGTGCAACCCTGTAGCCTCGTGCGAAGTGACACACTTCGCTCAACTCGCCCGGGGGCGGCGGCGCGGACCACCCTCGCGGCTCTGCTGCGGGCCGCGCCCCGGCTCCCCCAGCCAGTCCGCTGTCACCCGCAGGGGCGCTGACGGTTGCCGCCGAGAGACCGGGCGAGCTCCGGAGTGGGTCGGGAGTCGCGGAGCTGGGCTGGGGCGGGAAGGAGCAGCGAGAAGAGAAACTAGAGAAACTCGGCTTCCCTCCGAAGCCCGCCCCAGAAAGACCAGGTCGGCCCCCGCCGCCGCCTCCTCTCCTTTTTCCTGGGGGGTGAGGGGTGGGGGGCGAGGAGAAGCCTCGCGCGCCAGGGAGGCAGCCTCGGCGGGGGCTGTGCCTGGGGGCCGCGGGCGGGCAGGCGCCGTCGCGGCCGGGGTGGCGGGGCCCTCGCGGAGGGCGTGGGGGCGGGGGCCGCGGCCGCCCCTGCAGTTGCCTAGCGTCGCCAACAGGTTGCACCGTTCCCCGCGCCGCCGCGCGGCCCCTCGGGCGGGGAGCGGCCGGGGGTGGGGTGGGAGCGCGTGTGTGTGCGCGCCGCGGCGCCGCCTCCGCCCGCCCCCCGCTCGGTCCCGCTCGCCTGCAGAGGCCGGGCGGCCCTTTCGCGTGTCCGCGCTGCCTCCCCTCCTCCTCCTCCTCCATTTTGCGAGCTAGAGTCTGTGACGGGAGCCCCAGTCACCGCCCGCCCGTCGGGGACGGATTCTAGTGGGTGGAAAGAGACGCCGCAGCCGGAGCGGCGGGAGCGGCGGGGCGCCGGCACGAAGGACGCGCGCCCGAGAGCCCCGGCCCGCGAAGACGGGCGCGGGGCGGGGAGCTGGCTTGTCAGCCGGGAAATGGGAGACTTTCTCAAATAGGGGCTCTCCCCTCCCCCCATGGAGAAGGGGGCGGCTGTTTACTTCCTTTTTTTAGAGAAAAAAAATCTCTCGCTCCCGCTCCTCCTGCTTTCACACGCTAAGTTGTTTATCTCGGCTGCGGTGGGAGCGGCGGACGGTGTTGGGTGAGTGGCGCCGCCGGCAGAGGTAAGGGGAGGGGAGGGCCGGGGGCTGGGCCCCCACGGGCGCTCGCTCCCCGAGGTGCGGGCCGGGGCCGGGAGGCCGGCTCGGGGGCGCCGCGGGAGCCTGCAAAGTTTTATTAGCTTCGGGTAGTGGGGGTGGGGGCTGGCGAGGGCCGGGGGACGGTGACGACAGGGCAGCGCGCGGGTGACAGCGCTGGCCTCTTTCTCTCCCTGGACCGCCGTCCCCTGGCCGAGGGGGAGGAACCCGAGCTCTCTGCGAGTGGAGCCTCGTCGAGCCGTCCGGGTTTCCAGGCTCTCGTTCCCTGGTGAGGAATGCTGGCCTCTTTTTTTTTTTTTTTCTTTTTCTTCTTCTCTAAGTCCCTTTTCTTTTCCCTCCCAGGGGGCCTCCCAGACACCCATTTTTCTGGTGAACGCTGAGCCGCGTCTGAATCCTGCTCGCCCGACTCTGTCCGCTCCACCCTAGAGCGCCCGAGCGCGAGCAGGGTTTGTGTCGAGGCTCCAGCGCGTCTCCTTTCTGGCGGGCGCGCAGGGGTGTGTGTGAGTGTGTGTGTGTGCGCGCGTGTACACACGCAGGGGGCTGACAGCCTGCTACTCGGAGACTTCGGCCAGGGCTGGTGTTATCTGGTGGAAGTGGGTGTGTCGGAGAAAGAACTCAACAGGTCTGGACACATTTCTTTTTTAACCTCGCGCTTTTTTCTACCCCCGGCCCCCGCGAGGGTTTGTTCTTTAGCGCTTGGCATCACTTCGCTTCTGACGTTTTGAAGTGGCCCCTTTTAGAAGAAGACCCTCCCTAACCGTAATAGTTTCGTGCTGCGATTTTTGACAAGCGCTAGTCGGACGTTTTGAGGTTGCAGACTTGGTAATTGCAGCCTTGTAATGCCGCTTAAGACCCCTTGGCATGGTTCATTAAGGCCAATTACTGTGACAGGGTTATTTGCAATTTAAACGGAGGGATAAAATCGTTTGAGGGATTGTTTCGTTTTATGAAGTATTGTTTTGGTTTCTAGTTTGAAGGCAGCTGTCAAAGTGGCGTGGAAATTCATTAGGCTCCGTTTGATACCTTGTGTTTAGAGATCGTTATCAGCTAAACACGGCGGAGGGGCGGGGAGATAAGCAGTTTACCTTCAAGATTTGTAGGGACACGTCCCCACCTCTCTGTCTACCTTAATCACGCTCCACTTTTAGCGAGGGCCAGTGAAGTTTATGCTTCTTGAAGTCTCTGTACGGGAAAAGTTTTCTTTCATTGGACAGGATTTGACTATACTGTCGCAAATATGCTTATCAAAGTCTCTGCCCGCCTCTTAAAACATCTTTGATTGTCAACAATCTTCTAGCAACCTAACCCTCTTGAGAGTAGGCTCAGAATTAGGATAGGTGAAGGTTTAGAATGCAGGGAGGATTATTCTGAGCATTGTATTATGTTTTATTTTACTTGGATTTATATGAATGTGATTTTACAGTTCTGGGGTGGTTTTTTTCCCCTTTGTTTTTCAATACTTCGATATTTGGAAAGGAAAAATCTTAATTTACAGACATAATAGTATTTCATACTGAGGGTCTTAAGCAGTGTTAAAAGAAAATGTAGCTTCATCTAGAATTTATTGTGTTGTAAGGGTTTGAGAGAGCTATATTTCTTATACCATATTTTAAAAATTGTAATGAGAAGCTACTACACATTCTGCTTTTTTAAATCTAAATTTTAGTTAGCCCGTATACAGTGTGTTTCATTTCATATGTCCAAAATTTGAAAGCAGGCACTATTAGGCACATTCAGTAAGAAATATGGGTTAAAAATAGGAGCCTTTTCCTACCCTATTGGAAGATGAGCAGACCATCATTGTTTATTTTCCAAGTGAAGCGCATGGTTCACTAGTAGATTGTACTAAAAGGTTTGGATGTGTGACCAGCCGGTAGGAGAGAAATTGGGAGTAATCAGAGATAGAGAATTCTAGCATAGTGTTTATCAGATTTTATGTTTATTAGTTCTCAGAAAAGCCAACAGCCTTGACTGGTTGAAAAGAGGTAGGAATTTCAATGATCATACTTCCTTTTTTTTAATTAAATACTTTGACATCAACTTGAACCTTCAGAATAATCAGATGTAATGAATTATAATGTCTGTGATTAACAAAGTTACCAATTTGTGAGTGGCAGGATGAATAGCCAAGCTTAGTTTGATACAGTTTTGTTCTCAGCTGTGCAAATGGACTGCATTGTACTTTTAAATGTGGCACACTGAATGGGAGCAGGAGACACGGCTTTTATATTGTGGAAGACAGAATCTACTCTTCTGATAACAAGGAATTAGATTCGGAATTAACTAAAAGGTTCATTTAACAGGCTCTTACTAATCGGATCACAGAGATAATGTGATTTTATAGCTTATTATGTCCGCCTCTCTTTTTTTTGTAGCTGATATTCACTGATGGACCCCAAGGAATCATTAAGCCCCCCCAGTAGAGAAGAAATCCCCAGCAGTGTGCTTGGTCGAGAGAGGGGAAATGTGATGGACTTCTATAAAACCCTAAGGGGAGGAGCTACTGTGAAGGTTTCTGCATCTTCACCCTCACTGGCTGCTGCTTCTCAGGCAGACTCCAAGCAGCAAAGACTTTTGGTTGATTTTCCAAAAGGCTCAGGAAGCAATGTGCAGCAGCCAGATCTGTCCAAGGCAGTTTCACTCTCAATGGGACTGTATATGGGAGAGACAGAGACAAAAGTGATGGGAAATGACCTGGGATTCCCACAGCAGGGCCAAATGAGCCTTTCCTCTGGGGAAACAGACTTCCGGCTTCTGGAAGAAAGCATCGCAAACCTCAATAGGTCGACCAGTGTTCCAGAGAACCCCAAGAATTCAGCATCAGCTGCTGCCTCTGCTGCCCCCACAGAGAAGGAGTTTCCAAAAACTCACTCTGATGTATCTTCAGAACAGCAAAATTTGAAGGGCCAGACTGGCACTAATGGGGGTAATGTGAAGTTGTATACCACAGACCAAAGCACCTTTGACATATGGAGGAAAAAACTCCAGGATTTGGAGTTTTCTTCTGGGTCCCCAGGTAAAGAGACAAGTGAGAGTCCTTGGAGCTCAGACCTCTTGATAGATGAAAACTGTTTGCTTTCTCCTTTGGCAGGAGAGGACGATCCATTCCTTCTGGAAGGAAACTCGAAAGAGGACCGTAAGCCTCTTGTTTTACCGGACACTAAACCTAAAATTAAGGATAATGGAGATCTTATCTTATCAAGCCCTAACAGTGTGCCACTGCCCCAAGTGAAAACAGAAAAAGAAGATTTTATCGAACTCTGCACCCCTGGAGTAATTAAGCAGGAGAAACTGGGCCCAGTTTACTGTCAGGCCAGCTTTTCTGGAGCAAATATAATTGGTAATAAAATGTCTGCCATTTCTGTTCATGGTGTGAGTACCTCTGGGGGACAGATGTACCACTATGACATGAATACAGCATCCCTTTCTCAACAGCAGGATCAGAAACCTATTTTTAATGTCATTCCACCAATTCCTGTTGGTTCAGAAAATTGGAATAGATGCCAAGGATCTGGAGATGATAACTTGACTTCCTTAGGGACTTTGAACTTCTCCGGTCGATCGGTTTTTTCTAATGGCTATTCAAGGTAAGATTAATGCTTTCTGTTTCTTGAGAATGGTACATTTAAGATCAATTGATAGGTTTAAATATTCATTTATTTGAATGTGTTCGACAACAATTCAAGTGCTTTTTCATGTGAAAAAGTTTAAGCGGGCTTTTGAAAGTAGGCATGGTAGAAAACCTAAGTGATTGGTCTGTACAAAACCCTTCCCAGTTTTTTTTTTTTCCCCCTGAAATAATGGTATTTAGTATCCCATTGGCCAGTAATTGAAATTTTTATGTAAAAATTTAAAAGAATACTGCTCATTAACAGGTGTCTTTAGTAAAAACTATGTAAATTCAAGGGGGGATAATGTTTAGAAATATATATTTACTGTGCATATTTTTTAAGCTGTTTTAGAATACGCTCTTACATTACGATGAAAAACACCCGTAATACTTCACGTAATCAAACGTTGTGCTGTATTTGTACATTTGTGAAGTGTTAGCCTGAGGAGATTAAAGGGTTAAAAATTAGAGGTACTAACAATGAACCCTTTTCTTCAAACTGAACCTTGAAGAATCTGAGTTCTGAGATGGCTAAAGCAACGCAGTCAGTGCACAGTGTACCTGACAAGAGTATTAGACGTGGGACTTGCCCACAGAGTTCCTGACCTAAAGCAGATAAGTTGTGTCTGCTGATTGGTCTCTTTAAGAAAGGAATTGGTGGCAACACGGTACTTGATTTTACTTTCAAATGTTCCTACAAGTTCTCAAGTATATTAGCTGATGGCTAACGTTGTTGAGCTTCAGTCTCAGCTGTGTTTGATTTGTTTCTCTGTCTCCTTTTTTCTCCATCATTTATAAGTATTCCGTTTGACCTCAGAAAGGTCTGTTAAAATGTAATTACCAGGAGAAAGTTCTAAATGTAGGTGTATCTTCATAGGGGTTAAGTTCTCTATCCTGCACCCCCCCCACCCCCAGTTCAGATAAATGTATATCACATTTTAGTTGTGAAGGAAAATATAAAAATGTAATTGTAGAGACACAAGATTGATTAATCAGTGGGTTTTTTTGAGGGGGGAGGAAGGGCATAGTAGACACAGTGATTTCTTTGTATGTAAGTACTGTAAGTTCTTAAATATTAGTGATAGTCACTTCACATTAACTAGTCATTGAAGATTTTATTTAAAACAGTCTTTAAAAATGCTTTTTCTGTTAAAGGTATATTCTAATACTGAGGTGTCTCTTTTCTTTTTAAGTAGGAAGCTTTGCTTGTTGGGGAAAAAATTTCGACTTAGATTTAGGCTATGTTCTGTTCCTTTAAAAGGCTTAGATGTTTCTTATCAAAAGAAAAAAAAAATCCTTGGTTCTGTGTGTCTTAATGTAAACTACCTACTAATCTATTATTAAAATAATAATTATCTTTTACTTAGAAGAACACTTCAACTTTTTATTGCTATCATTCTGAATTGAAGGTTTAAAATGTTTTCAGTAAGGAGATTTGAGCTATTATCTCATAAGCTGTTGTGTTTAAATGTTAAAAGACATGCTGTGTTTTAAATTTTTCAATCTCAAATTTTTGGCAGTGGAATTCATGATTGAATGTGCTTGTTTGTCTTGAAAGAGTAAGTACAGTTGGTTTGACTTAAGCTTTCTGTAGGAAACTTACATTGATTTATAAAACATGTAGTTGTACAAAGAAAAATCATATATCTTAGGAGAAGCTTGGTGATTATTAATGCTTTTTGTTCTGATAATCAGCATGGTAATGTTATCATTTTCCTTACTATAAAAAAGGCATGGAACAAGAACTTATCATTTTCCATTCACAATGAACTTTCATTAAGCCCTATAGAATCTAGGATCTGTAGAATAAGTCTTAGATGAATACAGTTATCCTTAAATCATTAAAGATCATTTTAATACTTTTTCTAGTAGTTTATAACATTTAAAGTGTGTCAGCCTCATAACAGCCATATGATGGTAGACAAAGCAATGATGATGTGGCTCTTTCAAGATTCTTTAATATCCAGTGAAATGATTATTTTATGCCAATGTGTGATTTGGAATTATAATCAGTAGTTTGCGTCCTAATGAAAAGGTATAATATCTTTATAGGATAGTTTGAGAAAGTTTGAAAATTTTGTACCTTATGGGATTAACATTGGGAACTGTGATTACCCAGAACAAAGCTTCTTCCAAATAAATTGAAACAATGTTTCTTTTTTACCATCATTGAATTAGCCTGTTGTTTCCAAACAATAGCCTTGATATAACTGAAATTGGTTGCTTTCTCTTCTCTATATGTTACTGTTTGGTTCCAGCCAAACATTAAGACCAGTGACCCTGAGTAATCAGCAGGTAAATCAACATGTTGAGACCACAACTATACTGAATATTGACTTTCTGAATTTAGATATAGAAATATTAAATCCACTAATAACTTGCATTCTATTTAAGTTTTTTTAAAGCAAAAATTGTAATTTGACTTTTTAAGATGTCACCTAAAATTGCTTTTTCTTAGTATGCTTGAAAAAAGGCACTTTACACTTTGTTTTGGGAGGGAAGGCAATTCCTTCCGATGTGTCAACATAGCACAACATCCCGTTATTACGTTAAATTGTAAAATTATGAGTGTCATGATTGAGCATAGTAAAGTATTTTTTTTAAGGTTTAAGTTCATTGATAGTAAAACAAGAGAAACCTTATTGATACTCAAATACATTCTTTAAGTAAAACGAACTAGCCATTCTACCTTAATATGCTTTTTAAATTCTGAAATTCAGTAAATTTAGCATAAACTTGTAACATTGATGAAGGCAGATTTCTGCATGATTTGATTTTCAGCATTGTTTCACTTGAGCATTAATGGTGAAAGTGCTGAAAAGAGGCAAAGAAGTAAATGGTTTCAGGTAGAATTAGAGTTTTTATTGGGATTATGTTGAAACTTTAGTATTAAAAAGTTGATCGTTTTCTGAAGGTTATGATGATCGGAGAGAAAGAATGATGCAAGATGAATTTGTAAATTCAGTCTTAGGTGGAGTTTAGGGCTCTGTTGGTTGCCATTTAATGAAGCTTTGAAAATTTATGTAGATTTTAACATCTCATTATTAATTGTACCTATGTCTAATTTTATTAACATAATGCAAATGAAGACCTGTACAAACACAGGATGAATGAAGCAAATTCTGTCCCTTTTTTATTTTTCTTATTAACATCGTGTTGAATGTTTTCTCAGAGAAGGGAGGCATAAAGAAGAGATTTTTATTGATTTTCCCCCTTTTTAATGGATACTTTCTTTACTTTCTACCTTTTTCCTCTCCTTCCAAAGGTTCTGGCAGTGAGTGTTTCAATCAGTGTCTTTTTTAACCTTAATGTTTCTGATATTCACTCATAAAATGATTTCTGAATGTTAAAGGAGATTTGCTTTTGGCTATTTGTTTATTTTTAGCTTTATGATAATATTTTCCTTTTTTTAAAACCCTGTACTTCTTTATGGCTATATTATTAGTAAAAGGAAAAAAAAAAACCCACAAGGTAAAACACATTGTGTATTCAGGTGTGTCAATTTAGTGTGGAATGACTCCAGTACAGAAATGTGTGATTAGCGTGTGGTCAGATTTTATTGAAATTACTTCTTGTGATGTTTTTTTGGCTATTCCATTATATTTTTATAACTGATAAAGTAATTTGTATTATAATGCTGTTTTGGTTTTATCTATTGATGTTACAGATATTTTAGTTAATCTGACCACTTTCAATATTATGTTGACTGTTTACAAATTTTATGAAAGACCTACTCTGAAACATACCTTCCATAAATGCAGCTTAAATGCAAATTGTAATAGTAGTAAAATTCATATGTGTGTAGAGATCACTTTAGGGGCTTTTTGAGATTTTAGTGAAGGAGAGATTGGATCAAAAGGGTTTATTTTAGTATGAGTGGCTAATGTGAAAGAACATCTGTATTAATTGGTTGATTATAAGTCTTAATCCACTCTGGCCTGCAGGTGATTGTAATAGGCTAGTTGTTAGGAAATCTTAATTTACGTTGGGTTTAAAATAAGCCTGGGGCATATTTCTTAAAACCCACTTTTTCTTACTTTTAAGATCACACCTAATTTTACTGAGCAGTAAGTTCTCATTATGTACTACTGTTTATCTGAGCAAATTAAATAGACAAAATAGGTTTGTGCCTAATAGCATTTACCCTTCTGAGGACATCCTGGTAATTGTGTAATGCCGTTTTTACAGGTATTTGCCAAATTAATGGGCACTTGCTTCCGTATTTCTGAGTCAAGGAAAATGTATATTGGTAAATCGTGTTGCAGAAGAATTTTCAAGAAATATTTTGTTGAATTAAACTATAACTGAAAAAAAATCAATTACTTATTGACCTTTATAGGAGTGTTTAAAAGCCCATGCTCTCCTTATTTCTGTAATTTCAGAGAGCCAACTGCTCTCATTTCCTTCTGGCTTGTTCTACTCATGTTTTGTATTTTCAAGTAAATAAAAATATTCTTATGGAGAACTTCCATTTAGGGGAAGAAAAAAAGAAAAGATCTGTTAAGTGTTCCTCTCTCTTTGAATTGTGCATGATCATTTTTATGTTAACCTGGATTAGAGTGTGAGTTTTAATGGTAATTTTTGTACTGATTTTACCCAGTAAGTTATATTTTAGAAAGTAAGCAGTTTTATAGTGGTTCAAAAATTAGTTGTAGAGAATGATTTCAACCCCCAAACACCTAATTTTGACAGGTTGCCTTTTTATTCCTCACTACCGTCACAAATGTCCCTTGAATACGGGTTTCCAGTGGAGCTTGTGAATTAAAGGGTATTGGGGGAAGGGAGGCAAGAGAGGGAGGAGCAGTAGAGATGTGGAAAGGTGGAAGATAAGTTTAGAAACATCAAGAGCAATTCCAAAAACCAACAATTTGGATCAGCTGTCATGAATTCAGAGGACTAAAAAAAGAAAAATTTGGGGCTGTGTTTATGTACAAAGGAGTGCATTAACCAGGATTACAATTTAGTTTCTTTTATTTGAGGTAAAAATGTAAAGCTACTTGTGGCAATATAACCCTGATGTTTATAGGATTACGTTGTTGTCTTTTGCTATACTTTATTACCAAAAAAAAAAAAAAAAGATGGAATGGAAATTTTAATTCCTTTTAGATTATTTCAGCTAAGATCAAGTTCATATTTTCCCCATTTTTATAGGCTGCTATTTAATCAATAAAAACCTAATTACTGGCATGTAGTTGAAACGATGTGTTATGTTGATATAACCACTTTATATTTCCTAGTGCACTTTGACATACACTGTCATCTGACTATGGAGTACAACCCTCTTCTTTAGTAATATATTTCCATGGGTTGCATATTTTTCTGCTGGAATGTTAAGGAAATAAGTTCTTATTTATGTTACATATATATAATAAATTATGGGATTCTGCAATTGCCAGATGGTCATTTAAACTATTTATATTGCAATATGGTCCTTAAAGCCAATTATTTTGAATGGAAATGTGTCATCACCTAATTTTATCTCTGGGCCAGTTTAAATATTAATGACTTATCTTAGTAGAGCTGCATGCTTAAACATACTTTTCCAGAGTAACTCAAATATTAATATTGAGTGCTTTAAAACTTTTTTCTTTTGAGCAAGTTTCAGCGAGATTAAAAATGTCTATAATACAACAAATTTAGTGAAAGCCTCTTATTTTAGAATTTTTTTCATTCACGCTGTTAGCGCTCCAAAAATATCTATGGGGAGAGAAAGGTTTAATGATATGATTAGTTGTAAATGTTTAGCACATTATCGTACATTGAATTTTTATGTTTTTAACAATTTGAGAGTTCAACTTAAGTATGCAGTGTTTAGGGCATACAGTTTGTTGCAATAAATGTTAGCTTTTCTTTTTATAATAAAATTAACCTTTATTCTAGTTGATTTCATAATTCTTAATATTTAGCTGTGGCTATTATGAAAGTATATTTGATAGCCAATTTTTTAAAGCTGTTGTGAAATGACATCTAATTTAGTACATGCTTTATTATTTCATGCTGGTTGGGGCAATGCAATGACTTATGACCTTATGATTGTCACATGTTGAACTTTAAAGCTCTACCGGTTTGCTATGGACACTGTTTTACTTTGTTGTTGTTTTAAAGTTTTTGTGTTTTTGTAATTATTGGGGATAAGGATTTTCTTAATTTTAAGATGATATAAATTGCAAATTTGGTGGGTTTTTTTTTTCAATCTTCAAATCCCTTCCAAACAATTTAATTTAGTTATTCAATAGTAGACATAGTAGAAGGAACTAGACTAAAAATTAGAAGACTTGAGTTCTAAGGCTGAGCTGAACCAATCTATGACCTTGAGTAATTAGGTGTTTTAGAGTCAAAATATTTTCTTTACAATTATATATGAATTATTTTCAAAACATGTACTTCTGTTTCTAAAATTCTACAATCATCTTAACCTATTGTTTTAGTGAAGGAGGCAACTGGGGTAGGGAATGATATACTAAAACTGGGTCTTTGTACATTATCAAGAAGTACAAGACAAGAATGAACCCAGATTTAAAATAATGTAGTTGGTGGTACATAGAAAATAATATGTAAACACTGTTGTTGGTAGAGCCAGAGAGGTGGGGCTCTTGGGTTCTTAAAGCTTGCTTTCTATGTTTGGTACAATGATTTTAGATTAGAGCTTAAAGGGACTTGAAGCTCATCTACTCCCCACACTCTCATTTCTGAGATGAGGAAATGAGACCTATAGAAAGTGTCTAGAGAAAGATCACAGAATTAGTGGTATCACACTTTGAATACCTAATTCTCAATAGTCTAAGCTCCTCAGCAGGCTTCTCTCAACATCTGGTCTCTAGTTGTAGAGATCTGAAACATAATACAGATTAGGCAGGTGTTCTACAAAAGTTACTTTGAAGTTAATATTATCCATATTCTTTCCTATATATTTTTAACCTTAAAAATCTTAGGAAAAAAGATTATTAAAAATCTTTAATATAATTTTGTGGCACCACTATGCTAAGGACTTTGTATGCATTCATCTCATTTAAACCTCTTAACAATCCTATGAAGATTTTTAATTCTAGTTTCTATATTGTTACTGATTCTGTCCATAGCTTTGTAGTATTGAAGGCAGCTGTTATTTACCTTAATTTTATAGGTGGGGAAATTTGAGACATTTAAAGAAAAAGAGAAAAAAATAGGAATACTTAATAGTGATCTGAAGGGAAATATTTAATATTGTGTTAGAAATCCCTCTTGGATCTTTAATAATTTTTATTTGTCATCAGTGAATTTTTAAACAATATATACAGGAGAAATGGGATCATGCCTCTCTGCTGTCTTGCATATATTTGTGTAGTCACTTACTGCTCCCTGTCACAGTTTCAGCTTCTGTAAAATAGTGAGAGCATCCAGCATTCTTGCTTGCGAGATTTGTGCATGGTTGTTTACTTTGAAAATTAAAAAGTACTATAAAAACTCAACGTGGAATTCTTAAAGCTCTGCAAAGTCTACTGAGCTCAAACCAGCATGATCCTCACTGGCTTAAGTACATTGGGACATCTGTGCCTATGTAGGTATTTCCTATTTATCAAGCACTAAGACTTTTTCAGTGTCTACTATGTATAATCCCTGAAGGGTCATGGATCCCAGTTTTATAAGGACTAATATATTTAAAACTTTCTAGTGCCAAGATCACTTTTTTACATTGACATATTTTTCAGTTTGGGGTTTTTGTTAGCTTTTCAATGCCATCTAAATTTAATAGCCATACTGATAACTTCAATCACATTGTTATCTTTTTTTTAATAAATGCTAGAATACCCCCCTTTCTGTTTTACTGTGTGGTATTCTTGTAAAATCAAGTATGCAAAGATTCTTTGTCATTAAGAAACTTTAATTTGAAATGCTGTGAGAAAAAGAGCTTCTGACTATAATGAATACCAAAATTTATCCTAAGTTCATAAATTTGGGAGAATTATGAAGCTCATTTGACTTTATTTACTAACTTTTTTCTTTTTGATAAAGTGGTTGAAAAAAACTTCAGAAAAACAAATTTAGTGGATTAAACCAAAGATATAAATCTCTTTAGATAACAAAGAACCGAGTACAGAAACACGTTAAGTGGCAGTTTCTTATCACTAAACACATACAATGGGCTGGTGTAGGTGCAGTCTATGAGTACTAGATTTTGAATATAATCTAAGAAGAAGTGTTTTTAAAGGAAAGGTAAGAAAAATAGGTGAAATAATCTCTAATTCAATATATTAGGGGTGAGTGATCCTTTAATTGATAATAATCATTTAACAAGATAATAATCACTTAACAAGACTGTGCAGTGCTTTGGGGGTACCAAAGACATTATTTGAAAGAGAAAACAGAGAAGCCAGAAGAAAAAGTTAGAACTAAGAAATCCATGGAAGAAGAAAATGGAAGTTCTAAATGCCAGTTCCAGTGCCTGGTTGAATCTGATTTTTCTAATGCCTAAGTGCTTCTGTATGAGTACTGGGAAATATATAAGCAGCCTAGTTGCACTGTGTTAATAGGTGGACGAGCCACAAAGGCCTGTCCTAGGAAGGGAATTCTTGAGATGGGTGGAGTGGGAGGTTAACTACAACATCTCAAAGGTCCTTCCAGCTGCCGTGGCAGCAGCAAACACTTACTGAGCTAGGCATTGGGCATCCACAGATAAAGAAGAGAAATATCCCCAACCAGTGGCAGCAGCAAACACTTACTGAGCTAGGCATTGGGCATCCACAGATAAAGAAGAGAAATATCCCCAACCACGACTTCACAGATCTTCTCGAGACCTTCATACTTGTTCCACCATGCCTCCCACTGCCCCCCACCCCACAACTTTCCACATCCATTTTGCTTTTGGAAATGTCCACTTACCCCAGAAGGCATAACTGAAACTTCACAGAGGAGGAGAGTGTGTGGATGCCTGGGAAACAGGAGTTGCCTCAGTTATTTGGAATAAAAAGGTGGTAACAAGGAGTCTGAGACAGATGGAAAGAATGAGCTGATTAGATGAGGAATGAGTAGTTGGCAGTGAGCCAGCAGGAGACTTCGTCACCTGTGGAGGAAACTAATATGTACAGTGTTGTCACCCTATACATTATGTGATGTAAGACAAGGAGAAAACATGATTTGCACGCTTAGTGCATAACCTCAGGTTATGCACCCTTGGTGTAAGACTTTCTTTGTCTTCT
Organism: Balaenoptera borealis; assembly: GCF_965194805.1. Taxonomy (NCBI): domain Eukaryota; kingdom Metazoa; phylum Chordata; class Mammalia; order Artiodactyla; family Balaenopteridae; genus Balaenoptera; species Balaenoptera borealis. The sequence goes on along the minus strand of NC_138867.1, from coordinate 121,705,514 downwards.
AGCCACTTCAGAATATCTCCTTACTCTCTAGAAGAAGCATAATCCTCTTTTTAGGTCCCCTGATGCATTTTATGCCTGGGAACACTCTCCCCCGGATATCTACATGGCTCTTTCTCTCACTTTATTTAGGTCTCCACTTAAAACATCAGCTCCTAAGAGAGACCTCTCTGACTGCTTTATCTGAAATAGTAGCATCTTTCACATACTCTTCCCTTCCCCTCAACATTATATACCTAATTGTTTGTGTCTTATCTGCTCACCTGCTGAAATCTAAGTTCCATAAGAGCAGTGATATTGTCTGCCTGGCTTATTCCTATATCCCAGCAAGTCAAAGAGCGTCTAGCACATAGTAAGACCTCAATAAATGCACGTTGAATGTATGAATAAACAAACTTGACATATCAACTAAGATGTATAAGAATGGATTGCACTGCTGTCTTTCCAGAGAAAGGAAATGTCAGCAGAAAGTGAGTATCACTGAGAGATGATAGCCCAGGTTATCTTCTCCAGATAGGAAACAGGTTTTAAGATGGGTAAGTGCTTATGTATCCAGAGACAAAGTGTACATAAAGAATTTTATTTTTAATTGTTGTCAGCCTTTAAGTTTGCTCTGAGACTTTGAAATGAGTTGCTTTTTCACAGTGTCTTACAACAACTCTGGTACATTTACCATTGAACAAATTAGCGTAACCAAAGCTTTGAAATGAAGAGTTTCAGGTTTGGCTTTTTAAAATTTATCCTGCTTGAGATAGTAACCTTTTGTAGCTTTCATCTTTATGTTTTTCACTTGTTTAAGAATTGAGGTTATGCTTGCAGACATCTAATGTATACATTTGTGTTGATTTATCTAGACAAGTCAGGCAAGAAATCAGTTTGCCCATTTTTCAGATAACTGTGTGTATAATGACTGAATACTCCAAGAGAGGAGGTATCTTATTTTTGCTTGAACTTCCAAATTATCGTTCTTCAGCTTATTTAGATTTGACTTATTCTACCTATAGTTTTGACTTCTTCTATCTATGGTATATAGCAGCAATTCAAAGTTAGTAAGATAAGTTATCTCTTCTACTAAGAGTGGTAGGAGAGTTCAACCTAATATGGTAAAGACAGTCACAGAAAAGAGAAAATGTAAGGTAAGTAGGTATTAGCTAAAGCCAGAAAATCAGATGTGGTCATTTAAGAATGAACTGCTTTAGTATTCAGGAAAAAAAGAGGGGAGGACCAAGGACAGTGCTCTGGAAGGCATCCAGAGAGAGCAGCCACAAAAGATAATAGCTGGAGAATTAGGAGACAGCAATTTTAAATTGGGGCGGGAGAGAGTAGTATATGCGGTCAAGTCAACTAGGGTAGAAGAGAGAGAACAGAATATCATAAATATGAGAGACGGTTGTTGAAGCCAGTCTTTAAAATATATAAACGTTCTCAAAAGTCAAAGAGAAATCAGTGAAATCCTAAATGGAACAACAACACAACTAGATTTAATTTAGTTATTTAAATTCAGAAAGAAAGGAAGAAACCCTAAGTTTGAGAGCCTAATCAGTCTTTCAAGTTTAGATGAAAATATTGAAGTGGATAATAAGAAACATGCTTGTGAGACCACAAAGACCCTGACACTGGGTTAGGAGTAAGAGACAAAGGCAGGAAACCAGGAGGGAATTAAGTTTCTGTTCCCGGAGAAGCCAGCACAACAGAAAAACAAAAACCAAAATAAACTGGCCATACCCTAGTTCAAATTGACTGCAACACTGCTTTCACTATTATTCCCCTAGTCAAAAAATGTCAGTGGTTCTGTTACTTATAGCATTGTGGTTCTCCATCTTCTTTCCACCACAACCCATACGCCAAATAGCAGCCACAAGGATACTCCAGAACCCTTGGAGAACGTGGGTTATGCACAATTCATGCAGCTGTATCCTGATCTATCATATCCAGGACAGCACATCTGAGTGTAACTGAGATCATAGGATAGTCTGTGAATTGGCTCTTTTAAAGATTGTTTTTGTTTATTACTATTTTTACAAATGCCTTTTCAAAATTTACAAAAATAGTGTGTTCATTCCCTTCAGCAAAATTATACCAAGAAAATTTAATAAACTTTTCCTCATTGTCTCTCCTTTCCTCTTTCTTCCTTCCTTTCCTTTCCTGATTCCCCTTATCTTCCACATTTCCATATAATCATATAAGCATACACACGCACATATAAAGCGTCCTGGGTTGTTTGTTTTTAAATAAGAATAGGATCATCATATACCAGTTTCTCTGCAGCTTGCTTTTCTAACAGTACACTCTGAACATCCTTCCAGATCAACAGATGTAGATCCCATTCTTTTTAATTAGTTGTACAGTGTTCCATTCAGGTTGTTTCATGATTTTTGCCACTACAAACAAGGCTCCAATAAACACCCTTTTCTATGTATCCTTACAAATAGCAACTTTGTTTCTAAACATAGATTCCCCCAAAGTAGGGTTGCTGAGTCAAGGGTATATACACTTAACGTTTTTGACAGGTATTTCCAAAATCCTTTCACAAGGATTACAGCAAATCAGTCTAAGCTGGCAGTGTTTTTACTTTATAATGAAAATAGGTAAATCATTATTAATAACAGATTCCTCGCCACAAATCCTAAAATTGATCACAACATACCAGCGTGCCATATGATGTAGCTGAGGACTACTGCAGTCTGGAATTCAGCCTCATCCTCTCTGCTTTTAACATTGTGTGACCTTCTAGACCAGTTTGATGCCCACTCACTTTGTACACTTTCCTTTATGTAGCCCATCCCATAGCAACCTCTTCCCTCATCTGATGGTATCCAATGGCAACTACTAACCATACAGGTTTTTATACCTAAGTCAGTGATATAGCACATAGTAGGTGCCCAATAAATACTTGTTGGACTAACACTGTTTTCTTTATTATTTATCTCTTCAACCAGATCCATTCTTTTAAGAAGCAAAGCTAATGCTACAGCACTTAGCACTTAAGATACTCAATTTAGGTTGGCTTTTTAAACAAAGAACCACAGAGAAGAAGAGCAAATAACGTGGTTTTACCTTTAGTCATGTATTTTACCCCTTTTAGGGCAAATTGGAACTGTAAGAATCCAGTACCAGCAATAACAGTAACAGCACTTGTGTCCAGCAGTTGCTATATTGCAAGGCACAAGTCAAGTTGCAAAGGATACAGCAGCGAGAAAGGCCAGTGTTGTTTCTGTCTTTGTGAAGCTTATGGTCTTATGGATGTTACATTTAAAATATTTGTAGGAAATGTTAAAACAATGGTGTCCAATTTCAGGCTCTTTCCAGCAGAGGCTGTGGAATATTTATCTATTCATTCATTCAACATTTAGTGCCAGTTCTGCCAGGCACTGAAGAGAAAGCCCAAAGGCAGCCAGACCTTTGCTGGGAGGCAGCAAACTAACCAGAGTGACTGCTTGTTGGTGATACACCTGTTTCCCAAACTAGCTTCACCATTTCTGTATCTGTGTATAGCAGCAAAGGAATAGACAGAGTAGTTAATGTTAGCATGTACTCCAAGGGCATTCCTTGTTCAGGAAGGGTGCCAATCCCCATCACTACCTAAAACACAAACCACTAAGGAGTGTGCTCCTGTCATTCACTTCAGCGGAAGCCAGTCTTTCTGTCCAGTCCTCACTTTTCATATGAGGAAACTAAGGCCGAGTACAGTTAGTACAGTACTGTGGGTAAGAATTAGGACTCTGCAGTCAAATTCTCTGGGTATGACTGTTTAACAGTTGTGTGACCTTGAGCAAGTTTGTAACCCTGTAAGCCCTCAGCTCCCTCACCTTTAAAATGGGCACAGTGAGATAATGGGTATAAACCTCATAGCACAGTGTCTGGCAGTTGTAAAGCACTTGTGAAACTGTTAGCTAATTTTAGTGACATGGCTAAGATTAGACAGCTCCTTAAATGCCAAAGGTTCCTGCTTGAGAACTGTGTCCATTATGCCATACCATGCTATTCATAAGCCATTTTTAATTACGGTAATTCTTAAACTAGCTTCATTATGATCTTAACTTTCAAACTAAGTAATTATAGTTACATAATGGAGACTTTAACCTCTGGTACCATTATCAGATTTTTTGGCCGTAAGTTTGAAGAGGAACTGAAAAATGCATATGTGATGGATGTTTTGTTAAAATGAGTGCAGAGTGCTTCCCTTCTGGCTCCCTCCCCACTCCGTCCTCCCTCCCCACCAAGTTCCTCTACTCCGAGCCACTCTTCCACTATTTGAACCTCTTAGGAACTCCGTTAAGGTAAATCAGGATAATTGAAGAAGAGCAATCCTCTCACGTCTTGAAAACTTTTTCGGTTTTATAAGTAAGTTCATTGCTTCTATCATCTGATCTCTTTATGTATCTTTAGCTTCTTTTTAAGGAGAATATTAACTCTATAAAAGTCATTACAGTATAAAGTTTCTACCTCTTCAAAGAGGGACTTTAAGAAAATAGTTTTTTAATGATTCAAAATGAATTAAATCTCACAATTAAAAGGACTTTACTTTCTGGATGTAGATTTTCAAATACCTAATTGTTCCTGTGATATCTAAATTTATTATATTTCAACAAGCTTTTCTGTGTTGGAGCCATCTTTTAGGAGCAACTTTGTTTCACTTTCTCTGCTTTCTCAAAGTGAATTTGTTTGATAGCTGTATCACGTAGTACTTGCTCTATAACAAACCATCTCCAAATTTAATGCCTTTAAAATAATAACCTTTTTTTTTTCCTCATGAGTCTTCAGGTCAGCTGGGCAGTTCTGCTGATCTGGCCAGGCTCAGCTGATTTCAGCCGGGCTCACTCAGTGTGTCTGTGGCAGCTGGCTGGTTGACTGTAGTGATGAAGGCTGACAGCCATGTCTCATTATCCAACAGGCTCTCCAGAGCTTATTCAGAGTGTACCAGCAGGGCTGCAAAAGAACCAGCAGAAGCATGCAAAGCTTCGTAAGGCCTAGACTTATTTCTGCCTATTATTGTCAAAGGTTCTGTTGGTCAAAGCAAGTTACAAGTCCAGGTCAAGATTCAGGTAGGAGGTGCAGGAGCCGGAAAGTTACACTGCAAAGGGCATGACTAGAGGGAGGGGTCCTCTTTTGCATTGTGTCCCAACAGTTATGGGAACTGGGTGGATTTGAAATTGTGATCCTTCGGTTGGTGATACTCTAATTGCTTATGAAACTTGCCCAGGGTGGAAAGGCAGAGTCACTGTGATCAAAAGGATAAAAGCCTGGAATTCAGAGACTGAGGTTCAAATTCCAGCTCTGTCATTATTTCTGCAGTCCTGCACAACTTACTTAACCTTCCTGGTAGGCACTCAGTAATGGTTGATTCACCTGAATTTCATATTCTTTATGTGTAATTTATTATAAAGAAAGGGTTAGGTTAGGTATCTGCTAAGTACTTAAATAATTGCTTTTATTCATGCAAGGTAAAAATTGCTTTTATTCCTGGCTCCCATACTCTAATCAAGGTGTAAGACTCAGTTACTTCTTTGGAATAAAAAGGAAGGGAAAGCGTGTTAGGGAAGGGAAGAGGAATATTTGACTAATTGTGGCCTCAAAATGAAGTGACCATTCACTGGGGTATTTCCCTATAAGAAAAGAATGGCTGAGACCCATAAGAGAAAAAATTAAAGTTAAGAGAGAAAAATCCATAGGTCTCTTTGGGTAGGATTCACTGTGATTCGTGGGGTGAGAGTTGTAACATTAGACACAATCCAAATCTACATTAAAAAAAAGAATTCTGGCCCCTCTTAGACACACTGGGTGCCTTAACATCAGATTTGGGAACTGTCATACCTAAATCAGGTATTACATGAGATAGGGAAAAGAGCAGTATCATCCCACAGTAACAGTTCTAAGTAGACTGCTTTTAAAAAATTAAAGGAGCCACCTAGAAATAAAATCACATGAATTCTTTTCCTTGTGTTGAAAACAGTTGTTGTATTGGGTAGCAACTAGACACAAATCTCTCTATCCTACTAGTAGGAAATAGGAAAGGTCACACACACACAAACACATATATATATGGTAAAATTAAATTAGCTCAACTCACACAAAGAGCCAGGTATTTCAGAATCCAGACAATCAGAAACGTTAGCTGGAGTTCTTATTGCCTCTTCTAGGAGGGTACCCAGGTACATGTTCTCAAAAACTGAAAACTGAGACTGAACCACCTCTGGCATTACCTAAGGGTGTGAACACAAGTCAGGTGATCTGTCTGTACCTCAGCCACCTTTCATGCTTAATAATTACACATTATTCTAAGAGAAGAACATTTGGGTATATAATTGACCCTTGAACAATACAGGTTTGAATCTTGAGGGTCCACTTATATTATTGAAAAAAATCTGAGTATGCACTGCTATACTACACAATCCACCGTTGGTTGAATCCACAGATGCAGAACCAAGGACACGGGGGACATGGAGGGCCAGTTGTAAAGTTATACTCAGATTTTCACTGCATTATGGGGGTTGGCAGCCAACCCCCATGTTATTCAAGGGTCAACTGTACTTATTTGATTAATGATAAATAAAATATTTTAGCGTGGACAATGAAAGTGTTTAGTTTAGAAGCCCTTAGTTTTTTTTAACGCTAAGCTACTGGTATTTATGGATTTCAATCTTCGCTTTTTTTTTTTTTTGGATCATTTCCCAATTTCATTCTTTACAAAGACCATTTTCAACCGTAAACCAAGGGAAACCAGCTTCCCCAAATATACTTAGGATCCAGGGATATTTTCCCGAAACATTAATGCTAATTTCATGTCAGTACATGTTTGCCAAACCAACAAAAATAGACTGTGCTAAGGAAAGAACCTTAGTTTGGAAGGACAGTTACTTGGAAAGAAGAAAATTTTGTCAGGCTTGTAAAAAGTTCAGTTCTCAGAAGTGGATGGTCATAAAGAGATGGCAGTAGAAGAGTGTTTCTCCCCACTAGTATCTGCTGATCATGTGGGTCACTAAGTGTATTACTTAGTGGAAGGAGGACCTTCCACCTGTTCAGTGTTGCACTTGTGCTTCAGGGAAGGTGGAGAAATCATATTCTGCCTGATCTCAAAGGAGCCTCCATCTAGCTGGGGAGACATGATGTATAGATCCATAAAGTAATTAAGAAACAATGAACTGTAGCAGGTGCTGAAGAGCGTTCCAGGGCAAGACGGAGAAGGTGAGATAGAAAGAATCCTGTACGAGAGGAGGCTCTCTTAATGTCGTAGATCTGTAGGTCCTCCAAGTCCTTATCTGAGAACTTACCTAAGGTTCCTTACCACTCTTAGCAATCAAATTGTTACTGCATTTGTGAGACATAGAAAGGCTGTGCTTTAACCCCTTTCAATTTCTCAGTTTATTTCTCCCACTTCTCTTGTGTGTCAAGTATGAGAACTTTTTCAGCTTCCTGTAATTATCTAAGTTTACTCTTTTTTTCCTCTGCACCTTTCAACTTTCTACTGGGTGATGACTTTTCCTATTTTGCCTTAGAAAAATTCTAATTGGCACAGACCTAATTTCAGGAAGCCTCACTTGAAAGCTAAATAAATAACACTGAGGGTTTCCAAAACTATGGTAGAGCACTGTGCCTCCTTTAAAAGGGGAAAAATAGCGAAAAGTTGCCAAATACCAAACCCTGCCCTGTTTTTGCATCTCTCAAATATTCATCCAGAGACCATTAAGAAATTAACATGACTTTTTTTGAAATAAAGATTTTTTTCTTAGTTTTTTAAAAAAGCACTTTACACTTAACCCTTTTATTCCTCTTTCATTAATCAATTGGGCAAGTAATGCAAACTGATAGTCAGTTCTCAGAGAAGTAGATTGACAGAAATTAAGTGGCGGTGTGCTGTTATGATAGGTGCTGATCTTTTGATTACTTTTGATATTTTTTGTGCTTTCCAGAAGTTGACAATTTGCTTGTAAATGAAAGTACATGATCTTCAGTTCTTTAAAATATTTTAAAAATTTGAGTAACATTCTAATTTGTAAAATATGTGTATATATAAAAGTTTTGTCTCTTTTTTTTTTTTTTAAACATCTTTATTGAAGTATAATTGCCTTACAATGGTGTGTTAGCTTCTGCTTCTGCTTTATAACAAAGTGAATCAGTTATACATATACAATATGTTCCCATTTCTCTTCCCTCATGCATCTCCCTCCCTCCCACCCTCCCCATCCCACCCCTCTAGGTGGTCACAAAGCACCGAGCTGATCTCCCTGTGCTATGCAGCTGCTTCCCACTAGTTATCTATTTTACATTTGGTAGTGTATATATGTCCATGACACTCTCTTACCCTGTCACATCTCACCCCACCCCCTCCCCATATCCTCAAGTCCATTCTCTAGTAGGTCTGTGTCTTTATTCCCGTCTTGCCACTAGGTTCTTCGTGGCCTTTTTTTTTTTTTTTTTCCCTTAGATTCCGTATATATGTGTTAGCATACTGTATTTGTTTTTCTCTTTCTGACTTACTTCACTCTGTATGACAGACTCTAACTCCATCCATCTCATTACAAATACCTCCATTTCATTTCTTTTTATGGCTGAGTAATATTCCATAGTATATATGTGCCACATCTTCTTTATCCATTCATCTGTCGATGGACATTTAGGTTGCTTCCATGTCCTGGCTATTGTAAATAGAGCTGCAATGAACATTTTGGTACATGACTCTTTTTGACCTATGGTTTTCTCAGGGTATATGCCCAGTATTGGGATTGCTGGGTCGTATGGTAGTTCTATTTGTAGTTTTTTAAGGAACCTCCATACTGTTCTCCATAGTGGCTGTATCAATTTACATTCCCACCAACAGTGCAAGAGTGTTCCCTTTCCTCCACACCCTCTCCAGCATTTATTGTTTCTAGATTTTTTGATGATGGCCATTCTGACCGGTGTGAGATGATATCTCATTGTAGTTTTGATTTGCATTTCTCTAATGATTAATGATGTTGAGCATTCTTTCATGTGTCTGTAGGCCATCTGTATATCTTCTTTGGAGAAATGTCTATTTAGGTCTTCTGCCCATTTTTGGATTGGGTTGTTCGTTTTTTTGTTATTGAGCTGCATGAGCTGCTTGTAAATCTTGGAGATTAATCCTTTGTCAGTTGCTTCATTTGCAAATATTTTCTCCCATTCTGATGGTTGTCTTTTGGTCTTGTTTATGGTTTCCTTTGCTGTGCAAAAGCTTTTAAGTTTCATTAGGTCCCATTTGTTTATTTGTGTTCTTATTTCCATTTCTCTGGGAGCTGGGTCAAAAAGAATCTTGCTGTGATGTATGTCATAGAGTGTTCTGCCTATGTTTTCCTCTAAGAGTTTGATAGTGTCTGGCCTTACACTTAGGTCTTTAATCCATTTGGAGTTTATTTTTGTGCATGGTGTCAGGGAGTGTTCTAATTTCATACTTTTACATGTACCTGTCCAATTTTCCCAGCACCACTTATTGAAGAGGCTGTCTTTTCTCCACTGTATATGCTTGCCTCCTTTATCAAAGATAAGGTGACCGTATGTGTGTGGGTTTATCTCTGGGCTTTCTATCCTGTTCCATTGATCTATATTTCTGTTTTTGTGCCAGTACCAAACTGTCTTGATTACTGAAGCTTTGTAATATAGTCTGAAGTCAGGGAGCCTGATTCCCCCAGCTCCATTTTTCGTTCTCAAGATTGCTTTGGCTATTCGGGGTCTTTTGTGTTTCCATACAAATTGTGAAATTTTTTGTTCTAGTCCTGTGAAAAATGCCAGTGGTAGTTTGATAGGGATTGCATTGAATCTGTAGATTGCTTTGGGTAGTAGAGTCATTTTCACAATGTTGATTCTTCCAATCCAGGAACATGGTATATCTCTCCATCTATTTGTATCATCTTTAATTTCTTTCATCAGTGTCTTATAATTTTCTGCATACAGGTCTTTTGTCTCTTTAGGTAGGTTTATTCCTAGATATTTTATTCTTTTTGTTGCAATGGTAAATGGGAGTGTTTTCTTAATTTCACTTTCAGATTTTTCATCATTAGTGTATAGAAATGCAAGAGATTTCTGTGCATTAGTTTTGTATCCTGCTACTTTACCAAATTCATTGATTAGCTCTAGGAGTTTTCTGGTAGCATCTTTAGGATTCTCTATATATAGTATCATGTCATCTGCAAATAGTGACAGCTTTACTTCTTCTTTTCCGATTTGGATTCCTTTTATTTCTTTGTCTTCTCTGATTGCTGTGGCTAACACTTCCAAAACTATGTTGAATAATAGTGGTGAGAGTGGGCAACCTTGTCTTGTTCCTGATCTTAGTGGAAATGGTTTCAGTTTTTCACCATTGAGGACAATGTTGGCTGTGGGTTTGTCATATATGGCCTTTATTATGTTGAGGAAAGTTCCCTCTATGCCTACTTTCTGCAGGGCTTTTATCATAAATGGGTGTTGAATTTTGTCGAAAGCTTTCTCTGCATCTATTGAGATGATCATATGGTTTTTCTCCTTCAGTTTGTTAATATGGTGTATCACATTGGTTGATTTGCGTATATTGAAGAATCCTTGCATTCCTGGGATAAACCCCACTTGATCTTGGTGTATGATCCTTTTAATGTGCTGTTGGATTCTGTTTGCTAGTATTTCGTTGAGGATTTTTGCATCTATGTTCATCAGTGATATTGGCCTGTAGTTTTCTTTCTTTGTGACATCTTTGTGTGGTTTTGGTATCAGGGTGATGGTGGCCTCGTAGAATGAGTTTGGGAGTGTTCCTCCCTCTGCAATATTTTGGAAGAATTTGAGAAGGATAGGTGTTAGCTCTTCTCTAAATGTTTGATAGAATTCACCTGTGAAGCCATCTGGTCCTGGGCTTTTGTTTGTTGGAAGGTTTTTAATCACAGTTTCAATTTCAGTGCTTGTGATTGGTCTGTTCATATTTTCTATTTCTTCCTGGTTCAGTTTCGGCAGTTTGTGCATTTCTAAGAATCTGTCCATTTCTTCCAGGTTGTCCATTTTATTGGCATAGAGTTGCTTGTAGTAATCTCTCATGATCTTTTGTATTTCTGCAGTGTCAGTGGTTACTTCTCCTTTTTCATTTCTAATTCTATTGATCTGAGTCTTCTCCCTTTTTCTCTTGATGAGTCTGGCTAATGGTTTATCAATTTTGTTTATCTTCTCAAAGAACCAGCTTTTAGTTTCATTGATTTTTGCTATTGTTTCCTTCATTTCTTTTTCATTTATTTCTGACCTGATCTTTATAATTTCTTTCCTTCTGCTGGCTTTGGGGTTTTTTTGTTCTTCTTTCTCTAATTGCTTTAGGTGCAAGGTTAGGTTGTTTATTTGAGATGTTTCTTGTTTCTTGAGGTAGGCTTGTATTGCTATAAACTTCCCTCTTAGCAGTGCTTTTGCTGCGTCTCATAGGTTTTGGGTCGTCGTATCTCCATTGTCATTTGTTTCTAGGTATTTTTTTATTTCCTCTTTGATTTCTTCAGTGATCACTTCGTTATTAAGTAATGTATTGTGTAGCCTCCATGTGTTTGTATTTTTTACAGATCTTTTCCTGTAATTGATATCTAGTCTCATAGCGTTGTGGTCGGAAAAGATACTTGATACGATTTCAATTTTCTTAAATTTACCAAGGCTTGATTTGTGACCCAAGATATGATCTATCCTGGAGAATGTTCCATGAGCACTTGAGAAAAATGTGTATTCTGTTGTTTTTGGGTGGAATGTCCTATAAATATCAATTAAGTCCATCTTGTTTAATGTATCATTTAAAGCTTGTGTTTCCTTATTTATTTTCATTTTGGATGATCTGTCCATTGGTGAAAGTGGGGTGTTAAAGTCCCCTACTATGATTGTGTTGCCGTCGATTTCCCCTTTTATGGCTGTTAGTATTTGCCTTATGTATTGAGGTGCTCCTATGTTGGGTGCATAAATATTTACAATTGTTATACCTTCCTCTTGGATCGATCCCTTGATCATTCTATAGTGTCCTTCTTTGTCTCTTGTAATAGTCTTTATTTTAAAGTCTATTTTGTCTGATATGAGAATTGCTACTCCAGCTTTCTTTTGATTTCCATTTGCATGGAATATCTTTTTCCATCCCCTGACTTTCAGTCTGTATGTGTCTCTAGGTCTGAAGTGGGTCTCTTGTAGACAGCATATATATGGGTCTTGTTTTTGTATCCATTCAGCCAGCCTGTGTCTTTTGGTGGGAGCATTTAATCCATTTACATTCAAGGTAATTATCGATATGTATGTTACTATTCCCATTTTCTTAAATGTTTTGGGTTTGTTATTGTAGGTGTTTTCCTTCGCTTGTGTTTCTTGCCTAGAGAAGTTCCTTTAGCATTTGTTGTAAAGCTGGTTTGGTGGTGCTGAACTCTCTCAGCTTTTGCTTGTCTGTAAAGGTTTTAATTTCTCCATCACATCTGAATGAGATCCTTGCTGGGTAGAGTAATCTTGGTTGTAGGTTTTTCTCCTTCATCACTTTAAGTATATCCTGCCACTCCCTTCTGGCTTGCAGAGTTTCTGCTGAAAGATCAGATGTTAACCTTATGGGGATTCCCTTGTGTGTTATTTGTTGTTTTTCCCTTGCTGCCTTTAATATGTTTTCCTTATATTTAATTTTTGACAGTTTGATTAATATGTGTCTTGGCGTGTTTCTCCTTGGGTTTATCCTGTATGGGACTCTCTGTGCTTCCAGGACTTGATTAACTATTTCCTTTCCCATATTAGGGAAGTTTTCAACTATAATCTCTTCAAATATTTTCTCAGTCCCTTTCTTTTTCTCTTCTACTTCTGGGACCCCTATAATTCGAATGTTGGTGCGTTTAATGTTGTCCCAGAGGTCTCTGAGACTGTCCTCAGTTCTTTTCATTCTTTTTTCTTTATCCTGCTCTGTAGTAGTTATTTCCACCATTTTATCTTCCAGGTCACTTATCCTTTCTTCTGCCTCAGTTATTCTGCTATTGATCCCATCTAGAGTATTTTTAATTTCATTTATTGTGTTTTTCATCATTGCTTGGTTCCTCTTTAGTTCTTCTACGTCCTTGTTAAATGTTTCTTGCATTTTGTCTATTCTATTTCCAAGATTTTGGATCATCCTTACTATCATTATTCTGAATTCTTTTTCAAGTAGACTACCTATTTCCTCTTCATTTGTTAAATCTGGTGTGTTTTGACCCTGCTCCTTCATCTGCTGTGTGTTTTTCTGTCGTCTCATTTTGCTTATCTTACTGTGTTTGGGGTCTCCTTTTCACAGGCTGCAGGTTTGTAGTTCCCGTTGTTTTTGGTATCTGTCCCCAGTGGGTAAGGTTGGTTCAGTGGGTTGTGTAGGCTTCCTGGTGGAGGGAACTAGTGCCTGAGCTCTGGTGGATGAGGCTGGATCTTGTCTTTCTGGTGGGCACGTCCACGTCTGGTGGTGTATTTTGGGGTGTCTGTGGCCTTATTATGATTTTAGGCAGCCTCTCTGCTAATGGATGGGGCTGTGTTCCTGTCTTGCTAGTTGTTTGGCATAGGGTGTCCAGCACTGTAGCTTGCTGGTCGTTGAGTGAAGCTGGGTCTTGATGTTGAGATGGAGATCTCTGAGAGATTTTTGCCGTTTGGTATTGCGTGGAGCTGGGAGGTCTCTTGTGGACCAGTGTCCTGAAGCTGGCTCTCCCACCTCAGAGGCACGGCCCTGATGCCTGGCTGGAGCACCAAGAGCCTTTCGTCCTCACGGCTCAGAGTAAAAGGGAGAAAAAATAGAAAGAAAGAAAGAAAGAGCCTATAATATAGTGAAGTAAAATAAAGCTATTGTAAAGCAAAGCTATACAGACAAAATCTCACCCAGAAGCATATACATATACACTCACAAAAAAAAGGAAAAGGGGAAAAATTAATATATCCTGCTCCCAAAGTCCACCTCCTGAATTTGGGATGATTCGTTGTCTATTCAGGTATTCAACAGATGCAGGCACATCAAGTTGTTTGTGGAGTTTTAATCCGCTGCTTCTGAGGCTGCTGGGAGAGATTTCCCCTCCTCGTCTCTGTTCGCACAGCTCCTGGGGATCAGCTTTGGATTTGGACCCGCCTCTGCGTGTAGGTCGCGTGAGGGCGTCTGTTCTTCGCTCAGACAGGACGAGGTTAAAGGAGCAGCTGCTTCGGGGACTCTGGCTCACTCAGGCCGCGGGGAGGGAGGGGTACGGAGGAGGCGGGGCGAGCCTGCGGCGGCCGAGGCCAGTGTGACGTTGCAGCACCCTGAGGAGCGCAGTGCGTTCTCCAGGGGAAGTTGTCCCTGGATCACGGGACACTGTCAGTGGCGGGCTGCACGGGCTCCCGGGAGGGGCGGTGTGGAGAGTGACCTGTGCTCACACACAGGCTTTTTGGAGGCGGCAGCAGCAGCCTCAGCGTCTCACGCCCGTCTCTGGGGTCCGCGCTGATCGCCGCGGCTCACGCCCTTCTCTGGAGTTCGTTTAGGCGGCGCTCTGAATCCCCTCTCCTTGCGCGCAGCGAAACAAAGAGGCAAGAAAAAGTCTCTTGTCTCTTCGGCAGCTGCAGACCTTTTCCCGGTCTCCCTCCCTGCCAGCTGTGGTGCGCCAACCCCTTCAGGCTGTGTTCACGCCACCAACCCCAGTCCTCTCCCTGCGATCCGACCGAAGCCGAGCTGAGGCTCCCAGCCCCGCCCGCCCCGGCGGGTGAGCAGACAAGCCTCTTGGGCTGGTGAGTGCTGCTCGGCGCCGATCCTCTGTGCGGGAGTCTCTCCGCTTTGCCCTCCGCACCCCTGTGGCTGCGCTCTCCTCCGTGGCTCCGAAGCTTCCCCCCTCTGCCACCCGCAGTCTCTGCCCGCAAAGGGGCTTCCTAGTGCGTGGAAACCTTTCCTCCTTCACAGCTCCCTCCCACTGGTGCAGGTGCCGTCCCTGTTCTTTTGTCTCTGTTATTTCTTTTTTCTTTTGCCCTACCCAAATACAGGGGGAGTTTCTTGCCTTTTTGGAGGTCGGACGTTTTCTGCCAGCGTTCAGTGGGTGTTCTGTAGGAGCAGTTCCACGCGTAGATATATTTCTACTGTATCTGTGGGAAGGAAGGTGATCTCCGCGTCTTACTCTTCCTCCATCTTCTCCTGAAAAAAGTTTTGTCTCTTAAAAATGTATCACAGACATCTTTCTGTGTCAAACAAATCTTTTCTTTTTTCTTAATTTTTATTGGAGTGTAGTTGATTTACAGTGTTGTGTTAGTTTCAGGTGTACAGCGAAGTGAATCAGTTATATATATATATATATACACATACCCACTCTTTTTTACATTCTTTCCCCATATAGGCCATTACAGAGTATTGAGTAGAGTTCCCTGTGCTACACAGTAGGTCCTTATTCGTTATCTATTTTATATATAGTGGTATATATATGTCAGTCCCAATCTTCCAATTTATCCCTCCACCCCACCCTTACCTCCTGGTAACCATAAGTTTGTTTTCTACATCGTAACTGTTTCTGTTTTGTAGATAAGTTCATTTGTACCCTTTTTTGATTCCACATATAAGCGATATCATATGATATTTGTCTTTCTCTGTCTGACTTCACTCAGTATGACAATTTCTAGGTCCATCCATGTTGCTGCAAATGGCATTATTTCATTCTTTTTCATGGCTGAGTAATACTCCATTGTTATACTCCACTTCTTTATCCATTCCTCTGTTGATGGACATTTAGGTTGCTTCCATGTCCTGGCTATTGTAAATAGTGCTGCAGTGAACATTGGGGTGCATGTATCTTTTCAGATTATGGTTTTCTCTGGATATATGCCCAGGAGTGGGATTGCTGGATCATATGGTAGATCTGCTTCTTTCTTTCTAACAGCTAAATGGATATACTATATTTAACCAGATCTCCACTGAAGGGAATTTAGATTAACTCATTTGTTGCTATGCAGTGTTGCAGTGTTCATCTCTGTGTTTGTTTATATACGTATATTTTCACCCTCACTCTTTCAGGTATTTCTGTAGGTTTAAGTCTTAGAAAGGAAAAGTTCTAAAACTGCCTTAAGTAACATAAGAAGCATTAAATAGCTTTCTTGTATTTTTCTTTAAAAATTATGTGTCCTCCAATGATTAGCTTTCACTAACATGTTCTGCAGAAAATTCCTAAAATCTTTGGTTTAAGAATAGGTGGGGGCTTCCCTGGTGGCACAGTGGTTGAGAGTTTGCCTGCTAATGCAGGGGACACGGGTTCGAGCCCTGGTCTGGGAAGATCCCACATGCCGCGGAGCGGCTGGGCCCGTGAGCCACAACTACTGAGCTTGCGTGTCTGGAGCCTGTGCTCCGCAACAAGAGAGGCCACGATAGTGAGAGGCCTGCGCACCGCGATGAAGAGTGGCCCCCACTTGCCGCAACTAGAGAAAGCCCTCGCACAGAAACGAAGACCCAATGCAGTCAAAAATAAATAAATAAATAAAATATTAAAAAAAAAAAAAAAGAATAGGTGGGGGCTTCCCTGATGGCGCAGTGGTTAAGAATCCGCCTGCCAATGCAGGGGACACGGGTTCGAGCCCTGGTCTGGGAAGATCCCACATGCCGCGGAGCAACTAAACCCATGCACCACAACTCCTGAAGCCCGCGTGCGTAGAGCCCATGCTCTGCAACAAGAGAAGCCACTGCAATGAGAAGCCCGAGCACCGCAACGAAGAGTAGCCCCCACTCACCGCAACTAGAGAAAGCCCATGCACAGCAACAAAGACCCAACTCAGCCAAAAATAAATAATAAAAAAAAAAAAAGAAAAAGGAATAGGTGGGATGACTAAACTTTCTTAGCTGAAAGAGTGAGGGCCTGAGAAGGATTTTGGATAAGTTCAAATATAGCTGCTGACCTGATGTCAGCCTGGAGTCTGGCAAGGTACTGTGTTGAATCTAGCATCTCCCTGCATGCCAGCATCCCATTACTGAGATTTGTGGTTTTCATCACTCCATGATAACTATCCCAAGTTATAAGATGGGGCCTCTGAAAACAGGTAGAATATGAAGGCCTAAGGAGCTTAGGAAAAGTAGCATAATCTAGATACTAAATGAAAACGTGACTTGACAATTCAAGTCCCATCTTCTGTCTTTCTTTCTGATTCACCATGAGTTTTTAATCCTGCTGCTCTGTAAAACACTCCCTAGGCTGATATGAGGCTGGGGCAAGTTATTAATAATGTAGAATATTGGAAAGTTAAACGACATAAATATTGAAGAGTGAACAAACGTTTGGAAAAGACAATAAAGGCAGTGGCATACTTTATATATTAATAGAGGGGCTTAAATAAGACAGTTGTAGAAGCTGAAAGACAGGAAAGAAAAAAATGAATCTATGTGATATCTTGAAAACACATTTTTCTGTTTTACCATAGGTACCTTTTTTTTTCCTCAAGGTAACAGTAGTGTTTTTTTTTTTTTTTAATTGCACATGTCTGTAAACCTAATAAATAGGTTTTTTCTATTTTTTTTTATACAGCAGGTTCTTATTATTCATCAGTTTTATACACATCAGTGTATACATGTCAATCTCAATCACCCAATTCATCACACCACCACCACCACCCCGCCCACGGCTTTCCCCCCTTGGTGTCCATACGTTTGTTCTCTACATCTGTGTCTCAATTTCTGCCCTGCAAACCGGTTCAGCTGTACCGTTTTTCCAGGTTCCACATATATGCGTTAATATACGGTATTTGTTTTTCTCTTTCTGACTTACTTCACTCTGTATGACAGTCTCTAAATCCATCCACGTCTCAACAAATGACCCAATTTCGTTCCTTTTTATGGCTGAGTAATATTCCATTGTATATATGTGCCACATCTTCTTTATCCATTCATCTTTCGATGGGCATTTAGGTTGCCTCCATGACCTGGCTATTGTAAATAGTGCTGCAATGAACATTGGGGTGCATGTGTCTTTTTGAATTATGGTTTTCTCTGGGTATATGCCCAGTAGTGGGATTGCTGGATCATATGGTAATTCTATTTTTAGTTTTTTTTTTTTCTTTTCTCTTTTTCTTTCTTTCTTTCTTTCTTTCTTTCTTTCTTTCTTTCTTTCTTTCTTTCTTTCTTTCTGGCTGTGTTGGGTCTTCGTTTCTGTGCGAGGGCTTTCTCTAGTTGCGGCAAGTGGATGCCACTCTTCATCGCGGTGCGCGGGCCTCTCACTGTCATGGCCTCTCTTGTTGCAGAGCACAGGCTCCAGACGCGCAGGCTCAGTAGTTGTGGCTCATAGGCCTAGTTGCTCCGTGGCATGTGGGATCTTCCCAGACCAGGGCTCGAACCCATGTCCCCTGCATTGGCAGGCAGATTCTCAACCACTGCGCCACCAGGGAAGCCCCTATTTTTAGTTTTTTAACAAACCTCCATACTGTTCTCCATAGTGGCTGTATCAGTTTACATTCCCACCAACAATGCAAGAGGGTTCCCTTTTCTCCACACCCTCTCCAGCATTTGTTGTTTGTAGATTTTCTGATGAAGCCCATTCTAACTGGTGTGAGGTGATACCTCATTGTACTTTTGGTTCGCATTTCTCTAATAATTAGTGATGTTGACCAGCTTTTCATGTGCTTCTTGGCCATCTGTATGTCTTCTTTGGAGAAATGTCTATTTAGGTCTTCTGCCCATTTTTCGATTGGGTTGTTTGTTTCTTTAATATTGAGCTGCATGAGCTGTTTATATATTTTGGAGATTAATTCTTTGTCCGTTGATTCATTTGCAAATATTTTCTCCCATTCTGAGGGTTGTCTTTTCATCTTGTTTATCATTTCCTTTGCTGTGCAAAAGCTGTTAAGTTTCATTATCTCCCATTTGTTTATTTTTGTTTTTATTTCCATTACTCTAGGAGGTGGATCGAAAAAGATATTGCTGTGATTTATGTCAAAGAGTGTTCTTTCTGTTTTCCTCTAAGAGTTTTATAGTGTCCGGTCTTACATTTAGGTCTCGAATCCATTCTGAGTTTATTTTTGTGTATGGTGTTAGGTAGTGTTCTAATTTCATTCTTTTACATGTAGCTGTCCAGTTTTCCCAGCACCACTTATTGAAGAGACTGTCTTTTCTCCATTGTATATCTTTGCCTCTTTTTTCATAGATTAGTTGACCATAGGTGCATGGGTTTATCTCTGGGCTTTCTATCTTGTTCCATTGATCTATGTTTCTGTTTTTGTGCCAGTACCATATTGTCTTGATTACTGTAGCTTTGTAGTATAGTCTGAAGTCAGGGAGTCTGATTCCTCCAGCTCCGTTTTTTTCCCTCAAAACTGCTTTGGCTATTCGGGGTCTTTTGTGTCTCCATACACGTTTTAAGATGATTTGTTCTAGTTCCGTAAAAAATGCCATTGGTAATTTGATAGGGATTGCATTGAATCTGTAGATTGCTTTGGGTAGTATAGTCATTTTCACAATATTGATTCTTCCAATCCAGCAACATGGTATAGCTCTCCATCTGTTGGTATCATCTTTAATTTCTTTCATCAGTGTCTTAGAGTTGTCTGCATATAGGTCTTTTGTCTCCCTAGGTAGGTTTATTCCTAGGTATTTTATTCTTTTTGTTGCAGTGGTAAATGGGAGTGTTTCCTTAATTTCTCTTTCAGATTTTTCATCATTAGTGTATAGGAATGCAAGAGATTTCTGTGCATTAATTTTGTGTCCTGCAATTTTACCAAGTTCATTGATTAGCTCTGGTAGTTTTCTGGTGGCATCTTTAGGATCCTCTATGTATAGTATCATGTCATCTGCAAACAGTGACAGTTTTACTTCTTCTTTTCCAATTTGTATTCCTTTTATTTCTTTTTCTTCTCTGATTGCCGAGGCTAGGAGTTCCAAAATTATGTTGAATAATAGCAGTGAGTGTGGACATCCTTGTCTTGTTTCTGATCTTAGAGGAAATGCTTTCAGTTTTTCACCATTGAGAATGATGTTTGCTGTGGGTTTGTCATATATGGCCTTTATTATGTTGAGGTAGGGTCCATCTATGCCCACTTTCTGGAGAGTTTTTATCATAAATGGGTGTTGAATTTTGTCAAAAGCTTTTTCTGCATCTATTGAGATGATCATATGGTGTTTATTCTTCAATTTGTTAATATGGTGTATCACACTGATTGATTTGCATATGTTGAAGAATCCTTGCATCCCTGGGATAAATCCCACTTGATCATGGTGTATGATCCTTTTAATGTGTTGCTGGATTCTGTTTGCTAGTATTTTGTTGAGGATTTTTGCATCTATATTCATTAGTGATACTGGTCTGTAATTTTCTTTTTTTGTAGTATCTTTGTCTGGTTTTGGTATCAGGGTGTTGGTGGCCTCATAGAATGAACTTGGGAGTGTTCCTCCCTCCGCAGTTTTTGGAAGAGTTTGAGAAGGGTGGGTGTTAGCTCTTCTCTAAATGTTTGATAGAATTCACCTGTGAAGCCATCTGCTCCTGGACTTTTGTTTGTTGGAAGATTTTTAATCACAGTTTCAATTTCATTACTTATGATTGGTCTGTTCATATTTTCTATTTCTTCCTGTTTCAGTCTTGGAAGGTTATACCTTTCTAAGAATTTGTCCATTTCTTCCAGGTTGTCCATTTTATTGGCATAGAGTTGCTTGTAGTAGTCTCAGGATGCTTTATGTTTCTGCAGTGTCTGTTGTAACTTATCCTTTTTCATTTCTAATTTTATTGATTTGAGTCCTCTCCCTTTTTCTCTTCATGAGTCTGGCTAATGGTTTATCAATTTTGTTTATCTTTTCAAAGAACCAGCTTTTAGTTTTATTGATCTTTGCTATTGTTTTCTTTGTTTCTATTTCATTTATTTCTGCTCTGATCTTATGATTTTTTTCCTTCTGCTAACGTTGGGTTTTGTTTGTTCTTCTTTCTCTAGATCCTTTAGGTGTAAGGTTAGATTATTTATTTGAGATTTTTCTTGTTTCTTGAGGTAGGCTTGTATAGCTATAAACTTCCCTCTTAGAGCTGCTTTTGCTGCATCCCATAGGTTTTGGATCATAGTGTTTTCATTGTCATTTTTTTCTAGGTATTTTTTGATTTCCTCTTTGATTTCTTCAGGGATCTCTTGGTTATTTAGTAATGTAGTGTTTAGCCTCCATGTGTTTGTGTTTTTTACCTTTTTTCTCCTGTAAGTCATTTGTAATCTCATAGCGTTGTGGTCAGAAAAAATGCTTGATATGATTTCAATTTTCTTAAATTTACTGATGCTTGATTTGTGACCCAAGATGTGATCTATTCTGGAGAATGTTCTGTGCGCACTTGAGAAGAAAGTGTAATCTGCTGTTTTTGCATGGAATGTCCTATAAATATCAATCAAATCTATCTGGTCTATTGTGTCATTTAAAGTTTCTGTTTCCTTATTTATTTTCATTTTGGATGATCTGTCCATTGGTGTAAGTGAGGTGTTAAAGTCCCCCACTATTATTGTGTTACTGTTGATTTCCTGTTTTACAGCTGTTAGCAGTTGCATTATACATTGAGGTCCTCCTATGTTGGGTGCATATATATTTATAATTGTTATATCTTCTTCTTGGATTGATCCCTTGATCATTATGTAGTGTCCTGTCCTTCCTTGTCTCTTGTACCATTCTTTATTTTAAAGTCTATTTTATCTGATATGAGTATTGCTACTCCAGCTTTCTTTTGCTTTCCATCTGCATGGAATATCTTTTTCCATCAGTCTGTATGTGTCCCTAGGTCTGAAGTGGGTCTCTTGTAGACAGCATATAGATGGGTCTCATTTTTGTATCCATTCAGCAAGCCTGTGTCTTTTGGTTGGAGCATTTAATCCATTCACATTTAAGGTAATTATTGATATGTATGTTCCTATGACCATTTTCTTAATTGTTTTGTTTTTGTTTTTGTAGGTCCTTTTCTTCTCTTGTGTTTCCCACTTAGAGAAGTTCCTTTAGCATTTGTTGTAGAGCTGGTTTGGTGGTGCTGAATTCTCTTAGCTTTTGCTTGTCTGTAAAGCTTTTGATTTCTCCATTGAATCCAAATGAGATCCTTGCTGGGTAGAGTAATCTTGGTTGTAGGTTTTTCCCTTTCATCACTTTAAGTATATCATGCCACTCCTTTCTGGCTTGTAGAGTTTCTGCTGAGAAATCAGCTGTTAACCTTATGGGAGTTCCCTTGTACGTTATTTGTCGTTTTTCTCTTTCTGCTTTCAATAATTTTTCTTTGTCTTTAATTTTTGCCAATTTTCTTCCTATGTGTCTCGGTGTGTTTCTCCTTGGGTTTATCCTGTATGGGACTCGCTGCGCTTCCTGGACTTGGGTGGCTATTTCCTTTCCCATGTTAGGGAAGTTTTCGACTATAATCTCTTCAAATATTTTCTCTGGTCCTTTCTCTCTCTCTTCTCCTTCTGGGACCCCTATAATGTGAATGTTGTTGCGTTTAATGTTGTCCCAGAGGTCTTTTAGGCTGTCTTCATTTCTTTTCATTCTTTTTTCTTTATTCTGTTCTGCAGCAGTGAATTCCACCATTCTGTCTTCCAGGTCACTTATCCGTTTTTCTGCCTCAGTTATTCTGCTATTGATTCCTTCTAGTGTAGTTTTCATTTCAGTTATTGTATTGTTCATCTCTGTTTGTTTGTTCTTTAATTCTTCTAGGTTTTTCTTAAACATTTCTTGCATCTTCTCAATCTTTGCCTCCATTCTTTTTCGGAGGTCCTGGATCATCTTCACTATTGTTATTCTGAATTCTTTTTCTGGAAGGTTGCCTATCTCCACTTCATTTAGTTGTTTTTCTGGGGTTTATCTTGTTCCTTCATCTGGTACATAGCCCTCTGCCTTTTCATCTTGTCTATCTTTCTGTGAATGTGGTTTTTGTTCCACAGGCTGCAGGATTGAAGTTCTTCTTGTTTATGCTGTCTGCCCTCTGGTGGATGAGGCTATCTAAGAGGCTTGTGCAGGTTTCCTGATGGGAGGGACTGATGGTGGGTAGAGCTGGGTGTTGCTCTGGTGGGCAGAGCTCAGTAAAACTTTAATCCACTTGACTGCTGATGGGTGGGGCGGGGCTCCCTCCCTGTTGGTTGTTTGGCCTGAGGCAACCCAACACTGGAGCCTACCTGGGCTCTTTGCTGGGGCTAATGGCATACTCTGGGAGGGCTCACACCAAGGAGTACTTCCCAGAACTTCTGCTGCCAGTGTCCTTGTCCCCACTGTGAAACAGAGCCACCCCCGCCTCTGCAGGAGACCCTCCAACAGTAGCAGGTAGGTCTGGTTCAGTCTCCCCTGGGTTCACTGCTCCTTCCCCTGGGTCCCGATGCGCACATTACTTTGTGTGTGCCCTCCAAGAGTGGAGTCTCTGTTTCCCGAAGTCCTGCAATCAAAAACCACTAGCCTTCAAAGTCTGATTCTCTAGGAATTCCTTCTCCTGTTGCCGGACCCCCTGGTTGGGAAGCCTGACGTGGGGCTCAGAACCTTCACTCCAGTGGGTGGACTTCTGTGGTATAAGTGTTCTCCAGTTTGTGAGTCACCCAGCCAGCAGTTATGGGATTTGATTTTGCTGTGATTGTGCCCATCTGATTGTGTCTTCTCCTTTGTCTTTGGATGTGGGGTATCTTTTTTGGTGAGCTCCAGTGTCTTCCTGTCGATGACTGTCCAGCAGCTAGTTGTGATTCTGGTGCTCTCACAAGAGGGAGTGAGAGCACGTCCTTCTACTCTGCCGTCTTGGTTCAGGCTCCCATAGGTACCTTTTTAAATGAATTATTTCATACATATCAAAAAAAGTATATAACATATGTATGATTTACAGAATAATAAAGCAAACACTTGTTTGTACTCACCTCCCTAACATAAGGAAGAGATCATTACTATTACCTTTGAAGCTCACTGCATGCCCCTTCCCAGTCATATCACCCTCCTTCCCAACCTTTGGTAACTATAATACTGAATTTTGTGTTTTTGCTCTCTTTTGCTTTATGATTTTATTACCTATTTATGTATCCCCAAATGATACATAATTTTGTTTTAGATGTTGTTTTTTTTTTTTTTTTTTAAATTGTGGAGGCTCCGCTATAACTGGGTCTCCTTGGAGTTTATTTATTTATTTATTTATTTATTTATTTTTGGCTGGGTTGGGTCTTCGTTTCTGTGTGAGGGCTTTCTCTAGTTGCGGCGAGCGGGGGCCACTCTTCATCGCGGTGCGCGGGCCTCTCACTGTCGCGGCCTCTCTTGTTGCAGAGCACAGGCTCCAGACGCGCAGGCTCAGTAGTTGTGGCTCACGGGCACAGTTGCTCCGCAGCATGTGGGATCTTCCCAGACCAGGGCTCGAACCTGTGTCCCCTGCATTGGCAGGCAGACTCTCAACCACTGCGCCACCAGGGAAGCCCCTGTTTTAGATGTTTTTTAACTTCATGTAATGGACTCAGGTTGAATGTAGTCTTTACAACATATTTTTTTTAATTCAATATTTTAAGGTTCATCCATATAATCTGAAGTATATTAATACAGATGTATGTTATGCCTTTGAATAAATATAGTACATTTATCTGCTCTCCAGTTAATGAACATCTGGGTTTGTTTCCAGTTTTCTGCTATTTCGAACAATGCTGCTGTGAAAATGTCTCTTAGTGTACATACTGTAAGAGTGTTTTCCTAGGGAATTATATCTAGAAGTGGAACAACTCAGTGAGAAGGTATACACATCCACAACTTACAGATAATTCTATATTGTTTCCAAGCAGTGTTATAAGTATTCTTTTTGCCCCACATGCTCACCAACATGTGGTAGTGCTGGTCTTCTGTGCCAGTTTGGTGTATGTGAAATATTTACATTTTGGTTTTTCATGGTGCCATATAAGTAGATTTTTAAAAAATATTTAGAAATCAAGGCAGTTTTTTCTTTGCTTCTTTTCTTTTAATGCAGAAATTGAGATTAGGACTTGGAATAAACATTGTTTACAAAAGTGCCTAAAAGGAAATCTTTTTGGTGTTCTGGAGCTACTCTGCCTCATTGAATAAAACTAGTATGTTAAATTACACATGTATGGTTTAGAAGTCAGAGCAATAATTTTGCTTATTGAACAGAATGATAGTAAGCTGTTTCTGAGTGACTGTACTAAGGACACGTGCTGTGGGTCCTTTTCGGCCTCCCCAACTTTTAGTTGCTAAAAGTTGCAGCAAGCTTTAAAGACTCATGTTAGATGATAATGATGGTGACCAGCTGTGTTAAAACATAGGGGCCTACTGCAGAAAATTTTGAAACTTACTACAAGTGTTAAATGAAGGCTAAGGAAGAGAGGTAGGAAAAAAGGTTGGAGAGAATCAGTTGAGTAGTTTGTGAGTAGACAAAACAATTCTTTGGGAAAGGAAAGAAAAATGTGATTAGTATTTTACCCTAGCAACAGCGGCATAGATAATTGTAAGTTATAGTAACACGGAATTCTTAACAATATACAGAACATTCCCATTTTTGATCTCATTTAATGATAATGCTAGGAGAAATGTATCATTTACCACTGCTTTATTGATAAAGAGACAAAAGGTAAGAGAGGTGAAACAAGTTGACACCCATCTGGTAAGTGACAGAGACGTGGTGCATCCTCAGGGCTCTTCTTCTCAAGCTCACAGTTCTTTTGCTTCATCACTTTGGTTACTCCTGAGCGTCACAGCTGCAGTTTCTGCTGAGGGTAATGCCTGTCAACAAGCACTGCTCCTCTGTCTTCTGAGCACTCTGATATCCTGGTAAGGACTAAAAAGAAAAAGCCGAATTCCTGCTCAGGAGCTTACAGTCTTATGGAATGATGAAAAAGACTGATATGTAACAAGAAGAGATCAAAATGGTTTCTAATTAAATGCTAGACTGTGCAGTACAAATCTGCTTTAGTTGTAAATCAGAAATCAAGGGCACTTTCCAGAATGGAATAAAAGTGTGAAAATTGAAAGTTAAAGTTATTTTCAAAATTCTAATTGAGTTTTCTTTTAAGAAAAACACTTTCATTCTGGTATTTAAGGTATTACTAATTTGTCTGGTAACTTCAAGTAGCCACGTAATGTAACATGGATGTACATATAATGAAAAAACAAAAACATTTTTAAAGACTACTACCCAAATGTAAAATACAGTTTTTTCCTTTTCTGGTCTTTGGTCACTTAAGGACTCATTTAGTTATGAGTAAGACTCATGGAAAACATTTAGTTTCCTATATTTCTATACTTTTATTAATAGCCCTCCATACTTTTGATTTTATTTTTCGTTTGGCTGTGGTCTAAAGAATTCATGGACATTTAAAAAACAAATTTTAACAGTTTTTCTGAATTGATACATCGTTAGTGTCAGATTGCCTTCACGATCTCAGATACTAAGCTTCTAACTACTTATAGTTCCTGATAATTTGCTTTTATATAGACCTAATTCCATTGTATTTGAACTTGAGTTTTCTTTTCTTCAAGCCATTTTATTGATTTCTTGGGAGTCAATAAAAACTTGTAAGTGAGAACTTTGGGGCTTCTGCATCTGTCATGAAACTGCTCAGGCGAGTAGGTGTTTGAGTAGGGGTACAACCAATAATAGCCTGAAGCCAGACCAATATAACCTCAGCTAAAGGCCAGTCATTGCTAAAGCCTGGGAAGACCAATGTGTTGTAAAACACACATCTGTAGCCAGTGTCCTTAATATACTGGCTTCATGTCTCAAGACTCCCATCTGTAAATATGCAGCTTAAGAAATTCATTATCATTCTGCCCCGGAAGAGAGAGTCTGAAAATTAACTTATTCCCTCATTTTAAGTAAAGTTGGCTAAATAGTAATGACATATTTATAATTAGTGGCTTTTTGAGAAGGATGATGATAATGCACATTATACCTCAGAGTTACCATTTTGTAGGTCTTTTAAAAACAACAAGTCAATAGGCTTCCTCTGCCTGGAGACTGTGCAAGTGGTACCATTTTGTCATTGGCTCCTAGCTGCCAGCCCAAGATGACATAAAGTCAGCCAAAGAGAGTAAACTTAAGTTGATAGCATCTGCAACGTGTTTCAGAGCTATTATTTTTGAGTAGATATCAGAAAACATCTTTTTTGAGGGTTGGGGGAAAAGGGTTTGGAGGGACTACTATCATGAAGATCCACTGAGCTGCTTTAGTATTGTACTAGTATCTTAAACCAAAGAGCAAGATTCCATTTTAATCTCCTTTTCCATGAATTTTTAACTTTGTTCATTAAAAAAAACCTCTCCATTGAAATACATTCTTTATTAGGCAAGTAAGTATTTATTATAACACCTTTCACAAATTGTATTATTGTTTGATCCTCATAATCTGGTGAGGTACTTAGAGCAAATATAAAATTATCCCTATTCTTTTGAATAAGAAAACAGGTTCAGAGAGATTAAGTGACTTGGATGTTAGTTCAACAGAGCCACGATTTGAAACTAGGTCATTACTTCTGAGTCTGTGCCTTTTCCCACTATACTTGAGTGCTTTCTGCGTCAAAGAATTATAAACATGAATATTTACTTCTCATATTTTTCATTCAAAAGTGCATTGATTTTGTAAATTAAGGCATTTCTGCCTATATTCATGGTTTTCAAACACTTTCATCCATAAGGAGCTCTCTTTGAAAGCTTTTGTGAACATCTTTTATCTCATCTTTCAAAGAAGAATAAATGACTAGTGATTGGTCAGATTCCAGTTCCAGGGAAATTGATTAGAAAAGATGCACAGGTACCAGTGTGCTCACAGCTTTCTTACAGTTACACACATTATTGTGTAGAGCCTCTTCAGCACGATGCCCAGATGACCTGATCACCAAGCCAAATATGAAGTCCTGGATCCCAACCTCAAAACCCATAATCTCATCTTCTCCAATGAGTAGAGGTAAATGTACAATAGGTAGGAGATTTCTACAGATGAAACATCCTTAAAACAAGTTCTAAAAACACTGTGATGGCTTTCAAATTTCCCAGAATCCTTATATCCAATATGGTTGAACTCTTCTCAGAAAAAGAAACTTACTTGAATTGCAAAATCTTAAGGATGTCTTAAAATAGGTGACCTTTAAGGTACACTCTAAACTTGAAACTGATACTTGAACACACCTTTACCATCTGATTTGATATTGTCAAAATGTATGAGGAATTAGAGCTCTAGTAAGTTTGGAGTAGTCTCAAAATCATATTAATATAATTCTACATGATGGATTATTTTTTCCTATTTAATAGATTAAACTTCACATTAGAACAGGATTTTTCAGCCTCAGCACTACTGACATTTTGAACTGGGTAATTCTTTATTGTTGGGGGACGTTCTGTTCATTGTAGGATGTTTAGCAACATCCTTGGCGATCAATCATTAATCTTTTTGTCCTATGGATTTGCCTATTCTGGAAATTTCACATAAATGGTATGCAATAAGTGGCCTTTTGTGTCTGCCTTCCTGCAATTAGAATGTTTTCAAGGTTCATCTGTGTTGTCACATTTAACAGTACTCCATTCCTTTTTATGACTAAATAATATTCTATTATATGACTATACCACATTTTGTTTATCCACTCATCAGCTGATAGACATTTAGGCTGTTTCCACTTTCTGGCTATTGTGAATAATGTTGTTACGAACATTCGTGTATAAGTTTTTGTGTGGACATATGTTTTTAATTTATCTTTAATAGATACCTAGGAGGGGCATTAATAGATACCTATGTTTAACCTTTTGAGGAACTGCCAAACTTTTGCACAGTGGCTATACCATATTCCAGTTCCACAAACAACATATTAGAATTCTAATTTCTCCACATCCTTGCCCATACTTGTTATTCTCTTTTTTATAAGGGCCGTCTGAGTGGGTGTGTGTATCTCATTGGGGCTTTGATTTGCATTTCTCAAATGACAAATGAAATTGAACATATTTTCAAGTGCTTCTTGGCCATTTGTATATCTTTGGAGAAATGTCTGTTCAAATCCTTTGCCTGTTTTTTAATTGGGTTGTCTTTTTATTGTTGTTTGTAAGAGTTGTTTATATGTTCTGAATACTAGACCCTTATCAGATACGTGATATGCAGATATTTTCTCCCATTCTGAGGGTTGTCCTTTCATTTTCTTGATCGTGTTATTTGAGTCACAGATGTTTTTCATTTTAATGAAGTCCAATTTATTTTTTCTTTGCCTGTGCTTTTGTTGTCATATCTTTAAAAAAATGTTGCCTAATCCACGGTCACAGATTTTTCACCTGTGTTGCCTTCTAAGAATTTTATAGTTTCAGCACTTACATTTAACTCTTTGATCTGTTTTAAGTTAATTTTTGTATATAGTATGAGGTAGGGATCAAACTTTATTCTTTTACATATGGATACCCAGTTGTCCCACCACTATTTGTTGAAAAGACTAATCTCTCCATTGAATGATTTCTATACCCTGGTTGAAATCAACTGACCAACCATAAATGTATGGGTTTATTTCTGGACAGTCAGTTCTATTCCATCAGTATACATGCCTGATTTTATGCCAGTACTACACTGTTTTTATTACTATTTTTTCATACTAAGTTTTGAAATTGGGAATGTGAGCCCTCCAACTTTGTTCTTTTTTCAGAATTATTTTGGCTATTCTGTGTTTCTTGCAGATCCACATGAGTTTTAGGATCAGCTTGTCCATTTCCGAAAAATGGCAGTTGGAATTTTGATAGAGATTGCATTGAACGTGTAGATCACTTTGGGGTATATTGCCATCTTAACAATATTAAAGTCTTCCAGTTCATGAACACATGATATCTTTCCATTTGTGTAGATCTTTAATTTCTTTACAGTGTTTTGTAGTTTTCAGTATACAACTCTTGTGCTTCTTTGGTTAAATTTATTCCTAAGTATTTTATTCTTTTTGAAGCTGTTGTAAATTTGTTTTTTTGTGTTTGTTTTTAGTTTCATTTTCAGGTTGTTCATTGCTACAGTATAGTTATGCAACTGATATGTTGTGTTGTTTTGTATCCTGCAACTGCTGAATTTATTAGCTCTAGTAAGTTTTTTGGGTAGATTCTTTAAGATTTGCTATACATAAGATCCTGTCATTTCCAAGTAGAAATAATTTTGTTTCTTCCTTTCCAATCTGGATGCTTTTTACTTCTGTTTCCTGTCTAATTGCCCTAGCTAGAACCTCCAGTGTAATGCTAAATAGCAGTGGTGAAAGTGGGCATGTTGTATTGGTCCTGAACTCAGAGGGAAAACTTTCAGTTTCAGTATGTTGTTAGCTGTGGGTTTTTCATAGATATCCTGTATCAGATTGAAAAAGTTCCCTCTTTTCCTAGTTTGTTAAGTATTTTTATCATGAAAGGGTGTTGGATTTTGTCAAATGTTTTTTCTGCATCTATTGAGAAGATTATGTGGTTTTGCTTTCAGTCTCTTGTATAGTTTATTATATTAATTGATTTCATACACTGAACGAACCTTGTGTTCCTGGGATTACTCTCACTTGGTTATGGTTTATAACGGTTTTTGTATGCATCTAGATTTAGTTTGCCAGTATTTTGTTGAGGATTTTGCACTTATCTTTATAAGGGATATTGTTCTGTAGTTTCATTGTAATGTATCTGTCTGGCTGTGATATCATGATACTGGCCTCAGACCAAGTTAGGAAGTGTTCCCTCCTCTCCTGTTCTTAATTCTTCTTTAAACAGTTGGTTAAATTCACCAGCTAAGTCATCTGGGCTTTGTTGGAATTTGATTACTAACTTAATCTCTTTACTTATTATAGGTCTATGATATTTTCTGTTACTTTTTGAGACAGTTTTGGTAGTTTCTAGAAATGTGTCCATTTCATCCAGGTTATCTAATTGGTTGGTGTACAGTTGTTCATTGTATTCCTTTATAATCCTTTTTATTTTTCTAAGGTCAGTAGTAATGTTCACACTTTCATTTCTGATTCTAGTCATTTAAGTCTTTTTTTTTTTTTTTTTTTTTTTTTTTGGTCAATCTAGCTAAAGTTTTTATTGATTTTTCATTGAAGCAACTTTGGGTTTTGTTGATCTTTTCTATTGTTTTTCTATTCTCTACTTCATTTATTTCCACTCTAGTCTTTATTATTCCTTTATTTATGCTTCTTCGTTTTCTAGTTTCTTAAGGTGGGAGATAAAGCTATTGATTTCAGTTCTTTCTTCTTTATAAGGTAAACATTTACAGCTATAAATTTCCCTCTTAGCAGTGCTTTTGCTGCATCCCATAAATTTTGGTATGTTTTATATTTTGTTTTCATTTATCTC
This sequence comes from Balaenoptera borealis, assembly GCF_965194805.1. Taxonomy (NCBI): domain Eukaryota; kingdom Metazoa; phylum Chordata; class Mammalia; order Artiodactyla; family Balaenopteridae; genus Balaenoptera; species Balaenoptera borealis. Next base: position 121,674,385 of record NC_138867.1, on the reverse strand, counting down.
AAGGTATTTTCTCATTTCCCTTGTGATTTTTTTTTCTTTCTTTAACTCACTAATTATTTGGAATGTTTAATTTATATATATCTGTGAATTTTCTGAATTTTCTTCTGTTAATTTCTAACTTCATTCTGTTGTGGTCAGAGAACATAATTTGTATGATTTCAGCCTTTTAAATTTTATTTGACTTGTTTTATGGCCTAATGTATCATCTATCCTAGAGAATGTTCCATGTGCACTGGACAAGAATTAATATTATTCTTTTGTAGTGTTTTTCTTTTGGAGTGTTTTATAGATGTCTCTTAGATTTAATTGTTATAGGGTGGTGTTCAAGTGTCTATTTCTTTGCTATATTTCTTTCTAGTTCTATTATTGAAAGTGGGGGTATTAAAATTTCCAACTAATATTACTGGGTTATTTCTCTTTTGTTAGGTTTTGCTTCATATTGTTGTTTGGTGCATATATGTTTATATTTGTTACTCGCTTTTATCATTATACACTGCCCATCTTTGTCTCTGGAGACAATATTTGTGTTGTCTGTTTTATCTGATATTAGTGTAGCCACTCGTGTGTGCTGTTTGAATGGAATATCTTTTTCCATCTTTTTATTTTCAGTTTATTTCTGTCTTTAAATCTGAGTCTCTGTAGACAGCATATAGTTGGATCATTTTCTTAAATCCATTCTGCCATCCTCTGCCTTTTAATTTGAGAGTTTAATCTGTTAATATTTAATATAATTACTGGCAAGGAGGAGTCTTTTGTTCCTTAGTTTGTCCATTACTATCTTCTTTTGTATTAAAGTTTTCTAGTGTGATAATTTTAATTCACTTGTCATTTCTTTTACTCTATTTTTTGAGTTATTTTCTTACTGGTTGCCCTGGAGATTACATATTGTCTATATATATATCTCTATATTAGATTGTCTGTTATTGTTACAGATTTCATTTTTATATATTGTGTGCCTATCCACCTAGATTTATAATTACTGTTGATGCAGTTGTCTTTTCAATAAGAAAGGGAAAAGGAGTGATAAACAAAAGGTACATTTACACTGTCTTGTGCATTTACTTACGTAGTTACCTTTCCTAGTGTACTTTATTTCTTCATGTGTATTTGAGTTACTGTGTAGTGTCTTTTCATTTCAGCCTGAAGAACTCCCATTAGCATTTGTTGGAGGGCAGGTTTTCTAATGATGAACTGCTTCAGTTTTTGTTATTTGGGAAGGTATTAATTTCTCCTTCATTTTTGAAGGATTGTGTTGCCAGATATAGAATTCTTGACTAACTCTGAATTCTTATAGCACTTTGAATATGTCATCCTACTGTCTTCTGGCCTGCCCCTGTGTAGTTTCTGATGAGAAATCACTTGTTAGTCTTATTAAGAATCACTTGAACATAATGAGTTGCATCTTTCTTGCTGCTTTCAAGATTCTGTCTTTAGCTTTTGATAGTTTATGATGTGCCTATGTGTGGATCTTTTTGTGTCTATTCTTTTGGAGTTTGTTGGGCTTCTTGGATATTTTTCATAAAATTTGGCATATTTTTGGCCACTATTTGTTTAAATATTCTTGCTGCCCCCTTCTCTCCTCCTTATGTGACTCCCATTATGCATATGTTGGTGTATTTCATGGTGTCCCACAGGTCTCTGAGCCTCTGGTGTGTTTGTTTGTTTTTTCCATTTCAAGTTTACTGAATCTTCTGCCTGCTCACATCTGCTTTTGAGCCCCAACAGTGAATTTTTCATTTCAGTTATTATACTTTTCTGCTCCAAAATTTCCATTTGGTTCAGTTTCATAACATCTCTTTATTAATCTACTCAATTTAATGACACATTTTTGTTTTTACTTTCCTTTAAGTCCTTTAGACATAGTTTACTTTATGTCATGGAACACAGTTAAAATAGCTTTGTCTAGAAAGATCAACATCTAGGCTTCCTCAGTCCACTTCTATTCTTTTCTCTTGTGCATGTGCCATATTTTATTTCTTTGCATACCTTGTAATTTTTTTTGAAAACTGGATATTTCAAATATTACAATATGGTACCTCTTCTCCCTTTGCAGTGTTTGTTGTTTTCGATGTGTATTGTAGATGCTGTTTGTTTAGTGACTGTTTGAACTAATTCTGTAAAGGTTGTATTCTTTGTCCATTGTGGACCCTGAAGTCTCTGTTCCATTTGCTTAGTGTCAGTTAATGATTGAACAGTGGTTTTATTAAATATCTGGAAACAATAAAATTTTCCAATCTTTGCCCGGGGGCTCAGTGTGTGTGTTAGGGTGAGCCTTTAACTTTTAACTCATGGAGTTTACAACTCTGCCTTAGCCTTTACTTCCAGCTTCCATAGAGCTTCAAGGTCAATAGGAGGTGAAATCCTAGGGTCTTCTTAGATCTTTCCTGAGGCCATGCATTCGGCCTTCTAGATTTCCAGAATATGTCAGACCTTTTCAAAGCTCCAGACTTTCCTTGTAAGCTTTCTGGTTAGTTTATTGTTTGCCCCCAACTGTTATCCATCACCCCAAGCAACAGCAAACTAAGACATTAGCATGAACATTGCCAAAAATCCCTCACCCCCAGCCACACATTGCAACCCTGCCCCCTAGCGCTGAAATATAGCACTTTAGCACTGAGCCAGGTCTGAGTTGGGCAAAATAAAGACAGTCTTTTTGAGGTGGTCTTCTAGGGAGCCACCAGAAGGGTCAGAACACATAATTAGAATTCTTTGCAAATACGGTTCATTTTACTACCTCTGGTACTAGGAATGTGGGCTGTTATTTTCATGACTACTGCTAAGCTGGAGAGTAGGGGATGGGACTGGGTAAGTTAAAAACACCACAAAGTTTGCTATTCTTAACCAAGAATCGGTGGCGGGGCTGTGGCGGGGAGGTGGGTGTTGGAATAAGCTTTGTCTGGGTTGCTGCAAGCCTTTGAGGGTTCCAGAAACATTGGTTCTGACCGTTTGTGCCTTTTTATTCATTGCTCATGTGGGGGGTGGAATCTGGAGTTCCTTACTCCACCATTTTTGCTAATTTCACTCGCTTTTTTAAAATTTTTATTGGAGTATAGTTGATTTACAACGTTGTGTTAGTATCTGCTGCACAGCAAAGTGAATCAGTTATACATACACATATATCCACTCTTTTTTAGATTCTTTTTCCATTTAAGTCATTACAGAGTGCTAATTTCACTCTCATATTAAAAGTGCTTTTTGTAAAACCCAAATGTTTTTTCTCTGAAGTCTCTCCAATTCTGAATAATGGAAAATACTATTATGGCCCTTTGGTTTGGAAAATGAATTCATATTCACCAAAAGCCAGCATTAGAGCTCTTACAAACTGTTTTACTGTTGGTCTTAACTTTACAATCTATTGTCTTGTATATTGGCTACTACACAAGTGGTCCTGAACTGTCACAAGTTCAACTTTGGAACAAATGAGCTATTTTGTAAAGAAGCTGCAGTTGTTTGAAAAGTACATATTTATGCCTTTTCCACCAAACTGCTTTTCTTGGTAAACCTAGAAAATTCTTATAGCAGCTGACAAACATTTCAAGCCACTCTATGGTGGTACTGCCCACTGTCCAAAAGTTTCAGTAGTAGTGTCATCTTTATCTGTATGGTGGTATTTGAGCAACTGATTGATTTAGTAGTGTTTTTCAGACTACTCTGAAGAACTGTCACGAACTATAGTGGTAACTCCAGGAGATGAGGTCTAACACAGAGAAATCTACCCAGGTTTTATTACATACCTTATTTCCAGTGAAGCTTTTCTTTGAAGAAAGAGTTCTAGGGTTTTAAAATTTATTTCAAATGCCATTTGTTATATTATATTTTTATGTAATTTTAGTGAAATTAATTGAAAATAGAAAAAATTATGGTGCTGATTTAGGGATTAAAATGTTGGGTTTCTATATTTAATAAAATTAGGACAGTGATAGAAATTGTGAGTGTGCACCAAATAGTCAATCTCTGGCTTTACCTGCGTGCTCCTTACACTTAATCAGGTGTACTTTTTGTTCAGTAATAAAGGGGGAAAAAATCAGAGAACGTGTGAAGTATAGAAATATATCACTGAATATTGTATCTTTAGAATGAAGTACAACTAGGGATTCTGTAGTATACTTTAGCTTTCTTGGAATAGGACATTACCCACCTCATCCCCACACCCCCTTGTAAAACATGTGTCTTTTCACTTATCACAAATGATTTTTAAAAAGCATTGTGTATAGAAACAGGGAATGCTTGATCTATCACCGAATCAAGACTCTCCATCGGCTTTTCCTGTGGAAGCCGCCGGGTTGAGGGGAGTGTGGCCTTCTCCTCTCCTCACCATGGCGTGTGCTCGTCCACTGATATCAGTGTACTCTGGAAAGGGGGAGTCATCTGGCAAAAATGTCACTTTGCCTGCTGTGTTCAAGGCTCCCATTCAACCAGATGTTGTGAACCTTGTTCACACCAACTTGTGCAAAAACAACAGACAGCCCTATGCTGCCAGTGAATTAGCAGGTCATCAAACCAGTGCTGAGTCTTGGGGTACTGGCAGAGCTGTGGCTTGAATTCCCAGGGTTCGAGGTGGCGGCACTCACCGTTCTGGCCAGGGTGCTTTTGGAAATATGTGTCGTGGGTGGGGCTCATGTTTGCGCCAACCAAGACCTGGCGACGTTGGCACCACAGGGTGAATACAATGCAGAAGCGATACACCATCCGCTCTGCGTTGGCTGCCCCGGCTTTACCAGCGCTGGTCATGTCTAAAGGTCATCGTATAGAGGAAGTTCCTGAACTTCCTTTGGTGGTTGAAGATAAAGTTGAAGGCTACAAGAAGACCAAGGAGGCTGTTTTGCTTCTGAAGGAACTTAAGGCCTGGAGTGATATCAAAAAGTTCTACGCCTCACAGCGAGTGAGAGCTGGCAAAGGCAAAATGAGAAACCGTCGCCGTATCCAGCGCAGGGGACCCTGCATCATCTATAATGAGGACAGTGGTATCATCAAGGCCTTCAGAAACATCCCTGGAATTACTCTGCTTAATGTAAGCAAACGGAACATTTTGAAACTTGCTCCTAGTGGGCGTGTGGGACGTTCCTGCATTTGGACTGCAAGTGCTTTCCCCAAGTTAGAGGAGCTGTATGGCACTTGGCATAAAGCTGCCTCCTCAGGAGTAACTACAACCTCCCCATGCACAAGATGCTCAACACACACCTTAGCAGAATCTTGAAAAGCCCAGAGATCCAAAGAGCCCTCCGGGCACCATGCAAGAAGGTTCATCGCAGAGTCCTAAAGAAGAATCCACTGAAAAACCTGAGAATCGTGTTGAAGCTAAACCCATATGCAAAGACGGTGAGCCGGAACACCATTCTTCGCCAGGCCAAGAACCACAAAATCCAGATGGATAGGGCAGCAGCAGCACTAGAAGCCAAATCAGATGAGAAGGAGGTTCCAGGCAAGAAGCCTGTGGTGGAAAAGAAAGGAAAGAAGGTTGTTTGCGTTGAGAAGCTGAAGAAACCAAAGAAGCCTTTGGTGGGAAAAAAAGCTGCAGTGACCAAGAAACCAGCATCTGAAAAGAAGCCCACTAAAAAGAAGCCCACAGAAAAAAAACCCACCACAGAGGAAAAGAAGGCTGCTGCATAAACTTACATCTGTTTATTCTGTAAAGGTCAAATCATTTTGGACAGCTGATTTTGAATAAAGACCTGATCAAAGACGCAATGAAAAAAAAAATAAGACTCTCCATAGTCTAGGAAATAACTGATAGAAGACTTTTGCCAATTAACTTATCTTTCATTTCCTTTTCTTTTATAATTCTATTAAAATTTGTTATTTTTAATTATGCCGTAATCCAAAGGTCTTAATCCAGGGACATTAATTCCTGTATCGTTGCTGCCTAGTTTGTCTTCTGTCATTCAGCAGTGCTTCCTACTTATAGTCAATAAAACTAGCTTAATCTAACAATCAAAAAAGAAAGCTATTGACTGAGTTTAGATAAACAGCTCTAATCTGTTTTCAACCTAAATATTCAGTACTCTCCAGTTGCTGAAAGGAAAATGCTCCATCCAGAATTGTTCTGCGACATGATTATTTTTCTTCATCCCCATTCCTTCTTCTGTGGGGTTTTTAACTTATTTTAAATAGTAATCAGTATGTTGTAACTTCTGTGTGCTTTGTTTGTTTTTATTTTTCACTGGATAGACTCTAGACAAAACTCTTTAGGTGCTGTACAGCAGTAGCTGTCAGTTTATAGTGGAGACAGTTGACAGTAGAGCTAGGCTGTGTGCTTAACTTGGAAGTCACTCTGCTTACTATTTATCAGTTGCTTTACAGGGGTCCCTTAATGAGATAACAGAAACCAAAGAAACATCAGTAGGTGGAGCAATGTCTTTAATGTTTCATTATATGTTACAGGTAAGACAAAGCCTAGTACCACTTTTGGCAACTATGTGATTAAATATGGGTAAATTTCTTTATTCTTATATTGATGTTTTATGTGGCAGTAGTAAATTTTAGATTAGTCTTATATTAATCAGCAAAGAAAAAGTTTGAGAGTATCCTGAATATTTTGTTTCTAAATAATTTAACAGTGATCTAGTAAGCTACTCCTATAGAAATGTAATTGATGAGCTTGAAAACTTCACCCTCTTTAAAATTACCACCTTGAATTTTACCTATCTTTTAAAGCTGATTCAAGTCCTCTCTGAAACAAGGCTGGCGTCTTTTACCAATTTTTTAAAAAAATAGCTTGATAGTACATAAAATTGCAGAGAAAAAAATCTAAACATCTTTCAAAACCAAATCATATATAATCCACTAGAAGTAGTTTTACTAAGTTTGCAAATAGTGGCAGAGATTAGAACTCATGCATTTAGTATATTTCAAAACAAAATTTTTATATTACAAAATTTTGATCAAATATTGTGCTATAAAAAATACCTTGGATAATTATTCTTTAATCACGTATGTGAAAAATGTGGCTTTTCTTTTGCAACCTAGTAAGCTTTTCACAGTGTCACTGTGGCTTTTAAATTTTTAATTACTCAACAGAGTAAGCTGAAACCACACATACCACTTAAACTATGCATTCATGTATACTTTTTCCTATAAAATATATGAAACTCAAATCTTTAATTTTGAAATTCAAAAATGGTTTTATTTTCTTTAGTAGAAATAAAAGGTTGATTTTTAAAAATCCAAACTGAGGAAACAATTGTGTACTTTGGTACATTTCTCTATTAGTATTGACTATATACCATGTGGCCCATTAATTAATAAAGGCAATCACTTCAGAATTCATGAGTGGCAGAAGTCACTGAGTACTTGGGAAATAAGAGGAGAAAGCTTTTGTTGAGGATCATTGAGGAAGATTCTAAGGCAAAAAGGGACAGAATAAGCAAAAATCTAGGTTCATTATAGGCACTCAGAACATATACGTTAAGTAAATGAATGAAGGAATTTAAGTTGGCATATTGAGGGACACTGAGAAAACATACTGACTAGAAGACAGTTGCCGCAAGGAATTGGTGAGAGATATGTTACAGTCCAGATTTTGGTGGGCCTTGTTAAAGTTCGGGCTTTATTTTTATAAGGAAAAGAAGGTTTGATAGAGGTTTGGAAATGAGGCTTGGGGCTGATAATGGAGACAATGTGAGGTTTTAGGGCAGTGGTTTCCAAACTCTGTTTAAATACAAATACAAGTTTGATGGTAAGCCTAGCATTCCAATTTCAGTTTTACTGGTTTTAGCAAAACAGCTTCACTGATCTGATTGCTTCCTATATAGATTAGTATTATGATTTTGTATAAAATATGCTTTATCAGTATAATATCACTTCTACCTGTTTTATGTGTTGGGCGTTCTGCATAAGGTTTACTTTTTAAAACGAAGGATTTTGCAGCTAAGGGCTTGAAAACTCTTGTTTTAGGAAAACGGATTAAAGCAGGTAAAACTACAGACAAAGAGAATAGTTACGAGGTTCTTGTGTTCAGATTTCTTTGGTAACATTTACACAGTAGAATTCCTTTCAGAAGTATTTAATGGTACCAGATATTAGACGGTTGTAATGGCTAAAGTGTTAAGAGGATGCTACGATATTCATGACTCATGATCAAAATGACATTAAGGCTATCCCTCTTCAAAATTACATCATTTACTTGTGTGGAATACTTGCTGTTAATGCAGGTGTCCCAGAGCCTTTCTTCCTTTCTCATGTCCTCTTGTGACCTGTCCACTGCTGAACTAACATGGGTCTCACTGAATATGATTAAGAAAAATTCTCTGATGGAGAATTCTCTATATACTGAATGTTAAATAATAATGTCTTTTGGAAAATGGCAGCAAAATATTTGAAAGGATGAATAAAGAAGTAAAAAGAACAAAACTTAACAATTCTATAAATGTTTTGTTTATTGGGGTGGGGAATGGGAAGAGCTGCTGGTAAGAGAGGATACAAAGAGAAGAGATGTCTACTTTCATTTCCTTGTAGCCCAGCCCCATTTAGCCAAATTCTGACATACTTTACTGAAAATAAATTTCCTATTCAGTAGCACATAATAACCTAAAGATCAAGGCATCTTAACTGGGCTGTTTTCAGATGAAAGAACTGTTCATTTGGCTTGAAAAGATATTCAAGAAAATATCTGCTAAAGTTTTTTCTTGTTTACCTCAGGTTTTTTGGTTACCTATTAACCAAACTTTCAGAACTACTTTTAGTTCTGGATGTCTAACAACTATATAAGGGAAGGTGAGGCTTGGGGGAAGATGAGATGATACTTAGGAATACATACCACCTTAATATGAGACAATTAAATTACAATTATGAAGGTATGTATTTTTCAGTGAGGACAACTAATACCACAGAATTTTCTTTCTTATCGAATGTTAAAAATGCGAATTTGAAGGTACTACTCTGAAAAACTTTTATAAAAAATAGTGGGGGAGGTGAAGAAAAGGAGGGAAAAAAAGCCTCTGGCATTACCCTACTTGTAGTTCATTACCCTATTTGTAGTGCCTACATTGCCCTTCTTTCGTTCAGCTCTAAAATGAGGATTACAGAATTCATTTAAATTTTTTTAATTATAGAATTATTTTTCACTTAATAGGTAAAATGCACATCTTTTGATTTCCTTCAGTTTCAGCTTTCTCATGCTTTGATGCTCAATTTGGTACGGAATAGAGTTGTTTTGTTAAACAAAACTGTTTTTTGTTTATGTTTTTTTCATTGGTTAAAATTGAAAGGGAAAGTGAGGTTAGAAATTTATCTGAAAAATGGAACTATTTATAGAAGAATTATATTTAATTATCAACCTATTAAATTTGAATTTTGTCAATACTATGCATAACCTTATTACCAGGCTATTTATCATTGTGTTGACAAACCAACTTGCTGTCCTGTAGCAAATGTACTAGGAAATACATTACCCGTATAAAATAAAACTTTCAACCTATTTAATGAATAATTGATGATTGTTAGCCCTTTGGGTTTAGAAGTGACAGAGGAAGTGAGGAAGTACCACTTTTGCCTCATCATTATTTTGAAATCCTGTTTATAAACTATATAATTCCCAAGGCCATGAGTGTGGCACCTTTCCAGGTATTAACTATTGTAACAAAGATAGAATTTGATTTTATTTACCTAGTGAAGTCTAATTTAAACCTCACACCCTAGTGAGATCTTAGAAATATCATGTACTCTGACCTGTAACTAGTCCCAGTACTCTGTGTATATTTTCGGGGCCTCTTTCGGGGCTCTTAAAAGAGAAATTTAACCTAAGTATGATGATCATTAACACTAAACCCCCCACCCCTAATTTTTTTAGAAAGTAGTATAGGATAATTTAGTAAGTTATTTGATAGAATTTGCACATGATTTTTTTTTAAAAATGGAAAGTGAGAAACACAAAAAACTTAAAGACATGGCAGAAGAATTATTATCATAGGACCAAAGGTTGCAGGAACTAACACTCCGAATTTACTGGGCATAATGGACTTAGAACATGGAGAAACAAACAGACAAAAAACAACCCATACTAGCTCCGAGAGCCTAAATAATCCTACATTTAATAAAATGATTCACTCTGCCATTTGGGCTTGGAAATTAGGTAAAATTACTGAGATAACTAGAAAATGTCTGTCATGAAATGATTTGTTTAGGGTCCTCTAATAGTAAAAGGTGTAAGTCTCTAGAACCTACTGAAAAATTGACTCAAGAAGCATATAAGGAAGAAGCCAGAGACGCCAAGTCGTACATAATAGTGCTTTCTGTTTTACAGTAGTTAGCTTTGGATGTTTCTGTGGTCTTACTAGCTTCGTCCTCTTTCCACAGAGGCTGTTGAAGGTATCTCTCATTTCTGTGTTTGGTCATCTTTTTGCTCCAGATATGCAGCTTTAAAAGTACTTTTGGAAAAAAAAAAAAGTACTTTTGGTTCCTGGGGCCCTTTGAGCTGGGGTTTGTTCAAAATGGTTGGTGACTTGATTCTAGGACTATTTGATGAGACATTCCCTTTTTATGTCTGTCAGTCACTCATTTTAACATTCATTGAACACACTGAGTGAAAGATATGTTCTGAACTTTTCAATGGCAGCTGATAACAATGATGGCAGATAACCCTGGGGAGGCATTTAGGGAATAGCAATAGTAGACAAGTTTGGTCCAAAAGAAAAAGGTTTATTACTACCTGGTTTTCCCTAAACTAGCCAGTGTGGGTGGGAAGAGGCTCTCCAAGTGCCAGGTAGCAAACATGATTTCTGAGGGCAGACCAGGAATCACTTGTTTGAATCATCGTGTTATTCTTACCCACGTCTCTCTTGTTAATGAGAGTTCATTTTTTATGTTTTTTACTCTTCCTCTGGACATTCTGTTTCTTTTACTATTCTCAATCTGCGTGCTAAACACTGTGTATTTAAAGGTTTCAGTCTAATTAAGTTCAAATCCATTTTAAGATAGATATTGTAGCCTTTAAAAGTTATACTTAAAAGGTACTTAAAATGATTAGAGGACACCACTCGTTCCACTGATAAACTATTATTTTAAGATTGTCTATTGAGGGGCAATTATTTGACTTTAAAACGCTGAGGTTATGGAAACTGGATTATAATATTTTAGAGCAGTATTAAAAGTAATACCTCTAAGAATTTAATAAAGCTTATAAACCTCTCTTTTGCTCTGTCTTGAAAAGACAGTCTGACTCCGTCTGTCGGCATTCATTCTTTGTGGCGTGATTGGTCGACAAGGAGTAAACAACTTACTGTAAATGGGCACCATGCCAGCTGGCTTCAAGCAGCCTCAAGCTTGTGATTTGCAGTCAGGGTTAGGAAAATGCCTTTTAACTTATTCATTTCCGCTTCTTTTAAACAGGGAAAAAAGGCACAACTATACTGATTTAAGTACCTCATAAGATCTTTCAAGGCTTACAAGATCTTTTAGGAATCCCATGGAACTTATCAGTACTATGTCACTGGATCTGAATACCTCTCACATAACAATGATAAGTTTTAAAAGGCAGTTTTAAATATTAAAACAAATTTTTCGAATTGGCTTGCCCTCACCTTGTCTATTTGGGATTTTATTTGGGAGCTTCTCTGACCTAGTTTCAAAGAATTTAATTTACTGACCAACACTATTTTGGGAAAAAAATATTATATAAAAAACTGAGTTTTTTTCATTTTATTTTTTTACTTACATAAGATAAACCCAAAAAATATCTTGGAAAAGAGGGAAAGAACTTACCTTTCCTTTAAAGATGTATTATGCCCAAAGCAGTTGTTTGGAGCTAGTGAATCATTTAACCACCTAAGCCCACTGAGGGTCATCCCTGTATGAAAAGTGGAGGCTCCTGAATTCTGTACAATTTTTTATTGAAAAACTAGTCAAGGCCTAATGGTCTTCTTGAATATTCTATCATACTGTATCCACAATTCAAGAAATGCTTGTGGTTAGTTTTTTTTTTTTTTTCTATTAAGGTTAGAGCAGTTTTGTGGAATCAAATTATTAATTTGAAGGTTTCTAAAAGATTTTTGTAGATTTTTATTTACTTGGAAATTGGATGGAGGACATTTTGTCTAAATTGAAATTTATTTTAAAAATTAAAGCATTAGGGGGGACCTTCAAGATGGCAGAGGAGTAAGACGTGGAGATCACCTTCCTCCCCACAAATACATCAAAAATACATCTACATGAGGAACAACTCCTACAGAACGCCTACTGAACGCTGGCTGAAGACCTCAGACTCCCCAAAAGGCAAGAAAATCCCCACGTACCTGGGTAGTGCAAAAGAAGAAAGAAAAAACAGAGACAAAAGAATAGGGACGGGACCTGCATCTCTGGAGGGAGCTGTGAAGGAGGAAAAGTTTCCACACACTAGGAAGCCCCTTCACTGGCGGAGACAGGGGGTGGGCGGGGGGGAAGCTTCAGAGCCACGGAGGAGAGTGCAGCAACAGGGGTGCAGAGGGCAAAGCAGAGAGATTCCTGCACAGAGGATCAGTGCCAACCAGCACTCACCAGCCCGAGAGGCTTGTCTGCTCACCTGCTGGGGCGCATGGGGGCTGGGAGCTGAGGCTCGGGCTTCGGAGGTCAGATCCCAGGGAGAGGACTGGGGTTGGCTGCGTGAACACAGCCTGAAGGGGACTAGTGCGCCACAGCTAGCCGGGAGGGAGTCCGGGAAAAACTCTGAACCTGCCTAAGAGGCAAGAGACCATTGTGTCGGGGTGCGCGAGGAGAGGGGATTCCTTCCCTGTCTGCCCACAGAAGGCAGAGCACCGCCTAAACAAGTTCCAGAAACAGGTGTGAGCCGCGGCTATCACCTCGGACCCCAGAGATGGGCATGAACCGCTACTGCTGCTGCTGCAGCCATCAAGAAGCCTGTGTGCAAGCACAGGTCACTATCCACACACCCGCCCCCGGAGCCTGTGCAGCCCGCCACTGCCAGCGTTGTGTGATCCAAGGACAGCTTCTCTGGGAGAACACACGGCGCACCTCAGGCTGTTGAGATGTCGTGTTGGCCTCTGCCGCTGCAGTCTCGCCCCGCATTCTGATTATAACTACCGTACCCCTCCCTCCCCCCGGCATGAGTGAGCCAGAGCGTCCTGATCAGCCACTGCTTTAACGCCGTCCTGTCTGGGTGGGAACAGAAGTCCGAGGGCAACCTACATGCAGAAGTGGGACCAAAACCAAAATTTAACTCCAGGAGCTGTGCAAACACAGAAGAGAAAGGGAAATCTCTCCGTGCAGCCTCAGGAGCAGTGGATTAAATCCCCACAATCAACCTGAGGTACCCTGCATCTGTGGAATACCTGAATAGACAATGAATCAACCCAAAATTGAGGCGGTGGATTTTGGGAGCAACTGTAGCCTTGGGGTTTGCTTTCTGCAACTGACTTGTTTCTGATTTTTATGTTTATCGTAGTATAGTTTTTAGCACTTCTTATCGTTAATGGATTTCTTTATTGGTTTGGTTGCTCTCTTTTTTTTTAGTATTATTTTTTTATTTTAATAATTTTTAAATTTTAATTATTTATTAAAAAAATTTTTTTTTTCCTCTTTTTTACTCCCTTTTCTTCTGAGCCATGTGGCTGACGGTGTCTTGGTGCTCCGGCCTGGTGTCAGGCCCGAGCCTCTGAGGTGGGAGGGAAGTTCAGGACATTGGACCACCAGAGACCTCCCAGCCTCATGTAATATTAGTCGGCAAGAGCTCTCCCAGAGATCTCCGTCTCAACACTAAGACCCAGCTCCACCCAGCGGCCAGCAAGCTCCAGTGCTAGACACCCCATGCCAAATAACTAGCAAGACAGGAACACAACCCCACCCATTAGCAGAGAGGCTGCCTCAAATAATACTAAGTTCACAGACACCCCAAAACACACACAGATGCAGCCCTGCCCACCAGAAAGACAAGATCCAGTCCCACCCACCAGCACACAGGCACCAGTCCCCCCACCAGGAAGCCTACACAAGCCACTGAACCAACCTTACCCACTGGGGACACACACTAAAAACAGTGAGAACTATGAACTTGCAGCCTGCAAAAAGGAGACCCCAAACACAGTAAGTTAAGCAAAATGGGAAGACAGAGAAATTTGCAGCAGATGAAGGAGCAAGGTGAAAACCCACCAGACCAAATGAAGAGGAAACAGGCATTCTACCGGAAAATGAATTCAGAGTAATGATAGTAAAGATGATACAAAATCTTGGAAATAGAATGGAGAAAATACAAGAAACATTTAACAAGCACCTAGAAGAACTAAAGAGCAAACAAACAATAATGAACAACACAAAAAATGAAATGAAAAATTCTCTAGAAGGAATCAATAACAGAATAAGTGAGGGAGAAGAACGGATAAGTGACCTGGAAGATAAAATAGTGGAAATAACTACTGCAGAACAGAATAAACAAAAAAGAATGAAATGAATTGAGGACAGTCTCAGAGACCTCGGGGACAACATTAAACGCACCAACATTCGAATTATAGGGGTCCCAGAAGAAGAGAGAAAGGGTCTGAGAAAATACTTGAAGAGATTATAGTTGAAAATTTGCCTAACATGGGAAAGGAAATAGTCAATCAACTCCAGGAACTGCAGAGAGTCCCATACAGAATAAATCCAAGGAGAAACATGCCAAGACACATATTAATCAAACTATCAAAAATTAAATACTAAAAACAGCAAGGGAAAAGCAACAAATAACATACAACGGAATCCCCATAAGGTTTACAGCTGATCTTTCAGCAGAAACTCTGCAAGCCAGAAGGGAGTGGCAGGACATATTAAAGTGATGAAAGGGAAAAAACCTACAACCAAGATCACTCTACCCAGCAAGGATCTCATCATATTCCACGAAGAAATTAAAACCTTTACAGACAAGCAAAAGCTAGGAGAATTCAGCAGCAACAAACCAGCTTTACAGCAAATACTAAAGGAACTTCTCTAGGTGGGAAACACAAGAGAAGGAAAAGACCTACAAAACAAACCCAAAACAATTAAGAAAATGGTAATAGGAACATACATATCAATAATTACCTTAAATGTAAATAGATTAAACGCTCCAACTAAAAGACATAGACTGGCTGAATGGTTATGAAAACAAGACCCGTATATATGCTGTCTGTAAGACACCCACTTCAGACCTAGGGACACATACAGACTGAAAGTGAGAGCGTGGAAAAAGATATTCCATGCAAATGGAAATCAAAAGAAAGCTAGAGTAGCCATACTCGTATCAGATAAAATAGACTTTAAAATAAAGACTATTACAAGAGACAAAGAAGGACACTACATAATGATCAAGGGATCAATCCAAGAAGAAGTTATAACAATTGTAAATATTTATGCACCCAACATAGGAGCACCTCAATACATAAGGCAAATGCTAACAGCCATAAAAGGGGAAATCGACAGTGACACAATAATAGTAGGGGACTTTAACACCCCACTTCACCAATGGACAGATTGTCCAAAATGAAAATACATAAGGAAACACAAGCTTTAAATGACACATTAAAGAAGATGGACTTAATTGATATTTATAGGACATTCCATCCAAAAACAACAGAATACACTTTCTTCTCAAGTGCTCATGGAACATTCTGCAGGATAGATCATATCTTCGGTCACAGATCAAGTCTTGGTAAACTTAAGAAAATTGAAATCGTATCAAGTATCTTTTCCAACCATAACACTATGAGACTAGATATCAATTATAGGAAAAAAACTAAAAAATACAAACATAGGGAGGCTAAACAATACACTACTAAATAACCAAGAGATCACTGAAGAAATCAAAGAGGAAATCAAAAAATACCTAGAAACGAATGACTGACAATGAAAACATAACAACCCAAAACCAATGGATGCAGCAAAAGCAGTTCTAAGAGGGGAAGTTTATAGCAATACAATTCTACCTCAAGAGACAAGAAAAATCTCAAATAAACAACCTAACCTTACACCTAAAGCAAAAAATCCCCAAAGGTAGCAGAAGGAAAGAAATCATAAAGATCAGATCAGAAATAAATGAAAAAGAAATGAAGGAAACAGTAGCAAAGATCAATAAAACTAAAAGCTGGTTCTTTGAGAAGATAAACAAAATTAATAAACCACTAGCCAGACTCATCAAGGAAAAAAAGGGAGAAGACTCAAATCAAGAGAATTAGAAATGAAAAAGGAGAAGTAACAACTAACCCTGCAGAAATACAAAGAATCATGAGGAATTACTACAAGCAACTCTATGCCAATAAAATGGACAACCTGGAAGAAATGGATAAATTCTTAGAAAAGCACAACCTTCCGAGACTGAACCAGGAAGAAATAGAAAATATAAACGGGCCAGTCACAAGCACTGAAATTGAAACTGTGATTTAAAATCTTCCAACAAACAAAAGCCCAGGACCAGATGGCTTCACAGGCAAATTCTATCAAACATTTAGAGAAGAAGAGCTAAGCCCTGTCCTTCTCAAACTCCTCCATAATATAGCAGAGGGAGGAACACTCCCAAACTCACTCTACGAGGCCACCACCACCCTGATACCAAAACCAGACAAAGATGTCACAAAGAAAACTACCGACCAATATCACTGATGAACATAGATGCAAAAATCCTCAACAAAATACTAGCAAACAGAATCCAGCAGCACATTAAAAGGATCATACACCATGATCAAGTGGGGTTTGTCCCAGGAATGCAAGGATTCTTCAATATGCAAATCAATCAACGTGATACACCATATTAACAGACTGAAGGATAAAAACCATATGATCATCTCAACAGATGCAGGAAAAAGCTTTTGACAAAATGCAACACCCATTTATGATAAAAAGTCTCCAGAAAGTAGGCATATGGGGAACTTACCTCACCATAATAAAGGCCATATATGACAAACCCACAGCCAACATCATTCTCAATGGTGAAAAGGTGAAACCATTTCCTCTAAGATCAGGAACAAGACAAGGATGCCCATTCTCACCACTGTTATTCAACATAGTTTTGGAAGTGTTAGCCACAGCAATCAGAGAAGAAAAAGAAATAAAAGGAATCCAAAGCAGAAAAGAAGAAGTAAAGCTGTCACTGTTTGCAGATGACAATACTATACATAGAGAATCCTAAAGATGCTACCAGAAAACTACTAGAGCTACTCAATGAATTTGGTAAAGTAGCAGGATACAAAATTAATGCACAGAAATCTTTTACATTCCTATACAGTAATGATGAAAAACCTGAAAGACAAATTAAGGAAACACTCCCATTTACCACTGCAACAGAAAGAATAAAATACCTAGGAATAAACCTACCTAAGGAGACAAAAGACCTGTATGCAGAAAACTATAAGATACTGATGAAAGAAATTAAAGACGATACAAACAGATGGAGAGATATACCATGTTCTTGGATTGGAAGAATCAATATTATGAAAATGACTATACTACCCAAAGCAATCTACAGATTCAATGCAATCCCTATCAAACTACCAATGGCATTTTTCACAGAACTAGAACAAAAAATTTCACAAATTGTATGGAAACACAAAAGACCCCGAATAGCCAAAACAATCTTGAGAAACAAAAATGGGGCTGGAGGAATCAGGCTCACTGACTTCACACTATACTACATAGCTACAATAATCAAGACAGTATGGTACTGGCACAGAAACAGAAATATAGATCAGTGGAACAGGATAGAAAGCCCAGAGATAAACCCGTGCACATATGTTCACCTTATCTTTGATAAAGGAGGCAAGAATATACAATGGAGAAAAGACAGCCTCTTCAGTTAAGTGGTGCTGGGAAAACTGGACAGCTACATGTAAAAGAATGAAATTAGAACACTCCCTAACAGCATACACAAAAATAAACTCAAAATGGATTAAAGACCTAAATGTAAGGCTGGACACTATAAAACTCTTAGAGGAAAACATAGGCAGAACACTCTTTGACATAAATCACAGCAAGATCCTTTTTAACCCACCTCCTAGAGAAATGGAAATAAAAACAAAAATAAACAAATGGAACCTAATGAAACTTAAAAGCTTTTGCACAGCAAAGGAAACCATAAACAAGATGAAAAGACAACCCTCAGAAGGGGAGAAAATATTTGCAAACAAAGCAACTGACAAAGGATTAATCTCCAAAATATACAAGCAGCTCATGCAGCTCAATCTCAAAAAACAAACAGCCCAATCCAAAAATGGGCAGAAGATCTAAATAGACATTTCTCCCAAGAAGATATACAGATTGTCAACAAACACATAAAAGGATGCTCAACATCACTAATCAAGAGAAATGCAAATCAAAACTATAATGAGGTATCACCTCACACCAGTTAGAATGGCCATCATCAAAAAGTCTACAAACAGTAAATGCTGGAGAGGGTGTGGAGAAAAAGGAACCCTCTTGCACTGTTGTTCAGAATGTAAATTGATACAGCCACTGTGAACAGTATGGGGGTTCCTTAAAAAACTAAAAATAGAACTACCGTATGACCCAGCAATCCCACTACTGGGCATATACCCTGAGAAAACCATAGTTCAAAAAGAGTCATGTACCACAATGTTCATTGCAGCACTATTTACAATTTCCAGGACATGGAAGCAACCTAGGTGTCCATTGACAGATGAATGGATAAAGAAGATGTGGCACATACATACAATGCAATATTACTCAGCCAGAAAAAGAAATGAAACTGAGTTATTCGTAGTGAGGTGGATGGAGCTAGAGTCTGTCATGCGGAGTAAAGTAAGTCAGAAAGAGAAAAATACCATATGCTAACACATATATATGGAATCTAAAAAAAAAAAAGGTTCTGATGAACCTAGGGGCAGGACAGGAATAAAGACGCAGACCTAGATAATGGACTTGAGGACATGGGCAGGGGTAAAGGTAAGCTGGGACAAAGTGGGAGAGTAGCACTGACATATTTACACTACCAGTTGCAAAATAGATAGCTAGTGGGAAGCAGCTACATAGCACAGGGAGATCAGCTCTGTGCTTTGTGACCACCTACCTAGAGGGGTGGGATAGGGAGGGTTGGGAGGGAGATGCAAAAGTGAGGGGATATATGTATACATATAGCTGATTCACTTTGTTATATTGCAGAAACTAACACAACATTGTAAAGCAATTATACTCCAATAAAGATGTTAAGAAAAAATTAAAGCATTAAAATCTAAGAAAAATACGTGTCTTTTGACAGTAAAATCTTATATTATCACTTAAGAATGAAATGATACATTAGTTTGTATCTTTCACCCTTAAATACTTTAAAACCTCTTTCATACCTGAAAGTCTTTCAGGTAGGATTTAACTGCATGGCGTAATACCTGATTATTAAAACAAATCAGTAAGTTTTCTTTCGGTGAGGAGACATTTATTGAGGTGGCATATGTTTCCCTTTCTAAGATCACTTATATTCCTGTCTGTTCTTTCAATGCATTTAAAACTAATATAACTGCAAGCTGTAAACAGAAGGACATTTGATTTTAGATATTTCTTTCATTGTTAAAATATGAAAATAATTTTTTTAGAGCATACAGTGTACTTTAGTGAATGTTTCAATTCTCACTGAATCAGTATTTTTAAGTTTTCTTGGGCCATAAGCCCTCTTGAGAATCTGATGAAAGTAACTGACCTGCTCCCAAAGAAAAACTTCACGAGACACAGATACATACAATATTTTATCATTTTACCAATGAGGAAATTCTTGGAACTAGCTAAAGCTCATTCATGAAACTCAAGTTAATAAATAAGCCCTATGGTTCTGTCAACATTTCAGAAAGAATAAAATCTAGAAGGGTTAGGTTTGAACATCTCTGTTGTTACCAAAGTTTACGGAACTCAAATAACGTGAAACTCCTTTCCTCTTGAAAACTAAAAAAGCAGGTCAGAACTGGGATTAGCATTTGCCATTTTGTACAATAATGCTTTACTTATTTTGAACTGTAGTAATGGGCTAAAAATTAGGATATTTGGTGATGTAAACAATACTAAGAAATTGGCCGTTATCTCTAAAAAGTATCCATGGCAGTTTACCAAAAAGACGTGAAGTCAAGACATTTATCTTAATTTGAATTAAACTAGAATTTAGCAATGACAGAGGCACTAAATTATTTTGATTGTGTGCGCCAAGTATGTAACATATAAATTATATGTTCTGTCACTTCTAACTGGTGCAAAGACTGTGATGAGTAAAAAGTAGCTAATCACCAAATTAGAATCCCCTGGGAAATTCTCGGGCTACCGAGAAAATAGCAGATTTAATAGATTCAAATTTGGGGGCTCAGGATTGGTTATTTATATATTGATAAAGCCTTCTAAATGCTTCAGATATTTCTTCTGAGAATTGCTGTTAACATGATAGCTGTGGCCATTGTAGGAGTATTCTGTCATATTTAAATATTAACAATATTTTGTGACTGAAAAATTAACCCGGCATGTAAAAAAGACACGTTATAGAAGATGTTGAGATTTTCAGCAATATGAATGAAAATGTTTTTTCTCTAATTGAGAACATGATAAACTACAATTACAGAAGGGGAACAGACTTCATGGCATTCCTCTATAAACCAAGAAGATATGTCCATGATAATCAATTCATGCTATTAAGTGAAATTTTAAGTCCACAATAATAAATTTTTGCTGTACCAATCTCAGTAAGAAAAAGTTTTCATAAATATTATTTGTTTGGGATATAGGATTTATAAAGTGCACAGTAATCTTCTGATTGATCCTAGGATCATTTCATTTATATATCTATATATATGTGAACATATATATGCATTTATATTTGTATATCATTTATTTCATTCACCACGTAATGTAGTACCAAGGCAAGCAGCATAAATTATAAAAGGGCAACATATTGCTAAGCATTTTTATCATCACTGCACTGCATCAAGTGTGTGTTTACCCACATATGTCATTGTGCAAAATCTTAGAAAGCCACCAAAAAAACCCCCAAAATTAAGGGAATGGGAATGTTGTGAGGGATTCAGCTATGCCTAAAATTACATAACAAAACCCACTTGACCTGTTAGGTCATCTTTAATATCTCTTTTAGATGTGTCCCAGGCCTCTCTGATCTGTTTGGAGTAAAATTGGTCTGAAAGTCTTAAATGGCTTTTGACCCATATAATTATTTCCTAATAAGCATGTGGTATAACTGGAAAGTTATGAAGGTATGACACTTGCTGGTCTAGTACAGTATGTACAAACTACTATCTTCCAATTACAAACCATTGGACAGCTTCTACAAGATTGGTAGGGGGAAAACCTTTAAAAAGAAAGCCATTATTTCTTGTCATTTTACTTAGCTGAGAATGTAGTAGAATGAGTGAACTGATAAGAGGGTGGAAATATTTTCTACAAACAGTTTAGTATTTATAAAATTCATTTTTAAGTGTTTAAAACACCATTTCCAAAAAAATAAAATAAAATATTAAAAAAATAAAACACCATTTTCCCTCTTTAAGCTATATGTTTCATGCCATAACACAACAGGGAGTATCTGAATTATATGACAGTTCTGCTCTGTCAGATGTTTTTGTTCATGGTGGTGGGGTAAATACAGCCCCGGACCCATCCACCCCCCTTTTTCTTAATAAAAGAAAAAATTACTCTCACCTATGTGCTTATAATTAAAATCTTGACTTTTTAAAAATGTTTAAAAAAAATTTTAAGATCATTTTTTTACAAAGTCAAGTGTGTGGAGTGTGGGCTGTTAAGAGTGTGGGCAAAATGACTGGACACAGGTTGGTACAAAATAATGGAAGTCTTTCAGTGTCACTCTAAGGAGTTCGGATTTTATTCTGAAGGCAGTAGAGAACCATTATGTTCTTTGTTTTTTTTTTTTAAATAAATTTATTTATTTATTTATTTTTGTCTGTGTTGGGTCCTCGCTGCTGCACACGGGCTTTCTCTAGTTGTGGGGAGCAGGGGCTACTCTTCGTTGCATTACGCAGGCTTCTCATTGCAGTGGCTTCTCTTGTTGCGGAGCACGGGCTCTAGGCACGCGGGCTTCAGTAGTTGTGGCTCATGGGCTCTAGAGCGCAGGCTCAGTAGTTGTGGTGCACGGGCTTTGTTGCTCCGTGGCATGTGGGATCTTCCCGGACCAGGGCTCGAACCCAGGTTCCCTGCACTGGCAGGCAGAGTCTTAACCACTGCACCACCAGGGAAGCCCCAACCATTATGTTTTTGACCCAGGACTGATTTGCTCTAAGCTGTATCTTAAAAAAATTACTCTGGCAGTCACCTGTAGGATTAGTTATATATTGCTTTGTTTTATTTGAGGAAGGGAGAGCTGCAGAAGAGAGACCATATAGAAAGGTGGTTATATGAGCCATTAACAAAGATCAGGCAAGTAGTAGTAAAAGCATGAACTGGAGTAGTGGCAGTGGAGAAGGAAATACATGGACAGACGTGAGAGTCACTTGGAAGATATGATGAGGCAACCGCTTGACCTTGGAGAATCACTGGTTTCTGTCTACACTATTGACATCTTTCCAAAGTTACCGATTACCTTCTTGTTCTTAAATCCAGTGGACACTTTCCAGGAACCTACTGTGTACCAGCCCTGTGCTAGATACCAGGATCCTATTTGTAAAGGCTTCTTCCTATGGTTTTTGTAACATAGTACTCTTTCTAGTTTTGCTCCTTCTACCTCTCTGGCCTCCTCTTTGCAAGTTCCTCTTCCTTTTAGAGTTTCTCAGAGCTCTGAACTAGGCCCTCTTCTCACTTTCTCCCTCTTCCTGAATAATCTTATCTCTTCTGTTGCTTTGGCAGCAACCTGTCCACATGCAGTGGACACCCGTATTTTCTGTATCTCCAGCTCAGATGCATTCTCTCGACCTCCTGACCCTTATTTCCAACTACCTACTGACTGTCTTCTCTTGGATGAGTTATAGTCCTCTCAAGCTCAACACGTCCAAAATAATTCATCAACTTATTCCAAGCCATGCTTCCTTTTGCTTCCTTCTTTAATCTTATACCCTGTCCTGCAGCTAGAGCATTCAAACATACAGATAATGATCAGATCACTCCCCTCTTTATAATGCCTTATGGTCTTCATTGCTTCAGGACAGTCTAACAGTTTACCGTGATTTCAAGGATTTTTAGGATCTGGCAATAAGCTTTTTATTGTGTAACCTTTCCAAACTGCTATTATTTCCCTCTTTCTTGCGTCTGTGCCTTTGCATAATGCTGTTCTGTATACATCACCCCACCTCTAACCCCATATCCTTTCCACCTGGCTAGCCAGCTCCTCCTCCTGGGTAGCCAAAAGCCAGCTAAAACTCACATCCTCAAGCAAGCCCGTTCCTGATCCCCCACATCCGGGTTAGATGCCCCTCCTCAGTACCAGGCATTTTCTCTATCCTAGCATTACTTATCTCTGTCTCCCATTAGTCTAAAAGTTCTGTGAGAGTAGAGGACTGTGTCTGTCTTTTTCACTGTGATATACCCAGTGCCTGGTACATGATGGGTGCTCAATAAATATTAAATAAATATTCAAAATATTTATGCAAAAAATAAATATGAAAAAGTGAGCAGGAAGAGAGAGGAAGTTGGAAGGCAAGGAAACAAGACTATGAAAGATGTAGGAAAGGAGCAGGATAAGAGGTAGAAGAGTTGAATTTGTTTTAGGAAATACTGTGTTTTAGACCACTGTAACTGAAGCAAAAAACTGAGGCCTGGGTGTGGGCAGAATATTCAACCAATGGCTAGTGGTAGGTGACAGAATGGAAAGATATCCAAGCTCCAAAGTAGACCTAGAAGAAGGATTAAAATCCTCTGAAATGATAAATACTAGCAAGGAGGATTAGGGGATGGAAAGATAAGCCTATTCCACGTACAGCTCTCGCACATAAGGGATTACTGAGTCATGGTAAAGAGAGTAACAGCAGTGGCAGAGGGAAGGAAGAGATTTCTAATTCCTCTTCTTGGCCTTTAATCTCAGATTGAAGCTGTGAGAGGAGGAGTAGCCATCGTCAGACAGTGTCGTAAGGAAAATGGTGTCAATGGGGAAGCTTGGGTGTTTTGTAAAGCAGTGTAGCTAAGGAAGATTGTGTTAACATTTTTTAACCACCACCACCAAAAAAAGACAGTATGATCATCTTTGACTCTCCATCCTTTCTCAGGGACTTGGGAGGGCTAAGAAGAGAAGAATTCTTCTGAGTTTAAGAAGCTTCTACCCTCCACCCATTCCTTATTTCAGTTTTTACCACACGTTACTCAGCAATAATTAGGAATTTGTATAAAATTTCACTAGGATGGCATGCATGGAGAGAAAAGTAATTATTTGGATGTTTTCCTCCGCCAATCCAAGGAGTATTTGTGGAAAAATATTTACAATATAGTAAAACCCATTCTCTTTCTATATTCATATACAAACTTTAAATTGAGCCCTTAGATTTTTTTAAAAAGGAAAAGCAATTAATATTCTGACAAAAAAGTATATTCATATAATAATGTGTTGAATGAAGGAGTGATTCAGTGGATAAATGCATGAACGTATTGATGGATGGATGGATATGCATAATGATAAGGATAATGGATGGGTATGGATAATGCATCTAGATCTACATCAGGGGTTGGCAGGCCTACAGCCCACAAGCCAAACCTGGCCCTTCAAAAGCCATGAGCCAAGAATGGTTTTTACATATTTAAAGGATTGTAAAAACAAACAAGTAAACAAAGAGTACGTGACACACGGTCCGCAGAGCGTATAATATTTATTGTCTAGCCCTTTACAGAAAAAAATTGCTGACCCTTCATCTAATCATTCTTTTCAGTGGGTGTATGATATTCATCATATGGATATATATAGTTTGTTCTCATTATTCACTCTAGTTATGTTCCAGAGTACTCTCAATGAACATCAAGTTAGCAAATACTGAGAGGCAGATACTACTAGGAAAAATACAGGGTTAGGTTTCTATGATCCTTTTGTTCACAATGTTTTTGCCAACCTATCAATATGTAACCTTGTTTCATGTGTGTTCCTACTTAAAGATGCCTTATTTAATAAGTATCACTAATTCATTTACATTGAACTCATGGCCAGTAGCACTGTAAATCAGGCCTGATCAAAGCTTTTCTGATACTGTATCACTCCTCTTAAGGTACATCACAACCTTCTTGTGCTTAGGAATACTAAACAGTTCATTTTAAACAGGGAAGTCACCAGCAAAAAACACAAAAATGCAAAAACATGGCATTAAATATACCACAAAAAGGACACTTCTTTACAGTATGAGATGTGAAACAGTGTTTCATAGTGTCATTTTGTTTGACATCAGCTGGGAACGTGCGCATTAAGCAACTCAAATTTTTCACCATTCTGTGCTTATCCACAAAAGGCCAGGAAAGCACTGTGAGCAATTGATTTTGGAGTTAAAAGTAAATTTCAGCAAGTAGGCGAACTTGCAGATACGGAAGCTGCAGATAATGAGAATCACCTATACCAGTTTATCTGATCATTAAATCAGTTTTTAAAAGTAGTTTTACAGTACCTTAGAACCTGCCCTGATTTTTAGTCAGTGTTGTAGCTTATAGTTTCAGTGGGCATTTTCAGTAGTTTTATCAGAAGTCACGTTTCATATCTTATGATTGAAGTCCCAAAGTATGCTATACGGAAGGTGAGTTGAGGATGTGAGGCAAAATCAACAGATATCTATCATCATAACTTTGAGCTGGAAAAAATTTTAAACCTTCATGGAGGTCCTGAGATTTGAGATGAATACTAAAGAATCGTGTGCAGGGTAACTCTATCAGGCTACCTGTATTTTGAGGGTCTAGGCCTCAGACCAAAAAGACACAAATGGACAGGATTTCAGATAATGCGGTCAGAGGACAGAGTTTGAAAGCTGACACTGGAGTGTATACTTAAAGGAGCAAGAGCTCAACCTGGAAAGGCAGACTGGGCACAGGCTGTGGAGAGCTGTATTTGCTAAATGAAGAAACTTGGCCTCTATCTTCTACAAAGCAAACCTATTGGTTTTTGAGGGATTGCATAAAAGCTGCATTTTTTTAAAATAAATTTATTTATTTTTGGCTGCGTTGGGTCTTTGTTGCTGCACGTGGGCTTTCTCTAGTTGCGGCGAGCGGGGGCTACTCTTTGTTGCGGTGCACAGGCTTCTCATTGTGGTGGCTTCTCTTTGTTGCGGAGCACGGGCTCTAGGCGTGTGGGCTTCAGTAGTTGTGGCTTGTGGGCTCAGTAGTTGTGGCTCGTGGGCTCTAGAGCACAGGCTCAGTAGTTGTGGCACACGGGCTTCACTGCTCCGCAGCATGTGGGATCTTCCTGGACCAGGGCTGGAACCCATGTCCCCTGCCTTGGTAGGCGGATTCTTAACCACTGCACCACCAGGGAAGCCCCCAAAACTGCATTTTAGTGACATATATTTGATAGAGCTTTTACCTGCCTGAAAGTATCAACGTCATTTCACCAAATGATATTCCTCCGTGTACAGTTTGGTCTAAGTTTCTACCATGGGAGTGCGATTGCACATTCTTGACTAGGGAGAGGTGGTGGCCTTTTTGAGCTGAAATTCGTGGGTACCAAAAGTTCCTACCTAATTAAGCTCTTGGCAATCTCCATTTCTATGCATAGTAAAATGGGTTTCCCAAAAAGTCGTTGTGTATGCCCTCTCATGTCTATGACAGATATCAGAAATGTCATATAACTTAAGTGGAATTTACAAGAGAAGAAGGCCTTTAATTCTTTAACAGTGTGATAACCCTGTAAAAATATTAACATAAGATTTGGGGCACAGAGGTAGTGGCACTGGCTTAAGTTACAAGTTTTCGCGTGCAAGTTTTTTTCTCTTTGTTTTTTAATAGAAGTAAGGGGGAAATGCCAGTACTAATTCCAGTTTCATTTCTTACAAATGGTAGTGACTGCAATTTATAAAAATGTTACAGGTTTTATTCCCTTTTGTAACAAATGAGAATATTTTGAATTTTAGTCTCTACTTTCTTACCACTTTAATAAAAGACAATTAGAATAAATTGCAGTTAAAGATAATTGCAAAAGATTTGTATATTTATGGATATGTGGATATTTGGCATTTTTTGTATCAAATATACATTTTATATACTGTCACATCTAAGCATCAGGAAAAGATTGAGGGGGGACTTCTTATTAAGAGGAGCTTCTCCTCTGAAAAGGGATGTCTTTTACAGTGCTACTTACTGAAGCCTGTATTGTAAATCATAAGACACTGAGCACATACAAGGTCACCCTCTTATTGCTGCTTTGGTAACATTAGAAACCAGTTTTCAGTAACCTTTGTAACATGTACTGTGTTTCTGCCAAGCAACCTTTAATTATAAAAGAATCTTATTTGATTTTCTGATTCTAATTTTTTCTCCCTAAATTTAAAAACTGCTTGCTACGTTTTTAGTTTTTAAAAGTATAATTAAGTTTTGAAGTTTCTCGTCATTTCAGTTTTGCTGCTATACTTTATTAACATCTTTTAAGAATGTTTCATTTTAACCACTCCTGGGATCTGAAAGTTATTTTGGTGGCAGTCTTCTCCTTGTAATCCTGAGAGTATCCAAATTTGGGAAATTTTAATTTTCTAGATTTATAATTTTATTATAGAAACACAAAAATCCAGTTTCCTATATAATGTTCAAGGCCCTAGGCCTTTTGTCAAATTATTTTAATGTATTGATGGCATAGTAGATGGAAAAATCATAAACTGACGCTCACTTTTTAAGTAGCTGGATAGAGACCTATTTTCCTCTTCCATCCTGTCTCATCTTTTCTTTGGGAGACCACTCTGTATGGATTGAAGATTTGAGGTCTGTGGGTGGGACCTAGGTGGGAACAAATTAGGAGACTGTGCCATACCTGAAATGGCAAATGCCCAAAATTTTAAGTTTGTTGTGAGGAAGGAGGAAAAAAGGAAACAGTGGAACAGTGACCCTGACATAGCCCCTTGGCTGACCACAGCCACTGTCTCATTTAACCAAGTGGATATCAGCTCAATCGCTTGCCAGTTGTCTCTAGCTTTTCAGTAACTTACTTTGATAACCTAGATTTAGGATTCTGACAGCATGCAATGTATGTCTCTTAATAATCTGCCCTTTATTAAAGGTATAACATTGTATGTTTAGCATAGTGGTTAAGAGAGTGGCATCTGGAGTAGTCTACCTCATTTGGGATCCAGATACAGATATTTTCTAGTTGTGTCACTTTCTTTGGGAAAATTACCTAACCTTTCTGAGCCTAAATTTCTTCATCCATAAAATGGGGCTAAAAATAATGCATGTGCAAGATGAGAAATTTGGCGCCACTAATTGCTAGTTATATGACCTTGGGCAGGTAACTTCTCTGAGTGCATTTTCCTTGGTTATTTGGGGATAATAATAGTATCTACCTCATATGGTTGTAGTGAGGATTGAATAAGGTAAGGTTTTTGTAAGGGTTAGAAAGAGCTAATATTTATAAAATACTTAGACCAGTGTTTAGTACATAGTAATTACTCAATATTAATTGTTATCATCGCTATTATTTTGATATGGCTCTATGTGGTTGACTTGGGTGCTAACAGGATACACTGAAATAAAGTTTAAGAACTGACTTCATGTTAGAGAAAAGCAAACTTTTATACAATGATGATAAGTAGTGGAAGACTGTTGGGAGTCTATTTTTCTCTCTTTCGTGTCTAATTTATCCTAGTCCTTTTAAAGTCTGGATTCCCCAAACTAGATATAGTAATATATAATATTTAAATGTTAAGTACTATATCACAGTAAAGTAACTTAAAGACTGCTCCATGTTATGCCTTACAGGAACATAATTAAACTATAATTCAGAAAAAATGCTAGCCTAAAATTGATTTATAAAAGTAAATACTTTTTATTAATTGTCCTTTTATAAATTAATTAACCACAAACAGTTGAGTGAGAACATATGCAATTTATCTCTCTATGATGTTGGCTTTTTAAATCTATATTACTTGCTGTATTTGGAAGAGCACAGAAATGGAGGTCATAAAATCTGGATTTTAGTCCTAGTGCCATCACTAAATCCCTCGGGACCTTGCAGAGCTTCAGTTACCTCATCTCTAAATAGGGGTAATAATACTGTTTACCTTCCAAGAATATTATGAAAATAAGACAAATTGCTAATGTGAAAATATTTTGAAAAGGTTAAGTATTATCAATATACACAGGATGACAGTACTGGGACTATTGCTACTAACAGTGCATAAAAGAGAGGCAGCATAGAGCACATGCTGCTGGTTAAGGGCGTGGACTCTGTAGCTGGCATGCCTAGAAGAGAAATCTGGCTCCACTAATTGCTAGTTACATGACCTTGGACAGGTAACTTCTCTGAGTTTGCATCTTCCTTGTCTGTTTGGGGATAGCAGTAGTACCTACCTCATATGGCAGTGGTGAAGATTGATTAAGGTAAGGAATGTCGAGTTCACTCACATTGCTTGGTCCTTAATACACACCTGCTATTACCGGTTCTCACTAAGATAGTGTTACTGTTGTTGTTCATCTCTGGTTGTTTGCCATTATGTGTCTGAGTTAGAGAATCATGGATATTATAACTGAAAAAATCCTGAGAAAAGTATCAGGTCCAGCTCCTGCCACCTGCAAGATAAGTGGCTTTATCTGTGAGTCACAGAAGAGGGAGCTTGAAATTCCAGGGAAGCTGAATAAGTTATCGATGGTCACTCAGTGAGTTGGTGGTAAGACATCTGGAATTTCTCTGGTTGCCCATTTCTGGGAATGGGGGGGACAGGGATCTGCTTTGCACTAAAATGCTGTGCCTTTCTAAATATGAAAATGCACTATGACCATTTGTTACTAAAATTTCTGTCTTACTACCTTTCCCTAGATGCTATCTAACGTTTGCACTTCATGGCTTCCAGATCTCTTGGGACCTTGGTTAGACAGTATTTTCTACTGTTCTTTAGTATTTTTCTTGGTCCTGTTCTGTTGTCTTTACTTTGAGGTTCCCAAAAGAGCCATACTCTATATCAAAAGACCTCTGCACATGCTATCTTTTCTCCCTTGACCTCACTCCCTCTTCTCCTTACCTTTCCAGCTTTTAGCATTGATGTCATCTCCTCCAGGAACACTTCCCTGACACCTCTCTCTACCTAAAGGTCCTACCATATTCTCCCATGGCAGCATGAATCATAGAATATTATAACTGCCCATCTCCTTGCATGTCTCTTACAGTGGGCTATAGAAGCTTCATGAAAACAGAATCTGTGTCTATCTAACTTCTCATTGTAATCCTAAGTACATAGCACGTTTCCTATCTCCTATAGCTCCTGGTTAAGAATTAGGTCATCCTTCCTTCCTTGCTCAGGACTTTATGGTTCCATCTCAAAACATTTGGGGGCATCTCCTTCTCTTGGTTTTGCTATCATTTTTATCTTACTGCCTTTTGATGGCTTTTCCAGCTTCTCCTAAAAATTGATTCTTCAAATGTGTATGCATAGTAAATATTATTGATCTGTCATCAAAATGCAGAGGAGCACAGAACTCAGTAAAGAAACTCCTCAGCAAGATGTTTGAGAATCTAGATTCCAGTTCTCAAAGAGCTACCACCTTGGTGGCCTTGGACAATTGACCCTCTGAGCCTGTTTCTTTATTCTTTTTTTTTTTTTTGGCCGTGGTGGGTCTTGGTTGCTGCGTGCGGGCTTTCTCTAGTTGCAGCAAGTGGGGGCTACTCTTTGTTGTGGTGCGAGGGCTTCTCATTGCGGTGGCTTCTCTTGTTGCAGAGCACGGGCTAGATCTAGGTGTGCAGGCTTCAGTAGTTGTGGCACGTGGGCTCAGTAGTTGTGGCTCGCGGGCTCTAGAGCACAGGCTCAGTAGTTGTGGTGCATGGGCTTAGTTGCTCCGCGGCATGTGGGATCTTCGTGGACCAGGGCTTGAACCCGTGTCCCCTGCATTGGCAGGAGGATTCTTAACCACTGCGCCACCAGGGAAGCCCTCTTTCTTTTTTTTTTTTATTCATTCAGTAATTATTTATTCATTCAGTCAACATATATTCAGCATCATTTGGATTATTCAAACAAGCCCTGTTTCTTTATTCTTAAAGTGAGGATAGTAGTAGAGCCCATTCTGAAAGATGTCACCAAGATGAAAATAATCAAGATAATTCCTGTGCTGCATTTGGCACAGTGCGTAACACATATTAAGTGAAAATTAACAATAATTAATTGTAGATTAAATTAGCAAATTAACAGATTACATGAGGTAACCAACAGGAAAGAAATTCAGTTAGAACATGTTTCAGAGCCCTTTTTTCTGTGAAACACCTGCAAGGCACCTCTTTGTTATTCATACTGTTTTGACTGTGGCCGTCCTGGATTCCTGCTGAAGGTCTGAGAGACCAATTTGTCACTTTGAATGTGGCGTCAGTAGAAGAGCTTATGACTCATCAGTCACGTCATCCTGGACGAGCATCAGATGGGTGTGAGCCAGGACATGATGTGATGAAAGACATTCATTTCTCCTCTCTTCCTTCTCTGTGTTTTCTTTGCCACAAAACTCTAGTCATGTCAAGCCCAAATGTTCCATAGTAAGAACATTTCAGCTCAATTCATAATAAAAATTGAGGGCATTTGTGTATATTATCTGTTGTAAACTGAATAATGCTATATTCAGTCATAATTTATTTCAAATAGGCCTTTTCTTTACCAAGGATACTACTTTAATAATGGAAGAATAATAATTCTCTAAGAATATTTAAGAGCAGGTTTATATTAAGTATTTAATGTCATTTCACTTTCAACTTTCTGGTTGTAAAGCAAAATAACTGTATTAATACTAAAGGATATGAAGCATATGTCCTGTTAAAAGAGTTTTGGCAGTTAGAAGACTTGTCTTCTGGCATGTTCCTTAGGGCAGCTGTGAACAGTATATACAGATGTCCCTGAAAAGACCAATGGTGGATGTAGTTCTTTGTACTTTTGTGATTGGCATTCTGGTTGCTGAGTGATTGACTTCTGTTTTCACTTCTTCTGTTCAAAGTCACTATTGTTCTAATGACTTTGCTTAAGTAGAGCACCTCCTTTTACTATAAGCCATCAGAGCACTTACCTTTAATTTTTTAAAGTACTCAAATGAGAACCTCATAAATAAAAGAACAGCTATAATTCGGAGTCAACACATCCAACCAAGCCTTTGGCAAAAGGAACTTTCCTTTAAGTTGATTTGCTTTCCTTTAACATTCCACTGTCAATTTTTGCTGATTTTTTTCTTTGGAGCAATGACTTGCTTAGTATATTTCAGGCTTTTGACTAAACCAAGTAATATAGGTTAATATTTTGAAACTACAAGAGCTTATAAAACATCTGAAAGAAGAGTTTTGCATACGCCCACAGATTGAAAAATTGTTTCATTTTTAATGGATGAGCTGCCTTCATTATGTATACTTAATGGCTGGCACTCAAAAATATTTGGTAAATGAATGATACCATCTTTCAAAATATTTAACCCTCCCAGAAGGCAGAACCAAGGTTTGGATCTTCTAAATTTTTGCATTTCCATGTAAATTTTGAGAGTCGGCTTGTCAGTTTCTACACACACACAAAAAGCCTGCTGAGATTACGATTGGTATTGCATTCAATTTATAAATCAGTATGGTGAGAACACACATAACTAACATTTTATATCCTTCCATTTAGTTAGATATTCTTTAGTTTCTTTCAACAATGTTTTCTAATTTTCCCTTAGAGCTCTTACCTTTTTTTCCCATTTATTCCTATGTTTTGTGTGTATATATATGTATTTGTTTTGCTGTAATCGTAAGTGACATTAATTTTAAATTTCATTTTTGAATTGTTTGTTGCAATATATAGAAAGAGGGTTGAGGTTTATATATTGTGCTCTGTCACCATACTAAATTTATTGATTTATTCCAATTTCTTTTTAGCCAGTATTTCTTTGAATATCTTTCTGCTTCGTTCTCACTGTCTTCCACTTCTGAGACTTCATTTACATGTATGTTAGGCAATTTGATATCGTCTCTCAGGTCCCTTAAGTACTATTAATTTTTCATCAAGTCTTTTTTACCTTTCTGTTCTTCAGACCATATGAAAATTCCATGGATATTGGGTATGTAACAGTTCACTTAATCCTCCTGTTTTTTTGTAAGGTACCTCTGCCCTCAGCTCTGTCTGGAATCCTTCATTCCAGAGCCCTTTTATTTTGCTCTTTACAGAGAAAGGCCTTCAATCTTCTGTCTAGGGGGATAGATAGGGTGAAAGGAAGGATGATAACATCTAGTTTCAAAAACTGGGATCAAAATAACAGAGGAATCCACCTTGGAGGAAACAGAAAATATGCAGAGAGAAGGGACTTTCCAAAAACCTATCATCTGTATGCTCAGAGATAAGAAAAATATTGCATTCATCAAATAAGAGTAAGGGGTTTTAAAAAAGGGAAGACGTTTTGGAGAATAAAAGCAAACTCTTGGAAATTAAAAAGGTGACAGCATAGGTGCTAAGCTCAGTAGAAGGATTGGGATATTAACCCAGAAATAAGAAAAAAGAGACAAAGAAATGGAAAATAGGAGAGAAAATGAGAGGACCAAAGAGTTCCAGAAAGAGAAAATGCAGACAACAAAAGGAAAGAAATCATCAGGGATTGGAATAGGAGATGTAATATAGCGATTAAGTTATTTGTGCCTTTCCCTATTTATTTTATTTAGAGTTTAAAAAAGAATTTACTATAAAACAAAGCATACATAAGAATAAACAGGGCTTCCTTGGTGGCGCAGTGGTTAAGAATCCGCCTGCCTGTGCAGGGGACACGGGTTCGAACCCTGCTCTGGGAAGATCCCACATGCCGTGGAGCAACTAAGCCCGTGCGCCACAACTACTGAGCCTGCCCGCGAGCCACAACTACTGAAGCCTGCGCGCCTAGAGCCTGTGCTCCGCAACAAGAGATGCCACCACAATGAGAAGCCCATGTACCGCAACAGAGAGTAGTCCCCGCTCGCCGCAACTAGAGAAGCAACCCGCGCCCAGCAACAAAGACCCAACACAGCCAAAAATAAATAAATAAAATAAATAAATTTATTTTTTTTAAAAAAGAATAAACAAAACACATGTATATACAATTTATTGAATAATTATAAAGCTAGCACTTGTGTCAGTATCATCCAGGAAAAGAAAAAGAACATTGCCAGTACCCTGGAAGCCTGCAGTGTGAACTTCCAAGATTACAGTCCCATTTTGCTCCCCCTCCCTAGAGGTAACCACTATCCTGACACTTACGATAATTATTTTCTTGCTTTCCTTACTACCTATACATACATCCTTAAACAATATCTTAGTTTGCATCTTTCTGAACTTTAATGAATAGAATAATATTCCATGTATTATTTTGTGTCTAGTTTCTTTCACTCTACATTACATAATTCATCCATGTTACTATATTTAACGGTAGTTCACTGCTGTTTAGAATTGTACCACTGTTTATATATCCATTCCATTATTATGAACATTTGAGTAGTTTCTAGTTTTGGTTTATTACAAAAAATGCTGCTGTCAGCATTGGTATACATTTTACTGTATATGCACATTAATGTCTTGATGAATATTAATTTCTTGGTATATGTCAGGTGGTGCAGTTGCTGGATCTTGGGATATTCTTGTCTTCATCTTTATTGGGTAATGCCAAACTGCCTTTAAAAGTGATGTACCATTTAAACTCAGTTCAGTTCCTTCTTATTGTTAAATGTTTAATTTTTGGCCATCTGGTTGGTGTGTGTGTATAATGGTATTTCATAGTGGTTCTAATTTACATTTCCCTGATTACTAAAAAGGCTGATAAAATTTTGGAGTTCCTATTTTATAAAGTATAAGTTTTTTGTCCATTTTTTCTAGCAGGTTTTCTGTCCTTTTATTTGAAACCTAAATTTGTAAATATTCTCAGAGGACAAGTGGCTAGGGTGCTTTTCCTTAGATTTTAGCCTAAATCCTGTATCATTTTGTCAGCTCACTAGTGCTTTTAAGGTGATTTTTCAAAAAATTTTTTATCCAGCATTTTGTTTTTGTCAGGCAAGTTGGCCCCATAACCTGGCCTGCCATTTCTATAAAAAGAAAGCTGTAAATGCTCAACAGACTTTGAACCAATCTTCCTGATTTTGACCCTACCTTTAACCCAAGTTTCTGAGCTTTTTGGAAGTTCTGTCATACTAATTAGGTTGCTTCTTAGCTTTCCCCACTGGTAACTTAACAGACCCCAGAACACCCAATCCAATATAAAATATTGCTGGTATTATCTCTTCTCTTTTTCCCCCCAGCGCTATTGTGGTATAATTGACAAAAAATCACTTCTCTTATCTTTATTCTTAGAGGTTTATGCCTTTTAAAACAAATGTCATTACTCTCATTTTGCTGGGCTCCAGAGGGAGCTGAAATAAAAGCTTGCGTTAAAAATATCATCTTTAACCAGAACTATATAGATGGATGGTCATTTTATTTTCAAGCTCACAGACACTTCAAACAATAATATGGCTAAAAGAAGTATCAAGTGACCAATAGTACAGGCTCTGATGATCATAGACCGTACCATCAGACTTGAAATATTTTTAAATTGATTTAAAATTAGGGCTTTATAGATACATCCTCAATGGACTAAGTGTTGAAATACTTAATGTCTAAAACATTCTTACAAATCAAGAGAAGACAAATACCCCAGTAGAGAAATAGGCAGTGATCATCAGTTGACAGCTGACCAGATTTGTTTTCTATTTGGAGTGGATGTAGGGACATGCATGTGCCTGCTTTCCTGGAACAAGGGAGGGTAGGCAGTTTAACACCATGTGTGGAAAGCCCTAAATTGTCCATTGGCTTTCCTTGCCCTTCTAGGTATTTAACTTAAGTATATAATCAAAGATGTTTGGAAAGGTTTATGCAGTGGTATTTATAATAGTGAAAAAACAAAAACAAAGAATGACCAATAATGAGGGACTGGCTAAGTTAAAACTTTGCCACCATCAGAGAATCATGTAATAAAAGATTATCTATTGACATATAGGACGTTTTCTCAAAATGCTAAGTAACGAACAGCAATGAACCATGTCTCACATATAAAACGCTGAGCCATCTATAGTGTTATCCCCAAAATAAATTAAATAAGATGAAGGATTTGTATAGAAGTGTTTGCTGGGTTTTCTCTGACAAAAGTAAGATGGCATTTTTTTCTAATTTAAACTTTTTGGTGTTTTCCAAATTTCTTAACTAAATATTATTTTTATAATTTTAAAAAGTATCTTCCAGTTTAGCTTTATTTGGCAAATTACTTTTTTAATGTATCTACTTGTATATTTCTAAATGAATGTAAAGCAATAATCCTGGAGTAGATTATGGATTAGATATAAAGAAATAAACTAGGAAAAAATAGTTTGGGCTTTTTATGGACATAGTAACAAGTTTTCCTCAGTGTGGGGATCATAGTTGTATTGAGTTTATTCAGTTTTCCTTTCCCACATGAATGAAAAATGGGGCAAGTCCACACCTAGAACCGCCTTAGCAAGTAACACTCTACTGCGCATGATGCTTGCAGGGAGAGAAGCAATTTTCTATTCCAAATGAGACCTTCAAGCCCACAAATAGAGTCAACGAGTCATTTCAGCTACCCACTGCAGTGGCAAGAAAGTGTGAGCCTTTCATGTTCTCTATCGTAAAACTGTTTCTCATTCTTTTCAGGCTTACACTACATTTCAGAAATAAAAATTTTCCTTTATATTACTCTTTTTGGGGACCGTGAGAAAAATTGAAATTTCAAACAGGGATGTCAGATCTGCACTGGTATTCAGCACGTTCTGTTTCCTGCGTACAGAACTAACTGCTTACATAAGAACTCAATTTTAAAACACTCTCTAATGGCTGACTACTCATGTTCTTATTCTTTTAAGGAAGGGATGTGGTTTAGTTAAAAACAATTTTTGTAATACTTTTGATAAAGTGTTTAAGTTTGTGAGAATACAGCGTTGATTTTGTTTTTAAATCTTCTGCAAATTATTTTAGAAAAAGAATTACTATTATTTGGTCATAATTGCATATCAAATTCAGAGCTTGCAGATTGCAAGTTTCCCACTACAACAGTAGCTACCATTTATCTGTTCTCAAAAAAGCGCTGCTCGTGCCCTTGAAATTTTTATACTCCTAGGAATATCCCCAAAACTTTTTAAAGCAAAAATCATGTCATCACTTGCTTTCAAAGTTTCTTTTCCATTCCCATATGGTTTCTGAAATGTTAGCAGACACCATTTTAGAAGAAACAAGTTACTTGTCTAATATTCTAAATTGAACTGCAGTAATCTACAGAAAAATTAAAGCTTGCTTGTTCTTTATTGTTTAGTTCAGCAAAGTGAAACTATATGATAGTTTATGTTGCTTATCACTGTTATTTATGAAATTTTATTGAGAAAATCTGTACATAGACAAACATATTGAAGTCATAGTACATTATATTTTCAGTATGTTTAGACTGATATTTAATTATATAATTTAGCACAGGAATTTTAGAACAATTCACATGTGTTTTCAAAATGTAGTCAGCCTTTTTTATCTATGCCTGGAGAATGCACGGTAAATAGATAATAAGTGAGAATTGGTGAAAAGTAGTAATTCTAGATCTATGGTAACTGTTACTTTGGGTATCACTTGACCTTAGTTTCTCTGAAATAGGAGCTCTTAACATCCTATTATCACTATAATGTTGTACTAATTTAATCTACCATATAGTTAGCCAGAAGTCTATTACTATATGTGCTAAAAATTTAAAAAGCAGTAGACTTTTCAAATAAACTGAAAATACATCTAAATAAATTTTTAAATTTGAATTTTGATACAGATTTAGACTTTGCCTCTCAATAGTATTATTTTTTATTTTCTATTGGAGTATAGTTGATTGACAATGTTGTGTCAGTTTGGGGTGTACAGCAAAGTGATTCAGTTATATATATAGACATGTATCTATTCTTTTTCAAACTCTTTTCCCATTTAGGTTATTATGGAGTATTCAGCAGAGTTCCCTGTGCTATACAGTAGGTCCTTGTTGTTTATCTGTTTTAAATATAGCAGTGTGCACATGTCAATCCCAAACTCCTAATCTATCCCCGCCGCCCCCAACCATAAGTTCATTCTCTAAGTATGTGAGTCTGTTTCTGTTTTGTAAATAAGTTCATTTATATCTTTTTTTTTTTTAGATTCCACATATAAGTGATGTCATAAGATATTTGTCTTTCTCTAACTGACTTACTTCACTTAGTATGATAATCTCTAGGTCCATCCATGTTGCTGCACATGGCATTGTTTCATTCTTTTAAATAGTGGAATAATATGACATTGTATATATGTTCCACATCTTCTTTACCCATTCAGGTGGCTTCCATGTCTTGGCTATTGTAAATAGTGCTGCAATGAACATTAGGGTGCCTGAATCCTTTTGAACCATGTTTTTCTCCAGATATATGCCCAGGAGTGGGATTGCAGGGTCATATGGCAGCTCTATTTTTAGTTTTTTAAGGAACTTCCATACTGTTCTCCATAGTGGCTGCACCAATTTACTTTCCCACCAACATTGTAGGAGGGATCCCTTCGTTCCACACCCCCTCCAGCATTTATTGTTTGTGGATTTTTTGATGATAGCCATTTTGACTGGTGTGAGGTGATACCTCATTGTAGTTTTGATTTGCATTTCTCTAATAATTAATGATGTTGAGCATCTTTTCATGTGCCTCTTGGCCATCTGTATGTCTTCTTTGGAGAAATGCCTATTTAGGTCTTCTACCCATTTTTCGATTGGAATATTTGGTTTTTTGATATTGAGCCTCATGAGCTGTTTGTAAATTTTGGAAATTAATCCCTTGTCGGTCACATCATTTTCAAATATTTTCTCTCATTCTGTGGGTTGTCTTTTCATTTTGTTTATGGCTGTGCAAAAGCTTTTGATTTTAATTAGGGCCCATTTGTTTGTTTTTGTTATTTCCATTACTCTAGGAAATGGATCGAAAAACATCTTGGTGCACTTTATGTCAAAGACCGTTCTGCCTGTGTTTCCCTCTAAAAGTTTTACAGTATCCAGTCTTACATTTAGGTCTTTAATCCATTTTGAGTTTATTTTTGCATATGGTGTTAAAGAATGTTCTAGTGTCATTCTTTTACATGTAGCTGTCCAGTTTTCCCAGCACCACTTATTGAAGAGACTGTCTTTTCTCCATTGTATAGTCTTGCCTCCTTTGTCGTAGATCAATTGGCCATAGGTGCGTGGGTTTATTTCTGGGCTTTCTATCTTGTACCATTGATCTATATTTCTGTTTTTGTGCCCGTACCATACTGTTTTGGTGACTGTCGCTTTGTAGTATAGTCTGAAGTCAGGGTGCCTGATTCCTCCAGCTCTGTTTTTCTTTCTCTAGATTGCTTTGGCTATTCAGGGTCTTTCGTGTCTCCACACAAATTTTTAAGGTTTTTTTGTTCTAGTTCTGTGAAAAATGCCATTGGTAATTTGATAGGGATTGTACTGAATCTGTAGATTGCCTTGGGTAGTACAGTCATTTTGACAGTATTAATTCGTCCAGGTTAAGACCATGGTGTATCTTTCCGTCTGTGTCATCTTTGATTTCTTTCATCAGCGTCTTATGGTTTTCTGAGTACGGGGCTTTTGCCTCCTTAGGTAGGTTTTATTCCTAGGTATTTTATTCTTTTTGATGTGATGGTAAATGGGATAGTTTCTTGAATTTCTCTTTCTGATCTTTCATTGTTAGTGTATAGAAATGCAACAGATTTCTGTGTACTGATTTTGTATAAAGGGTCCTGGGACTAGTTCTCTAACTAGTTGAGCTTTAATTTCTAAGTTCTGAGTTTCAATTTATGCTTCTATACAATGGGATTAGTAACATCTGTTTTCAGGATATTAATGAGGATTATAGAGTATGTCAGGTGCCTAAGACATAAGAAGTGCTAAATGGTAGCTGTTATTATGTAGTCCAGTTGAATATATAATTCTACTACCTTAGCACCTTTAAATTAAATAACTACAGTTTTTTTCTTTTTTGGCTCTATCAGTCTTCTTGACATCAGTGGACATGTTAATTTATGTCCATGATTTTCTTCTAGTCAATAGACGTAAATCTTCCATCTATAAAACTGGTACTGTGGCTAGACAGCTCCTTTCTAGTTAAGGCTGGATCCTATTAAGTGTTATGCATTTTTCAAAATAATACAGAAATTATTCACATCATTGTATATCCCCAGCTGGATACTTTGGTGGAGCAGTATATTTCATAAAAATTAAATGCATTTCAAAAAATTCTAAGGTCTAATAGAATTAAGTCAGGCATAACTGCTTCAAAGCTCCTCTAAGGGCAAAAATGGTGTTTTGAATATGCAAAACACTCCTATTTCTATTTTTGTATTTTTGATACGAGGTCTCCGTGTTATTAATTCAGTATTTAATGGCTCGTGTGACATTGTCTTAATAATGTAGAATGTGAATATGCTAATTTAAGATTTAAGTCAGTATAATAAGAATCTAAAGGAAAAATGGAAGTGACTAGGATACTTTTGTATCTTTTTAATTATAGATAATTTCTACTTCATTGTGATAACCAGGATAGTCAGAAGAGGGAAAAACAGAAATTATTTTTGATGTTTACCTTTACCTCAAGACTATCTACTTGATGACTCACACACACTTTTAAAAACTCTGTCAAGCTGAACAGATATTACCCTGCGGGTCCCTGCCAGGTAACACAGTGATGAGGGTAAGGAGCCTGGATTTTGGAATCAGACAGTGCTGAATTCAAATCCAGATTGTGCTAATGTGACTTTGGCCAAACACATGGCTTAATTTCTGTATTCTCATTTGTAAAATGGACTAGTGGTAAGGATTATTTGAGATAATACATTTATTAAAGTACTTAGCCATGGATCTTGGTTTGTAGAACTAAAAGTCAACAAATTGGTGTCCAATATGATTATTACTATGATGGGAGTGTTTTGTTCCACCTACCTGAAAACCTTCCCAGTCTTAAATTTTTCATCTAACTGCCTGCATTGCAGACGTCCCTAGAAGAGGAAGGAAGAAAGGAATAAGTAACTTTTACATCATTCCAGAGAGTAATTTCTTACTCCTTTCTTCCTTCCTCTTCTAGGGACAAGTTTACCAATGTTCTCACTGTATATAAATACCTCAAATTACTCCTTTAAATTGTTTCAGTGGATATCTAAGAATCAGGGTGTGAAGTGAGAGCATCGTCATCAAAACCTGAGGGAAATGTATATAAGTAAGGAAGTTCTCATACTAATTTAAGAATCTAATCTAATTTAAGAATCAAGTCTTGGCTTTTGACTGAAGGTGGGAGTTTGTGGCTTTAGACCAAGTTCAGGTTGGTTTTGAGGGTTTTGTTCTTTCCTTTATACTAAAATAAATATGAATGTAGACATAGCTGTTCTGCATTTTGTTTGATTTTATAAACATCTTAGTAGGAATTGTGCTAATTGTACAGTATGAGATTATACATTAGTTTGACTAAATTTTCAAATGATACACAGACTGTCGCACAGTTTTAAGGCAATTGTTTTTACCTATTTGACCTGCTCTGGCAATCCTTATTTGGGCAAAAATCTTTTGCAGATCATGTTTGGAAGCAGGCACAGGGAATTTGCTTCCTTTTGCTGTATAACACTGAGAGATCAAACCTCAGCCCTCAAAGTAGAAGGCAATTCATTCCTCAATTTGAAGACCTAGATCTACCTTGTCTTCTCAGTTTTGCCACTTTATTGTAGTGAGGGAGGTGGAATACTGGTTAAGAATGCCGATTTTGGTGTCAGAAAGATAGGCATTTGAATCCTGACTTTGCTAGTTACTGTGTCACTGTAGGCAAGTCAGCTTCTCTAAATCTGCTTCCTCATCTGTAAAACACTGAAAACAGTACCCACCTCGTACGTTTGTGGAGAGGATTAAAGGGGATAATGTATATAAAGAAAGAGCTTGCAGAGTAGCTCCTAGTAGTAGTGAGGTGATAGATGTTTATGAGATTGTACCCATAATACAATTAACATGTTAGCTGCCTCAAATTCATTTGCAGAACATACAAAGATGTAACATATAAATAAGCTAAATAAAATAACATATACTGGACACTGTAACAAGATGCTGGTGATATAAGAGGCCTAAGACATGGACCCTACCTAAAAGGAATTATTGATGGAAATATAAATCAAAAGGTATCATGTGTAAAGTGCTACATGGCAGTGTTTAAGGGAGTCTAGAGGTTGTCTTGGATCAGAAAGGCCATGGCAGACACTCCAGGCTGGAAGAAGAGATCTTAGGACAAGCTTCGAGGGAAATGAGGCACATAGTAGTCACTTCATAAACATTTGTAGAGGGACTTCCCTGGTGGTCCAGTGGATGGGACTCCGCGCTCCCAATGCAGGGGGTCTGGGTCTGATCTGTGGTCAGGGAACTGGATCCCTCATGCTGCAACTAAAAAAGATCCCGCACATGATGAGGATCCCATGTGCCACAACTAAGACCTGGCACAGCCAAATAAATAAATAAAATAAATATTAAATAAAAAATAAATATTTTTAGAATACAGGATCCCTAAGGTGATAAAGAAACCAAATGGTTTGTGTAGAGGAGTGGGAAAACATATAATTGGAGATAGAAAGAGGAACCAGATTGTGGACCATCTTGGGCTTGTACTGCTTATTACATGGAAGAGCCTCGGAGATTTTTAATGATGATGAGAAAAATGAGTTTTAGCATTGTAGGGGGCATAATGGAAAGAGAAGCAGCCAGAGCCAGGAGGACTACTTAGTATAAACCACTGCAGTGGTTAAGGCAAGAGGTGAGGGAAGACATGCATTAAGATGGAGGCAGAGTGGACAGAAAGGGAAAGGTACATCATAGGGAATAATAAATAGGATGTGGAAAAGGGTTGGAATTGGCAACTAAGTACTAAGGGTTACTAAGTATAGTGAGAGGAAGTCAAGTCTCTCTGAGAACGGAGTAAGATATTTAGAAATATGTGGTGGTTGTAGTTGAGGTGGAAATGAACAGCGTTTTTTCTTGTCAACCATTTCACAGCAGTTGTATTACAAATTACAGTAAATGATCAAAATTCCAGAATCCAAAAATTAAATAATTTACTTCAAACTAATGTAAAATGAAATAAAATACAAACCATCAACTTAACACTATTCTAAATTAAAGTACAAACCCAAAATAGACCACAGTTGGTGAAATCTACAAAGCAGACACACATTACTAAAACCAAAGAGGACTCCCAAAGTCCAAATAACTGAATGTACAAAATACAAAAGATGCAGGTACAAGCCCCAATTAAAGCTTATAATGGAATTACAAATAATTATAGTAACAATGGCATTCAGCTATGGGACTTGACTCCTAAGTTACCTACTGAATAGTACTGTAGGAAGACAAGGTATTACCGCCCCACTCCCTAAAAATAAAACCCAAGTAAAACTACAAATACATTGGTATATGAGAAAAAACAAGTCATGAAAGGACATTTTTAAAAATTAATCACAAGTGAGATTCAAGCTCAAAAATACAACTCCACAGCCATCAACCCTAGATATATAAATATATATATTAGAAGAAGGCAGTAAGTGTAACATTGTCTCAAACCTGTTCTTGCCTTATTTGAAGATGTCACATTCATAATTCTGCATGTATGAAATCATAGTTATTCTTGTGTGCTCTTAAGAAGCAAGAAAGCATCAGATAGAACAAAATCAGGTCTTCATTCTAGAAATAACCATGTAATGAAAAAAGTTTTTTCCTCACTGTGCTTGCTACTTACTCTTGGTCTTAGTGTTCTGTTACTAGAGCATCATTACTCCTCCTTTCATTGAAACTCATGTCCCTCAGTGCAGGCCTGAGCAAACGGAACTGAAAACATGAAACAAGATTTCATCTCTCAGGAACTAAGTTACCCAGCACAATCACTAGACTGAGGACTGATCCTTCCAGAGAGAAAGAAAAACAGAGGAAAACATGTTAGATTAGACTTTAAGAAAGGAGCATATAGATAGGGTGACCATATTCTCTCTTCATATAAGTAACAGGTCCAAAGAAGTCTTTCACAGACCCAAGTATATTCTTGCCTACTTCCTACCCCTACCTTGGGAAATAGTGACAGCTTCTTTGGAGTTTATTGATTCAACACCTTCATTTTACAGACAGGGAAACTAAGTGCAGAGATGTTAAATGACAGGCCATTGGTGTCTCAGAGATC
This sequence comes from Balaenoptera borealis, assembly GCF_965194805.1. Classification (NCBI taxonomy): domain Eukaryota; kingdom Metazoa; phylum Chordata; class Mammalia; order Artiodactyla; family Balaenopteridae; genus Balaenoptera; species Balaenoptera borealis. Next base: position 121,630,185 of record NC_138867.1, on the reverse strand, counting down.
TAAAAAACGACATCTCCTCTAACAGTCATCCTTTACTGAAAATGTTCCTGGTCACTACAGTACAGGTTTACAGTACAGGTTTTGTTGCTCTAACTTCCTCCCTAAGATGAGTGAGTATAAAGGATGCATAGTTGGAGGAAACTGTCTTAGTAGGCACCTAAAGTTAAAACCAATAGAAACCTCTCTCAACAAATACGAAGAGTTTAATCAGTCTTCTTTTTTTTTTTTTTTTGGCTTGCTAAATAAGATAAAATGCACTCTGCTAAAACCATTTAACAGAAATATTGTGAAAGCCTTCCCCCAGAGTATTTTTCTATTTGATTTGAAAACTATTCCATAGCTTATTATCAAACAAATCAGTAATCCTTTAGCTAATGCAGGGATAAATGGGCAGTCAGAAAATATAATCACCTGGTGTGTGCAGCTGAGTATTTACATTTTTCCTAATGAACAAAGATAAGAAAAGTGCAGGTGACTTTAATGTGTAAAAATCACCTCTTAATGCTAGTGCTAGAGGGAAAAATAAAAGTAAATTACTAACTCAAGCTAATCACTAAACTTGTATAGTCCCTGGCCTCAGCTCTGTTTTGAATCTCTTTTTGGACTTGTCTTGAATCAAAGAATATTTACAGCTACCTCAGTAGGGCAGTTGTTCCATTTTAAAAGATAGTTTAGAAGGTTTTACAATAAGTTTCTGGTCCTTGTTGAATTTTCTTTTTTTTTTTTTTCCACTTTTATGTTGCTTAAAGATTTATAGCAAGGATTTCTTAACCTCAGCACTATTGACATTGAAGCTGGATAATTATTTGTTGTGGAAGACTGTCTGCTGTGCATTGTAGGAGGTTTAGCGGCACCCTAGCCTCTTCCCACTAGATCCCAGTAGCATTTCCCGAGCTGTGACAACCAAAAATGTCTCCAGAGGTAGCCAGATGTCCCCTGGGGAGTAAAACTGCTCCCAATTGAGAACCACTGCTTTATGGTATAAGGACAGAAACTGGTAAGCCAGTGAGAATATACCTATTCCATTTGTAGTTGGTAAAAATTAATCGAGTTGTAGCAGCTTTATTTCCAGGAGTTTTTCCCATGTTAATTAATATTTGCTTTTTGAGATAATATCATTTTTGCTTTTTTCCAAAATGAATTTCTTGCATTTCATTGAAAAATTGTTGATTAAATTCACTTAAATTGAAGGCTAAGCCAACCACACCATTTGGGTTTATAGTAGTTTATCATCTCTCTTCCTTCCTCTGTGGGGGAAAGCCTCTCACTTAGTAAGCAATACTGTATCATTTTGCCAAGTACATTACAGTCCCCATTTAGAAATAAGGCAATTGAGATTTAGAGACATTAAAAGGTCATGAAGCTACTACATTGCAGTTAGGTTATGAATTCTAGCATGTCTGACTTAAAGTTCTCACTATCCTCTGTAACAGCAGTTCTCAACATGTGATCTATGGACCCCTGGGAGTCCACATTCCTTTCAAAACTATTTTCATGATAATACATAGTCTTTATTTGCATTTTTCACTCTGTTGACATTTGCACTGATGGTACCAAAACCAATGATGAGTAAAACTCCTGGTGTCTTAGGGTACAGTAGTCATTGTATTTAACTGCAGTATACTCACAGTTAAAGAAGAGAGCAAGCCAGTTCCACTTAAAGATACCTTTGAGGAAGCAATATACTAATTCACTTAAATCTCCACCCTTTAATATATGTGTCTTCTTAATATCCATTTTGTGTAAAGCACTTATGCTGCATATAGTATTTGAGGGTTGTCTCAAACAGTCTTACTTGTGCTTTTCTTTAAGTTGTGAGTTGAACAAACTACTTTTTTCATGGTATAGAATGGATAAACTACGGGTTTTCAGCCTTGGGAATATGGCAAATGTTTTCTCAAAAATGACTGAAGTGAGCTTATCACTTCAAAGAAGACAACTGACAGTACTTGTTGCCAATCAATAAAAATTAGAGTTTTCCAAACAAAATTCAGAATTTTGGAAACCTTGTATCTGCCACTGTGAGCTTGACAAATACAACTCTTATACTGTATAATGAACTGTGTCAACATTTGGAAGATCTGCATAACTTAGTGAACCAGTATTTTCCAAATGACTAATGCATGATAGTTCAGAATCATGCATGGGTAAAAGATCCATTCAAAGTTCAAAACAGACCAGTGGATTTTAATGTAACATAGATACAAAAAAGTGCACTGATATGGTTTTAGATTCCTCATTGCAACACTAACCTTTACAAAACTAAATTGTCGATTTTTGGTGCAGAATCAAGAAAGAATATCTACAATTACCTGAACTTAAGTTTCTGGAGGACCATTAACCTTCCCCTGGCTCACAGGGAAGGTTCTTCAAAGCACTTCTCATTCCTTGGGATCCTCCAGAAAGGAAGGAGAAGTTGGGGGGAGGGAGAAAAAAGAAGTTAATGACTGAGGGTTAAGGAGAAACATATTGTTTGATGATCACCAAGTGTGTGCCAGTACTTTATGTAACTCAAATATATAATCTACACAGAAAGTCCTAAAATGGTACTAATAAGGAAAAAGAGTCAAGGGTTTATCAGCTAGCCACAGTCACACAGTTGTTAAAGCACTGGAGCTAGGATGTAAACCCAGATTTGTCTATATATATAGCTGAATCACTTCCTAGTAGTGCTACCATGACACTGAAGCAGCCAAAAATATTCTGCTACTCCTACCTGGATCAAAGTTTCTAGGTCCACTATCATTTCAGTAACACATTTTCAGGTATGATATGACTTCCATATAGGATATGACCTCTGTATCCTCACAGTGCCTGGCATTCAGATGCCAGGAATCATGTGCTGAAAGGGTGTAATTTACCTGCACATTTTACATGTTTCTCAAGGTGTGTAACTTCCATCCATCCGTGATCCTCCTTTCATCAACTGTCTTTCTTGCAAAACAATTAAATAGAAAAACCTGCTTTATATGTGTCTTTTCTCTCTCTAATGTAAACTCAGTAGCCTCAGGAATAACTTGATGTCCAGCACACTTGCCATTTTGAGTGGGAGACAGCATTCAGGTATTCACCTGAAACAACACATTGTGTTATTTACACTCTTCACTTAAAAGAAAGCACTCTGGATACAGTCAGTTCATAATAGAACCTCTTAGCATCTTCAGAATGTTTGACACAGCTGTAAACACACACTGAGCAAAGACCGGGACATTTCAGCTTTTCTGTTCAAAAGGGGTGTAATATGCAGTCTTATTATGGTGTGCTTTTTCTTTCTTGTTGTCATGTATCCTTATTAAAAGATGATGATTCCATATGGTTTTCCTTTGAGTTCTAACCATTTTGTTGAACCCCAGCCCTTTTAGCAGTATCATAGGGTCACGTTTGCAATTGAATAACATTTTGTGTTCATTCATTTCTCCCAGTGGTGTTCACTATAGGCCATCATAGTGCTCATATTTGTGTGACAAAAACTGATTTTTTTCCATTGATGTCAATGGTACACTTAGCAGCTTTCCACGTATTTAGTTTTTATCTGATGTAGCCTAGAGTGACTGCCAGAAGGGATACCGAAGGCCTGACTTAAGTTCCAGATTCTTAGTTGCAGTTTGATCAGTCCATTTGTTCATGTAGTTTTTTTTTTTTTCTTTTTTTTTTATGGCTGTGTTGGGTCTTCATTGCTGCCTGCGGGCTATCTCTAGTTGCGGCGAGCAGGGGCTACTCTTCATTGCAGTGCACAGGCTTCTCATTGCGGTGGCTTCTCTTGTTGTAGAGCACAGGCTCTAGGTGCATGGGCTTCAGTAGTTGTGGCTCACAGGCTCTAGAGTGCAGGCTCAGCAGTTGTGGCGCATGGGCTTAGTTGTGCCGTGGTTTGTGAGATCTTCTTTGATCAGGGCTCAAACCTGTGTCCCCTGCATTGGCAGGAGGACTCAACCACTGCGCCACCAGGAAAGCCCTGTTCATTTAGTTTTAACTTTCTCTTTTGTTTGCCATCTCTAGCTCACAGTTGAGTGGCCTGAACATGTTTTGCATGTGCTCTAATTATAACTGAGAATTTGGGAATACTGTCCTAGATTTTAGACTTAATACTACTTACATAATACTTATATCAGGCTTTCTCATAAAATCTCATTTTCCTGAAAGAGAAAAGAATGAACATTTATCAGGTGCCTGCTAGAGGGAGGAACTATGTGCTAGACTTTCTGTGTGTTCTCTTGTTTTCACAACACACACACACAGGTGATGTCCTTCCAGTTTACTTGTGAGAAAACAGAGGTTCAAAGTAGTAGATACCTATCCAAGGTCACATAAGCTTTGAAATGGTAGAACTGGGATCTGAAACATGTCAATTTGACCACAAACAGGCTCCCTGATCAACTTCCAACAACTACGTGACCTCATCTAGATGTGATGGCATCCTTTTCACAGGGTTGTTGAGAGGACAGATGAGATTCTATTCATGAAAGTGTTTTAAAACTATAAAATAGTACCGAAGTACTGTTTAGACATTTTTAATATGTATTTCTGTGTGTGTGTGTGTATATATATATATATAAAATTAGTTGAGGAAACATTACAGAGTTAACCTTTCAAATCAATAAATATTGCACTTATTTTCCATAAACTAAATATACAAACAACTGGTTGGTCCCTAAAAATAGATGTCAGATGACAGAGACTGGCTGAGCAGGAATAGGAGCATCTTCAGAACAGAAGCCAAGGAATTTTTTGCTTCCCTAACACATTGCTCTGTTCACTCACTCCAAGACCTTCCTACTTCTCTGTAAAACTCTGGCCCAGAGCAGCTCTGCTACATTAGTCACAAGTTTCCATTAATCAAGGATGGTTCATGCCAGACCTACAGCAGAGTCATTTCAGGTAATTCTCTTCCATTGTAGGCTTTCAATATGCACTCAGTACACTCTCCCAAATCTAGCAGGGGATCAATGCCTTGTGATACGGAAGCATCCAGAAATTCTCCTTGACAGTGTTCAGAGAACAACATGAAACCCTGGGGCCTATTCCCAGAACTGGAGTGGTGGGAATGCTGTCATTCGCTAAGCCTCTAGATAAACATAGGGTTGGCTAGCTTCCTTTGAGGACAGAATTCAGGGGGAGCTTTGGAGTTTATCGACCTAATTATTTAAAGTGACATTTACAAAACAAATTGTCATTCTACAATTAACTTTTAACGTTTTTTATATTTATTTATTTAAAATTTTTGGCTGTGTTGGGTGTTCGTTGCTGCGCGCGGGCTTTCTCTAGTTGAGGCAAGCGGAGGCTACTCTTTGTTGCGGTGCACGGGCTTCTCATTGCGGTGGCTTCTCTTGTTGCGGAGCATGGGCTCTAGGCACGCGGGCTTCAGTAGTTGTGGCTCACGGGCTCTAGAGCACAGGCTCAGTAGTTGTGGCGCACGGGCTTAGTTGCTCCACGGCATGTGGGATCTTCCTGGACCAGGGCTCAAACCCGTGTCCCCTGCATTGGCAGGCAGATGCTTAACCACTATGCCACCAGGGAAGTCCAACTTTTAACTTTTATTCCAAAAACAGAATAACAAAAAGATGTTACTTAATAAATATAATTTCTAACCATGTTAATAACCCAAACAATTTCTTAAGTCAGTTTGCTCTGTGATTTAGTTTAAGTGTATTTGTAATTGAGATTTAATAATAATTTATTATTTATGGATAATTTATTCCTAAATACCATCTCTTTTAGAGAATAGGCAGATAAAGAAAATCTCAGAGAGAGATTTCTTATATAGGTGATGAACAATACACTTTAATGTGTAAAGTTCCAAAATCAACAGATTGCTACCATCCATATTTTTGAAGAACACATAACCGGAGAAGGAATTAGCAGTCTCTAGAAACTATTTTCAGGGACTCTTTTTAGTTACACAAGGTTAGAAAGGTTAGGAACTCTTTTGAGTTATACAATACAGTTTTGGTTCTAAAGTTAGCATGTAAGATGAACATTCCTTAGAAATATACAACACTGGAAACCACTGTATCATCTATAATGAAGGTTTTATAGTTAATTTTTCCTCTAGCATTAAAGGGATCACTGTTTCATTGGTTTATAAAGATATATCTTTATAAGCAAATGTGGCAAAATGTTGAGAATTGGTGAGTATAAGTGAAGGCTATATATCCATTGCACAATACTTTCAACTTTTGAGTGTTTGAAAATTCTCAAAACAACAAATTAGAAAAAGAATATTTATCTTTTGTGGTGAGAAATCTACAAAATGAAAACAAGACCTAGCAGGAGAAGCAGATTCCCATTTTCCATCTTTTTCTCCAGGACATATGTACACAGAGTGGGTAGGGCAGCATAGTTCTTACTGTTGAAAGCCCAGTGCTGGAAAAAAGTCTTACTTGCTGCAAGCCAGACTAGAAAGTTATAGGAGGTAATGTTTCTGCATCATTCTCTTCTAAGTCATAAAAAACTGATATTTCAGCTAGGATGACATTGGGAATGAGAGATGCTGGACCAAACTTTAATACAGTCATACCTCAGAGATACTGCTGGTTTGGTTCCAGACCACAGCAAGAAAGAAAATGTTGCAGTAAAGCAAGTCACTTTCCAGTGCATATAAAAGTTATGTTTACACTATACTATAGTCTGTGAAGTGTGCAGTGTGTCTGAAAAACAATGTACATACCTTAATTTTAAAATACTTTGTTGGGCGTATACCCAGAGAAAACCATAATTCAGGAAGACACACGCACCCCAGTGTTCGCTGCAGCACCATTTACAATAGCTGGGTCACGGGAGCAACCTAAATGCCCATCGACAGATGAATGAATAGAGAAGATGTGGTACATATATACAATGGAATATTACTCAGCCATAAAAAGGAACGAAATTGGGTCATTTGTAGAGATGTGGATGGATCTAGGGACTGTCATACAGAGTGAAGTAAGTCAGAAAGAGAAAAATATCGTATATTAATGCATATATGTGGAACCTAGAAAAATGGTACAGATGAACCGGTTTGCAGGGCTGAAATAGAGACACAGATGTAGAGAACAAACCTATGGGCACCAAGCGGGGAGAGTGGTGGTGGGGGTAGTGTGATGAACTGGGAGATTGGGATTGACATGTATACACTAATATGGCTAAAATAGATAACTAATAAGAACCTGCTGTATAAAAAATAAATAAAATAAAATTCAAAAATTCAAAAAAAAATAAAATACTTTCTTGCTAAAAAATACTAACCATCTGACAATTTTGCAGCATCTGTTAAGTGCAATAAAGTGAAGCACAATAGAATAAATTATGTGTGTATTGTAAGAAATTTTAACTCAAGTAGAGGAATGGGTAGAATTGTAATGAGACTTGAATGAAATTAGAAAGATCCCTGTACAATATCTTAAAATTAGAGAAAAAAAAAAATGATGTCCTAAGCAATTAAAGAATTGTCCTATGCCTGTACAATATCGTAAAATTGGAGGAAAAAAAATGATGTCCTAAGGAATCTTTGGCGGTTGATGGATATATACTATATCTCTTGATCATGGCGGTAGTTACACAATTATCCATTTAACAAAACTCATCAATTGTACACTTATAAATGGTTAATGTTACTGTATGTAAATGATACTTTAGTAAAGGTGATTATAAACAACTCCCAAGCAACTAAAAATTATAATATCTAAGTCCATTCTTTTAAAGGGATACTTTTCTTTTTTTTTTTGCCACGCCACATGGCTTCTGGGATTTCAGTTCCCCGACCAAGGATTGAACCTGGACTATGGCAGTGAAAGTACCAAATCCTAACCACCAGACCACCAGGGAACTCCCAAGGAATACTTAAAAAGAAATTACTTCGCTCTTAATTGTGTATAGAAGAAGAATAAAACATTATTTGACTATATCTAGGTAGGATATTTTAATGCTTGCTAGTACTCGAAGCCAGAGTTCAGTGTGAACATGCTCACTGTGGAGTGAGAAGGCAAGAGAACTGTATTTTGATACTTCTTTGACAGTCATGACAATTAAATTGTAACACTGCTTTCTTCCTTTTTTAGCCCTGGAATGAGACCAGATGTAAGCTCTCCTCCATCCAGCTCCTCAGCAGCAACGGGACCACCTCCCAAACTCTGCCTAGTGTGCTCTGATGAAGCTTCGGGATGTCATTATGGGGTCTTAACTTGTGGAAGCTGTAAAGTATTCTTCAAAAGAGCAGTGGAAGGTAGTGTGTGTTTTGAAGAGTTTTATTCCTCTATTTGGTTCCTATTTCTCAGAGTGGATTCTGAAATTTCTATTATATGCAAAGCCCATTAAGGCTAGAAGTCAGTAAAAGCAGGGAGAGGAGGGTAGCTCCTAAGTGCTCTAGTGGGGAAGAGATACTTTAAAATACAAACTAGAATAAAATAGAAAACTATAAACTGAAGGGAGGGAGTATGGTCAGAGAACAGAAGATAACTAAGAAAGTGCTATCATGTGAAATGATGGTGTTAGGTTTCAGCAGTAATTAGTGCTCATTGTGTTAGTATTATGGGCTTCAATTCCCATGAATTAGCTGGTTTTAAAGCCACCAACTATTCCAGTCTGGCAAAAATGAGTGATAATGAGAACTGTGAGGGGGGAAAGTGTTTTGTTTTGTTTTCCAATAAGCCAGGGCTGTGCTTTGTGATATAAATGTGGTGTAAGACCTGATCCCTGCTCTCTGGGAGGTCACAGTGTACTTGGAAGTGAAAGATGAGTTAACAGTTACAAGGTACAGAGATTATAATACAGAGGAGCAAGTGACAAACTGCCTGAGGAGGTCAGGAAAGAAGGTGTTTTAGAGAAGGTGATTTCACTTGACAAATATTATATTCATGTAAATTTTACCCTTGTTACAGGTTCAGCCTGCACATCAGCTCCTTAAAGAAGGAAAAATTCATTACATAAGCAAATTATTGGAAGTCACACTAAAATTTTTTAATATTACCAGTGAATCGTCTTAGAAAAAACTGTTTTGTAATTTAGTTATTTGTAAAGCATTTGGAAGGCAGTGTGGCCTGAATGGATTACCTAAAGCTCTGATTAGATAATTATATTTTTTAAAAATTAACATATTCATTCACAGTACGAGAAAGATTATTATTATTATCTGGCTTCAGTTGAGTTTGCATGTCCTTAAGAGTTAGATGAGTCATTTTCTTTTGTTTGGATTGCTTTTAGTATATTAACAAACTATAAAATTACTCGTGTTATCCCGCAGAGAGCACAGGGATGCAGGCTTTAACCAGTTTGGTATCATCCAACTACTGAGTAGAGTCATTAAGTAAAGCCCACCCCTAACTAATGCAATGTCTCTAACAAAATAGATGTTATTCACCACAGACGGAAGGTTCTTCTTGTCCTCACTTTACTTTATTCAGCACTTTCTTCACTGATTAGTTCTTTCCATGGTATATATAAATGCAGTGGTAACAGTATTACAGTATTCCTGTATATCAAAATAATATTGACAAACTTTAATTCTGAAAGTGAAATTCAGAATGAGACAATGGAGCCTTAAGAGAAATACAGGAATTAAAAAAAATTTTTTTTTCATTTGTCCTCATTTTAACTAAAATCATTCCTTAAAACAGGGCTACAAATTCCAATTCCAATGCCTACAGGGACTGAGTGTGGGTCATTCTGGCCAAATATAATACAACTGGGCAAAGAAGGGCAGTTATTTATGTTAGAGAGTGCAAGCATGCCCTACCTAAAAGCATCCAAATGCAATTTAAAAAAGAAAAAAAAAGCTAAACATACTACAAATAAGACATCACTGCAGGCCATATGCCCTCTGGGCTTAATTTCTGCTTTAGAATTAAATTCTTATATTTGTTTTAAGGTAAAATTTCATTGAATATTAGCTATACTATTTCAAAATGTATATCATATAAGTATTTCAGTTAAATACGATGGCTAGATTACATGATTAATAAGAAAAGGTTAAAATGTGAACTGTGTTAAGTAAATCCTTTATTTGGACTTAAATTTTCTCCAGGGTCACTTCCAGCTCTAAAATTCTGTAATCATTTGCTAACCTAACTCATGGCAGTTCTACTTTTCCCTTCTAGACATGATGGAAATCTGTTTTTAAGTCCAGATACATATTTTGGAGCACTTTCTTGAACAGTTACAAAGATGAAGCTTGTATGATTTTCATTACACTACATTCATTCCATTTTTAACACCTGCTAGAAATTATAGGTTGCCCACCAAACTGGCAAAGTATTGTAAATACCCAAACATTTAAATATTTTTAGGAAATTTGCAAAAGTTTTACTTATTTATTATCCATACAACCCAGATCGAGGATTGATATTTTGAATTTTTTTATTCATTATTCTGGGAGTTGCTTTTTTGCATACAGAGAAGAATTTGGGTAGCTCCATTTCTTTAGATGTATACTAGCTGAATGATCTTTTTTTTCGCTGAGTCCCTTTTTCTTATGTTCCCTTTGCACAAATTGCATATAATCTTTGTTGGTGGGTCATAATGGAGATGGATATCAGCTACCCTTAATTTACGATGTACCAAGCACTATGTTTTATATGTCATACCACTTAACTAACAGCTCCGTGAGATCTTAGACGCTATTATGGTCCATATTTGATAGACTAGGAAACTGAAGCTCACACAGTTTGACAGAGCTAGGATTCAAACATAGCTGTCTCCAAACAGGCTCAATCTCAGTGCTATACTGACTTCCTGAAAGGATAAAAATCACATCTCCTGGCAGTTTGTAATCTAGTTAAATACTGAGATGAAAGCAATAACAAGGGAATTATTTAATAGCTAGTGTTTATTGAGTGCTTACAATGTGCTAGGCACTATTTTAAGAACCTTCTACACAGCTGCCTTTAACCCTTGCAGAAGCACAGCAAGGTAGGTGCTAATTTTCCAACTTTACAGATGGAGAAACGGGGGGTTCAGAAAGGTTAATAAACATTACTGAGATCACACAGCTAGGCAGTAGAGCTGCAGATCAGACCAAGGGCTTCCTGGCCCTTTGCCAAGTGCACTTTGCACTATACCACACTGTTTCTGAGAGCAGTAAAGAAAGATGCTCAAGCTGACAGTCACAGCTCACATTTGAAACTTGGATACTTCCAATAGGGTATACAAACTACAGAAAACCCTAGGACATGCCCTTTGCTGTGTTGCCCATTTCCTATACCACTTTCATTATCTTGATCATGTCCAAGCATCACTGTACTATTTACTACCTAATATTTTTCTTGGATCAGTCTTTTTTATAACTTTATTTTAAAACAACTTTACTATCCCTACTGTATTAGTTATCTATTGATGTGTAACAAATTACCCCCAAAATTAGTAGCTTAAAACAACAGATGTTTATTATATCACGCAGATTCTGAGAGTCACGAATTTGGGAGCAGCTCATTAGCTGGGTAGTCCTGGGACTCTCATGAAGTTACATTCCGACTGTTGGTGGAAGCTGCAGTCATCTGAAGGCTTGAGCGGGGCTAGAGGATCCACTTCCCAGCCCATTAACTTTGCTTTTCACAGGAAGCTTCAGTTCCTCATTATGTGGGCCTCCTCTAGTGCCGCTCTCAACATAGCAGCTGGCCTCCCCTGGAACAAATGATCCACAAGAGAGGCTGTGATGAATATGGGAACATAATATCTTTATAACTTAATCTCAGATGTGACATACTTGTCACTTGTGCCGTATTTTATTGGTCACACAGACCAGTGCTGGTATAGTTTGGGAAGGGACTATCTAAGAGTGTGAATACCAGGAAACAGAGACCACTGGGGGCCATCTTGGAGGCTGGCTACCACACCTACCAGAAATAGAATCAATTGCCAAAAATAGATTTTTACCATAAAAATAAATACAATGCAAACAAAACAATGTTGAGAAATTCCAGCTGGCCCGAAGGCTCTTCTCCTGACATCTACTCTCTCTTTTTAGTTAGAAAGGGAATTTACCAAGTGGTAGAAGACACAGGAATTCCAAACTAAGATGTCTTATTGTCTTATAAAAATGACTGACAGGGAGTGACTATTAGTGGTACATGTCCATGCCTTGTAAATAGTGACCACTATTCGAAACTCCTCTTTTTATAGATAAGACACCCAAAGGCTTGTCCAACTTCATACTAATAACCAGATAGAGCTGATTTGAACTTATGAAGGTACAATGCCCCCTGATCGTGTAGCTCAGATTCTTAATCGTGCTCAAGACATGCCTGGGATAAAGAAATCATTATTAGCATAACATGCACATTCTCATCTTTTGGTTAGATATAAATAACGCACTGAAACTTTTTCTGTGTTTAGCAATGAGTAATTTTTTCAATCAACTACAGGACAATGATTCAGGGATATTCTTATGGGGTAGAACTTCTTTGTATTATAACTGCTTCAATTATGATGGCATCTGTTGTTCCTACTTAAACTGTATAGAGGATAGAATTATTGCATTAGTGCTTCCATTTCACGTCCAAGTAAAGAAGCTAGCAAACTTACACAATACAGAAAGGAATTGAAACAGCTCGTACAGACATTTGGCATTGGAGAACAACTCTGGAACAAAGCTGAATTGTAGACCATTAGTCAATTCTGTGGCCTATTTCTCACAAAGAATTGAACCTGATACAGTTAACCATCTACCCCAAACTAATGCTTAACAGTTAGCACTGTGATTTAACATGTTAGGAAGAAATGAATATAGTTTTTTTTCATCCAAGTCAAGTAGATTATTCTATGCATAAAGTATCTTTTCCCAGAAATCAGACTAGGTATATTCAACCTAATGAACTGATGATTATGATGTTTTCTCTTTTCTTTGAATATGATTTATTTTTGAGAAGACAAATGTCCTGTAGTCTTCTGAAGACCATCCCCTCTAGTGTAAAGACACAGACTCTTAATTATCTAGTGTATCTATTTAGATATGCTGGCCTTGTGTAGGAGGATTCTTTCAGTTTTTGCCAGGCTAGCAAATCTTCAGATAGTTTTCTTCAACAAAAGAGGGTACAATTGAGGGGAGGGAGAGGGTAGGAAGACTTTCTGTCTTTCCCTTTTAAATTTTCCTTGAAAATTTTTGACAGGTGAAAACTGCATTTCTACCTCTTAGCACATTTAATACTGGGTGGCAGAAGATTTTAGACAGTAATGATCTTCAGTATTTGGAGTCAAAAAGCATGTGAAATAATGAACAAATCTCCCTAAGTCCTATATACAGTAGCTTAGTTTGCCAAGTCTGTGATACACCTAACTGATTGCTGGCGACCTTAACATAATTTAAGTGTTTACCTATCACTTTATTTAAAAATTTGGAAGGGGAGCACGCTTTATTTGCATACGGTGGTACAATGCTGAATTAAAGTCATTTTCCCTTTGGGACTCTCACAGTATTTTTAAACCAGTTTCCTCTTTCTCTAGTCCTCCTTAGCATTAAGGTAGAAGTCATAATAAAATAGTGAGATCTTCTATAAATAGAATAAATAAATAAAATACAGAGATCTTCTATAATTGTTAGAAGAAGAAACTGTTTAAAGCACAATTTAAAGAACAGCTTATCAAGAAAGAGGTTACCCCTGGTAGGTAGTGACTGGAAGGGGGCAAGAAGAGGGTTTGTGGGGGAACCGTTCTGCTTCTTGATATGAGAGCTGATTACATGGAAGTGTTTGGCTTATGAAAATTTATTAGGTTAGGTGGTACACTTAGGATTTGTGAGCTTTTCTATGTGTATACTGCAGTAAAGTTTTTTTTAATGAACTATGTCAAACAGAATACGAAAGGCTTTTTATTTTAAGTTGACCTCTCAACTTTGTAATGAATGTAAGAAAGTACACTATATGTTCCTTAATCAGTGCCTTTGGTCCTTGGCTATGTTCCACCCAAAACAACAACAACAGCAAAGAGCCTCTCCATAAAAATACCCTTTAAGGCCTGTGAAATTTTAACAGTGCCTTTATTTTCCATATAGGACAGCACAATTATCTTTGTGCTGGAAGAAATGATTGCATCATTGATAAAATTCGAAGAAAAAACTGCCCAGCATGCCGCTATAGAAAATGTCTTCAAGCAGGAATGAACCTGGAAGGTAATGTAAATATCTAAAATGAACTGTCTCTGCATCATATAAAAATTTATTGTTTTACTTTTTAAAATATACATAAGCAGATGTAATAATTAAAAGCAGGATTTTTTAATGAGTATTTCATATTCTGCTTGTTTATTCACCAACTTTTACTGTACACACTGAATTCAGTGTAGCCAGACTATATGCTAAGAAAGAAAATTATGTAATAATGAAACTTATAAGACTTGAAGAAACATTACTTTGATCTTTTTTCAAGCTCAAAACTATTTGCTAGGGTTAGAAATGTTTTTATACCAGATATAGTTGCATGTCCATTATTCTGTTATTTACCTTTTACTTGGCACATATGTGTATATATAAATCTTTTGTTACAAATCTACAGGGGGGAAAAACTCCTCAAGGAGGCATTGGATGGGTTTTGTTTGTTTTGTTTTTCAAGCAAAGAAGAAATCTGAAACTAGTTATAAGTTTCATATCCTGGTTTATATAACAAGCTGTATAATTAAAATTGATCTCATCATTTAAAATCTTTCCTCTGGAAAAAAGTTTGGAATTTTGCCTTAGTTGAAACTGCAAGTTCCATGAAGGTGGTAGTGGTGATCTAATAACCCCTGTGCACTTTGATTCAGCAAGTACTCACCAAGGCAAGCACTAGACGTAAAACGAATAAAACAGTGTCTGCGTTCAACATCAGTAAAATAGTGCCTGTATTCAAGTACTTTACTGTCTAGTTAGGTTGCAGAGTCAATCACAAAATGGTACAGCACACTACAAAAGAAATAGAGAGCTACAGGAGCAAAAGGAAGGTCACCTAATTCTGTCCTAAAAGGCAGGGAAAGCTTCCTAGAAGAAGCAACATTGAATTTTAAATCTAGGAGTTAGGTGGAAAATAAGGGCAGAGATATGATCAGACTTGTATTTTGGAAAGACTAATCTTGTCTAATATGGTGATATTAGAGGGAGAATGGAAACCATGTGGTTCTTTTGACAGAAGAGAGACTGTTGGTGCTATCTAGGACACACTGTGTGTATATGTTTTTAAATATAAAATAGATTTATGGGTGTGACTATAGTCTGATTCCCCAAACCAAACCAGACACACAACATTATCTTCTCAGTTCTTCATATTACTTCGATAGCAAAAAAGACAGATTAAATTAGTCTTTTCTTCACCATGTTTACAGACCTTCATGACACACCGATCACTTTATTACAGAGTATCAACATGTTAAACATTGCTTTAAAGAAAATGATAAGCTGGGACTTTCCTGGCGATCCAGCGGTTCTCTGCGCTTCCAATGCAGGGGGCATGGGTTCAATCCCTGGTTGGGGAACTAAGATCCCGCATGCTGCGGCCAAAAAAACAAAACCCCAAAAATGTTAAAAAAAAAGAAAAAAGAAAATGATAAATGCCCATCTTCTTGTAGGTGTTACAAAAGCTACAGAGATTGATTACACATTCATGTAGAAGTTCACTTTCAGTGCCACAAGGATAATTTCTTCTTGTTACCAAAAAAACCAGTTATTCCTAACTTTCTTACATATCACATTTCTGTGCATATTTTAAGTTTCATTTTTCTGTTCTCTCACCATTTAAATAAATATATACTAACGCATGTCAGGTTTTAGTGCTTGGTTTATATATTTTTTTCTCCAGCCCCAGTTTTACTACTTTCCTTTAATCCCCATGTTTTCATCTCAGCTATTTTATATTTAGAAATAAGTTTACTCAAAGGACAAGCTCAAATAAAATTCTGTCATATCACTAATATAGTGTGGTTGCTTACCCAGTAACATTTTAGATGCTTTCCCAAATACACATCAAGCTTAACTTTGATCTTTGGAGCTTTAAGCATATAATGCTCTTTTGAGCAATTCCTTCCCTATCCCAAGTATAAGGGAATTTTTTTATTCAAAAGAAATAAGATATATCACCTATAAAATAATGATTCTGATGGACCAGGTTAGTAAGTTTGTCCCATTTCTCCTCCTTCTTACAATTTAGTAGCAACTGTAGTGCCCTTTGCCTTTACCTCACCAGAAGACCAAGGCAGCGAGTGACATCTCATTTTCTCTGTATTATCAAATATACCATCACTGCCATTTCTAATCCGTTGAAAAGTCTTCCGTTGAAAAGTCAACTTTTTTGAATGAATAAAATTTAAACGTACAATTTAAACTAAGCTGCAATTTCTCAAAACACTGAAATAAAAAACCACCACACTGCATGCTTCTATAAGTTGTCATATAAAATATCAGAATAGTGGGGAAACTAGCCTTTGTCAAGAGCTACTACATGCTAGTCTTTGATATACATTCTTATACTCAAAGAGGTTATTTTGGACCCTCATATTGAAACCACCTTCAAGTAGAACCAAGATTAACCTTATGTCCACTTACACTACACAGTTCTAGTTTGTTATTTAATAATATATTAGTTATTAGGTAGCACATATCATGCAGTTGATAATGTAACTCTACTTGTAGAAAAATTTAAAGAAAGGCTTTAAAAAATCTAATAGAGTTTTTGTGTATATGTGGTTTTAGTGTGAAAGCCTCACTTTTGTTTTTAATTATTCCAGTATATATAAAACTTTTATTTGGAGTAGGTATGTGTGTGTCCCAGAAGTCTTTGGTGGGCAGTAATACTTAGTACTTACGCATGAAACACATGGCTGAACTACATTGTTCTTCTTCGTTTTTTTTTTAAACAATCTTTAAAAATGTTCTCTTGTTCATCGGAGTGTTTCCCCTAAGCCAGGCAGTTTCACGATAGCGCCAGAGTAATTCTGCAGAATCAGTCAACTCTCTCAGAGCCCAGTGCTCTCCATAAATGTAATTTAGTACTGCAAGTGCTGTATTTTGATACTGTTGCTCCATACCAAGTGATTCTCAAGATTTATTTTAAGGCAGCCTTCTTCACTGCTTAAAGTGCCTGGCATTAGAGTACAGTAAGGTTTTTAACGGTGATCCTAAATGTTTTTTCATTTTAAGGTAATTATAGTTTTATTTTTGTCATAAGGGTCAAGTGGAACTTATAGGCAAGGAGGCTTATGGTATCAGATTTCATAACTAATATTTTTAAGCTAAATAAGATTTCTTTACTTTTCTTAAGAATAAAATGGAGCTATCACAGACTCATGAACACTTCTGTAGAGATCATATATTGACTGCTAATCTCCTGTATGCTCCGAGGCGTCAGGAACTTTAGAGTAAAATCTTATTAACTAAATTGTGATTAAAAATAGTGACTGCTTAACTAATTCAATTAACGACTCCTTGCCCCAGTTATGTGAAAATAGTACATAGCACAACACAGTTGGGCTCAACAGGCCTTTCTGAGCTTTATTCAGAAGCATCAGTTCTCTCTTAGGGCTATAGATAAGCAGTAAGAAATTAAACTGATTATATATTGAGTATAGAAGATGATTTTTTTCATTTTTTTCCTTTGATCTTTATTTTTTTACATTTTTAATTTATTTTTTATTGAAGTATAGTTGAATTACAATGTTGTGGTAATTACTGCTGTACAGCAGAGTGACTCAGTTATACATATATATGCATTCTTTTCATATTCTTTTCCGTCATACTTTATCACAGGATACTGAATATAGTTCCCTGTGCTATACATTAGGGCCTTGTTATTTATCCATTCTTTATGTACCAGTTCACATCTGCTAATCCCAAACTCCCAATCCAGCCCTCTCCCACCACACTCTCCCTTGGCAGCCACCAGTCTATTCTCTGTGTCCGTGAGTCTGTTTCTGTTTTGTAGATAGGTTCATTTGTGTCCTATTTCAGATTCCACATATAAGTGATATCATATGGTATTTATCTTTCTCTTTCTGACTTATTTTACTTAGTATGCTAATCCCTAGTTGCATCAAATGGCATTATTTTTGGGTTTTTTTATGTCTGAGTAGTACTCCACTGTGTACATGTACCACATCTTCTTTATCCATTCATCTGTCGATGGAGACTTAGGTTGTTAACGTGTCTTGGCTATTGTGAACAGTGCTGCTATGAACATAGGGATGCATCCCTCTTTTTGAATTACAGTTTTGTCTGGATATATGCCCAGGAGTGGGATTGCTGGATCATATGGTAACTCTATTTTTCATTTTCTGAGGAACCTCCATACTGTTTTCCACAGTAGTTATACCAACTTACATTCCCACCAACAGTGCAGGAGGGTTCCCTTTTCTCCACACCCTCTCCAGCACTTGTTATTTGTAGACTTCTTAATGATGGCCATTCTGACTGGCATGAGGTGGTGCCTCATTGTAGTTTTAATTTGCATTTCTCTAATAATTAGCAGTGTTGAGCATCTTTTCATGTGCCCATTGGCCATCTGTATTTCTTTGGAGAACTGTCTGTCTATCTAGGTCTTCTGCCTATTTTTCGAATGGGTTGTTTGTTTCTTTGTTGTCGAGTTGTATGAGCTGTTTGTATATTTTGGAAATTAATCCCTTGTCAGTCACATCATTTACAAATATTTTCTCCCAGTCTGTAGATTGTCTTTTCATTTTTTTTTGTATGGTTTCCTTTGCTGTGCAAAAGCTTGTAAGTTTGATTAGGTCTCATTTGTTTATTTTGGTTTTCATTTCTATTGCCTTGGCAGACAGACTTAAGAAAACATTGGTATGATTTATATCAGAATGTTTTGCCTATGTTCTCTTCTAGTTTTATGGTGAGAAGACTTTAAAATCCTCCAGTTTGTCATTGTCCTTTCTTCTTTGTTCTAATGTGGAGTGTAGGAACACATATTCTAGACAAATTTAAAGTTATGGTTAATTGAAGTTTTTACAGTACTGTTTCAGTGTATTGATTGGGGATATGCATGTTCTTGTTTACTTTGTCAACAAAGTACATTCCACGATTTGGAGATCTGGGTGTCAGTGAGATACCTTCGGTTGTTTAAAGGGTTTCCTTACGTGTAGGAGCTCTTCCTTTTTTAAAACTTCATCACTTCTCTGTAGACTTGGACTACGTGAATTCAAAATATTCTACAACTGTATTTTACTACCAGTTGCAGCAGTGATCATTCTTATATAGCACTTAACATATGCCAAGAACTATTTTACGCATTTTATATATTTTAACTGACTTAATTATCAACGGACCCTGTGAGGTAGGTACTAATATTATCCTTATTTTACAGAAGAGGAAACTAAGGCCCAGGGAGTAACTTGCACAGATACCCAACTACTCAGTGGCAGAGTCAGGGTTATAGTCAAACATGCTGGTTTCATATTTATGCTCTCTCTACTACTACAGCATACTGTATCTTCAATAGAGCATGGTAAAATAAATTAGAACAGATCTATCGCGATCCTGTTTCTCTGTTTTGAAATGTTAACTAAAAATTCTTAAATGTCTCGGCACAGAGCACAATAAGAAATGGGACCATTCTATTCAATGTAAACAACAGGGTTTTTTCCCTTTCTAACACTGTACGTTGAGATACATAGTTCTCGCCACCACATCTGTCCTCCACAAACTAGGTACTTTGGCATTTTAGGGACAGAGGATCTAATAATTATTTTTAAATGTGATTAGCATTTACTTTTCCCTTAGCAAAATGGTTCGCATACCTGACAACTGAGATAGGTACATTTCTTCTTTCATACAAATTACATTCCTTGCCCTTCCTTGGAGTTCTGAGTACTTTCTCTTTAGGAATACTAAAATTCTTTTCTTGCCTAATATTTTTATTTGTCACTAGAACAAGTAAATTCAAGAGTATGAAGACTAAAAAATCTATAGAATCCATGCTGTAATTTGACTGTACTGTTCCAAACTAAGTCAAAAATAAAAGATGGTTTTAGTTACTTTATCTATTACATGAAAATGGATACTTCAGGCTTATAGAGTCATGAATATAAATCTCTTATAAAAGGGAAATTACCCACTGGTAATTTATGTAAAGAAATTTAAAGTTTTTCTCTTCATCTCCACAAAGGTTTTTAAGTCCCATATAGTATCCATCATATAAAGGTAAAAAGTGGATTTTTCTGCTGTTAGAACTAATACTCTTTTTAGTGTGTGATCTCCTATGTCATCTTACTGTCTTGATAAGAAGTGGACTTTTTGCAAGCGTATAAACAGTATCACTCTCTTCATTACATATACCCATAATTAGATTAACCGTAAGCCACAGTTACTAGTCTGGGATTACAAACTGAGATTCTTTCTTTCAATTGATAATAAAAGTAATTTGCCTTGTATAACTAATGAAAATTTTTACTTTGGGGTGAAACTGAGACAGAAATTACTTTATGGAAGAATCTAGGTGAGTGATTTGTTTATATTGTTTTAACATAGTGTTGTAAGACACTTAATTTTATATAAAGTATAACTATAATGAAGAATGGCTTATCTGTAGAGGAAATTAATGAATGAACGGGTTCCTCTTGATCCTTTGCTTTCAGGCAAAAATGTGTTTTTCTCTTCTTATCATAATTGCTAAATAAAAGATTTCTCTTCTTTCAAATTAAATAGTTGCAGATATTAAAATACCTCTTTAATAAACTGTGCTGCCCAGATTTTCCCATTACAGCTGATTTCTGTGTATTTTTCTTAATATACATACCCACAGCTCGAAAAACAAAGAAAAAGATAAAAGGAATTCAGCAGGCCACTACAGGAGTCTCACAAGAAACTTCTGAAAATTCTGCTAACAAAACAATAGTCCCTGCAACGTTACCGCAACTCACCCCTACCCTGGTGTCACTGCTGGAGGTCATTGAGCCGGAGGTGATATATGCGGGCTACGACAGCTCCATTCCAGATACAACTTGGCGGATCATGACCACACTTAACATGTTAGGTGGGCGGCAGGTGATCGCAGCGGTGAAATGGGCGAAGGCGATACCAGGTAAGATGCAAAGATAACGTAGCTAAGGCACAAGTCTTAAGAATCTTTTAAATAAAACATTCGGGCTTTCTATCGCCCTGGTCCCATGGCCTCCTGCCATCCCCACTCCATCAAGGGGGAAAGAGGTATAAATATCAGGGGAAGTTTAACTTAAATTCACTGAATGAGTAACATCCCAGGACAGGACTCTTGGCTTTCTATTTTACTATTTAGTCCATATTTACTCACATAGGCAAAAGGTGACAAAAACTGGCAACTCTTAAGTTTTCTTACATTGAATGCTATTAAAAAGTACTGAGGGCTTTGGTGCTTAACATGTCAGATGACAAAGGAAAACTGTGCCCAGTTTGTCCTTCATTTCCTCTATCTGTTAAGAGTCCTCCAAAACTGTCTTTGGCAGTTCCCAGAGAGATGATCTTCTCTTTGGCAACTAGAATGTTTCCTCATACCTTTATTCCTCTTAATTCAGGATTCAGGAACTTACATCTGGATGACCAAATGACCCTACTGCAATATTCATGGATGTTCCTCATGTCATTCGCCCTGGGGTGGAGATCATATAGACAATCAAGTTCAAACTTGCTGTGTTTTGCTCCTGATCTGATTATTAATGAGTAAGTCATTTGTGAGTCATTTTCCCTGTATTCATATTCCTTCAGGACTGAATCAATCCTACCAGGTGTCTTGGAACTGGGCAAACTTGAAATAGAGTTTATCAATGCTTAAGGCAGGCCAAGTGTAATGCAGAGCAAATTACATGTGGCATTATTACTGTACCAGGACATATTTAAGGATATTTTTTTAAATAGCATTGCTTTGGGTCAGTAAAGTCTACAGCAAGTAAAAAGGAATCTTACTGTGGCGTTGTTTTAATTATATAACCCTATTTCAGAAAGGAAACAGAGGCAGTGTTTGCACTGCATGATGCAATTCATACTGATCTTGCTTTCAGCAGGGACAATTACAGATGAGGACAACTAGGATGAGGGGATGACAGGTCTGGACCCAGAGACAAGAGGTATCTCTTTGCATGGCAAGGCTCACTCAATGTCTGTGACTTGGAAAGAACATGGGAACAAGATTTTATTTTTAAATTTGGGAGAGAACCAACCACACTTTAAGATTTGATAAATCAGCTATTCTCTAGTCCTCTAGGCCTGTGAAATACTTCAGATATCCATTCCCCCTTACCCATTGCAGTTGTTTTCTAACTAGTTTTCCGCCTCCAGTTTATCCTCCATCATGCTAAGTTTTTCTTCCTAACGCAGTTTGATCATATAATGTTATCACCCCAACACACAGGTGTCTTCAGTGAGCACTCAGTGCATACTCAGCATGGTTTCTGGCTTCCCAGAATCCGGCCTAATTTTATCTCTCGTCGTTCTCCTTCACGTACTCTTTGTTCCCACTCAGAATGATCTGTTCTTCAAACATACCCCTAGCTCATGATGTTCATACCACCATGTAAAACCTCTCTGCTGTACATCCCTAGCTCTTATCACTTTCTACCTTTTAGTACTCACAGCTTATTTCCTTTATTAGAATGCAAACAGGAGAGTCACACACTCATATATACATACCCATTGGTCTGGGCAGAGTGAAAAATGAAGGAGATTCGTGTTCATGTGAAAAAAGGTAGAGATTTTAAAATTGTGAGCTCTGGGTGCTACTGACTAAGGATTCCAAAAAAATTAATGAAGTCTTAAACCACATTATTAGAATAATAGTCTTGTTGTTGTACTCTATGTAAGTTAATGATGGCATTAGTAGTTTGTGTTCAGGATGCCATATTAAAAGTAACAGTGACTGACTGACAATTGTAAATATGTCCAGAGTGGCAAGGAGTTTGGAAATTAACATCAACTGATGAACAGAGGATGAATGGAGGAAGGAGAAAAGGACACTTGAGAATGATGAGGACAGCCTAAAAAGATAGCCTGTGAAGATAAAGCAAACATAGTGTTTTATCTGTTGGGTATGCCAGGCACAAAAATAACAGGTAGAAGTTATAGAAAAGCATCTATTTGAGCTGAGCTGAGTGTGAAATGGGGGGGGGCTTGCCTTATGTAGTAAGCTCGGATTATTGCATCTGTTTCAGTAGAGGCTGGATGATGCTAGCTCTAACTATTTTAAAAGAGGCTGAATTATTGAGTTAAACTTGATGTTGTTGCTCTATTGGTAATAATCATATTTGAGTACTTACCAAGTGCCAGACACTATTTAAGAGCTTGAACTATATAATAGATGAGGCCCCTGCTAACATACTGATGAGGAAAATCAAATAAATGACCAAAATTATTTCCGAGAGCCATGATAGAATAGTGTGTGGGGAGGGGAAGGGAGAGGGGTATAGGCTACGTTAGATTCGGGGACCATAGAAGGCCTCTCTAAATAGCTGAGCACTAAATAGTACAAAAGAACAAGCTTATAGGAAAGGTAGGGCATCTCAGGCAGAAAAGATGAGTACAAAGGCTGGAAACAACCTTGGCATGTGTAAGGAAGTGAGAGAAAGCCACTGAGGTTATTCTGTGAGTTTAGAGAAGTGGACAGGGACCAAGTCAAGGAGCATCTTGTAGGCCATGAAATAGAGTTTAGATTTTATTCTCAGAGCATGAAGAAACCAGTGCACGGGGGAGGGGGGGTTTCAAACAGAGGAAAACATGATGGAAAATGGATTACAGGGGAACATCAAATACTGACCACACTCCTAATATGTGCCTGGTACAGTATTAGCAGAGGACAAGACAAAGTTCCTGACCTTTATTGCTTACACTCTAGTTGGGGAGACACAGAAATAATCTCAGACTGTGATGGAGTTTTTACTAGAGAGAGGTCTTTTTCAGATAGGGTGGCTAATAGCTTCTTGGAGGAGGTGTCATTCATTTGAGCTGAGTGAGACCTGAAGGAGAAGACCAGTCTTCATAGTGAGAAGAAACATGACAAGAGGCATGTGAAATATGTACTATAATCAGACTCTTTGTATTCCAAGAAGGGGCCATATCTCTGCTCTCAGTTAGTAGGCACTGCCATGTGGTTCACCAGACCAGATCTCCACACATACTCTTAGGTATCTACTTCAAAGAAAGAAGTCACCTTGACTATCTATTGCCAAAAAAGACTGCTCAAACCACTGCCTCACAATTTGACAAGATTTTAAGTTGTTTGATCAAACTTAACTGATCAAAATATGTAGCTTATATGTATATTCAAAGACATTTGAAATTTCTTAGTACTTGCTCATTTCAGAATCTGACCATGCTTACTTAAAAAGTTAAAAACATGTTGACAGGGACTTCCCTGGCGGTCCAGTGGTTAAGACTTCGCCTTCCAATGCAGGGGGTGTGGGTTCGATCCCTGGTTGGGGAGCTAAGATCCCACATGCCTCGCAGCCAAAAATCCAAAACATAAAACAGAATCAATGTTGTAACAAATTCAATAAAGAGTTTAAAAATGGTCCACATCAAAAAAAAAATCTTTAAACCAAAACAACATGTTGTTGACTATATTTACTCTTCATAGTCACTTTCTAAAAGGCAATTTGAAGTCATTTAATTGGGATTAAAACTCTGAATTTATATGAAACACCAACATATCCTCTTTTATAAAATTAATCTAATTCAGAGTTTTTATTTGGGGGGCACTCAAATTTAGACTTTAACAGTTATAGCATAACCTGGTATTTCTTACATAAAGTAGGAGTTAACAGAAATTTTTTCTCAGTGTTCAACTTTGTTGGAGGATAAATGGCTTACAGAAACAACAGCTTTTAAGTGGGCATTCTTATTTCCCATTCTTGTATCCTTATGCTGTTGTGATAATAATCATCTTTTTTTTTTTTCTGTTAAGAAGTCCAAGATCACTTTCTGTCAGAAAATTTTTTAAAAAAAACAGATCTTGAGGCATTTTTAAAAGCATGAATGAGGCTCAGTTTCAGGCTCTTAGTGTTTGAGAGTCTATTTGAAAATCATAGATGTGATACTAACTGTTGAATCCTAATTGAGAATTCATTTGGGGTACCTTTAGTTGGAAGAATATTCAGTCGCATAATGTCAGTCAGAGGCGGATTTTGGGTATCAGAAAGCCTACAGTCAAGTTCTAATTCTGACCCTCTACGTAACTGTAAACAGTATCACATATAGTTGTCTTTAGAATGGAATGCTGTGAAAAAAAATACCGTTTGATTTTCAAATGGGTAGGATTTTAAAAACTGTGTTGTCTAACTGGACATATTCAAATACTACCATAAAACCTGGTAATAAATTCTGTAGAAATAAATTCTAAAATACTTAAATAAAACAAATGTAGAATAATAATTTCTCCACTATATTAAGGAAAGTTTTCCAAAATTCTAATCCAGAGAGAATTAGCATTAATTGCAATAGTTAGATGAGTTCATGGCTTTGCAAAATAGAACAAAAAAGTACTTTTTTGGGGAACAAGAATTATTTCTTCCTAACTCAAACACTGATATTTGTCTTTCACAGGCAGAGAATGGCTTTACCCTGCATGTATGACCAATGTAAACATATGCTATATGTTTCCTCTGAGTTAAACAGACTTCAGGTATCTTATGAAGAGTATCTCTGTATGAAAACCTTACTGCTTCTCTCTTCAGGTTGGTAGAACACCTACTCTCTTCTAATAAATAGTCACCTAAATATTCAAAAGCGTAAAAATATAGAAGTCTAGAAACAAAGGTTTATTTGTATACAAAGCACTAATGATTATACCAAGTCTACTATTTCCTGCTAGTCAGGTACCTTAGATTTTCATAAATGTAAAATTTTAGAAAGGTACAGTCAGTGATACCAAGATTAATAAGATAGATAGGTATCATGGAGAAATGGAGAGGTATATGAATCACATGGCAGGGAGGAGGAGGTCTCTACTGATCTGGAATATCTACAGCCTTCTTCCGTCCTGCAACCTTTGACAATGCCAGTATAGAAGACACAGAGAAGGAATGCCAACAAGAATGATTTTTGTTTCTCTACTGCACTGTTATTTGGTGAAAAATTTTAGTTATACAATGAGTACTACTGTGTATACGAAATTACAGATGAGACCTAATAAAACTTAAAAGCTTTTGCACAGCAAAGGAAGCCATAAACAAAACGAAAAGACAGCCCACAGAATGGGAGAAAATATTTGCAAACAAAGTGACCAACAAGGGATTAATCTCTAAAATATACAAACAGTTAATGCAGCTCAATATCAAAAAAACAACCCAATCAAAAATGGGCAGAAGATCTAAATAGACATATCTCCAAAGAAGAAATACTGACAAAGAAATGGCCAAGAGTCACATGAAAAGCTGCTCAACATCACTAATTATTAGAGAAATGCAAATCAAAACTACAATGAGATATCACCTCACACCAGTCAGAATGGCTAGCACCACAAAAATCTACAAACAGTAAATGCTGGAGAGGGTGTGAAGAAAAGGGAACCCTCTTGCACTGTTGGTGGGAATGTAAATTGATACACCCACTATGGAGGACAGTATAAAAAGTTTCTTGAAAAACTAAAAATAGAGCTACCATATGATCCAGCAGTCCCGCTCCAAGACACATATCTGTAGAAAACCATAATTCGAAAAGATACATGCACCCCAATGTTCACTGCAGCACTATTTACAATAGCCAAGACATGGAAGCCACCTAAATGTCCATCAACAGAGGAATGGATAAAGAAGATGTGGTAATATACAATAGAGTATTAGCCATAAAAAAAGAACAAAATAATGTCATTTGCAGCAACATGGATGGACCTAGAGATTGTCATACTGAGTGAAGTAAGTCAGACAGAGAAAGACAAATATCATATGATATTGCTTATACGTGAAATCTTAAAAAATGATACAAATGGGGCTTCCCTGGTGGCGCAGTGGTTGAGAATCTGCCTGCTGATGCAGGGGACCCTGGTTCAAGCCCTGGTCTGGGAAGATCCCACATGCCGCAGAGCAGCTAGGCCCGTGAGCCACAACTACTGAGCCTGCGCATCTGGAGCTTGTGCTCCACAACAAGAGAGGCTGCGACAGTGAGAGGCCCGTGCACTGCGATTGAAGAGTGGCCCCCGCTCACCGCAACTAGAGAAAGCCCTCACACAGAAGTGAAGACCCAACACAACCAAAAATAAATAAATTAATTAATTAATAAATTAATAAAAAATGATACAAATGAACTTATTTACAAAACAGAAAGAGTCATAGATGTAGAAAAACTTATGGTTGCCAAGGGGGAAGCGGGGGGAGGGATAAATTGGGAGATTGGAATTGACATATACACACTACTATACATAAAATAGATAACTAATAAGAACCTACCATATAGCACAGGGAACTCTACTCAATACTCTGTAATGGCCTATAGGGGAAAAGAATCTAAAAAGAGTGGGTATATGTATATATACAATATAACTGATCCACTTTACTGTACAGCAGAAACTAACACAACATTGTGAATCAACTATACTCCAGTAAAAATTAATTAAAAAAAAAAATTATGGGAAAAAAGATATAACCTACAAAAGGTGTGCTTGATTACTATTAGAAGGTTGGTTAATGCAGCACTGGAGCTGGACTGCTGGACAGATTCTATCTAGAGTTTATAGAACAATCTTGAAAGTTTAGATGAAGTTATTGGTATATGAACTTCAGTGAGACTACTTTCAGCTAGGAAAGGCATACTAGAAAACTTTTGAAAAATACGAAGTATCTCGTCTATCTACCTTAGTAAAAATGTGGCATTTTCAACAACTAATAAAAGAAGGTCTGTGAACCAGTTAGCATTATAAACTTCAGGTCACTCCAGTAAAAATGATTAGGTTAGTATTTATAAAATACAGAGTTGATAGCTGAGTACCTCTTTCATATACAAACAAGTAGCTTTCCAATTTTTTAAAAAAGCCTTCATTCCATTAGTAACAACTGTGGTTTCAAAGTTGCTAAATAACTGCACATGACTATATCTGTTTAAGCTTTTCCAAAGCACACATCAATATTAATGCTTTCATACTATCTTCATTTTACAAAAGGTTGTTTAATGTCACTAGATTTAAGGAATATTAATATTTCAATCAAAGTAAGAAAAATTTCCACAACCCATTAAAAATACTAATTTTTAAGGTTACCTATAGCAGTACTCTTGTTAAAGAAGTGAGCTTGATGTTATTTGAGGAAACAGTTAAATTTCTGATCATGAATCATTTTGATTGGTAATATCCAGGTACAGGTCAGTGCTAAGATACTGACTAACCTTACTGGTAAAAAAATGATGCTTTAAGTTTTATACATTCCAGACTCACTGAGCTATATGTATTTTTTTTTCCATTGTAGATGATAAGAAAAAGTAAATTGAACCAGTATATATCACTGGTTCTTTAAAAAAAAAAATAAAATCAGAAGAATGAAAATACATACCTTAAGATATAATTAGACTTCTACTCTGACATAGGTATCCTTACCTCCCACTAAAAAAATGCTAGACTAAAACTTTGTGCAGGCAGGTACTGAAAGAGGTAAGCTGCACTCTGAAGCTAGCTTTCTCTTAGAGGATATTTGCAAAGCCTGGTAAATTAGTATACTTAGTAAGTTTAAAGACAAGTGCAATTGTAAAAAAAAAAACGATGGCTCTAAAGGCAGATTAGATGCATTTGAAGAGACTTTAAACTGAAATATGTATCTGAAGAAATTAGCCAGAATACAATTTTTAAGATGCATATATATGTGTGTATACATGTACATGTATTCATTATTTATATATGTGTGTTATGTATGTATGTAAATGAACAACAATAAGAGGCATGATTGAGGGAGGAGGTCTAAAACAGTGCTTCACAACTCTTTTCGTGTCATAATGAACATAAAAAATAGCATTCATACATAGCACAATGAGGTAAATGAATAAGGCTACTTGCAACCAGTGGCAACCAGCATAACAGACATTATCAACACATTCGTAACCCATTCATAGCACACCAGCTGAAAAAAGCTCTGGTCTTATTATAATTATCAGAGATCCAAAATGATAGGAGAAAAGATATAATGGCTGAAAACTTTCCAGAACAGCAGCAATTGAAGAAAGTGGAGTAAGTTTTTTCAGAAAGCTAAGGAAAAAAAAATTGAAAAATGAGGGTGGCTTTCCAGTTTCAGCTCTCACAATTAAACAGCTTGGCAGTTATCATTCCCATCCTCACAAATAAGTAAAAGCTGAGCAAACTGACAGTCAATGACTTCTTTTTAGATCCATCAGTGAAATAAGGTCACAGGGCAAACCACTACCTGAAAATCTGGAGAAACAGGCAAATACAGAGAAGCTCAGCCAAGATCAGCTTTCTGGAAACAGAAGCTACTGGAGCCAGTAACATAGGAACACTTACAGTATTTTTGATGAATTTCTGGAGATGAAGTGAGGAAAAGCTGGCATGTTAAAAACTCTGGGGACCCAGTCTTAGGGGGGTTGTCCCCCACAGTTTTCTGGGGTTTACCTCCAGAAGCCCCACCAGGTTTTCAAGGTGAAGATCAGAGAAAGATTCCCTCATGTTTCTGACGTGGCGAAACGGGCAAATAGATAATTCCAGCCCCCTTTACCTTCGTATCTCATGTAAGGGAGGAGAAGGAGGAGGGAAAAAAAAGGTTCAGAAGCACGTCTAAAGGTCAGAGCCTAGGGACTCAGGCCTACTATAATTAATTTAAAAAAAAAGAAAAAAGAAAAACCTGAGATTTAACCATAAAAGTATAAAACACTCCACATCCCCAACACCTTACAATCATATTAACAGAGTTCCAGTATAATCCAGAATTACAACTGGGAGACCTACAGAACACAGCTATTTAAGAAGGTGTTCTTAGGGAAACTCAAAGACAACAGGGGGAAAAAAATAAGAACAAGGAAATTAGAGGAAACTGAAACCTCTTAACACCTATAGCTTCAGCAAGCCTTAAACACAACCTGCTCCTAACCAGATTAAAAGCCTAATTAATTACCTCAGTTCTGATATGTCATATCCAGCTCTCAGCAAAAAATTTAAAACTACAATCTGGAGAGACAAGCATCAAAACCAGACTCAGATATAACACAGATGTTATACTTATCAGATAGGGAATTTAAAATAACAACAATTAATATATTAAGGGCTCTAATGGAAAAAGTAAACATACAAGAATATATGGGTTTTGTAAGCAGAGAGGTAGAAACTCTAAGAAAGAATCAAAATGAAATGCTAGAAATTAATTAAAAATACTGTAATGAAAATGAAGAATGCCAGGCTCATCAGCAGATTTGACACAGCCAAGGAAAGAATCACTGAGCTTGAAGATACCTCAGTAGAAACTTCCCAAACTCAAATGCAAAGAGAAAAAGGAATGAAAAAAATGCAACAAAACATTCAAGAACTGTGAGGACAATTACAAAAGGTGTAACGTACAAGTAATGGGAATATCAGAAGTAAAAAAAAGGAAGGAACAGAAGAAATATTTGAAGCAATAAAGGCTGATAAATTTCCAAAATTAATGACACACGCCAAAGCACAGATCCAGGAAGCTTGGAAAATACCCAGAAAGATAAATAAACAGCAAAAAATCTACACCTAGGCATATTTTACTCAAATTACAGAAAACCAAAGACAATAAGGAAATCTTGAAAGAGGCCAGAGGAAAAAACAGCTTACTTGTTCCTTATAAAGGAACAAGGATAAAAATTACATTAGAATTCTCATTAGAAACCATGCAAGCAAGAAGGTAGTGAACTATTTATTCAGTGTTGAAAGAAAGAAAAAGATCACCCATGTAAGATTTGGTGTCCAGTGAAAGTACCCTTCATAAGTGAAGGCAAAAGGAAGACTTTCACAGACAAAAATCTGGGAGAATTAGTCGTAGAAGACCTGCCTTGCATAAAATGTTAAAAGAAGTTCTGCTGAGGAAAGGAGATTAATTTAGTTCAGAAACACGGATCTACTTAAAGAAAGGAAGAGCTCTAGAGAAGGAATAGATGAAAATAAAATTTCATTTTTCTTCTTAATTGATCTAATAACTGTTTAAAGTAATAATAGCAACAGTGTATGGGATAATTATAACATATGGATAAGTGAAATGAATGTTAGCAATGTTAAAAGGATGGGGGTGAAGAATTGGGAATACTCTGTTTTAAGGATACCTGCACTACCTATAAAATAGTGCAGTGCTATTTGAAAGGAGCTGTAGATTAGTTGTAAATGTACATTGCAAACTCTAGGGCAGCCACTAAACACAACTTTAAAAAGAAGTAATAATTGATATACTGAGAGGAGAGAAAAATAGAATCATACGAAACACAATAAAAACTAGAAAAGGCAGAAAAAAGGAAATAACAAGAACAGTGAGTAGAAAAGTCACAAACATGTAGATATTAATCCAAATATCTCAACCACTTTAAATTTGAAAGACCTAAATATACCAATAGTCCTATTTATTTTTAATGAAGGTCAAAAGAAAATTTGCCACCACAGATCCTCAGTAAAGTAATATTAAAGGATATACTTAGGCTAAGGAAAGTAATCCCATCTTTGAAGGGGGAAAAAAGAACACAGAAAGTGGTAAATATTTAGATACATTTAAACTAACACTGTATAAAATAACAGTAATAGTGTCTTTGGGGAGTTAAAAAATACAACTAAAGTACACAATAGTTACATACATGCAAGAAGGTGGGCTTCCCTGGTGGCGCAGTGGTTAAGAATCCACCTGCCAATGCAGAACATGGGTTCAAGCCCTGGTCCGGGAAGATCCCACATGCTGCGGAGCAGCTAAGCCTGTGTGCCACAACTACTGAGCCTGCGAGCCACAACTAATGAGCCCACGTGCCACAACTACTGAAGCCCATGCACCTAGAGCCCCTGCTCCGCAACAGAGTAGCCCCCACTCGCCACAACTAGAGAAAGCCCGCGCGCAGCAACAAAGAGCCACCACAGCCAAAGATAAATAAATACATTTATTTTTTTTAAAAAAGGCAAGTTTGATAAGTTAAAAATGAGTGTTTAAATTTCAGGATGACAACAAGAAATAGAAAGACTGTACAGAGTATACAAAGTACATACCAAACCATGAGGGGTTGGGGGGAGAACATGGTAAGAAAAACCAATCCAAAAGAATAAAAGAAATGAGAGGTGGTGGGTGGGGAAGCATAAACAAAGGCATGATAAGAGGAAGTAACAAATAGATGGTACAAATAATTCAAATATATCAGCAATTTCATTAAATATAGATGGACTAAATGCTGCAAGGCTCCAAGATAAAAAGATACAGAAAGTGCAAGACTGGATTAAGAAAACAATCCAACTTTGTGCTATTTACAAGAGATATACCTAAATAAAGATGTTGAGTGGCTGATATACTATGC
Organism: Balaenoptera borealis; assembly: GCF_965194805.1. Classification (NCBI taxonomy): domain Eukaryota; kingdom Metazoa; phylum Chordata; class Mammalia; order Artiodactyla; family Balaenopteridae; genus Balaenoptera; species Balaenoptera borealis. The sequence continues at coordinate 121,597,859 of NC_138867.1, read as the reverse complement.
ATAGTGTAACCCAGTGGTGGCAAACTTTCTGTAAAAGGCCAGATGGTAAATGTTTTCAGCTTTGCATACAGTCTCTGTCAGTAGTACTCAAACTCTGCCCCTTGTGACGTGACCACAGTCATCAACAATACTTAAGGAGAACAGCCATGGCTGTGTTTCAGTAAAACTTTATTTACAAAAACAGGCTGCAGGTAGTGGGTCATTGCTGACCACGGCTTTACCCAAAAGAAAGCTGAAGCAGCTACATTATTATCAAAATAGACTCTAAGGCCCCCCAAAACAGTTCTATATTTAAAGATACTCATTAGATACAGCATTCTACTCACCAGGAAAATAATTCTGACTATATGGCCCTGAACTACATAAAGCAAAAATCCCAAGGATTATTGGCGGTAATTTGGAATGGATGAAATTCTTTTAAATATAAATACTGAATAGGATTTCTCCCCTAATTATTTTTAGAATGAGGACAACCAGCAGGGAAAAAAATTTATAAGTAAGCAGTCATTATTTTAAAAATTAGCAATAACTAGATTATTTGTAACCCACTTTAAACATGGCAGTGATAAGAGTATCACTCCTGATTAAGTGGCCTTCATTTTCACACTAATACTGACATCTCAGAAGTGTCGACTTTGCTTTATGGAATCAAGACGTTTTCATATGTATTCTTTGGTCTAATCCTAACCAAAATCCTATGAGAGTGATATACCACATTAAAAAAATGAAGGATAAAACCATATGATCATCTCAATAAATGTAGAAAAAGCATTTGACAAAATTCAACATCCATGGGAGGGAGACGCAAGAGGGAAGAGATATGGGGATATATGTAGAGCTGATTCACTTTGTTACACAGCAGAAACTAACACACCATTGTAAAGCAATTATACTCCAATAGAGATGTTATTTAAAAAGAAAAATTCAACATCCATTTATAATAAAAACTCTCAACAAACCCAGTATAGAAATAGGGTATCCGAACATAATAAAGGCCATATATGACAAGCCCACAGCTAATGTCATACTCAGTGGTGAAAAGCTGAAAGCTTTTCCTCTGAAATAAGGAGTGAGAGCCAAGGATGCCCACTCTAGCCACTTCTAGTCAACCTAGTACTGGAAGTTCTAACCAGAGCAGTTAGGCAAGAAAAAGAAATAAATGGCATCCAAAATCAAAAAAGGAAGAAGTAAAACTCTAACTGGGGTCTGCACATCCTGGGTGGTCTAATTATTACTGCCTGTTTAATTGTAATCAATAAAACTATTTGAAAAAAAAATTTTTTAATAGGTAAAACCCTCAACTATTTGCAGATGATCTGATTTTATATATAGAAAACCCTAAAGATGCCATCAAAAAAAACTGTTTGAACTAATAAATTCAGTGAAGTTGCAGGATACAAATTCAATTTACAAAAAATTAAGAAAACAATTCCATTTACAGTTGCATCAAAAAGAACAAAAAACACAGGAATAAATTTAACCACAGAGGTAAAAGACTTGTACGCTGAAAACTAAGACGTTTCAGTGAAAGAAACTGAAGGAAATAAAAAAAATAAATGGACATTGTGTGCTTATGTATTGGAAGAATTAATATTGTTAAAATGTCCATACTGTTCAAAGAAATCAACAGATTCAATGCAATCCCTATCAAAATTCCTATGGCATTTGTCACAGAAACAGAACAAACAATCCTAAAATTTGTATGGAAGCATAAAGACCCAGAATAGCCAAAGCAATCTTGAGAAAGAAGAACAAAGCTGAACACACGCCCTGGTTTCAAACTATATTATAAAGCTGTACAGTATGGTACTGGCATAAAACCATTCACATAGATCAATGGAACATAATTGAGAGCCAAGAAATAAAGCCGTGCATATATTGACAAAGGAGCCAACAGTATACAATGGGGAAACAACAGTCTCTTTAGTAAAGATGTTGGGAAAACTGGACAGCTACATGCAAAAGAATGAAACTGGACCACTGTCTTACACCATACACAAAAATTAACTCAAAATACATCAGACTTGAACATAAGTCCTGAAATCATAGAAGTCCTAGAAGAAAACATAGGCCGTAAGCTCCCTGATGTCCGTCTTGGGGTTGATTTTTCAGATTGGACACCAAAAGCCAAGGCAACAAAAGCAAAATAAACAAATGAGACTATATCAAACTAAAGAGCTTCTACACAGCAAAGGGAACCATCAACAGAATGAAGAGGCAACCTACCAAATGAGAGGAAATATTTGCAAATCATATATCTGATAAGGGGTTAATATCCACAACGTATAAAGAACTCATACAACTCAATAGCAAAAAAACAAATACCCTGGTTTTTAAAATGGGCGAAGGACCTGAACAGACATCTCACAAAGACATACAAACAGTCAACAAGTACATAAGAAGGTGCTTAACATCATTAGTCATCAGGGAAATGCATGCAAATCAAAACCACACCTTACATCTATTAGAATGACTATTATCAAAAAGCCCAAAGAAAACAAGTGTTGGCAAGGGTGTGGAGAAAAAGGGGACCTTTGTGCACTCTTCAGGGAATGTAAATTGGTGCAGCCACTATAGAAAACAGTATGGAGGTTTTTCAGCAAATTAAAAATAGAACTACTGTATGATCCAGCAATTCCACTTTGGGGTATTTAACCATAGGAAACAAAAAAAGATATGGAAAAGAGAAGTGCACCCCCACGTTCACTGCAGAATAATTTATGATAGCCAAGATATGGAAACAGCCTAAGTGTCTGCTGATGGATGACTGCATAAAGAAAATGTGGTATATATATTTGCTGGCATATTACTCAGCCATAAGAAAGAATGAAATCTCATCATTTGCAACAACGTGGATGGACCTTGAGGGCATTATGCTAAGTGAAATAAGTCAGAGAAGACAAATACCATATAATCTTACTTGTATGTGGAATCTAAAAACAAAAGCTCATGGACACAGAGTACAAACTGGTGGATACCAGAGTTGTGTGTGTGTTGGGGGGCTGGTGTTGGGGGATGGGAGAAATGGGTGAAGAGTTTAGAGAGTACAGACTTCTAGCTATAACATAAATAATTCATGGAGATGTACAGCAGGGTGCCTACAGTTAATAATGATACTGTATATTTGAAAATTGCTAAGGGTAAAATCTTCAAAAGTTGATCACAAGAAAAGTTTTGTAACAATTTATGGTGATGGATGTTAACTAGACTTACTGTGGTGATCATTTTGCAATATATACAAATATTAAATCATTGTGTTATACACCTGAAATTGTAATGTTATATATTAATTATATCTAAATTTTTTTAAATAAAAAAAATTTTTTTAATTCACTGAGAAAGAGTAGGAAACGGGCTCAGGGAGGTTATACTCAAGTCCACAGGGCAAGTAAGAATGAAAAAGACTTCCTTCTCCTGAACCCACTGCTTTTCCTCTATTCCAGCATTTTCTAAGATGTCAGCAGCAATGAAGTTTAAGTTCGGGAAACAATGTGTTCCCCTCCCTGGAGAGTGCATAATTATAGCTCTGAGAAGTCCTGAAATCCAGAAATCTGCCTAACTTTGTATTAAACACTTAGTTTTGCTAAATTCTGACCATCAAATCCTTTTTTCCCTAATCATCATTAACACAGAACCAGAGTTCCTAGGAGCACACTTTAAGAAATGTAGCATCCACAAAAGTCATAATCTCTGCAAGACTAAGTGAAACCATGGTTAACACTCTGTTCACAGTCCCTTTTACTGGTATCATTTTTTGAAGAGTAATGTAAAAAAATGATTTTATACCAACTTTATGATCCATGAGGTATTTTCTGTATTTCTGTACATAAGGAAAGGCAGATATTTGCTCCCCAGTAAGGCATATATATAAGCCACATAAAAAAACAAGTTTCTTTTTAGACTGGAATTGTACCAACTCAGTATGTTAACACACTGATTAATAAAATGTATTGCATGCTGATTTTAAGGTCCTAATTGACTGGTGATATCACAGATATTCCAAGATGTAATTGAAAGAATAAACACTGTTTTGTTGAAACCGTCTATGTCTGTACTAGAATTAAACTCAAGGGCAGAATGACAGTCAATGTATTATTCATTTGGTCTTCAAATTAGCTTTGTGAACTGAGGAGGAAGGTGCTTACCAGCTCCATTCATAAATGAGAAACAAAGTGATAAACCCAAAGTTAAGTCCTCCAATGTTCTATTATCCCATATTCTCTCATGGCTGTAGTTTCATAATCCTTCGAAAATGCTTCTGTTTTAATGGAGTGCATTAAGAACAGATAGACTATGTAAATCATGAAATGTGCTACTACTAATAAATGCCCTACTTGCATAAATGAAAAGTTATCACAAGAAAATTCTTTAATTGATTACATCTTAACCTTTTAGTTCCTAAGGAAGGTTTGAAGAGTCAAGAGCTATTTGATGAAATTAGAATGACCTACATCAAAGAGCTAGGAAAAGCCATCGTCAAGAGAGAAGGAAACTCCAGTCAGAACTGGCAGCGGTTTTACCAGCTGACAAAACTCTTGGACTCCATGCATGATGTAAGTGTCAAACAAAAATCCAAATATCAAAAGAATTTTCTGAGACATAAAGTATGTCCTGATTAGTGTATATAATTATATACCAGTAGTTGTTGGGGTTTTTTTTTTTTTCCCATTTATGGATTTTCGTGATGGTTTGATTTCAACCTATAAAGTTCAGTTTGGCACACATTTCTCCTAAGGCCAATTATGAAATACTGTTTCATCTAGTTATGTGCATCTAACATCATGATGCTAGTACAGAATTTAACAGCACTATTTTTTTAAAAGGTAGAATTCCTTATTTTTGTATGAATTTATCCAGTAAGTTCGAATGTGTCCTTCATATACTATGGTACTGCAATTCTTCACAAAATACTTAATTCCATATAATTCTATATACAATTTAAGAAATTCAAAGATCTTTGGTACCTGAGTGCTCATTTTATTTGGGTAAACTTCTTTTTCACCTGGGGAATTCCAGCAGAGATTGGTATATTCTAAGTCAGAAATTTAAAAAAAAAAAAAAAAAAAAAAGAGGCCAACAACAAGCATGAGATATCCCTACTGCTAAGTTTTTAAGACTGATCATTACTATATATTCTCTTGCAGGTGGTTGAAAATCTCCTTAACTATTGCTTCCAAACATTTTTGGATAAGACCATGAGTATTGAATTCCCAGAGATGTTAGCTGAAATCATCACCAATCAGATACCAAAATATTCAAGTGGAAATATCAAAAAACTTCTGTTTCATCAAAAGTGACTGCCTTAATAAGAAGGGTTGCCTTAAAGAAAGTTGAATTTATAGCTTTTATTGTACACACTGTCAATCTGTCCTGTAGCAGTTTTGTTTTTCTTTTTTGTTTTTGTCTGGTTTTGGTTTTTGTTTTGTTTTAAATACGCACTACATGTGGTTTATAGAGGGCCAAGACTTGGCAACAGAAGCAGTTGAGCCATCACTTTTCAGTGATGGGAAAAGTAGAAAGTGATAGTTGGTGGATCCCAGAAATTAGAAACAATAACACAGGGGTAAGCTCCACTTTCAGAGAAGGATGGCACCTAAACCACCAGTGCCCGAAGTCTGCGTGATGAACTTTCTGCTCATACTTTTCACAGTTGGCTGGACAAGATTTTCTAGACTTTTTGTTGGTGTATTTTCCCCTGTATAGTTAGGATAGCATTTTTTGATTTATGCATGGAAACCTGAAAAAAGTTTACAAGTGTATATCAGAAAAGGGAAGTTGTGCCTTTTATAGCTATTACTGTCTGGTTTTAACAATTTCCTTTATATTCAGTGAACTATGCTTGCTCATTTTTTCTTACATAATTTTTGTATTCAAGTTATTGTATAGCTGTTTAAGATGGGCAGCTAGTTCATAGCTTTCCTAAATAAACTCTAAACATTAATCTTCTGTGTGAAAATGGGTTGGTGCTTCTAACCTGATGGCACTTAGCTATCAGAAGACCACAAAAATTGACTCAAATCTCCAGTTTTCTTGTCAAAAAAGCTCATATTTTGTACATATCTGCTTCAGTGGAGAATTATATAGATTGTGCAAATTAACCATCCTAACTGGTGTAGAGCAGCTAGTCCAGTGACCTGCTGGGTAAACCATGGATTACAAAAGACTAATTAAAAAAAATTTTAAAATAAAAAATAAAAAAAATAAAACTACCAAGAGGCCCTGTTTGTACCTAACGCCCTATCACTGCAATGGTTAGATGGCAAGAAAGTTGGTAAACTGTCTTTCAGGACCTTTTGTTGTAGTTTGTATAACTTCTTAAAAGTTATGATTCCAGATAACCAGCTGAAACACAGCTGAGAAGATTTTAATCTGTCCAAGTAATTCCTCCCTCTAAACTTTACACCCCCCCGCCAAAGTCTGTAATATGGCAAAAGTGGCTAGACACCCATTTTCACATTCCCATTTGTCACCAATTGGTCTTTCTTTCCTGGGGGTACAGGAAAGCTCAGCTACTGATTTTTCTGATTTAGGACTATACGTCAGACTTCCGTGTTCGTAAAACTATACATCCCTCACATCCTTATGTGTGCCATGGAGTTCAACAAAAGTCATGTGAATTTCTCCTCCTCACTGTTGAGAATTATCATTTTAAACAAGATAGAAGCTGTAGTAGCCCTTTCTGTGTGCACCTTACCAACTTTCTGTAAACTCAAAACTTGTATTTACTAAGCCACAAGAAATTTGATTTCTATTCAAGGTGGCCAAATTATTTGTGTAATAGAAAACTGAAAATCTAATATTAAAAATATGAAACTTCTAATATATTTTTATATTTAGTTATAGTTTCAGATATATATCATATTGGTATTCACTAATCTGGGAAGGGAAGGGCTACTGCAGCTTTACATGCAATTTATTAAAATGATTGTAAAATAGCTTGTATAGTGTAAAATAAGAATGATTTTTAGATGAGATTGTTTTATCATGACATGTTATATATTTTTTGTAGGGGTCAAAGAAATGTTGACGGATAACCTCTATGATTTATAATGTGTGCGAGCATTCATACAGGCAGCAGTGGGCTCAGAAACCAAACAGGTCTGCTCTATAGGAAGAGGGAAATGGAGGCTGGCCCTGTGTGCTATGAAGGTTCTCGAGGCTCCGTCCCATTGAGGTCAGAGAGGAAGTCACCCTCTGCCTCCCAGAATGGCCACCCTTCTCATTCCAACAGTGAGTCTGTCCGCGCAGGTTTAGTTTACTGAACCTCCCCTTGCGCTAAAGTGTTTAAACAGGGGACAGAAAGGCGGTGCTTACACACCTACAGGCACCATCACGTACAGCCTCTCCAACAGTTTAATAAAAACAGAGGCTTTAGAAGTTTGGCAATAATACGCATAGAGGTACCAGCAATATGTAAATAGTGCAGAATCTCATAGGTTGCCAATAATACACTAATTCCTTTCTTTCCTACAAGAGTTCCTTTCCAAATGAGGACATGTTTATGTTTTCTTTGAATGCTTTTTGAATGTTCTTATTTTTCGGTATTTTAGAGAAATTATTTAATAAAAAATGTAATCATTTGCTTTTTGAATGCTCTCTAAAAGGGGCTATTCCTTTGTAATTGTTTAAATTGATCTCAAAGTATTTTAGAATGGTTTGTAACCCAGCTGGATGTGAAATTTTTGGTGCCTAAGAAATACCGCTTGAATATTATCATCAGCGACAGTGTTACGTTTCAGAAAGAGCTTCTGAAAGATAAATTATTATTCATTTATAGAACGCTGCAGAAAGCACATCACACGGGAATCTGGACTTTAGCCCCAACAACCTTGGCTCCCCAGAAATAGAGCTCAGTGAATAAAAGATATGTGCACTTTGTGGTTAAAAGGAAATGGACTGACACTCATAAAACTATAGGAGGCTGTACATTAAATGGAAGAAGAAGCTGTGACAATTTAGGATATGTGGGAAAGAAGAAATTTACCTGAATTATGTGTGAGTATAATTATGGATTTAAGTGAAGAAAGCTATGGTGCTATTTGAAAGCAGCTTCATCTTCTATGTATGTTGTATCTTGCCATCCCAAACTGTTGACGTTTGTAGTAATTTCAGCGAGAGGTGACGTGCCTAGGTGACTCACAACAAATCCTGAAAAGTATTTTTAATTACTGGTAGAAAAAAGTGACCCTCTCTGTATTTTTAGGCCTTGCTATGGGATACTATACAAGTGCTTTGGGATATGTATACCCAACTGTCTAAAACTATGGGAGGGGACCCTAAAAGAGCACCTTCCTTCTCCTGAAAAAAAAAAAAAAAAAAAAGACACCCCAAAAGGAAAACCAGCATGATTAGTGTTTATGAAGAGCTTAATATTTAGCATAGGATGAGCTCTGGATATGCATATAAAGGAAAGCCAGCCTCACTTCAGAACTGGGGGATGGGAGAAGGAGCAATTCCAATTTCACTTATCTATCTACACAACCTATTATCGTTAAGTCTTATCATTTTAGTTCTCTGTTAAATATCCTAAAACTACATCACCATGAGATAAACAATATTATTATACTTTGATCTGATAGAAGTCAAGAACTGTGGCAGCCCTCAGTGAGATTTTGATCTTGGTGGATCACCCAAAAGACTGTAGCTGTAGATGAAAGTGTTTTTCTGTGCCTGGTTTGAGAATTGGAAGTAAGAGTGTAAGGAGGACATGTTAACCACTTGGAATGGAAGTTTATCGTTTTCAGTCAGCCTGGTCCACCAAGGATTAGTTACCAGGTTTTTGGGGAAGGATTACCTTCTCTCTAGAAGATGCCTGAAAGAAGGATTTTATTTTCTGATGAAAGGCTGTATGAAAATACCCTCCTCGAATAACTTGCTTAACTACACATAGATTCAAGTGTGTCAATATTCTATTTTGTATATTAAACAAATGCTATATAATGGGGACAAATCTATATTATACTGTGTATGGCATTATTAAGAAGCTTTTTCATTATTTTTTATCACAGTAATTTTAAAATGTGTAAAAATTAAAACCAGTGACTCCTGTTTAAAAATAAAAGTTGTAGTTTTTTATTCATGCTGAATAATAATCTGTAGTTTAAAAAAAAAAAGTGTCTTTTTATCTACGCAGTGAAATGTCAGACTGTAAAATCTTGTGTGGAAATGTTTAACTTTTATTTTTCATTTAAAGTTGCTCTTCTGGTATTACCAAACCACACATTTGTACTGAATTGACAGTAAATGTTAGTTAGCCAATTACAGCAATGCCAAATATGGAGAAACATAATAATAAAAAAAAATCTGCTTTTTCATTATATGACTCCAACATGCTTTTGTAGAACTCATGCAGTTCCAATTTTCCTGCTTTTTTCCTCCCTCTTCTACTGAAGGTGGAGTTACCACTTCAGGAAGCTTAAGATGCTAAAGTGGACATTTAAATGTCAATGTGGCAACGGTTACACGCTAATATGGGAGAAATTCAAAATGAGCTTAACCCTGGCTTCAAAGACCCAAAGACTGTCCCATCTATGCCTCAAATGGTCATGTACCAACTACTGCAAAGGCTATTAAGGGAAGGAAGAACTCACTCCTAAGCCTTCTCCAACTGTAACAGTCTTTCTTTATCATGAAAGTTGATATTTTATGTAAATAAATGTATTATCTAGTCAAAATTCTTATCTTAAATTAAAATCAGCTCTTTCTCCAGAAAAGGACATAAACATTTAGTAAATATAGCAGTGTTGCACATTATAGACAATAAAAGCAGAAGGGGTAAAATGGTAAGCCAGTTATTCTATACAATCTATATAGTATTTCCAAAAGCATATTGTGTTCAGGTCATATCCATGAACTGGATGATCTAACAAACTTTCCTATCAACACTCTTCTCTCCACAAGTGACCTCCATCCCTAAGGAAAAGGTATTATGATTTTAAAACCAAGTTTGCCTTATCCATCATATGTGCACCAAGTATTTGCTATGTACCCACTATATAATAAATACTGAAGCTAGAATATGAACAAGAAAAATACTATTGCTACCCTCAGTCAGTCACTTGCGAAAGTGTATACAACAAACCTCCTTTCCCAGTGTCTTAAGGTACAATGCAGAAATGCCAGATGATATGGCACCAGTACACGTTATTGCTTTACCATTCACTTCAAGTATTAGCCTTACATTTGTAGAACACTTTCACATACATTATACCAGTTAATCCTCGCCTACCCAATAAATGAATGAAATAAAAACAAATTCTGAGGAAGATATTAACTCTCTTTTATAAAGGGAAAAGCTCAGAGTTTAAACTGATTCATACCTGCTAACTAACTCCCATTTTATTGAAGTTTGAATGAAAAATCTTTGTAATGAGGCCACATTTATCACATGTCAGAGAACATGCCTCTAGTCTACAAGCTCCCAGGGAACTGGTGTTTTCTGTTGTTAAACTAAGCTAGTGTTTCACATTTACTGAGCACTTACTTTGTGCCAGGCATCATGTTTCAATATATTATCTCATTTAAACTTAACAACCCTATAAAGTGCTACTATAAAGTAGTACTATTAATCTCATTGTATTTTTATGAGGAGACTGTGGCTTAAACAACTAACTTGCCTAGGTCACAAAGCTTGGAAGTGGTGAAGTATGACTTTTTTTTTTTTTTTAAACACTGGGCATCTGGCTCAAAAGTCCATGCTCTTAAGCACTACTGAGAAATTATTAATACGAAGCTCCTAACTAGATTAAATGAACCCATATTGACCATTCTATATCAGCCTTTTGACATGATCTCATTTAATCTAATCATTTTTACTACCATATCAATTTTGACTTAGACATTTAATAATGATAATTCCTTCTCTTAAAAACATGTGTCCTGAAAAAAAAACAAAAACAAAAAAACATGTGTCCTGGGCTTCCCTGGTGGCACAGTGGTTAAGAATCCGCCTGCCAATGCACGGGACACAGGTTTGAGCCCTGGTCTGGAAAGATCCCACATGCCGCGGGGCAACTAAGCCTGTGCGCCACAACTACTGAGCCTGCGCTCTAGAGCCCATGTGCCACAACTACTGAAGCCTGTGCGCCTAGATCCCGTGCTCCGCAACAAAGAGAAGCCACCACAGTGAGAAGCCCGTGTACCGCAAAAAAGAAGAGCGCCCGCTCACCGCAACTAGAGAAAGCCCGCATACAGCAACGAAGACCCAACGCAGCCATAAATAAATAAATAAATAAATAAATTTATTTTTAAAAAAACGTGTCCTATCCCTTGGGGATGTTGATGGTAAAAACAGCTGCCCAGAGATGACAATACCCTTTGGTTTGTCAAATATACAAGGAAGCTGTCTCACTAACACCTAAAGGAAAATCAACAAACTTATTTCTTCAAGCTATATAAGGCACATAGGCTACACTCAAAATGAGGAAGACAGTTGTTTATAAATGAAAATTGATGCAAAATTTATTCTTAGTTTGGCAAGTAGGAGCCTGATTTTGGGTGTTGAAAATACAGAGGCATTTACACTAGTTGAATATTTTTTTAGACCTTCAGCTAATCTCTATTAACTGGCAGTAAGTGGCTCTTAAGAGCATTAGGAACTATAGCAGTCTCCTTCTTTTTTATCAAGCTTCTGTTTCCCAGTTAAAATGAAACAATACTTTGCTAGGGAAACATTTTTTACTTTATTCGGTTACAGACATGCTAATCTCAGAACAAAACAGTTCATACAGACCAGGGGTCCCCAACCCCCAGGCCGTGGACTGATAGTCTGCGTTAGGAACCAGACAGCAGGAGGTGAGCGACAGCGAGCGAGCAAGCGAAGCTGCTTCTGCTGCTCCCCATTGCTCCCCATCACTCTCACTACCTCCTGAAACTTCCCCCCACACAGGTCCGTGGAAAAATTGTCTTCCACAAAACCGGTCCCTGGTGCCAAAAAGATTGGGGACCGCTGATACAGACAACATCAGAAACCCAAAAAACTTTCCTAACTCTATCCAACCCACTTGAATAAAAGACAGTTTATACTGTTCACCTTCTATACCCTCACCATAAATAGTCAATAATATGTGTACACAATGTAAATAAGCCATAGCTTTTCTATTAATGTGGCATTGTCTTGGAAAGTACTGTCTTTGAGTATACACGGGATTATGCTGGAAATAAGAATCTAGGTCATCCAAAACCATTAGGGTTGTTTGCTAGCATTGCAAGGAATGGAGATAAAAATAAAACTCTTTCCAAGTGGCACTAGTAGGGGATAGTGTGCATAAAAACCAAACAAAGACTCACAGAGCATGAAACTATATCATAAATACCTCTTGACCAGTTTCCCTACCAACTATGTGGCAGGCGTGCTAGAGGAGCCAATGAAAAGACCACTAAACCAATACTAAAACTTCAGCGTGATGTTCCTGCCCTCAAGGAATCAAAGATGAGACACGTGGCTCATCAATTCCATTGCTCTGTGTCTATTTGAAAGGAAAAAAACATGGGCACATGATGACTTGCATGCAGATATTCATAGCACCATTATTCATAATAGCCAAGAGGGGGAAAGAACTCAAATGTCCATCAACATAAACACAACATTAATGAATGAACACATACACAAAATGTAGCAGAGCCATACAATAAAATACTACACAGCAATAACAAAAAAAAGAATGATGCATGCTATAATATGGATGAACCTCAAAAACATGCTAAGTAAAGGAAGTCATACAAAAAAGACCACATATTGCTTGATTTCACTTATATGAGATGTCCAGAGAAGGCAAAGCTATAGAGTCAGAAAGCAGATCAATGGCTTCCTATGGCTGGGGATGGCATCAGGGCCTAAGTGAAAATAGGTAGGAGGGAACTTTATGGGAAGATGAAAATGTTCTAAAATTGCATTATAATGATGATTTTGCAACTCAGTAAATTTAATAAAAATCATTAACATGTACATGTAAAGTGAGTAAATTTTATGGTATGTAAGTTATATATAGATATATAGATAGATACATATATATAAAATATCTAAGAGTGGACAAGCAAAGTATAATTGCCGTTCACTGTATATGAGGCTGGTACAAAGTACTTTGAATACATAGTGCAGCTGTTTTTCAGGAAAGCCTATGAAAAGGTGTTTTCACTGTGCTGGGTGCTAAAGGAAGAGTTGAAGTTCAGCACAGACAAGGACTTACTCATTTAATATTAATAGATTTCTCTTTCAACCTTTTATATGTTGTACTCACCCTGAGATAGCAACCATGCACAAACAGACTGCCAACGTGACAGATAAAAAAAAACTTATAGCATACACAAGACTGCTCATTTTAAATACAAAAGAATGTGTGGCACAAATACTGTTAATAATTTAAGACCTTAGTAGTTACAACTTCATAATGAGACAAATGTGGGTTCAAGCCTTACTTTTGTCCTTCACTAAGTCTGTGATCCTGGGAAAATTCTACAGCCACTTTAAGCCTACTTCCACATCTGAAAAATGGAACTAATACCAACATCTTAAAGGAATGAGAATTAAATGAGATACGACATATTTAAGCTGCTTTAGCTCAGTTCCTACCATACAGCAAGTGCTCAAAACATGTTAGATTTCAAGGAAATATAAGAGAAAAATATAAGACATCTAAGGAAATCTAAAAGAAGAGGGGAATTTTGTTTTTAATGCTCTCCCAAAAAACATGCATAAAGGGTCAAGGTGAATCAGATGAAGAGTGATGTGAACACCAGAACTGCATACAAATTTCCAACCTCACATATCCTAATTAATAAAAGTCACACTGTTCTGTTACTGGCCTGCATTTTCATTATCCTGTACATTCCCAACTACCACACCTTGGCAGGGGTCATCCAGAGGCACTCAATATTCCTTCAGAAAGGGTCTTCCATTTCCAACCCATATCTCAAAGCATGAGAAGAGCAGTGCCAAGGCAATAAGATCAAAGGAGAAGTGGGAAGTTATAGATTTGATCTAAGTCTTCTGTGCAGAATTTTTCTTGGTCAATGAGAAGTCTGGCAAAGAAAGGGAACCAGCCTGTTTACCCCACATGGAGAGTTTCCCAAAGCTGTCACTGTAACTGATGCATATAAATGTGAACTAAATTTCATTAACTGTTATTAATGAGAGGGAGAACAATCTGAGCTAAAAATCAAAATTGTAAATTTTACATAGCCAAGGGAATAGAAAACATATTCACACAAAAACTTCTACACAAATATTCACAGCACCATTATTCATAATGCCCAAAAAGTGGAAACAATCTAAATGTCCATCAACTGATAAATGGATAAATAACACGGTATATTCATACAATGAAATATTACTTAGCAATGAAAGGAAATGAAATACTGATACATACATTTTTTGGATGAACTTTGCAAATACTATGCTAAGTAAAAGAAGCCAGTCACAAAAGATCACATATTTTATAAACCCATTTAAATTAAATGTCCAGAATAAACAAATCTGGATATTTAATATAAATGGATTATGGACAGAAAGTAGATTTGAGATTCCCAGGGACTGGGGGAGGAGGAGGGGATATTAAAGAGTGACTGCTTAATGGGTACCAACCTTCTTTGTAAGGTAACGAAAATGTTCTAAAAGAAACTTGTATTGATGATTGCACAACTCTGAGTATACAAAAAACCTTTGAATTGAACATTTTAACTGGGTATGTTTTTTGGTATCTGAATTATAGCTCAAAAAAGATGTTTAAAAAAAAGGAAAGAGGGACTTCCCTGGTGGCACAGTGGTTAAGAACCCGCCTGCCAATGCAGGGGACACGGGTTCGAGCCCTGGTCCAGGAAGATCCCACATGCTCCAGAGCAACTAAGCCCGTGCACCACAACTACTGAGCCCGTGCGCCTAGAGCCCGTGCTCCGGAACAAGAGAAGCCACCGCAATGAGAAGCCCATGCACCACAACAGAGTAGTCCCCACTCAGCCCCTGCTCGCTGCAGCTAGAGAAAGCCTACACACAGCAACGAAGACCCAACACAGCCAAAAATAAATAAATAAATTTATAAAAAAAAAAAAAAGGAAAGAAATAGATAACCTAGTTAGCCCTATAGCTATTAAATTGACTTTGTAGTTAAAAACCTTTCCATAAAGAAAACTCTAGGCCCACATGGTTTCACTGGTGACTTCTACCAAACACTTAAGGAAGAAATAATACCAATTCTACAGAAACTCTTCCAAAAACAAAGCTGCACAGGAGGGAATACTTCTCAATCCATTCTAATCCATTATGCTGATACCAAAATTGGACAAAAATTACAAGAAAAGAAAACTACAGACTAATATCCCCTGTGAACATAAATGGAAAAATTCTACACAAAACTTTACCAAATAGTATTTAACAGTCAATTACAAGGATGACACATCATGATCAAAGGGTTACACCAGGAATACACGATTGGATTCACATTTCAAAATCAACCAATGCAATTCACAACAGTGAAAAACTGAAAATGAAAAATCCACATGATTATCCAAATAGATACAGACAAAGCATTTGACAAAACCCAACATACACTCCTAATTTAAAACAAACTCTTAGCAAACTAGGAATAGAAGGAAACTTCCTCAACTTTATAAAGGGTTTTTATAAAACACCTTCTGCTAGTATCATACTTAATGGGAAAACACTGAACATTTTCCTCCCAATTTCAGTTAAAAAAAAATAAATAACAGGGATGTATATACTCTTACAACTTCCATTTACCACTGTACTGGAGGCTTTAGCCAATACAATTAGGCAAAAAAGAAACAAGATGCAATGAGATTAGCGGGAACAAGTAAAACTATCTTTACTCAGAGACAACATGATCATCTATCTAGGGAATCTACAAAAAAGCTACTAGACTTCAAAAAGTTAAACACAGAATTACCACATGACCCTGTAATTCCACTCCTAGGTATAAACTCAAAAGAATGGAAAACAGGTACTCAAGCAAATACATTTACACATGTTCATAATAGCAGCACTATCCACCAGAGCCAAAAGAGGGAAATAGCACACATGACCATCAATGGGTGAATGGTTAAATAAATTGTAGTATGTATAAACAATGGAATAGTATTCGGCCATAAAAAGAAATGAAGCACAAATTCATGCTACCATGTGGATGAACCTCCAAAACATTACTTTAAGTGAAAAAAGCCAGACACAAAGGGTGATATATTGTATAATTTCATTCACATGAAATATCTAGGATAGACAAATCTATTGGTATAGAAAGAAGGCTGTTGGTTGGCAGGCTCTGGGGGAAGAGAATAATAGGAAGAAATTATTTTATGAGTAAGGGTTTTACATTGGGGTTATTAAAATATTTTGGAACTAGACAGAGATGGTGGTTTCACAACACTGAGAATATACTAAATGCCACTGAATTAAATGGTTAATTTTATGTTTTATTAATTTCACCTCAATAAATTACTAGTTTTAAAAAAGCTACTAGAACTAATAAGTGAGTTTAGCAAGGTTGCAGGATACAACAGGGGTCAGCAAACTATGTCATATAGCCAAACTCAGCCCACTGTCTATTTTTGTAAAAAAAAAAAAAAAAGTTTCTGAAACAGAGACATGCATTTTATGGATTGTCTATGTTGCTTTCGTATAGCAAAGGCAGAGCTGAGTAACTGTGAGACATACGGCCTGCAAAGCCTACAATATTTACTATCCGGCCCTTTACAAAAAAAGTCTGCTGACACCTGGGATACCAGATCAACATATAAAAATTAACTGTATTTCTATGCACTAGCAACAAACAACTAGAAATTGATTTTTTAAAATACTGTTTACAATAGCTTCAAAAACTGTGAAAACCTTCGAGACAAACCTGACAAAAATATGTGACAAACCTATATACTGAAAGCTATAAAATACCACTGAGAAAAGTCAGATTTATATACATGGAGTAATATATCTGTTCATGTGATTAAGGACAGTATCATTAAGATGTCATTTCTCAAACTGATCCATAGTTTCAGTGTAATCCAATTATAATTTGAATTTCAGTAGAAATTTACAAGCACTTTCTAAAATTCATATGGAAATGAAAGGACCTAGAATAATCAAAATATCTGTGAAATAAAACAGCAAAGTTGGAGAGCTAACTACCTGATTTCAAAAATTATTATAAAACTATAGTAATCAAAACATCATGGTATAGGCATACAAACAGACAAACAGATCAATGGAACAGACTACAGAGTCCAGATATAAACTCACATTTATATAGACACTGATTTTTTTTTTTTTTAACAAAGGTGCAAAGGCAATGCAATAGAGAAAGAGGCTTTTCAACAAATGTGCTGGAATAATTGGCCACGCGTGTTTTAAAAATAACTTGGATCCATACCTTGTACCATATGCAAAAATTAACTCAAAATGGAACACAGTCATAAATGAATAATCTAAAACTGTAAAATTTGTGGAATAAATGTAGGAGAAAACCTATGCGACCTTGGGTTCATCAAAGATTTCTTAGATGTGCACCAGAAGCACACTCTTTTAAAAAACTAATTGATAAACTGGATTTCATCAAACTTTAAAATGTCTGCTCTTTAAAACACACTTTTAAGAAGATGAAAAGACAAAGCACAAATTGAGAGAAAAATCTTTGCAAAGCATAAATCTGATAAAGAACTGTTACTCAGAATATATAAAGAACACTCAGAGCACAACAATAAAAAACAAAAGTGGGGGGCAAAATATCTCAATAGTTGCTTCACCAAAGAAGAAATACGAACAGAAAATAAACACATAAAAAAATGATCATCATTAGTCATTAGGAATATACAAAACCACAGTAAGATAACACTACACACCTATGAGAATGCTAAATAAAAATGAATGAATAATTAACACGTGCATTAACATGGATGAATCTCAAAACCATTGCACTAAGTGAAAAAAGTCACAAACAAAAGTATTCGTACTGCATGGTTCCATTTATATGTCATTCTGTAACTGCAAATCCATAGGAAGAGAAATCAGATCATGGTGGCCAGGGGATGGGGATAAGAGGAGGGAAATGACCACAAAGGTAAAGGAGGGAACTTTATGGAGTAGTACCTTGATTGTGGTGGTGGTTACATATTTACATGACCATACATGTCTATCAAAACTCTGAACTGGGGCTTCCCTGGTGGTGCGGTGGTTGAGAATCTGCCTGCCAATGCAGGGGACACGGGTTTGAGCCCTGGTCTGGGAGGATCCCACATGCCACAGAGCAACTAGGCCCGTGAGACACAACTACTAAGCCTGCGCGCCTGGAGCCTGTGCTCCGCAACAAGAGAGGCCGCGATAGTGAGAGGTCCGTGCACCACGATGAAGAGTGGCCCCCGCTTGCCGCAACTAGACAAAGCCCTTGCACAGAAACGAAGGCCCAACACAGCCAAAATTAAATAAATTAATTAATAAAATCTAAATTTAAAAAAACCTCTGAACTGTACACTAAATAGGGTGAACGTTACTGTATGTAAACTATGCCTCAATAAATTTGAAGTTCAAAAAGCAAAACCCTTAATATAACTGCTCTTAAAAAAATAAGACATAGACTTAAATGTCCTTATTTCTTAAAGAATATTAGGCACTGAAAAAGAGTTCAAATAAAGGTTCTCAGATTAGAAATTGTGGGGGATGGAAGAAGGTATTCCACAAAAATGGAAATCAAAAGAAAGCTGGAGTAGCAATACTCATAACAGACAAAAGAGACATTAAAATAAAGACTGTTATAAGAGACAAAGGACACTACATAATGATCAAGGGATCATTCCAAGAAGATATAACAATTGTAAATATATATGCACCCAACAGAGGAGCACCTCAATATATAAAGCAAATACTAACAACCATAAAGGAAGAAATCGACAGTAACACAATAATAGTGGGGAACTTTAACACCCCACTTTCATCAATGGACAGATAAACCAGGACTTAATTGATACTTATAGAGCATTCCATCCAAAAGCAGCAGAATACATATTCTTCTCAAGTGCACACAGAACATTCTCCAGGATTGACCCCATGCTGGGCAACAAGGCAAGCCTTGGTAAATTTAAGAAAATGGAAATCGTACCAAGCATCTTTTCTGATCACAACTCTATGAGATTAGAAATAAACTACAAGAAAAAAACTATAAAAAACACAAACACGTGGAGACTAAACAATATGTTACTAAACAGCCAATGGATCACAGAAGAAAGCAAAGAGGAAATCAAAAAATACCTAGAGACAAATGAAAATTAAAGCACAATGATCTAAAACCTATGGGATGCATCAAAAGCAGTTCTAAAAGGGAACTTTATAGCAATACAATCTTACCTCAGAAAACAAGAAAAATCTCAAATAAATAACCTAACCTTACATCTAAAGCAGCTAGAGAAAGAAGAACAAACAAAACCTGAAGTTAGTAGAAGGAAAGAAATCGTAAACATCAGAGCAGAAATAAATGAACTAGAAACAAAGAAAACAATAGCAAAGATCAATGAAACTAAAAGCTGGTTCCTTGAAAAGATAAACAGAATTGATAAACCTTTAGCCAGACTCAACAAGAAAAAAAGGGAGAGGACTCAAATCAATCAAATTAGAAATGAAAAAGGAGAAGTTACAACTGACATCGCAGAAATACAAAGCATCATAACCAACTACTACAAGCAACTGTATGCCAATAAAATGGACAACCTGAAAGAAATGGACAAATTCTTAGAAAGTTACAGACTCCCAAGACTGAATCAGGAAAAAATAGAAAATATGAACAGACTAATTACAAGCAGTGAAATTGAAACTGTGATTTTAAAACTCCCAACAAACAAAAGTCCAGAACCTGATGGCTTCACAGGTGAATTCTATCAAACATTTAGAAAAGAGCTACACCTATCCTTCCGAAACTGTTCCAAAAAATCACAGAGGAAGGGCTTCCCTGGTGGCGCAGTGGTTGAGAATCTGCCTGCCAATGCAGGGGACATGGGTTCGAGCCCTGGTCTGGGAAGATCCCACATGCCGCGGAGCGGCTGGGCCCATGAGCCACAATTACTGAGCCTGCGCCGTCTGGAGCCTGTGCTCCACAACAAGAGAGGCCGCGATAGTGAGAGGCCCGCGCACCGCGATGAAGAGTGGCCCCCACTTGCCACAACTAGAGAAAGCCCTCGCACAGAAATGAAGACCCAACACAGCCATAAATAAATAAATAAAAACAAATACTTTAAAAAAAAAAAAAATCACAGAGGAAGGAAAACTCCCAAACTCATTCTATGAGGCCACCATCACCCTGATACCAAAACCAGACAAAGATACCACAAAAAAAATTATAAGTCAATATCACTGATGAACATAGATGCAAAAATCCTCAACAAAATACTAGCAATCTGAATCCAACAATACATTAAAAGGATCATACACCACAATCAAGTAGCATTTATCCCAGGGATGCAAGGATGTTTCAATATCCAGAAATCAAGCAGTGTGATACACATCAACAAATTGAAGAATAAAAACCATATGATCATCTCAATAGATGCAGAAAAAGCTTTTGACAAAATTCAACACCCATTTATGATAAAAACTCTCCAGAAAGTGGGCATAGAGGGAACATACCTCAACATAATAAAGCCCATGTACAACAAACCTACAGCTAACATCATACTCAAAGGTGAAAAGCTAAAAGCATTTCCTCTAAGATCAGGAACAAGACAAGGATGTCCACCCTCGCCACTTTTATTCAACATAGTTTTTGGAAGTCCTAGCTTCCAAATCAGAGAAGAAAAAGAAATAAAAGAAAACAAATTGGAAAAGAAGAAGTAAAACTGGCAGTGTTTGCAGATGACATGATACTATACATAGAAAATCCTAAACATGCCACCAGAAAACTACTAGAACTAATCAATGAATTTGGTAAGGTTGCAGAAATAAGAACACACAGAAATCTCTTGCATTCCCTATACACTAACAACGAAAGATCAGGAAGAGAAATTAAGGAAACAATCCAATTCATCACTGCAGCAAAAAGAATAAAATACCTAGGAATAAACTTACCTAAGCAGGTAAAAGATCTGTACTCAGAAAACTATAAGACACTAGTGAAAGAAATCAAGAAGACACAAACAGATAGAAAGATATACTGTGTTCGTGGATTGGAAGAATCAATATTGTCAAAATGATTATACTACCCAAGGCATTCTACAAATTCAAATGCAATCCCTATCAAATTACCAATGACATTTTTCACAGAAAAATGAATTTTACAAAATCTTAAAATTTGTATGGAGACACAAAAGACCCCCAATAGCAAAAGCAATCTTGAGAAAGAAAAATGGAGCTGGAGGAATCAGGCTCCCTGACTTCAGACTATACTACAAAGCCATAGTCATCAAAACAGTATAGTACTGGCACAAAAATAAATATAGATCAATGGAACAGGATAGAAAGCCCAGAAATAAACCCACACACCTATGGTCAATTAATCTACGACAAAGGTGGTAACACTACACAATGGTGGAAAGACAGTCTCTTCAACAAACAATGCTGGGGATACTGGACAGCTACATGAAGAAAAATGAAATTAGATGATTCCTTAACACCATACACACACAAAAAAACTCAAAATGGATTAAAGACCTTAATGTGAGACCGGACACTATAAAACTCTCAGAGGAAAACATAGGAAGAACACTCTCTGACATAAATCACAGCAAGATCTTTTTTGACCCACCTCCTAGAGTAATGGAAATAAAAACAAAAATAAACAAATGGGACCTAATGAAACTTAAAAGCTTTTGCACAGCAAAGGAAACCATAAACAAGATGAAAAGACAACCTTCAGAATGGGAGAAAATATTTGCAAATGAATAAATGGTCAAAGATTAATCTCCAAAATATACAAACAGCTCATGCAGCTCAATATGAAAAAAACAAACAACCCAATCCAGAAATGGGCAGAAGACCTAAATAGACATTTCTCCAAAGAAGACATACAGATGGCCAACAAACACATGAAAAGATGCTCAACATCACTAATTATTAAAGAAATGCAAATCAGAACTACAATGAGGTATGACCTCACACTGGTTAGAATGGTCATCATTAGACAATCTACAAACAATAAATGCTGCAGAGGGTGTGGAGAGAAGGGAACCCTCTTGCATTGTTGGTAGGGATGTTAATTGATACAGCCACTATGGAGAACAGTATGGAGGTTCCTTAAAAAACTAAAAATAGAACTACCATACCACCCAGCAATCCCACTACTGGGCATATACCCAGAGAAAACCATAATTCAAAAAGACACATGCACCCCAATGTTCACTGCAGCACTATTTACAATAGCTGGGTCACGGGAGCAACCTAAATGTCCATCAACAGACGAATGGATAAAGAAGATGTGGTACATATATACAATGGAATATTACTCAGCCATAAAAAGGAACGAAATTGGGTCATTTGCAGAGACATGGATAGACCTAGAGACTGTCATACAGAGTGAAGTAAGTCAGAAAGAGAAAAACAAACATATTAATGCATATTTGTGGAATCTAAAAAAATGGTAGAGATGAACTGGTTTTCAAGACAGAAATAGAGACACAGATGTAGAGAACAAACGTATGGACACCAAGTGGGTAAAGGGATGGTGGGATGAAATGGGAGATTGGGATTAATATATATACACTGATATGTATAAACTAGATAACTAATGAGAATCTGCTCTATAGCACAGGAAACTCCACTTTGCTGTGCAGTAGAAACTAACACAACATTGTAAAACAACTATACCCCAGTTTAAAAAAAAATGGGCTGAAGACTTAAATAGGCATTTCTCCAAAGAAGATACACAAATGGCCCACATGAATATGAAAAGATGGCTCAGCTTCACTAATCATTAGGGAAATACAAATTAAGACCACAAAGCTTCTACCTGTTAGGACGGCTATTACCAAAAAGTCAAAATACAACAAGTGTTGGTGAGGATGTGGGTAAACAGGAACCCTTGTATACTGTTGGTAGAATACAAAATGGTGGAGTTGCTA
Organism: Balaenoptera borealis; assembly: GCF_965194805.1. NCBI lineage: Eukaryota > Metazoa > Chordata > Mammalia > Artiodactyla > Balaenopteridae > Balaenoptera > Balaenoptera borealis. The sequence goes on along the minus strand of NC_138867.1, from coordinate 121,574,822 downwards.
TGGAAAACAGCATGGAGCTTCCTCAAAAAATTAAAAATTTAAGTACCATATGATCCAGCAATCTCACTTCTGGGTATATATCCAAAAGAATGGAAATCGGGATCTTGAAGAGATATCTGCACCCCCAAGTTCACAGCAGCTGCTATTCACAACAGCCAAGACGTGGAAACAGTGTAAATGTCCATCAGGGGATGAAGAGGTAAAGAAAATGTGGTATACAGATACAATGGAATGTTATTTAGGCATTAAAAAGAAGAAAATTCTGCAATATGCAACAACATAGATGAACCCAGAAGACATTATGCTAAGGGAAATAAGCCAGTCATAGAATAATGTATAATGTATGATACCACTTACATGAGACATCTAAAATAGTCAAACTCATAGAATCACAGAGTGGAATGTTGGTTGCCAGGGGCTGGGGGGAGGGGGTTAAAGTCAGGAAGTTGCTAATCAATAGGCATAAAATTTCAGTTATGCAAGATGAAGATCTGTTGAACAACACCGTGCCTAGTTAACCACATTGTATTGTACACTTAAAAATCTGTTACGAGGGTAGGAAAAATTTACTATTTTTCTGGCTCACAGAGCCCTCCTTGAAGAAAGAGCTTAATGTACAATGTCAGTAAATAATTTGGAAATACCTTCAAAGTCAACGGCGAGGGTGACTTATAAAGCAAAGAAGAAAGTTTTGTTACTGCATGTGTTTAGTAATGCCTTTGAAAATCTGTGTTTAGCAGTTGTTTCAATAACATTATTTAACAGTCTGGAGCATTAAAAACAGACTGGGGCAGGGGAATGCAGTCAAAAGACTAAAAATAATTTTTAATTTTTGTCTAAATTATGAGCTTTCTCAAGTATAGCTGGTACTTTCAATAAAGTCCACATGAGAGCTGGCAAATCTGAAGCTATAATTAAGAATTTTCAAAGATTAATCTGTACATGAAAGCAAATAACACAATAGTAGAATTATTCAAATTGCAGCCTTCAGGAGGTCAAAAATAAAACAAAGATTTAGATAAAAATGCTGATTTTGTAGTGAATAGACCTCTAATCCTAAAAATGTGAAAATATACTTTCTACCATTGAAATACAGTGTGTCAGCATCCTCTAGGATTGTTACAATTAAAAAGACAGACAATAAAGAGTGTTGGCAAGGATGTGGAGAAACTGGTATCCCTATACATTGCTGTTGGGAATGTAAAATGGTGCACCCACTGTGTAAAACAGTTTGGCACTTCCTCACATAGTTAAGCCTAGAATTACCGTATGTCCCCGATATTCCACTCCTAGGTATATATTCAAGAGAACTGAAAAAATATTCTTACACAAAAACTTGTACACGAATGTTCACAGCAGCATTATTCACAATAGCCAAAATGTGTAAACACCCAAACGTCCATCAACAGACGAGTGGATAAATAAAATGTAGTATATGCATACAATGTAGCATTATTCAGCCACAAAAAAAGAACGAAGTACTGTTACATGCTACAACATGGACAAACCTTAAATACATGTTAAGTAAAAGAAACCAGTCACATAAGATCACATATTGTATGATTCCATTTATAAGAGATATCCAGAGTAGGCAAATGCATAGAGATAGAGAGTAGATTAGCGGTTGCCAGAGCAAGGGAAGCGGGGAGAGAGGAAATAACTGCTAATGGGCAGAAAGTTTCTTTTTCAGGTGATAACAATGTTCTGGAATTAGTGCTAATGATTGCAGAACTTTGTGAATATACTAAAAATCACTGAATTGTACACTTTGAAAGATACAGTGCCTCAGAGCAGGGCGATACATCTGATTAAACAAGGCATAATCTCTGTGACCTGGGGGCCATGAACAGTTTAGCTGTTTCCCAATTTGTATATCACAAATTACATACCTTCTTGTGGCCAAGAATCAAAGACAGACACTGTCAAATCATAAACATGAACCAGAAAGCTGATATGACACCACCCCTCATGTACAAAGCTGCCAGAGATTCAGCTGAAAGACTGGATTTGCTGAAACCTCTTTTATGGTTGATGTGTTCCAAGAATTCATCAATAAATACACATTTAAGTCCAGAGCTGAGAAAATATTTTTCCCAAGCACTCCTTGCTCTAGCCAGATCCATCTTTTGGTCTTCAGAACCACAGGAAGAAAGTCTCAGCATTATTTTTACCTTGAATACGAGTGTTTCCAGAATATACTAAATTCCTGACTGAGTAAAGTGTTTTATAAGAAACTGTGTTCTGTGTCTACAACATGGGAATAAGGCACTGTAATAAATATGATCCTAAAAGGACTCATTTCCCCTACCAGTTATGGGTAGAGGGGAAGAAATTTGTCCCAAGTATAGTAATTAATATCACCAATGATATTCAATAATCTGGAAAAGAGCTGTTGACTACAGCAGAGGTTGACCTTCAATTATAATGAGGGTCAATAAAGGGCCAATTAACCAGAACATTAAAATTCACTGATAACAGCTTTTAGCACTCCACTTTTAAAGAAAAAGGATTATGCCTTTAGTGTTAACACTCCAAATCCAAAATTGTAGGATGTTAGCAGGGGCTCTTATAGTCAACACAGACACTCAAACCAAGCTTGTAGTACCACAGATTACATGTGCTTCAGAGCAAAGGCCTACGTTTGTGTTGATCACCTACCCCCAGGGCTTAGCACAGTGATTAGCATTTTATTAGTAATATATTCTTAAAATGTTTGATGAAATCCAATCTAAAATAATGACCTTAAGCCACTGTAAAATGGGAATTCAAAAAAATATAACATATCCCTCATATATCTAGGAAGAGAACTTTTAGAGGGATTTTTTCAAGTTCCCTTTTAAAGCACATACTGACTATATAGTCACTCTCCCAAGAACAAATTAAATAAGTACAAAGAAATACTGTACAATAGAAGTCTACCATCATTTTTGCATCTGGGGCAAAGGATGAGCTCGGATAAGTTAAATACTTTATTAGCCGGGCTGCCCACAGGAAGGGACTGATTATTCTCTTTTGACCCCATGATAAAGGGTTAAAATGAAGTCATTTGTTCTCAGGTTCTAGGGACAAGCTGGCCACACGTGTTTACAATGGACCTCCCGTACAAACACAAAAAGAGAGAGAGCAGAGGACAAATCCTAGGTGTCTCGTTAACAGATTATACCTGTAGTGAAAAGGCTTTCCTCTGGTTTGGGGCCACTTTCCGATAATGAAGGCTCTATAGGCAGCACTACAGTATCCTGTGATAACTGTGTAGCGTGAACAGACAGCAGGCTCTCACCTCCACCACCTACAAGTTACGTGAGCTTAAAACTCGTCTAGGCTTTGGGCTCTTCATCGATAAAACACGTAATCATCACCGCAGCTGACTCTTGGGATTTGCTCAAGGAAGAAATTAGCTTCTGTATATGTAAAACAGCTGACACAGAGAGCGGATACTCAAAAACGTAAATCCCCTCCCTGAACCTGTCACTGCTATCAGAGGTAAACACAGACACAGACAGACACACACACACACACACACACACACACACACACACACACACTCCACAAAGGTTTTCCACGGCAGTTTTCCAGCACGTGCATCCAGGATGCCAAAAAGAATTAGGGTGTCCTTGCCCTCGGGGAACGTACAGTCAGGCTCAGGAGATGAGCAGCCTGAGAGGCTATACAGACCTATCACTGGGCAGGCCCGGCTGCGGCTGAACGCCTGCCTAGCCAGTGTGAGACGCACCCTACACACCTGGGCAGGTACTTCAAAAGCTGGGCTGCAAGTGCTAGAAACTCGACTCAAACCAGCTTAAGCAATACTAAAAAAAAAAAAAAAGCCGTACCTCAGAGAGTACGATGTTGAAGCTCAAAATCGGCTTCTGGCAGCACTCAGCTCTGCACACGTCCGCCTCAGGCCAAAATAGGTTTCTCCCTCGGGCTGCAACATGGCGCCGGCCACCAGTTTGCCTGTGGCAGAGGCAGGGCTTCCTTCCAGAAGGCCTTAAGAGCCCGTACTCGCTTCTCATTGGCCCAAACTGGCTTGGGCCTGCCTACCCTTCAACCAATCAGGAGCCAGAGAGAGCTGACTAATCATGACTGACTTAAAGCCTAATCAATGGGTGGAAGAGACGCTTCAGAGTCAATCGCACTGTCTATTACAAAGCACCCAGTAAATGAATATTTGGTGAAGGAATGGATGGAGTAATGAATGGCTGAATCTATAATATAATGGAATATGTGCTCTTTTTGAAGGATTTTTTTTTCCGGGGAAGGACGTGGTGGGGGGGGGGGGTACTGCTTTTGATTTGAGTTCCATATAATTACAGTCACCTGAGTATACCCAAAATGACTTCATTGGAAAGCTATCAGCAATTAGGCACAGACCACCATTAATATTACCAATCAAGTAGTACGAGTCAGGCAGTATGTGGAGTGTAACTTGGGCTTAAGAGCACAGGATTTGGAGACAGGCCTGGGTTCAAATCCTGTCTCTACCATTTACTAGGTATGTCATCTTGGACAAGTTGCTTAACCTCTGGACGTCTGTTTCCTTATCTGCCAAATGGAGAAACCACAGTTCCTACCTCACAATGTTTTTGTGAGGATTCAATAATAAAACATAGGTGAATGGTCAGTATACTGAATATTTAATGGATGCTAGCCGTTATTACCATTCACAATAAATCCATCCCAAATCAGCTTTACTTTCATGGAAACTGTATGTGAAACTAGGAGAGGAAAGGCACCTGTTCTCTGGCTGATAAAGCATTAAAATAGTCCTCTTATTAGCTGGAAGAATTGGGAGAAGGCAGGCTGCTCTCATATAAGGTAGACTGGTCCTGTTCTATGATAATGCCATCCTGGATGCCCTGCCACTAAGAAGGCAAGCCACAGATAATAGTTTTGTTTCTTCTCTATTTTTCTAAAATGGACACGTATTACTTTTACAATGAACAACAAATAAGCAGTTGATCTTAGTTAAGTATCAGAGTGACAGGCATGCACAATAATTCTTTGGAGTTGACAGGAAGATGGGCTACTGTGAGCTGGAAGACCTCACTGGAGTAGGAGGTGGAATCTTCAGCTCTGGGAAGAAGACAGGGAAGGAAGTAGGTGGGGGAGGGGGGATATGCCAGAGGAATAATATGAGCCCATCTTTGTGGACAGGAACATATGATGGACAGTTACTGCTTTGGTGCTGAACATCTGTTTACCGTTCTTCTAGTAACACTCCCTCCATATTCCTTGGGAGAAAGGACCCTCTATCATTCTCAGTTCATGTGCTGACCTTGCCCCTGAGCTTGAGTAGGCAGATGATGAGTCAGCATATTCCATCCCAGTAGATTAGAGGTGGTCATGGGACCCAAGTTGGTCCAGGGTAAAACCTAGAAGTTTTGCTGAAATTTTGGGGACAGAGGGACTCTCTGAGGTACTTTAGCTGATAGAATGCCCACCTGGAGCTACTGGTGGCTATGTTGGTAATGTGAGAAAGCCTGCCTGAAAATGAAATAAAGCTGAGGGAAGAGATGGAGGGGGCAGCTCTCTGATGACATCACTGAGCATCTGGATACAACCATTTCTGAATGCAGTTGCATCTCCTGGTCTCTTCACTTATGTGGGCCAACAAAATCCTTTCTTATTTAAGCCATTCTGAGTTTGGTTTCTATCACTACCAACCGAAAGAGCCTCATTCAGGGACTTCCCTGGCAGTCCAGTGGTTAAGAGTTCACCTTCCAATATGGGGGGGGTGAGGGTTTGATCCCTAGCCAGGGAGCTAAGATCCCACATGACTCTCGGCCAAAAAAAAACAAACCAAAAACATAAAACAGAAGCAATATTGTAACAAATTCAATAAAGACTTTAAATATGGTCCACATCAAAAAAAATCTTTTTTTAAATTAGTTATCTATTTTATACACATCAGTGTATACATGTCAATCCCAATCTCCCAATTCATCCCACCACCACCCCCACCACCACCCCCTGCTTTCCCCCCTTGGTGTCCATACGTTTGTTCTCTACATCTGTGTCTCTATTTCTGCCTTGAAAACCGGTTCATCTTAAAAAAAAAAAAGTCTTATTCAGTGGCATACCAAGAGGAGGGTGGTATGAACAGAACACCTTGCAGGGAGGAATATTTTATCATGACCTGCTTTAGAATTGCCAGCTCAGTAAAAAAGCACATCAGCTCTTAGCTGTTTGAATTCTCTATAGACAATGTATCTCCTTATTGGTGGCCCCAGACACACTGCTCCCACTGTCCCCTCCCACCCCATCCCCACTCCCCATCTCTGCCCTGGTCCCGTACAGTCAATGAAGAGGAATCATAGATTTTGAAATGCGTATGATCTCAGAAAGGCTCTAATTCAATCACTCCATTTATCAATAAGGAACTAAGACTTGGAGAGCGAATAAATTTGGCCAAGGTCTGACTTGCCTTGGTTCAGAGAAGCGTTAAGAAGGGGCAGCAGAGTGCCCGATTAACCCATGAAACAGATGAGCAACATAAAATAAAAATCCTCCGTGGGCCTGGGGCATTTCTGTTCCCGTACCCTCTGCTATCCACCGGGTGTGGGTATGAGTGGGGAGTTTTTTTCAGTCTACTGCCTTCATGCTCAAGGATTCAGCCACAGCCATCAGCTCAAAAGACTAGTCTATTTTTATCCAGGCAGAGATTCTGGCACTTGGACCACGTCTTTGTTTCAAACACAGCTGAAGAGCTGGGTTGGAAAAGCAGAGATCTCACCAAATGCCTTGTACCGCTTCACACTGGCACATACCATCTTAAGATCAGGAGTTCTCAGAAGGGCTTTTGTGGATGAAAAGCTAGGAAACTGTCCCTAAAACAGTTTACGGACATGACATCTCTGGATTAGGGGTCCACCAGCAGTTATAGTTTCACATATGTCAATGAGGGATAAGATTGAGACCCTAGACCCGCCCCTCCCTGATCAAAGTTAGATGACTGTTTTGGAAACAATAAAATCCCCACTGCATTTCCCATCCCCCCACCCCCACCCCCACCCCAAACATCTTTCCCTTTAGTCACTCTTACCCTGGGTTAGTTGTAAAACAAACAGAAAGGCTGCTCTCTCCATTTCTGCCTACGCCCTTAATTTGGTCCTGCTGGGCAGTGAACTGCTGAAACAAGTACCTTGACGAGAAAGAAGGGGTAGAGAAGGACAAAAGTACTGTGTTATTAGATTGATTTTCTGTTGGGCATTTGGCCCTAGACGACTGTTTATAAGCAAGGTCCGGTGTCTGAAGATCTGGGTTCAAACACCAGCTCCAGCAGTTACAGGCTTTGTGAGCTTGGACGAATCATTCTGTGCCTCAGTCTTCCCATCTGTAAAACGGAGCCCATCGTACCAGCTTCACAGGGTGCTAAAGTGAAAGGGAGTCAAGTAAGTTCTCTCTTTAGTGTTCATGGATGACAGTTACCAGGTCAGATTACTGCCTGCCAAGTTCCTTTCCCACATCTCCACACTCATACAATCCAGCAACAGAGGCCCGTGGGGCACTCGCTGGGTCGTTGACCTGGTCAGCGGTCCTGCTCGAGCTCAACTCCAGACATCCTGGGTCTCAGACCTGTACTAATGTCTTTAATGGCTCCGAGCTACACTCATGTTTACCAGAAATACATAAATTAGGTAATTATGGCTGGCACAAAACAAAACAGGGACTGAGGAAGGTCAGGCTGACGAGCACAGAGAAAAACTCCCCTCCAGCGCTGTTCCCGCCCTGGCCCGGGGCAGAGGCCAGCAGGCCCTCATCTGTCAAGCGGGAAGCATCAGCTGGGCCTGAAGAGTTAGCAGCTGTTTTGCCTGGCTGTGGCCTCCCACCTCCACACAAACCTGGTTGCTTTCTTTTTTAACAATAAGGTAGAGGCAAGGTATTCTAAGTTCCTTCCCAGAAGGGAGGCATGAGCGCTCCATCCTGCAGCAAACAATCCTTTATTCATCCTGGAAGAATCTTCCAAACTCTTCCTGGGCCAGCAAATTCCCTATAGAAGCCTTCTGTAAAAAAGCACACAGCCAATTGTCTTCAGAGGGAATTTTCTCCTTTATGGTTGAAGTCTGGAGTGGCCCGTGAGAGGAATGGTTTCTGTCCTACTTTGCTGGTCCCGACAGGATGACCGTGGGACAAGGTCCTTTCAGCAGCTCTGTTCTTCACAGATGGAGCCTTCTTTGAGTCACAGCTTAAATGTTGCCTCCCACTTGGCGCTGTCCCTGACCCCACACACCCTTCTTGCACCATGAATGTCTCCTTCACAACTCTCACAGCTTTCATTTTTGTTCATTTCTTTATTTGTGCACATTTGACGAATGCAAGTCATTTGATCGTGGCTGTCTTCTCTACAGGGCTGTGAGGAGAGGAGGGGTCAAATCTGTCTTAATCATACCTGTAACCCCAGGATTTAGCATTGCGCCTGGGCCCCAGCGGGTGGGTGTTGAGTGGGTCTCACCCATGTCACTTCTTTGGGCTTCAGCTTCTCCAACAACAAAGGACAAGCTTCTGGATTACCTGACAATACTAAAAACCCTGTGATTCCGTGAGGAGAGGGCTACAAAGAGCCCGGACAAGTTCACCTCCATGAGTCAGGCTCCCACATATAAGCAAAACCTGAGGGAGGGCTTACAAGTTTCCAGCTGGCAGTTATGTTCAAAAGCTGTGCCATGCCGTTGTCGGATGACTGACTGCAGATGCCCTCACACCCTCAGCAAGGTTAGAGCCCTCATCGGAATGGGGATTCCTGGCCAAAATGCAACTGGAGGTTTAGCATGCCACAACAGCTGAACAGGAAGGGTACCAGGGAGAAAGAATAAAGGCGATTGGACCACACTAGGCCTGGTCTTCAGCTGAAGCATCTTCTTTTGTGTTTGGGGCTCTACCCTCCACCCTCCAGTCCCCCAAGCCTCTCACCCCTCCCCCCAGAGCCCTGGACTGAAAGCTCAGGCAGGCAGGAGTCCCTGGACTCAGCTCCAGTCTCTGGGCTCAGAGGGAGGAGATAGTCTTACTGCAGACTCAGAGAAGTGCCTGTCCATGGCACAGACTAAGGATGTCATTTCCAGTTGGGGGTTCACAAGTGCCAGTTTTAGAAAGGTCCTCCTCCCTCCTTCTGTGGGCTCTTTCTAGTCCTGTATTTTAACCCGAAAGGGATCCATTGTGGCAATTAGCTAATCAGATAAACCCCTCTTCTCTGCCTTTTCTCTTGGCAATTAAGAGCAGTTTACACGTATATTGAAATCAAAGTGCACTTACCCTTTGAATTGTGTAAGAATCTCTATTACAGCTACATTTGCATTCAAAGTGTGAAAGGACATGTTCAAGGACATTCAGGGAAAACTTGTTGTAATAGCAAAAGATTGAAAGGAGCTTAATGTCCATCACTAAGAGATACTGAATAAATAAATAACTACATCCCCACGTGATGCAGCCCTACGTAGCCATTAAAAAGGAAGGTCTCTATGTATTGATATAGAAATAGTCCCAAGAATATTAAAGAAAGCAAGATGCAGAAGAGTGTTTAGAGCATGCTATCATTGACTTAAAAATCAGCATATACCTAAATGCGTGTTACATGTGTTGAATTATGTCATCCCCAAATTCTTACGTTGAGGACCTAACCCCCAGTACCTCCAAATGTGATCTTACTTGGAAGATAAGGTCTTTACAGAGGTAATTAATTAAAATAAGGTCATGCGATTGGACCCTAATTAAATATGACTGGTATCCCTATAAAAAGGTGATATTTGGACACACATGCACAGAGTGAGAACGCCATGTGAACACAAAGGCAGAGATTGGGGTGATGCATCTACAAGCCAAGGAATGTCAAAGATTGCCAGCAAGACACCAGAAACCAGTAGAGAGGCATGGGACATACTCTCTTTCACAGACTTCAGAAGAAACCTACCCTACCAACACCTTGTTCTTAGACTTCTAGCCTGCAGCAGCCTTGGTAAGCTAATACAGCCTCTGTGTGTGTGTGTGTGTGTGGACAAAAACACACACAAAAAGCCCAATGATATGGGTTGCCTCCACGGAGGGAAATAGAGGCGGGAAAGAAAATTTTCACTTTTCTTTTATACCTTTTGAATTTTGGACTCAGTGTGTGTATGTATTACCTCCCGAGTTCCTCCAAGCTCCCCACCCCAACCCCCAATAAATCATTATATATACAAGCAAATAAAAGCAGCCTTCAGGAGACTACACTCCGCACCCAGAAAATAACCAAGTCTTCCCAATCTAACCTTCAGGTATCAATATGCTTTAATCTCTGGTGCCAAGTCCGACCGATTGTGAGGGTTCGTTTCTAGGAGTGCCGTCTTGACAACGATGCCGAAGCCCCTACTGGGCTCAGAGGAGGAGAGTTCATCAATCAATTAGCATGTCTGCCAGGTGTAGGGAGGGACCGAGGGGCGGGAGCTACGAGCATCGGCCAGCCCTGACCTATCCCATTACTGGCCCAGGCTGGGAATTTCAGGTTGGTTTGGGAGTGTAGAGGGTAGTACACAAGGTAATACTCATCTTCATGTAATGGGAAGCCTTATTATTATGGAGATCTACTACAGTGTATGGGTCAGACAGGTGGCTCCAGAATATGTGACAGGATGACTCAGCTCATGTCTGAATCTGGGCCAACTGTGTGTGAAGACATCCTTCTTCCTTTCTGGAGTAAATGGGCAGATGGATAGTCATTGTGTGAATCACAAAGCCCAAGGCCCCAAATGGTTGTGCAGATGGAGAAAAATGAGATCCCGTGCAGGAGGCGTCCATCTCCTCAGACTATGGGGTCTGCCCCCTGCATGTACTGCATCTGCCAGAATGCATGCACTCCAAGAGGCAGACCAAGCCCCCGGGGTGGAGGGGCGCAGAGTCTTGGCGTGACCGCAGGTACTGCCTGGACCTTGGCCACCTCCCAAAGTAGAAATGACTAGAAAGTTGGAACAAAACTCAGGGTGGAAGAAATTAGAACGAAGGCTGTTAAGTGAATGCCAGGGTCAGTCTAACCCTGCTTCTAAATATCATAGGAAAACATGACCATGTGTGCAAATGGACACCTCACATGTCAGCATTTTATGCTGTTTACATATTATTCTATCTCTGAGGGATAATAGCTAAAGCCTTTTAACAAGATCAGCTCTTTCTCTGATCCCATAGAAAGTAAATTACCCCAGCCAGCAAATCCAGGATACATTTTTTTTTTTTTTAATGGCCAGAGACATCCCCCCAGAGATCTGCTGAGAAGGCAGGAGATTAGGAAGACAGGTAAAGAAAGAATACAAGTTCACCTGGAAGAAGGTTGAGATAAAGGTGAATTTGGAGCCTTGAACTCTACCTTGCATAAGAACCAACATTCTAGTACTTAGGCAAGATTATAAAGCTACAGCAAAAGGGCGACGCTTCTAGGGCACAGTCGTGCTCTGTGGTACTTTAGGCACGTTATACACGTCTTTTCCCCAAGACAGGCAAGTTCAGCGCTGGGAGTACAGAAGTCAACAGCGCAGAATCCTTGATCATGAAGAGGATGCAGTATAAACATAGAAACAACCAACCACAAGGCAGACTCGCGGGTTATACTAACAAAGGCACGGAAAACATGCTCTGGGAGCAGAGAAGAGGGAGAGACAAGGAGACTTCCTTTCCAGAGAAGGTGACTTTTGAGCTGAGTTTGAAAGGTAAGTAGGGATCTTCTGGGTTAAAAAATGGAGGAGAAAGGAGAGTCCAAACAGAAGGAAGACCTCATTCAAAGGCTCACTAGTGAATGAATAAGGAGGATTCAGGGAACCAGCAAGCAGCCTGGTATGCTGGAGGGCGGGGATTTGGGGAAAGATGAAGCTGCAGAGATGGGCTGAGCCTTGCATGCCCACTCAAGAGTCCACACTCCATCCTTGAGTCGCTGGGGGAGCCAGCACATGCTTCACCATGGTGGGAGAATCATCACATTTCCTACTCCGGAGGTAACTTTGCCCTTAATGTGAACAGTGGACCAGACTTGTGGGACCCGGTAGAAGGGAAACTAGGTAGGAGGCTGCTGAAATAGTTCAAGGGAGAGAGAGATCATAAAGACCTGAATGTCAACATGTGACATGAAGAGGGAGAATCAGGTCTGGGCCGTTTGGGATTTGGAATGGACAGGACCTTCCTAAAGGAACAGCTCAGGGGAGGATGATTTGGAGATTTCCAACTTGGCTTGTGACATCACCCAAAATGGAGGGCATAGGAGAAAGGGGGCCGAGGTGTCATTTTGGACATGCCGAGGCTGAGGTGCCTGCAGGTCATCTAGCGATGTCCAGCAAGCAGGCAGAAATATGGGTGTGGAGCCCGGGAGAGAGGAGTCTGGAGGAATAACTTTCTTATGACACATTCCTGTTAAGCCTCCATTCCTGGGGTTTGGCTAAGGCCACTGTGGACAGATTGGTGGGGGGAGTGCTATTCTGAGATCCTGGGTGTAGAGTCTCCCAGTCCTAAGAGCGAGGCGGGTTTCTTCCTCTACCTCTGTGTGGGGACCAGAATTTGCACAGGCTCGTGTGCCTGGCAGAGAGTGGAAGTGAAACCATATTCCACTGTTCCGGGGGCCTAGCACTGAAGTTTCATCTTCAGCCACATGTTTTCCAGGTAAACTTCTCACACAAGATGAATTTCTTGCAGAATCACAGAAGTCTCCAGAACCCCAGGGCTCAGCTAGCAAACTGGAACCTTGAGATGGGAGAGGAAGAGGGAGGAAGAAGTTCTCTCCCCTCCCCCCACCCCACCCCCCACCATTCCCAGGACCCCAGTAGGAACTGGAGTCAGAAGAAAATCAACACTAAAAGCAGTTGCTGATTGGTGTTATCAGAAGATGGCTGGCCAGGGCAGGTAAAGGAGAAGGAAAGAAGTTCCAGCATATTTTAATGGAATGGCTCTGATTCTAGATAATTTCAGAATAACATCATAATAACATTAGTTTATACCTGAAGATGTGTCAGGATGCATGAGCATAAAAGCTATGTCATTTGCATTATCTCACTTACTAAACACCATCCCTGCGAGTTTGGCTCTGTATTAAAGTTATTACCCCCATTTTGTGGATGAGGAAAATTGGAGGCATAGAGGTTTAATGACCTACCCCAAATTGTCTATCTGATAAGTGGTGTATCTGAGTTTTGGAAGCAGTCTGTCTGACTCCAGAGGTGCCCTCTTAACCACAAAGCCACAGGCTCCCCAGCATATGTGTGTAATTGATGTATTTTACGGCACTCTGTGCTGCTAAAAGCACTGCCACATATTTATGTCCTCCAAATTGACAGCGACAGGGCCAGGACTAAACTTTTAACTTGAAATGGCTTTCTATGGAGTTCACTGGGGCTGGAAGGGAGACCCAGGATTTGGTACACTGCTGTCCCTTCCAGGCATATGAGCCTGAGACATAGCATCAGTCAACCCCACTGGCCTCCACCTTATGCAGGATGCACTTCATAAAACCTGCATTTCCTATAAGACCACACAGGGACCCCAATCCTTGGACCACAGCTGCCAAGAGGAACTGAAACAAAGTGAGTCACAGAAGGCAGATGGAGAGTCACATTTTGTACTGCAAACCCAAAACGCACTCTCTAGCAAATCCTCATGTTGGTTTTGTACTCATTTTCCTCTTGGCTTCTAAACTCTTTAGACTACACCGAGAGTTTCATTATTGTTGTTAATTGATTAACAATAGAAACAGCTATCAGTTACTTTGTGCGCTGGATATTTAAAAAAAAAAAAAAAAAACCCACATAATTTCAGACTTACAAAATGTTGCTAAAATAGTGAAGAATTCCTGGACACCCTTTCCCCCCACACCTCAAATGTTAGCATTTGCTATATTTACTTTATCTATCAATCATTTTTTTCTTTTACCATTTAAGATGTTGTAGATCCAATGCCCTTTATCCCTCAGTACTTGTGTACATTTCCAAAAAGTCTGCCTACAAATCCTGCCTCTCAAAACCACAATGCAATTATCTAAATCATATTAACACTGATGCAATACATTAGTTACCTAATCAATAAACCTTACTCAGATGTCACCAAGTGTCCCTGTAATGTTCTTTTTAGCCCAAGAAAATCCAAGATTAGGTGTTGCATTCTCTTTGTCACATGTCTTGACATCTGGAACAATTCCTGAATCCTTCTATTTCACGACATTGACATTTTTGAAAGGAACACACCTCCGTTTGGTTTGTCTTCCTCATGGTGAGATTCAGGTTATGTACTTTTTTTAGGAATTCCACTGAAGACATGATGAGTTCTTCTCAATGCCACACAGAAGAGACATGCTGTCAATTAGTCCTAGTAAAAGGTAGTGTCCGCTGGTTTTCTCCACTGTAAAGTCACTCTTTTATCCTTGTGATCAATGGGTCTCTTGTGAGGAGATACTCTGAGACTAGGCAAATATCCCGTGATGAATCATCCATTGATGATTCTCGACTGACTCAAATACTGTTATGGTTGCCAAATGGTGGCATTTTAATTCAGTCATTCCTTCTACCATCATGAGTTGGCACTCATCTGTAAGGAGGAGCTTTCTTGTACGCCTTATTTATTTATATTGGCATGGACTCATGAATTCTTACTTTATTCAGTTTGTTATAATTCTTTACTACCATCTTTTATTTTGACACTCAAATTGTCCCAATGTCTGCCAGGTACTTTATGTAAGATATTTCATATAATTCTCAAAGCAACTCTATGTAGTGGGGATTATGATTATCTCTATTTTGCAGACAAATAAGTTGAAACTCAGAGAGATTAACTTTTGTAATGTTTAATTGGTGGAGTTTCCAAATTTTGATGCCAAATGCTTGATATATATGTACATATACAGGTATATGAAATTCCCCCCCAATCCTCCTGATGTCCCTGCCATATAGGAATTATCCCCTCCCCTCCCATTTTAAGATGGGAAAATAGGCTCAGAGAGGTTAAGTAATCAGTCACAAAAGCTGTGATGAGAATTTGGAGGCCTATTTGAAATCCTATGTTGTTTTTCAGCAGACCACATTGCCCCTTTAAGCTGTTTTTCCTTTTGCAGATGGGATCCGTAAGCATCTAGTCTTATTTAATTCTACTCAGGACAGAGGAGGTAAAACTGTGGCTTTTTTACTCATAGCCTGCATTTGTAACTATTTTTGCTTTGGCTAAAAGCTACCCTGATTCTAATCAGCACCAAAGCTAGGAAGTTGTGGTGATTTAGATCTTGCCAGAATCCTTGGTGCTCTTGGAAGTTCATGGCAACTGAGTTACTAAAAAATTTAATCTCTCAAGGTGAATGTGTTCATTCCAGTTTTTAAGGAAGACTTTGGTGAGGTCGTTCATCATATAGTCACCCTTGGATTTATTGTCTATGTAAATATGGACTTTTCCATTACTATGCTTGTGTTAATCACAGCACAGTGAAGAAACTTGTATTCATGAATCTGTAGGCCAAGGAGAGTTGCTAATAGCTACCTAAGGAGAACCCAGACATTTTTGATAATTAATTGAAAAGGAAATGCATGTATTAAAGCATCAATCATGTCCAGCTTTGACCCCAGGTGACCTTAAAATGAGGTTTCAGGACCACCAGACTTACAATCACCCCAGATGCCCATTACAAACACAGAGTCTGTTACTCTAGGAGGTGGATTGAAAAAGATCTTGCTGCGATTTATGTCAAAGAGTGTTCTGCCTATGTTCTCCTCTAAGAGTTTTATAGTGTCCAGCCTTACATTTAGGTCTTTGATCCATTTTGAGTTTATTTCTGTGTATGGTGTTAGAGGATATTCTAATTTCATTCTTTTACATGTAGCTGTCGAGTTTTCCCAGTGCCATTTGTTGAAGAGACTGTCTTTTCTTCATTGTATATTCTTACCTCCCTTGTCATAGATTAATTGACCATAGGTAAGTGGGTTTATTTCTGGGCATTCTATCCTGCTCCATTGATCTATATTTCTGTTTTTGTGCCAGTACTATACTGTTTTGATTACTGTAGCTTTGTAGTGTAGTCTGAAGTCAGGGAGACTGATTCTTCCAGCTCTGTTTTCAAATGGGACCTAATTAAACTTAAAAGCTTTTGCACAGCAAAGGAAACCATAAAGCCCACAGAATAGGAAAAAATATTTGCAAACAAAGCGACTGACAAGGGATTAATCTCCAAAATATATAAACAGCTCATGTAGCTCTATGTCAAAAAAACAAACACCCCAATCAAAAAATGGGCAGAAGATCTAAATAGACATTTCTCCAAAGAAGACAAACAGATGGCCAAAAAGCACAAGAAAAGATGCTCAACATCACTAATTATCAGAGAAATGCAAATCAAAACTACCATGAGGTATCACCTCACACCAGTCAGAATGGCCATCATCAAAACGTCTACAAACAATAAATGCTCAAGAGGGTGTGGAGAAAAGGGAACCCTCCTACACTGTTAATGGGAATGTAAATCGGTACAGCCTCTGTGGAGAACAGTATGGAGGTTCCTTAAAAAACAAAAAATAGAACTACCATATGATCCAGCAATCCCACTCCTGGGCATATATCTGGAGGAAACCATAATCCGAAAAGATACATGCACCCCAATGTTCATTGCAGCATTATTTACAATAGCCAAGACGTGGGAGGAACCTAAATGTCCATCGACAGAGGAATGGATAAAGAAGATGTGGTACATATATACAATGGAATATTAATCAGTCATAAAAAAGAATGAAATAATGCCATTTGCAGCAACATGGATGGACCTAGAGATTACCATGCTAAGAGAAGTAAGTCAGAGAAAGACAAATATCATATGATACCACTCATATGTGGAATCTACTTAAAAAATGATATAAATGAACTTATTTACAAAACAGAAACAGACTTACAGGTTTTGAAAACAAACTTATGGTTACCAAAGGGGAAACGTGGGGGGAAGGGATAAATTAGGAGCTTGGGATCCACATAAACACAGTACTATATGTAAGATAGATAACCAACAAGGACTACTGTATAGCACAAGAAACTCTACCCAATATTCTGTAATAACCTATATGGGAAAAGAATCTGAAAAAGAATGAATATATGTGTAACTGAATCACGTTGCCGTATACCTGAAACTAATACAACATTGTAAACCAGCTATACTCCAATAAAATTATAAAAACAACAACAACAACAACACAAACACAGAGTCTGGGGCCATGTCCCAGACCCACTGAATCAAAATTCTTCAGTTTTAGCAAGCTTCCCAGAGACCCCTGATGCTCACTAAAGTGGAAACGGATGCTAGGGCCTCTGACCCAGCGTTGTTCCTGAGGACTCACAATGATGCTGGCTTTATACCAGCAAAGTCAACCTTTAGGCTACTTGACCTCTGCCTTGCCTCTTGCCCACAGCAGTTATCAAGGGAAGGGTAATTCGCCAGTTTCGCTGCCCTTGGGGAATGAGCCTGGGGTGGGCTCCCATCTCCTCCCTCCTGCAGGAAGCAGGCAGCAGAGGGAATGCATCACCCCTCAAGTACTCTGATCAACATCAAGAGTTCTCATCTTCTAAGGGCAACTTCCCTTGGAGATCAAATTTACAGGAGTGAAAATCTAATTGACCTACATCATGTGTTTAAGCCAAGCCATGTGAGTCACAGGACACTGCATTCTGACAAGTTATGGCTTTGGTGTCTGCCTAGGTGTGTTCATTTTGGCCATGACTGGAGACGAAAGTGGGGAGAAACACATGATATGCAGGGCTGTCCTTTACGGGGGCAATGGGCAGAGCCCACACAGCCCTAGGTGCTTCCCAAGACTGGTAGACTGGACACACTAATGAATATGAAACAATGCAACAAACATCTAGAAACTGCCAACTTTTTCCAAGGTATTGAAGAAATCCATATTGTAATACTATATTATTGATTTTTGAGGATGGCAAATTTTATAAAGTACATTAGTAAGTGTCATTTCATTTAATGGAAACAACCTTAGAAGCATTCTTAGGTCCATTTTACAGATGAGGACACTGACACTCAGATAACATAAGTGATTACCTCAAGGTCCAGCTGTTTGGAAATGGCAGAACCAGACTTCATGTCAGGTTTTCTGACTCCAAATCCAGTGCTCTTTCCTCCTGGGAAAGGATCAGACAATCAAGGGGGAGAAAGGACTGCACAGAAACCACTCTGAAGCTTTGTCTAGAGCTCAGGACTTCAGTTGTAAGTGAAAGAATTCAATTCCAACTTTGGAGCAAAATGAGAGTTTATTGGCTTATGTAACAGAAGAGCTCAGGTACATCTGGACTCGACACGGAGTGCTGGTATTCTTTTTTATTTATTTTATTTTTATTTTTTGATTGTAGTTGATTTACAATGTTGTGCTAATTTCTGCTGTACAGCAAAGTGATTCACTTATACATATATATACACATTCTTTCTGTTTTTAGTATCCTTTTCCATCATGGTTAATCATAGGCTATTGAATATAGTTCCCTGTGCTATACAGTAAGACCTTGTTGTTTATCCATTCTATATATAATAGCTTACATCTGCTAACCCCAAACTCCCACTCCATCCCTCTCCCAACCCCCCTCCCCTTTGGCAACCACAAGTCTGTTCCCTATGCCTGTGAGTCTGTTTCTGTTTCATAGACAGGTTCATTTGTGTCATATTTCAGATCCCACATATAAGTGATATCATGTGGTATTTGTCTTTCTCTTTCTGACTCCACTTAGTAAGATAATCTCTAGTTGCATCCATGTTGCTGCAAATGGCATTATTTCATTCTTTTTTATGGCTGAGTAGTATTCCATTGTATACAGGTACCACATCTTTATCCATTCATCTGTCATGGACCTTTAGGTTGTCTCCATGTCTTGGCTACTGTGAACAGGGAGTGCTGGTATCGAGTGCTGGTATCGTCTCTCTTGGCACCACTTCGAGGCTTTCCAATTCGTAGGCAGACTTCCCCAACAAGGAGACAAGAGGGCCGCCAGCAGTCCTCACAGCTTCAAATCCAGAAAGAGAAAGTCTCTCATCACGACATTCTAAGAAATCCAGAAGTTGGTTCTCAGACTTCATTAGGTCCTGGGCCCATTCCTGGATCAACCCATTACTTTGGCTGGATGGATTTGATGATCTCATAGGTCTGGCTAGGGTCACAGGTTCACCACTGGATCCAGGGTAGGTTGGTGTCAGTCTACCCAAAATCCTGGGACCTGAGAGTAAGGGAGGGGTGGCTTCCCAGAGAAAAACTGAGGTGCTGTTAGCAGAAGAAGGGGTAATGGCTGCCAAACAGGCAAAAAACAACAGCTATTCCCCTTGGGGTGGAAAAGATGAAGAGCATTTGAGCCTGAGAGAACCCCGGGGGGCACAAGTGGGAGACAGCACCTCGCACTTGGGTGTGGACAGAGTAGGTGCCCAATAAATATTGATAAATGAATGAATGAATGTTGGTTCAGACCGTTGTAAAATAATGAAGAGTGGGGGCCTCTGGGGCATAGGATACATAAAGGAACATTGGAGAAAAGATGCTGGGGCCATACTGAGAAGCACCCTGTGTGCCATGCTGCTTTTTTTCAGGCCATGAGAGCTTCTGAAGGTTTTTTGATCAGGGGTGTGTCATGGTCAAAATTTGGAGGAGAAAAAAAACCTTGAAAATTTTAAAGTGCTATACTAAGTGAGAGCATTATCTTCTGTGGGCCAGGAGTGCCCTGCTTGCCTGTGAAGGTTTTCCTGTAAGATGTGGAATCCCTTTATCTGAAAGTCCTTGAGACAAGAAAACTGTGAGCATGTCATGGGGAAGAGTAACAGCAGGCTATCCAAGTCTGATTAGATACACCCGCACCCTTTCAGGGCCTCCAAGTATGTAGTCCCACCCAGATGAAGGTGAAGGTCTGAACTCCAAGACACTGGAGTTTCTCAGACTCACATTTGTGGGATGGTTGAACAGGTCTGGGTGCAGCCCTCAGGGTGTGTGAACATCTTTCTTAACCAAGGAGCACTTGATGCCATGCAATTCCATGTCATGATTAGGCGTGATTTATGGGCATTCTCTATCACAACTGACTGGGGGTCCTTGATGAGAATTCCAGGGTGAAATGTCTCAACACTAATGTACCCCCGGGATGAGCCAAATCGTCAAGCAACGACTTGTATCAACTGGGGTTGGAAGTGTATGGGCAGAGGGCTCTGAACGACACGATTCCTCCCTATTCTTATGAGCAGTCATGGCTGCTTCTGGTCCAGAATGGAGAACAAATGTCAGAATTATTTTTTTAAAAAAAAGCTGTGCTTGCTGAGTTCAGGCATCAAGGCTCCTCTTTTGCTGAACTCATTCCAGGAGTGATCACACTAGAGCAGTGCTTGCCCATTTTATATTGCAATGAATATTTCAGATCTTCTGCTTGCTTTCTGAAGCAACTTTTCTAAGAGGTGCACTACTAAAATCTCAACAAATAAATACTCAACATAAAGTATGAGGTCTCTCAAATAAAGAGAAGTAGCAGACAGAGTTCATGCTAAGAAGTCATTTGAGGATGGGGGGGAGGGGACAGCACTTACCATGCTTCCCTGATATGACAAATTCCCCTGCTGTGACCTGGATACCTTGTCCCAGGATGAAGCCCTGGCACTGTGGATTTCACTAGGTCCTGAACCAACCAATCACTTTGGTTGGGTGGATGTGACGATCTCATAGCCCCAGCCAGGGTCACAGGTTCACCACTGAATCAAGGATGGATGCGAGCCCACCCAACCCCATGGAACCTGAGGGTGGGGCTCCCCAAAGAAAAACTGAGGTGCTGTTAGCAGAAGAAGGGGTATTGGCTGCCAAACAGGCAAAAACAACAAGGATTCCCTCCTCCCAACAAAGGGTGAGGGAAGTGAAGGACATCTGAGGGCTGGAGCTCCTGAAACCTTCCCCAGAGTTGGGACAGTGTGGGAGTTAAGAGCATCTGCCCGCTGGGGTTGAATTTCTGCTCTGTTACTCATTAGCTCAGTGACTTTGAACAGGTTACCCAACCTAATATTTGGCTTCCTCCTCTGCAGGATAGGGTACCAACAGTACCTATTTCATAGGATTGATCTGCGGATTAAATGAGATGATGCACGTAAGGCAATTAGTATAATGGAAGTGCTCCATAAATGAAACTGACTAGGTCACTGTCATCTTGACACGCAACATCCAGCCCCACTCCCTGGGGGAGACCTGGGTGAGAGCCTCACTCTATAAGCAGACCCTAGTGGAAGTCAGATGTTTTCTGTGTCCTAAAAGCACCCACCCACCGTCTGCTTTGAGTTCTCATGCCCTTTCCTCAAGCTCTGAATTTTTAAGATCTCATGAAGCTCAAGAGGGGGGTTAAAATGCCAAAATTCTCTATTTTGGAGCATTAATAGATCACGCTAGAAACACTGGCTCTCCCACAAGAAGACACATGCTTGTGGGATTTCTCTGGCAGTCCCATAACAGCCTGAAGGTCTGTCGTCGGCAGCTGGATTGGGGTGGGGAAAGGGACCGTTTTCAAATTGTTAAATTTTTAAAAATTTGCACATTATATGTCGCTAGCCAGAAAAACATGGCTGAGCCCTCTGCAGGGACTGCCTCCTTGCTGTGTCCTCAAGGATGCCGGGACTGGCCAAAGATTGCAGCTGGAGTCCCTGGGGCTGCCCAGAGAACCAGGAGCGTCTGCACAGAGCTCCAGGAGCGGGGAGCTTTTCTCCCAAGATGAGGGAGCAAAGGGCTCCTTGGAGAAAAAGAAAGTTTTTAATCAAAAAACTGCCTGCTCTTACTCCAGCCACTGTAAAACCAAGCTGTTTGTCAGAAATTGTACTTTCTGAAGGGCTCACTACTGCAAAGGCCGTAAGGAGGTGGTTGATATAGTTCCAAGGAGGGAGGAGGCTGATGTGGGGGATTGAAGAACCAAGTCAAAAATGGAAGGAAAAACTTCCACCCAATGAAAAAAGTTTACGCATTTATGTAAAATCACGTGTGTATATCTATAAAGAAAATTTAAAAAAAAATGTAAGAGCATATGGGCTCTAGAAGCAGACAGACCTATGTTGGAATTTCAGTTTCACCACTTCTTAGCTTGTGTGACCTCCCTGATCCTCAGTTTCCTCATCTATGAAATTATAGTATTTCCTTCACATGTTTTGAGGATTCAGTGAGTTAAGGCATGTATAGTAGTGTCTGGTACCTAGTAAGATAGTGATAAATGTTAGCTGATATTGTCATTTATTGAGAGAAGACAGAAGGCTAAAGGCTAAGGGAGTAGGGGTACAATTCTCAGAAAGACCTTATCTCCTCATGTTCCAATCATAGTGAACTCACCTCTCTTTCTTTCTCTTTCTCTCTTTCCCCTTCATGCCTCAGTCCTTGCTGTCCTTGTGCTTTCTCTCCATCTTTCAAGACCTCCAATGTCACTTCTTTGTGAAGCTTTCTCTGGTACCTGCCTCCCAAAGAGAAAGGATCAATCTTCCCTGGAGCCCAGAACTACCCACCACACACAGAAAGTGTAGCAAATTGCACATGGTAAACTCTGGTTCTTGTAGACCTGCCATCACCGAGGCCAACTGTGAGTTCCCTGGGGACAGAAATCATCTCTTATACTTCCCGGTTTAAACAGCTCCTGGCACACAAGAGGTCATCATGAAGTGTTTGCTGAATGGAAGCATGAAAACAGAGGGTGACTGCTCTAAAACGATGATGGCTCCACTCTTAAGGAAAAACAGAAAGGAAATGGACAGAAGCTGCATCCTGGGAAACTTCAGTTAGACACAAAGAATTCCCTTGGTGAGAGTATTAGATGCCAGACCAAGTTCCCATGGGACAGTGTGGAATTTCCTTTAAGGGTCTTGAAAAAGGAATACTTCTTATTTTGTGGGTGATTCTGATGTGGGTTTGCTTGAAGGCAGGTCTCCAGCCTGGTTTGAAGTTCATAAAACCACCCATAAGTAATTTAGATGACAGAGAAGGGTCTGGGCTCTTGGTCAGCTGGCCATCCAGATGGTTTCTTGCGCCAAGTGCTAGCGAGGAGGCTGGGAAAGAATGTGGCTGTGTGTGCCTGAATGGAGGCTGGGAAGTCTCTCCCACAAGCCTGAATCCCGGGACGCAAGTGAATAGAGTAGCTTGTCAAGGAGGACCACAACGTCGTCACTGTGTGTTCAAGCACCCACGTCTAATGATCCGATTTCTTTCTTTCAACCGGAAGTGTAGAGGAAGACAGGAAGGAGGGACTGGAGTCCAGAGCAGTGCTGTCCCACCTCCTGTCACATGGTCAGCCCCCCAGGGGCCATCTGGCCCCTGTCACATGCCAGGTCCTGTCCTGATGGAGGTATTAAGAGGGCGACATAAAATGTCAAACATTTGATGACAAATAATGAGTTAATTATAGGTAGAAAGTACTATGAAAGGGCAAAATGGTGTGATCAGGAGAAAAGGTGGAAAAAGAAAGATGGTTCCCCTTCACTATCATTCCTCCATCTAACACAGGCAAGCAAGCATTACTCTCCCACATCTCTTTCACAGATAAAGGTTCAGAAAAGGCAGAAAAACATTTAATAATTGAAAAAAAAAGTCTTTCCAATAATCCACGCCCCCAAATGCAAAAAGGACATACAGCCACTGTGTCAAGAGGAACCTATTAGTTTTAGGGTACACACAAGACCAACAGGTCACCGAATGTGGTTTGGTGCCTAGAGAAAGGACCTATGAATTCAAGTCTTGACTAAATTTGCTGGTTGGTCTTGGGAAGGCATATCGGCTACCTGGGTTTTAGCAAACAGAGCCTGGGGCAGGCCTCCTGGGGTCAATGTCACAATACACAGTGTGACAGTTGTTGCCAAGTGCTGTGGGATAGAGTGAGTCAAGGCTTTGCTCATTTCAGCCGAAAACCATCCTGCTTTGGTCCCCACTGGCTGACACCAGCCAGGTAACCGGGTAACACAGGGTGGTGGTTGTGAAGGATGCAGCCTGGCTGGGTACGGCTGCAGGCTCTCCCATGCGCTGAGCCTCACCCACCCCGAGCAGGAACCACGTTGGTTAGAGGCTCCCTTGGCTGCTGTGCAGGCTGAACTCAGGCAATCCTGACTAGCCCAGCACAGTTAATTAGCTGCAGCTTAGCATAGCGCTATTAAAAGCAGGGCGAGCCAAAGACACTGTCACATCTGGGTAAGAGAGACGTGTGGTATCCGAGGAGAGGTTGAGAAAGAATTGAGAAAAGAAGGAATGAAAACCCTGATTTAATTCCCAAAAGAGCAAATGTGTTTGAGGTCTGAGAAAATCTTTCATTTACATGATTTCAAGTGTCAATCAAGTCCATGTCTAACCAAGGTGCTCTTAGGACCAATCATGCGGCCGGAGCTAATAAGCGAAAAACACCAAACCAACCACATGATGTGACACAATTTGAGCTCTGCTCTGGCTGCTAAAAGCAACAAGAGAATGAAAACCTTTCCCATTAGAAAAACCGTAAGAGTAGAAGGGATGGGGGAGTGATGGGGAGTCTGGTGGAAAGGGCAAGGACAGAGATAAGATACAAATCCATACATACATTTCATTCTCCACACGATGGGCATCAGTTACACACGTGTGCCACTCAGAAGGTCTCACCTAGGTACCGTATGACCCCACACATCTGTGACGCTTCAGATGCTGGGACAATTTTCCAGCACAGGGTGTAAGCTCGGTGAAGGCAGAGGTGCTGTGAATCCGTGCTGTTCACAGGGGTAAACCAGCCCTTATTAAGTGGCAAACGAGGACAGTATAAACAGTTCACACGTGACCCACATATTCAATTAGTCACCCCTCAGAACGAGGCACCAGGGGATACTCACTCGCCTTCTGCTTGCCCAGGGCAAGCTTCTGGAGCCAGAAGCCTTGCCCTCCATCCCCAGAGTCCAGGCTCCCCTGCCCTCTCCTGCTGGCTCCTCTGTTCTCACAGCAGAAGCTGGGAGTGAATTGTAAACCTGGGTCCCAGGCTGCAACTCAGGATGTACCTGGAGGGGATATGATGAATGAGACAACTCAATAACATGAGCTGGCCTGGGACAGCATGTTACAAGTGACTGATTTACAACCCTGGGGGACACGCCCAGCCGTGTGGTGGGACTGTCTGTATTTTGGCTCTTTGATTATTCCATCCTGTGTTAATGAAGTTCCAGAAAATGGTTGATTTGACAATCAAATTTAGGAAGAATAAAATATGTATCGTAGGAGATAAAGTCAGAAACATTCATTGGAATGTGACTCTTCGGGGCTTAACTGTTTAACATGCATGACAGCTTCTCCTCAAGGCCACGAGCAGTTGACCTCTCCCTAAAGGAAACCAGAGCTCCCCAGAGCACATCAGAAATCAGCACTGTGGTTGTCACCAGTGACCTCAGGAGCCCAGACTTGTGATCTTTGATCATGGTCTTTGCTTATTTGAAAAAAATATTAAAATACGCATCATGTCAAAACTTTATCAGAAACTCAAGAAACAAACATACCACCAAATGGAAAAGTCATTTAATTCAAAAATCATACTTCCACTAGTTTCACAGGGATTGTCACATAAACCAACCAAAAGTAAGAAAGCCAAGTTTCAGAGGCCACCCAACAGAAACTGTATTTTCTTTACAGATATGCTTAGTGACACAAAAGCACATTTTTTTTCTTTTCAAGCCTGAACATGGCAAAACTGTTTTATGAATAACAGGGAAAAAGTTCTATTCTAGTCACAAGTTACTTTTTAATTACTAAATAGGATTCTACACACCAGTCGATATTCAATACTGAATCGAAGTTTAAAACAGTGCATTTATGTTTTTCAAAAAAAAACATTAAAGTGCCATTTTTAAGTACTTTATTGATATTATATCACACAGCACTTTATAATATACTCAAAGGTAGCCTAAGTTGTGAATTAAACATGCAAATATTTTCTTCTCCAAAACATGGACAAAATGTCTTTTAGAGTGCTTGTGAAGACTAGCCTACTATGAACCACTAATTGTTTATGAGTTTGATCTTTTTTTCAACATGACTCTTAATAAGTTAATAAGGAATATAGCTATAGATAGTAATCATCTGATAAATATGAACAAAGTTTTCAAATGGCACTTAAGTTACATCTTTGATCATTCTGATAGTCAATCAACAGCCTCTCTTGTTTCTCTGATTCTCAAACTTCAAATCTTAAAGGCTGTCAAGGCTCAGCAACTGCCAGCTTATGTGGGTTTCTAGAAGACAGTCTGTATCTTTACACACGTAAATGTGAGCTGTACACATACATACACAAACACATACTAATACGTATACACTTAAGAATCATCAGATGAACCTCTTTTCACAGGTTCAAGGTTGACCCTGGAATCTGGATACCCAAGGAAGCGGCGTGTAGGGTCTGTTTGGACAATTTTGTAGAAACGGTTGATGTAGAAATGATTGATGTCAAATGTCTTGGCCTCTCCAGGTAATTCTGACACTTTATCACTATTCTTGGTTCTCACTGACTACACTAAATAGAATTTTGATGTAATAGTAATTCCTATACTTACACGGGTCCAGGACTGTGCTAAGCCTTTGCTCTCTAAGGCATTCTGCCTTGAAAAATGTTTTCATCTTGTAGCGTCCTGTAAAACTTCTGTAAAAAAATTAGCTGTGAGCTTTTTATGTGATAGATTTTCCCCCCTATTAAGAACTCTATTTATCCCTCTTTAAAAAAATCCGAAGTTCTTCAGTATGGTTTGCCTTTCTCTTTCTGCTCTTAGCATTACTTTATACCCAATCCTTTTTCTCCTAAGAATACAAGTGCTTCCATTAGGAGATCACATTTTAGCCAGGGCTGGCTCTGAATGACGTCTGAATTCTCTGTATGGCCTCTCCCTGTGCTTTGGGGAGCCCTTTAGTTAGACAAGTACTGTAGGCGGTGAAAGGAAACAAGCTAATTATGACTTGGTGGAGTCTGGTCTCAGGCATGCTGTAGGTTTGTGCAAGGTCCATTATTCTACGGCTGTTGTCATTTGGAGGCTACATTTAAAGAAAAGTGGTTCAGCACCCAGCACACCAGCCTGGCTGCCAAACACATTTGAGCACGATAAGATACATTTTTTAAACGCCGGCACAGGGTGTGTGAGAGGACACCCAGTTGACTTAGATGTGGGGCAGGGCTGTCTAGGTAAATGATTACTGTCAAGTTTGCCAGTCATGACAGATTAACTCCCTAGACAGTATACCCAGGACATTCCTTTTAAAGTCAGGTAGCTAAGTGGCTGTTTAGTTTCTTCAGGGCTGGCTACCTACTTGGGTAACACGGTTGCTCATAAAACATTCGATGCTAGGGCGAACTGTGCCATGATGGCCACTGTTGTACCTGGGAGTCCTGGGTCTATAAAACTGGGGGGTCCAGACTTGCTTCTTTTAGAAACAGAAGCCAGAGGATGAAAGGTGCCAAAAGACAGTCATGAGTAGTTGATAATGTTATGTTCAGTCGATTATTTCTGTCTCCCTACTCCACAATCATGGATGTTTTTAGAGTCTATACAGTCAAGACGGAGTTTTTGGTGTGACAAGGGTTGCTGTTTTCAAGAGACACAAACTCTGATGGTAGAAGGACTTCCCTTTGAGCTACAGGTATGGCACACATAACTGCAGAGTCCTGGCAAACAGTGAAATCACCCTGTCACTAGCATGACTCTGTGTTGCTAATGTCGATTGGCCAATACCTGATTGTTCATTTATTCTCTTTCTCTTTGCCTTTCTATCCAAAAAGCACTCAGCAAGAGGACATGAACTGGAATTATGTTGAAAAAACAAACAAACAAACCCCAGTTTGGTGTGACAGAAGAAAACACACATTGGCTGTAGAAATACTAAAACACTAAACTAAAAACTGGCTCCAATCCTAGGATACAAAGGCCGGCAGTGCTATACAGGGTCCATCCCTCTATGTTCAGATTTGAAAACAGAAGAGAATATCATCAGTCTTGAGCAAGTCAGGACTTTACTTGCCTGGGGGGTGGGGGAAGAATGTGAAACTAGTTGTCTTCTCAAGGCATGGCATTCTGTAACTACAGAACTCTGTTGAGTACCTGGAGGAGGTGAGAGACTGATCTTGATGCCCCCAAAAGACTCAGGCTATGTCTGCCTACCTGATCCCAGGGCCTTCCAAAAGCAACATGAGGCTCCTGGGAAAGCTCAGGGATTTTGGTCAATAGTATTCCACTCTGATACCCAGTTCACTCTCCTAATCTGCCCTAAGATTCCCTATTCCAGAAGACAGAGTTAGAGGTGGGGAGTAAAGATAGTGGAGGGTAAAACCCATTTTCAGCCTTCAAGTTCCTTCTTATTTGTCGGCTCATATTCTGAACAGTGTCTCCAGTTCTGTAGATGATGGGGAGGAGGGGAGCCTGGCCAGGGAAAGGGAAGCAGAGTAGCCATCTGTCAGGGCCCAGCACGGCCCAGAGAAGCTGGGAAGGGGTTTACCTAAAATTCCCATTGGTAGTAGCTCCATTTCCCTCGGCTTTGGATCAGAGCCAAATGGGGAGGGAGGCACATGCTTCCAAGTGGTCAAGCTGGGGCCAAGTGTTGGCAGGTAAGCTTCGGAGGAACTCCCAAAGCCAGGGCCTGGGACTTCTGGCCGTCCCCACATTAGCTCTAGTTAAGGTTCCAATGGGGCAGGTGGTGATTTAAAACGTCCAATGTGTTAAAAGCATTATGTTGCACTCTTTCTATTTGGAAAGCACAGTGGTATAGAGTGTGCTTGTCCCTCTAGCCCCTTTGAACAGGTCCCCAGGCTGTTCAAAGTCCACAGGGAGTAGGTATAGCCTGCTCATATGTGCCCTTTCTTCTTGGGTTTTCAATGATAGCTTTCCTGAGTCCTATCTTGGTCTTCTCCAGTCTTAATTCTTGTTCCCTGATTCAGTGGTGGTGTCTCGCTCACTGCTGGGTGAGCTCCTGGGTAATAGCTGTGTCATCCTTGAGCTGATGGAATGAATCACAATGACAAACTCCTATTAACTTTAAAGTCATCTAGAAAGCTATAACAGCACAATCTCCACCCCTCTTTGGGGGTTTTTCTTTGTCTTATTTTGGAGCTATAGGGAATCTGAGATGAATAAACATGTTTAGGGAAAGGGGAAGAAGCAGCATGTCAAGACCTAAAGATCCTAAGAAGCCAGTTTTTCTTGGAACTTAGACACACACATTTGCAAACTAGCTTGGACTCGTTTATAAAGCCTTAGAAGATGCGCAGAAGAGTAAGATACAAGGAGCATGCAATTATCCCATCTTCTGTCCTGGTACCTTGGGGTACCAAGAAATACACCTGAGAAGAAAAATGAAAAGAAAAAAAAAAAATCTAACCCCTGGCCTCACCTGTTTAAATCCTGAGCTTCATCTTACTACTGGATAGGAGTTCTCGGAAAAGTTCATTGCCTGAAGATGCTCCTTCCATCTCCAAATCCAAAGCCCAAGAAATGCTCAAAAAACCACATCTGGATAAAGAAGACTGAACACCATTAATGTGTCATGCCCACCAACAAGAGCCAGCAGAGTGTGTGGAAATATCTTCTCCTTCCTCAAGGCCAGAGAAGGGATGATCTTAACTCTCTTCGACCTTGTGTCCCCTCTCTCCCTCGTATACACACCTGTTCAGCAATCAAAGCTTAAATGTGTGAAGCAACTAACTTATAGAATATCAAATATAAAACTTTGCCATATAGTATTTCAAATCACTCTATTTACATGTTTATCTTTTCAAAAAAAATGTAAAAGATACAGTAATTCAACACAATTCAAGTTTTTCTTTTCCTCTTTAAAGTTCCCTCAAGAGGAATTCCAGAAGCAGGACATACTCTGGAACAATGCCACCATCCCGAGGGGCTCCTGTCCTGGAGAGCTTGACAGTCCCTCACTTCGGAGTTTGTCTGCCCAGAATCACTCTTGCAAGGACATTCAAGTGTGGAAATACTGGGACTCTCTTCTTTGGAAGCCAAGTGAATTTGAAATGTCCAGGCCAAACCTCCCTACCCAAGGCGGTCTTCCACATGACCCAGCCCCTTCTGGACCAGCAAGTTCTCTTTCTCATAAGGTACCCATCCCACCTTCCATGCCCCAACCTTCTGGCATCCTCCTAAATCACAATGGCTTATGATATTAGTCTCATGCCTCAAAAGCCTGAGAAACAATTCCCTTTTTCTGAGTGGCAGTGAACATGTATGTCCTTTTAAACTAGAGGCCATGGGGTTAGTCCAGGAATCATGCCTGAAAACTGCCAGGGCACCAGTGCTGAGCAGCCCAGGGCACTGCCAGGGGGCTAGTCAGTGAAGGGCTACAGGCAGGCAAGGACAGGGGAAGGGACAGGTGAATGGGAGGGAATGAGTCATTGGGAGGGTATTCCCCTTTGGGAGGCAGCATGTTGCCCTCTAGAAAGCAGACACTAGTTGCATGGAAGAACAGAAATATTAAGCCTGTATGTAATTTAATCTCAAGAGGTTACTAGAGTTTGTTCCAAATATATCCTGGTGCTGCTGAAATTCATCAGAAAGGGAGCAGTTCCCAGCTGCTATTCTATCTGCCCCCAAGTAGACCTTGATCTTCGCCTTCAGGTCGTTGGAAAACCATTCAAAAAACGGCCAAAAAGCAGGGAGAAAAAAATACGTCATGCAAAGAGTGTGTTATTTTCTGGTTTGGTTTTAGAGTAGGTTGGGTTGCCGTGGTTACGAGGCAATGGCAGCCCTCGGTGGCAGAGAAGTTCCTAGCTTGGGAGGGGGGCCGTGGGGGTGTGTGTGCTCCCCTGCATGAGAGGACTGGACAGAATTCTGCTGGTGCTGGGCCAGTGGCTGCTTGAGAGATGGTGAGAGATTGGATCTTATGTAAACAGCGCCATAACCCTTCTCTATCCCGCATGCAAACAAACAGACCCAGCCGCCTATAGCACGGCAGGTCTCAAGTATTTAGAGGTGGGGTAGAGAGAGTGTCTACTGTAAACAATAGCTGTGGATCCAGACTGGGTCTCAGGCCACTGCCCAGCCCTGTCAGAGCCAGCTATACTGCAAGCTCCTGGGGACTGCTTATATCTCACTTACTTCCTTTTTCAGAAGGTTGGGGTTTGGATGACTACTGAAACAAAATGAGCTCACCCCACGTAGGGTGCTAAATGAGAGAAATGGCTTTGTAAGCCTTTCTTGTTATCAAAATCAAACGGCCTCCTCCGCTGATTTACTTCTGTTTCTTGCAGTATCACCGCACGTCAGCTGAGATGATCATGGGGATGGGTGACACCAGAGTTCCCAGAAACATTCGTGTTGACAGGTAGCAGCAGAGTCAGTCACCCTGCACTTCTCAGCGGCGAAGAGCAATGGCCCACAACACTGGAATCAGCAGTTGTCATGGACACCATCAAAAGCTCAGCAGTTCTGCCAGGGCCCATGGTTAGAGGAACTCCACGTAGTTCTCGGGGATGAGGCCCGTCTTTCCATTCAGAGTCCCCTCCAACCAGCCGGGCTCCTGAGATGGATGCACTGTACAGGAAGCGGGGAGAGAGCGACAAGAAATGCCGTTACGGATAGGGTAGGAGGTGGGTGCGCACTGTGCGTGTGTGAAGGAAGTTTAGAGATTGGGGGCAGTCGCCCGTTAAGTTACATCAGTCTCGGATTTGTTTAAACCAGAGTTTCTCAACCCACTGGGGGACCTGGTGAAGGTCATTCTGAACGTTCTCCATAATTAAAAGGGGAAGAGACACAAGGCATTCAAAATTCTGCATACAATTTTAGGAGTTTCACGGACTTTCTGAAGTTCCTGGTTTAAACTGTAAAGAAGTAACAGATTCCTGCATTTTAGTTTAGAGGTCACAGTTATGATATCCCACCTATATATTTATTTACCTAGGTATCCATCCATCCAGCCCTATACTCATTTACCTACCCAGTATTGACTATGTACCAGATAAAGTACCTATGGAGGACTGCTAAGAACTAGTCCTTAAAGATATGTAGCTCCTGGACTTCCCTGGTGGCACAGTGGTTAAGAATCCGTCTGCCAATGCAGGGGACATGGGTTCGAGCCCTGGTCCGGGAAGATCCCACATGCCGCGGAGCAACTAAGCCCGTGCGCCACAACTTCTGAGCCTGCGCTCTAGAGCCTGCGAGCCACAACTACTGAAGCCCGTGTGCCACAACTACTGAAGCCCGTGCGCCTAAAGCCAGTGCTCGGCAACAAGAGAAGCCACCACAATGAGAAGTCCGTGCACCGCAACGAAGACCCAACACAGCCAAAAATAAATAAATAAATAAATTTATTAAAAAAAAAAATGTAGCTCCTAATCATGCATTTTACTTCCCTCCGAATCCATACCCTCTGCTTCTAATTTCCTTGCAAATTCCCTCTGCATTTTTGTTTTGTTTTGTTTTGTATTTTATAGTCTTCAAATAGCCCTCTCGTGGTTCCAACCATACCCTTCTTTAGTTTTCTTTCCTGTTCTCTGGAGTTTTCCTTCTTCCTATATACGAGTCTGAAAGCTGTCTTCTCCCTCTCTCTATTGCAATTTTAAAAATTTCTACCCTTTTGATTTTTCCATATCCAAAGAATATATACCCAATGCTCTGTGATGTCACAAGCCATCTCCATGGAAACTACTGTGATACTGTAAAAATTATATACAATCCAGCTGAGTCTGCAAAGCAGCCAACACCAGGAAGGAAGAGAGAAGGAATCCTGGACTTGGAGAGGAGGGTTGTTCATGTTTTTTGAACTGGGAATATACAAATCACTCTTGGGCGAGGCAGGACATTTGTTCTTACTGTTTTAGGAAAACTCCAATCCTCCGAGATTGTTTGGAGAGAATGAATTTTCCTCTATTCCCTTCCTAGGCCAATTAAGTGACTTCCTGAGCTTGTTTTAGAAAAGCATTTCCGCCCCCAACACTACTATAAAACTCTAGTTTCAGTTTGTAGGGAAATAAGAAAGAAGAGAGACCAAAGGAAGTAAATACAGAAGCAACAGAAGGACACACACTGAGGCTCACAGAAGATCAATGTCAACCTTGGCTAGATCTTGAAGGCTTCTTTAGGAAAAGACAAGGTCAAACATCTATGAGGTGGCCTCCAACATGTTTGCCTGATTTCATATCTCTAGGTTTCAGGAATAAACCCAAGTAGCGAGGGTACTTTGGATTCATGACACCACACAAGGAGGAGTCTGGGGGAGAAGTGCCATGGAAGAAAGAACACAACACAACTTAAAAGCAACCTGGTCTCTCCAATGACCAAGATCTTCCAGCCCACCGCTAAAATGCTAGCACCCAAACACCCCTGCCTTCTGCCCATCCATCCAGCTGATACTGCCAAGATCACTTCAGTTTCTTCAACCTATCAAGTGATAATAAAACTCTCCCCCCCTCAGCGGGTTCTTGTGAGGGTTCAGGAACCAATACGGAGAAAGCACAGTAAATGCTCAGTACAGGTGAGTCAGTAGGAGACCCTGTGTCATTTGATCGGTCATTCAGAATGGTCAGCAGGACTCTCCTGGTAAAAACCAAGTAAGGACCTGGTCTCAACAACCACCTAAACTTGGGGAAATCTCAAATGTTCAGAACCAAAACCAAACAAATCAAACTCACTCCCCAAAACAAAAGACCTAGAAAGAGGAAACCAACCAAACACACAAAATGAAAAACAAAAAAAAAGACAAACCCTCCGCCCCCATTTGACAGCAAAGCTCCTAGTTGAGTTGTTGTTCTACCGGATGCACCGAGTCCATCTCTTTCAGACTTTCTCCCTTCCTGGCCAGCTGTTCAAACACAGCTCAGGTGCAGAGGTGGTAACGTCTGCAAACATTAGAAATGGAATTTGCAGAATAAGGGGAGAATCAGAGGGGACAAAGGAGGCCCTCCAAACTAGAGAACAAGAGATATGTCATGGGGGACGGCAGGGGACAGTGCAGCCTTTGGGTCAGATTGCTGACTCAGAGAAGTCAGCAAGTCAGGCTTTAGTAAGGGATGGTACCAGACCAGGTGCAACAGAACCACCTGGATGCTTATTAAAACTGCAGATTCCTAGGCCCCAGCACACATCAGTTACAGCAGAATCTCTAGGAGTGGGGCTCAGGGATCTGCATTTTAACTCATTCACAGAAAGTTAAGTTATAACTCTTCTGTGCCAAAATGCCTCTGTAATGAGGGTGATAATAAGAATTAACTAATGGAGGACAGAGGCAGCCCCAGATGCCTCTGGCTTTCTGTTGTCTTTTGTTTCCCTTCCTCACACTTGAAGGCTTAGCTGAAGCCCTACCTCCTCCATAAATATCATCATGGAACGCCATCTACCTGCTCCCTCCCTTCCCCTGGCTCCCGGAATGCTCATAGGTCCTTTTACTGCTGTTCAAATGTGTTAACTTTGTTTCCCTAACTAGTTTTTTAGTACATTTAATTTTGTATTCTATCACTCAACATTCTTCACTGACTCCCCTCTGGTGAATTACAATGGTAGAAGCGAACACGCTACAAATGGTGCCTGGGAAACAGCCATGGACTCAGAGAGTTAAATATTTACTGACTCATTTGGACCTAAGGATCCTAGCTTGTACTATTATTATACCTATTTTACAGATGAGAAAATTAAGGCTCAGAGAGGTAAATTAATTTATTCAGGGTCCCAACGGTAGAGCCAGAATTTGAATCCAGCTTGTGTGATCCCAGAGACCAAGCCCTTTTCCACTACATGATGCCTCTATCCAACCAGAGAGTGTGATCCTTGAGGATAAGAATGGTGATGCTCACGGTGAGCACATACTAAGCAGTGGGCCCTTTGCTAAGTGCTGCCTCTGCATCGCCTCCTTCCATCTTCAGAAGGACTATGGAGTTGGTTCTATTATCCTCATCTTACTGATAAGAAACTGAGGCTCAGAGAATTTAAGCATCTTGACCCAAATTACACAGCTGGTAGGTGATGGAGGTGGATCTGAACTCAGGACATCTGACCCTAGGGTCTGTGGTCTTAAGCACTACCACGTTGGCCTAGCCTAATGCTCTGGACATCGAGGATGCTCGTAAGTACTTGCTGGGTTGAATCGCACCAATGTCCAACCTTCTGAATCGCACCAGTGTCCCATGTGCTATATAAACACACAAGATGTTGCAGTGAGCTGTCTGGGCAGCTCTCCAGCCCAGCAGGCATATAATAAATATAAGCTGCTGCTGACATGGGCGTGCTTCCTGCCAACTACTCTCTCTCAGCTCAGTCCATATACACTCCACACACCCCTGCACAGGCACCTCATGCTCTCCCCGCTCGTTCGCTCACGGTGGACCAGGAGCAAGTGTGTGGCTACGATCTCTAGTGGCTGGCTGCCCCCCAGGGAAGCAGCAGTGGCTGGCACAGGTGCAGACCCCTGTGTAGCTGAATGCATGGACTCATTTAACAAACGTTCATTCAGCACCTACCACGAGCCACACACTGTGCTAGGTCCCTGCACATAGGATAGAACAAGCAGATGAGATTCTGCTCTTGGGGAGGGACCATCTGTAGTAAGTAAGCATGTAATTGTAGGTAGTGATGAGGGGAGGGAAAGAGACTGGGATAGGGATGTGGGTGGGTGGCCAAGAGTTCGAAAAGCTAAAACCCGAATAATCCACAGGAGCCAGCCAGGCAGTGGGTAATGCAAGTGTAACGGCCCCTAGATGGGGAGAAGCTTGTTGTGGTTTCAGAACAGTGGTAAGTCTTTCTTAAAAAGCCAGCTCGTCAATGTGTAACTACTCAACTCTGCCACTGTCTTGCTATAGATAATATGTAAACACAAAGGCGTGAGTGGCTGTGTTCCAATGAAGCTCTATTTACAAAAGCAGGCAGCGGGCTGGATTTCACTGGCAGGTCATAGTTTGCCAGCCCTATTCGAGAACATAAAGAAGGCCTGAGAGGCTGCTTTGTATCAAGGGAAGGTGAGAGGGGGCCAGACGGCAGGGGCAGGACCTGCAGGTCCTTGTCAGTAATTCTAAGAACAGGAGGCAAAATAACATGATGTGACTTCCATTTTTCAGAGATCAGTCTGGCTGCTGTGTAGAGTCTGGGTTATGGGGCGAGAGTGGACGCAGCAAGACCAGTGAAGCAGCTGGTGGAAACACCTGGGGGAGACATGGAGAGGCTGGAGAGGCTGAAAGACTCCACCGAGGAACCCTCTGTGAACCCCACTGCCTGAGATATCCTTTATCAGCAAAGGAAACCCAGGGCAGCCCTGCTTTGCACTCACACTGCACCCGGTACCCCAGCAATGAAGGATCCAGCCCATGTCAAATCTTGATAAAAGTATCCCAAGAACCCAATTTTAGTGAACGGCATGTGAATTTTCCAGGTATCACTAATCAGGTTGCTTCTAGATGACTAATGTTCCTGAGAACATGAGTTATTTTTCTTTCCAGTTACTGTGTGAGGTGCTCTTGGTGAAATGGCCAGTTTCCTAGTATATTGGCAAGGGCTGACACTGGAGTTATTTCTGAGTATTGCACAGCCATTGCCCACTGCACAAAGTCCAAGAGCTGACTGAACAGCCTCTCCAGATTCACAGTGGGCCCCTGGAATCCAGAGGCTTGGAGATTAATCGTTACGAACAACAGACTTTCCCCTCAAGGTGCCCCTCCCTCTTCCTCCCCCTCCTTTCTTCTTCTTCTTGATCCTGAAAAAGACAAGACACACACACACACACACTCACTCACTCTAACTCTGTCATTAGGAAACTTTTTTCTGATTGGTCTGATGATTTAATCTGACAGCTACAGAGCATCCAACTTACATCGTCCTTACCTGGGACCTTCAGCAACAAATTACCAAGAGAGAGAACAAGGAAAAAGATCTCTCTAACATGTGAATAGTGCTTTCCCCCTTTAATGCCCGACTACTCCTAAAGAGGCGAAGGGATGGGGAAAGTAGGGTCGAGGTAGCATTTTCTACCATCCAACCAGTCTAAAATCTCAATCGACATTTTGTCAGATCCTTCTTCGACTGCAGCTCAGTCAACACTGTGAGGTGTTGTCTTTGGGGCTTAATTTGGCCTTTTGCTCTTCAGGGAATTGGAAAGGTCACTGACATTGCTAGTTAAAAAGAAACTAGTGTCAATGAACGCTGCCATGGCCCCTGGAGACCACGGGAAGGCGGGGTAAGGCCTCTGACTCTCTCCTGCTCTCATCTGTCCTTGTAGGATTTATGACAATTACTGAGTGGAGGGGCGGGAGTAGTAACAGAACCTGCTGGGAAGGAAAGGACTTGGCAGTTAAAAATCAAGTGTCTTTTAATTTCTTTTTTTGGTTAGCTAGTTAAACTACTTCAAAAAGGAGACTTAAAAACTGAAGAAGGTGGGAATGCCAAATGGTGCAACCCCTCTAGAAATCAGTTGAGCAGTTCCTCCAACAGTTAGACCTAGAGTTACCATATGACCCAGCAAGCCCATGCCTTGGTGTATCACCAAGAGAACGGAAAACCTATGTCCCCACAAAAACTTGTATGCATGTGTCTATAGCAGCATTACTTATAACAGCCAAAAAGTGGAAACAATCAATATGTCCATCAATCGATGAATGGATAGACAAAACGTGGTATATCCATACAATGGAATATTACTCATCAGTAAAAAGGAATGAGGTTCTGAGGCCTACTACAACATGGATGACATTGAATATAGTGCAAAGCGAAATAAGTCAGTTGCAAAGACCATGAACTGTATAATTCCACTCACACGAAACATCCAGAGCAGGCAAATTTACAGTGACAGAAAGTAGACTAGTGGTTGCCTAGGCGGCATGGAGTAGGGTTGGGG
Source organism: Balaenoptera borealis (assembly GCF_965194805.1). NCBI lineage: Eukaryota > Metazoa > Chordata > Mammalia > Artiodactyla > Balaenopteridae > Balaenoptera > Balaenoptera borealis. Next base: position 121,537,074 of record NC_138867.1, on the reverse strand, counting down.
TAAATGGGGCATGACTGCTAAAGGGAACAGGGTTTCTTTGGGGGTGATGAAGATATTGTGGAATTAGATAGTGATGATGGTTGCACAACTTTAAATATACTAAAACCCACTGAACTGTACATTTTAAATGGGTAACTTGTATGGTATGTGGCTACCTCAATAAAGCTCTTTTAAAAATGGAAGAAGGCTGCACTCAGGAAGAGGAGTCCCAAACAAGACACACACTCACACATACAGACCTTTTGAGAGCTTAAACCGACTCTTCCCCCGGGATCAGGGGTCCTTTGTGCTGTCAGAGTGAAGAGCTGATAGGAACACGGCAGTCCCTTGCCCATGGGAGTAGTGGACTGTGGTTTAGAGGACAGACCTTTCAGCTCTGGACTCACCTGTAGATGTAGGCATCTCTCAACTCTTGCTCACTGGTAGGCAGAAGCCCCTCGCCTGTTGACAGCATAGGACACAGAGCCTGTGCATGCATCCACTCTGATTCGTCTGCCGTGCAAACTGTGTCATGTTATGGCTGGGCTGTGACTCCCCCCACATGGGCCTATTCAGGGGACACTCTCCAAGGACATGGCCTTAGACAGCCTTCAGTGGACCCACTCCTACAGGTGTGCCAGGACCTAAAAGCTCTAGCTGCTGACAGGAGAGGCAGTTGGGCTGGCTGTTTGTATGCTTTGATTTTTAAAGGACCCAAATGAAAGTTAATGGAACAAAGGTTTAAGGACAGTGCTTTAGAGGCTTTGAGAACCCTAAGTGAGGATGCAGGCCCAGAAGGCCACATGCAGTTGTGGGCTCATCCCCAGCCCTGCTGGCTCAGAAGATCAAGGTCTGCCGAGTGTGACCTGGGAATCCCCCAGGTGCTCTGTGACCTCTTTCCCATTCTGTCTACCCATGCCTGATTACTATCTCTGCCATGCTGAATGCAGGGGCTGGCCACACAGGGGGGCAGTCCCTTTGCATATGGATGCAGTCAAGGCTGTTCCCCAGGAGCCCATCTCTGCTCTGGCTGGGACCTCAGGGCCCTTACAAATAACCAGGACCCAGGGTGTCTAGGTGCAGTACCTACTGCCCAGCTGGGCTGTAGCAGCTAAAAAAGGAAAAACTGTCATTGTGAACGATCAGAGCATCAAGGTCTTTTTCTGAGATGGACGTAACGAAATGACGATCATCATCGTCACAGTAACAACATACTGAAAGCTTAATATGTGTTGAGTACTATTTTAAACATGTGATGCACACTATCTCAATTTCCTCTCGAAACTGTCTGGCATCTTTCTATGACAGAGGAGAGGACTGAGGCACAGAGAGGTTAAGTCACTACTTGAGGTCACACAGAATCAAGTGGTCAAGCCGGGGCCTGCGCTACGGTGGCCTGAATCTAGAGTTCAGGCTCTCCGGTGCTACATGGGAACCTTGGCTGCCCCGCATTTCTGGGTCTCAGGTGGGTGGTAGGAGGCATGGTCCTGACCTGGGTGGGACCGCGCAGCCGTGATGGGGAAGGGACACTGGGTAGTGAGCACTCACCCCTGCCACGGAACCCTGCCTCACCCCACCTGAGGTCAAGAAGGGAGGCCCAGAAAATGTCCAGTTCCTGAAACCAGACAGCTGGTTTTTGCTTCCTCCTTTGAGCAAAACAAACAGACCCTTTCACCCAGGGATCCAGAAGGATTAACCCCAAAGGAGAACTACATCTGGGGGAAATCTCAACTGTAACAGAAACTTGGGCCTTTCCCCAGAATCCTGATTTTCCTCGTAGGCAAATAATAAGTTATGACAAATTATAACAACAATTCCATCAATTTGCATTTTGAAAAATATTCCTTTTTTTTTTTTTTTTTTTTTTTAAGGGAGGAAAACAAACAAATGAAACAAGGAAATGGTGCATCAAGCAAGTCCCAGGCCCATGGGGCAAGTGCTCCGAATCCATTTTCCCATCAGGATGCCTGTGCAGGACAGCTGGTGCTTGGCAGGGCTGGTTTCACTGTGGGGTCATCTACCCGCTCCCGGCAGCTGGGGGAGGACGAGAAGGAACGCAGCGCAGCTTATCTGCCCGGAGCTCACCCGATGCCGCACCGTCTCAGAAACGGGCCTCTCTTGCCGTGGACAGTGAATCCCACTGAACCCAAGGATGGGCATAGACCCTGCGGCTTTAGCCTCCTCCCTGAGCTTCTGACCACTTGCAGGATCCCCGTTCTCCACTCCTTCGTCTCCTCCCACCATCCAGCCCCCAGATGCTCAAAGCCTGTGCAGGTACCATCCCATTTAATGCCCACGACACCTCGATGACACTGGCTCCGTCACAGTGAGGAGGTGATTCCACTCGTCCTCTTTTGATAGTGGCTCCTAAAGCTCTGCTGCTGCTCTGTTATTTTGGGAAAACACACCCCACCCCACCCCATGCTCCTTTTTAGTCTTACCTGTTCTGTTGAGATTTTCCTTAGGTAGAAAGGAACTTTGACAACTCCAGTGATTTATTTGAGAAACTCACCATTATCGAAGACCGTCCCTGCCGTGAATGAGAGCTCTGAGTCGTGTTCCGCTTTGCAGGCATATAAGGCTTTTGCCTTCCGGAACGGTGTGCTGGGGGAAAGCAGTTTATTTAGCATTTTTAAAAAACCCTCTGAAAGATATTTAATCTCTCTTTCTCCCCCTTCCCTGCAAGCCACCGAGCCTCCTCTCGCGGGAAGAGCCTGACAAGGCAGTCAGATGGCAAAACACGAGGTGGAAAAGTTGCAAAGGTCACCAGAGCAGAAACGAGAAATATGCAGAGAACAGCCATAAGCCTGGAAAAACCACACTTCTCGTGGGCTCACCTTGTGTCAAGTTTAAACCTGACTTGTAAGAGCTGAACAGTGGGAGGGCAGGCTGGACCCCATTTCTGGAGCAGGACTAGCTAGTGGGGGCAGTGGAGGCAGGAAAGAACCCCTAACTTGCTCTGGAGAACACTCACAGCAGACCCTGCTGAAAGTGGCCAATGCTCAGTGAGTCAAAAGGAGAAATTCTAGCAAAGCCAGGTTTCAGCTCCAGGCCCCGGGCTGACGTTAGCTCTCCCACATGTTACTTATTTCTCATTGGGCTGGTGGAGCAGGATTCCAGAGCTGCAACTCCCGGACCCCCAGGGTAGGGCAGGGAGCAGACAAGATGTGGGTGTGAGCAGTTACACACGTGTGTGTATGAGCATACGTGTGCACTTGTGTGGGGAGGAAGAAGGGAGAGGGGGCATGATGCAATTTTTTGGGGCCTTTCTCATCCCAGGAGTGCTGACAGCCACTCTCACTGCGAATCAGAGTCACTTTAAAAAACGCAGATGTCTGGGTTCTACCCTGACTTGCAGATATCAGTATTTTTATAAAGCTCTCCAAGTGACTCTTGTGAGCAACCAGGGCTGAGAACCATCCTTCCAGAGCAGGGGTTGGCAAACTCCTTCTGTAAAGGGCCAGACAGTAAATATTTTAGGCTTCATGGGCCGTATGGTCTCTGTTGCATTTACTCAACTCTGCACTGTAGCACGAAAGCAGCCACAGGCAACATGTAAATGAATGAGTGTGGCTGCGTTCCATCAAAACTTTACTTACAAAACACAGGGGCCAGGCTGGATTTGACCTAATGGCCACAGTTTGCTAACCCACATTCTAGAGTGCAAGTCGCAACTGCTGGTAAATCAGTTTTTGCCTTGACATCCAACCAGTCCCAAATGAGCTACGGACTTCTCAAGGGTCACAAGAAAAATGACATTTAGCAGTCAAAAGTTGGCTCTTTATTTGCTGAAAGCAATCTCTCTTTTCCTCAAAGCCAGCATATTTAGGGGCTCTAGGGCAGAGTAACAAAAGAGCAAGTAGGTCCTCTGGGTTAGACAATTATTCAAGGGATATATATTATTTGCTTTATCTTTATTTGGCTAATGGAGAGCCTCAAGGACCCAGGGATGCTAAACCTTCATGGCGTATTTATTTCTAGTGGCTGAATGAGTTTTAGCTGAGGCATGGTTGGTCTCAGGTAAATCCAGATAGGATCAGAAGGGGCAGGGCACTTTGGATCCTTATGGAACTGTTGCTCTTGGAGTCACCAAGTCCAGCTTCCCTCTGGGAAGGAGGAGCCATGGATGTCTGGAAACCTATACCAGGGCCAGAAATCTAAAACTTTTAGTCTTGGTTCCATGAAAATTGAAGGAAAGATGACTTAAAGGGTCTGTTGTACAGATAAATGGTTATCCAGAATTTGTTGCCAGGGTGCAGTTTACTGGTGTTCTCTCTGGTCTTCTAGTAGCCAGGAAATGATAACTGGGTGGGAGAAAACTGGGCAAGTGGGAGAACACAAAGTGCGTTCGCTGGTAGTGAAGGGAAAAAGAGCCTTTAGAACGTGACAGCTCCAACTAGAAACCAGCTCTCCCTGTGTAATTATCATTAATGTCACAATCAAGTTCAGGACAAGGGGCACATTCTGTGATCTAAGTAAACCAAGTCTGTGTGTTGGCCAGCAAGGGCCAAACAGCCAATGCGCTGCTAAAATTTTGTTTTTGTTTTTGTTTTTGTTTTTGGAGGGAGTAGGGAACAGAGAGGAGGAGTCATCAGCCAAAACTCCGTACGGACAGGCAAGTGGAGCCTGTGATGACATGGAAGGTGGAAGGAGAATCCAGTAGCCATGAGCCAGGGTCATTGTCCCTTGAGGATGGGGAGAGAGCACAGGGACCAGGGACAGGGAGATAAAAGGTGAGGCGAAAATCATCTGAGGCAAGGCTCCTCTGGCTGGATTTTCACAGAGGTTACTTATTAACCTCCTCAAATAAAGGGAATGGGACAAAACAGGGACAAGCCAGGGAAACCAACTGGGGTATCTGGCAGGAAGTAAGCAGAGGGAATGGCTCAAGTGCCCAAGATTATCATTCAAGAGGAGTAATTTTCCACTAATATCCGGTTTTAGGAATTTAATAATGATAACATTCAATAAAACAGTACATTAAAAATGAAAACAAAGGTGAGGAAAGAGTTTTTTTTTTTCTTGCTTTTCTCTCAAATTAAGAGGTGACAGACAGTCTACAAGAAGGTCTTTTCCTCCGAGACTTCCTCCTGCCCCCTTGGGATGTGCACAAGAATGGGAGGGATGATAGAGGGGTGCTTTTAAAAGGAGCTATTCCTGTTCCCCAGGACTACGGTTGCCAAATAAGATACAAGGCATCTAGTTAAATCTGAACTTCAGATCAATGAGGAATAGTATTTTAGTATGAGTATGTCCCAAATATTGCATAGGATATACTTATACTTAAAAAAAATCATTTGTTGTTTACAATTCAAATGTAACTGGGTATTCTGTATTTTCATTTTATTTGCTAAATCTGGCAGCCCTACTCAGGGGAAGGTCTTCTCTTTGTAAAAGTTTGTCAGCCCGAGTCCTGTGTCCCATGCCATACTCTCTCCCTGTCAAAAGCCCTGAGCGGTTTGTGTTAGATAGGGTTTCTACCAAAACAGATCCTGCTGGCACAGAGGTTTTGTTTGTAGGCTTTGGCTCTGATTAAAGAAATAAAAAAAATCCCCCCTAAGCATCTTTGGTTCTTGGGCTCCCTAGCTCCCTATTCTCTGCAAAGCATCTCCACACTGCACACAGAGAGCCTGAGGTGCCTGTGACTCTTCTGTGACACCGCCCTTCAGACCTCAGCAGGGCTTTCAAGGGCATGAACAAGCTTGGAACCTTCTGCTTGTTCATTGTTAATTTTCGCCTGTGAGCGTGGCACAGGGCCAGGAAAAGCACTCAGAGGAGTTTCCCTCAATTGCCCTTGCAAACCCTGCAAAATGACAACCCACTCTGCACTGTACAGGGAGTTGGGCTCAGCTAGACTGGCAGGATGCAACGGCTTGATCATTTAGGCATAATTTCCAGGAGCCCCTGTGTGAATCCAAGTTATGAGTTCGGGGCTGGGAGCTTTTCTAGGGGTACAAGTGAAAGGAAAGGGAACTGCTCCTCCAGTCCCCTTTCTCTGCTGCGCTGTGAAAGGCATCTCCATTCCTGAGCTTGAACTAACAAGCACTAACAATGCTTTGGAGAGGGGAGACCAAGCCACTTCCAGAGGAGATGTTATATAGAAGTTCATGGGCCCATTAATTAGGTCTAATTAAGTTTTTATTTTTAAAAGCTCTGCCCAGGGAAGGAAATCTGAAGGTTCATGTTCTGGAAGTGGGTTTGGGGGAACGTTTCGTTGGACCTGAATAATGGGTGTATGCCCCCACCTCTTGGCTGCACACTGCAACAGCAATTAGGGGATTTTTGCCCTCTCTGTTGGCTAGCTCCCCAGCTGTGTCCCCATCCGTGCTCAGCTTGGCACACATGGTCAGCTCAGTGATAGCCAACTGCAAGCCCTATTCTGCCTTGCCTGTTTCAAAAAGGCAGCTTCCTACAGGGTTGTGGAACTGCATCATCCAAATGGTGCCATTATACTGATGGCCAGAGTGAACAGTACTGTGTAACCATGAACCCAAACACATGGGGTGAGCAGATTCTATTGCCACTGTCCACTGCCAATCTGGAAATATCAATACTCTGGGAAAGGAGTAGCTAAAGAAGTAAAACTTGGAAATATCCTGGAAGATGGGAGTGGGGAGGTGGAGATACTGGAGAGGCAATAGGGCCCCAAAGCTTAGAGATATAAAAAAAAAGTGAATACCGTCAAAGCAGAGTACACTTCAGTTTTTTAGCTGAATGATTCTACTGTCCTGAGTCCCCCAACCCATTCTGTCCAGGGGCCAATATTCTAAAGATTTTACTTTGTTTTGAACAAATTGAAGGGGCCACATTTTGGCTCTGGTTCAGGTCTCCTGGGGCAATCAATGATCTAACTGGAACAACCCAAACCATATCTGGTGTCCTAGAAAGTTAACATCTCCCAAAGTGCCCAGAATATACCTAAGAAATAATTAGGAAATAACTTGAGTGTCAGAAAAAGTATACTCTGAATTTTTATCTTATTCCCAGGGTAAGGATAAAAGAATATAGTGAAAAGCTATCTTTTCCATCTTCAAGGGAAAAGCTAGACAGAAACCCTAGAGGAGCAGGCCAGGCTCTGGGGCCGGGAAACATGAAAACTTAAATTTGGGGCCACCCATGTGTTTGGAGGAAAGAGTGCTGGTTGAGGGCAAGAAGTCCTGAATTCTGGATTGGATCTCATGAGTCATGTGACCATGCACAAGTCACTTCTCTGTGCCTTAGTTTTCTTTCTCTGTAATAGGGTTCAGGCCATTTCTTCTCATTCTCACACGAAGATAGAATGAAATGATAGATATGGAAGTGCCTGGAGGAGAATTAAGTTTATACATATATATACATACACACACACACACACATATACATACACACACACACACATATCTACATATGTGTGTGTGTGTGTGTGTGTGTGTGTGTGTATATATGTATGTATGTATAAATAGCATGGGGTTTCTTTTTTTAAAAGTGAGACTCAGCTTTATAAATTATTTAAGCCCCTATGCTGGGCCCACCACCCCTTAGGAAAAAACCAACTATGAGAAAAGATGGATGAAAAAATACTGCCAAGGCCCAAAATACTTATGATGCTTCCATTGGGCTCTGCGTTTTGGTTGTCTGAAAGCAGAGATTAAGTTTGAGAGACACACGTGCTCAGGACCTACATAGCAGAGGGATTCTTTTTCCTGGATTTAAACAGCTTCTTTTCTCCAAAAAACTCAAATGTGAAGAATTAAGTGTCATCAAAGCAGGGAAAAACTATAGCTTGGCCCCTGGGGGGAGGAACTAGGTCAACCCTCAGAATGAGGTGTCGCCTGTTCCCGTGAGAGCTAAGGGTTCACGACACGTGGAGACAGATGCAGGCTGGGAGCACCGAGCATTCCTGGGACTACATGGGAGGTGAGGAGGCAGCTATGAACAATTTAAAGAGAAACTGCTTCATATCCCAAGCCTTTATTCTGTGTTATATTCATCTCTCTCCCAACTGGTCTGGGTCTCATCAACTAGGTGTCAGTACACAAGGCTGAAAGCCCAACCCCACAAATAAATGTTGCCTGATGCTAACTGATAAAAATGAGGGAAGAAAAGGCCGGTACGTGTCTCAGCACTGCTCCCTTTGATACTATCTTATGCTAAAGCACAGAGAGCCCCATGGTTCAGAGAGTGATCCAAACAGGAGCCCACTCAAGAGGCACTCTCTCCCCAAACTCTACGCATCACGGAAAAATTCAGTAACCAGAGGAAGGGCTCAGAAAGGTGTGGAAAATGCCATGCTGGTTCATGCAGATAGTCCCTCCCAGCTTTGGTCTCTGAGGCTGGAATCCCTGATCAGCTTTGGATAAGCAGGAACGGATTGGTCATCATCCGTGACTTTACCTGGAGTCTTCATGAACTGCTTCTTCTGGCCTGTCAAAAAGCAAGTGCAGGTTTGGATGGCAGGGAACAAAGTTGACGAGGAGGCTGAACACTGCATGAAGAGAGGACCAAGCCAATGAGAGAACAACAGCAGCAACAGAAAAGCAAACAAACCCTGCAACAGACCTGATGGGGGATGAGTCGCTGGACGTGGATGAGGTGGGCATAGGGCTGGATGGCGCCGAAAACATGGGCCAAGATGGCGAGAGGGGTGAAGTTGGGCTTGGATTCGGGGGGCTGCAAGACATAACCACCAGAAAACTCATCAGCACACAGGGAAACCACAAAGGGAGCACAGGAGGTTCAGGGGAGGCCAAATGACAGGGAGCTGGAGAGACTGGAGGAGCACTGAAACTGTCCTCAGTGCCAAGTCACATCTCTCCAGACCAAACTCCGTGTCTTCCAAGTAATGCCTGCTCTGGAGCTCCTCGGAGTGTTAACATGTCTCTTTGCCCTGCAGAACAACTGCTTTCTAGGTGGTAGGAGCTTCCTTAATTGTGTCCATTGTGCCTTTGGCCATGGGTGAAAAATGCCCTGAACCCATGTCCATGGGTTCCCACACCCACATCCTATCACCGACCTCCATCTGGGGCAGGGCTAGCTCATAACCAGCCTTCGGTTTCCACCGTGTGAGTGTTTTTAAAGTCGTGTCTCAGCAAAAATGACCATTCTTCTGGGCCACACAGGCCATTCCGCCAGAAAACAATTTCCTGTTTACATTTTTAACGAAAGGGGCCGTGTGCCATTGGAGACCCGGAGAAGGATTGCATTAGAAAAGTGATAGTGGATGGAGGACAGGGCTGGGCACGCACCTCCCAGGAGAGGGCACACAGCTATGGGCAGGGCATAGTTGTCCCTCTGAGGTTTGCTTTCCAGGCTTATTCTTTCTTTTTTTCATGGATTTTGGGCATTCTGACGCTCAAAGAAAAAGTCCCAGATGGAAGGCAATGAAAAAATGAGGAACTGAAAGCTTAAATTTGTCATTTTGTTCTTTGATGGGTGGCTGATCAAAAGTTTGGAGAGGAAAGGTTGAAATTACTCACTAAAATATGGTTTGTGGATTTTAACTAGTCACGCTAGCCCTTTGACTTATTTCCACAAATTACACAAATAAACATCTTAGTAACTCTGTAAAATTGCATTAAGTCACAGATAGTGCAAACAAACACCAATGACTGAGAAAACAACTCGGAAACCACCCAGCCACAACACCACCTGCAGCCCTGAGCCCCAGCCAGTGGCTGGATTATGTGGCCCAAGCACTGTACAGAGGTGAAAATGACAGCAATCCAATTCCAGGGGAACAGACTTTCTAAACATACTGGGATTTAGCAAGAACACATAAATGTCCTACTGAATGACACATCTTCAATTCAGATGAGAGACTCAATAATGGCCTTAATTATCTACAGCTATAACATAAATTCCTACGGAAATATACAGTAAAAACCCATTGTGTGAGTTCATCAGATAACCTCGGACTAATTGAATGAAACATTTATTAAATGTCACTATATGCATTATATTTCTAGAATATACATTTCATGAGCAGGGATTTTTGTTCGTTTTGTTTACTGCTGTATCTCCAATGCCTAAAATAGTGCCCAGGAGGATTTCAATAAATATTGAGTAAATTAATGAATCTCATTTAACCCAACCATCTAGCCAAGAGGCACTATTATAATTCCCATTTCACAGATGTGGGAACTTGGGCCAATTTGAGGCTTGCTTGAAGATATCCAGGCTGTAAGTGTCAGGGCCGAGGTTCAGACCCCAATCCCCTGGCTCCAAGCCCAGGGCTGTTGCCGCCACAGTGTACCACCTCTGGGGTAGCAGGACTTGCTCTGATCCTCTAGGCTGTACCAAGCTTCTTTACAGACCCAGCCATAGCACTAGAAACCTTAACCACTGATTTATGAGTTTCCTTTAGATGCCTACCACATTTGCAAGGGAAAACGGGAATGCAGCAACAGACAGGCCCAGCAAGACTCAACACATTGTAAATTCCAACAAAATCCCCAATTCTGCCTCCAGTCTTGTGTGTGGTAGATTCATACAGCAGATGGAATTCATATAACAGAAGAGACAGAATTCAAAGAGCATGGCTTTTTTCTCTTCTTCTCAATTATTCCAGCAATGACTACTTATTGAACACATTGTGTGATCAAGACAGTAAGTGGAATACAACTTAGCATTTACCAAGGTCCCCGACTTGAAGAGCTTACAATGTATTTGACAAGATGGGACAGATTAAAAAACAACTGTAATATAAGACGGTAAGTAAGCTTCATCAGCTTACCCTATGATTAGTTTAATACCCGCTCCCACACTTGATTCTGTCTTGGGTCCCGGAAGGAAGTGCTGCCTCCTTTCTACTGGGCAGTCAGTCCTCGGTTAATCCGTAACTGCAGCTGCTAAGAAGGGCCTCGCTTTCTCAGTCCCCTCCCCACAACTGCCCCCCTAGATAGTGACCCAGTGGGCAAGGCCTGGCTATTCCAACTGCAGCCCAGCCTGGGAACCCAAGTTCTGACCAGGGACAATTTGGAGGTTTATGAGAGCAGCCCAGGCCTAGAGGCCTGAACTACTCTGTTCCTTTGGTCAGTGGCCAACACGGGACAATTTAAAAGTCCTTAAGACTTTTTTTTTTTTTTTTTTGAGTTTTCTTTTTAGTGGCTTTTATAAGTAGGAAACACCTCCAGCTTCCTACCTCAAGCGTACCAAGAATCATGCCTTTGGCTAAAGGCATAGTTGGAAACATATTCTATGAACACAATGTGGGTTCTGAATGTTTTTTCACATCCCTGGATATCTAAGTGGTTCTTGGCCACTTAGTACATGGCTGAAATTATCTGGGGGTGCGGTTGGAATGCAGGACATTCATAACGATTATAAGAAGTTACTCTTCAATCTCCATGTCCATTGCCACAGTATTAACTGTGATTTTTAAGAACTAATAGAATTTCATTTGTTTGCTTGTGTTTTGGTCATAGCAATAACATTTATTTGTTATAAAATAACCACAATCTAAAACTTATTACCACTATGTTTCAGTGTAACAGTAAAATGCATACTCCATAGTACTTCTATGATTTTTTAAACTACTGATTGGAAATATACTCTTTGTTAATTTGTGCTCCAGAGGCACATCAACAAAACTCAACGTCGACAATACTACTGAGCACTGTTATACACCACAATGACTGATGCCTGTAGCAACAGAATGACTGTAAACATATAAATGTTCCTCAGAGAAACAGAGAGCACATTATATATCAGTTTTGATGCAACTTAGAGAACACACAGGTGGGATGATGATAATGGCCCAAGACTATTTGTATAATCTTATACTCTGACCACAGAAGTGTCTGGTTATAGGTTACTTAAAGTGACAACAGCACTCCTAAAAAAAATCCAAGACAAAACAAACGAAAAATGGCCAGCTTTGGTATTGGCTCTGAAACCTCCAATATCGAATTCTCAAACTCTCTTCCCATTAATGAGGACAAAGATAACAAATGATTGGTGTTAGGATAGGAGAAAATAATTTTATAACTACCATCTTAGCAGATGATCCCCGAAGGCCCCTCTACAACCTCAGAGTCCAGCTGAATGACCCAGCACATTTTTCACCCTAAATATTCCTGGGGTCCTGCCAGGCCCCCCACATCAAGGCCCAACTATAGCGATAGCAGCTTAAACTTTAAGGAACATTTGCTGGTCTGGTTTGGATTCAAGTGGAAGGCTTGCATCGGCTTTAGTTTGCCAGTCCACGGTGTCCTCAAAAGGAGTCACACAGCCCCAGTCAGTCGCTTTGACATTCACTGGACAGGGAAGAAATAATGGTTTAGGAAGATAAGGCTCAAAGGCCTGGCAGCATGCTGGGATGTGGCTGAGCGTTCAAGTACAGTGTGTGGCAATATCGTCAGCTTGACACCCTTCTGTGGTGACTCACTTGACTGATGGGGCATCTGGTGTACCAGCCAGGGCATGACTACCAGGCCATGGACAGGGCTGTCCCAGCAGGCTCCCAATCTGATCACGGATGTGGCAGACCCTCTCATGACTCCACACCATGGGAGTGAAAAACCTGAGCTGGTATAAGATAAGCAGTCGGCAGACCATTAATCAGAAAGCTGATCTTCTTTAATTCTGATATGCAAAATTACAGATGGCTGCGTAGGAAACTGGAAAATATCACAAGAAAAGCAGTAAAATCATACATAATTTATACTACTGATAATCACTGTTAACAGCTTGCCAAATTTCTTCACTTGTCTTGGGTGGGGTGGTGTTGCAGATAATACTACATACATAGTAGCGTATTTTTTTCACTTAAGTATTTTCTGATGTCATTAAGTAGCCTTTGATATATTTTAAAAATCATAAAACTCTTTTCCCACTAAAGAGGCTAAAAATAACAAACAACTGACATTAGTTCAGAGAAAATCATTTTTAAAGTACAATCTTGGCAGATGACCCCCTGAAGACCTCTCTACAAACCCCAGAGTAGTCTCAGACCTACAGGATATTCTACTGTATGGTATACCCTGATTTATGTACCCCTTCTCTTATTGTGTACATTCAGATTATCCCTCTTCGGCCATAGTAGTGCAACTCACATTCTTGTAGAGGATCACTGCCTGTGTCTCCAATTGTTTCCTTAGCATAAATTCCTGGAAGTCAAATTAGTGGGTCAAAGGCTAGGAGCCTTTTTTAAGGGTCCTGATACATCCTAGCAAATAGCCTTGCAGAAAGGTTCGACTGAATTGTACTCCCACCAACAGCGTATGGGGGCTGCCCCTTCCCTCTCACCACGGCCCCACCAGCACAGAGAATGAGCAATTAAAAAAATCAGATGGACTTTTTTTCCCCAGTCCACAAAGGTCACCTTGGACTCTTCTCTTTCCTAGCATTTCCAATGGCAAAAACAAATACAACTCCTCTCCCGTGTTGTTTCCATCTGCAAGCAATGTTTAATTTTCTAAAGGGCATTCTGCCAAGAAGGTAGTGTGGGGAAGGAGACAGGCAGATGGATAGAGAGACAGACAACCGCAGCCTGGGGGGTGCTGAACCCCTGGCCATGTGGCGTGGCTGATCCAAGAGAAACGGGGAGTGGTGGGTGGTTGGCTTAGTCTAGGACTCTCCAAGACAGGGCTAGGTAGGAGGGATGAGGTACACATGGGGAGCCAGAGAGTGTCTCGCCAGCTGCATACTGTGGAGAGGTCACAAAACTGGCATCGACATCTCTCTGCCAGGCAGTGGTCTGAGACCTACAGGCTGGGTTCCCGGTCATGGATCTCAGGCCTGACCTGAATGCTCACTCCCTCAGTCCCCTTTCCCCATTAGGCCTAGAACGGGGATGGTGCTATTACGTTCAAGGGGGACTGCCTGTATTTTTTTTCTTTCCCCCTATAATGAGAGAGGATAGAAAATTCCATGAAAACCTGTAAAGTCCCATCTTATCTAGTCCTGAATTAGTGACTTCTTCTTCCTTGGAAAATATCCCTTTATGTCCTGAGTTAAAGTGCCATAAAAAGAGAGGGAAAATCAAACTCCAGTTGGGAAAACAGGGTCAAAAGGAGTACTGGTAAGCTGGATAGTGGTGAATCAGAGTAAATGACACAAAAACCAATTTCCACTTGTTGAAAATTTGAACATATTCTTTACGTGTCTGCTGAAGCTTTTACAACACAGAAATCCTATCTATGTCCTGAATTTTCCATCTGTGCTTCACGACTTTACAAGAGGAAAAGTCCACATGCCCCCGAGTTGCACTGCTCTGTATTCTTTTCTGACTCTTACAAGTATGCACAGTATTTACAGATTCTTTCCCCACATCTAATATAATTTAATACACATTTTTATTCAGACAATAACAGAGTCCTGATCCTTATTTTAATGAGACTAGCTGGTGAAATCCCCTTAAGGCCTTAGCAATTATATGCAATTGCTTTTAAAATAGTTCTTAAATAATTTGCTCTTAAAATAGCTTGACAAGTCTACAGGGCAGTGGTTCTGTTTTTCCAGCTTTTAAAAAAATTTCTGAAGTTTAAGTTCCAAATAAGTTTCAAACTCAGATGGAGTATGTTGGAAAAGGCATATAATTCTGCGATTAAATAAAATCCAAAATCTCAGAATAGAGAATCTGTTATCCTTAAGGTTCCTCCAACTCAATAATTCGAACCCTCTCATGCAGAATAACAAAGAAATACAAGGTAGAGGGAACAACTCTGGATTGGAAGTAAAGATGCCTGGACAATGGTCTCAGTTCAACTGCTCACTGCAGGGGAAAAACCCTCAAGGGAGAGAAAGGACCAGCAGGGTAAATGGAACAGATGTCTCTATTGTGCTCTGCGCCGCACAATACTAATCGAGGGGAGTCTTCTTTCCTCTTAATTAAACCTGAGGATAGCCCCTCAATCTTTTTCAAAATCACATTTCAGCTACATCAGAACTGGTTCTAAAAATAAAATGTATTTACTTTCTTTCAACTAAATAACCTCACAATTTATGAAGTTATTTTTAAGGAAACGGGGAAGCGTTTTGGGAGCACTTTGAAGGGTCTGTAAGGTGACATTTGCTATTTCAAAAGATTGGAATGGTTGCTGAGAAGTCCCAGCATCTCCTTACTATACCGAGCGCAGTACAACTGTCATTCTCTATATAATGAAGCTATCGCAAAAACAAGTGTATTCACTGTAACTTAAACAGAAAAGCAATAGTGCCACTAGATTCAATCCTCTACTATCCTGAGGCATAACTTAGGTTTGCTCTAAAGCCACCATTCTAATGCTGGCTGTGTTTAAACTATTCTTAAAATCTACAAGCAAGAAACTGTAACTGCCTCAGGGGATTGAGAACGGGGACCGGGTACACGGGCACAGACTGGACATTCACTTTATATTTTAATTTGTTTATACTGTTTGAGTTTTTAAATCATGAGCCTATATTATTTTATAATAATAGTGGAAAGCACTCTTCTATAAATGGCGCTAAGATAACTGGATATCTATATGGAAAAAGTGACACAACCTCTACCTCATATCATACCTAACAAATGATTTCCTGGTGGATTACAGATCTAATTGCCAAAGGCACACAATAAATGAGGGAATACCTCTGAGAACTTGGGGTTGGGATTTATCCAACAAGGCATAAAAAGCACTAAGCATAAAGGAGAATACCGATATACGCGACTACATTAAAATAAGAAATTTTATGTATCAAAAGACAACCTTAAAAGAGAGTAAAAAGACAGCCTACCACATATAAATACATAAGGGCACATACAAGACTATACAAAGAACTCCTACTGATCAGTAAGAAAAAGGTAGACAACCAAGTGGGAAATGGGCAAGAAACTTGAGCAGGGACTTAGAAGAGAAAATGCAGAAGAAGGGGGCTCACCCTTTCTGTAATGCAGGAAGTGTAGATTAAAACCACAGTGAGATGATCCCGCTCACCTACCAGAACGACTAAGATAGCTAATATCAAAATGCTGAAAATACCAAGTGTTTACAAAACATGGAACAACTGGAATTCTTATACTTTGCTGGAGGAGGGGTGTAAACTCGTCCACCCACTCTGGAAAACAGTTTGGCGTTATCTAGCGAAAATGAAGTTATCATTCTCCATGACCCCGCAGTTCATTCCCAGATGTATACCCTAAAGCAGGGGTCCCCAACCCGGGACTGCACACGACCTGTTAGGAACCGGGCCGCACAGCAGGGGGTGAGTGGCGGACGAGTGAGAGTGAAGTTTCATCTCCCGCTCCCCATTGCTCCCCGTTGCTCACATTACCACCTGAACCATCCCCCTGCCCCCACCCCCCAGTCCATGGAAAAACTGTCTTCCCTAAAACTGGTCCCTGGTGCCAAAAAGGTTGGGGACCACTGCCCTAGAGCACACTGTGTATATATGAGAAGACATATATGAGAATGTGTAGAGCAATTTATCTGTAAAAACAAAAACTGGAAACAAGCTAGAAGTTGAGCAAAAGTAGAATGGAGAAATAATTTTAGTATATTAATGCAATTATGCGTTCTGCTACAATGAAAATAAATAAATGAACTACAGCTACACGAACGACTTTTAAAACTGTTGAGCAAAAGAAGCCAGACTCAAAATAATAAAGCAAACTATTACATTTTAGGGATGCACCAAGTCAATCATTATTTGCAGATTCTGCAGTCGTGAATTCACCTATTTGTTTAATTTATTTGTAAGTCCTGAATCAATACTCAAGGTGCTTTCATAGTCATTTGTGGACACACACGGAGCGATGAAAAACTTAAGTCACCCTGAGTCACCCAACATGCACACTCCCAGCTGAGGTCAAGCAAAGGGATGCTCTGACTTCTGTTCCAGCTCTGTAGTGTCCCTGTGTGCAAGAAGGCTGTGACATGCCTTACAAAGAAAACATGTGCTTAGTAAGTTTCATTCAGGCATGACTTATAGCGCTGTTCGTCCTGAGTTTAATGTTAATGAATCAATAGTAATATTAAATAAGGTGTTTTTAAATAGAAACCCATGTAAAACAAGGTTATGTACTGATGGGTTGACAAAAAAGTTGTAACCAGAGGCTTGTAGGAACCTAACCCTGTATTTCCTGTAGGAGCAATGGTATGATATTCACGAATTCAGTGTCTGTGGTTACTTCATGGACTGTTACTATTGCAAATAACAAGAACTGTATTGAAGAGCTAAAAATATAAATAAAAACAAGGAATTGATTACTGTAAACATCAGATTAGTGGTTACTCCTGTGGGGAAGGAGAGGACTGTGATAGAGGAGGAGAAAGTGAGAGATGTGGGTGCTTCTGGGGTCCTGGCAAGGTTGTATTTTTGACCTGGGGGGCAGTTGCTAAACAGTAATTTGTGAAGTTGTATAATACATCTCACGTACTTTTCTATATAACAAAAAATACGTGCAAACCTACCTTAAAACACTTAGGGACAGTAAGTATATCAGTGTATTAACAGCATTCTCTGGGTGATGAGAGTAAATGTAATCTTTATTCTTTGTGCTTTTAAAATATTTTCCATATTTTCTACAATTAATATGTTACATTTAAAACCAAAAAAATTAATACATGTTAATAGAAGAAATACTCTCCCTGATCATACAAATGGCTACTTTTATTCTCTAAAGGAAGGATGTTTTAATAGGGGCAAAATGACAATTCCGTCTTTGTTGCACCAATCCGTGGTTTAGGCTGCATGACACAGTTGGCAGTTCCCAACTGTTTTTACTGTTTTTCTTCTTTTTCAGTCAAATACAATCAACAGATATTTACTGAGTGCCTTCCATATGCAAGAACTAAATTTCCCATCCTTCTGTCCTCACTGAGGAATTATGTTGACTCCTCTAGAGCCTTTTTTATTGGTAAAGTTATTACAGTAAATCAATGGTGTTTTCCTTTCCCCCCCGCGCATGGGGAAGTCGAGGAGGACATCTCTGATGTCGCATTCTGAGTCTGCTGACAAGTTAACAACACTGGCTGAAAGTCCTTGGCCATCTGGCATCCCTTTCTATACGGTCTGCTTTCAGGGAGTATTTCCTGTTTGGACTAGGGAGAGGAAAAGGAGGGAAAAGGATTTAATAAGAATCTAAATGTCCACTGATGAAAACAAAGGAGTGTCTAAAATTAGAAGTGGTGGCCCAAGATACTTGGGTGGCCTAACAGTAACCCTAGGGAAAGAGGATTCCTTGAAAAAGAAGCCTAAAATATTTCACTATGTTCACTACTCTCAGCAATAGAAAAAGCACTTCTGCTAAATATAATATCCAGGACAATTAAATTAAACTCCTACAACACACAAAGTTTGGTCCGGATACTATGAAAGGCGTATGAGGCAAAGAGATAAGGAGACATGAACTTTGATGCTAAGGCCATTGGACTTTTCTCCCGGCAAGCAAATAGCTGGCTTCTCGCAAATTCTAGTGTTTATTCTTTAGTCTAAACATGTGGAAAATTGTTTCTGATCCGATTTTAACCTCCTCAAATGTCTTCCCCACTCCACTTATATCATCTATCCCTGGTCTTGCTCCTTCGGTGTGACCATACCCAAACCCCACTTTCTCCCTATGACCATGCTTGCCCTCCACAGTGGCTGGCTCAGGCTGCAGCAAAGAAATGCAATCCCACTGGGCTTCATGGTGATTTTCACCCCTTGTTCATTTGGTTCTGGGGAGCTTATTGACTGGACTGGAAAAAACTTTAAATGATTTTTCCAGCAAAGTCACCCTTTCCAGTGGAAAAAAAGAGTTTTAACATCTGTGAACAAAAACAAACTGAAGGAAAATGATTTATATATTCTCTAGTTCTTGTATTCCAAAACCAAACACCCACTAAGAACTCAATGAAAACAGACACAGCAAAGTACCATTAATTCTAATCTCACAAAATTAAAATTTCTATTTTTTTCAGATCTGAGGTAGATCCAAATATACTATGAACAATCTATGAGTGACTAAGCCAATTTACAATGTCAACAAGATTTTTCAATACAGATTGCTTAACCTAAAAGAACCATTCTTGGTCATGATTTCAAAATGCAAATCTGATCATGTCATGTCTTTGCATAAAATACTCACTCAATGATTCCCCATTGTTTCTAGGGTGAAGATCAAGGCCTTCCTACCTTGACTACTCTAAGAATCGCTAGCCTGGTTTCTTTACCTTTTTACCACTTGAATCCATCCTACTGCACATCATAACTACATGAACCTCCTAAGCACATAGCTTAATAACTACTTGTTGAAAGTTGTTCAACAAATAGCATTTTCCCACTCATAAGCTCACCAATACCTACTGCATGTAGAATAAATTGCTTGCCCTAGTAGAGTGGAATATGTAGTTACAATTTACTCATGCCCACCAGTTTTCCAACTCCTGTTCTTCTGGTTCATTTGGAGAAGTTCTTCTAGACCCCAAGCAATACAGGTGGGTCCAGTGTCCCACCGATGTCACCGCATTGGCAGGCATGTGATCCAGGCTGGCCAGTGAGAGGACCCCCTTCCTCCTGGCCACAGTGGGTCAGTGATGGGCAGCTAACTGATCAGAGTTCATCCATGGGGTCTAATATATGAATGCTCTTCTTCATGGATGCAAAATCTAAATGTACTCGCTGAGGGTGACCAGAGATCCTTCTTCCCTATAACATGGCAAACATCTGCCTGCAAATGAAGTTTTGTTTTGTTTTGTTTTGCTTTTTAAAAGAGGGAAGAAGAGCCAAGCAAAATAATAATTTGGGCTCCTGGATTCAATTGCGCTCGAGGTTAGATTCACCCTGAGATTTCACAAAATTGTAAGCTTATAACTTCCACTTTTTCCCTAAGCTACTTGGGTTTCTGTCATTTGAAGGTCTTTCACAAGACGTCCTCAATGCTCTTCTTTGCAGTCATTACTTGCCTCCAAGTAAAGTCAGCAAACTTTCTTAAGGGCCATTTAGTAAATATTTTAGACTGTGGAACAAGAGGCAAAAATTAAGGGTATTACATAGCTCCTTACATAAACATTTAAAATGAAACAGTTTAACAATGTAAAAACCATTCTTATTTTATGAGCTGCAAAGTAAAAATAAAAACAAACAGACAAACAAACAAAACCAAGGTGACAGGCTGGATTTGGACCATGGGCCATCGTTTTCCAACCCCTCTTCCAGTCAAACTGGTTTACACGAGCCATGAACATGCTGTAAGCCTTTCACTGCAATGTTCTCGCTGGTGATGTTTTTTGTTTTTTTAACTTTTTTTGGGGGGGGGGTATTTATTTATTTATTTATTTATTTATGGCTGTGTTGGGTCTTCATTTCTGTGCGAGGGCTTTCTCTAGTTGTGGCAAGTGGGGGCCACTCTTCATCGCAGCGCGCGGGCCTCTCATTATCGCGGCCTCTCTTGTTGCGGAGCACAGGCTCCAGACGCGCAGGCTCAGTAATTGTGGCTCACGGGCCCAGTTGCTCCGTGGCATGTGGGATCTTCCCAGACCAGGGCTCGAACCCATGTCCCCTGCATTGGCAGGCAGACTCTCAACCGCTGCGCCACCAGGGAAGCCCCAGGCACCATTTAAAACTTTCAAGTACCTCAGTGCCACAAGGCTCACATTTTGGACATTTCTGTTCTCAGTTACCAATCTTTTTATTTCCTCTTGCAGAAACATAGCATCTATTTTCCCAAGATCTATTTAATTACCCCAAAGAGCGAAATTAGTTAATAAAAAATGTGTTATGTCCATTTCAGGCAAGGTGTTGACAGTCATTTAATATTTTTCCCCTCTTAACTTTGATATCATTTGTCTATACTATCATCATCATCATGTCAACATTTACTTACTGTGTTTTGCATTCCTGGGAGAGCAGGATTTTTAAAGATAGTTTTATTGAGGGATAATACTATGAAGTTGACCCCCTATTTTAAGTGTACAACATTGAGAGAGTTGTGTAATCATCACCCATAATCCAGTTTTATAATGCTTCTATCAGCCCCAAAAGGTCCCTCCTGGCATTTGCAGCCAAGCCCTGTTCCTGTAACCAGCCATAGGCAACCACTGATCTACTTTCTATCTCTAGAGATTTGCCTTTTCCAACATTTCACCATAATGGAGTCATACAATGTGTGATCTTTTTTGTCTGGCTTATTTCACCTGCAGATGTTTATAGTGGGCCAACAGCTTTCAAAAGGAAGATGAAATGAAGATAGTAACAAACACTGAGTACTAACTTCTATTGAATACTTGGTATGTACCAGTCATTCTGCCAAGCTTTGGGAGGCATTACCTTATTTAATTCTTCCAAACAACCTCAGGAATAGGTACTATTATTCTCATTTTTCAGATGACAAAACAGAAGCTCATAAAGTTTAAGGATCTTTGCTTAAAGTCAATTGTCTAATTAGTGGATGAGCTGGGATTTGAAACTAGCCCTAACTCTTAGCCACTATGCTATCTGCCTGGTGTTTAAAAAAAAAGTCTCAAGATGAAACCAACTGAGATTTTCCTTTAAAAAAAAAAAAAAAAAAACCAAAAACCAAACTAACAAACAAAAACTTTTCAACTCACAGGAGAAAGCAATATACAGTTCACAGTGCTAGGGAAAAAGCCTTTGAGGGTGCCTGGAAGGGAAGGTTCACCACAGTGGGCGCTCCAGCACCTTCTCAGCACAGCGAGCCTCCATGGGGCACAGACCACCCCACCCCTCCGCCTTCCAGGCTCACTGCTCCTGCCGCCCAGGCAAACCGGAAGAGGCCCGTTCCTCGCAGTATCCTTCATCATATATGCTCTTGCCCTCAATCTACTGCAGCCTTTTCACTTTATTTAGAAAGCATGCATTGGCAGACATAAAAAAAAATATATTTAAGGCTGTTTATGAGCAAATTTCCTCAAAAAGCCTCAAGCTGGTCCATTTGTGCCATCTGTTATAAGGGAAACTAGAAACCACCTGTCTGTCTGCCTGAGCTCTGCTCTTATCAAGGAAGTTGTAATTACCTCTTTGGTGAAGGATTTGAATCATTACAGTAAATCCCTTATTCAGCACATATTGTATTAGGAAGGCATTCTGACCCTAAAACCCAGGGTTTTTATCCCCTTGCCCTGCACACATGCAATAAAACCTCAGCTCTCCAAAGCCTGGCAGAGTGAATTGTGCCTTAATCTTGTTTGTTACTCAATGATAAATATTTACTAAACAAATATTTCCTGCACACTTAACTACACGGCAGGTGCTTTGCAGGCACTGGGAACACAGCAGAAAACAGGTGGAGAAAGGCTTCTGCTCTCAAGCAGCTTATGTTCACTCACAGTGAACTTCAAGGCAGGGTATGAGCACAGGCTGGGTGGAGGAAAAATAACAAAACGCCCATTTGCATTCCTCATCCGATCCTTATAAGATTTGTATTTTATATATGCTTTCTGATGTGTATAAAACAATGAGTAGGATAAGTAAATACTTTATAAATAGGTAAATAAAAACAACAGACACGTATTAGAGGTACCTGCCCCAAATATTTTTTTCTGATAGTATTTCGATCATTTTAGTGATTAAAATTGTTTAGGAAACACTGTTCTTGTGTGTTTGTGTTAACAGACAAACAAGTAAACAACACATCATTTTAGATGGTATTAAGAGCTACAAAGAAAATTAAAAAAGCAGTGTGAAGGTGACTGCCAAGTGGGAAAGGGCGGGTGGGGTGATTTGGATTCCACGGATGCGGCTGCTTCTTTCAGGAGTAACATCTCAGCTGAGAGGTCCATGCAGGAGAGTGCTCAAGCCTCCTTCTCTTCAACACCAGGGCATCTTTTAATTTTAACCATTTGGGATTAAAACAAAAACCAAGCCCCATTTCCTCCTAAGCACCCTCACAGTCTCTTTGCTTAACCATAGAGCCTTTTCCCGGAACACCGTGTGAACTTAATGAAAAGGGTCCCATTTTTTTTTTAATTTAATTTATTTATTTATGTATTCATTCTTGGCTGCGTTGGGTCTTCGTTTCTGCGTGAGGGCTTTCTCTAGTTGTGGCAGGCGGGGGCCACTCTTCATTGTGGTGCGCGGGCCCCTCACTATCGTGGCCTCTCTTGTTGCGGAGCACAGGCTCCAGACGCGCAGGCTCAGTAGTTGTGGCTCACGGGCCCAGTTGCTCCGCGGCATGTGGGATCCTCCCAGACCAGGGCTCGAACCCGTGTCCCCTGCACTAGCAGGCAGACTCTCAACCACTGCGCCACCAGGGAAGCCCAAGGGTCCCATTTTGAAGGGAAGAACTATTGAAAGAAGATCAGTAGTAAAGGCTGGCCTGGCTGTAGAAGAATTCCCAGTAGTGGCTGGTAACAGCAAAACATAGTTTCTCTGCAAGAAACTGTTCCCTGGTAAAGCTAAAAAGTCATTCCATTGGGGGAAATAAGTGTGTGCCTTTTCAATGAAGTCTCTATGTGCCCTAAAATAAGTTTGTCGCTTGTTTCTTTTCGGAAGAAAGGAATTACATAAATCCCAAACCAACCGACAAACGGCCTGCAGACGTCTATTCCCTTGTGTGAACTGCCGAATCTTCAGGTCCCTACAGAACCGAGGATGAGGTTAGACACCCTAGATATTACACCTCGGTTTTCTGGATCACTCTTTCACTACCTGAGGTATATAACATTTCTGAAGTTCTACTCACTTTTTGTCACTATATTCATGTTAATTCGCCTAGAAGGGTATTTGCGGTAAGCCTTCTACAATGTCATCCTCCAAGGCCCACACCACGTCTCTGCCAGCTCCTCCCCTTATCATCACCCAGGCTTACAGAGACAAAATGGCACTCTGCATATACTTAACCTTTCTCTCATCCTCCCAGGAAACTATGGAAAGGAAAGGAGAGAATCTCCCCAAGGGAAGAATATTGCAAATCATACAATTTAGGAAAATACAAAAATGAAAGCGAATAAAATGTATTTTCCAAAATAAGAAGTTCTTGCACCATCGAGCAGTTGAATGAGTCCAGCTGGGTTGGGGCCTAAAAATCTGTATTTAAAAAATGTTCTCCTCACTGCCCACAACTCCAACCCCAGCCCTGTGGTTCTGATATGCAAGCAGAGATGGGAACCACTGATCCTTGGCTTCTACAGAATTCCAAGTCAGCTTTGGAGATTACTGGGAAATGGGAACACACCAGGGACTTAGTAGCATGCACCTTGGTGATTATTTTGTTCCTATAAAATTTTTGATTTATTCACATGGATCTTGTTATTATTTTTGACACAGCAAGTAAGTGTAAACTTCTTCGCCAGTGTATTAATAAAGTGTCAGTGCTTATCTGTGATTTGGTCAAAAGAACTGAAGGAGTTCTGAGGAGACGGATCAGTTTAAGCTGGAGGAGTTTGGGCAAGTTTCCCTTGAGTTGGAATGTTCCCATTTTCCATTTTGGGGTTTCAGATTAAGGGGGCTGTGGTCAGCCTTGCAGCTGGGAAAGGAGAATCGGTGTCAAGGGCAAAATGAGCCCCCCGCTCTTTGCTGAAACAAGACGTGGCAACAGCATATACACAGCCTTGCTTTGAAAATAACAACTCCCACTGGTGTAGACTGCTTACAACCCGTCAGGCTCTGGGCTGAGCACTTTTGGTCTCTGCCTCGTCCCAATAACCCAAGAGGGCTGCCCTGACTTTGCAGAGGGGTAAGAGGAAGTTTGGAGAGGTTGAGTCGTTTTCTAAGAGCCAGAAAGCGGTGGTGCTGAGACTGAAGTGAGGCAGCCTGACTCCAGTACAGCCTCTTCTGAACACCTGTGCCCGCCGCTCCCCTCCAGCCTCCCCCTGGCCCCTCACAGAGCCCTGGGCATGCATACTCCACAGGCCTGGCGCACAGAAGTGCCTGGAGATGGCTGATGCAAACACAGTGAGCCCACTTTTAAAGGGAATTTGCTTGAAGCGCCCTAGAATCTGTTAAAGCAGGTAAATCCCAGTTCCAAGATCAAATGTTACAAATAACATTACACAGAAAATAAAAGAAAAACGGTTTGGGAGCCTCTGAACACTTTCATTGGTTGTCTGTTTTCAGAGAATACCTGCCGTATTTGATAAGCAGACTTTTAGATGAAAACGCTATTCTTAACAATAGTGAATTAACAGTTAAGTGCAAGAGTCTGGGGTCAGACAGAGCTCCAATACTGCTTTGAATCCTGGTTTTGCCACTTATTAGCAGTGTGACCATGAGCAACTGTGCCCCTCATTTTCCTCCCCTGCTTAAAATGGGGATAATCAATAATAACTCTACCTCAGAGGATTGGTGAGAATTAAAAGGGATCATACACATAATACACTTAGCATACTGAAGCTTGGTACGCTGTAAGCATTCCCTAAATGGTAGCTATGATGATTAGGATATGCTTGACTTGTCCTGAAAAAGTGATTCTTTTATTTTAAAATGAAACGTGGACTTAAGGACACAATACTTGTACCATCTATAAATCCGAAGGCACTGATTCAAACAGAAGTGAAAATAAAGATGAAACTGCACCAGTACCTGCACCAAAAGGAGAGAAAAAGTAATCTGCCTCCAGTTTTAGGGCTTTCATCCCAGGATCATCTCCCCTCTTAGCATAGCCCTGTCACTTGTGTCTGCACAGCAAAGCCCCCAGTGGAAAACACACAGAGGCAAGTTCAGAGGCGCTCGGGTTGTGTTACCAGGGCAGATCAGTCCACCGGGATCAAATAACCTACGCCCAAAGCCCAGAAGTTCATGTTCAAGTGGAGGTGTCAATACTGAGCTGCAGCTCATCTAGGGACCTTAATTAAGCCCCAGCCTCTTTTTCAGGGCAGGCCGACAGGAGGTGTCTGTTTTTCCGTCGGCTCTCACAGAAAAGCTGGTGGTGTTACGGAAAGTGGGCCTGGGAAGGTGGGCGGACAGGCGCTGCCCACCGGCCCACACTCATTCTGGGCGTGTCTAGGGAGAGGATCTGAATTCCCGGGTGCACTTGTGACAGCTGCCTGAGAAGCCCACGTGGAGAGGGCGGGTGAAGAGACAGAGTAATAGGATAACACTTCCTTCTTGGCGTGGGCCTTCCCCCAAGGATGATTACACGCTCTTAAAAGCAGCGCTGCACAGGTTTCACACAAAAGCTGCTGGAGATGGTGCTGCTCATTCTTATAACATTCTGCAAGGTGAGCAGCCAGGGTCGCCATCAGTAAGTGGACAAGGTAGGCTGAGCCAGACCCTTGGACATTAGGGCTCAATGAATGGCTTAGTTTCTTGGGGTGGTGGGCAGGCCACTGCAGCAGCTTCCCTTCCTTCTTTGCCTTCTAAGCCACAGGTTTCTCAACATCTAACTCTCCCATCCCTGTCCTCACCCCTCCACCAACAGGCTAAATAGTGGTTCTTTAAATAGGGAGGCTCTTTTAGGAAGAAAGGCGAAGGGAAGACTCACTGAGAAACTTCCCACAGGGAATGCAAGGTTGAGTGGGAAGAGTTAAGGGCTCTAGGAGCAGGTGGAGCGAGGGCGGGAATCCTTCCGACTTCACCTCGCTCTCCTTTGAAAACCAGGGAAAATGTTACCCCAAAGGGCCTCAGTGAAGACTGCATGAAACTATATCCATAAAGGGCCGGGTGCCACGTCCGGCACTAGAAAGTGCCCGCGACATAATAGCAAGCATTGATAACTTCCTGAGCTTGACAAACTAGCAGAATTAAGGAAAGGAATAAATAACCTTAGGTTCTGGGCAGTTGTATCTGCCTTTCCAAAGTAAAACTAACCAGGAAGAAGGATGCCAGGGCTTTGCTTAATTCACATATCCAAGGCCACCTTACTTTCTCTCCTCCTTCCCACCCCATAGTTTTTGGTAAAAAACAAAAACAAAAACAAAAAGGGGGCAGGTCCCAAAATATATATTTTTTAATACATAAATATTTATTTTTTTAAATACAGAAAGAAAACCTATTGTTCCTGTTTCTAGCTATAAAAGCAATTTGTGCTCAATGTAGAAATCAAAGAAACAATGAAAGGCAAAAATAAAACTAAATAAAACCCCCCAAATTAAAAATAAAACTACCAAATGATCCAGCAATTCCACTTTGAAGAAAACGAAAACACTAACTTGAAAAGATATCTGCACCCCCATGTTTATTGCACCATTATTTATAGTAGTCAAGATATGGAAACAACGTTAAGTGTCCGTCAACGAATGAATGGGTAAAGAAGTTGTGGTACATATATACAATAGAATATTATTTGGCCATAAAAGAGGAAGAAATGGTGCCATTTGTGACAACATGGATGGAACTTGAGGGCATTATGTTAAGTGAAATAAGTCAGACAGAGAAAGACAAATACCATATAATCTCATTTATATATGAAATCTAAAACCAAAACCAAAACCAAAAAAATCCACTGAGCTCATAGATAAAGAGAACAGATTGGTGGTTGACAGAGGCAAAGAGGTGAGGGGTGAGGGAAATGGAGGAAGGGGGTTAAAAGGTACAAATGTCCAGCTATACAATAAATAAGTCATGGGATGTAATGTACAGCATGGTAACTACACTTAATAATACTTTTTGCATATTTGAAAATTACTAAGAGAGTAGATCTTCAAAGTTCTCAACACAAGAAAAAAAAATTTTGTAACTATGTATGGTGTTGAATGTTAACTAGACTTACTGTGGTGATCATTTTGTAATATATACAAATATCAAATCATTATATTGTACACTTGAAATTAATATAATGTTACAGATCAATTATACCTCAATAAAACAAAAAACTAAACAAAACCAACTATCAACGTTTCCGCCCACATGTACCACATGCTGACTCTTTTAGAACCTTTACATGTATACATATGCATTCATGCGTATTTGTTTTGCCCATTAAAATGGCACCATAGCTTACATACTCTTTTATTCTGCTTTTTTCAACGAAGTAGTTTATTATAAAAGTATGTCCATGCCAATAAAACTGATCAGCAACATAATTTTTAATAGTTGCACTGTAGTCCATGGCTGTGTGATAATTACCAAATCATCGCCATTGTTGGACACTGAAATTCTTTTTTTTGTTGTTGTTATAAATAATACTGCAATGAAAGTCCATCCACCTTTGCAAATACCTGTGATTATTTCCTTACGATAAATACTTACTGAGTCAACAGGTTAGCCCATCTGAAGCCATCTGACCCCTGTTTCCATACTATTCCCAAGAAAGGTCATGCTGTTTCAGAATCCCACCCACAGCGGGTCAATTTGGTCTCACACATGGACCTCCCCTTCTTCGGTCTCTTGGGTATATGGATTTTGTTGCTTCTGTCAAACAAGCCCATCAAACCACTGAGACAAAGATGGGGCTGATCTAATCTAGGTTCAAATCATTCCTCCAAAATAAATGTGAGCTCTAAGAGGAGACTGCTGTGAACCACTGCAGTGTTTCAGAACAAGGGGGTGGTGAGAGAAGGGAGGGGAGGTTTGTTCTGCCTCAGCCTCTTCTCCTGAATTGAGAATTACTGGCTTCCTCCAGTTCATCAATCAGCAAGCCGTGTCTGAACACTGAACTACAGCAAGGGAATGAATGAGCTTATATATAGTAGGTACACACATGCTGAGCACAAACATGTGACCCTGGAGACACTCCGGCAGGTAAAATGTCCTTTCATAACCCTCATGGGCTCAAGGGGGAATGTTCCTCATGCATTTTTTTTTTAAAGGGGAGACAAAAGGATATGTGATAAAAAATTAATCTGGGTTGAAGACTCAAATATTCATAATGAGTATTTCAGCTAGTTAAAAAGAGGCATTTCTCCAACTCCCGATGGTCAAGAAGGGACAGCTGGCATTTTGGAGTTGGCAAATTCCTCCTGAAAGATCAATGTTGTCTCTGTATTTGACAGACTGATCTGGTCTAAGGTTTATTTGTTGAAATAGATAATGTAATATTCAGACCATCAGCGTGTGCACGCATATGCTGTTTTCCCTTAACCCCTTTGCCTCCGTGAAACTTTCAGAATCTGAATGCTTTACCCACTTAGTGGACAGTCAGAGTTTCTGACCAGGGGCAAAGGGAACTTCAAATGATGTGGCTACCAGGGAAGAGGAAGAGACAGAACAAACAGTGTTCAAGAACTACAGGTTATCCAAAATTCTACTGAAACTAAGAAAACGGAGTCCTTCCGCAAGTGCCTTCTACCATCCCCCCCATCAGAATCTCTGCCTGCTTACAAGGACCACAGAGCGAGCGAGGCTTGTTGTGATGTCTGCGAGGAGCAGGGTCACTGCCGTGGAGCCTCAGGGCTTTTGCACTGGTATCTGGGGGCCCGTGCTGGACACCTGGGCTCGGGTGAGGGAAGCCATTCCCCTGGTGCGCCTTTGCCCATAACCCGAGGCAGTAAGTGGTCCGGGGGAATTTCCCCTGGGGGGGTGGCGGCTGCTGCTTTCTGGGTAAAGCACAGTACGTGTAGGCAGGGAAGAGCTCAAGAAATGAGTTGCCTGGAGCCAACTCATTCTGCAAGCTGCTCCCCAACAGATGACGGACCGTCGGTGTGTTTTGCAACTGCTCAGGGTGGGGGGCAAACTCCCAGTGGGTCAGTGCCAAAGCCCAGGGCCTTGTGTCCTTCCAGAATACTAGCTGAGATGAGTGAAGAGTAGTAATAGTTAATATTTACACAGGGCTCATTTCAAGGCAGGTCACGGAGGGCTCCGTTCTCATTATCTCCTCAATTCCCTGCCACAAACCCAGCAGATGAGGAGCCCGGGTATATGAGTTTGGTGTTCTGGAAAATCACAGAACATCTTCCAGGTCGTTTTTTTGTGCTGGGTCTACCCCAACCCACCTGCTGCCCTCATCTCCGGAAGTACTCGGCCAAGTGTTGTGTTTACATGTTTTGAGAGGTTATATTGCCACAAGAAACAGCCCAAATTCCCCTACAGGCCCTATCCAGGAAAAGAAACAGGCTCATGTGCCACTTTTAAATTGCATGGGGTACAGGAGAATAACTCTAAAGCCAAACTGGTCATCCGGATGCCGATGTGCTGCGTTCAGATGGAGTCAACAAAACTAGATGAGCACGCCCGGCAGGGCTCTCAGCATGTGGCAGCATCAGCTTTCCCAAGGACCTGTGTTCTAAAGGATCAGGTGCGCTGTGATTAACCGAGGGCCGTACCGTGCAAAAATAGTTTCCTTGACATGATTTATGGAAACAGCTACTTACAAAGGATTTGAATTTGAGAATGGAGTGGCTAAAGATAGAGAGACTATTTACTTAAGAACTGGCATGTCCAGGCCACCATCCAGTGAGAGCAAAAGATTTGTCTCTATTTCTAGGAAACTTCAGGACATTCTGGCCTGACACATCGGGTGACGAGTATATAAAACTCAGTTGCTATGTGGCTAATTTCTAGGCCAAGTACTTCAGGCAGGTGAGAAATTATCTTGTACATCTTCTGTGTTAACAACAAGCTCTGGATAAAGGAATTCTTAGCTCATGAATAAACAAGTTTTATTTTTTTCAAAATGAAAATGGATTTAGTTAACAAATAGTTATGAAGCATCTACTCTGAGCCAGGCCTTGTCCTGGGTGCTGGGGATCCTATGATATACAAGACAGTACGATGCCTACTCTCATGGGGTTTAGAGCATCTTGAGGAGAGATGGACAAGTAAGTGAGTTATGAGGCAAGATAAGATTTCAGAGGGAAAGCGCTATAAAGAAAATAAAACAGGGAGATGTGATAGACAGTGATGGGGGGTGGTCAGAAGGGTCAGGGCAGGCCGGGGCATATGAGGATCACGGAAGAACCTTCTAAGGCAGCAGGAACAGCTGTTGCTAAGGTCATGTGGCACGAATGAACTGGACTTGTACAAAGAACGGAGTAAGCACAAGAGCATGGCAAGCAAGGAGACAACCATGTGAAGTGAAGCCGGAGAGGTCAGGTAAGGTAATCAGCAAGGGCCCGGTCACGTAGGCCAGGATACAGAGTTGAGATTTTATTCTGTGTGCAACTAGAAGGCACTGGAGAGTTCTAAACAATTTCCTGGATCTGAAGCGTTAATAAACATTTGATGTATTTATAGAATTAAAAAACAAAACAAAACAAAACAAAACAAAACCACCCACCCCCGAAAATCTCAAAGGTGAGTACCACTTCCTAAGTGGGGAGCCCAAATTCTACTTTTTGCAAAACTGATTGTCCAGAAATCTTTGTCAACGTATTTTATGTGTCTACTCATTCCTATAAAAAACAAATTTGTATTACTAAGTTCCAGGCACTGTGCTGGGTTGCTGAGGAGATACAATGGAGAAGACATCATTGGCCCACAGAGACTATGAGACAAATAACCAGGCGATGACAACTTGCTGTGATAACACACTATCGGGGGATACGTGCTTCCCTAATATGCAGGGGTTCCCCTACCCAGTCTAGGAGGGAGGGTAGGGGCGAGTGGTGAGAATTAGGAAAGGCTTTCTGAAAGAAGTGATGTTGAATAACACAGCTTCCCTGGAGGTGAGAAGACACAGGGCAAGGTTGAGGAAGTGAAACAAGTTCGGTAGGGTCCAAGCGGAGGGTTTAAACAGAGTCAAGCAAGGGTGTATCACCCAAGGCCTCTCAGTTAATAAGGATTCTGGAGTTTATGGTATCAATGGTGGGGGAGGAGCATCAAGACTTTAAAGCAGGGGAGTTCAGGTTTGCACATCCCAAGGGTTACAGTATAGAGAATGAGCTGGAGAGACCAGTCAAGGGTCAAGAAGACCAGAAGGGCAAGGCTTGGGCAGGGGTGGAGGCAGCAGGGATGGAGACAAGTGGGCTGGCGTGAGAGGGGCCGAATTGACAGGTCCAGATGACTGACGAGAAGTCAGTGATCAATAAAAAGGACCGTAAAGAAAGCTGGCCAGGTTTCCAGGCACCAGATGGAGAGTGGTAAAATGCATGGAAACAGGAAGCACAGGGTGAGGAAGAGGGATGGGCACAGGGTTGTGAGAGAAAGCCTTCGTGCATGAAGTCAGCCGGCATTGGGGCTCGGCAGACAGTTGGACACATGGGTCTAAAGAACAGGCAGAAGGTCCAGGATACGGACAGTCTTTGGCATGTTGCTGGCAACCAGAACCACAGAAAGTGGTGCGATCCGTTGAAGAGTTAAGAGGAAGAAATAACAACTTTTAAGAGCCTTCAGAGGAGACAAGCAGAGAAAGAACAAGGAAACCAGAGTGTGTGGTGCCACCCAAGACAAGCCAAGAGAGGGCTTTAAACAGAGGGGGCCGTTGACCATGTCCAATACTGCGAGAAAAGAAGCAAGATGGGGGCTGAGAAGGGTCCGTGAGGTGTGACAGGAAAGACACCGGTGACCTGAGCAGAGTCAGCAGGGTAGCTAGGGACAAAGCCCAGGCTGAGCGGGGAGGGTGGAGCGGGGGGCAGGGTGGAGTCGGGGGGAGGAAGTGGAGACAGGAGGGATGCCTATATTTAGTCTCAAAAATAGGGATGAAACAAATTCAGCTCAGAACTTTCCCCACATTAACAAATCAAATGTGGACTTTCCAAACATTGGAAATAACTCCAGATATAAAAAATGGGAGATAAAAGGGTCATTTCAGAGGAAACTGCCTGAGGCAAGAAAAGCTGAAGAAACCCTCTCAAGATGTCTCCCTTCAAATGCCTTGCGGGGTGGAGGCCCAACAGCCTGGAGCTAAGGACCCTGCGTCCCTCCCGGTGAGCTTTGCCCCAGGTATAGGGGAGGTGATGCCAGGGAACCAGACTTCAACTGCAGCTTACTGTCCGTTCTGAGCAGCAAGGGCAGCATGCAGGGGAGGAGAGCACCGCCAGCAGGAGAGAAAGTCGTGGTCATGAAAGGCATCCCAGGGGCTCATGGGCTGGTCCAAAAAGCTGACACGGTTACTGATTATACTTGGGGTCCCAGAGCTCTCTCCTCGCTGCCTCTCCTGCTTGTCTATCCAACAGCTATCTTCTAAACACCACCTTGATGCCGGGAGAAGTACTGGACACCGAAGGGCAGTGAGATCCAGTCCAGTGGGGGAACCTGGTATTTACACAGAAGAATGTTCTGCAGTTAGTTAAGGGAAGCGTGGTGGGCTCAGCGGCCTGGAGTCATAGGATGGATTTCTCTGTCTGCCCTGTGCAAGCTGTGTGACCTTATGCAAGGGAAATGATCTTTCTGAGTGTCGGCTTCCCCATCCGAAAAATGAGGTCATAGCAGGCTGCCTCCTGGGCGATGGTGAGTAAATGTGAAGGTCTCAGCTCACTGTCTGGCACCACGGGAGCCCTGGACAGATGGCGGCAGCTGTTGTGCTAATGACAAAAATCGGCCCTGGCTATTGTGACACCTCGGAAAAGCAGTACCCCGTGCAGTCAAGGACAAGGGGGTCAGGGAAGGTTCCCCAGCGGTGCTCACAGTGCATCTTGGGAGGGCTAGCAGACGTCAGCAAGTGCAGGTGGGGTGGGGGACACCAGGCATGGGGAACTGCAATCTCCTGTCTTTCTACGTCTCTCGCAAAGTTGTTAACCCCACACAATGAATACGATGCTGTTTTTTTCTGGTGCTGATTCCACAGCAAGAGCCCAGGACTTGGAATCAGAAGGTCCAGGTTTGGAGGGCAGCCTCCCAGCTTAAGATTGCCACACCCACGAGAACACACCACCCAAGCCCTCTCAGCCTCAGTTCCTCTCATTCACAAAAGGTAGGCGCTAGCTGCCCTCACTCCTCCGTTAGCCAGTCCCTATTTATCAAACACCTACAAACAACACTGCCAAGTGCAGGGGACACAATCATGCACCAGGGACAGGCATGCCTGTGAGGTATGGTACAGCTTAGTGCATGAGCCAGAGGAGTAAACGGGCAACTAGAGTACAGTGTGCAAAGTGCTGTGATTGGTGTAAGTGCAAACATCAAATGAAATACTCTATATGAAGTGGCTCTGAAAAGCGGGAAGCCTTATCAATATATTATGTAGTATTATTCTAATACTGCTAGCCAGATTCTAAATCTCCCAGGAAGTTTTCCAAACTTGTAGTCTGCTGATGGCATCTTGTTTCCAAGGCAGCTACAGGTCAACGTGTACATCAAATATGTGTATATGTCTGCTCTATATATGCTGCCAGGTTCTCTGTGGTCTGGTAATCAACTGTGACAGAGCATCTTGGCATTCGATAAGGCCTGCCCACCCTGGGTAGCATTATGGCTGGTGATATCACATACATTTCATGGATCCAAACCCTAAAGGCTTGTGATGCAGTCTGATATGCCGATCCCTTTATTCAACATGTACTTTGTGGCAAAACATCAGCTAAGAGAGGTCCTGAGGAGGGTACAAAGACAAACAAGATGGCTCCTGGTCCAAAGATGATCAGTTTAGTTAAAAAGACACTGGACACTAAGGTGAAGAGGTGTTATAATTAATGCTATGCTGTATCCAACTGGAGGGATAATATCATCTATCACTCAAACCAGGACCGTGAAAGAGGGGTGACACTGCTAAATATATACCTGGGCTATACCATAAATTGAGCTATATGGTCCCTAGATAGAATATAGGGGTCCAATTTTCACTCAAAGTAATGGCAGATAAATGTCAGAATCAATATATATATATATTTTTGGCCGCACCGCCTGGCAAGCGGGGTCCTAGTTCCCCGACCAGGTATCGAACCTGTGCCCCCTGCAGTGGAAGCACGGACTCTTAACCACTGGACCGCCAGGGAAGTCCCAGAACCAAAGCATATTGATACTGTAGCCTGATTCGATGTAACTCACGTTTTTGCTTTCCAGGAAACTAGTTACCTCCTTTCATGCTTCCTTGCAATATATATATATTTTTTCATATTGGACCCTAAACGCATTTGTGGATTTCAAGATTATGAGCTGAAAATTGCATAAGGATAATAATCAGATACTTGAGCCTTTTCTTTTTTAAATGGCAGAAATTTACATTATAGTATTGAAATTTAAGTTTCCATGCCATTTCTACCCTTCTGCCTGATGACTTGCCACTTACGTTTATGTTAAACCCTCATATAAAGGTATTTCCTCCTCAGGCTCCAAAATGAACTTTCTAAGTGCTTTTTAATATTAACATGTAAAAGCGTTCTCCAAGCTACCCTAGGGCTAAGCCAAATTAATTTCTCATTTTTAGACTCGCTTTCTATATCCAGTGGTAAAAGGGCTTCTACTTTAATGCGTGTGAGCGTGGAGGTGATACTCCCAGAAAGATGAACTGGAGGAAGGACTAAACATATGCTGGAGACATCCATGTGTTATGGGGTTTAGAAGTCACTCTCCTGCCTAAAGGGCTCCCCTGCCAGGCCTGCAGGTAATTTCCCACGTGAAATTCACTTTCAAAGAAAAGTCCCTTTGGATTAAAGCCCACCATCTAAGAAGTGAGCTTCTGTTCATAAACATGCAACTAGACTTGGTGGCCTGATATGCTGATATCAGATTATCTGCAGTCTACAAAGCAGTAGATGTCTCACTACACAGGTGACATAA
The DNA here is from genome assembly GCF_965194805.1 of Balaenoptera borealis. Lineage (NCBI taxonomy): Eukaryota > Metazoa > Chordata > Mammalia > Artiodactyla > Balaenopteridae > Balaenoptera > Balaenoptera borealis. Next base: position 121,501,743 of record NC_138867.1, on the reverse strand, counting down.
CTTTCCATCTTTCTTAAGGGACAAATGCTTGGCCAGCCTTTGGCTTAGAGAAGACATATATCTCATAAAGGTGATTCTGTCTCATTTCACATGTCATATTTCAGATGAGAAACTTAAAAAGTGAAGAGGAGAAAAAGTCAAAGTTGGTTAAAAATTCCTTATGTCAGTTCTCTCCCAAACCTAAAAAAAGACTCAGAAAGAAACACAAGCCTATTTTTACAAAAAAACCTCACCCCTTCCCCCCATCAAGTACACTAGACAGTATAAAATTTCTGGACCAGGTATATATTCGGAATCTTCTACATTTTGGTATCCATAATCCTTCATAACAGGAAGTGTATAATTTTTTTCAGCCTTTTCTAATAAACACTAAAAATTTGGTTAAAAAAACAAAAGCTATTCTAAAACATTTCTGAAAACACATACTTGCAAAAGAAAAGCATCATGCCAAGCTGCGGAATGGCAGACATCCTTTCTTCATGACAAGATGATATCAAACAGATTTTCCGTTAGTGTCACCAGAGTACCACAGTCCCTAGGCATTTTGCTTAATGTGTCCCATGAGTTGCCTTTCATGATGTTTATCAATCCCTTTGTTTATAAATTCTGCCAGCTGCAAGCATGACCCTAGATGCCTGAACTTTTCCTGGTTAAAATAATACAACCGCTGAGGTCACTTGTGAAGCACTAGTAAGAGTTAGCCCTTATGTTACCTAAACAGCCATAAACAGGAGACAGACTTTGGGGCTCCTTTTACACAGGAAAGGAAAATCTTTTTAAAGAGTTGGAGCAACAGATGTATTCTGAGCATGTGGGTTCTCTGGCCTTCTTCCCGTAGCTCCATATCAAATTTGAAACGTCGTTAAATCACAGGTTTACACTTAAGCTTGCTTATCTCTGGTAATGGACTTGGACACGTATCAAAGAACCTGCCCATGGGCACTTATCAGTCCCTGACAGGCATGAGGCTTAGGAGTTCAACATAGTACTTCATTGCTCACTTGTTTAGAAACTCAGATGTAGTGTATTAGCCAGTATTTGGATAAGGGCTCCAATTACCTATGATCCTAGGTAATCCCATATTGCTCCAGGGTTGCCTGGTTATAAACTACAGCTTTAAAATACTCTTATGATGGATAATTCACAGCCATGGGCTAGAGGTCTATCTCTCTATCTATAAATAAAATATATGAATACCCTTCAACTGGTTTGGAGAATGGGGAGGTTTCTCTCTTTAATTTTTACATTAATCAATGGCTTTGAATGGATATTACCTCAGTTGATAACATTTCCAAACATTATAAAAGGGTATCAATATCAAAGGTAGATAGGGAAAAATAAGTGTCCCTTCCCACTGACCCCCTCTTCAGAAGTAACCATCATTATGAGTTTCTTGTATTTCCTTCTGGAGATATTACATGAACATACAAGCTTATGTGTGTATGTATGGGTGTGGATGTGCCTGTACAGGCGCCTGTGTGCGATTCCCCCTTCTTTTTTTTTTTACATTTGAGTACCTGTCTTTATTAGGAAAATTATAAGTGCATATACATCTTTTCATTGATATGACTTCAAAGTAGAAATTGTTGTTTCTCAAAAGGAGTTGTGACTTGTTAAAAAAAAAAAAAAAGCACACTGCATATAGAAAGCTGCCTTCTTCTGGACCATTTTCACATTATGTGGGAGATGCAATTTAAACAATACAAAATACAGTATTTATCACATATAACACTGAACCCATCACTGCTCAGAGACTGAGAGTCCAGCAAGGTTGCAGAATAACAGCCTATGGGATTTTTCAACTTGGCAATGTCAGCGGTCTCCTTAGGGGACTTGAAGGTTTCCAGGGAACATTTCCCAGAGATGGGAAATTTCCCAGGGAATATGTATAGAGGGATCAGGACCCCACAGTTCTCATCCAGCTACAAAAGGATGCACCACCTGGGAAAGGTGATGAATTCCCAGTCCCCCTTCTTTTTAAGAACAAATAGTAGCAAGTTTTTACATTGTTCTGAACACTGCTTGTTTTCCTTAACAATATATCCTGCAGACTGCTCACTCCATCAGCCCATGAAGAGTTGCCCCCTTGTTCTTTTTAGTGGCTACATCATATACCATTGCAGAGGTGGATCTTATTCAACTAGATCTTTACCAATGAACACGCAGGTTGTTTCCTATCTTTTGCCTTCTAATCGGACAGAATCTCTGAGCTGGAATGGGACAGAAGGGGCACTGCATAAATACTGACGTTTTGTTCTACTTACTACCATCCTTCTTTTAAAACACACCGATGTCTAAACAACATGGAGAGACTATTTGGAAGAAATGGATGTCAGCCTTCCTGCTGCTACACACAGAAAGATATACCCTCTCCTCTCTTCTAGAGCTAACGACTGGTTTCCAAAGCTGAGGAAGTTTTGGCGTTGCCCTTGAGCAGCAGCTGAATCCTGGTAGGAGGAGCTACTGGCTTTGCCAGAACCCAATTCATCCTGTTGGGCAGACCAGCCTGGGCACCCAGGCAGTCTCCATCAAACAAAAATTCTCTGTAAGGTAAACCTCTTAGGTTAGGGAGCCTAGTGTGGAATCTAGGTCACAGCCGTCCCTCCTTTCCACATAGCCTCATGCAGGACTCTCATTCTGTTGGGGCTCTAATTTAGTACTTACACAGGCCTTGGACAAAACAAATCCCTAAACAGAAAGGTGCTGAAAAAGTCTCTGGAGCTAGACTGCCTGGACTTTGGGCAAGTTACTTAACTTTTCCACGGCTCAGTTTCCTCTCTGTAAAATGGGAAAGTAATACCTACCTCAGAGGGTAATTGTGAGGATTAAATAAAATAATGCATAGGTAAATTGCTAAGCAAAGTGCCTGAACTTCATAAGGGCTCAAGAAAATGTTAACTACTATTAATAAAACAATCCAAAGCCACTTCTTTTTTTTCTGAGAAACATCTTGACCCCGCCTTAAAAACAGATCTGTGGTGAATTTTGGCGTTAGGGTGATGCTCTGGTCTCCTGACTCCTCTCTCTCCAGGCCCCATGTTTCTTCCACACCCTGCAGAATGGCTTGCCATTTCTTGAGCACACAGTATCTTCGCCTCCTTGTTTGTGTTCAAGCATTTCCAATTGCCTACAAAGTCTCCCATCTTCACACGGGCAGCTTTTACTCACTTCCCAAGACACAGCCCACAGGGTGAGGCTAAGTGTCCCTCCTCTGGATCCCACCGCGTCCTGAGCCCACCTCCCTCACAGCACTGTCAAGCCGTCTAGAAGGGACCTGGGAGCAGGTCTTCGCAGGAACTGAACCCTAAATTCCCGGCACCCAGCTCAATGTTAGCACGCCATAGCTACCTGGTAACTGCTTGCTGAATTCAAACGAACCCCATGGGGACAAGGATTCCCGTCAGTCTGCTTCATTTCCTCAATGAAACATAATCTATGCTTCCAGTATATTCTTTCAATCAACAACACAGGTATCTGCACTTCAGGTGTTTAATACTCTTAAAAACCTCAATTTAGAGTCACCTGCCAAAAGCAGGGCTGAGGTGACAGAGGACAGCCTTCCTCTAAGAGAGCTCCTGCCTTCCACCTGCCATCCCCGTAACGAGGCAAGTGACCAGAAAACCACACATTTTATTGAGATTGTTCTCCTCCCTGCAGCACAGTAAAAACGACCTTTCAATACTTCAGTTTAGCATTTTACTCTACAATTAGTCAGAACCAATAGGAGAAACAGTTGCATCTAGAGAGCCTGACTTATTTCTTGCATAAAACTGCTAGGAAAGATGTGGTCTACTGCCCTATTCAAAGTCATTAATGCAGAGACTCATATGACAAATTAATATCAGAACTTGCAACTCTTGCTGAATGGCCATGCTTTGCTTGAAGAGAAAACTGAATTATACATTCCGTCATATTTTTCCCTTCTTCGTCATAGCTGCTAGGTAGCTCAGGGCCCTTTGATGGTGAATAACCCTCTTCTTCTCTGAGCCTTTGTTAAGCTGCTATTCTTTATTCCCAGTTTACTCTACTGCGTCCATATTTTGAGAAAGAGTAATGAGCCTCACGTTTTTGTTTGGTTATCAACAATGCTTGGAGGGCAGGTGTCACCAGATACCTGGCACATGGAACACATTTGCCTGCACTGTTACCCAACTGTGCTCTAAACGCACAAACACCATACAGAACTTGTTGGCACACAAAGACTTGAAGTAAAAAACAAATGCCTGCACTTGGTAAAGGCTTATGAGTCGTGAAAAGCTGTCCTAGTTTTAGCTGGCAACAGGAGCCAACTGTGTATTTAACGGTTGCTGCACAGATTTTTGAAATGGATACGACGCCCAAGCTGTAAAGCCCTCCTTTGATAAGTGTACTGAAATCACTCCAGCCCTTCAGGGCACAGTTATACCTTCCAAGCAATAAAAGGAAGGAAAGGGAAAAAACGAAGAGGAAGTTCAATCCCCAAATCTCAAACCTAAGAGCAAACTGGAACTGCAATCAGTACGTTCCGGGATTGTGCCGACACCAGAGATGAAGGCTGGACTTGCAAACGTCCTACTGCCCCCTCTTCATTTTGGAGGGAAGTGTAAGTGACAAACAGATGGTCAGCTTTTGAGGGAAAGTTTTTAGTTTTGTTTTTAATGGCAGAAAACGAACAAATGAAAGGAAATCTCATGAGTATGAAAAAACACTGCTTACCTGACATTAGAGGGTTATGGAATGCTTAAGGAGAGATTAGCACCTCTGCCAACATACTTGCAGTCTAAAGAGTTGGCTGTAGAAAGTTGGAAACTTTAGAAGGATGCGTGCTCTAAAACTGCATTCCCTTCCCCTTCCTTCCTTGTGATGGGAGAAAACAGCCACTGCCTTCCGGCCAAGGATGGGCTGTATCAGTCTCATCTCTGAGTATCTGCCAAAGCTCCAGATCTCAAGTGTGGCTCGTGTCCAGGCTACAAACCACAGGCAGGAAGGAAGGACTGGTCCTCAAGACGATGGAAGACTTGTTGGCCTGGGGGCTTATACAGGCCTCTGTTCACATTCTGGTTCTGCTTCCTCCCAGCTCAGTGATCTTGGGGATGTCACTTCATCTACCTGAAACCTAGTTTGCCCATCTGTAAAGCGGGGATGTTGGTGGTGTTTGTTTACCTCGCTGGGTTGTAAGGAAGATTAGATAATGCATGTAAAATCCTGAGACTAGTGTCTGGCAACAGTAGACAGCCATTAAACATTCACCCTTTTTCCTCCCCGGAATCCCCCATTGTCATCCTTTATATTCTCTGTCCTTTGTTATAGCTTATCCCACCTCTTTCCTGTTCTCCTCTCCCTCCCTCCTTCTCTTAAACTTTGGCCTGACCTCTTTTTTCAGGCACTCATTCACTGCTACTTATTCTCCTACGTACTTCTTAGCTCCCCTAACTTGCCCAGCACCTGAACTTCAGTGATATAGGGAATGGAGGGTGAGAAAGGGAGAACCAGTGGAGGGGCTGCTGCAGTCTATCTCTTTTCTAGCCCAACCTGTCTTCACCCGACCACCTCTAATAGAGCAATCAAGCATAGAGGTTGGTTGGGGGTGGGAAATACCGGAATCCGACTACCCAGGTTCAAATCCCACTTACACCCTCAGGTAAGCTAGGTAACCTCTCTGTCCTCTTTCCTCACATGTAAAATTGGGGTGATAATCCCTCATGCATTATGATGATGCTATAAATAAACACATGTCAAGTACCTGGCACATCCGTGCTTACTGAATGTTAGCTACCATCATTGTCACCACCATCATCCTATATTTTATGGAGACTTCACCTCCCCTCATAATATTTTCAACCCTTGAGAGCAAAATTTGTGCTCAGGAATACGAATCAGGCCCTGGAGGATCAAACTAAGGTGGAATTTTCCAGCAGCTCTATGTGATCCTGGCAGAAGAGTCGCCTCTTATCCACTCTCGTAGGCTTTGGACAACGTCACCACAAGTTGGAGACTGGCGCATAGCTCAGTGAGTCGGCTGTTGGCTGCCCTGCCGTTTCTGGCAGGCCACCAGAAGATGCCACCACCCAGTGGCCTGAGGAGCTCCCAGAGCCGCTGAGCCCGAGGATACACTGTCCCCATGTGTTCACGGCTCTCACAGAAGAGAAGGGGCCAGTGCTTTGAGGTTCCCTTTCCTCCGGTTAATCACATGCTAGATGCACTCCTCCACACACTGTCATTAACACTAATGGAGGCTGGGCCCTGGCACACCAGTGTCTGCCACGCGTCCTCTAATGATCTGTAATGGGCACTGATAATGAAACCTTTTCCCAGAAGTTTGTTTTTTAAGTGAATCAACTTTGTCCAGAGCTAAGTAATAAAGATGACATTTTCTTCATTTTTTAAAACCGTAAACTATGCTATTCTGGAAGGAGCCAGTTAAGTAGGACTAAAATAAGAAATTCTGCAACAACCATTTGGACTCAAAAAAGGGACATTTTCAGAGAACATATGAGGAACTGTTGGGAACAATAAAAAGCAGTACAGATTTGCCTCCTGGCATGTAAAGGCACCAGATCCTTCACTAAATCCATGTCAGAAAGACCTGCAGAGTAGACACTTGCGGTCTGGGCTGCCTCTCCTCTGGGCACCACCCCTTCTCCATTCTCACAGTCAGTGCGCTCTGAGTGTCCATCCACCTCCTTCCACCCAGACAAGGAGGAACAGGCGACGCAGGCCCAGCCCAGCAGAGCATCACGCCCTCTGGCCACAGACGCTGGGTAAGGGGTTAGAGAGGTGATTCAGTTTGGACCAAGAAGAATCAGGCCCAAAGGACTGTTCAAACTTTTAGGGAAGACTGTTCAAACTGTTCTTTTCTCCTGGAGCTGGAGTTTTAAGGAAGTCAGTCCAGCTGGTGGCAATCATCTTACAATCAAAAGGAAAGTGCTTACCTAAGAGAAGAGTCAACATAGAGGAAAACTGAGCTGAGAGATGGCAAGAGCTGCGTCCCAGTGGCAAGATGGCAAGACCTGAGTGCCTGGATCCATGCATTCCTGGAGCAGATTTTCCTGTGCTTATCAATTATGTAGGTGAACCAATAAGTTGGATTTCAGCCTAAGGTAGCTGGGCTGAGTTTTCTGTTACTTGTATCAAGAATCCTGATTGGTAAGTTTGCTCAAGCTGACACATACGGTCTTGAATATAATGACTGCCTATTCACTGAAAAGATGTCCTATTAGGGAAGTTTATACTAGTGCTCAATTTCCAGAAACATGTGAGGAGGACAGGAATAGTTGGCTCTTAGGAGAGCTCAGAAAGGCCCTGGATTGCGAGAAATGCAAACACTCCAAAAGCAAAGGCCAGACAGTAACTTCTACAGTGCATGGTGCTTTGTGACAATGTGTCAGCTAGAGCTGAACAGCGGGGATGCAGTTTCCATCATTCATTTATAATTTGAGAAAGAGAATGGATGTTACTGATCCGAATGAAAATAAATACCAGGCTCACTTTAGTAGGTTTAGCACAGTAACTGAAGGCTAAACATAGCAACTCTGTCTAAGGAGTAAAAATAAGCAGGAATTTTCTGTAAGGCTATGTGATCCCTATTTATATTCTCTCCTTATTAAGCCCACTAAGACTCTGGCCTGCCCCAATTCTCTCCGAGCTGCTTTCCCCATTGTGAGCTCAGAGCTACTCTCTTTGAGCTATCGCCTAACTCCAAGGTAAGCAGCCCTTGCTGAAAGCTAAAGGTGTCAGAATTTGTCTGATGTGTTTGGTGCTGGACTATAACACAGACAAGAAGAATACAGCTTATTTTCAGACCTGTTTTGTTCACTTTTTACAACAGAAAACTCCAAGCATAAAAGCAGCAGCAGAATGTTGTAGGGTCTTGTGTGACATTTAGAAATGAAAACAGGCCCTTTGTGGAAGAAAATTTGGCCTAAAAAAAATAAAGAAGAGTTCCAGATGGTGAGGTCTATTTGACTGTGAAGCAAAAGTGGGATGAAAGTAGGGAACGTCTCAGGCAAGTCAATTACACAAGATAAATCGATAGAAGATGTTCCACTGGGATCCAGCTAGCATAAAGTTCTGGAATGGAAGACAACATTACTAGGCCTTCCCAGCTGTAGCACCTAAAGAAGTAAAGAACCATATTGACATAAGAAACAAAACAACTGTAATATTATAGATGAAAAGCGTATGTTCAGACAGAGTCAATTACGAGCAGCTCCCCACATATGCCTGGTATGTTCCTGCCTCTGAGACTTTCCCTACTGTTCCCCTTGCCCAGAACACCCCTGTTCCCTTCTGTCTAAATCCAACCCATCTTTCAAGACCCAGGTTCAAGTGCCAATCTGATCACAAAGGCTTCCTTGATCGTCCTAGCTCAAAGTCATCTCTCCTGTTGGGGAATTCCAGCGGCACTTCATCCTGCAGCATCTAGACCATTTGAGTCTTGTTTTACAGTAATTGTATGTCTTGTATATCAATAATATATATGATTATATAAAGTGACTATATATTCTTTTTTTTCTTTTAACATCTTTGAAGTCACCATGCTGTCCTTTATATCCCTAGGATTTAATTTATAAGTGGAAGTTAGTACCTTTTGACCCCCTTCATCCATTTTTTATTTATATATATATATATTTATATATGTTATATATTTATATTTATATATATATAAAATAAATTAATATATATTTATATATGTTATATATTTCTGGGATCTCTCATTTTAAGGGTACTATCCCCATCTAGCTCATCTTTAACATAATGTGCTTACATATTGAGGACATTCAGTAAATACCATTGAATGACTGAGGAATACTCTGGTTGCAGAAGATGGAAACACCGTGAACTAGAGGAAGGAAAAAGGGGCACAGGAAGCCACCTCTCTATCTTTTGTTTCTCTATGCACATTGGAATGACAGCACCTGGACCTTCTCCTTGTGGGGGAACATGGCTGCTCACCATTCTAGGGGGTAAAATAGATTCTTAACCCAGTTCCAGTTAAAATAATCCCCATGAAAATATTAGGGTTGGCCTGGCTTGGTCATGTACCCTTACCCCCATTTCCCCACACTATTACCAGAATCGTGGTGCAAAATCTCTATCAGTGAGGAACGAGGTTTCCCACCAAGTAACTCTACGAACAAATCAAATTTAATTATTTAAGCACCCATGTTTTTATTATAACCAGTGGACATCTTTCTAAGATACAGCACACGTATTTTCTACTTTCAAAACCAGAATATATCAAGTGGAGTTTACTCTATTGAGGAATCAGGATTATAAATGTCAACTACTGTCTTGTGCTGTCATATGGTTGTGACCCAAGGGACTGTTGGGTATGAAGGGTGACCTGCTCTTTATCCAGACCTCTGTATTATTACCATCTTTATGTATTTTTTTCTCCTAAGTTCTCTGTACCTTGTCTCATCAGTAATTATTAATTTTTGTTCTGTGAATGAAGAGAGTGAAGTGTTATATAACAAAATACTGGAGAATGGGAAATCTTGGAGCCAAGTTTGTTACAACTGTGTGCAAAATAAGGTATATATGTTGGACAGGGCAATCTTAGAACCTGCTCTCCCCTCTGTTCCTGCTGAAAAGTTTTGTAACCAAGCCCCTGTGGCCACAGATGACTAAACTGTAGAAGCAGCTAGCTGCCTCAGGGTCTCCGCTCCAGAGACTGGCCACCAGCCAAGGACAGGGCCCAGCAGAAAGCTGGACTCAGTCAGCCAGTCTCACTCTCAGGAAATCGGGCTGGGAATCAGAGAATTAGGTAGAAGCAGAAGATGAAATTCTGTGAAGAGTGAAGCTATGGGGTACCACTGGAGCCACGGAAATCCAAAGCTATGGACGCAGAAGCCATGAAGGGGAAAAAGATGCACACACAGGATAAGCCAGGTGTGAGCATCAAGCAGAAGCAGTTGGACGCCACAAGGGCCAACACACCTGGTAGCGGAAGGGTGGTGGATGTGGAGCAAAAACAGCCACCCAACTTCGTTTTGGTCCCAGCCTTCCTCCAAGTGGCTCTACCTCCCTGTAGCCCCAGCTCTTTCCAGCCTTGCCTGGGTTCCTGACCTGTGTTTCTGCCCATCATACTCCCTTAGTCCCCTCAAGCGACCCGAGGGTATCCAACCAGGCTAGAAACCAGGTGAAGGTGTGGGCTCTTCCAGCTATTCAGAGTGCTCTGGTGCTTGCTGCCAGGTGTGCACTGGGACTGGTCTAGAGGGGGAGGGGCTGTGATACTCTGTAACTCAGATATGCTGGATCCCTTCTCACCCCGTGCCCACCAGGAAGCAAGACGCAGCACCTCAGTACAACCACCCAAAGACGCTTCATGTCCTCAACTATTGTTAAAATGACAACTATGACATTCATTAGGGCAGGTAACTTTTACCGAGCACTTATTACGTGCTAAAAGCCACACTTAGTGCTTTATGTGAACTATTTCATTTAATTCTCAGAACAACCGTATGAGGTAGACACTATTATTATTCCTATCAAACAGACGAGGCTTACAGACCTCAAGTAACTTCTTCATTGCAACACAGCTCATAGGCAGTAAAGTCAGGACATGAACTCAAGCCTGTCCCAGAGCCTACGCTCTTAACACTGTGACAGCCTGAATAATGAAAACCTGACTTGTACCGAGGACTTCGTGAGGTGACACGGAAGAGGAGTCACATCACACACCACTTATGAGAAACTCCTAACATTTCCTTTGAGATAGTTCTGTTCCCTCAAAGCTCCCCACCCAACTGACAACGCCCTCATCTCTCCCCAGCCTCCAAAAATCTCAACGTGGACGCCCCACTCAACAAAGCCAAAGCCTGCCCTGAGGAGTCCTGACCCCACTTCCAGATTTGCAAAGACGCACACTCCAGTCTCTCAGCTACCACATGGAGCAAAGGGAGCCCCGCGGTGAAGCGTGGGAATGCAGTCGGGAAAGTATCACATTCCCTCCATAGAAAACGGAATGTCTTTAGAGGTGGAGAAACACAGGTCAACTCATCTGAGCAGAGACAGCATCTTCTTTCTCTTCTTTACTACAAATCCTTTTTTTTCTTTTTTTAAAGATTTATTTATTATTTCTTTATTTTTGGCTGCGTCGGGTCTTAGCTGCGGCACACGGGATCTTTGTTGAGGCATGTGGGCTCTTCGTTGCGGTGCATGGACTTCTCTTTAGTTGTGGCGTGCGGTTTTTCTCTTCTCTAGTTGTGGCACGCAGGCTCCAGGGCACGTGGGCTCTGTAGTTGAGGCGTGCGAGCTCCGTAGTTGTGGCGTGCGGGTTTAGTTGCCCCGTGGCATGTGGGATCTTAGTTCCCCGACCAGGGATCGAACTGGCGTCCCCTGTATTGCATGGCGGATTCTTTACCACTGGACCACCAGGGAAGTCTCCTTTACTACAAATTCTTGTATTTCTCGATGAACCTGGAGTAAAGCTAAGCCTGAGGCTGCGGCAGGACACATCCAGGGTTCTGCTGGAAATCACACTGCTCTCCTGTTTTGGGGGCCCTGCATACTGATTACATATTCATATTCTAGAGGAGGGTCTTGGGTTTCTGCTGAACATTTTGAACACAGAGACCCAATTCTTCCCGAGCAGTGCCAAGTTCAGTGGGTTACACGGTGAACTTGCTTGTACGAGGTGCACCAAAAGTGAGGAATAAGGAGGGAAGCCGGCTCGGACTGTGTTTCGCCAGGAGCATTCAGGTCATTGCTGACAGAGCTCTCTATGGCCCGATTCAGAGCAAGCTGTATTCAAAGTATCAACTCAGCTCAGGTTCTATTAAGCCTCCCTTTGTACCACCACTGGAATTGGTTACTGAACCACACCTTGAAAAGGATAAACTCCAGGAGTTGACATTTGTGGAAGTGGAAGAAAAGCCTGGAAAAATCAGCTGACTTTGCAAAGAAAAATACTGCAAGAAGAGTTTCTTTCTTTGCAATGATGAACCAGGGTGTTTGCTTGTGGACATATCACCTAATTGACTCACGCTGAAATTAAAGGCAGAATTAATAACGGGCTTGTGAGGCAGAGGGAATTTAACGTAGAATTTCCTTTTAGGCAAAGAACCAGAAAAAAGAGCCCTCACCCCTCCATAGAGATTTAGGTGTTGCATGAAACGTTACTAGTAAAACTTCTCTTGACCCACAGCAAGGCACAGTCTCTTTTTACTAATTTTTCCTGGCTACTCTGATTCAGAGTTTAAAGAACTACTAATTCTCAAGAACTTTCCTTTTCCATATAAGGTCAGAAAACAATCCTTCAAAGTATGAATTAAATTTCAATTTAACAGTATTATTTGGTGTAGGGCTTTACACAAGAAATTGTTACAGGTTTTTGCAACAAGTATTAGTAAACTGCTAGTTTGGGGGGAGGAAGAAAAGTACAATTGTCCTAATGAGAAATCCTCTTGTTAGGGGTGGAAAAAAATTTTAAAGTGTAACATATTCAAATGATCAAATTCCAACTTTTCATTTCTTTCAATATTTTTTTTCTCTCTACATCATTCTTATGCTCCAAATTTTAAATTTTGAGGCATCTAAAATGTTAGATCCATAGTGGAAAAAAACAAAACAAAACAATTGGGAACGGTACCATTTTCTTTCATAAGCCCAATGCTTGAAAATAGGCAGAGTCTGAGAGGTAGAAAGTCTCCCAGGTAACAGAATAAAAAGGTTGGGTCATAAAACCAGAACTCTTCCTCCCCCGCTCTCAGTAAACTGGACCAAGGCAGACAAGGAAGTTACAAACTTAAAGCAGATCTAGAAGAGATTATTGGAAACCCTGCCTATACAACATAAATTGCAAAGGCACTTCATTCAACCATAAATATTTTTGAATGAATGACCAGACCACTCACTTATGACTTAAAATCTGTCTCTCATTGGCAGCAATGTTCCCCTCATGTCCGTAGATCTGATTTCCCCCATGTGGACTGTCAGAGATTTGAGGGGAGAGTATTGTTCAGTCTCTTTCCTAGTGCCTGGAACAGTGCCTTAAACAGAAGGTATTTATTATGTGTTTGCTGGCTGCCTGGGAAGGGACTGTCCATCAGATCTGGCTGATTCTGGAGGCTGAGGTTGGTGGGGTCTCCAGGAGCAGGTAGGCTACACTGGCAAATATTCAACTGGTGGTGCCATACTCCAAGAGGACACATAAAGCAGAGCGAAGTCTCTGTCCCTGAGATTTAAGAAGGGGTAGAAGCTCAAGCAAAAGCAGTCGGTGGTGTTCCTCTGCTAATAATTATTTAAACTGCAGCCTTCACTTGGGACAGTGCTGGGTCTAACTGCTGTCTGCGATGATCACCTTGGCTCTGTCGGTCACTAACACGTGGACCTTGTCTCTACTGGATTAGTGTGTCCAGGAGTCCCATGATTCCACTTCTTAATTCTTGATCTTCTGCCAGTTTATTTTCACTGTGACAATTGCACATCATAAGTACCCCCACAGGATGACTCAGGGCATATTTCCTCTAATTCCACTTTCACACAAAGGGTCAAGAGAAGAATGGGAAAGAGGATGTGTGTGTGTGAGGGGGTGGGGGGCTGTTTCTCCCCCAGAGGAAGCAGGGAGCTACATGGCGCTCCTACCACCACGTCTGTGTTGTAAGGTACGGTGTATGGAAGCTAGGGGAGGTGAGGGTATAGGCCTCCTCCAAGACAGAGTTGAAGCCAACACACTTATTTGAAGATCAGAAATCTCTCCTGTGCTTCAGCTTTGGATTTCCCAACTTGCAAGCAGTATTCTTCAAGTCTAAACACTGAAGTTAGTGGGCTTTAATCATCCCTCTCAGTGATGTCTGACTTGATACGGCGACAGCCTTGGCAATTTCCTTCTCCCATTCCATCCTGGGTGCCGCTATCCTTAAATTCTAATCTTCAAGTTTTACCTGCTTAATTGTCTAAGGTTTTGAGTACAGTGGTGAACAAAATAGACTGAACAGGGCTTTCCAACTTGCTCAAAACCCAAGAGGATTTCTCTCCTATGTCACTGCTTTAGTCACCAAAAAACTAAACAAAACACCTATTTTTAGTGTGTCTAATCACAAACAGTATCGCTTCCTCTACTCTTAAAATAGAAGCTTAAAAGAATGATAAAATTACTAAATTGTTCCTTTTTCATTAGCAGGAAGCATGTGATCTTACTATCCAGAAGGTGGGGAATGGATAGTGACGAACACAGGTGATTTAGGCCATGTGTCTGAGGTTACCAGAGCAACTGCAAATTATTATGGAGTAACTCTAGCGTACCTCCATAAAGGTCAGGAGTTAAGGTTTTTCCATTATATATTCTGCTTTAAAATGGGGCTTTTAAAGGAAATTGGGTAGATGGCAGATGGAGAATGACAGATGAAGATCAGGTGAAAGAACTATATATAGCTCAAGAAAATTGAACTACTTAAATTTCACAATGTTGGTTGAGAGGATGGGAGAGGAGTTCATGAGTAGCTAGCTGACTTTCTTGTTTCCTAAGTTAGGGCTTCCCAATTTAATAAGAAATCTGAAATCAGTCCAGACGTAGAGGTCTAACTGGATCCACTGTACTTAGCTCCCTGAGACAAATTTCCTCTGCTATCCTACAAGAGTTACCATTTGCTAAACTGACCTGGAGTCCTGGACAGATCAGCCTGGAGTGGAGGAGTCATCTGGCCACTGAATGAATGATTCAAATAGCATTAATTTCATTTAAAACATACCAAAACATCACCTTTCTGTAGGACCCTTATTCTTCAATCAAATAGCAGGCATCTCACTCAGATCACATTAGTTACTGAGGATACAACAAATGTTAAAGGTTAAAAAAGAGAATTGTTTCTCACAAAGATGTACTCCACAAATTTAAGAGAATAAATAAAAGAATGGCAATTTCAAAAATGAGTAAATCTATTTTAACTGAGTTTTCAAAACGGAAAAATCCATGCATGCGCTAGTAAAAGAATTCCAAAACGATAAAAGGGTAGTATTGAAAAATCAGTATCCCTTCCAGCACAAGCCACTGTCTGATCTGCCTGCATTAGAGAAAGCCACACTGATTCATTTTCCTGTATCCTCCCAGAAATATTACAAACAGGTACACACATCTGTCTGTGTATATACTCCTGGATTCTAATATGTAAGTAGGATCATACAATGCACACTAATGGTTTTGAAAAGTAGCTGCATATCAAATTACCTAGGAAGTTTAAGAAACATACCAAACCTCGGATCCCACCCCAGATCAATGAACTCTGAGGCTCCACGGAAGGGGCCTGCACGTTGGAATTTCTCATTTTAGGCTCCCCCGGTGCTGCTAATGTGCATCTTGGGCTGAGAACCACAGCTGCACACTACCCTACACCTTGCTCTTTCCCTTCACGCTCCATACCTGCACATATAGAATGACCTCATTCCTCTGCTGTACTGGGTAGCAGTCTACATTACGATTTATTTAGGCAGCGCTTTATTGAAGGTTATCCATTCTGGCCCCACTCTTTGGCTTTTATAAATGGCACCACACTATACCTCTGTGCTGGACAGCATCCACTCTCCATCCACCCTCCTCTCTGGGAGCTAACCAGCATGGATTTCATCAACAGGGTTTCCTGTTGGGTTCACCAAGGGGGAGCTCTGGCAGGAGATTAGCAGGAGGAAGGAGCGAGCCAAGGTATTTATTCCCTTGTCTCCCTTCCTGAGAGGTCACCTCCACTTGACTGAGTCCCTTGACCAAAGGTCCTTTCCAGGTGCCCACTTGATAGAACTCTCTCCCCTTCTGGGTTCTGGTAACCACTTTCTTCTACTCACGTCCCTTTGGCCTAAGGATGGTAATTAGTTGGTGGCTACTAGCCCTGGTAGTGTTCTAACTCTTGTGATTCTCTTGCTCCCACCTCTTTGTAAATAAATTCTCCTTGAGTTATGCTATTTTCATTGTACTGATGTTTCCTCTTAGGATTCTAATATGTCAACCTTGGACGGGTATTTTGCCTTTATTTCTTTGTGGACAATACTGTCTTGGTTCCCTCTGAGAACATGGCTTCTTCAAAAAGGGCAACAAGCGGTAATAAGGTTACCTTAAAGCAGCTATTTTATCCCTTTTTCTGAGCATTTTTGACAACAGCCAAGGAACAGCCCTATCACCTCTTCAGTGTGTTAGGAGTACTGGAAGAAATACTGAAGCAATGGCTTAGGGAGAACCTCACTGCTTCCTTCAGAAGGAAGCTGATAGGCACTGGAAGAGAACCAGCTAGAACAAAGGCAGTGGATGACTAAGATGCAGAATTTCAGGATGATTTTTTTTTTCCAGAAATGACTTTTTGCCATAATGCCAGTCAAATTTATATAGAGTCGCAGGCTGGAAAGCAATTCCTGAGGCTAAATTATCCCTCAGTGAGAACTCAGGATTGTAATTACGTTACAGTCTAATTAGTATAGTTCCAATTGGCTCCACCCAATGGAGAAACAATAGGGTAGATGCTTGACAAGACTCTCGAGAGTAAACACCTAAACCTGATGACTCTGAGCAAAGAGCTTGAAGCCTGACTTGTAAAAGGAGTGCTTCTACTTATTTCCGTGTATTTGATTATTTGTAGTTGATTTAGTATTAGTTCTTTTATTTTAAAATTATTATCTCAATGTTTTTAATCCGGTTGCTTTGTGTCACACCAGGACCAAACAAATAAACAAAAATAAACAATGACTGTCTATCTACTGCTACAACTGAAAGGAATCAACACTAGGGGCTTGTTCACTGGTCATGGTGGGGGCAATCTAAGAGCCAATGATGATAAGGTAATAAAAGAAATTATAGTAGCAACCAATTTTTATTGACCACTTACTATGAACTAAGCCATTTACTAAGTGTTATGCAGGGATAGTTCACCTGATCCTCACAAAAACCTTGAACGTAGGTATTATTATTATTATTATTACCATTTCAAAGAAGAGGTTTAACTCAGAGAGGGCAAATAACTTGCCCAAGTTTACACAGGATATAGCAGAGCTAAGGTTTCACTGCCCAGGCCACATGGGTTTTTCCCTACACTGGACCCCAAGGCTCACTGATGCTTTGTACGTGATATAACCCATTATGTTATGACATAGCCCATTCCAGTCTTCAGGTAGCTATTTGTGGCCATACGTCTATTATAAATGAAATCGCTATTCTTTTGAAGGATCTCTGCCATAATAATACCTTCCATTATGAGAAATACATTTTCCTCCTCAAAAATAGAGTATTTTAGAATAGCATGTCCTAAACTGTGGGATCCTGTTTTAAGAGGCTGAAGAGAAGCACTGTAAAACCATCTTCTGTGGTCAAATACATTTAGGAAATGCAGCATAAGACCTGCCCCTTGGGAGATTCACAACGGACATATTAAAGGCACAGAAGTCCTCTTGTCAAGAATCTGTTGAACTTTGTCCAAGTCCATTCTTTCCACCTGTCTCCCATTCCTGCCTCAGTTTGGGGAATGCTGACCCAGAAGTCTCACATCTTTTGTACCTGCTGATGCTGACCCACCACTTTCAGTATCACCTACCCTGAGATCTCTCCTTCTGTCAATGCAAGGGTCTTGACTTTCTCGTGTTACACACATAGTACGTGCTCAATAAAAATATTTATTGGCTTGATTAATTGATGTACTCACCCTCTCTT
Organism: Balaenoptera borealis; assembly: GCF_965194805.1. Lineage (NCBI taxonomy): Eukaryota > Metazoa > Chordata > Mammalia > Artiodactyla > Balaenopteridae > Balaenoptera > Balaenoptera borealis. The sequence continues at coordinate 121,484,135 of NC_138867.1, read as the reverse complement.
GATTTTCGACCAAAAGGCAAGCATTTGCAAAGCAGCTGGCTGGCTTCCTTGGTGAGCTGTAAAGTATAGCACTGGTGAGCTAACTGGGTTCCCCTGAGGGCCAAGGGCAGGGTGCTCTTAAGCTCCACTACTGTTATCACTGCAGGGACAATCAAAGTGCCAGCGATGACACACGCTTGGCCCTGAGAGTTTTACATTGAGGTGTATCCAGATTTTTTTCTTGTGGAAGTCTATCAGCCTAACGCATTATGACCACGGTTCTCAGACTTGAGCATGTGTCAGAAAGACCTGCAGGGCTTGTTAAAACACAGATTGCTGGGCTCCTCCTCCAGAGTTGTTGACCCAATAAGTCTGGGTGGGGCCTGAAAACATGCATTTCTAACAAGCTCCCAGGTGACACCAATGATGCTGGTCACGGGGCCACACTCTGGCAAACACTGTGCTGAGCTAAGACCCTGCCCGGGAAGAGCAGCATGCAGAGACCAAAGCAGACTACAGTACATGGTTTTCTATATTCTTAACGCAGAGAAGACATTAAAAATAAGACCCCAAGGCTGTTTCCAACTAGAAATGTGTTCCTAGCTAAGGAAGCATCTGCTTTCCAGACTGACTAAAAAGGTTTAAAAAGCAGTACTTGAACTCTAATATGATTTTCATTTACCCAACTTAGGATCTGGATCAACCAATAAGATTCCTCCAAATTATATACACGGGGAGGGAGACAAACAATTCCAGATCTAACCCAAAGCGAGAAAAATGGCCTTTCAGAGTTCCTTCCAAGTCCACTTACAGGCATAATAGTGCTGAAAGCCATGCAAAATCTTAAGCCTATTTCCTTCCCTAAAGACACTACCAAAAACTGGAGATTTAAAATGCCTAACACCTACTTATACATATAAAATGCAGCTAAATCCAGAACGAAATTCATTCGTTCATATGTTTAATTAAACCCCAAGGCTTCAGCATCTACTCCATGTCATGGCAAATGGGGGGAACTGTTTAAGATTATTTGGTAAGATTAATTAGTTTACAGAAGAAAATGCAGACCCTTTATATGCTTTTAGCTCATAAACGGGGGAAGAAAACAATCTGTGTGAAGGAAAACATTGTTCCATTTGTGACTTCCACTCTGCTGGAAAACGGGGAGGCTGGCTGAGCACTGGAATGATGTCCAGTCCCCGCCTCCTCCCATACCCCCTCTGCTGACAGGCTGGAGAGATCCAAGCCCACGGACAGCCCTGGTGCTTGGGAAAGAAATCCTGCTGGGTCATGAAGCGTGAGGCCTGCCTTGATCAATTTTTCTGTGAAAAAAAGAAGAACCGCTAATAACCAAACACATTTATCCAATAAAAATCGGATGGGTCACCAGGCAGGAATCTCCACCCTCGACCAAGTGAAGCCAGCTGGGCTCCTGACTGGCCCGGGAGATCTTGGCTGGGGAATGGGAAAAGCTGACAGGAGGCCTCTCAGGAAACAAGAATGTGGGTCATGTCAGTGACGAATCTCTGCAAATGTCAAGGGAAGCTGGCCTGGTACTTGGAAGAGCTGTGGCCATGGTGGCCCCAGGAGCCTGAGATGTAAGAGGGATGGTTCTGGGCTTGTCCAAGAGACAACCACGACCAAGCAGGCTGAAGCCACCGCGGGGGTGGTGAGGAGTAACAAGAAAAGGCAAATGACTCCTTGTGAAAATCATTACGCTTTTGAGCTATTTTTCAAGGTGGGGAATACCACCAAATTTTCAGGCAAAACTGTCTGAAGAGACCTTTTCTGCTTGGAGGTAGGTGAGAAACAGTACCTCAATCTAACAGGAAAGATCCTCTTCCCACAGCAAACTGACTCAACCACAGAGGAAAACTTCCTCTTTCAAATCCCTGCATCCCAAAGAATGACAAAATAAAGATCACTGTAGCAAAATCATAGCTGCCTGTTTGGGTGTAACTCTTTTGGCATAAAGTAGCACTTAGATGGTAAAATTACTTTAAAAAATATGCCATTAGTTATCAGTTGTCTAATGCCTCTTATTCCTTTAGTGATTCATTTGGTCCCAATAAATAACAGCTAGGCATGCAGCTTATCAGGTACCCCACGGGATGTGGAGGTTCCCACATGTCTCAGGAACAGGCCTGCCTACCCCAGCTGGTCTAGGTTTAAGGTGGGGCAGCACCTGCCTCTACAGTAGAAGTCCCCTCCTTTTCACTGATACTCAAAGACTGACCTGACAGAGAGCTCCAGGCTACCAAGATAGGAAGCCTGTGCGGAGAGATGAGCAGAACAGCCTGGGACATCTCTCTGCACCCGAAAAATACACACCAGGGTTGACGGAATAGAGGAAGAGAAAGGATGGTGTGGAAGAGGGCCTCTGAGTCATTACCGATAACTGCCATTCACAGTGCTGTACATGTAAATGGTATGACAAAAGGTGATCTCATTTAACTGTCACAACACATTTTTGTGGAGGGTATGATGACCCCATTTTACAGATGAAGAAACTGAGGCAGAAAGTCCTAAAGTAACTTGCCTCCTTCCCCTCCAAATCTGTACCTCCTTTACGCTATGTTGGTTTTCTCCACAGAACTTCTCAACATTTGATAATTTGAGATACTGATGTTACCTTACTAGAATATAAAATCAATGAGAGCAGAAACTCTAATCTTTCTATCACTCTATCTTCAGCACTCAGAATAACACCTGGCCCACAGTCAGTGTTCAACAATATTTGTTGAGTGAATTTTGACTGAATAAGTAAAACAGAAGTAAAATTTTAGAGATCTCTCTCCAGGCAAGCTCTCCCCAGGTTTCAGATGAGAGCCGCTGAATCAAATGCAGCAGGAGCCAACAGTGCTTCAGAGAAACAACTCTGCCTGGAAGCAGGCCTTGTTTATCCTCTGAATTCCAGGCACTGTTCTCTTCCCGCCTCTCACTGGCCACTAAAACCAGAGAGGACGGTTGACTCTGGCAGAATTTGAAGGCGTCTGGCATGCACACGTCTTTTAGGTAACCAGAAATAACTTGGAAATGCATGTGTGTGTGTGTTAGGCGGAAAGGATGAGAAAAATTAGTTTTATTGATGGGGCTACTGGGCAGTGAGTTATTTTTTAGGGGTGGGGACCACTTAGGCAGGGAGAACTCCAAGGTTGGGTTCCTCCATTGCTGGAATCTTCCCCTGCTCTCCTGGCCTTCTTTCAATCCTAACAAGCCCCTCTATCCCTACCCCAGCGGTTTGAATAAAGCATTCCCCTAGTCGGTCTTAATTTGGGGGAATTACTGCAGTATCTTAAGTCCCTAGTGGGACGTCCCCTGACTTCTTTCTCAGCATTTGTTTACTTCCTCCTTAAAAATCACTATCTCCCAGAAAAGCGGTGGCACGAGGCCATCTCTGTTGGTCACTGGGAGAGGAGAGAGTGACTTATTTCTGCAGTCCTTTCTAAGCACCCAGTGAATGACCTCCGTTCTTAGAGACAGGTCAGCCCCACTCCTTCCACCACCGGGAGCGGGCAATGGGCACGTTCAGGGGCATGTTCAGGGCCGAGGAAGAGCACCAGCCAGTCAGTCGATGTTGGTGCCAAGATTAAAACCTAGGGCTTCCTGCTTTCCATGCCTCAGCCATCAGCTATGGGTTTTGTTTTGTTTCTGAACTTCTTAGAATCTCATTTATCAGTCATTTTCTTTCAAAGAAGATTCTGAAAATGGAAAGGCTAATCTCCACGTGCCACTATGCTACAGTGAGAATCTGCCATACCTGACCCAGGCCGCCCAGTGCCATCCCAAGGAAGCTGCCCATGACTCTGACTTGTGTTAGTTAACTATTGCTGAAAAAACTGGCCCAAATTCAGTGGCTTAGAACAACCACAATGTATTATTTTTCATGAATCTGTGGGGTAATTGGGCAGCTTTTCTGTTGGTCTTTCCTGGACTCACTCATGTGGCTGCATTAGCTGACTGGTGGCCTGGGCATTGGGCTTGGCTGGGACAGCGGGCCTTCTCTCTCTAACAGTCCTTCATCCTCAAGGAGGCTAGGCTGTACTTTTTACATGGTGGCTGGGTTCCAAGAGGAGATGGGAGGCTGCAAGGCCTTGTGGCCTGGGCTTGGAAGTCATATAATGATCAAATCAAGTCAGAGGGTAAAGGCCGGCCTAGATTCAAGGACTCCACCTCTTAAGGGGAGGGGCTGCAAAGATTCTTTGGCTGTATTTAATTTATCACAGGCCTTGGAGACAGAAAAGAGTGAAGTGGGCCCGTAAGAAGATAGTGACTAAAGAGTATCATCTGTCACCAAGCAACATATGAATTTAGTGTGGCCAAATCTTTTAACTTTTCAGAAGAAGCTGGAAATCTAGATTAAAAAACAATTTACTAATCGACTACTTTTTAGAGCAGTTTTAGGTTTACAGAAAAATTGCTCAAAATAACTTAGAGTTTTCATAGAACTCTCCCCTTTCCCTAAGTTTCCCCTATTATTAACACCTTTCAATAGTGTGGTACGTTTATTGCCACTGGTGAACCAATACTGACACATTATTATTATTGCTATTATTATTAACTATTAACTAAAGTCCACAGTTTACATTAGGATTCACTCTTTCTTTTCTATGGGTTTTATGGGTTTCGACAAATGCATAATGTCTTGCATTATGCATTTAGTAATATCTGCTATTAGATATCATACAGAAGAGTATCACTGTCCTAAAAATGCCCTGTGTCCTTCCTGCCCACTAATCTTTTTACTGATTCTATAGTTTTGCCTTTTCCAGAATGTCATATAGTTGGTATCATACCATACTGTAGTCTCTTCAGAGTGGCTTTTTTCTCTTAGCAATATGCATTTATGGTTCATCCAAGTCTTTTCATGACTTGATAGCTCATTTCCTTATATCACCAAATAATATTCCATTGTCTGGACGTGCCACAGTTTGGTTATCCATTCACCTGCTGAAGAACAACTTGGTTGCTTCCAAGTTTTCGCAATTATGAATAAAGCTGCTATGTACATTTGTGGGCAGGATTTTGTGGGCCTAAGCTTTCAACTCATTTGGGTAAACACCTAAGAGTGTGATCGCTTGATTGTTTTGTGTGATAAGTCTAGGTTTAGTTTTATAAGAAACCGTCAGCTTGTCTTTCAAAGTGGCTTTCTTATTTTGCATTCCCACCAGCAAGGCATGAGACTTCTGTTGCTCCTCATCCTCACCAGCATTTGATGTCAGTGTTTTGGATGTTAGCCGTTCTAATAAGTGTGGAATGAGATCTCATTGCTTTAATTTGCAGTTCCCTAATGACATAGATCTTGAGCGTCTTTTCATATGCTTATTTGCATCTGTGTGCCTTCTTTGGTGAGGTGTCTCTCCAGATCCTTTGCTCAGCTTTTAACTGGGTGGTTTGTTTACTTACTGTTGCATTTTAAGAGTTCTTTATATATTTAGTATACTGGTCCTTTGTCAGATATGTGTTTTGCAAATACTTTCTCCTAGTCTGTGGCTTGGCTTTTCATCCTCTTAATAATGTCGTTCGCAGAGCAGAAGCTTTTAGCCTAAATGAAGTCCAATTTACCAATTTTTTCTTTCATGGATTATGCTTTTGGTGTTGTCTTTAAACAGTCTTTGCCAAACCCAAAGACACCTAGATTTTCTCCTATGTTGTCTTCTAGAAATTTTATAGTTTTGCATTTTACATTTAGGTCTTTGGTCCATTTTGAGTTAATTTTTGTGAATGCTGTAAGGTCTGTGTCTAAATTCATTATTGTGTGTGTGTGTGTGTGTGTGTGTGTGTGTGTGTGTGTGTGGATGTCTAGTGGTTCCAGCATGAAATCTGGATTTTTGTGTGAAGTGACCTGATCTTAACGGTTGGTTCAATCTTTTTTTTTTTTTTTTTGGTGGTCGTGGTGGGGGAAGAACTAAGTTCCCCCTCCCCCAACACACGTCTGTAGACTGTTTTTCTCCATCCTGGATTATCTCTGCCTCTCTCATCCCCTTACCTGAAATGCTCTTCATCCACCCATATCATCTTACCTGGTGCCCACATCACATTTCATCTACTCCACTTTTCCCGACACTGACCGGTTTGTGTACCTAACAGATACCCAGTTAAGAGTTGTTGAACTCTAAATGCACTTATGAGCTCTAAGCCCCATTTAGCACTGCCATTTACCACCATCTTTCCTCCTCAGCCAGAGTGTAAATTCCCGGGGAGGCCAGGAATCCTCTTTTTCTCCTTTACCCCAGGTAGCTCAGCAGAGTTCTGAGCATAAACCAGGTCAGCAATATTTGCTGACCATTTTAGATGAGCTAAACTTTGGTCTCAGCTCACCAAGTGTCCTCTGATCTTTAGGAGAGACGGCTGCCTCAAGAGGTCCAGCTGAGGAACTGCCAAAGAGAGGATCCCTGCAGCCTTGCCCTGGCAAGCCTGAAATGGTGGCATCTCTGATTCTGATGCCTGATTTAGCATTACGTCCACACAAACAAGAGGACCCTCATCTCCTTGGAGAATTAGGAAAGATTTACCAAGGAGACAGCAAAATGTGGCCTCCAAAGTACCAAGGGGTGCTGAGTCACAAACAAGTTTCTTTCATTATGATTGTTATGTGGTCAGAAGGATCATTCCAGTCATTATGAAAACAATGAAAAACAAATGAATGAAATAAAAAGAACGGACAGTTTTCTGGTGACTGGTTTCCCCACGTTGTGCCTAATTTACAGTCAAGGTAACGGTAATCCCCCACCCCTCGACTTGGTCTCGTGTTTTCATCTGCGTCATTAAGTGTCCCCATTCAAGGAGCTCTGTGCACCTCTAAGCGAACAACGACGGAAGGAATGAAAGGGTCCAGGACCGAGGCTGAGACCCAAGTGGTCTCGGCTAGTTGCAACTGAGTCCAAGCACCATGGCAGAGGGTGCCTCAGAATTCACTGACTCAGGGAAGTATTGTGGCTTCCATTTGCCGGGATGACCTCTCATCCATCTGTCGGTGGTCCAATCCCAGGCCAGGCCAATCCCAGGCAGAAAAAATCTGGCAGGCACAAACTGGGCGACAACAACTCCTGGCCTGGGTTTCAGCAATGGGTGGAGAACCAGCTGCAGAGTGTGCAGGGCTGACGGCATGGCCCTCATCAGGTCCGTGGCAAACGCTGGTGTCAGCACTGCTTCCACCTCAAGAGCAGCCCTCCTGGAGCTCAAGACTTCCAGGTATCAGCTAGCGATTCACTCGGCTTGGAGGACAACAGTCTTGTGGGAAACACACCCACATTCCTACCTCCACCAGAGGCAAACAAGTGGACTGTTGCTGGCCTCATCCTCCCTTCCTTGGAAAGCCCCCCCAAACATACACCAGGTAGGGATGCGTCTGGTGGATGGCGTGAAGCAGGCAAAGTGACCCCCAGTGTTTTATGTAAAACAAATCACATCTAGACAACTGAAAAATAAAAAATCCCAAGCCCCCTCCTCCGTGACCTGTTTAAAAGACCTAACCCCCCATTTCCACATAGCTGCCAAAGCAGCCTCTTTGGACACACTGTACTCAATGGTGACTTGGGGGGCTCCCAGCCCCCCAGCAGCAGAAAACAAAGATTAAAGACCACTAGTTGGTGCCGCCGGCTAAAATCAGGGAGTGTTAAGCAACTTGGGCTAGAAATTCAACCTTGCTCATGCTGAGCAACAAATAACTTCAGCAACTGCAAGGAAAACGGCTCTAGGAGTACCCGAGAGAGCCATCCATCAAGGAAGGGAGGCTCCACAGGCAAGTTTGGCCGTGGAGAACCAGAAAGGACTCACTGCCCACAAGCTGAACAAGTTAAATTATTCTGAGCATTTGAGGCTAGTTCTTGGTAAAAAAAAAAAACACATCATCTACCTGATAACAGGTAATTACATTTCTTGAATATCAAGGTAGGACTTAAAGCTGCCAACAATTAAAAAGAGACCTGATTTTCTCAATGTACAATTCCATCTTACACTGTTGCTGCATTTTCTAAGTGCCTCATATCCATTTTAGAGTCATTTTTCCTTCCAAACCTTAATATCCCTTAGTCCCTTCTAAGGCAAAAATTGTTAGACCCATTTTGCAGATCTGTAACTATGTTAGCACGATAGAATGGCGGAGCGCGATCATGCAACCACAGCAGGGAGAGGGGCAGGAAAAGGTTCTGACATCCTGGGGTCTCACCAAGAGAAACAACAGTCCTGAAGGCAATTTGTGGCCAAACCTCAAACTATTTTCACCAGAGAAAGGCAAAGTCAACTCTGTTCTTCCTGAGTCTTATACAACTGTGGCCGGAGAGTCCAGCTGTTTTGTCATGGCCTCACATTCTTTATGCAAAGGCTCTAGTGGACAAGATTTATGGGGTGGTCTGAAGAAGCAGGCTAAGTAATGTGGGATGTAACCACAAAAGAGAACTTTCTGGCCCAAGCAGAGTAGATCTAGTTTCCGTGGAGGGTTGGACAACCAGCCTCAAAACTGCCTGTCTCAGCTGTGGGTGCTCAACACCCAAGAATGAAGCAACAGAGATTCTTCTCCTTTAGAGAATTTGCTCTGTGATCACGGTCATGCTAAGGTTTGAGGAGTTGAAGGCTCAAAGAGCACCTGGGAGCTATTTCCTCTGGAGGTGGACACAGAGATAGCACTGAACATAATCAACATAGTCAGGGAGAAGGGAAACTGTGACAACACAAATGAGTGAAGCAGACTTAGCTACCAATCTACGGAGCTACTACAGTGCCCGGATGTTTGTAAAACTAAAAGAAATCGCTTTTCATGCCCAGCAGCCAGCACAGGCAATGAGCCATCACCAAAGCCATCTCAGCAGGATAGTAAATCAAACATCACCAAGGCCAAGAAGCAGTATGTTAAGAATAATGATTCCCCTTTGAGGTGATGATGCTTAAAAAATCCAAAACAAACTTAGCCAAGCTTCCAAGTTGAGGGAGAAGGTTTAAACCAGGTTCATGGGACAATACTCAAAGTCAGATAGGGCCAGAGAGCACATGCTGGGCAGAATGGCTGACCAAGGGCGCCCTGTGGCCGGCAGCCAGATGTCATACTTACAGCGAGTTGGGCCGGGTGGGTTTGAGCACATCCAGGTCTGGGTCACTGGAGTTCATGTTGGGCTGTAAGCTGCTGCTAGAATTAAGGATGCTGTTTGCATTTGATGAGACGACAGATTCCAAACTGGAGTCGATGAGGCTGTTTCTTTGTTCCTCTGGGGGGAGAAAAAGCCACAAACTCCATATTAATATTATTCCATAGGGATAGTCTGCCCCTACCTATACAAAAGTTTACAAATAAAGAGATTAGATGGAGCTCTCTGGTGCCAATGAGGCTACGAAAAGGACATAGGAAAGGATAAGAATTACAAGTGGGAAAGGAAGAGCCCAAGAGTAACAGGTGACTTGAAACTTTAGAGCAAAAACTCCATCCTCCGCTTGACAGGACACATCTCCCTTGACAGACAGGACACATCTCCCTTGACAGGACACATCTCCCCGTTCATATGACCAGCCTTTTCCTAAGACTGGACCCACCACCACACCACGAACTGTGTCTTCTTTGGACTGGCAGATGGTCAGAACAGAGAGAGCCTTCAAAGCCCCCTTGCAATCAATCATATCCTCTCGGTTTGGTGACATTCACCCTTTATTCTAAAACTCCTGCCCCCAGCATGGTCTTACTTGCCTAAGCCATGTCCTACCTTTGACCCTATAGTACCATGCCATAAAATATCTACTCTTTGGACATCCACTTCCTTATGGCTCTGCAGTCTAAACCCCTGACCACTCCCCAGATAGACTCTTCTGGGTTGCTTCTAGCTCCAAGTATTTGATGTTGAGCTTCCAGTTAGTTCTTTGATCAACAGATCTGTAAGGACTACAGAGTAGTCTGCATATACAAAACTGAGTCCATGTTCCAAGCAGTCACATTAGTGCTTGGAAAATATTACCAAGTCAGAAGGGAGAAAACCTGAATTCCTACCACTGACTGGCTGTATGGAGTCAGGGAATATTCCTTGACTCTCTGTTTCTTGGTTAATGCAGCTATAAAATGGGGAGCATGAGAAATGCCTTACACAGCTCGGGGAGCTGTCATGAGGATCAAGTGGGATCACATGCAAGAATGTGTTTTGTAAACTTCAGAACCTTGCTCAAAGAAAAGAACTTTCTGTTTCTTCACATCTTTAAAAACTTGGAACCATGCACTGAAGAAAACACTTTGGGGATGATTTAGCCAAATGGCATGGTCACCACTGCAGCAGCGAAACATTAGAGACATACAATGTCATTCTTGTTCCACATTCCTTACAGATACACCATATTGGAATCAACTGATGTTTTGGGCAATCAGTTTACGTATCAAGAAATGTCATGTCTGGGTTAATCCTCACTGGACCTTTCTGAAATGAACCAGAGGTATACCATATCCCTAAGAAGCAGACTAGGCTCGCTGATATGGTAGTTTAGAGGTCAACAAGTGAACCCGGCTCTCTTTAGGCAATAAAGGGGGTGAGGTCATGATAAAAAATACTCTTCCCTTGCACTACTCATGTATGTAAAAATATAATATGCTTATGAAATGATGTTAGAGTAATCTTCACATTAGGTACACACATACAGAAACACACAAAAACACATGTATACACCAATACCACCTAGTATCTTGGCAAATTCTCAATGCCATGTTTGAAGCCCTACAGAACACTTAAAAACCCCGTGACGCTTATGGGAGATTCCTGAACTCTAAATAGATTTTGAAAAAAGTAGATTATTGAGTCCTGAGGTTTAGAACTATTCGTATTTCAAAAGCTTGAGTTCCAAAGAGAAACAACAAAGAAAGAGAAATCAAAAGAGTTACATTGAGCCAAGATGCAGGAGGACTAACAGGGCCTGCAAATGGGTACTTGCTACCAGGAAAAAAAACAACTCTAAAATTACATAATTAGAGGATCATTGAGGGAATGGATATGCCATTTATCAGTATGAATCAGTATAAGTAAAATTTTCCTTTGGACGAAATCCTCATATCAAGACTCCTGAAAAAGTGTGAGGAGCCCAGGACTACCTTCATTCCAAGGGGAGTAAAGATGACACTTCTTTGGGGCTCAATGGAGACGTATTCTTTTTTTTTTTTTAAGTAGAAAAAAAAAAGCTGTATTTATGAAGATGTTTACAATACTTTATTTCAGGTTATTTCCAAGTTTTCACCAATTTAAAAAATTGACCAACTCAATGAAACCTTGTGAATACAATGTTGAAAAGTATAACTATGAATCATAAAATTGAAATTTAGTATGAAAAGATAAGAATGGAAAATTATATTGAAGCTATGTGGAATTATGTTTATAGACAACAGGAAGAGAAAATAAAAATGTAAATATTGCTTGATAGGATAATGAGATTAGAGGTGGTCTTTTAAATTTTTCATTGTTATGCTAATACAATACCTTTATAAAACCTAAAAATCTTCAAACAATACATTTTTAAAAATTATGGTAAAATACACACAACAGAAAATGTATCATTTTAACCATTTTAAAGTGGACAGTTCAGTGATATTAAGTCAACAAATTTTTAAAACTTTCAGATGGCACCTGAATAAAAGATGTGTTGTCCATTGGTGATTTTAATGTATCTGGTATATAACTAAAGTCACCACAAAACTTTTTCTGGGAAATTGGCAGATCATAAACATAAGAAATTTATTTTGCTTTATATTAAACCTTATTGTTTTACTGTTTCAAAATTCAAGTTTACTCACAAGAAAGAGTCAGTTTCATATTAGATTTGGTTTAACAAATGCTGCTCCTGCTATTCATTCTTATCAGCAAAAAAAAAAAAAAAAAGACTATTAGTGACTAACGATAATATGTTCCAGAAAATAAAAAGTTAAGGGGAGACGTATTCTGCTTCATATGGTAGGAGAGATGAAGAGTTTTATTAACTCTGGTTTGAGGCCAAGTTTGCAGGACATAATAATCTGAATTCATAGGAAACAGAAGAGTATAACTAAAGCTCATATTTCTCTGTGATTACATTTACTTGCCCATGAGAGGGTTATAATTCTATGAATTCAAAATAATGTCATACTAAAAGAATATTAGCTTTTCTAAAATATTACCAGGACTTTTTTTTTTTCTGCCTTACTATGCATTAGAAAAACAGAGTATCTGAAATGAAACCTTCTTTGATTTTCATTTATTCAATAAATATTTATTGAGCTCCTCCTGGGTACCAAACCCTGCCCCCAGACAGCAGACTCTGACACTAATTTGTTGGTATTTTAATCAGATGTATACTAGAGTATTGATTAACTTGCACATATTCACTTGTTCATAGGTCTACCTTTCTCAGTAGACTATAGGCAACCTAAGATTGCGCATGTGACAGACAACACTTTGAAATCACAATAAAAAAAGTTATATAAAGATGCTTTGCTTTATAAAATATTTTATCAGAATCCTAATGCTCATAAAAAGATCTGATTCTAAAAAATGGACTTAGGTAAAAGTTTTAAGAACATATCTCCCGTTACAGTATTATAGACTGGGTCTCTCCACGAGCTAATGAGGAAGGCTGTAGCATGTGGAACATATTTGTTTTTTTCTTGTTTACTTTTAAAAAATTTTATATTGGGGTATAGTTGATTTACAATGTTGTGTTAGTTTCGGGTGTACAGCAAAGTGATTCGGTTATATATATACATATATCTATTCTTTTTCAGATTCTTTTCCCATGTAGGTTATTACAGAATATTAAGTAGAGTTCCCTGTGCTATACAGTGGGCTCCTATCGATGATCTATTTTATGTAGAGTAGTGTGTGTTAATCCCAAACTCCTGTAAACCCACAACAGAACGAGGATATGGGTGGATAATGAGGACTCGACTCTCCCTGGACTGGCAAAGTCAATAGAATAAAACAGGTGGCTACACCCAAACTGAGCCTGAGGATTTCTAGTATTCATTTACTGGAGGACACAGAATTCTTTTTTAAAGAAATAAATTCTTTTTGAGATTATATTTTGACTTATATTTAGATATCTAGGACCTGTCACATATGGTGTAACCTACAACAAAACAACAACAAAAACAAAAGATCAGGGAAAGGAGTTTTTTGTCCAAAGAGAAAATTAATAATAGCCAAAATATTAATCATAATATTTCATAGTTTTGCAGACAAGATAGCCAAATATGCATCCTAAGATGCAGACTCTTTACTGATATCCCTCCATGGGCCATATGATAAGGAAATCTGGAAACCTGGCACTCTCTGACTACAAAATCACTACAGTTTTCTTTGACAGGAGACCTCACGTAATGAGACTGAGAGCTTCTAAGCAGACAGATGTCTAAGCTGAAATGCTGACAATCCTTCCTGAGGGTGAGTAGGAAGGTGATTATTCCAGAGAAGGAGTGGGGAGTAAAATCAATAGCAAATCAAATGTTTAGTGGTTAAGGCAAACTATACTACGACAAATTCTAAAGCATTTGCAATCAATTAAGAAATAAAGAGAAAATGATTCAGTAATGTCACTCAAAACAGGAGGACTTTTGTCAGGTGGGCAAATGAATACTTGCTCCTGACAGAAAAACAGAATGAGAACAGGCAGCCTAAAAGATTTTTTTTTTTTTAAATTAACCAAATCATTCAAATACAGAGCTGGACTTCTCTGAGTCACTGATGATTCAAACCAGCTCTGGCATCCGCATTAGAAGGTATAAAGAAGGACTGATGGCAATTATATTGCTGAAGAAAAAAAAATTACAGGCTAGTGGGCTGAAAAAGGAAAACAACAACCAGCTGTGAGTCAAATCGACAAGATCAAATGGCCAAAACAGAAAGAATGCCCCCAATACAAGAGTCTTCTGGAACTGGTTGAAGGCAGTGAGAATGCTTGCTTTCCTCAGGCATGTTTGTCAACAAGAATCTCTCTTCATATTAGTCACAGAAAACAAGAGCCCAGAAACAAAGAAATGATAAAATAAAAGCCCAAACAATTGTAAACATGCATGGGTAACATGTTGGATGCTTTCATGAACATGTGTTCTCCAAGGAGTGACAAACTGGATGTGGACTTGGTCCTCAAAAACGCACACTACTGAAGGGCAGGGCCACGTCTGCCCTCACAGACTACATCAAGCATCCATGACGATGACCGGTGAGTCAGTGTCAGCTCATACATTCCTGGTGCCCAGGCCATGCACAGTAGAGATTAAAGCTCCACAACAGTCATGACATAAATAATAAACATAAATAAGGCAACACAAACCATCAGAATGTATTCTGTTAGCACACAGGAGGCAGTTTCGTGTGACTGAATTTTTCAGGTGCTTCGGGCAGGGACCACTTACGTCCTTGAAACCAAAGTACTAGTTACAGTGGGCAGAGTCTGTGTTTTTTGTACAAATCAGGAGCGGAAAAACATGAGTATGCAACCAAATCACTGCAACTAAAAAAAGCAACCACAGAATAATTTTGGTGATATTGTACTTGTTCTGGGGGTTGCCATGGAAATCTGGGAGCTAAGCTCCTTCACTTTCCATATTTACCAAGTGATTCCCGCTCGCTCTGATGACAAGCGTGCCACATACAAGACACAGGGTCTCTTGATCACAGAACTCAGAGGCGAGGCCAGGAACGCACATGCAGAGCCCAGCCAAATCCGCCTGGCTCGGCAGGCCTGAACACGTCTGGCCCACTGAATACTCAGAGCTGGAGGGTAAATAGGAAACACAGACCTTCGATGCCACTTTGAGGGAGGTTTCTCACCACGCACAGAAGTCTGTCATCATAGAGGCTGATATCTCAGCTTTCCATGAGGTCTCAGACTAGCTGTCAGAAAGAAGAGGGAAGGCGACTGATCTTTAACAGCAGCTCCTGATGCCTCACAGAGCCCAAAGGAGGGAACTCACTCTCCACATGATCAAACAGGAAGAAAAGGGAATCGCAAGACAGATGGAGGTTCTGCAGAGACCCAGGGCGTTACACCAAAAATATTAAAAGCAAAACGTTTTGCAAAAGCAAAACGCCCAGAGGCTTTCCCAGGCTATGGTGGAGCGAGAGGTGTACTTTCTCCTGCTCATTAAAGTTTTGCAATGAAGTCTGTAATGTATCATCTTGACAAGACAGAATGATAATAGCATAGCAGCTTAATGAATTTTGCAATAAAAAATGAGTGCACAGCAATTTCTGAGTTTACCATCTCTGGGAAACACCCAAGTACACAGGAAGCTTGGAATCAGACTTTCTAAAGCAATTTTTCTCCTCTGTAGCTTTTGCTCCTGATAAGAGTGGCGTGCCAAGCCCCACTAAAATCTGAGCTGGTCTGATTTCATACTGACCCAGCCTCAGTCCCTACGATAAAAATAATCTTAAGAAGTAGTTTGGGCAGCATATTTGAGCACATGAAAACAGGTTGGGCAATGTTTTAAAAAATAATCTTAAAATGTAGTTGGGGCAATGATGGACTAAACAGGGAGGTGATAAGTGAAAAATGTGGTCAATGTTGTTTGGACCCTAGATGCAGGACATGATATCACAACTTCTGGCAGGTTGTCTTCAGCAAAACCACCACTGATTTTGGCCCCCTGTGGACTGACTGACATTCTCTCCCCATAGTGCCCATAATAACCCTCTGCTTTGCAAAGGGAAAGAATGCCAATGAGAATGGAGTGCACGAAAGAATGGGGAAGTCATTGTGGCTGGCCCAGGATGGAAGTGATTCACAGGGATGAGACATGGAGGTACAGTGGGGAGCCTCTCCTGAAACAGCATTTCAAAAACCACGGTGTAGGAACGCGCCTCTAATTAACGGCTGGACAGGGAACTGAATGGTCACAAGTAAGCAGACACTCTGCTACTCACAACACAGCCCTCCTTCTTCCCTGAGAACTCACTTTTCAGGAGGGACACTCTCCCTTTAGTCTATGGTTCCCCGGTATCTGAGGAAGCCCACATACAGACTGCTTACACCAATGCTCATGAGAAAGAAGAAAATGATATATTTACTTATTTTTATGCCATGACTCATTGCAAAATGGGTTTGAGATAGTAAATGGAGTGTATGATTAGAGAGTTTTGTTTTTATCATGTAAAAATTAGGCAATACATAATAAATATGCATTCCTCTCCAACTGAAAAGTACAGAATAGCATACAAATATCCTAGATATATTTTGGTGTGTAAAAGTCCAGTTGTTTTTCTATACGTAGAAACAGACACATATTTTTTTCTTTTAACAAGGTGGGATTACATAGTGCCTAATGCTACAATACCTGTTTCACATAGTGATAATGCCAGAGATGAGAGGCTGGAATATGCTCTTTTTTATTTAATGCTCTACCTTGAACTTTTTTCCTGCCATGAGCTTTCCACGGCATCAGTTTTTAAGGGCCACATCAACTACGCGGTTCTCACTCACACATGGTAACCATACATAATTAAGATAAGAACTACATTACACCTTACAGTTTGTGTGACAATAGGAATCCCTGTGGATAAACATGTCATCTGCCAAAACAAACAGGTGTGTCCAGAGCGCCCAGGATCTGCAGAGGCAACCTGAGAAAAGACACATGCTGCAGCTTTGATGGCTCCGAGAGAGGTATTACGTAAAGCTCTGAACAGTACGGATTCCCAGTTATTTTTCAGCAAGGAAGACACACATGTTAAGTACATGAGCTGAATTCTCAACCTCTCCCTGGGCCTGTCTGGGAGAGGGTCCAGGATGAATTAACTGAACTAAAAGAATTAATCAGAGCGATAATCCCAGCTGCCAGTTAACAAGATCCATGTAAAATAAAGCCCAAGAATCCATTCCCACCCCACCAAGGCTGCACAACTCATCCCAGACTGCTGAAGTACTGGCACTCCAGCATCAAATGGACTCTCTCTGGGGCCAGGGAGACTCTGCATTACCCTCACATATGGGCCTCTCCTTTGGACTCTGCAGGCTCCAGAGGGGGAATATTTTCTTAGTCAAACATAAAGTAAGACTATAGCCTGATGGTAATCATCGTAATCTGAGCTAACATTTATTAGGTTCTGAGTATGTTCCAGGCCCATTGTCAAGTACTTCACATGCACTGGCTCACTTAATCACGGTAATTTCCCTCCAAGGAAGCTATTATTAGTGATTGATTTTACAGATGAACAAATGGAGGTTCAGAAATGAAAAGTAATGGATTCTAGGTCTCAGGGCTGGTAGGTGATAGAGATGGCATTGAAAAAAAGCATTGAAACTACAGAGTCCCTGCTTCCAACTACCACCAGGCTGCCCCAAACCCCAACAGAGAGTCTAAGAGACACTCTGCTAATGACAGAAGACAAGCAACCTTGAGCATCCCTCCCTTCCCCAAGCCAGTGCTTCTCTAACTTTAGCTGGCATCAGCATCACCAGGGTGCTTTTAAAATTACAGAGGCCTGAGCTCCAGGCATGACCTGATTCAGAATGTACTGGGGAGGAGACCAGGCATCTGTATCTTTCAACAAGCTCCTTACATGATTCTAATGCACACCCAAGTCTAAGAACCGCACTTCCAAGAAACATATTTTAACACCTTGGGACAGGTATGCTTTGGAGATATTTTGGGTTTGGTTCCAGACCACTGCAATAAAGCAAATATTGCAATAAGGCAAGTCACATGAATTTTTGGGTTTCCCAGTGCATATAAAAGTTATGTTCACCCTACACTGTTGTCTATTAAGTATGTAATAGCACTATGTCTAAAACAACAATATACACACTTTAATTACAAAAAACTTTATTGCCAAAAAAAGCTAACCATCACCTGACATCGCAGTGTTGCCACAAACCTTCAATTTGTGGAAAGCGCAGTATCTGCAAAGTGCAAAAAAGCAAAGTGCAATAAAAAGAGGTATGCTTGTGTTAACTACTAAAAATTCGGGACAAAATAAGTGATAAGTGTCACCTTGCAATCTTTTGGAAGAAATCTTAAAAAGTACAAGACCTGGGTGCTTGGTCCCCTCTAATCCTCTGGCTCTACCTTCTGCAGTTGCCTGGAAAAAGTATAGCTTTCACCTAGACATACCAGTCCAATCTCTGCTGCATGATGTATCTGCGTGTTAACTTGGAGATTAAACAGTAATCTCCTTTGCTACCATTCATCTGGCAGTACGGTTGAAAAACCTCCTTCCATCTGTTCTAAAGTGATCACAAATGAGAGAGACTGCCCTGGCCCAGCATATTAAGTGACTGCTGAATGCACACTGCTCGCTGCAGAGCTGGGGTGACATGGGGGGGTCATCGTGTGGCTCCTGCTTGCCACCACACGTATTGAGGAACCCATTCAATATGGTTCAACTGCCTCCGTGGCAACGCTAGACTCTGGGACAGATGGTTTTTATTGCTTCCTTAACTCAGTCTAGCAAGGTTTTCACTTCGGCAGCTCAAGAAGTGACAACATGGCATGGGGAAGGGGTATGACCTGGATACAAATCCCTTCTCTGCCGTTCGCCAGCTGTGTGACTGCTTAACCCTTCGAGCCCTGGTTTACTTGTTTGTAAAATGTGGATGATGAGAACCTACCTCATGGGGTGATTACCAATTATAAGGATGACATAACACTGGGAAAAGGAAAAAGCCACCTGGAGAAGACTCCACTACCACTCTCAGATTAAAGTGGACGAGATTTACGGAGGTGCCTGGGCACACAACTGGTCTACCCACACAGAATGAAAAACTCCTTCTGGAAAATAAAACACACATCAGTGAGCATCAACTAACATGCCAGATACTTCCATGACAATCTGAGGCCAGAGCGTTGGCATAGATTCACTTCTAAGAGATAAGAATGGGCTCCAACTTCTGCACAGGGCAGGGGCACTGCAGCGAGGTGAAGGGAAAACATGTGCTGATGGGAAGCACACAAGGGAACTACTCTGGGAGTTTCGGGCGCATCAAGCATGTCAACTAGGGGCTGAAGAGAGGGCTGACCCATGGATCACAGAAAAAATATTAAACTGCAAGTATGCCAATGAGGAGGAAAAACATAACTGAACTCAAAAGAGAGTAGGCACACAGACATAATAGGAAATGAGGTTCTGACAGTATCATATGAAGTCTGAAGGTAGAAGAGAGGTACATGGAGATATTGTGTAGGTGTACGTGTTTGTGTGTGCGTGTGTGTTCTCACAGGTGCAATCCCCGTAACAAGATATCTACTCTGTGGCAAGAATCTGAAGAGAGGTAAGGTCATGTGAAACCTGGAGAGGTGTCACAACGAACCCAGAGTGCACAACGTGAAATCGACAGATGAATGGCGAGTGTTCACAGTGATATAAACAGCTAACGGACAACATCTGAGCCCAGTTCCAGTTGAGCAGACAAAGGAATCTTGAGTTTGTGTGTTTATGTTAAGAAGAAGGATCTGAGCCAGTCAGAAATTTAGAGCAAGCTCTGTGGACTCCAAACTGTGGTACGTATTCCACAGGTGGACACACAACACTTCTAAGGTCAAATGCGGATGAACATTTTTTGGCTGAACAGTTTCATATTTATTTTAATGTATATTAGAGAGTAATACAGTAAGACAATAAAATTCACGCTGTAGAAATTTTACTGAGTAGGACGAGGCCGCGTAAAGAAGTGAGCTGCTTTCAAATTGATTTATATAAATATATTAAACAAACAACAGTGCAGAAGTTATGTGACTGTGGCCCAAAGAGTGAATGAAGGCCTATGTAAATGATTCAAGTTTGGGAAGTACTGAGCTAGGTATGGCAAGAGGCCTTAATGTGAAAAACATCACTGTATGGAAATACAGCATTTTTTTTCCCCCCACAAATTACCTGCAGAGTCTTCCCCAGCATTTTAACTCCAAAGAGTAAACTCAGCGAAGTGCTTTGATAGTCTTCTATCTTTGTCCATAGACCAGACAAAGGGGAGGGTTCACATGTGAAAACAGTACACTGTGACCTGCTCATCCAATGGTGGTGAGTTGGCTGCACCGCAACTTACGAGGGGCGAGAGCTGGCAGAACCTTCCAGCTCCTGGCCAGTCTTCCTCACAACACCAACTCACCCGCTCCTCCTATGGTGCCTTTCCAGGCCAGCCTGGACATTACTCTAATTTCCCAGGAAAAGAAGCATTTCTAAAATCAACTCTAAAAAGTATATGTATACACGCACCCCTATGTGCTTTGCAATGAAAATGTTTCTCCAGAGAAAGGGAGGAAAGTTGAGCACCCCACAAATATCTGCGCATATGGAGATTCCAGCCCCGTTTCCAGGGAGCGTCTCCTCGTGTTCAGAGGGAAGATGTAGTGCTTCACTGTCTTCCCGTCTCCCATCCTCCTGTCCCCTGTGTGCAGACAGGGACGGCTTGATCTGCAGCTTAGGCACGTCTGCTTTCACACATCCTTAACTTTCACCTGCTGCCTCGTGTGATAAAATTAATCTTGGGCAAGGATCTAATTGATTTTCTCCTAATCGCCATCTTCTTTCTTACATGCTCCCAGAATATGCTTTAAGACCTGATCCAGAGCTGCCTCTGTTTCCATCTAACCATAAACTCGGCACTATTTCAAGCTTAGAGGAATTTACCAATACCGTCTGATCTGTCCTGATCTGCACTGTACATTGCTTAGTACAAAACCTTAGGTGACCGTGGCTGTCGTGGAAACATGAGAAGCATCTCACCCCACAGCTCGATGCTGTGTTTGTGGCAGATGTGGGTGAGGCCAGGCCTGTTCCAAGTGTTCTCTGTTACAGACCACAGCAAGAACGACCCCAGTCAGATACTTAAGGGGAACACAGGCTACTGTTCGAAGGGAAGCCAATCCCAGTACGGGTCAAAGCCCTAAAACTGTGCCTATCTGCTGACCCAGAAATTCTTCCAGGAATTGATCATAAGGAAATAATCATGAATATGAACAGATTTAGCTATGAGGATGATTATAGTGGCTTTACTCATAAAAGCAACATATCTGAAACAACCTCAGTGGTTGCACCAACGTGCAGCCATATTATGGGATATGACGACCTCTTTAAAAGCAGTGATGCTCCGAGGGTGGGGAAGATTTGTGTTCAGCAGTAATGATAAGGAAGGCCATTGTTTCTGAACGACAAAGGGATAAAAAACATTTTCTGTAACAAAGAGGAGATGCCAATCCAGATATGGAGTCTCTTTCCTCTTCAAAGCAAAGTGGGTCATTTTTCTGATTTGCGCCTTTACTGTAACTCATAGAGAATATTATATATATATAATATATACAGTAAATACCATATTTATATAAATATATAAAAATAAACATATATAATACGTATAAATACATAAAAAATATAAAAAGTATATAATAATAATACCACCGCCACACCTCCCAGCATTTACTGAGAACCATTTCAAGTGCTTTATTCCTCACAACAAGCCTATAAGGAAACTGTTATCCCTGTTTTCCAGAAGAGGAGACTGAGGCCACGCAATGGCAGATAACTGGCCCACGTCACACAGCCAGAGAGCGGCCGAGGAGGGCTCTCACCCAGGCGCCTGGTGCCCATGAGTGCTTTCAACCACCACGTTCTCCTGGCTCCCTGAATGCACACATCTGAGAGCAGCTATCCTGCCGACTCACCATTACCTATTCACTT
Source organism: Balaenoptera borealis (assembly GCF_965194805.1). NCBI lineage: Eukaryota > Metazoa > Chordata > Mammalia > Artiodactyla > Balaenopteridae > Balaenoptera > Balaenoptera borealis. The sequence goes on along the minus strand of NC_138867.1, from coordinate 121,462,557 downwards.
GTCTACTTCCTTTACTCAAATGTGAGCTCCTTACAGACGAGGTCACGTTTTTATACTCCTTGGTGTCTGCGTGTGATTAAACAGGAACTAATAATAGTAGCAGCAGCTCTCAGTCAATGGCCCTTGCCACGTCTAGGCCTGTGCCAGCTGCCTAGCTGCATAAGTTCATTGAATCCGCACCACTTCCCTCTGAGGTAGGCCCTATTATCACTACTTTACAGACAAGTAAACTGAGACTGAGAGAAGGTAGGAGGCGAGGCTGAGAGGAGATAGGAGGCTTGCCTGAATGCTGTCGCCGGCACAGGGACCCAGGGCTGCCTGCCTTCGGGCACAGCTGGGACCCTCGACTCCCACCCTCCACCACTGGACTCCCTCATTACAAAGGCTGAAACCAGACTGGAGATTTGAGGGCCCAGTAACCCAACTGCTGCAAAGAACTCAGAAATCCAGAGGTGAAAACAAGATTCGATACAGTTGTGGTGAGAACACTCTGCTACTTGGAACAAGGAGGGCAATGCTCTCCTATTAATTTGTGAATTAATTCCACACATTTACTAAGCATCCACTGTGTGTCAGGCCCAGGAGAGGTGGAGGGGAAGGACGAGCAAGCCAAACAAGGTCCCTGTGCAGAGAGAGCCCCATTCCAGTGGGGCGTGTGACTCGCACGAATAAGCACTGAGTTACAACCTGAGAAAAGGAAGGGAAACTGGTTCTAGGGGAGCCGCTAACAAAAGAGGGGCCGAAGAAGCGATGCCTGAGCTTAGATCTGATTGTACCGCTGGAGGAAAAGGGGCTCGGCTGTCTGCCCACAGGGGAGTGGGAAAGAGGATCCTGGGCGGCGCAGCCCTCCCTTTCAACCTCAGCATCCCTGCTTCCTGTCCTGTCGAGGTTACTCAGCCACGGAACCCGGGAGGGTACAATGGCCGATACAGTGTCCTGAAGGACACAAAAGGCAGCAACGCACACAGAGAGGCTGGAGGTGAGCACCCCGGGCAGCTGGGAGGAGGCCTGGATGTCCCCCGGGGACCACGCTGGCCCTGAGTAGTGGGACTCACGTTTCTCTGTTGACTGCATGGTGTGGAAGAGCGTCAGGGGCCTCTCGCTGCAGGACGGGGGCTTGGAGTCACTGCTCTTCTTCCGAGACAGGTGCAGCTGGGCATTGGTGAGGGGCGCGTCAGGCACGGTGTTAAATATCTGCAAAATAGTTTCATAAAAGGGTTACACGCTACTGTGAACTGGGGAGACAGCACAGGTCCAGACAAGTACGACCGAAAAGCTTGATGGAGTCTAAGAATCAGCAAGAAAAAGACTGAAAAAGACCACCAGGATTTGCTCAGGACTCTATTTTAAACATCTCTAGGAACTGGCACAAAACATCCTCCTTTGGAAGCGCATCCCAAGGTTCGGGAACCATTCACTTCCACTTCTCACCCCTTCTGCTAGCATTTCCAGAGATCTGCTTTTTGTTGTTCTCTCCGGAGCCAATGGAAAGCTTCTGTGCTAAATATAAGCCATTGTCTGCGAAGAGGGCTTAAAGTTTTTTGACCACCTTTGTCCAGAACGGATGAACTAAAACTACTTTACTTTTCCTCATTGGTTCTGTTTCCCAGTTCTTAACAACTGCTTCACAACTTTCTGAGGCTGTGAAACATGCGTTTAAATAACAGCCCCCAAAAGAAGCCCAGAACAGGGCAGCATCTTCTAGTCTTCAATCATCCCCAGATGGAGCGTCTAGCTCAGCAGCTTTGTGTTATCTTTGATGCTGAGCATTCTTTTTCTTATTTAAAAAAGGGAAAAAATGTTGTTTCCCCCAAATCTTGATGACAGAAGTAACATACATACTACAAACAGTTTGGAAAATGTAGAAAAGCATCAAGAAGAAAATAGAAAAATTCTCCCAATTCCACTATTTAGAGGTAACCACTGTTAGCATTTGAGTTTTATTTTCATATGAGGTTTTTTCTTTTAAGCTTTCATTGCAAAAAAAAAAAAAAAAAAAAAAAAAAAAAGTCCACGGTAAAAATTGAGAAGAAAATGATAGATAAAAATCATGACACTGCTCGTCTTTTTTCCTACAGATCCAAGTACGACAGAATTATTATAATAGCTACCACTTACATGGTGCTTACCATGATTACAGTCACTGCCATGCAAGGTCGGCTCCCTAGGGACCAGTCACTGCGTGTATTTTCCATGTAGCTCACTCAGTTCTGAGTGACCTTGAGCTTCAAGTACTGTCCTCACCATTTATAATGAAGGACTGAGGCAGAGAGGTTAAGCTGCCACAATTATAGATACATTTACAGATGATAACATAGAAACATATGTCCCTAGATTTTCTCAATTCCTTTTAAAATGCATATAATAACAACAACACTAATTCATTCAACCTAGAAAGATCTTTTCAGCATCTCCTTTATACCAGGCACTCTGGGTACAACAGTGCTTGAGGCCAACATGTGGTTAGAGAATTTGCATCTAGTAGCTGTGATTTACTGAGTATCTACCACGTCAAGTGCTTTGTATGAGTTATCTCATTTAATGTTAAAACACACTTCTCCATAATTGGAATTCTATTCTTTATACAGTTTTGTATCCTATACGCTTTCTCTAACATTATATTGTAACATTTCCCCCTTCATGAAGAAAATCTCCACACCTGATTCTTCCTGGTTGCGTAACACACCCACTGTATTAAGACATCAATATTTATTGATCCACTTATTATCATCTCTTACTCTCTGGAGCTGGTCTCCTTCTGGATTTTCTCTTTCCCAACAATCACGAGTAATGAGAGCACAGTGGTGGCACCTCCACTCCCCTCACCTATAGGTGGCCCTAGACACATCAGAGTCTTTCTCATGGCTTTCTCTCCTTTGTGCGTGCATTTGAAAGCAGAACTCAGAAGCTGAGATATAGGAAGCAAAGTCATAAGAATGATAAGAATTTCAGCCAAAACAGCTGCTCTCTATGAGTTGGCAGGTCCTTGGGCTCCAATGATGCCAGCCAGCTGGTTCAGTCAGTCTTGCAACCAAACACAGCTGTCTGAAAACAGCATTATCATATTTTCCCTAGGGGTCTGAATTTTCAACAAAATAAATTGAATCACTACATAGCTGAGTTCAATTGGGGCGAGGAAGTAAGGAGAGAAGGGGGCCTAAAACAAAAACAACAAAAACCTCCTGGCTTCCAGAGGAGTTGGAACCCCTAAAAATAAGTACCAGTGTTACACATGTCACCAGGCTCCTTCTGAGCATCTTCAAGGGAAGAAAAGAGAAATTATGGTTGTTGTTGAGCTCAAGGACCACTAAGCTTCTCAGAAGCTCCCCCCCCCTTTGTTCTGTCCTCCAACAACGCTGAGCCAGGGCTGCTCCTAAGTGACACCCCATGCACCATTACCACTGGCACTTGCTCTTATACAGGAGTGTTTGCCCCTGCCAGCCACTGTGCAAGGTACTTTACATGACTTATCTCTAAGTCAAAGGTACTAAGCAGGATGACCATTTCACAAGGAGAGATTTCCTAATGCCACATGGCTTAGCAGGAGAGGGGCTGGGATGGGACCCTAGGGTTGCAGTTTCTAACATCTCCACTCCCCACCTCTGCAGCAGTCCTCAGCATTCAGCTCATCTTCTCCAGCTAATCTACACTACAGAAGCCGGTGCCCAAACCCACAAGTACAGATTTCAACAAATAATGATATCCTTTAGCACCCTTCTGCCTCTGGCCTTAAATACAACATTTTCGGCAATCTGAGCTAAAAAACATCTGAAAATGAATTCAGACACACTGATAGGCCCCCACCTCTTTATGTCTGGGCTCCAAATTTTGTCTCTCTTTTCCTTTTTTTTTCTTTTTCATTTCTTTTCTCTTATTTTTTTATTACTTTTTATTGGAGTATAGTTTCTTTACAATGTTGTGTTAGGTTGTCTCTTTTCCTAAAGAGCTACTGAGAATGAGATCCTCACTCAACCGCAATGTGAACAAAGATAATGCATATACATTTTCATTTCAACTGTCACCAGAAATGTGAGCATTTCTTCTTTCCTAAAAACTGTCGTAGATGCTGGAGAAACAAAGAAGAGTGAGTCGTGAGGAAGGACCATGGATTTAGACAGATGCGTGGAAAATTGCTTCCAAAACAGTGTTTATACACAGGCAAACGGGAGGAGACACGGGAACACATGAGAATTACATTCTGCTCATTGGCTGTTTTCTCTAAAAGGAAAGCTACTGGAGCATACTAGAATCAGTTCTAGGAGATGGAGATTTTCACCATGGGCCAGAGCTACAATCCTGAAGGCCAGCTCTCTGGGTCTCAGTGTGAGCCAGGCCCCGGCTTCTGAAGAACTCCGACAGGGCTCTTCTTGAGATCAAATGCACTAATGTGCAAGTGGGGCCTGCTACGAAATGTGGAGTGCCAGACACGGGACTATCACCAGTATTATTACACATGGTTTTCCCAGGCACAAGGGCACCTCTGCAAATCAGACCAAGTCAGAGCAGAAGACACAGACTTTCACTAAGGAGTCTGGGCAATCATTCCCCAAATTACTTTTGTTCCTTTAACTCTGAAACTTGAATACATGCAAGTTGTTAAAAGGCTGCTCACTGTCCGGCCACCTTCTCAGCCAGGCCAAAAGATGCCTCTGTGAAAAAAGCTTGAGTTGAATTCTGATGAGAATCCGAATGATTCACAGTTTTGCTGGTTGTTCCAATCCTGTTTTGTTTGGAAGGGATGACTTCAAGAGAATCCCATGAAGTTCCCTTCATTCTGTTGAGAAGAATCACTGTACAAATGTCTCTGCTGAACGATGGAAGCATGAGCTCATGTAATCTCTGAGCAATGGATTTATGGAGCTCTACCATGTGGCTGGAATAATCTACTCATTTCACAGAGACTTTCCAACTTAACACAAAACGGGGGGATTTATTCTGTGCCCCAAGTGCCCCATTAATTCTGTTCAAACTTACAAATGAATTCTGACTTAGTCAGGAATGCCTTAGAAATAAAAGTTACAAGGAAGGCTGTAAGCCTTCTGGAAGCTACCGAGGAGTAAGATTGTAAAATAAAAATATGATTCTGGATAACGGTCCCAAGTATCCCCAGTGTCAAGCTTCCTATAAGTGGAATTAGCAGACCTGTAAATACCAAGCTGCAGTTTCTCCTTAAGCTGTGTGGCAGAGTGGTCAGGGGTGGCTTGGCCTCTGCCGTCACACAGAACTGGGCTGAGGCCTGATCCAACTGCTCATGGGGCAGGACCTACAGCTACACTGACTTCACCGTCAGAGACACTGGCATCGTTGCCGTGTCACGGATGTCACCTATATGTGGACTCTAAAAAAAAGGTACAAATGAACTTATTTACAAAACAGAAATAGAGTCACAGATGTAGAAAACAAGCCTATGGTTACCAAGGGGGAAAGGGAGGGAGGGATAAATTGGGAGATTGGGATTGACATAGACGCACTACTATATATAAAATAGATAACTAATAAGAACCTACCTTATAGCACAGGGAACTCTGCTCAATACTCTGTAATGACCTATATGGGAAGAGAATCTAATACATGTATAACTGATTCACTTTGCTGTACAGCAGAAACTAGCACAACATTGTAAATCAACTATACTCCAATAAAAATTAATTAAAAAATAAACCTAAACACCATCCAAAAAATATATATATATATAGGAAAGGAATTTACAGTCATTATATGGGTAGAAAGCAAATAAGTGTTGGAGCTATACAGACTTGGGTTCAACTCGGGTAAGAGCCTTAACCCCTCCGAGACTGTTTCCCTGTGTAAATGGGGATCTAACACCTGTCTTGCAGGGATACTGAAAAGCTAATGCTTATTAAATGCTGAGCACAGAACCTGACAGAGTGGGCAGGAGGTAGTGGTGGTATAAGTGACAATAAAAATATCCAAAGTTTATTGAGTGTTTATCATGCTGTTATTTACATGGATTATCTCAGGATTTTACTCTACTATTATTCTTGTCATCTTGTAAGTGAGGAAACTGAGACTCACTGAGACTAACTGATTTGTTCAAGGTCACATAAATGAGTACAGCTGGACTGGGACTTAAGACAGCTTAGCTGGACTGTCTGGGTCTTAACCACCTGTGGCCTTTATACGTGTTAGTAATTTGAGAGACAGAGGACAAAATGCAAAGATCATAAGTTCTGGAGTCTGATGGATCTGATTTTAGTCACTCACTAGCTCTGTGACTTTGAACAAGTTATATAACTCTGACCTTTAGCTGTCACATCTGTAAAAACTCCCGGGACTGAGGCGAGGACGGAAGCACCTAACACTGTTTGACACTCAGTGTTCAAAAGACATGATTGCATTCAACAAAAAAGTATAAGAAGGGAAATAACTGGAGACTCAACAATGAATTATCTGCAGTCAGGACATGAGGATTTAATTTATAAGTGCAAATTTAATTACTGCTCTCTGTATAACATCGATCTCAACTGCTTACAACGTTAGAATTTGCTGTTCTTTTCCCCTTGCATTGTCTACAAAATTCAAATTTCACTGGCCCCCCCTTGGGCCCATCTTGACATTGGAGACCATTGACACTTGTGGAATTTATTCTTAGCCATGTCACATACACATTTTTATACCTTTCCCAATCCCATCTGTAACATGCTCCTGCAATTTACAAGGATTAGAAGCCTTCCTGTAACGTGTGTGGTGTACTCTTTATTACGTGCTGTGATTTTTATGGGAGGAAAATTAGGTCATGATGAAGAGTTCCTGGTCTGTAACTGCAAAGTAGCTCTGAGAAAATAAATCAATGACAGAGGCCTGGGATTACAAGGCAAAAGAGAAAGGCTTCTATAAGAGAAGAGACTAAGCATTTTCCTAAAACATAAATGTATCAGGGTTTCAAGTAACAGACAATAATAACAAGTTATGGGCTTGGTTAATCTGAGGAGTATCTGCTTTGCAGGTGGAGGACTAAGCCCATGGAGCATGGCTCACACACTGCCCACTCTTTCTATCCACAGGCTGTAGAACAGGACTGCTCAGGGCACGAGAAGCCATAAACCCAGCACCTTTCTGCTAGAAAGCCAGGCAAGTCTTAGCAGGGCTAATTTAATATACCAGTTAAGAAGCCAAATTCAGAGGCTACAGCCACAAAGAGGTTTTTTTTTAAGGAGAGTTGGAAGTCCGATGTCTTGTTGATATCAGCATTTTGGCCCAGGGAACAACAATTTAGAAAGCAGTTTGAGTAGTTTTATTAAAAGTCCCTCAAAAGGAAACAATTCCATTTAGTAACTGGCAGTATATACAGTCAACCTGGGTAATCCATGGGATGCTGTGATTTTCCTAATCTCCAGAAAGATTCTATTTCCTGTTATCTTTGCTGACAGAGAGGAATAGATTAAAACATAACAAAACCCCACCCTTATTTGAGAACCATTAAAGGAGCTCAAACAATGATTGGTTTATCTGGGGCTTTATTGGCTGGGGACTGCAGAATATAGATGTTCAGATCCATAACCTTGGACACTAATGAAGAACTGTTTGCACGGCACTTGACACTGCAAATAGAAGAAAAGCCTGTGACAGAAGCATTCCAGCTGAGCATGTAAGTAAATCTAGCTTATTTCTAAACCTAACATGGACAGGACCGAAAAGAATATACTCAGAAACCAATGTAAGGAAAGGTAACAACAACAACAATAAATCAACGAACAAATGAAAAAAGCCATGGTCATGAGGCACAAGATTAGCTTCCCAAGCAGGCCACAGTAACAGGAGTAAAGTGTGCAGGCATTCTTCTTCTTCTTCATCATCATCATCATCATCATCATCACCATCACCATCATCATCAATTTTGCATATCAACAGCTGCTTGAAATAACAAGGAAATGAAATACAACTGCCCAACACTTGTCAGTTGCCAGAAACTGTTCAAATCAATTGCATTATATTAATTGATGCACATTTTGTGTACAAACCCCAACACTGATACAATGGATTCCAAAGCCACCAACATCTTGGTAAAAGCAGATCAAGGCAGTTTGGTGGGCCCAAATCAACTCAAATCAAGACAACCTTGAAAGACACTACCAATTTAACAGGAACGCAAGTTTGCTTAGGACTTGCTGCTTACACTAGCTGTTAAGTAAGGACATCCATGGTTGCTCGCTCTTCTCCTTGACATATAAGATTAAAAGTTAACATGTATTAAAAAGGGGCACTGATCTTTGGGCGTTTCTAAGAATTAACAACTCAAAGATCACCACTCTTACCTCTTCCAAAGCCTACTGATAGACTGGAAAAAGAATCATGATAACTTATTTTGTAAAACATCAATAGCCATTAAAAGGAACATTACTGATAAAAGCACATGGTGCATGGGCACATGTACACACCCATGTCCTGCTTCATGTGCAGAAACCCTTTTGAATGCCACAGTCAAAAGAAACATCGTGGACTGTTCAAAACAATCCTACTATTACGTGTTGGAACTTAACAGGAAGATGTTAAGACATACACATAATCTGAGATTTCATGTTTAACCAAATCTATGAAAAGGTGGCAGTTTGATTCTTGGCAGGATTGTTTTTCCTAGACATTTAAATTTTTCAAAGTCATTGGCAAGCTAACCTTTAAAAAGAGAAATAAAAGGAAAACCTTGTAAGAAATTGCAGAATTTCTGGGCTTTTCAGTATCTTGAACAATGACAGCGTTCAGTATTTTGAAACCTTAACTAGATGCATATAAATATTGATAACTTCCACTATAACCCCAAGTATTGGGCTTATTGATGTTTTAAGGCTCAGGGTGACAAGGTGTGAGCTGGGTAAAGATTCTGTGCATATAGAAATGGTAACTTAAAATAATTATTACCTTAAAATAAACAGAGAAAGAGCCAAAGTCTTTGCCCTCTGAACTTTTAACTCTGAAATCTGACTACAGATAAAAAGAGCCAGACTCTCAAGTCTGTTCTTTAGCTTTCAGATAATCCAAGTCGAGTCCAGGGTATGGAGCTGTTGATGGGAAATGATGCCATGAGCTACTATTTCCCTTTAGGAAGTCTGGCAAAAAGACCCAAATAAAAGCCGTTAGGATCCTACTCTACCCTATAATAAGTAAAGGCTGTAGGTCAAAGGTTACAGTCTCTAAGCAAGACTTTTAAAATATATAGCCACAAGTTTACTACAGTGTGGTAAACTCTATGGTTTTGTTTTTATTTAATGAGTGACTCTGATATCAGCAACCAGAGTACAATCTGGTTCACCTTCCAGGGATGTCTTTCTCAAGTGCTGATACAATCATTTTACCTCTCTACTTGGAATCCCCTGAGAGCTCCCATTTTTCAGAAGTAAATGCCAACCTTTTCCCATAGCTTTCAAGACCCTTGAAAAACAGGCTCAATCCAATCTTTGGCATCATCTCTGACCACTTGCTAACATAACCCAAAGTTCTTTCACAACCATTTCGTTTTAATACACACGAGCTGATTGATGTTGATTAACTGATTAATGTTCCTCTGGAAGGCTGTCCCCCCATCTCCACTCTTGCTCTGCCTAGAAATTGCCTATTTATCTGTCAGAGCCAGGTACAAGCAGAATTAAATTATTTCTCCTCAGTGGTACCACACACTTCATTCATCTTACTGGATGTCACTTAGCACACTATATTATGGTTAGTTATATCCTGAGAAAACAGGAGGGCCTTGGGAAAAAAGGTCCTGTCTCATTTATCTTAGGTCAAGAGTAGGTGCTCAATAAATGCAGTCACTAGAGATTAACAAGAATAGATTTAATAGCTTGGGTTATGAAAGGAGTCCTAAGTTCAACCCTAGTTCCTCTCCTAACAAGCTGTTTTTTCAACTCTCTGGACTCTAGGTTCAAAATTTGTAAAATAGAGCTAAAAATACTGACCTTATAGTGTTGCTGTGAAAAATAAATGAAATGATGACTATAAGGCTGCTTAGCACGATGCCTTGCAGACAATAAGCTGTAAGTAAAAGTTAGCTATTACTATCATTATTATTATTACTGCTAGACTATGTACATTAAAAAGACCCATTACCTTCAACTGAGTAAATAAATCAGTATGTATTACCAACATGGAAAAAGAACAATTATCAGGAGCCCCCATGCAAATCCATATCTTCTGGCTTTGTCCTCTCTGCCTTCACTTACTTTGGGATATATATTTTGTACAAATTGGTCCAAACATTGCTCCCCTCCCCAAGGCTGTGCAGGAGGTGAAGGACCAAGTTTCTGAAGCATCACAACAGGGTAAGTATGTGGTTAGCGTATTTAATTTGACCAAACTGAATGTCGTTAAGAAACACATCACTAAGGCTCCCACGAACGAGAAACAGGTGGGTTCTCTGTGACAAGAGATGATCAGCAGGGGATGTTTCTAGACAAACAGGTGCTGTCTTTTTTCTTCTTTTTCTAAACAAAGCTTCTGTCTCCTTTTTTTTTGAATTTTTGAATTTTATTTTATTTATTTTCTTATACAGCAGGTTCTCATTAGTCATCAATTTTATACACAGTGTATACATGTCAATCCCAATCGCCCAATTCATCACACCACCCCCCCATCCCCCCCGCCGCTTTCCCGCCTTGGTGTCCATACGTTTGTTCTCTACATCTGTGTCTCAATTTCTGCCCTGCAAACTGGTGCAGCTGTACCATTTTTCTAGGTTCCACATATATGCGTTAATATACGATATTTGTTTTTCTCTTTCTGACTTACTTCACTCTGTATGACAGTCTCTAGATCCATCCACATATCAACAAATGACCTAATTTCGTTCCTTTTTAGGGCTGAGTAATATTCCACTGTATATATGTACCACATCTTCTTTATCCATTCATCTGTCGATGGGCATTTAGGTGGCTTCCATGACCTGGCTATTGTAAATAGTACTGCAATGAACATTGGGGTGCATGTGTCTTTTTGAAATATGGTTTTCTCTGGGTATATGCCCAGTAGTGGGATTGCTGGATCATATGGTAATTCTATTTTTAGTTTTTCAAGGAATCTCCATACTGTTCTCCATAGTGGCTGTATCAATTTACATTCCCAACAACAGTGCAAGAGGGTTCCCTTTTCTCCACACCCTCTCCAGCATTTCTTGTTTCTAGATTTTCTGATGATGGCCATTCTAAGTGGTGTGAGGTGATACCTCATTGTAGTTTTGATTTGTATTTCTCTAATAATTACTGATGTTGAGCAGCTTTTCATGTGCTTCTTGGCCATCTGTATGTCTTCTTTGGAAAAATGTCTATTTAGGTCTTCTGCCCATTTTTGGATTGGGTTATTTGTTTTTTTAATAGTGAGCTGCATGAGCTGTTTATATATTTTGGAGATTAATCCTTTGTCCGTTGATTCGTTTGCAAATATTTTCTCCCATTCTGAGGGTTCCCTTTCCGTCTTGTTTATGGTTTCCTTTGCTGTGCAAAAGCTTTGAAGTTTCATTAGGTCCCATTTGTTTATTTTTGCTTTTATTTCCATTACTCTAGAAGGTGAATCAAAAAATATCTTGCTGTGATTTATGTCAAAGAGTGTTCTTCCTATGTTTTCCTCTAAGAGTTTTATAGTGTCTAGTCTTACATTTAGGGCTCTAATCCATTTTGAGTTTATTTTTGTGTATGGTGTTACGGAGTGTTCTAATTTCATTCTTTTACACGTAGCTGTCCAGTTTTCCCAGCACCACTTACTGAAGAGACTCTCTTTTCTCTATTGTATATCCTTGCCTCCTTTGTCATAGATTAGCTGACCATAGGTGCGTGGGTTTATCTCTGGGCTTTCTATCTTGTTCCATTGATCTATATGTCTGTTTTTGTGCCAGTACCATATTGTCTTGATTACTGTAGCTTTGTAGTATAGTCTGAAGTCAGGGAGTCTGATTCCTCCAGCTCCGCTTTTTTCCCTCAAGATTGCTTTGGCTATTCGGGGTCTTTTGTGTCTCCATACACATTTTAAGATTTTTTGTTCTAGTTCTGTAAAAAATGCCATTGGTAATTTGATAGGGATTGCATTGAATCTGTAGATTGCTATGGGTAGTATAGTCATTTTCATATTACTGATTCTTCCAATCCAAGAACATGGTATGTCTCTCCATCTGCTGGTATCATCTTTAATTTCTTTCATCTGTGTCTTATAGTTTTCTGCATACAGGTCTTTTGTCTCACTAGGTAGGTTTATTCCTAGATATTTTATTCTTTTTGTTGCAATGGTAAATGGGAGTGTCCTTAATTTCTCTTTCAGATTTTTCATCATTAGTATATAGGAATCCAAGAGATTTCTGTGCATTAATTTTGTATCCTGCAACTTAACCAAATTCAACGATTAGCTCTAGTAGTTTTCTGGTGTCATCTTTAAGATTCTCTATGCATAGTACCATGTCATCTGCAAACAGTGACAGTTTTACTTCTTTCCAATTTGTATTCCTTTTATTTCTTTTTCTTCTCTGATTGCTGTGGCTAGGACTTCCAACACTATGTTGAATAACAGTGGTGAGAGTGGACATCCTTGTCTTGTTCCTCATCTAAGAGGAAATGCTTTCAGTTTTTCAACATTGAGAATGATGTTTGCTGTGGGTTTGTCGTATATGGCCTTTATTATGTTGAGGTAGGTTCCATCTATGCCCACTTTCTGGAGAGTTTTTATCATAAATGGGTGTTGAATTTTGTCAAAAGCTTTTTCTGCATCAATTGAGATGATCATATGGTTTTTCTCCTTCAATTCGTTAATATGGTTAATCACATTGATTGATTTGCATATATTGAAGAATCCTTGCATCCCTGGGATAAATCCCACTTGATCATGGTGTATGATCCTTTTAATGCATTGTTGGATTCTGTATGCTAGTATTTTGTTGAGGATTTTTGCATCTATATTCATCAGTGATATTGGTCTGTAATTTTCTTTTTTTGTGGTATCTTTGTCTGGTTTTGGTATCAGGGTGATGGTGGCCTCATAGAATGAGCTTGGGAGTGTTCCTCCCTCTGCTATATTTTGGAAGAATTTGAGAAGGATGGGTGTTAGCTCTTCTCTAAATGTTTGATAGAATTCACCTGTGAAGCCATCTGGTCCTGGACTTTTGTTTGTTGGAAGATTTTTAATCACAGTTTCAATTTCATTACTTGTGATTGGTCTGTTCATATTTTCTATTTCTTCCTGGTTCAGTCTCGGAAGGTTATACCTGTCTAAGAATTTATCCATTTCTTCCAGGTTGTCCATTTTATTGGAATAGAGTTGCTTGTAGTAGTCTCTTAGGATGGTTTGTATTTCTGCAGTGTCTGTTGTAACTTCTCCTTTTTCATTTCTAATTTTATTGATTTGAGTCCCCTCCCTCTTTTTCTTGATGAGTCTGGCTAATGGTTTATCAATTTTGTTTATCTTCTCAAAGAACAAGCTTTTAGTTTTATTGACCCTTGCTATTGTTTTCTTTGTTTCTATTTCATTTATTTCTGCTCTGATCTTTATGATTTCTTTCCTTCTGCTAACTTTGGGTTTTGTTCATTCTTCTTCCTCTAGTTCCTTTAGGTGTAAGCTTAGACTGTTTATTTGAGATTTTTCTTGTTTCTTGAGATAGGCTTGTAATGCTACAAACTTCTCTCTTGGAACTGCTTTTGCCGCATCCCATAGGTTTTGGATCATCGTGTTTTCATTGTAATTTGTCTCTAGGTATTTTTTGATTTCCTCTTTGATTTCTTCAGTGATCTCTTGGTTATTTAGTAATGTATTGTTTAGCCTCCATGTGTTTCTATTTTTACAGATTTTTTGCTGTAATTGATATCTACTCTTATAGTGTTGTGGTCGGAAAAGATACTTGATATGATTTCAATTTTCTTATATTTACCAAGGCTTGATTTGTGACCTAAGCTATGATATATCGTGGAGAATGTTCCATGAGCACTTGAGAAGAAGGTGTATTCTGTTGTTTTTGGATGGAATGTCCTATAAATATCAAATAAGTCCATCTTGTTTAATGTATCATTTAAAGCTTTTGTTTCCTTATTAATTTTCTGTCTGGATGATCTGTCCATTGGTGTAAGTGAGGTGTTAAAGTCCCCCACTATTATTGTGTTACTGTTGATTTCCTCTTTTATAGCTGTTAGCAGTTGCCTTATGTATTGAGGTGCTCCTATGTTGGCTGCATATATATTTATAACTGTTATATCTTCCTCTTGGATTGATCCCTTGATCATTATGTAGTATTCTTCCTTGTCTCTTGTAACATTCTTTAAAGTCTATTTTATCTGATATGAGTATCGCTACTCCAGCTTTCTTTTGATTTCCACTTGCATGGAATATCTTTTTCCATCCCCTCACTTTCAGTCTGTATGTGTCCCTAGGTCTCAAGTGGTTCTGTTGTAGACAGCATATATATGGGTCTTGTCTTTGTCTCCATTTAGCAAGCCTGTATCTTTTGGTTGGAGCATTTAATCCATTCACTTTTAAGGTAATTATCAATATGTATGTTCCTATGACCATTTTCTTAATTGTTTTGTTTTTGTTTTTGTAGGTCCTTTTCTTCTCTTGTGTTTCCCACTTAGAGAAGTTCCTTTAGCATTTGTTGTAGAGCGGGTTTGGTGGTGCTGAATTCTCTTAGCTTTTGCTTGTCTGTAAAGCTTTTGATTTCTCCATCGAATCTGAATGAGATCCTTGCCGGGTAGAGTAATCTTGGTTGTAGGTTCTTCCCTTTCATCACTTTAAGTATATCATGCCACTCCCTTCTGGCTTGTAGAGTTTCTGCTGAGAAATCAGCTGTTAATCTTATGGGAGTTCCCTTGTATGTTATTTGTCATTTTTCCCTTGCTGCTTTCAATAATTCTTCTTTGTCTTTAATTTTTATCAATTTGATTATTATGTGTCTTGGCATGTTTCTCCTTGGGTTTATCCTGTATGGGGCTCTCTGCACTTCCTGGACTTGGGTGGCTATTTCCTTTCCCATGTTAGGGAAGTTTTTGACTATAATCTCTTCAAATATTTTCTCTGGTCCTTTCTCTCTCTCTTCTCCTTCTGGGACCCCTAAAATGTGAATGTGGCTGTGTTTAATGTTGTCCCAGAGGTCTCTTAGGCTGTCGTCATTTCTTTTCATTCTTTTTTCTTTATTCTGTTCCGCAGCAGTGAATTCCACTATTCTGTCTTCCAGGTCACTTATCCGTTCTTCTGCCTCAGTTATTCTGCTATTGATTTCTTCTAGTGTAGTTTTCATTTCAGTTATTGTATTGGTCATCTCTGTTTGTTTGTTCTTTAATTCTTCTAGGTCTTTGTTAAACATTTCTTTCATCTTCTCGATCTTTGCCTCCATTCTTTTTCTGAGGTCCTGGATCATCTTCACTATCATTATTCTGAATTCTTTTTCTGGATGGTTGACTATCTCCACTTCATTTAGTTGTTTCTCTAGGGTTTTATCTTGTTCCTTCACCTGGTACATAGCCCTGTGCCTTTTCATCTTGTCTGTCTTTTTGTGAATGTGGTTTTTGTTCCAAAGGCTGCAGGACTGTAGTTCTTCTTGCTTCTGCTGTCTGCCCTCTGGTGGATGAGGCTATCTAAGAGGCTTGTGCAAGGTTCCTGATGGGAGGGACTGGTGGTGGGTAGAGCTGGCTGTTGCTCTGGTAGGCAGAACTCAGTAAAACTTTAATCCGCTTGACTGCTGATGGGTGGGGCTGGGTTCCCTCCCTGTTGGTTGTTTGGCCTGAGGCGACCCAACACTGGAGCCTGCAGGCTCTTTGGCAGGGCTAATGGCGGACTCTGGGAGGGCTCACGCCAAGGAGTACTTCCCAGAACTTCTGCTGTCAGTGTCCCTGTCCTCACGGTGAGCCACAGCCACCCACTGCCTCTGCAGGAGACCCTCCAACACTAGCATGTAGGTCTGGTTCAGTCTCCCCTGGGGTCACTGCTCCTTCCCCTGGATTCCAGTGTGCACACTACTTTGTGTGTGCCCTCCAGGAATGGAGTCTCTCTTTCCCCCAGTCCTGTCAGAGTCCTGTAATCAAATCCCGCTAGCCTTCAAAGTCTGATTCTCCAGGAATTCCTCCTCCCGTTGCCAGACCCCCAGGTTCGGAAGCCTGACGTGGGGCTCAGAACCTTCACTCCAGTGGGTGGCCTTCTGTGGTATAAGTGTTCTCCAGTTTGAGAGTCACCCACCCAGCAGTTATGGGATTTGATTTTATTGTGATTGCGCCCCTCCTACTGTCTCTTTGTGGCTTCTCCTTTGTCTTTGGATGTGGGGTTTCTTTTTTGGTGAGTTCCAGTGTCTTCCTGTCGGTGATTGTTCAACAGTTAGTTGTGACTCTGGTGTTCTCGCAAGAGGGAGTGAGAGCATGTCCTTCTACTCTGCCATCTTGGTTCAGGCTCTTTTAGTTTCTAAACAGCTGCTGTCTTGAGGGTGTGTGGATGTGCCAGGGACAACATAAAGCAGTTCAGGAGTTATCTTCATTTTTAACCCTTTGTCTGAATGTCTAGTGTTAATCCTCAGTAAACAATGAGGGAGAGGGAGGAGGGGGAGGAGGAGAAAGGGGAGGGGTGGAGAGGAAAGGCCATATGCTTTAACCAGTTAAAGCACAGAAGCCTTTTTCCTTCTCTTCAAAAAAGATGTTTTATGAGGAAAAAGAAACTGAATTTTCTCACCAGGAGAAAACTCACTGTCTTCTAAATGTCAATTTTAAACACAAAGATGTTTTCCCAGTTTTAGACACTGATGAGTTAGCTCTCCATACTGAGGCTTACAAAGGTTATGTGAGGACTGAACTTGTCACTACCACCAAATGTTGCATGCCCCCTGGTTATGTAAAAAATGGCAGTGCTGAGGAGAAACAGAAGACCATTGACAGAACCAAGAAGATTTAGAAAATATAAACAGACCAATCACAAGTAATGAAATTGAAACTGTAATTAAAAATCTTCCAACAAACAAAAGTCCAGGACCAAATGGCTTCATAGGAGAATTCTATCAGACATTTAGAGAAGAGCTGACATCCATCCTTCTCAAACTCTTCCAAAAAATTGCAGAGGGAGGAACACTCCCAAACTCGTTCTATAAGGCCACCATCACCCTGATACCAAAACCAGACAAAGATACTACAAAAAAAGAAAATTATAGACCAATATCACTGATGAACCTAGATGCAAAAATCCTCAACAAAATACCAGCAAACAGAATCCAACAACACATTAAAAGGATCATACACCATGATCAAGTGGGATTTATCCCAGGGATGCAAGGATTCTTCAATATATGCAAATCAATCAATGTGATTAACCATATTAACAAATTGAAGGAGAAAAACCATATGATCATCTCAATCGATGCAGAAAAAGCTTTTGACAAAATTCAACACCCATTTATGATAAAAACTCTCCAGAAAGTGGGCAAAGAGGGAACCTACCTCAACATAATAAAGGCCATATATGACAAACCCACAGCAAACATCATTCTCAATGGTGAAAAACTGGAAGCATTTCCTCTAAGATGAGGAAAAAGACAAGGATGTCCACTCTCACCACTGTTATTCAACATAGTTTTGGAAGTCCTAGCCACGGCAATCATAGAGGAAAAAGAAATAAAAGAAATACAAATTGGAAAAGAAGAAGTAAAACCGTCACTGTTTGCAGATGACATGATGCTATACATAGAAAATCCTAAAGATGCCACCAGAAAACTACTAGAGCTAATCAATGAATTTGGTAAAGTTGCAGGATACAAAATTAATGCACAGAAATCTCTTGCATTCTGATGCACTGAAAACAAAAGATCAGAAAGAGAAATTAAGGAAACAATCCCAATTACGACTGCAACAAAAAGAATAAAATACCTAGGAATAAACCTACCTAAAGGGGTAAAAGACCTGTCTGTGTCAAAGAAGACACAAACAGATGGAGAGATATACCATGTTCATGGACTGGAAGAATCAATATTGTGAAAGTGACTATATTACCCAAAGCAATCTACAGATTCAATGCAATCCCTATCAGATTACCAGTGGCATTTTTCACAGAACTAGAACAAAAAAATCTTAAAATGTGTATGGAGACACAAAAGACCCCGAATAGCGAAAGCTATCTTGAGAAAAAAAAAAATGGAGCTGGAGGAATCAGACTCCCTGACTTCAGAGTATACTACAATGCTACAGTAATCAAGACAATATGGTACTGGCACAAAAACAGAAAAATAGATCAATGGAACAGGATAGAAAGCCCAGAGATAAACCCACGCACCTATGGTCAACTAATCTATGATGAAGCAGGCAAGAATATATAATGGAGAAAAGAGAGTCTCTTCAATAAGTGGTGCTGGGAAAACTGGACAGCTACGTGTAAAAGAATGAAATTAGAACATTACCTAACACCATACACGAAAATAAACTCAAAATGGATTAAAGACCTAAATTTAAGACAGAACACTATAAAACTCTTAGAGGAAAACATAGGAAAAACACTCTTTGACATAAATCACAGCAATATCTTTTTGGATCCACCTCCTAGAGAAATGGAAATAAAAACAAAAATAAACAAATGGGACCTAATTAAACTTAAAAGCTTTTGCACAGCAAAGGAAACCATAAACAAGGCAAAAAGACAACCCTCAGAATGGGAGAAAATATTTGCAAACAAAGCAACTGACAAAGGATTAATCTCCAAAATTTACAAGCAGCTCATGCAAGGTCAATATCAAAAAAAAAAAAAAAAAATCAAACAACCCAATCAAAAAATGGGCAGAAGACCTAAATAGACATTTCTCCAAAGAAGACACACAGATGGCCAAGAGGCACATGAAAAGATGCTCAACATCACTATTAGAGAAATGCATATCAAAACTACAATGACATATCATCTCACACTGGTCAGAATGGCCATCATCAAAAAATCTACAAACAATAAATGCTGGAGAGGGTGTGGAGAAAAGGGAACCCTCTTGCACTGTTGTTGGGAATGTAAATTGATACAGACACTATGGAGAACACTATGGAGGTTCCTTAAAAAACTAACAGTAGAACTACCATATGACTCAGCAATCCTACTACTGGGCCTTTACCCTGAGAAAACCATAATTCAAAAAGAGACATGTACCCCAATATTCACTGCAGCACTATTTACAATAGCCAGGACATGGAAGCAACCTAAATGTCCATCAACAGATGAATGAATAAAGAAGATGTGGTACATACATACAATGTAATATTATTCAGCCATCAAAAGCAATGAAATTGGGTCATTTGTGGAGATGTGGATGGACCTAGAGTCTGTCATACAAAGTGAAGTAAGTCAGAAAGAGAAAAGCAAATATCATATATTAACGCATATATGTGGAATCTAGAACAATGGTACAGATGAACCTATTTGCAGGGCAGGAATAGAAACACAGACATAGAGAATGGACATGTGGACACGGGGGAAGGGGAGGGTGGGATGAATTGGGAGATTAGGTTTGACATAAATATACTACTATGTGTAAAACAGATAGGTAGTGGGAACCTACTGTATAGCACAGGGAGCTCAGCTCGGTGCTCTGTGATGACCTAGATGGGTGGGATGGGGGGGGGGCTGGGAGGGAGGTCCAAGAGGGAGGGGGTATATGTATACATATAGCTGATTCACTTCGCTTGTACAGCAGAAACTAACACAACATTGTAAAGCAATTATATTCCAATAAGAAAAGGAGGGGGGGGAATATGTTCACATGTTAAAAAAAGAAAAAAAGAAAAAAGAAACGCTGAGCAGTTGCAGCCACTAATAAGAAAGGGAAGCCTCTCCAATGGGAACTACATGCAAACCTGCCAGTGATGGGGAGTGAGGCATTCTGGGAGATCATCTGCAAAAACGGCAGCCCACAATTCCTCCCACGCCTGTGCATGCACACTGCTCCTCCCATCCAGAGGTGGGGTCTATTTCCTGCCCCTTCAATCTGGCTGGACTTGTGACTTGCTTTGACCAACAGAATGTAGCTGAAGTGACACTTTGTCTATTCTAGGCCTAGGATTTCAGAGGTCTTGCGGCTTCTGTGTTTGCCCTCTTGAGTTTGGCCTGGACTACTAAATGATGAGAGATCCCATGGAGAGAGAGGGCATGTGGAGGAGGACCAAGGTGTCCCAGCCAACAGCTAGTACCAAGGTCCCAGACATGTGGAGTAAGGTCATCTTGGATCCACCAGTTGCAGTAAAACCATTGCAGCTTGGAACACACGTGAGCCCTCCTCAGATTTCTGGTCCACAGATTTGTGAGCAAAAAAAGTCATTGCTGTTTTACGTCACTAGGTTTGTAGATGATCTGTTATGAAGCAACAGATAACTGAAACAGACATCTTATGGTTCCCTATCTCTCTCTCTCTCTCTCTCTCTCTCTCTGAGTGGCTCCAAAGGCTACATGCCTGGGTTTCTATACCCTCCTTCTGTGCTGTCTTCTACTTATTCCTGGGTCCCTCCCAATTTTATTCCAAGGCACAAAGTACACATCTTATGTAAAATGTTCTTAACAACACGAGAGAGAGTATTATACCACTAACTGTGGGAGACATACAGTTAACACCTGTATTAGGGCTTGTTCAAGCAAGAGGGCATTTGCTATCAAATGCTTGTTGGGGGACAAGACGAAATGATGCTGTTGGAAAGCATTTCTTCAAGTGAGGTTTCAGGATTTTGTCCAACTTCTGACAATAAATTTAGAGAAGCAGTCACTTACGACATTTGTGTGTGCATTTATGTCTCTAGAAAATTACAGCCAAGCCTAAGGGAACGCTCATTAAATACTGTTAACTAAGATCTTCATATTGTGGATTTTAAAGGAAGATGACAATATTCACCTGAGGACAAAAACATGCTCTGTTGATGGATAATGTCAAATTCCCTTGGCAGGAAATTCCTCCAAAGCATTGTCTCCAGAAAGCCAGGGGCTCTCAGGACATGGCCATGTATGCTTTGGGTTCCTGTGAGGTGAACATCACAGGTTTCCAAAGGAGGCTAAGGCAGCATCTGCTGACTTTATACCAGATCAGGCCTGAAACGACATTTGAAAAGGAGTCAAACTGCCTTATTCTAAGTTGTTTTTACCAGAAAGGCAAGCCTGATGAATATTAATGACTTTCTTCCCAGAATCATGTACATACACAGGTCTTGCATATAACTTTGGCCCATCATGGATCCCAGGTTAAAAACCTCTATCATGGTGGTACACTAGCTCCCTCAGGACTGGAGACATACACTCTGCTGCAGCCTTCATCCTAGGAATGTTTCCACTGACACTCCTGCACTGGCTTCCACAGGAACATAAATCTCGCTGTGAATCATCCCACTCTCTCGCACAGACTAATGAAGAAGAACATATAATGAAGCACTGTAATACTCTTTTAATATGTACCTCACCAGATACACAGCATAGAGGAACATAATTTACAATCCACCAAACCAGATGAGTATTTTCACCAGTTTCTGCCCATATACTTGCAGGCCTGGCCATGCATTTCATATTTCATTTCTATTTCTATACTTTGTGCTCAAGGCGGGATGGCTGCTTGTTTACACAAGTTTCAATATTGTTATTAGCAGTATCCGGTCTTTTTCCTATCACGCTACTTTTGAATGTTTTCTGGCTTTAAAGGCCCAAGGACACCAAAAAACAGCTAAGGTTGAAAAATCATTAGATGTTGCCTGCTATAAGCTCGTATATACCCCTTAGGGACGTGAAACATAATCAAACTCCTTAGAAATCTGTCTCAACATTTAATATTATTTTATTTAACAAAAGATTAAGTTTAAAAATTATCATTTTGAGAAAGGGGCATATGTGACACTCAGAGATGGACTTATGCTCTATTTTCAGAGAATTCTGTTGAGACTGCTAAAAACAATGGTTTACAGTTATTGACACTTACTCCTTGCTGGATTCTTGGCTAAGTCTTTTACATAAATCACCTTATCTAATCCTCACAACAAACCAGATGAAGGGAGGTGGCTCACTGGCTAGCTGGTCATCAAACTTGCTTCCCTTTGCTCTGCACAGCTGGGTGCTTTCCCAGCCTCCCTTGCAGTTGGATGGGGTCACATGACTGAGTTCTGCCAATGGAACGGCGGAGAAAATAAGGAAAGCATCTTCTAGGCTTGGCCCATATAATCTTACTCAATTCTCCTCGCTCTCTCCTTTCCCCCACCAACTGGTCGATTGCAGGGATCTGCAGAGCAGAAGGCAGAGAGCTACGAGATGGAAGGAACCTGGGTTGCTGAATCATGGTGCAGTCAGTATCCCACCCCCAGAATACCCACAGTAAACTGGTATGTGAGCAAGAGATAAATTTCTATTGTCCTGAGTCACTGATATTTTGGGGTTATTCGTCACAGCAGTTACACTGTACTGAAAGTACTTTTATGAGCATAGAGAGGTTGAGTAATCTGCTCATGGTCACAGAGCTATTAAGAGGTAACAGATTTAAATCCGAGTGGATTGTTTTTAGAAAACATGCTATTAACTGCTATTTGATTATATTCCCTTTTTCCAAGTTCATTTTCATCATACATAACATAATCTTCTTTTATACCTGATTTACTATATTTGTGGGAAGTGGTTGGACAGAGTCCAAAGTTTGAGAGAAAGAGAAGATAATTTCTTCAAATAAATTATCTGATTTCATATCTCTTTATTAACCATGTAAGAAAAAGGCTATGTTGTTTACACAATTTTGCAGGAGACCTCTGTTACTCTGTGAAAGTTTATATTCAGAGATTCTTTAGTAATTATTCATGCTCTATAACAAATTATCCCCCAAACTTAGTGGCTTAAAACATTTAATATCTCTCCCATTTTCTGTGAGTCAGGTATTCAGGAGAAGCTTAGCTCAGTGGTCTCTTATGTGGTTGCACTCAAGGTGTCAGTTGGGGCTATATCATCTGAAGGCATGACTAGGGCTGGAGGATTCACTTCCAAAGTGGCTGACTTACACATGGCTGGCAACTTGGTCTGGTTGTTAGTAGGCAGCCTCACTTTCTCTCCACTGGGCTGTGTGACCACCATCACAACATGGTGGCTTGCTTGCCCCGGAGTGAGCAAGTCCAGAAACCAAGGCAAATGCGACGAGGTCTTAGGACTGCTCAGCAAAGTCACAGACCATTATTTTTGCCATTTCCTATTGATCAATTCCTACTGATCACATTGGGATCAGTGCCGATCGCTTATTCACAGTTGGAAAAGGATACACAAGCGAGCGACTACTAGGAGACAGGGGTTACTGGGAGCCACTTTGGAGGTTAGCTATCACAAGAGCCCATCCATTCATCCAACTAACATATGCACTGAGCGCATATTGAGGAACTGGGGACAAAGCACAGAACAAAACAGACCAAAGTCCCTGCTATCATGATACACACATTCTAGAAGAGGCCAGAAAGGCAATAGGTGTAATCAATAAGTAAATTATATAGTATGCCAGAAAGTGATAAGTGCTATGGAGAGAGACAGCATGATCAAGGGGAGGGGGAATGCTGGGGTTGAGACTGTTCGCAGTTTAAAATAGAGAGATGTCGGTGGGCCTCACTTAGGCTTGAAGGAGGTGAAGAAGTATGCCAGGACGAAGAGTGTTCCAGGCACTGCGAACGGCAACTGCAAAGCCCTTGAGGTGGGAGCGTGTGCCGTGTGCAAGGACCAGCAAGGCAGTCAAGGTGGCCGTAGGAGGGAACTCAAGGAGAAGGCTGTAGGAGGTGAGATGAGGCAAGTAACAGAGGGGAGAGCAGAGACCCTGTAGGACATTCAAGGCTCCTGGGAGAGCTCTGACTCTCACTCTGTGAAATGCGAAGCCACTGGATGGTTCTTAGCAGACAACTGATACTATTTGATCTAACACTAAAAAAATCTCATTCTGGTGGCTTATAGACAGGCCAAGGGTGGGAACAGGGAAACAAATTAGGAGGCTCCTGTAAAAATCCAGACAAGAGCTGATGATGGCTTATTTTGGAGTGTCATCAGTGCAGGTGGTTAGCGGTCAGATGCTAGATTTATTTGGCAGGTGATCTAGTGCAATTCATTCACCTTTCTAGGTAAAGGTTTTATTTAGGAGGAACAGCATCTTTATTATATCCCAGCACCTTGGGCTGTCAAATGGTGCCCTAGGGGGCCCTGCAGGTTCTGAGAAGCTTCAGAGGGATGTGCTACCAGGAACTGAGGTGGGATAGATGGGTGGAGTTTCATGTCCCCCTACCCCAGTTTTTAAGGGCAGCTGTGTTGACATATTTCATTACGTGGGGTGAGGGCAACCTTCTTAAGACAGACCAGAAACTCCAGTGCCCTAAAGGAAAAGACAGACACGCCCCCCCCACCACACACATGGTATGAAACAATATACCATTTATAAAACTATAAGGAAACTAGATTAGGAAAAATATTTGAAACACACATGAAAATAGTTTACTATTCCTAATATTTTAAAAAAACTCAAAAATTCATAAGAAAACAACCAAGTAAAAAAAAAAAAATGGGTAAAGGGCATTTTCAAAATGAGGCTCCTAGTAGTACCTCCTTCACTGGATTGTTATGAGGTTAAAAGGACAGCATATGTAAAGTGCTTAGCACACAGTTCCTGTTACAAAAGCAATGCCCAATATGTTGTCCACCACTACCGTCACCACAACCGCCACCGTTGCCACTGCTGCAATCCCAAGATGACTATCACCGCCACCATCACCACCACCAGCAGCTTCGTCATCATCACCACAGTGTAAAAGCCACCACGGATGTGAACCTGAGTCAACCCTGTAGGCCAGTTTTAACTCAGCTCCCCCCCAAGTAAATTCTCCACTTGTGGTGACCAATGATATATTACCTTTTCATGATTTTCTATTAGGATCTCAATGACAATGTTCTGAAACTTGATATCCATGATGGCTGCTACTGTTTCTTCCTGAGGACGCAGCAGGGTGGGTCCGAACACCACGCCAAGGTTTGCCACCGTCATCAAATTCTGCTTGTGGTTGTTAGCAACGCTGGAAGGAAGGAAAAGAAATGGCACAAATGAGAGGAATAGTGTATGAATGGACAGCTGACCTCCTGTACCCTTCCTATCTTCAGACGCCTCATCTGGTAGGAGCCAGATCTGGGGACATGTTCGGATGCCTCTGGAGTCCAAAGAGAGACTTTTCTACTCCTATTTTCGTCTACCAAAGGTTCAGAAATCTCCAGTGTTTGGGCTATTTTGCTATTTCAGGATACGACACTCCTTACAATTTCCATTTTGCCTAAAACAACCAACCAACCAACCAAAGCAGCTTGCCTTCCAAAATGTGAACCTTTGCACATTTGAACCTCTATTCTGCAAATCCAGGTAACTGCTAATCCCTCTTAGTTACAACTTTTATACTTGGCTGCTGCTTAGACTGCTGTGATCATTAGCATTTTCTCTAGTGCAAATATTAAAAACTCCTGATGGCTTTAATACATTTGCAAATATAGGCCCAAAATAGACCTAATTTTTTTAAATGGGTAGATCTCAGTCAGGAAATTCAGCACTTTAGGCTCAAAGTATTAAAGCCCCATCATATTAGACACGTGGCTTACATTAAGCCAAACATGTTGCATAAACAGAAATAAAAATGCACCACTGTACATCCATGTATATGGCCGTGTTTATATTGTCACTTACTCTCAAAGTCCAAGGAACACACAGGGTCAGGAGTATTGGGGCTGAGTAAACTTCTAAACACATATGCATATTTCTGGATAAACAACTACTCAAAACATATATCTGAACTCCACACCCAGGGCACCATGACCTAGACATAAAATTTCATTGTTCATTTGCTGGTCCCATGTACAAAAATATACAAATTATCTATTGACAACAAATAAGTTAAAAGTTAAGGCCACTCAGTATTGTTAAGAAAATATTAGGGGCTTCCACCTAATATTTCCACCTGTTAGAAGAAGGAAACTATTCATTACTAGAAACTAGAGAGAAATTGGGCAGAGATGGCAGTTTGCACAGACATACCTCCCTGGCATTTAGTGCTATTTATACTGAGTATTTGTTTTTCACACAATTCTATAAATGTTTGCACTGTTTCTCTTGGATACTTCTATTTTGTAGGAGGAAAAAGAGGTTCTACTGCTTTAAGTGCTGGTTTTGAAACTGAGCCTTTACTGAATACTACATTAAGCAATTTTATCAGCAGATGTGTATTTTTCTTTCATTTTCTAGGGCTAAAAGTCTAATTTCATATAAAGCTCCTCCTCTGAAAGGGATGGTTAGGTCTATGAAACATGAACTGTGGAACAGCCCAGTCAGGAAGGGAACTTGCTTTCTGATTGCTAAACAATACCTGCAGCAAGGAGATGTTGCCACTGATGCCTTGGCCTGTTTCTGGTCCACGTAATAATATTTTACAAACATTTTCTGAGTTCTAGCTGAATCTCCTGAAGTTACTTATAGTTTTCCGTTCTACCCAAAACTGTATCAGGTTTCTAGTCTGAAAGCGTTAAAGCAAGGGGAAAGGCTGGCGAAGGGGAAAGGCTTTGGTTCTGGGCCTCAGTCAATCAGCAAGTCTGCATATTTACAAGCTGCTTGTAACACCACTACTTTCAACATCAGTTCCTTTGTGCAGGAAGTGAATTCCATGCCTTTATACTTCCCCTCCCAAATGAGCCAAGTCAGTAGACTTACCCTCTTGTCACAAAAGTCCCTGTGTAAATGAATCAACAAGCTATTTATGTGTGAAAGCACTTTTAAATTGTAGACCAATATAAAAATATAGGGTTTGGATGATGATCACTTTCACCATCACGCTTCTCAACACAACAATCTGACTAAAGCAACAGCCTCTTAACGAGGCTCTCTGACTAGACTCTCTGGGTTTGGCCGCACCCTGCCTGCCACCACCAGCTACTGTCTACAACTTAGCGCCACTCAAGGCAGTCCTCTGTTGAAAACTACAATGGCCTCACACCTCACTGGGTGGCTGAGAGAGAGCACAGTGACACAGTGTATGTGCAGTGTTCAGCAACGCTTGCACAGCTGGAATGTTCTGATAATGGTGACCATAAACCATTGGAGGGCTCCACTGTTTTTAATGTCAAACTCCTATGACCTAGCACAGCTTTTCCAACTCACCTCTAAGCCCTCTGTCACCTCCCAGCTCTGGGTCTCTGAGCAAGGGACTCAATGTTTAAGCTTTGGGTTCCTCATCTTTTAAAAAAGGGGGTGAGGTGAATAATACATCTACTTCATGAGGTTGTTGGATCAGTTAAATGTGTTCCCGTGTGGGAAATGCAGTGATGATTATTATAATCATTCACTACCCATCCTCTTTCCACTTTCACATCTATCTGCCTTTGTCAATCCTCTCCCTAGAACGTTCTCTTACCCTTCTTTCTTTGCTTGGCAAACTGTTGGTCTTCAAGGCACAGCGCCAATGGCTCCCTTCCCTTCTGAAGTCTCTGTCTAGTCTCTCCCCAGCCCTCCACCCCTCAATGAAGGCAGGAGTGTTGGCCCCTGGGTTTATTACATGTTATTAAGGTCTCGACTGCTGCCTTAGGATAGAGACCGTGCTTATTTTAGTTGGTAGCACCAGCGCTGAGAGCAGTGCCCGGGCCCAGGAGAAACACAACAAATGTTCAATGAGGTGTTAAAAGATGATGGGAGTTTCTGAGTAGACATTAAACAATAATTCTCAACCCAGCTACTTACTCAGAAAACCTCAAATTATTATTGATGATTTTTTGGGAATGTATCTCAACTCTCCCAACCTCCCTTTTCAAAGTCTGGAACTGTGTTCCATTTCTTAGATTTAATTAATGAGCAATAATTACTCCGATTTACTGGCCCAAATGACCAAAGGCATTTGGAAAAAAGCTATGGTAATTGTGGATAAGCATCTCTGAATATAAATAAGCTTGAGGCTACCCAACATAACTCATTTCCTTTTTAATGATCCATTTTATTTTAGGGCTTAAAAAAACACATTGATCTAAGTCTTATGAAACTTTTGGGGAAAAAGGCTATAACTTTCATGACTAACTACCATTATCTTTTGGCACACTGAGGTAACAAATTGATCTATCGCTTGATTATTACTGCTCACAACTTGGTACAGCTATGTTCATTACTCCAGAATGAATTATTAATGGCTGGAGATTGCTATGTATCCCAGAGAGAAAGGCGCAGACCTCAGTCTCTGCTGGCACCAGCCATCCATTATAACTTGATGCATTTACCCATGTGTGGGAGGAGGGCTAGCAGAGCACTGGGAAGCCTGGTCTAGTCGAGGCCACGGGGCTCATTCATTAGTGAGGTCTATAAAACACAGAGAACTTGCTTTCCGGGTTGGTAACTGAGCTGCTTGAGCTCTTCCCCACACAGCCCAGAATGTCATGTTGAGTCTTGACTTAAAATCCACACGCAAGAGTCTCTTATGCATTATTGCATATTCCACTGAGGGAGTCTTTGACAGGCCTTCCCTAGGTCCACGCGGACTCTTCTGTGGAGACTTCTAAGACAACTGCCAATTCTACAGGCTTCCTTTGCAGGCGGCAGAGAAACAGTTTCCACATGCGATTTTAAGGGAAAGCCCGGTTCCTTTTGTGACTCTTAAGAGTTTGCCACATCAGCTGAGAAGCAGGGCATCTCCTGAGGGGCATGCCTTCAGGGCAGTTGGTGGGGGATTGGCACCCCATGTTCCCTGTGGTTCCCTCGTGAATTACGGTTCATGAGGAAAGAGCATGTTCCAAGGAAAATGGCCATGGCAGAAGGGCCTCTTGCCACCTTTGCTTCAAGGGAAAATGGATGGGGACTCTGGATTGGTCTGATACCCTTTGAGAGGCAGAAGGAGGTAAATTACTTCCAGATGAAGATGGTGGTGGGGGAGTACTATGAGGGGAGGAGAGTGGAGGCAACTCTTCTGGGGCCTGTAATGCAGAGATGCCCATGCTGTTCTGGGGATCACATCTGTCTTCCTAGCATTTAAATGAGAGTCAGAGCTCTGGAAGTGCTGAGCAATACTTTATAACCACAGACTGGTCCTGATGTACCAACAATACCTAAGCCTGTTGCTAGGTCTGCAAATAGGTTTCATCTTGAGGCCTGCAGTGGTATGTCAAGGAGTGTCAAAGTTGCATCCTGGCTCCACTGGACACAATGTGGTGACAGATAAGCACTATCTGCGATGAACCAGATGGGTGGAGGTTACAGCACAGCAACACTTTTATCTGCCATCCTTTATTTGTTTGTTTCAGCTTCCAGTGTTAAGTAATGATAACTTAGACTTGTAAGGTGTTTTAGAGTTTATAGGAGCTCTGCAACACTTTTTAATGTTTGTTTGAACTTCATATAAGTCTAGAATAGTAGCTCTCAAACTTTCTGACAATAACCCATGGTAGGAAACATATTTTCCCATATAACACTTCACTAGTACATATATACATATATACACACATAGAGAGAGGTACACACACATACCTACTTGCATATCAGAAACACAAGTTACTAGAAGCACAAGTTTCAGAAACAGTAAGTGTGATAAATTCTGTTATTTTTTATTCTATTCTGGTCATTTTTCTGCTACTAAATCAATTTTACAATCCACTAATGTGTCACGACTTAAAATTTGAAAAACGTCATTCTATAGGTATGGAGTACAAATATTATTTCCAATTTATAAATATGGGGGGAAAAAGGCTAAGGGAGACAGGATAGCACAGGGAGTGGAGTCATACAGAGATTCCCAGCTGGATGACAGGAGGCAGGTCACTTGGCTTCTCTAAACCCCTTTCTTCACCTATAAAACACAAGCAACAGTACCTACCTCATAAAGTTTAAGGATGATTAATAAGACTAGGTGAGTCAATCTCTTGGCCTGAAATAATGGCTTACTAAATGGCACCTAGTATTGTTCATGGTGGTGGTCAGGGTAGTGGTGATGACAGTGGTGAAAGTAGCAGCAAGTGCCAATTTAAGTCACACTGTAAATTGGTGGTGCCACCTGGTGTCCTGCTTCTGCCTGGCGCAAGGAACCCTGTCTCTTCCACCTGTATTTCAAGGGCTATCTTTCTCTTCTGGTTATCCTTTTTTTCCATTTCTTCTTTTTTAAAAATTATGAAATACTTCAAATCCATAGAAAAATTCAAAATATATTATTACTTATTTTCTATCATTACCCTATAAGCCTCACATGAACAGGCTGAGAGCCTCATAGGAAGCTACAGCAAACCCACCACACTCACTTTGCCTTCAAGGGCACCAACTTGCCCCTGGCCTGCCTGGCAAGTCCTCCCCTAACCGCCCACCTGCCTGCAAAGCCCAGTTCTAGACACCTCCCTGACGGGAGGCCACACAGAGCTCTAAGTGATTATGTTCACAATCAATCCCGTGGGACATTTCTACCCTGACTGCTTCCCTTCTCATGAGTGTCTCAGGACTGGGGGCTGGATCCAGATCTTGGAGTGCATCCCCTGTAGCACACAGGCAGGCACTGGGTAGGCCCCAGGTTTCCAATTCGGAAAGTAGTTGAGTGGGTGGGCACCTAAGCTGCAGTAAATCTCACTTATCTCTCTACTACTCTCTCAGGGATAGAGAACCTCCAAGCTCTGGGGCCAAGAAGGATTAGCTGGAAATGAAGCTGCTGGAACTATACTTTTTTTGTGGCTATCCAAGGCAAGTTTAGTTTCAAGGGTTGTCAGTGTGGCTCCTTCCACCAACTTCAACTTCATCCTTAGTACAGAGTGGGGAAATGGTGGGGGGAATCCTCACCACCACTGGCTGCGAGTTTTCTACTGAGTCAGACTGTGTGTGTGTGTGTGTTGCCTGGATACCACCTGCACTCGGTGAGACGGGACCAGTCTGGATGGTGCTGAGGAGGCTTCTGCCAAGGAGATCCATCAGAGCCATAAATACAGCTTTGCGGGGCTGTCCTGATGGCTGGCACCAGAATGAGAGTTTAAAATAAATTTTTCCGTGTACTTACTGGGGTCATGCTCACCAACCATATTTAACATCTTTCTGGGAATGGTTATCCAGTGAGAAGCCAGATTTGAAGCTTTGAATAACTGAGTGCTTATGATGGATACTTTTACCCAGTATAATCTTCAAGAGAGCTCCTTGAGACAAGTAGGTAAGACTATCACTGCCATTTTACAGATGAGAAAACTGAAGCACTGAGAAGTTAAGTAATTTGCCTGAGGTCACACAGCTAATGAAGGGCAGAGCCAGGAAAGGAACTCGGGATGGCTGCAGAGCCCATAATCTTCACCTTAGCACTCTGCTGCTCCCACACAACTAAGGGTCAAGTTCAGCTAGGCTAAAAGAGGCATTTTGTTTCCTCAGAAAATCCAACCACAAATGAATACATGGAGCAGTTACACGCTTGGGCATGTGGGAGAAAAAGTAGTGGTTATGATAGAGAAAAAAAAAAAGCTGCTCCCTCATTCACCACCCAAATTACTAAACTGGAAGAAGGAAAGAAAAAGCAAGAGAGAGGAAGAAAAAGCATGTATGCCTATGAGAGTGATACTGGACTAAATATAATTTCTACTCCCTTCCTGAAGTGGCTTCATGCTTGACAAAAACATGAATATGATGAAATATCCCTCAAATATGACAGCATTCCATTTGTAGTTGGCTGGCAGAGTCAGAGAGCTGCTTTCTAATAATGAAAGAGTGAACACTTTAAGACTGAGAGAGAAGAATGAATTAAAAGGAAGAAAGGAGGACGGGCCAAATGGATGATTTCGAGAGCCCCCTCAAAAAGACAATTATGGCCATATGTGCATCCCTGCAGGTTGCTCTGCTTTCAACCAAGGGTCTCAAAGCTCTGTGAATAACTACCAACGTCTTCTCTGTTTCTGGTGAAATGTGTCAACTATATTTCAGACGGATAAACATCACTGCTAAGATGTTAAGTATTGACAAGTATCATATACATCGACTTTAACGCCCGCTTACAGAAGCCCACTTGGTACTGAAAATTCTTCAGAGAAAAGGAAAAATGAGTTGGGTAAATGCAGCAAAGTCAAGGTACCTCTTGGCATATAGACTGCAGTCTAAAGTGGAGATTGTTCTAAAATCTGAGCGTGCAACCAGCTCTATTTCCCCTCTGGTCTCCTCCAATCCAATACCACTACCTGTTTAAAACCCACCAAAGGCTTCTGACTGTTTTTAATTACAGGTTAAAAACCCTTGGCCTGCAAGATCCCACATGATCTAGACCCTTCTCCACCATGCCTCCCTTGGCTAAAACTGGGCTAAACTCTCGTTAGGCCTGGGTGCCTTCCTTCCTAATGCTAATACTCCCCGACGGGGAAGCCCTGCAGCCCCTCTTGAACTGGCTCTCTCCTAACTTATCACTCTCACTTCCCAAAGAGGTCTTTCTGGACGCCCCATACCAGGCCAGATACCTCATTACAAAACTAATTCCTCAATTCTCCTTCCTAGCACTTGGTGAATTGTGTCACTATTCACAGAATTGTCATTGTCTGTCTCCTCCACTTACTAGAAGTTCCAAGAAAACTGGGATGGCATTATCCTCCCTTACTGTCCCATTGCCAGGGCCTAGCACAGAGTTTGCCCTTATCAGGTGTTGGGGAAAAAAAAGAACACGTGCATGCTTTGGGAGGCCACCTTCCTCTGAGGTTCTCAAGGCTCAGCTGCACTGAATGCCTGGTTTAAACTTCCACATAATCTACTGGTGTCTCAGCACCTTTGCTAAGTGGGACAGTGGTCAGGGGAGTGGCCAGAGCACTTCACCCTGACCCCGACAGCGTGGAATAAACCAGGCAGCTCTCTTTGGCCACAGTGCTAATCTGGAAGGTACGAAGGCCATAAAGTACTCATAGGGTATAATTATCATTATCACATGAGTGATCTAATATGCATTATAAAATACAGCATAAGCTTACCATATTATACCAGTCTCTTTCCAATATACTTAAACCTTCTAGGATAGTGTCTCCTGCATCTCACTTTTCCTTTTCTTATCCCTTTCTGAAATCCCTTTATTTCCTGCCTGCCTTAGATTATTAACATCGTCATCAACAATAACAGCAACTGATACTGACCGAGCGAGCACTTCCTGTGAGACAAGCATTAAGCACTGCAGTGATTACCCCATTTGATCTGTACAATAACCCTATGAGGTAAGTTCCAATACTATCCCACATGAAGACGCTAAGGCTCAGAAAACCCAGAAATTTGTCCCAGGTCACATACTGAACAAGTGGTAGGGCTGGAATTTGATGTCAGGCAGTCTGCAGTCCAGAGCTACTGCTCCTAGATGCTCTCTGGTACAATGCAGTGTGTGTGTGTGTGTGTGTGTGTGTGTGTGTAAACATGTGTGAGATATAATATATACAGTATATAATCTGCCATTTTTATCTCACTTGCTCTCTTCTTTTCTACATAGCCTAGCCTTAAAGAGAACATGGGTAAAAGGAGAACTGGATTATTTTTAAAAGGATGATTTGAAAGCAAACAAGGATATTAGGTTCATCTCTGCCCATCAACAGTATAACACCCCTAAGCTTTTCTACCGGGAGAAAACTAATCTGGGTCATGGGAATTACTGGCCCCCTCCGGAACAGGCCAGGTTTCATTAACCATAAGAATTATACTTTTGCTGCTAAGCTGCCTAATTTTTCTAAATTAGTCACAGTTGTTTAGAGACTAACAACAGGCCAACCTGAATTCTATTTGCCCTACATGGTCTCAGCTACTTGGTATTTGAATAGTTTTGTGCACATGGAAGGCATATCCCTTCAGTCTAGGGGTTACTGGATGGACTTCCCCGCTCTGGTCCTGGCTGGTTCAGGCTCTGGCCTGTAGCTGTATTCTTGGACCCAGTCCACAGGCCCAGATGGGGAAGCACAGCACTGGTCCAGGGAACTCTGCTTCCTGGAAAATTACTTAACTATTTCAAATTACATAACAATCCATTATAAAGTCCAGTGTAACTGTCATTTCCAAAGCATTTTACAGTTTTAAAAGTCCTTTCACATTATCGTTGATTGATTGATTTTGAGGCTTATGTTCTCCAGTCTCTAGAGAGATGCTGGAGCACAGAGGAGGCATAATAGTTGCACCGGTGCATGCCACCCTGATGTCACGGAGCACTGCAAATATATCAGTTCCTGCTGGTGGTGACACTTCCTTCAATGGCTCAGCCTCTCACCTTTAGGCGAGCACTGTCCAAAAAGGCAGGCCATGGAGAAATTGCCTTAGGACTTTCTACTGCCTATTATGTGCCAGGGACTGCTTTAAGTGCTGGGGATACAGCCATGAGCAAAACCGTCACCCCCAACCCACAAATTCCCTGCTTTAAAAGCTTACGTTCTTTTGGGGTTGGACAGACAATAAGCAAATAAAATCTAGGGTGGAAAGGGAGCACTGGGGGACTGTCTGCAGTTCTAGGCACAGTGGTGAGGGAAGGGGTCACTGAGAGGGAGGTATGTACTAGCGACCTGAAGGAGGGAAGGAAGCAAGCCACGTCGATCTCTGGGAAGAGAGCTCCAGGGGAGCAAAGAGCAGATGCAGATGCCTCAGAGAGCAACCTGTGGGGCACGTTGGCAGCACCAGTGAAAGCCAGCGTACCTGCCGCAGAGCCATCACAGGGGAAGGTATCAGGAGCAGTCAGGTCACAGACTCAGAGGCGGGAAATCCTTGCAGGCCACTGTAGGAGCCTCCCTCTCCACTCAACGAGATGAAAAGCCATGAGAAAATTCTGATCAGAGGGATAACATAATTAGTTATGCCTCTCTGCAGACTCAGAAAGGTCTCACCTACTAAGACTTAAATGCCCCAATTCCACGGGCACAAGAGATATAAGAACTTCACAAACTAGCATAAGGCCCCGTGAGAGAATTCAAGACACGCGAAACCCAGCATATGCTACTTTTCATATTTATTTGAGTAACTGAAATGTGTAAGGCACCGTGCCTTTGCATCTATGTCTGTGTTAACGTGGTAGGTCTCTGAAGTTGTTCCACATTTTCCCCTTTGTCATTGTGCTAAGTCTTCCCCCGACTTCCCCACTGGGAGGTTGTAAAAGAACAGAATGTTTAGCCAATGAACTGGAGGCCTAGAGTCTAAGTAACAGCCTCTAGGTGCTAGTTACCTGCTACCTAGCTAATAGTCACCCACAAAGAACACCAATATTAAACATGTTATGTAAACATTTATAAAGCCCATTGAACTGAACCATCTTAACAACCTTTAATTAATTACAAGAACAGATCCATATTACTAGACCCATTTTACAGATGAAAGGTCAGGGACAAAAGGAGCTACATCAAAGGTTAAGGGATTGGCCCTTTACCATGTGACTTAGCCCCAGTAAGAATAATGGCTCTAAGACTGAGCAGTCAGGGGTTCTCACTTGCCATGAAATGCTAACCTCGTTGCTGCTTCTATGAAATGACGATAATCCTTTCAGGAGGTAGAATCAAGATTCCAAATCCACTGATGGGATTATGGGAAATGTTACTGAGGGAGAAATTGACAGATTGAGAGAGAGAGAGAGAAACACGCATCCATACATGCAAGCACGGACACACACATATGCCCTGGGTAATCTATCCCCTTTCATGAAGATTTTTCAAATAAGGGAAATAACCCATCTGACTGGCATAGTTTTGAAAAGGAGTGTACCTTCACCTCAAAAAGGAAACAGGGACAGAAAATTACATTCCTTGCCATGAGTCTGAAACAAATCAAGAGGCTTAGGTTGAAAAAGCTGGCTTTATTTCAAGGGCCAATGTACCAAAATGACTGTAATTTATAAATCTATATGTACTATCAACGAACTTCTGAATTACATGTGGATAGGCAATTAATAGAGAAAACAATTATCTCAAGGTGTCCTGAAAAGTTCATGGCTGTTCATGTACAAGAGCTGACACTCCTTGGAAAAGTTCTGGAGATCAATTAGTACTAACCATGAAAGATGAAACCCCAGATCTCTAACATCCGTGAAGAATTATGTGGGCAGAACATCCACATTTTTATATATGCTTACATGTCTGATGCTAAAGAATAGAATTCTTAAAAAAAAAACAAAAAAAAAACCCAACAACATACATTTCACAGCCCATAAAAATTAGAATAAAAATCTGAGTGAATGACATCTTACTACATCTCCCCATTCCTGAAGTTCTATACAACATCTCCTAGCTCCTTGCTGCACCTAAATTGTTATCTCCCAAAATTTTAATGTAGTCCAAGCCTAAGTGAAACAGCAGCTCATCTTATTTATCTATACATATAAAATAATTGTGTTTATATATAGTGGTACATGTTAGAATAAGAGTGAAGAAACAAACCCTTCTGTTACATTTATTGCCTTAATCACAAAAATAGATTCATCAGGGAATTATGCCAGGAGAGTTCTTTTTTCAATGCATGCCAGGCAAAACCTGATTTATCCTCCTCATAGGCAGCACAAAACTGGAAACTCACTGAATTCTGCTACTTTGGGAGCAAATTATAAAACAAAGTACAGTGTCGACAAACACGAATTACAGATCCAATGTGTGAAAACCAACATATCATTAGGCAGAGAACAGCATATAATGTCTAGAAACAGAGACACAAATGATTCAAACAGTGCAGTTGAGATCTGGGTCCCGATCTCCCATCATTTAGGCTCTTGGTGAGTATCATCTGCAAAGCCCAAACCCAATACTTTTCAATGGGGAAGTCAAGGTGTTTAATGACCAGCTTCCGGAAGGCTTCCAATTGTGCAGGCATCAAACCCCGACACCTTAGCTCTTGTCATCTTGCTCTGCTGGGCTCTTCGGAAAGGTGGGTGATGAATGCCAAGCTGCTGGCAGTGGAGACGGGGGAGAGAATGCAGCGCAGGCTGAAGAAACACTTTGAGGACCCAGTGGTGCACAAAGCCCAGGAGAAATGCCATCAAGAAGTGACTTTAGCAGACCAATCTGGGTATGTGTCAACCCGCAGAGATGAAATAACTTAATGAACATCAGGTTCTCAGATAACTCCAAACCCCTCACTGTGGCCCATGTGATTTGACCCTGCCTATCTCTCCAACCTCTTGTCATGCTGTTCTGCCCTCACTCTCAAGATCCAACTTCCCTGGCCTTCTGCAGGCCCCTACAAATACCACGTCCACTCATACCCAACTATGACTGAACACCCATGAGATCCCACACCCCCTTCTAGGCATTGCAGCAGGGAACCAGAAAGGCAAGATCCCTGCTTTCAATATGTTTGCATTATATTCCAATTGGGAAGACAGTACACAAATACATCAGTAAGAATATCTGACTGTGAAAGTGGCCAGAAGAAATGAACAGGAGCATGTGATAAAAATCAGTGAGGAGCACTATTATTTAACATTGTTTTGGAAGTTTTAGCCACAGCAATCAGAGAAGAAGAAGAAATAAAAGGAATCCAAATCAGAAAAGAAGAAGTAAAGTTGTCACTGTTTGCAGATGACATGATACGATACATAGAGAATCCTAAAGATGCTACCAGAAAAATACTAGAGCTAATCAATGAATTTGGTAAAGTAGCAGGACACAAAATTAATGCACAGAAACCTCTTGCATTCCTATACACTAATGATGAAAAATCTGAAAGTGAAATTAAGAAAACACTCCCGTTTACCATTGCAACAAAAAGAATAAAATACCTAGGAATAAACCTACCTAAGGAGACAAAAGACTTGTATGCAGAAAACTATAAGACAATGATGAAAGAAATTAAAGATGATACAAACAGATGGAGAGATATACCATGTTCTTGGATTGGAAGAATCAACATTGTGAAAATGACTATACTACCCAAAGCAATCTACAGATTCAGTGCAATCCCCATCATTCTACCAATGGCATTTTTCACAGAACTAGAACAAAAAATTTCACAATTTGTATGGAAACACAAAAGACCCCAAATAGCCAAAGCAATCTTGAGAAAAACAAACGGAGCTGGAGGAATCAGGCTCCCAGACTTCAGACTATACTACAAAGCTACAGTAATCAAGACAGTATGGTACTGGCACAAAACCAGAAATATACATCAATGGAACAAGATAGAAAGCCCAGAGATAAACCCACGCACATATGGTCACCTTATTTTTGATAAAGGAGGCAAGAATATAAAATGGAGAAAAGACAGCCTCTTCAACAAGTGGTGCTGGGAAAACTGGACAGCTACATGTAAAAGAATGAAATTAGAACACTCCCTAACACCATACACAAAAATAAACTCAAAATGGATTATAAAGACCTAAATGTAAGGCCAGACACTATCAAACTCTTAGAGGAAAACATAGGCAGAACACTCTATGACATAAATCACAGCAAGATCCTTTCTGACCCACCTCCTAGAGAAACAGAAATAAAAACAAAAATAAACAAATGGGACCTATTGAAATTTAAAAGCTTTTGCACAGCAAAGGAAACCATAAACAAGACGAAAAGACAACCCTCAGAATGGGAGAAAATATTTG
The DNA here is from genome assembly GCF_965194805.1 of Balaenoptera borealis. NCBI lineage: Eukaryota > Metazoa > Chordata > Mammalia > Artiodactyla > Balaenopteridae > Balaenoptera > Balaenoptera borealis. The sequence continues at coordinate 121,424,128 of NC_138867.1, read as the reverse complement.
CAGGTGAAGCAACTGACAAAGGATTAATCTCCAAAATTTATAAGCAGCTCATGCAAGCTCAATATCAAAAAAACAAACAACCCAATCCAAAAATGGGCAGAAGACCTAAATAGACATTTCTCCAAAGAAGATATACAGATTGCCAACAAACACATGAAAGAATGCTCAACATCATTAATCATTAGAGAAATGCAAATCAAAACTACAATGAGATATCATCTCAAACCGGTCAGAATGGCCATCATCAAAAAATCTACAAACAATAAATGCTGGAGAGGGTGTGGAGAAAAGGGAACCCTCTTGCACTGTTGGTGGGAATGTAAATTGATACAGCCACTATGGAGAACAGTATGGAGGTTCCTTAAAAAACTAAAAATAGAACTACCATACGACCCAGCAATCCCACTACGGGGCATATACCCTGAGAAAACCATAATTCAAAGGGTCATGTACCACAATGTTCATTGCAGCTCTATTTACAATAGCCAGGACATGGAAGCAACCTAAGTGTCCATCAACAGATGAATGGATAAAGAAGATGTGGCACATATATACAATGGAATATTACTCAGCCATAAAAAGAAATGAAACTGAGTTATTTGTAGTGAGGTGGATGGACTTAGAGTCTGTCATACAGAGTGAAGTAAGTCAGAAAGAGAAAAACAAATACCGTGTGCTAACACATATATATGGAATCTAAAAAAAAGTGGTCATGAAGAACCTAGGGGTAGGACAGAAATAAATCACAGACCTACTAGAGAATGGACTTGAGGACATGGGGAGGGAGAAGGGTAAGCTGGGACAAAGTGAGAGAGTGGCATGGACATATATACACTACCAAATGTAAAACCGATAGCTAGTGGGAAGCAGCTGCATAGCACAGGGAGATCAGCTCAGTGCTTTGTGACCACCTAGAGGGGTGGGATAGGCAGGGTGGGAAGGAGGGAGGGAGACGCAAGAAGGAAGAGATATGGGGACATATGTATATGTATAGTTGATTCACTTTGTTATAAAGCAGAAACTAACACACTATTGTAAAGCAATTATATGCCAATAAAGATGTTTAAAAAATAAATAAATAAAATAAAAGTTAAAAAAAAAAAAGCAGTGAGGAGAACCAACTTAGGCAGGCTGGGGAAGGCCTCTAAGGGGGAGATGTGTGAGCTGAGCCCATTCATCAGAGTGCAGTCTGGAAGTCTACAGATAAGGAGAATACAAAGTGCACGTGCAAACACACAGGCAAGTAAGAAGTCCTATCTTCAACCACAAACATCAGAGTCTGCCTGAGACCTCTTTAAAAGTTATATGCTAGAGGAGTTCGCTTCCTTTTCCACAGGAATTCCAAAGACTGTGTCAACAGCTCTTTAGCACAAGTTGAAGCCCTGGGATCCTTGCCACCCCTATGGTTTCCCACACAATGATGAGAACGCCCCGCAGCTTTCAGCGACTCACCCCACCCCATCCACCTCTGTGGCCCCAACCCAGTTCGGAAGTGGCTCTTCCTGAAAACGTGTCACTAGTAGACCTACTGCTCAGTCTTGCAAACAGAAGGCCACCTTCCAGGAACTTACATGAAGGAGAGAACCACATTGCAATCTTGGTGACAGGTGCCAGCATGTGGTTGGGCTATGTGAAAAGCTAAATAATCATTAAACAAGAGTGGGAAACAAACAAAAGAGGAAACTTTAGAAAGATGAAGTGTGTCTGGAAAATTTGAGGGGAGAAAGTAGCAGGGTTCAGGGAGTCCTGCTACTCTACGGAAGGTAGGATTCAGAGAGTTCACTATATAAATGTCAAAAAAATCACTTGAACTTACCAAAACAAGTCTTCTCTATGAATTGGCATTAGTATTGGTGCTTAAAACAACAAACAGCAAATGGCTTCAAGAAATGAGTGCATCAGTTCTAGACTTGACTGTCTCATGAAGCCTCAGTGCAGCTGAAAGTTTTTTAGACTCCTGACCCATTGAAGGCAGGATGCCTGCAGGTGCACCTTGGGCATCAAATGAGAGAGCACATGGCCATGAGTCAGGGGTGTGAACCACAATGTCAGCTCAGCACAGGCAGTATCTTTGGATATGCAGATCTCTGCGACTCCCCCAAGGACCATGGCCTTGTGAGGCTCTGACACCTGGCTACACACATACACACACACACACACACCTACTTGGATGCACACTCCCTTAAACATATACACCCCCATGTATGACTCCCCCACTCTCAGTACAGACACAGAGTGTGTTATTTACAAAATAAAATGCTTCTATCTCCCATAAGACAGAATCAGTAAATGTCATTACACGTCAGTTTGGTCTTTAAGGTGTAGTGGCTGTTTAAAAATAGCTATCCTTTATTCTTTCTCTTGGTGTTATCATCAGGGAAAAAAAACTAAGACTTATGCCCCTCCCCCTGCTTTTTCGTATTATAAGTGAAAAGCATCCATTGTGGTACAATTGAAAAAGACAGAAAAACACAAAGAAAATAAAACTCACTCATAATTCTACCAATCAGAAATAACTAAATTTTACGCAGTTAGTTTTTAAGGTTTACATGTTATGTCCTATGCTTTTCCTAGACACACACACATACATGGACACACGTATCTTAAAACAACCTGGAATCATACTGTATGTACACAGTTTTATAACCTGTTTTTACTGCTCTACTATGAATTTTTCACATATCATTCATTGTGCTGTTCTACATACTTAAGGTTTACAGTATTCTACTGTATGGATATTCCATAATTTATTTAAGAAATCCCCTTTTACTGGACAATCCAATTGTTTTCAGTACTGGCACATCTTTCTTTCTCTAGAATAAATTCACAGATATGGAATTTCTGGATGAAAGGGCATAAACACATTTAATACACATTACCAAACTGTCACCTAGGAGACTTCTATCAATTTACACTCTCACCTAGAACGCTTTAGCATGCCTATTTCTCTGAGCCCTAAGGCAATACCATTTTGAAATTTTTAATAAGTAGTAAACAATATTGTACCTATCCCATTTTTTTCCATTAATTTTACTTTATATATGTATATATATATTTTAACATCTTTATTGGAGTACAATTGCTTTACAATGGTGTGTCAGTTTCTGCTGTACAACAAAGTGAATCACCTACATGTATACATATATCCCCATATCTTCTCCCTCTTGCGTCTCCCTCCCATCTTCCATATCCCATTCCTCTAGGTGGTCACAAAGCGCTGAGCTGATCTCCCTGTGCTATGCAGCTGCTTCCCACTAGCTATCTATTTTACATTTGGTAGTGTATATATGTCCATGCCACTCTCTCACTTCGTCCCAGCTTACCCTTCCCCCTCCCCGTGTCCTCAAGTCCATTCTCTACGTCTGTGTCTTTATTCCTGTCCTGCTCCTAGGTTCTTCAGAACCTTTTTTTTTTTTTTAGATTCCATATATATGTGTTAGCATACGGTATTTTTTTTTCTCTTTCTGACTTACTTCACTCTGTATGACAGTCTCTAGGTCCATCCACCTCATTAAGTTGCATTTCTTTGATCAATTAGGATATGAATTTTTTTCCAAATGTTTATAGACCCAATGACTTTATTAAGGGTCCAGACATAACAACTAGTCTCCTGCAAAGAAGACCAAAAGTATCTGGCAAGGATGGAACCTTATTTCTATGTTTTTAAAAATAAACACAGTTCTACATCTATTAAAGTATTCTTGTAATTATAATTCATCTATTTTTCATGAAATTTAATGGGCAAGAAAAAAAGGAAAAAAAACCTGAGATCAAATTCTTCTCTATGAAGCCAGGCAAGGGTGAATTTCCCTGCCTCAGCATTTGGCGCAGGAGAACAACTGTGTCTACAGGAGGGTAGTGATCTGCCTTGCTCATCAATGTATGCCCAGTACCTGGCAGGACATGTGCTTAATAGATATTTGTGGGCTACCCTCAGGCTGATGGCCAAAGGACTTGAAGGGACCCGAGCTTCAGAGTATCAGCCCCGCTGATTTCAATATATCCCACCCATGCCAATGTGTACCAGGGCACTTGGAAGGCAGCATATAAACGTTTGTGGATGCCAAAGAGGCCAAAAAAGGATCATCGTACCTCTCTGATCTACTTCACAGGAAGGTTGTAAGGACAGAGCAAGAGAGGTGAAAAGGGTTCTGAAAACTATTTGGTGCTGTGCAAAGTGGGATGAGGAGGAGGAGGAGAAGGCAGAGAACAAGTTTAAAGAGAAGACTCAAAGAGACAGGACTGATGAGTACGCGCAGACACTGTTATAGTGAAGCAGGCCTTGGTACGAAACGAGGCTTTCTTCTCTGGTATTCTGTAAGCTGTGCATGGACATAGCCCGTCTCCCTGGAGCCTGGGAGGGGGATACAAGAGGCAGGGAGGGTAACCAGGCCACCAAGTCCTGAAAACCAACTTTTAATTGTGGGCCATGGCTGTTGGGCTCTTGCTGATTATTCAAGGGTTCTTCTTTATAGATTTTTCTTTCCATCTAGAGTGTTCAGCAGCTTCTCTAGGATGTGTATGTGTGTGGATTTAGTTTTGTTTCTCCTTCTGGAATTTGCTGTGACTAGTGAATCTGATGTTTCAGATCTTTCAATTTAAGGTCCAGCAGGAAGTTAGCAATTAGCAGAACTAAGCATTGTTGTGCAAGTTTTATGAGGATCAGCATTCTGACTTGGGAGAGAAAAAAATTCCCTATAAGAACTTACTCTAGGAAAGAGTCAAAAAAAAAAAGGAAGAAAGAAAAAAAAAAAGCACACAGTTTCTGCATGTTCCGGGGGCCAGCATAGCAGGCTTTGGTGAAGGTGAACCTCTGAAAACAACTGAGGTGGCATTTCTAGGAAGAGCTGACAGGAAAGATCGACACTCTGGTAATTCCTGATCAAGCAGATTGGAGTTTACCAGGCAGGAGCCCCACACCTGAGATGCAGGAAGAGGCGGTGGTGGTTTGCATGGCCTGGAAGGGATCAGGCCTGCTCCAAGAGCACAGCAGTCTCTCCACCCAGGCACCTACAAGATGGGGACAGAGAGGGGCTTAAAGGCCCGTGCCCTTGATTCCTGGTCCTGCTGTCTCCTAGCTCCCTATGCAGCTCCGAAGCAGAACCACTAACAACCTGGCCATGTATATATAACATGCAGACTCAATTATGAAACATGGCAGTAATCACTGGAAGGAAGCCTGCGACTTCAAGCTCCTGTTAGAAAGGCTACTGCTGCTCCTGATTTCTGTTCCACACCCTCCAGACTCCTGTACTACCAGAGTCACTAGAGTCCTCCTGGAAACTAGAACCTGTTGCCATGGTAGCTGCTTTCCCCACTCTCAGGAAGGGCACACTCCAAGCCATTATGAAAATAAAAAGCTTTTATGTTTCACCTCCCCTCCAGCTTCTCTCTCTGTCTTGTCCAGTTAAATTCTCAGTAGTGCTCACAGCAGAAATTGAAATGTGGGCATTTCAATTACAGCAATGACAGAAAAATTAATAATCCCGTTTCCACAAAGAGGGAAAGTACAAAATAACTGTTCAAAGCAACAGTGTGTGTGTGTGTGTGTGTGTTTGGGTTAGGAAGAGAAAAAAAAAAAAGAGTGAAAAGTAATTAAAGAAAGACATTCTCTGAAGAATATTAGATCTGAGAGACACCAAAGCACTGTCTGGTCGGATGTTGAGGAAAAGAGAGGGAGAAAAGCCAGTAATGGTAATGGCTGATGAGAAAGAGTCCCCCAGAGGGCTGAGAAAACAATCTCCTTTTGTTAACAGAAGCCAAAGGAAAGAGTAAGAGCTGTCTGGAAGCCCAGCCAAAGACACATTTAAGGACTAGTCCCCTGGAGAGAAATCAAGGGTGATGTATCAGTCACAACCCTATATTATGGGACTTGCTGGTACCCAGCATGGAATGCAAAACGAAAAATAATGAGAAAGAAATAAGGACTGTTACACCATGATGGGAGCAACTTTCTATATTGTCCTTATCCCTAAAAAGGCATCCCTCCGGCTAGCATTCATTCTCATTCTCATTCTCTCCTAACTCTCTTGTTATTGTCCGTGAGTGAGCCGTCCTGGCATGTGACTCCCTCCCGGGGATGCTTCCCAAGTGAGGGAAAGCTCCAGACCTCTATTAAGTCCAGAAAATGGAGATAGGTGTATTGATTCACATGCAGAAATGAGAAGCAAAGGAGAAGCTTAGCAAAATCAAGCCCACACCAAAGACAGAGATTTCCTTTCCTCTCCACAAAGCCAGGGGAGTCCCCAAGGCGACTGCCAAGCAGTAACTATTCTGGTTTGATGCCCAGAATACCTAAAGCTGAAAGAAAGAAAGTTAACCCCCCAAACTTAGACCACTGGAGGTGATTAAGCCTAAAATTAGAGGTGACAGTAAGTATAGAACAAACAATGTTCAGCTATAAAATGGCATGCCTAATGCACAGCAGTCAAAAACCATTTTCACAACAGAGAAGTTCAAAGAGAAGAAAGCCAGCATCACTGAACTTAGCTGTACCAGGACTTACGGTGCCAAAGGCAAGGTTAGTGACAGGAAGTTCATTCACTACTTCCTAATGCCATGTGTGCCATGGCTGTTTGGCCCTTCTTTATTGTTCAAGAATTCTTTACAGATTTTCTCTTTGTCTAGAGTGTTCTGTAGCTTCACTGGGATGCATATTTGTGTGGACTTAAGTTTTATTCCTCCTTTTGGAAGTTGGTATGATTACTGAATCTGATGTTTCAGGTCTCTCAAGTTAAGAAAATTCTCAGCCGTAATCTCTTCAAATATCTCACCTTCTAGCACATCCTATAGACATTCTCATTCTACCTTCCAAGGCTCTTCAAATATTTTCTATTTCATTATCTCTCTGGATTGCATTCTGGCAATCTTCTAAGGTCTATACTCCTGTTCATTAAGTCTCTCATGAGCTTTGTTTAATCTGGTATTTATTTGGAGTTTTTAATTTTAATGATTTTTAAAATTTATTTCTATAAGTTCTTTTTGGTTCTTCCAATGCTGCCTGGTCCTTGGGGTTTAATCTCTTCTCTGTTTTTAATTAAACACATTTATTTTATGGTCTCTGTGGGATTTTTCTATTATTGTTTCATTATTTGAAGTTTGTGAATTTCAATACTCCCACTTTGATACATTACTCCCACTGACTCTAGTTGATAAGGGATTATTTCCTTGTGTCTTTATGATTCTGAACTTATCTGCAGAGGAGTTTTAGTTATGGAAATCCTAGGTACTTCAGGTCAAGCAGGCACTCTTTAGCCAGTACTCAAGGAGTATCACTGAGTCCTATTAGTAGAATACATTTGAATGCGGTCACAAATTTCCTTACAGATCCCAGGCTTGAGATAGAAAAGTAAAGTTCACATTTTCAATGAGGGTGAAGCCTGTCCAGAATCCCTGATTAATGCGGGGGTCTCATTTCTAACTCCTTCCATCCTCAAGTGGCCCCCAGGTCTCACCTCCATCCCCACATGATTTTAAAACCCAAGGTAACTGACACTGATTACCCGACATTTCTCTACCTCCCAACCCCTATCTCTACCTTCCTAGGACAGCTGCAATGTCAGCAGGCCCTTATTATAATTTTCTAGGGAAATGTAACTTTTGCTTGACTTACTGTTTACTACTGATGAAGACTCAGTCTCTGGAAAGATAGATTTCAACGTGAGTTAAAATTGATGTTTGTAAATATTTTTGTCTGATAGAGATGTAAATAGTTTCTGTCCAGGAGACAGGATAATCTCAAAAGTTAAGGTTTTATTGCCCTACTGAACATTAACAAGTTAACAGTTTTGAATCTAACTCACATGTTATTTTCAGTGTTCTTTCTTTCATCAACTATGTAAATAAGTTTCTCCTATCCTCTTTTGAGTCAGTTTTATATTTCTACTGGTAGCCTCATAAATCTTTGGTATGTGCTCATTCTATACTTTTTAAAAAGTCATATTTAAAAATTTTTTTGAAAGTTATACATTAATTCTATTGAAAATCTATCAAGTATAAGGCAATGTGTTAACTTCTTTAAATATGCTATATTATTAAATTCAATTCCCATGAGGGAGGGGTGATTATTCCACTTTGACAGATGAGGAAACTGAGGCCCAGAGAAACTGAGTAACCTGTTCAAGGTCACCTAGCCAAGAAGGAACTGAGCAACGAAGGCACATTCAAATCCAATGCTCATGTTCTTTTCTCTTCATAATATAATGAACTGAATATTATTTTCCTATAACATCTACCCATTGTTGTTAATACTGTGAGTCGTTCCTTCCCTTTTAAAGACAAAACCTTCCAGCTAATGTAGATTAAAATCACACTAGCTTTTTATTTATTTATTTATTTATTTTTTAAGCAATTACACGTTTATTCGAATTTTAAATAGAGGACATTTATCAAGTCACTAAGGTAATAAGACTGTCTAACATATCAGCTCTTGACATGTGTGTCTACAAAAGCCCACAACTTAACATACATTTATTTCTTTTGATATTAAATATTTGGTTATTTACAATAGTTAACAATGATTACCGTATACTTAAGCCTCTTTTCTCTACTTTCTTACTAAATTTTGTCAAATTGCTTTCCTTATGGCCTTTAGCCTTGTACCTTTTTTTTTTTTTAACATCTTTATTGGAGTATAATTGCTTACAATGGTAAAATCACACTAGCCTTTCAAGGTAGATAATTCAATCTGTTGCTTCACATTTACCTTACACTCAACTAAACCTCCTATTGATTATTCCCATGAACTGATTTTATGTTAAACTTGAACTCACACTAAAATAACATAATTATTAAAACAGTAACAAAATTAAAAAATAAAAGTGTATCTTAACGATATTGTTAAAATCAGACTGGAAATTTTATGCTTGGAAGAAACTGACAGTTAAAAAAAGTCACAACAGGCTTCCCTGGTGGTGCAGTGGTTGGGAATCTGCCTGCCAATGCAGGGGACACGGGTTCGAGCCCTGGTCTGGGAAGATCCCACATGCCGCGGAGCAACTAAGCCCGTGAGCCACAACTACTGAGCCTGCGCGTCTGGAGCCTGTGCTCCGCAACAAGAGAGGCCGCGACAGAGAGAGGCCCGCGCACCGCGATGAAGAGTGGCCCCCGCTCGTCGCAACTGGAGGAAGCCCTCGCACAGAAACGAAGACCCAACACAGCCAAAAATAAATATAAATAAATTAATTAATTAAAGAAACGTTTAAAAAAAAAAAAAAGTCACAACAGGTATGCTATCTAACACAAAGATGAAGGAAGACTACATGGTTTGTACTCTAACATTATACCTCACGGTCAAATAAACCAAGCACATTTCTATAACAAGAAGAGTTTAAAGGAAACTTAAAATGAGAATTCTACACTTTGAAGTCTAAGTTATTTAATTAGACAGGTTCTTACATTAAAAAAACAAAAAACAAAAAAACAAGAAAGAGCTGTAAAGGACTACCTCTTCTCAACAGTAAAAAAAATGTATAGAATTCTGAGAAGTTAGGAATCCAAGTTTGAGCTACTTTTTAAAAATTGAAATTCTACAAAAATCATTTTTCGAGAATCTCCAGATTTCTGTAATCTATAAGAAATATGTCCCACTGAAACTGTCATCAAACAAAATATACTGAATATATCTGAATCAAAAAATATTAGATATTAATAGGCAACATAGGGGAATTTTCAGGTTAGTTCTGCAATGATAGAATTCGTCAAATTCTCAGGGTACTACTTCTTATAGAATTAAGTAAATTTGCTTTAACATACTCACAGGGAAATTTCTTCTAATTCTTACCTTGTACTCCTGTAAAGAAGTGGCTGAAATAATCAGATTTAATGGAAGGCTATTTTGTGATTTTTATTTTAGCTAGGACAGTGGTTCTCAAAGTGTGGTCCACGGACTCCTGAGAGATCTCCAAGACCTCTTCAAGGCTTCTATGAGATGCAAAAACAGTGTAGGTAAAACTGCTGATGCCTCAGCACTAATCTAGCAGCGGCACCAAGCTGCACCAACAGTCACTGTATTCTTCACTACCGCAAACCCACATGTTAAAAAAAAAACAAAACCAAAAACACAATTTTACTTTAAAATACCCTAAAGTAGTAAAAATTATTAATCTGATTAAGTCTTGACCTTTTAGCACACATCTTTTTTACATTGTAATGAAATAGGAAATCGGCACAAAGCACTTCTGCTGCATACCAAAACTGACTTGAGGAAAAGCAGTTGTGCAATTATTTGAGCTGCAACCAAACCTCTTTTTTTATAAAACACCATTTTAGCTTCAAAGAACAACTGAGAAACTGTGGTTATTCAGACTTTGGTATTTGGCAGACATATTCTCAAAAACGAACCAAGGAAGTCTGTCACTTCAAGGAAAACAACTAACAGTATTTGGTGTAATGATAAAATTCATTCTTTCAAGCGGTAAGTATAATTTTAGAAAACTTGGATTTGCCACCATGAGCTTGACAGCTTCCCAATACTTAATGACCTTTTAAAAAATGAGATTAGTGGTGATACTAATAAATATGATTTTAAAAAAATATTATATGATGAAATATGTCCACATTGGAAGATGTGAATCAATATTTTCCAAACGACCAATGTGCATTTAAAAAATCATGCATGGGTAAAAGATCTATTCAAAGTGCAAGGCAGGCCACTAGGTTTTAGTGCAATTGTGAGTAAAAAGCTCACTGACATGATTTCATTTTCCACACTTCAACAAACCTTTAATTACCACTTGCTGAGTTTTGGTGTAATAACAAAAAACAATATCCAGTATCACCTGAAAAGGTTTTTAAAAATATTTCTTCCTTTTCAAACTACGTATATGTGTGTGGTGTGATTTTTTTCCCCCAAATCCTTCAACGACAAAATGTACGGCAATAGGTTGGATAAAGAAGATATTATCATCTAGTTAACTTCTACTAAGTCAGACATTAACGAGATTTACAAAAATGTAAGATGTCATTTAATGAATTTATAAATAAATCTTTAAATTTTTTTTCAGTTTTAATTTCAAATACTGTAAATACAGATAGATATAATCCATATAAAACTAAGGCTGCTGGAGCCCTTAGTAATTTTTACGAGTGTAAAGGGGTGCTGAGACCACAAAATTTTAGAAATGTTGAGCTAAGAAGATAATACCTTGGGTGTGGTTTTCCTTTGGGGGTGATGAAAATGCTTTGGAAATAAAGTTGATGGTTATATAACACGGTCAATGTACTAAATGCCACTGAATTCTATGTTTTAAAATGGTTATATTTATATTATATGAATTTTACCTCAATAAAAAAGAATGTTAAAAAATAAAGAACATAGTACTTTGGAACCACAAGAGTCCAGCTGGTCTGGCACAACCCCTTTCACAGAATGAATACTAAGGGCCATTTACTATCCACCATGAGATTACCTCAGTCTGAAATTACCTTAGGCTCTTTCTGCTTGACATGAAATTTAAATATTCCAGGAGGTCTTTTCCTTGAAAATAATGAAGACCATGACTGAGTTTTTACAACTTGGCCCAAACTCCTGGGTTTTATAATCTCATTCATCTCAGACCAATAAATTTAACCATTCTGTCAAAAGCCAGTACGATAGTCAACTATTTATCTGCCCATCCTAAGGACACAATGCACCCTGTACACCATACTGTGATACGTGCTGGGAACAAAGGGGTGAGCAAAAACCACAGGTGGTCCCTGCACTCTGCACTCTTGTAGGGCTCACACTTTAGTAGATGAAAAACATTCATCAGACAACGGCACGAATTAGAGAAACGATACAGTAGTCAAGAGTCCTCTATGAAGGAAAGGCGTACAACGTCAGAAGCATGTGAAATAGAAGACTTGACTAAACTTCAGAAGGAAGGAGGAGTCCCAGAGGACCAGTTGCACCAGCTTCACCCAGGAGCTTGTCAGAAAAGCCAGATCCCAGACCCTTCCAAGAGCTACTGAAGGAGAATCTGCATTTTAACAAGTTTCCCAGGTGATTCCCCTTTAAGAAGCACTCACTGTTCTAAAGAATGGATAGGGGTTCATTCGATGAAGGAGTATTCTGGCAGACGTAACAGACCCAGGCCCGATGGTCAGAGAGAGAGAGGAGGGCATGTCTGAAGAAAGCTATAGTAGCCAGAACAGGAAGAGCCTGGGGGGATGGTACAGGGGCTCTCAGGGGCTGGCAGACACTAAATCTGGGCATGAGTAAACAGAGGGGTTAGAAGGGACTGTAGTCTCCTGAACTCTATCAGGCAGGCCTTCCTGGCACTAAATTGCTTTCAAAACAACAAACCCAACAGTTAGATACTCATCCTTGTATAGTTGCTGAAGGGCAAATTCCTTTAATTCCAGTGAAAGAACCAAGTTCTTATAGCACAAGTGGCAACAGCTCTGGTTCCCCACAGTGAAACAACAGGGCAACTTTGCAAAGCCTTAATTTGAATGTGTGTAAGAGATCTTATTAACTTCTTGATGCCTCGGAGGGCCCTCGTTACCAGGAAGGTCTGAACTCTCAAGAGCGAGTGACTGTACTCTGGATTCTGCATAAATCTTTAGGCTCGGTGTATTTGAGCCCCCTGATAATAAATGTGGGTCACAATGCCACTGACCGTGGTGAACACTGTTATCTAGTGCTTGGGAAACTGAACGGAACCCGACCCAGCAAACCTGCCAAACTCCAGAGACTGCTCTGCAGGAGCTGCACCAAAGAGATGAGATCAATAAATATTTGAGAGAGAGACAGAGACAGAGACAGAGAGAGACAGACAGAGAAAGAGAGAGAGAACTGGATCCACAGCTTTGTAGCTCCAGGTGTTCATGGATGCCTGAGCATAGAAGGAACTAATTATGCCCAGCAGTACCCTCTGTATTGACTAAAACGAAGTCAATCCCTGGGTATGAAGATGCCCCTGGGAGAGGGAAGAACCACGATGTGGAGTTAGGCTGCAGAAGAGAATTTACACTGGAAGCATCTCAGCAGCAGCCTGAAGAGCTAGGAAGGGCAGGAAATATCTTGATTTAAACAGGGAAGATTGGCTCAATCTCCAGCTAATAAACCCTAAAGCAATGTCCAAGGTGAAAAGAACTCAAGGTTAGAATTTATGGCTCTTTGAGGTAATTTCTTACTTTCTCATCACTTTGGGGATTTAGGTGTATTGGCAAAAGTTGCCTGTATGATAAAAAAGAAAGATGGAGGCCCAGGTTCATTTCCTCCATAGTCAAAATTCTAAATAAATGACAGACAACGGGTCTGTGTCATTTTAGCAATGCCAGAGGGGGCTGGAAGTTTTCTAGTTCGTTGAATGGCTATCTCCAGCTTTACAATTCTTTTTCCAGATACTCTGGAGAGAAAAGGATTCTTCCAACAAAGATCAACTTCCTGACGTACGGTCAGTGGAAGCTGCATTAGCAGCCACTGTCTGGAACCCCAAATAGCCAGCTCTGACAATCAAAGACTGGGATGAAAACAAGAGTTTTCTCTTGCTTCTTTGTGAAAATCACCGATGAACAATCTATCAGCCCTAAGAGGCTGAAAGTTCCCTTGCGTAAAAGGGATCAATGCAGCCAAAATTATTTAAATATTACAAACATTATAATAAAAAACAGTTAAGAGACAGTCTCAACAACCAAGACAATTTCCACCGGACTTGAATTTCAGGGCGTTCTTTTGGTTAAAAGGTCTGCTTCCTTCCTTGTCCTCACCAGCCACTCAGGGCTGGGGCTCCTCAGCTAACTTGGCGCTCACTCAAATCCAGCTGGAAGGGATCAACACTTGGTTTAGCTGAACAAATGCTTTGGAGCACTCTGCATCTGCCATCACCTACCTCAAAGTCTAGAACTGCCTGAACAGGATCTGGCTTTCAGTGCTGCCTGTCTAGTTATAAAGCTCAAAACTAATGACTTCACTTAGAAAGTATTCGTTATACACACTTATTGCCCCTGCCTACTTCTCCTAAACTAATCTCCACCTTGGTTCTTCCCTTCTGTGCTCCAACTACACTGCTCACATGCCATTATCTGGGAGCCTCTTCCCTCATGTCCTTTTTCTTTACCCAGCTAACTTCTACTAATCCTTTGGCTCTTAGCTCAACCCCAAAGCCACCCAACTCCCTGTCACTAAGGGAGTGAACTCTGCCACAGTTTGTCATTACATGTGTATATGGCACTAGCTGGTGAAGGCCTCCCCCACTCCCTCCCACCAGAGGATGCTCTGTGAAGCATCTACAGCAGGCCGGGCAGAGTGGGACCAATGATGAGGCAGACACTGGGTCTGTCATCAAGGAGCTTGTCCTATAACAGACAGGAAGAAAAATTGGTGAATTAAGTGTTTCAGAGGCTGTGACCACAGCATGCACAGTGCACAGGGTCGAGGCGGGGGACAGCAAACTTTACCTGTGCAGAAAGTGTTTGATGGAGATAAGGGCATGAGCTAAGGTAGAGAGGTGCACAAGTCTGCGGGCACTGCAAGCGGCTGATGGTTCCCAGAGCGTCAGGCCTTTGGCATGGAGCGGACAGGAGTGAAGCTAAAAGGAAAACAGTTTCCAGATGAAGCCTGCCTTCATATGCCACGCTGGAGAGTGCAGACTGTGGCTTTAAGTAGGGCAGTGAAAAGGGCAGGGTTCTCTTTTGCTTACAGACATGTCTCCCTCCAATTCTGTGGAAATTCAGGCCGTATTCCTTCCCCTGCTCTCCTGCCAGATTTCCCAGCAGCACTCCATGCATTTTGCTCAAGGGAGCAAAAAGGAGTGAGCAGCTTTTCCCTGCAAACCAAATTCACTTGTATGAGCCACCACAAATCAATCAGCACAGGGAGCTGAGAATCCAGAGCCCACAGCGGGGCACAGACAGCCCAATCTGCTTCAATTTCATTTTCTTTTCTTTTTCTATTTTAATAGCTTACGATAAAGAAACTTCTTTTTAAATTTTTTAACATGGGATTAAGCAACAGGAATACTGTGACCATGGCTGTAATCCCAAATCTCCTTGGAAATTAATCAATCCCCTACACTCATATGATTAAAAGTAAAATCTTTTTCAGACTGTTAAATTCCCCCTGAATTATAGTTTTCACTATACTTTGAATGCATATGGATAGACTGGGCTGGTGGCATGATACAAATGTCAACAACATGGATGGATGGATCCTGCCGAGATACCTTCAATAAATTAAACGTGGGCAGAGCTACAGTGTCTTATCTTGGAGAACTTTATTTGCTCTAAAATCATGCTATAATTTTTATCATGTGTAATGACTTAAAATTGGTCCTCTGCAAATGAAGTATCTCAAGGACTTCTTATGAGAGAGATAAGCCCCAAGATACAAGATGGGATAAAGACATACTGAATCTGAGTTAAGAAGTAACGAAGTAAGAAGTTAAGAAGAGGACATAAAGGTGAGATTCTTCTCAATTCAAAAAATTTTTACTGAGCACCTACAATGAGGCCAACAGACTAGATGCTGGGGATATTCAGGCAAATAAGATTTGATCTCCCAACCCAGAAGAAACATCCAAGTGGAACGGAGGGGAGAAAGGGAGACAAAGGTAAATGTGGCTACAGTAAAACTGATCATTGGACCAGCTATTACAGTGTACAGTTGGGGTGAAAATGAAGCCAGAATTTTAGATGTATTTCTAAATGGTAGACCAGCTTCCTCAGGAAGGTGAGTACTGCCCATGGCTTAGATCATTAATAATGTAAACTAGACCACATCTAGGAAACAATGCAGCCTGGGACTAGGGGAGAAAGAAAAAAACTCAAGGTGCATTAAGGACTGCCCTCAACTGGTAAATATACTCTGCTGAGATTCTTCATGACTATAACCTATTGGTGTGGTTCAGAAAAATATATGCTCAACAGTGATGACCTTTTATCTTAAGGAACGCAATAAAATACTTAGCTACGAATACCCAAATAAAGATAAGCAACATCAACCTTTTCCCTCCATTTTTCACACTCATCAAAACTCGTGAAGTTCTGTAGAAAAAGATCATTTAAATAGTCACCATGGGAAAAACTAAATCACCTAAGACTTTTTTGGTTTGAAAAGGAATAATCTTCTTTTATGAAATTCAAAAGGAAATAAAATACATTAGAAGGAAAGGTCTGCTTAAAGTGAGCTATATACCAATTCCCATCATCTTGGTTTCAGATCTGTAATTAATGCTTATGTGGAGGTGGAACGTAGTGAGGAGTAAAACACGCTTGGAACTCAGATAGGATCATGGATACAAATCCTGACTTTGAAACTTGGTAGCAGTGTAGCTTCGGGCAAGATGTGTGACTCTGAATTTCAATGTTCTCTTCTGTAAACTAAAAATCCCAGTATCTGCTTTTTGGGATTTTTGCAATGATAGCAGATACTGAATAGTAAAAGCATCTGACACATGGCAGATCTTCAACAAATGCAAAGCAATTTTCCTATTCAACTCTTTATGTTCATAAATTCTTAAGCATGAATTCTGATCCCTCTTGACTTTTAAGCAGGAACAAATAGTGACAGGAGCTTTTCTCCCTAGATGGGAAGAGTCAACGCAGCTCCATATCCCTATGACAGTCCAGAGAGGACACTCAGCTCGGTCACCCTGAAGGAATTTCTCCAAACCCTTCCAGGGTGATGTCATTATTGTCTCTCGGGGGTCAGGGCAAGTGTCAAGGCTGAAGCAACTGGGGCGTTAACACAAGCTGAGAACCAGCAACAGATACCAAACAGCCATTGTAAGTAGCAAATGAAGACTCAAAAATGCAAAGTAGAAAATACAGTATTCCATAAAGTATTAAAACATTCCCAGCAAAAGACCCTGACAACAGTTAATGAGGTAAAAGTTGCCATTTTTGAGTGCTGACTCCATGCCAGACAGGTACTTTGCAAGCATCAACTTTCATGATGCACTTTCCATGCATCAACTCAATCTTCACATGACTCTGAGGTAGGTCCTATTGTTTCCCCCATTTTATAAATGAGGACACAGAGGCCCAGATGCCAGATAATTGTAGGAGGCCGCCAGCTGTAAGTGGTGTAAGTGGAATTTGAACTCAGGTCTGTCTGACTCCAGGGCTTCACTCTTAAACGACACACCATTTCCAAATACATCAGTGGTAAACCAATTACACGGTCATTACCTTAAATAAACCAAGTAATCGTCTCCCCAAAAGACAGGCTTAGTCTTTGTGAGTTCGATTTTGGTTCATTCTATAAGGTGTGAGTCCTAACTAGGACACATCCAGGAGCTTCTGTTCTGATCGCAGGCTGCTCCTTCCAGTCTTTGTTGCTAGATCTTTCTCTCCCCACTTCTAAATGCTACAGTGCCTGAGACTCTGTCCTGGGACCTGTCCTCTACCTCTACAGATGTCCTCAGTGATGTCATCAGTTCCACGGTGATATATATGTAAGAAAAAGCATCCGAATGCTGACAGCTCTCAACAGAACCTTGGGTATGTTCATCCCTGATCTCTGCCTGCCCCACCACACCCATACAACATAACTAGACCCCCCTCTCTTTCCTGCAGAAGGCCAAAACCCCAGGAGTCATGCTTGCTTCCTCTCACATGTCACGTCCAGCCCTTAAGTCAATCCTATTGGCTCTATCTTCAAAGTAGATCCCAATTTGACTACTTCTCACCACTTCCACCACCAACATCCCAGTTCAGGCTTCCAGCATCTTCCACCTGGACTACTGCAATAGCCTCCCAATTGGTCTCCCTGACTCCGCTCTTGCCCCATTTCAGCTCATTCTCTAGAGATCAACAGACCCAACACTGGAGAAAAGAACAACAACAAAAACAGATCACGTCACTCACTCCTGAGAACCATCCAGTGCCTTCCTAATGGAATGGAATTCAAACTTCTTCCCATGGCTTCCCAAACCCTACCTGGTCTGGCCCCTGCTTAGCTGTCCAAATTCAGCTTGTGACACACTGACATTATTCCCTGAACAAGCCACATATGTTTCCAGGTCAAGCAGGTTCCTTTCTCAGGGAATTTGCACTTACCGTTCCCTCTGCCTTGAAGAATCTCCCTCTAATTCTTCACATGGCTTTGCTCTCCCACTTTATTAAGGTAGTGACTTAAATGTCACACTCTGACCATCTGATCTAACAGCTCCTTGCCCACTCCCATCATTCTAACTGCATTCCCTCCCCTGAGAGCACTTAACACTTTCTAAAATTATCTTTATAATAGATTTAGTCTGTATTTTTGTACCATATTTTTTAAAAAACCTCATTGCTGTGTTCACAGGACATAATAGTGAGTAGGGGCACCTAACAGGCACTCCCTTACTGGAATGGCCATCTGAACTCATGATGGAGTAGTTCAAAATGCCCCGTTATATAGAGCTAGGTCCCAATCCTGGGGCTTCACATTAGAACTTCCCCATCCAGATGTCCTGAAGCTGAGTGACAGCTGGCTTGGACATTCAAAAGGGGAGAAGACAGTATGAGGCAATAAGAGCCCAGGTTTTGGGCATCAAGAGAATTCTGCATCTTACCCCCTATCTCTAGATCCTGCCCAGGCCCTGCAAAGCCTGCATCAAACAAGCTTATTTTCCCCAGACAGGTTGCACCATTGGGTCAGTTCCCACAAACACTACCTTGATAAGGCTATAAGGACATGAGTCCAAAAGTAAGACAGGCTCTCTGGGCGTCCTAGCTCTACCCCAAGGAGCCACCAAAACGATGCAAGGACTTGCTCCAAGGCCCAAACGCTTAAAAGCACGTTCATTTAATTCAGTCTGACAGTGAGAAGGGTTTGTATGGGGCCCACACCACCAGGCTGGCTGTACTCCGACAGCCCCTGCAGGTGTTTTCAGTTAAATGTGATAATCAAATTAGCTGCACAGCACAGTTAACTCTGAAATGGCAAACGGAGCTTCCTGGGTGATCTCCCCGTATGCCTTACTCCCAGGCTAAGTGCAAAGACCGAAGAACAAAGGCTAAAGTGAAGGGCAGCAAGTGGAGGTGTTTACAGGCATGCAGGGTGAAAAGAGAGAGGGGAAAGAGAAGGTGGGAGGTGGGTTTCTGCTCTAGCAGTCCCCAAAGGAGAAGGTGCTTACTTCAGAGTGTCAGGATAATTTTTAAAAAAATTTTACAGGGGCTTCCCTGGTGGCGCAGTGGTTGAGAATCTGCCTGCCAATGCAGGGGACGCGGGTTCGGGCCCTGGTCTGGGAAGATCCCACATGCCGCGGAGCAACTGGGCCCGTGAGCCACAGCTACTGAGCCTGCGCGTCTGGAGCCTGTGCTCCGCAACAAGAGAGGCCGCGATAGTGAGAGGCCCGCGCGCCGCGATGAAGAGTGGCCCCCGCACCGCAATGAAGAGTGGCCCCCGCTTGCCACAACTAGAGAAAGCCCTCGCACAGAAACGAAGACCCAACAAAGCCATACATACATACATACATACATACATAAAAAGAATGTAAGCAGACAAGAATAGCATTAAAAAAATTAAAAAAAAAAAAAAATTTTACAGGCTCACCCCACCTAACTTGTTTTGTTGTCAACTATATAAATCCTTGTGCCCTCCCACACCTTTACCCCTGCCAAGTTGACTTGGCACTCAGATGTGGCTAAGCTCCTCAGTACTCCCAACAGAACATAAGCTGAAGGAGGGAAAGGTCTTCTGCAGGACTGGTTATGAGAAACCAAAGGAAAAGTTAAAACTGTGATAATTTGGTAATCCCAGGACCTTTTCCATGACCAATGTTATTCTTGCCCACTTCAGCTGGAAATTGCCTTTGGGGTCCAGATTTGCAGCGCATGGCGAGGAGATAATGTGTGTGACTGGAGGACTGGTTCCTTGAAACAAAAATGTCATGTAAATTTCATTTATTCTATTACCACTGATTCGCTTAAATGGCTCCACCACAACCACCTGTTTCACCAGCCAGCCATGGGCAAAGTACTTAAGAAGCCCAAAGAACTCTGATGCTGCAGAAGGCTCTAACGTGGTTTTCTAGTTCCTAAGCAAATCAAACCCACTTGTTCCTATTTTGCCACAGTGGTACCCAGAGCCAGCTTTCAATTATTGATGTTAATAGAAGGGACGGGGTCGGGGGGGACACAATTTTCAATTATCCACGCTAAGCTGCAACATACACATTCCTGAAAAGTTCTCTCTAAACTGAAATTCTGTATCTGAAATCCCCCTTTCCCGTTGACTGCTATAAAATTTCAGATGTAATCTGAAATGGCAAACTAATGACACACTGAACCAATGTCTATTCTTTAGCCTTGTTAATCATGGCCCATAGATGAGGGAAATGAGAGGGAGGACTCAGGTCCGGATGCTGACAAAACGCCCAGAATGGGAATTTAAACCCAGCCAGGGCCAGGACTAGGTGAGGCAAGAGAGACAGGTGGGGTGCACGATTTTAGGAGGCGATGACCTACGACCAGCCTGAGAGGGAGTATCTCCTTAGCACTTCCTTATTTATTCCTTTTAAAAGGTTAAGATTAAAACTTTATTTTAAAATATTTTCATTTTTTTCCTTCTAACCTTTGTTATTTGAAAAATAAAAAAGGTGAAAGTAAAAGTAATACTAATCATCCATAATTTTGCCACATTTTTGAGAAATATAATCTCTCCCATTGTCACCACCGTGAAAATCTGGTCACTGTTACTAACAATTTGGTGCATGTTCCAGGCCCTTTTCCTTATACACACGCACAAACTCATTCACAAATATTTTTACTTAAAAAAATTGATCATCTTTAGCACTTACTTAAATTTAAAGAGGCTCTCCCTCTCAGGATTGTTAAGGGTCATTGTCTCCTTAAATTGTATATCCCAGGTGTCTCTCTTCCCTCACCCTAGTCCCAACCCTGCTAGATACATCATCTTGGTGTCCTGGCTTACTTTACCTACTGGCAAACATTTTTTATTGAGTCGCCATAATGTTATTGGCTGGTTAATGCAGGAACCAAGTCTTTGTTAAGACTTTTCTTTCTCTCTTCATCAACTTCCTTGCTTCCTTCCTTCCACTTCCCGTTCATTCACAGGAAGTAGGAAACAGAGTAGTTATGTGTTGGTTCACTTTAATGGTGGTAGAATAAACAAGGCAGGCAGACACTAATTGGCCTTTAGAGGCTGGCAATCAGGGGCCTAAGGATATTCCTGGCAACAGGGTTGGGGAAAGAGAGATGTTCTCAGCCTGTACCCCAGAAGATGAGAGCCAGGGACCAACAGCTAGAGCCCCTCTCCCATCACTGAGAAGCCACAGAGCAATGAGTGGTCCTGGCCTTAGACCTCTCTGGATGGTCCAGATGGCTAAGCAGACCCAAAGTCTGCACAGTTTGCTGTTACAAATTCCTTGTACCAGTTAGAAATTTTGGACTCATCCTCAAAAGAGACTTCCACAAAGAAGTTGGCAGGGCCTTATCATCTTTGCAAGCAGAAAAGACGGCTCCCCACAGCCATGGAGACCTGTTTAAGCCAGGAACCCCTGGAGCCCACTCACCTGCAGTGAGGCCTTTATGACTTGTAGCTTCTTGGTCTCAGGGGTGCTAGGGCTATTTTATGGAGGCTGTGGCACAGGTTAAAAGCCTTCACATTTTAGAGCAAACAGGACCTAAGACTATACTTTCAGGGATCACTTCTATAGTTCGTTACTGTAGAATAAACAGGACCTGCCAAGGCTGCAGTGAGGACAGTGAGAAGGGCAGGTGCTGGGGTATCTCTATGTCAGATCTCCGGGTGGTTCAACATCAGCTGGTCCATCAGCCTATGAAGAGATTCGCCCCTTTGGTTCTTTTCTCTTCCCTGATACTCTAGGCCTTCATTTCACCACCTCCACTCCAACCTCCATAGCCTAGCTAACTTCTGCTTAAATCTTTAACAGTTCAGGTTAGATGGTAGCATACTGGCTCCCACACACTGAACACATTCAAAGAACTGATAGCACTGCCTGGGACACAAGACATGCCACGTGCAGTATTCTGTATCTATATGAACCTACTGCTCCAAATGAAAACTATGTCAGGCAGATAAACCGATTCAGTCACTGTGGAGAATGATTTGGCAATATCTAAAAAAAGCAAAGCTGCATATATGCCTTTACTTCCAGTGCTAGGTATACATCATGTCAAAACTCACACATGTGCAAAAGGATGTCTGCAAAGATGTTCACTGCAGCACTGCTTACAATGGTAAAAAATGAGAAACAATTCTAAGTGTCTATCAGTAGGGGAAGGGATAAATAAATGTGTCATTTTTACACAGCATTTACAGGACTGAACTAGCATTTATCTCAAAAAGATAAAACTGAGTGAAAAACACATGAAAAATGAGAGTACACTCTGATACCATTTACGGACAGTATGATACATACACACACACACATACCAGATGGTTGTATGTGGACACAAAAAATCAATTTTAAGTATGAAAACAGAGTTCAAAAGGATACACATTAAAATTCATGTTAACTTTCCACTGGAGGGCAAAGGGAATGAAACTGGGGAGGATCCCAAAGAGGATTTCAGTGTTAACATGAGAGAGGGAGAGAGAACAAATAAGAAAAATGTTAACTGTCACATCAATATATATACATGTCTAAATATACACATGAAAAATTACAGCAAAACATACCAAATATATATTACAAATATATACATTTTGCTCTATTTTTTTTCAAAAAAAAAAAAAAGGAAGAGAAGAGGGAGAGAGGGCATGCTTTAGGAAATCAGAAGGATTCCTTCATTTGTCTTAGGAAACTTGAAAAAGCTCTGTGTATGTCAAAGGCTGATAGAAGGTGATAGGAAAGAGAAAAGAGTTTTTAAAAAATGAAGTTAAGGGCTTCCCCGGTGGCGCAGTGGTTGAGAATCTGCCTGCTAATGCAGGGGACACGGGTTTGAGCCCTGGTCTGGGAGGATCCCACATGCCACGGACTGACTGGGCCCGTGAGCCACAACTACTGAGCCTGCGCGTCTGGAGCCTGTGCTCCGCAACAAGAGAGGCCGCGATAGTGAGAGGCCCGTGCACCGCGATGAAGAGTGGCCCCCGCTTGCCGCAACTAGAGAAAGCCCTCTCACAGAAACGAAGACCCAACACAGCCATAAATAAATGAATAAATAAATAAATTAAAAAAACACCATTAAAAAGAAATGAAGTTAAGAATAACTTTTATAAATGCCATGTGTAATCAATACTGTCCTTAGTAGTAGTTCCCAGACTTTAGTGTAGATGGAAATCACTTGGGAGTTTATTAAAAATAGAAGTCCGTAACCTCCCTACCCTAGCCCCCAACATTATGAATCAGGAAATCGTGAATGGAGCCCAGTAATCTCCTTTTCATTAAGAAAAAAATATATATCCTTAGTACCATAAAGCCTTTTAGTACTGAGAAACATTTAAAAATAAAGAAGTAAATGAAAACTGCAATTTTAATGTAAAAGCCTATTCCCCTTTGCCTGTAAGTAGATAGCTAATAGTGGCTCTCAAAAGAAAATTTTATATTTTGATGATGATAACCTAAAGTCATTCTATACAATGTTTATTTACATAGCTCTATAAAATGTTGATCCTGTAACAGGACAATAATTACATTGTACAATGTACAATTGAAATGTTAAAGGCACACTCATTAAAATTATGAAAACTCGTTGTTCTAGGTAACAATTAACTTTAGTGGAACAATTCCAGTGTTTTCATTAAAGAATTTGAAAAAGAATACATACATGTGGGACTTCCCTGGTGGTCCAGTGGCTAAGACTCCTCACTCCCAATGCAGGGGGCCCAGGTTTCATCCCTGGTCAGGGAACTAGATCCTACATGCCAAAACTAAAAGATCCCACATGCTGAAACTAAAGATTCTGCATGCCACAACTAAAGAAAAAAAAAAATTCCCATGTGCTACAACTAAGACCTGGAGCAGCTCCCCCCCAATAAGATACATGTATGTGTATAACTGAATCACTGTGTACACCTGAAACTAACATAACATTGTTAATCAACTATCCTCCAATATAAAATTAAAATTACAAAAAAAAACTAAATAAAAGTCACCAATGTAGAACAACACAGCTTTAAGCTATCAAGACTCTGTTATCTATTACCTACTGATGACCTCCTCTCTTCCTGCTTTCCCAAGCAGAGTTAGGGCACCCCCTCAGGGTTCCCATAGCCCTTACCTCACACCTGGCACTAGTGCACAGATCTATGTTGTAGTTTACCTGTGGTCATATCCATGCTCCCCTCTAGGTTGTGAGTTCCTCCTAACAGGGAAGGCATCATGCTCTCTTTGCTACAGTGTCTAGCATAGTGCCTGGCAAGCTGTAGGCGCTCAACAAATAGCTCTTGAATGAGTTAGCATGTCTGAACAGGTCTTAGACTTGAAGACATCCAATGAAAAAGGAGGCTCCAGCACAGAGTTGGCAGACCTGTTCTCTAAAGAACCAGACGGTAAATATTTCGGGCTTTGAGGGCCATATGGTTTCTCTTGCAACTTCTCAACCAGCCAGTGTAACTCGGAGGCTGCCAGAGACAATACACAAATAAAGAAATGTGCCTCTGTTCCAATACAACTTTGTGAACACTGAAATTTGAATTTCCTATAATTTTCATGTGTCCTGAACTGTTTTTCTTCTTTTGACTATTTCCAACTATTGAGAACTGTACACAACCATTCTGAGCTTGTGGGCCGCACAAAAACCAGCAGCAGGGTTTTCCAACCCCAGCTCTAGCAGATCTGGGCATATAGATAGGAGGAAGAAGCTCAAGATACTAGATAGGCTGGAATAGACTGAGTCTAAGAAGAGAAGAAAGGGGTCTATGTTGAATGAAAAGCCAGTGGACCCTCACAGTACCTAAAAATGGGACAAAAAGATACAATACAGAAACAAAAAACAATGCAGTTTTTTTGCTGCTGTTCTTTTATTTTAAACCAGTTCTACTATAACAGTCAAGCTCACATTCAATGAACTAATGGCTAAGGAAGTCAGAAAAAAAAATTGGTATAGTTAAAAGTCATTAGGGAGACTAGTTGGGAAAAAAACAGAAGCTTTTCAGGTTAAAGTTTTACCCCTATCTCAAGCATTGCTAAGATATATTCTCCTTTCTCTCTGATGCCCATTCTCAGGTAGAAATGCAAATGAGCAGGGAAGTGGACAAAAGATGGGGAGCAAGAGCAGACAAAAGGGATTCTGTCTCAGAATGCCCAAGCATTGACTGTCCTGTCCTGTTTTACCAAGTCTTGTGCATAAAATCATAGATGTCTTCAAAGTTAAAAGAGGCTCAGAATCAAAGAATCTGCTCCATCCATTAAAAATAATTATAACTTTGTAAATAGCACACATAGTCATTTTATAAAAATTCAAAAATAAAGAAGGCAAGAGAAGAAAACATAAGCACCTACAGAAAACAACAGTTAAGATATTGCTGGCTATCCTTCTAGACTCTGTTTTCCTTAACTGCACTGTGTGTATGTATATCTGTGTGTGTGTGTGTGTGTGTGTGTGTGTGCTTTTTTTTTTAATGCAAAAATAATCCTCTTTATTTTGTAGATGGAGAAACCTGAGCCCTGGTATACTTGCTCAAGATCATGAATAAAATGAGTTTGTAAAAACTCAAGATCTGTACCTTTTACCTGTTGGGCCAGTGCTTTCTCATACCACCTCCTAATAGAAATAAATCATCAGCATCTTGGATAAGTTAGTGCCTTGTTAGCACAGGTGCTGAATAAATTAATACATGGTGGCATGAATGATGCCAACTGGGCTGTCCTGTTTATCTCAGCTAAGCTCTGTCCAAGCCAGCTTTATCACAGAAGCTGCTAATTATCGGTAACACCAGAGAACACAGTTTTTAACATGCTGCCAAATCCCAAAGAGCACAGGGATACAAGGACAGCCTCCTTTAATAGGAACTGACATAGAGCTTAGAATCTTTGCTACTGAAAGTGCTTCACTTTGGAATATTCTTTTGGTTTTACTTTAAAATGAGGCACAATTCTGGGTCTTTTGTAGGTTAGTTTATCCAGCATTCATTTCTGGATTCTCCCCATGCCATAAGGGGGGGCATTACAAAGAACAGAAAGCCTCATGACATTTGCATTAGGTTTGCCTTACATTTCAACTGAGTAAAATCAGACTTAACCATGAATAAAACAATTCCTGATAGGTCTATTCATGTCAAGAATCATAACACCTTACATACTCCAGGTCTAGCTGTTCTGCCAGGGTGGCCCGTGTGCCCTGGGATCCCGCCCAAGTCCATGCCCACTCCAGTGCCAACCAGCCTGCCAAACCCACCCAGCACAGGCAGTCTGCAAAGGAAACACTCCTACACAAGGCCATGCCTTTAGGACTGGGAGAGGTAGCTGTTTTGCCTAACTCTTAGAAACAAACACAGAAAGAAAGAAAAAAAAACTAGAAGCAGAAGGATATGTTCCAAATGAAAGAACAAGATAAAACCCCAGGAGGAAAAAAAAACTTACTTAAATGGAGATAAGTAATTTACCAGACACAGAGTTCAAAGTAATGGTTATTAAAATGCTCACTGAATGCAGGAGAAGAATGGAAGAACACAGAAATTCAAGAATGCATTAGAAAATATAAGATAGAACAAATCACAGCTGAAGAATACAATAACTGAAATGAATCAGCAGATTAGATGATACAGAAGAACACATCAGCAATCTGGAAGACAAAATAGTGGAAATCACCCAATCAGAATGACAAAAAGAAAAAAGAATTTTGAAAAATGAGGATTGTTTAAGGGACATCAGTGAGAACATCAAGTGTACTAACATTTACGTTATAGGGGTCCCAGAAAGAGAAAAGAGAGAAAAAGAAGCAGAAAACTTATTTCAAGAAATAATGGCTAAAAACTTCCTTAACCTGGGGGAAAGAAATAGGTATCCAGGTCCAGGTCCAGAGAGTTCCAAACAAGATAAACCAAAAAAGATCCACACCAAGACATATCATAATTTAAATGGTAAAAGTTAAAAACTGAATTTTTAAAAGCAGCAAAAGAAAAACAACTAGTCACATACAAGGGAACCCCCCACCCCCAATAAGGCTATCAGCTGATTTTTTAGCAGAAACTTTACAAGCCAGAAGGGAGTGCTAAAAGGAGAAAATTTACAACCAAGAATACTCTACACAGTAAGGATATCATTCAGAATTGAGGGGAGATAAAGAGTTTCCTAGACAAGCAAAATCTAAAGGAGTTTACCGCTACTAAACTGGTTTCACAAGAAATGTTGAAGGGTCTTCTTTAAGTGGCAAAGAAAAGGTCATAACTAGAAATTTTTTAAAAATGAAAGAAAAAGAATCTCACTGGTCAAGGCAAATATATAGTAAATGCAGTGGATCAGGCACTTAAAAAGCAAGTATGAATGTTAAAAGACAAAAGCAGTAAAGTCAACTGTAAATACGATAAGTAGTTGAGGAATACACAAAATTAAAATATGACATAAAAAACAAAACATGGAGAGGGGAGGAAATATTTACTGCTTTTAGAATGTGTTCAAACTTAAGCAACTCTTAGCTTCAAATAAATTGTTACATCTATATAGGTCGATATATATGAACTTCATGGTGACTACAGACCAAAACCTACAAGAGCTACCAAAAAATAAAAGAACAAAACCTAAATATAATGCAAAAGAAAATGATCAAACCACAAGGGAAGAGACTAAGAAAAGAAATGAACACAGAAGAACTACAAAAACAACCAGAAAACAATTAACAAACTGGCAATAAGTATATACTTATCAATAATCACTTTAAAAATCAAAGGACTAAATGCTCCAATCAAAAGACATAGGGTGGCTGAATGAAGACCCATCTATATGCTACCTAAAAGAGACTCACTTCAGATCTAAAGACAGACTGAAAGTTAAGGGATGGAAAAACATATTCCATGCAAATGGAAACAAACAGAAAAAGCTGGGGTAGTAATACTCACATCAGACAAAACAGACTTTAAAAGACAGTATACAACAAAAGATAAAGGCATTACATAATGATAAAGGGGTCAACCCAAGAGGATGATATAACATTCATAAATATTTATGCACTCAACATAGGAGCACCTAAATACATAAAGCAAATATTAACAGAAACAGAGGAAGAAACTGACAGTAACACAATAATAGTAGGAGACTTTAATACTCCATTTACATCACTGGATAGATCATTTAGACAGAAGATCGATAAGGAAACATTGGCTTTGAATGACACATTAATCCAAATTGACTTCACACATATATACAGAATATTCCACTCCAAAAGAGCAGAATACACATTTTTTTTCAAGTGCACATGGAACATTCTCCAGGATAGATCACATGTTAGGCCACAGAACAAGTCTCAGTAAATTTAAGAAAACTGAAATCATATCAAGCATCTTTTCAACCACAGTGGTAGGAAACTAGAAATTCATTACAAGAAGAAAACTAACACATGGAGACTAAACAACATGCTGCTAGACAACCAATAGGTCAACAAAGAAATCAAAGAGAAAATTAAAAAATACCTGGAGACAAATGAAAATGGAAACAACTTTCCAAAATCTATGGGACAGGAAAAGCAGTTCTAAGAGAGAAGTTCATAGTGATCCAGGCCTACCTCAAGAAACAAGAAAAATCTCAAATAACCTAACTTTACACCTAAAAGAACTATAAAAGAACAAACAAAACCCAAAGTTATCAGAAGGAAGGAAATAATAAAGATGAAAGCAGAAATAAATGAAATAAAAACTAAAAAACCAATAGAAAAGGTCAATAAAAGTAAGAGCTGGTTTTTGAAAAGATTTTTTTAAAATGACAAAATGTTAGCCAGACTCATGGGGGGGTGAGGGGGAGAACCAAATAAATAAAATCAGAAATCAAAGAGAACTTAAAACTGATACCAAAGAATAATAACCTTACTAAAACAACTATATGCCAACAAATCAGACAACTAGAAGAAATGGTTAAATTCCTAGAAACATTCTATCTCCCAAGACTGAATCAGGAAGAAACAGAAAATCTGAACAGACCAATCACTAGCAATCAGTCATCAAAAAACACCCACGAAACAAAAGTCCAGGACCAGACAGCTTCACAGGTAAACTCTACCAAACAGACAGCTTCACAGGTAAACTCTACCAAATATTTAGAAGAGTTAATATCTATTCTTCTCAAACTATTCCAAACAATAGATGAGAAAGGAATGCTTCTGAACTCATTCTACAACACCAGCATTACCATGATACTAAAACCAGACAAAGACAGTACAAAAACGAAGAATTACAGGCCAATATCCCTGATGCACATAGATGCAAAAATCCTCAACAAAATACTAGCAAACTGAATTCAACAATACCTTAAGAACATCATACATCATGACCAAGTTGGATTTAACCCAAGCACGCAAGGATGATTTAACAACCACAAATCAATCAACGTGATACATGACATTAACAAGATAAAGGACAAAAATCATATGATCATCTCAGTAGATTCAGAAAAGGTATTTGACAAAATCCAACATGCATTTATGATAAAAACTCTCAACAAAGTGGGTATAGAGGGAATGTACCTCAACATAATAAAGGTCATATATGACAAACCCACAGCTAACATCATACTCAACAGTGAAAAGCTGAAATCTTTTCCTCTAAGATCAGGAATAAGACAAGGATGCCCACTCTTCCCACTTTTAGTCAATGTAGTATTGGAAGTCCTAGCCACAGCAATCAGACAAGAAAAAAAAAAAAAAAAAGAAGACACACAAATTAGAAAGGAAGAAGTAAAATAGTCACTGTTTGCAGATGACAAGATACTATATATAAAAAACCCTAGACTCCACCAAAAAGCTTTTAGAATTAGTAAGTGAATTTAGTAAAGTTGCAGGATACAATATTACAGAAATCTACAGTGTTGCTATATACTAATAATGATCTATCAGAAAGAGAAATTAAGACCTGTACTCTGAAAAGTGTAAGACATTGATAAAAGAAATTGAAGATGACGCAAATAAATGGAAAGATATTCCACGCTCATGGAATGGAAGAATTAAAATTGTTAAAGTGTCCATACTACCCAAAAAACTTACCTATTCAATCCCTATCAAAATACTCATGGCATTTTTCACAGAACTAGAACATATAATCCTAAAATTTGTATGGAACCACAAAAGACCCCAAATAGGCAAAGCAATCTTGAGAAAGAAGAAGGCTGGAGGTATTACACTCCCTGATTCCAAACTATACTATACAAAGCTATAGTAATCAAACAGTATGGTACTGGAACAAAAGCAGACACATAGCTCAATGGAACAGAATACAGAGCCCAGAAATAAACCCATGCTTATACGGTCAATTAATTTACAACAAAAGAGGCAAGAATATACAATGGGGGAAAGACAGTCTCTTCATTGAATGTTGCTAGGAAAACTGGACAGCTACATGCAAAAGAATAAAACTAGTCCACTTTCTTAGACCATATACAAAAACACAACAAAACACAAAAACAAAAACAAAAAAACCTCAAAACGGATTAAAGACTTAAATGTAAGACCTGAAACCATAAAACTCCTAGAAGAAAACATAGGCAGTAAGCTCTTTGACATCGGTCTTAGCAATACTTTTTTAGGTCTGTCTCTTTGGGTAAGGGTAACAAAACCAAAACTAAACAAATGGGACTACATCAAACTAAAAAGCTTTTGCACAGCAAAGAAAACCTTCAACAAAATGAAAAGGCAACCTACTAAACAGCAGAAGATATGTGCAAACGATATGTCTGATAAGGGATTAATATCCAAAATATATAAAGAATTCATACAACTCAAGATCAAAAACCAAAAAATCTGATTAAAATATGGGCAGAGGACCTGAATAGACATTTTTCCGAAGAAGACATACAGATAGCCAACAGGCACATGAAAAGATGCTCAACATCACTAATCATCAAGGAAATGCAAATCAAAACCACAATGATATATCACCTCACACCTATGAGAATGGCTATTATCAAAACTATAAGAAACAAGTGTTGGTGATGATGGAGAGAAAAGGGAATCCTTGTGAACTGTTGTAGGGAATGTAAGTTGGTACAACCACTACAGAAAATAGTATGAAGGTTCCTCAAAAAACAGAACTACCATATGATCCAGCAATTCTACTTCTGGGTATTTAGCCAAAGACAACAAAAACACTAATTTGAAAAGATATATGCATCTCAATGTTCACTGCAGCGTTATTTACAATAGACAAGATATGGAAGTAACCTAAGTGCTCAATGGTGGATGAATGGATAAAGAAGATATGATACATACACACACACTGGAATTTTTACTCAACCATAAAAAATAATGAAATCTTTCCCATTTGTGACAACATGGATGGACCTAGAGGGTATTACGCTAAGTGAAATACGTCAGACAGAAAGACAAATACTCCAATTTTTCCTTGGATTGCCCCTCTCCCATTAGATGTGGTCCTACCAAGAATGTCAGCTGAGTACCCCGCTACCGCCTCGCCACAGAATTGAGTGCATTACCCAAGGGAGGCCATTATTCTCTCTTCATTAGTAACGTTAACCTGTAGTGGAATCATAAGAAGACAAAGGTGTTCAGAGGTGAGACATTCAAAAGGTAGTGCTCCAGGGCCACCCATTAGTTCCCTGGATATTTTCCACCCTTTATTTCCTTCATTATTCGACAAATATTTATGGAGAGTGCCTCTTGCTACGTGCAAAGCTTTGCTGCAGGCAGTGTACAGACAGACAAATTTTCCTCCTCACAGAGCTTACATTTCAGTGAGAAGAAAACAATAAATACATAAGTCAAATATACAGTATATTAGATGGTGATACATGCTATGGAAAAAAATTAAGCAATGCTTGTGGGTAGGGAGCACCGGGGCTGGAGGTTGCAATCCTAGAGCAAGACCTCACTGGGGAGAGAGAGGAGAGAAAGTGGGCAGAGCAGGTCTAAGGATCAAAGGACCGAATAAATCCTGGGGCACAGAAAATGAGACTGAAAAGGAGCAGCCAAGGAGGTAGGGGAAAAAAACAGGAGAGTATGATGACCTGGAAACCAAGTGAAGAACGTATTTCAAGGAGGAGAGAGTGCGAAACTGTGTTAAATCCTTCAGAACCATCAGGGAAGGGAAGTTGAAACTGACTTAGCATCACCAACAGGAGGCATTTCAGTGGAGCAGTAGGTATAAAAGCCCGAGTGGTGGGACTTCCCTGGTGGTGCAGTGGTTAAGGATCCACCTGCCAATGCAGGGGACATGGGTTCGATCCCTGGTCTGGGAAGATCCCACATGCCGTGAAGCAACTGGGCCCGTGCACCACAACTGCTGAGCCTGCGCTCTAGACCCCATGAGCCACAACTACTGAGCCCGTGTGCCTGGAGCCCGTGCTTCGTAACAAGAGAAGCCACCACAATGAGAGGCCCATGCACCGGAGCAAAGAGCGGCCCCCGCTTGCTGCAACTAGAGAAAGCTCACGCGCAGCAACGAAGACCCAGTGCAGCCAAAAAAAAAAGCCCAAATGGTGTACGTTCAGAGAGGATTTGGACATGGTGACACAGACAACTATTTAAGACATTCTGCTGAGAAGAGCACAGAGAAAAGGGATGGTATCTAGAAAGGGATGCAAGATCTAGAAAGGATTTTTGTTTCGTTGTTGTTGTTCTCCATTTGTAAAGGATCACAGAAATTATAAGTGCTGATGAGAAAGATTCAGCAGAAACTACAAAGTCAATGATGTAAGGAGACCGAGGGGAAAACTATTGGAGCCAAATCCTGCTGGATGCAATCGGGGATCAGCTCTAGTGCCCCAGTGATGGGACTGCCTTTAGGTAGAAGCACTGAGTGTTCTTCTATCACCCATGGAGAGAAGACAGGAACATGGGCACAGGTGTGATGGCTTGTGGACGTTCTCCTGTCACATCTATTTTCTCAGTGAAACAGGAAGCAAAATGTGAGACTATCATCTAGAAGAGAAGAGTGAATGGTGTAGGGACATGCAGTAGGATGTGAGGCACATAAGGGCCCTTGAGGTTGCATTCCAATGTCTGATGGTTCAACTCTGCTTTCAATTACTCCAAGAAGACTGTCAGTAAATTCCCTTCTTTTTTAAAAATTAGCCACAGTTGACGTCTGTTTCTTACAACCGAAGACCTAATACACCAATTCTTCCTTGGGGCCTTAGGGTTACCTGATTTTCTCACTGAAATCCTGACTTTAATGAAACAGTGATTCTGTTCTATCAAATCCTATGCACCTCCAAGTGAACAGGAAGAGTCTTGCAGTAAACCAACAAGCCAGACGTGTTGGGTTCCTCTACCACCTTGCACAGAACCAAGAAATAATGATTTATACTTACAATACTAAAGTGGAAACACTAAATCAGCATGCTAAACTGCTTAAAGAAAAGCATTTCAATACATGTGAGAAAGCAGAAAAGACAGATACCAAAATTCAAATCGCCTTAACATTTCTTCAAACCCCCTTTTTGAGTTAAACTGCCAAAGTGTCTACCAAGACAGAATGAAGACAAATACATGTACAACTCTTCTTAGAGTGTAGATTAATCCTTCATTACAGATTTCAGTGACTCAGGGAGGGAGACCCACATGAAGACTACACTAAGGGGTAAACCGGAGGCAAAGAGAACCGTTCTCACACTGGATGAGACTCTATAATCTGGGAATGGCATCTGAAAGGCAGTCATACTGAGTAAGAAAGAAGACAAGTCAGACTCTTCCACAAAGAGAAACATTTCAAAGATCACA
The DNA here is from genome assembly GCF_965194805.1 of Balaenoptera borealis. Lineage (NCBI taxonomy): Eukaryota > Metazoa > Chordata > Mammalia > Artiodactyla > Balaenopteridae > Balaenoptera > Balaenoptera borealis. The sequence continues at coordinate 121,390,411 of NC_138867.1, read as the reverse complement.
AAGATGAGTGGAAATTTCCAGACCATGCAGACTAAGATGACTCTTCATGATAAAAACGTGTCGTTCCTCCTCCAGGAAATTAAGAGTTATTAAATTGCAGCAAAGACAGCTGCTTCTGAGATGAAATCAGCCTTGCGACACCAAGAAGCAGGAGGGTGAGGGTGAGAAGCTGCTGACCTCCCGTGGAAATCAGCACCACACAGCTTGTTTCAAACAGGTGCACCACTCCACAGGGCATGTGACTCATGAAAAGCTCCGAATACTCACAGGGAACTGTAAGGCTTGGTGTAAGGTGTGACCTGAAAGCAGATATCAATGGCTTTCTCCCAGCTGACCCAATGCTGGCTCACCCTTTGCTACGAAGACTGAGATAGATGCTCAGCCCTTTGGCCCAAACACACACAAACTGCCAAGAAAACAAAAGCAAAGCAAAAGTAAACATATGCACACATGCAAATCTCCCAAGTGGGTAAGAGCCATGTGTGCTATGTTTTCGGCATTCAGCCCTAAGGGTTTAGCTTGCCAAGAACAGAACTGTGAAGAAAGCCCCGTCCCTTCAGTAAGAATGCCTTGTTTTGGTTTAATTGTTAGAACAATTTCTCCATCTTCCCACACCTTCAGGTACAGCTCCATGACCCTCCTTCCTCCATCCCCTGATTTCTCTGAAAGCCTACATTATACTGCTTGCCAGATGCTCTCCTAAGAGATTTAGGTGGATGAATTAACTTAATCCTCACAATGACTCTAAGAGGGTAGGTGCTATTGTTGTCTTTAGGTTTCCCAGAAAGAAGAGTCTGAGGTGAAGGCTTATATGACACTATTCTATTCTACTAGGGGGTTCTCAGGAGGAATGAGGCAGAGAACCTAACCCCTACCTGCTTCAAGCACCAATACCTGCTCCATCTCTTGGGACCATCTTCTGAGAGGCTACCTAATGACTGCTATTCAGTATGCCCAGCTCTCACCTCCCATTAGTCAAAGTTTTATTTTTTTAATACTCCTTTGTTATTTTTAGTACTCCTTTGCTTCCAGGTTGTACACGTGTGGACGGCACTTTGTGTCATGTCTCCCTTGGGTGGGAGGTAAGAGGCAGGAGGCACATGGTAAGGGCATGAGGCTACAAGCTATCAGGCTGCACCTGCGTGAAATGAGTTGGAGGCTACACAACTGGTCACCACACTGGTGGCTGAAATACGTACAGGAGAAGCCAAGAGAATCTGATGTGCTAATTTAAATGTTTCTAATACAATTATTATATCTCCTTATTCAGATGAGGAAACTCAGGCATAAAGAACTGAAGTACTTCACACAGGTTTCAGAAGAGACGAGCAAAACTAGGCAGTCTGGCTCCAGAATGTTCTCTTTATCACTGAACTCTCAAGCACCTACAGATGAACTGCAATTACCCTGAAGTCTGCCAGCTGCCTCGCTGCAGCTGCCACATTTGAGCTACAATAGTTGTGAGTTGGTTGGAAATCCAGTCAGTGTAAGAAAATAAATATCACAGATAATGCTCACCATGCAATGCAAAGAGGATATGGCAAGAGAGGGCTTCAGTGCTCAAAAAAGTGCAAGTGAATCAGTTAGTCACTGACACTCCACCAAAGAGAGACATTTAATGAAACCACCCCCATGGCCAACACATAAGAAATCTGGCTCATAAGAGCAGAAATAAATGAAAGAGAGACTAAAAAAGACAAAGAAAAGATCGATGAAACTAAGAACTGGTTTTTAAAAAGATAAACAGAACAGACAAACCTTTAGCTAGACTCACCAAGAAAAAAAGAGAGAGGACTCAAAATCAGAAAAGGAAGAGAGGAAGAGAGGGAGGGAAGTGGGGAGGGAAGGAGCAGGGGAGGGAAGGAGGGACGGAAAGAAATCTGGCTCTGATAAGGGTTGGCAAAGAGGAAACAAAGTCGTGTCCATGCTTGTTAATACTCTAACGTCTATAAGACCCTGAAGTAAAAGGGGGCAGCCACTAAGAGAGGAAAACATAGCATCCTCTCCTTTGCTCCTCCCTGAATTTGAAAGGGAACTCTATAGGTGACTCCATGGGTTCAGAAAAGGAAGTATCAGAGGTGTATCAAAAACCAGGAAAGTCACTGAAAAAATTCACCCAAACAGAAGCAGAACAAATCATAACAAACAAGAGACCCAAATCAAAGGGGCTCTAAGACTGCTGAGTGTTCACAGCTTGAAGCCGAGCATTTCCCCTTTCACGATGGGCATTTCTTGTGATGTGAAAGATTTAGTTCCTTGAATTCAGGAATTTTGTTGTTTTTTTTTTAAAGCAAAAAATTTAAACTGAACTTGTGTCTTTCCTTCTCCTAACCCTGAAGGCTGGAAGGTCACAAAAGAGAGAAATTCCTGGGTTGAAAGTAAGTGAAAGTCTGGCAAGTAGGCTGAATAAGGGTTGAGCTCTGATTTCTTCTGCATTTCCATTCATTTAAAGTGCTAAGTTGCCTGTTTGCTTTAAAATATGTGCTTGTCCTCTTTGCAGTGTCCCTTTAAATAGATTTTCCTTTGGCTCTGCCAAAAATAGCTAGAGAAGGTCCTTTGAGAATCCCATTCTTAGTCTTAAAAAAATACACTCTTCTCCCTGCTCCATACACATAAACAGGCCTGGAAGCAGTATCTCTCACTTCTTCCAGGGATCTCCAATCTATCAAAAATAATAAATCTTTCAGGAAGAAAACAGAGCTGGTCAGGGAAATAATTCTCCCAGCCCATTTCTGTTTGTTCATTATGTGATCACCAAATATCAAGTCCCTTTTCTGGGATCAGCAGACAGATAGGTCAAGGGCTGAACATCCTAATGTCTACCCCATGGCCAGGCACTAGGGACTACTAGGAACTAGGCAAACTGAAGAAGGTATGCCCAGGGGGATAGGGTGTGACCCTCACTTACTTCCAGCCAATTGCTAGCAAGGAGATCTGAATTTTTCCAAGTTAAAAATGTTGGAAACCTGTCCAAATTTTAAAAACAGCAATGTGGGGGACAACAATACCAAATCGAGCACATGTGTGGGCTGCTCTGGCTAGAGACCCTTGTTTGCAACCTCTAGGTAAGACACAAAGATAAAGGAAGACAGACTGCCTGTCCCCCGGGAGCTTATGACCTAGTAGGAGTGAGAAGATACATACCTTGTAAGCTGTCCCACAGGTGGAATGTGATACACGTTGAAAGACAGGAATAAGCAAAGGCTATGGGAGTTCAGGAAAGCAAGAGGGTACCTGAGGCAGAAAGGATTCTTGTAGGCAGTGGCATTGGAGCTGAGGCTAAAGAATGAAGTAGACTTTGGCAGGCAGAAGGTGGGGAGGGGCCATTCCAAACAGGGAAAAAAAGAGGGAGCGGGGAAGAGGATAGTTGAGAGATGGTTAAGAGATGCTTCATGCTTCTACCCAACAAATACTCATGCGCATCCACTGTGCACCATGCAGTACGGATGCAGTGTGATCTTGAGGGATACAGACGAGGCTGCAAAGTCTGAAAGGGCCCAGTCCAGAAAAGGTCCTGTGGAGGCCATATCCAGAGTTTTGTCTTAAGAGCAAGGGGAAAGCTGCCTTTGACGTTTTTTTAAGCAGGGGAATCACAAGTTGGGATTCGCAGTGTTCCAAGTTCCCCAGCTACAGAGCATGCATTCTGCGGCCTGGCAGGGAGCCAGAGCTCCACCAGCTAGAGCAAGCCAGCAAGAGGCCTTTGCAAACAGTCTGGGGAAGAGATGATGACAGCTCGGACTAGGGACGTAGTGATGGACACGGAGGAAAGTGGACAGATTCAAAAGACAGTGAGGGGTTAAAATCACCAGAACTATCGGTTCAGGATAGGAGTCAGTGAGGCAGAAGCCAAATGGACCTGGAGAATGTGGTCAACGTGGCTCTGGGGGGCTATCAGGCCACAACACCCGTGGCCCGGCAGCCAAGCAATTCTGTGCCGGCAGCCGTGGGTGTCTAGTGGTTACTAGAGAAAAGAAAGGTTCCGAAGCCAGGGTGTATGGCTGAGGGAAGGCTGCCAGAGAAGTTCACCGGAGCTTTCCATCTTAGAAAGACATCATCTCAAAAGTACTGTTTTCTTTTAAATGCGCTTTGTAAAATTCCACGGCTATTTTGTTTGGACTAGTCTTGATGGCAAGGAAATAAGAAGCGCTTCTCGTATGTTCAGCAGCTCTCCAGTAAGCTAAATCTTATCGTCTAGACTTGGGATGGAGGAAGAAGGAATAGTAGAGTATCTATAAGATATATGTTAATGCCAAGTAGTCACTTCCTTTTATTTTGACCCTTTCTTGAGAACTTTAAGGGATGGCTAGTTAACTACCAGGGCCCATCCTCCTTGGTGCCAAAGCCTAGCAATGATTTTTTTTTTTTTTTTTTAATAACCACAGGCATCTTTACATGAACCCAATTCACTCTGCATCTAGAACATTAAGGAAATGTGAATATGTCCTTCCTGACTTGCAGAGATGCCTGGAAGTACTCAAACTCCAGTCACGGGAAGGAGAAAACAGCCAAGCCACTGGATGTTCAACCGTGGATAACTTACAGCAGTGGAGTCTACATATTATTTTGATAAGGTCTCACTTGTATGCCAAGCATTTGCCCCACAATATTCCTTCCTGATCCTTGTCATCTATAGAATTTTGTCCTTTAGGGAAAGTCACACGTAACAGATTACCCAAATAAACATTAAGCAATTGGGTAATGAAAAGAACAACAGAGAGTCGGCAAGTGGCAATCGGACTAAAGTTGATTTTGCCCTCTTCATTTCTCTCTCTCACCCTCCATCCCCACAAATCTTGGTATTTCAGGGTATATGTGCCCACATGGCAGGTGTATTCATCTCCCCTCCCAAATTGGCCTTCTTGTCCCACATGTCCTGATCGAGTTAGCACACCATGCAAAGATCATTCAAGAGACTTAATACTCTTTGTTAAATGTTATTTTACCTGGATTACTTGCAGTAGGCACTATGGGTTGCCTATTCAGAGCCCTGCTTTTATATGGGTATCCATGCCTCCCACAAATGACCCAGGTAAATCCTGTTTGGGGTAAAAAATCACAGTGGTCCCATTCCCTTTGCTAGTGAATGCTTCAAACCAATGAGATGTGATAGGAAGTCTATTGGAGAACTTCTGGGAAAGGTATCATCACATCTCTTAAAAAGAGACTCAGAGAAGAAATACAGTTACCCCTGAACCATACTTCTACACAGTTGCAAATCCTAATATAACTTTATATTGGCCCTCCATATCCATGGTTCCGCATCCATGGATTCAACCATATTGCATTATGCATATAAACAGTGCATATTTAGTGAAAAAAAAAATCCATGTATAAGTGGACCCCCACAGTGCAAACCCATGCTGCTCAGGGATCAACTGTAATACCTTTCTGCCCTGGACAACCGCTCATGTGCAGAGATGCAACATAACATCTTATGATCCTGAAAGGAGCTAGCCAACCCAGTGAAGCTGGCTGTGAGCAGGACCGTGGAAATAACACAAGTACTTCATGAGCCAAGAAATTAACCAACCCTCAGGACTGATTTTGTGTAATGACACAACAGATTCCCTTGTTGTTTAAGCCACTATGAATAGAATTTTCTGTTTCTTGCAGCCCGAAGCATCTAAAATGATACAATTCTTCTTTGGAGAAGCAAGAAAAGGGCTCTGGCTTCCTGAAAACACCCAGGCAACAAAGGAGTAGTTGCTTCAAAAAAGAAAAGAGACTAAGATTTATTTCTCAGTAAGTGTTTCGGGAAAACCAGCTGTGAAAAGGTATTGTTATTAGCCATTCCGGATGTATGAAGAGCTCTTTGAAATCCTCCCATGCAGCATAAACACTGTAATAAAGTTCCAATGAGCCACTGTGAATGGTATGTGTGGGGATATACAACATACTTGGAGCCATAATAGTATGCAAACATTGGGGAGCTACCATGAAATTAGTCTTCATTACTCATCTACTCTTATTTCCTTCTACAATTATAAGATTGGGAATTTTTTTCTTTTTTTTGCCACCTTTCCATCTGATGAAAGCACAGACTCACGTGATTAGAAGGGAAGTCACAAAACCAGGCTCAGAGATGTTGAATGATTTCCACAAGGTCCCAAAGCCAGCTGGGGGCAATTTTCTTTATTATTAAAAATGCTTTGTGTGTGATTTTAAAACAAAGTCACGTGCTGAACACTCAATTTAATGAAAAGCGAATAATTGTAGAAATATGGGAAATCACAACCGATTTTTTTTAGTAATTTAATTATGCAAATAAAATCTCCTTTTTTGAACTCACTGCTTTGAGTTTCTTCTTCACTATTTCTAATAACCTCCTAAATTCCAATCCATTCCTCTCCATACCATTTCTCCCTCCTAGAAAATCCCTGCATATGGCCCATTCTCTAGGCCAGTGGTTCTCAAAAGACTGTTTGCCTGGGAAGTAAATTAAAAATGCAGAGTCCCAGGCAGAGTCCAATTCAGCAGATCAACGGGGGGGGGGCCAGCAATGTAAATGTCAATGTAAACAAGCACCCCAGGTGAGTGTAACCATCCTTTGGGGCACATGACTCCAGACTGTATACTAGATTCCAGGTTCCAAATAGAAAACGTCTAATTTTCATAGTAGATTTAAGCTGGGACAACAAAAATATGTGCAGAGTTGCCTATAATTTTTATGTTCCCTCTGAGGTCTGAAACAAATCCAAGAGCTCTGTGATTTGGATGTATCCTGGTAATCATTTGCGTGGAGGTCTGGAGTTTTTATCCTTTCCCCTCTGAATGCATTTCTACTTGGGATTAAATATAAAATGTCTTAACTCTTCCTCCACAGCTAAAGGAAATCAATTTTGTAAAGTGTTTCAAAAGAGTACTTTAAAAAATACACAAAATATCTTCTCTTTGAACCAGATGCCTGGGATGTACAGGGCAAACACAGTAAGTAATGAGAGAAGTAAACAGGTTTTCCAGCAGAACCAACCCTGAAACCAAAACTTAGGAAGGAAGCTGACCATTAAGTAAGTAGACCAGAGGAACAATAGCTCAGGCATATCCTTGGGTAAGTCTGAACCTGAGAAAACAGGAATGAAACAGACAAACCCCTTGTCCCAAGTTAACTTTCCCTTCCTGTTCGATTTTAAAATAGGACAGTGCTGTAAATGAGAATAGAGAGTTTACGCAGAATCTTAGAACTCCTCTGGGTGCCAAAACATTTTTTCAAACTGAAGTAAATACTCCTTACTGGATTCAGCAGTGCTCGTTTATACTCATCTCCTCCAGGACATTTTAAATCTAGAGGCTCCAGAGACCAAGAACACAGCATGCTGGTAACGGGAGTCTGTGTGTTCTACCATCATGACCAACTCACATTACAGCCATGAGGGCTTGTCTATATGTAGACTTCTTAATGATCACATGAACAAAGAAATGCCACTTAACCTCACAGAACCAAAGAAAATCACTGTTAAGTATCAAAGATAACACACAATGCTCCAGAAATGCTATAAAATAAATAACTCCAGCAACAAAATTGGTTTAAATTCTTTAGAAGGCAAAAAGTCAAGGCCACAGCTTTAACATGCACTTTCCAGCTGTACTTCTCCTTGGCTTAGGGACAAAGACTGGACTGAATGCGGTTGGGAGAGAAGAGGGTGGAACCAGAGGGAGAAAGTGAAGCATCCACCAGGAGATGAGCAGGTTCATTGGCCCAATACCCACCTTAAGGGTTTTGGATTTTTTTGTTTCTATTTCTTTTTCTTTAAGGATTCCTAACAATCCTCAGGGCATTTTAAAAATGGGAAGATTCAGTTCTGGCTTTACTGGATCACCAATGACTCTTGTTCTCTCTCAGTCCAATTAAGCTCTCATCACACTGCACAGCCTGAACAGCCCGACTGCCTTCAGCTGCTTCCTATCCCTTCTCTAGCGGCTCCCAGAAGGCATGGAGGCCTCCCTAAGACCCAGGGGCCATAAAACAGTCAGGAGCATCGCCACACATGCTTGGCTGGACGACGTACCTGGAACTTCCTCTGTTTTGGTGCAGGCCCTTCAAGTGTGCAACTAAGATCTAAGCCAGCTTTCCCGTTTCACAAATGCCTGACTGGGTTTGTGTGGAATAGGCACCACACCGTCATGTCAGAGCATCTGGAGTTACTTTTTAAAGCCCAGTTCCCATTATTTTAAACACATTCATCAGGATTCTTTGACATTTGGGGGGGAGGTGCATATACTCCTTGAAAACTTGCATGTTCTCAGCTACACTTAATTGTTTCTAAACATGCAGTTCAGAGATGGCATGGCAAGAAAAACTATGTGACCTGGAATAGAGCAACCCTTTACTCAGCCTAACTGCTTCTCACCAGCATGCAAAACTCTTGTTCCTTCATCATTAAGACCTATGGAAATCTTTATGGTAACATCTATACTCTCTCTCCAAAATATCAAATGCTTGGTAGAAACATGAAAACAAATCATCATAATCTCCCTCGGCAGAGTATCAAATTATCCCAAAGACATGACTTAATGCCAGAACAAAGTATGGGTAAGAGCTGAAATTATAACGCGTCAGTTCCACAGCATGTAGAGTTCAACAATTTAGGTTAACTGTTATAGTCTGTCTTTTCTTATGCGCTAGTCTCCAATAAAGAACATCCATCAAAGTTAAGACAAGGTTAGAACATACACACATGCCTGATACAGCAAGGGGTATCAGCAAGGCCAATCCAAAGCAGCTCAGGCAACAGTAAATACACAAAAAAATCCAAACCATTCCAAGAGTATAAATATTCCTAGCAGGAAAATCAGGCCCCCACTGATTTTCTTTGATTCTCTCAGAGGGCAAATGGACATTTGCCAATTCCTCTATTCTTTATACTTCTTCAAAGGCTTTCATACACGTAACATTTAAAATCAATGACATTATAGAGAAGGGGGAGCCTACTACCCATATTTGACAGGTGAAGAAACTAAGGAATCGAGGGGTCAGTGACTTGTCCAGGGCTAGTTAAGTGGCTTGTTAAGAACAGAATCAACTCTAGAAGCCAGGCCTCTTTATTCCAAATCCAAGGTCTGTAAACTTGTAACATATTCCTGTTTGCTCTTAATCATCACAAGAACATGTAACTCCTGAAAAATCTGTTTGGTGATCTGGTATCACGGAGGACACACTCCTATTGGCCTTGATCATCACGAGAACACAAACCCCCCTGCAAACTCTGCCTGGTGGCCTGGTGGCATGGGCACCTCTCCAGCCTCCGCTGCAAAGCCCATCTGGCATGTGCTGCTGTTACCCACTGCAGTTAATATTTCCCACATTTCTTTCCTGAGCCTCCAGCATACCAGATGCAACAGTGGGAGGAGGAAACATAAGCAGAACTGAGACCAGCTTTAGTGCTAAGATAAGAACTTTCCAGGGCTGAGAGAAAGGCCAGCAATCAGTCTTAAACCTACTTTGCCAAGTGGTTCATGAGCAGCTGTAACATCTGCCTATTTTTCTCTGGGAGCCGATGAACAAGGCTGTGGATTTCAGAGACCCGTGACTCCTGGTTCTCCAGCTCTGTGAAGGAAGGAGGGAGGCAATACTGGATCAGGGCCACAGTTAAATCAGTTTACAAGACAAAAATCAGAGGAAACCAAATGTTGGGACAAGAGACTGAGGATTTCTCAGAGGTATAAGATCCTGTTCTGTGTACTTGTGACTAGACCGACTAGATTTAAAAGTGCTTTTAATGCTGCTTTCCTTAACAGAGTTCATTAAGAAAAAATGTCCGTCAACATGACTGATCTCCCTTAAAAAATCAGAAATTATCTTCTGAGACCAACAGGCATCAGAAAGTTGAGGTTCTCAGCAAGGGACTTCTAGCAAGTCAGTTAACACTTCTGGGCCTCCATTTTCCCTTCTAGCCAGTGCCTAACACGGTGATAGGTATGTGGCTGGTGCCCAATAAATGTTTGCTAAATAAACATGTGAACGAGCAACTATGAAAAAAAAATGACCGTCAAAAAGTTCACGCCAGAATGATGACGTGATGAAATGGAGCCAGTCAGCCGCGTACTTGGAGCAGGAACAAACTCGGGAGCAGCTGGCTATACAGAGTGGCAGCTTCGTTTCAAGGAAGGAAGGAACTTTATGCACTCGTCAAGGGATAAACAAATTGTACGTGAACAGCCTTGCAAGGGTCTCAAATATCAAAATAACACCTCGAGACAGCATCAAAGACATCAAGGGAAATGTCCAGTTAATCTCAAGTCATGTGTGACAACCAGCCTGGGAGAAGAAAGGAATGGCAGATAAAATAAGGAAATGTTTCTGCCAGCCTATAACCTAAATCATGGACTGTCACGTTCTCTCGGTTGAACTTGGGTACGTGGCTTCATTTCTCTGGGAAATACATTGATGGCACTCATCACACCTATTTATAGGACTGAGGTGAGGTTTAATTAGAGAATGGTTGCTATGGGTTTGGAATTTCTCAGAGAAAGAAATCACATAAACAGCATCTTCACTTCCAGCTTTCTCCCAGATCTTTCTCCTGCTTTACGGGGACGGCTATGTGTGGATAAGGCCACCAGAACAGAGGTACTCTTAAATTAGGCCAGTAGTAGCTACCAGGGTAAACAGACTCTGATGGCTTAAAGGAAACAGGGAGAGGCATAGGCTATGGACATAATAGCACAGTGGGGATTTATGCCAGACTTAAATCTGATAGAGAATCTTACTGCCCCTTATAGGTGGCCTGCCCTATGTAGACAGAGTCCAGTATACTTAGGGTGGCTTGCACCTAAACCCTATGTATTTTAATACCAGTAATATGATGCTCAGGGCTTAGATGATATAGCTGAAGAATGATCAGAAGCTATAAATGCAAACCGTGATGGAAAGAGAACTGGGAAGTTATATAAATGGTGCCAGATTCAGGGAAATACGTCCAATGCTCAATTTAGGTAATGGGCAGAGTCTGATTCATTCCAAAAAATGCTACTCCAGGGCTGGAAAAAACCCGAGGAGTTAGAACTCCAATAATCAAAATTAGAAAGGCAAACTTGCTTTTCTCACCTCTCCATCACCCCCAAACTCACTTCTGAAGTTTCTCCCCTCGACTGTAAATTCAACGTGCTAACAAGGCCCTTAGCAATCTGACTTGGTTTCGCTTTTATTCTGTGACAGTCTCATGAGTGTTTATGTGGGTAGTTTACACGCAGAATACGAGGGATTAGGTAATACTTATTTTGGGACACTGACTGTTCTTTGAAATAGAAAAATCTATTCCCTTTCCCTTAAAACTGCGGTGAAAAGAAAACTTACTTGCTGCTTTGATGAAACTTCTTTGAAACTGGTACATCATGAGTGGTCCTGGAAGCATTCTGAAATAAAAGGATACACACTAGTCAGCTTAATGAAAACAATCCTATTCTCGCTACCTAGCAGCCTAGAGACGGCCAGACCGTATTACATTTCTCAAAGACAAAGATCACGGGCAAACAACAGCAACTCAGTTTAGTCCAACTTAGTTTCCCTTTTGAAAGGGTCCTGAGATTTCACCTGAAATGTTCATTCTTTCTTCTTTTTAAGAGAATGGATACAACTTAGGTCTCATAGAGTCACAACCAGAAAACTGCTAATGCAAAAGTCTAGCACAAACTGAGAGATTTCCTTTTCAGTCAGTGACTCGCCCTCCACAAGAGCATTTTAAGATGTGTCCGAGAAACAGGCAACTAACCCAACATTTGCAATCACCTGCTCTTAAACTCTCGTCTTCCTGGCATCTTAGTCACTTCATTGGATACAGTATGCAAGACTTTTGTAGGTGTTTTTGTGGCAAATTCACTATGGAGTGTTGCTCCAGAATGCCAAAGGGCTAGAACCCTTAATATTAGGCATGATACAATCAAATTTTATCTGCTATTTAAAATATATTTATATTTTATACTTATTGTCCATTAGCTAATCAATATCAACATGCACAAATAAGTACCAAATACAAACCTCTACCATTTGGTTTTGTGTAAACTACAATGGTAGTATTTGGGATATGAATATGTTTTATGAATATGTTTAACTGTAAACTTGAGGTTTTTTTTACTGATAGTCTAAATGATAAGCTTCTCAACAGACGATCCATGATTCTTGGTTCAGAGTTTTATTTTACTCTCATCGGATCCCCTGCTTCAACTCTTAGTCATCACTTGCATGACATCTTACTCTTGACTCCAAGAGCCTTCCAGCAATTCCCCAACAGCCAATAAAACCTGCATCACCAATTCCTTTTCTGTGGCTTTTGAGCCAACTAAATCTTGACAAACCTGTACAAATGCTTATGCAATTCGTGATTATAGTTCTCCTCTCTGTTTAAGACTAGACCCCCACTTTCCTGTGTGAGAAGAACTACAGTGGAGAACGATAATACTCCTATACTTCACGTCCAGCATGGCTTTCAGTCTACTCGGGAAACTGAGATGTGAGCAGCTGGTCAATCACCCACTCCCTTAATAACCAAGGGAGGGGTGGGAGGTAGCAGGAATATTACACGTATTATTACAAGGAAAGCAGTCTCCTCTCCAATGAAGTCATATTCACCAATCTAAGCAGAAGGAGTCAAAAAGGAGCGCCATTAAGTTCTCATTTTTGAGGAGCAAGGCCAGCAGTATACTCTATCTGTGCAAGGCGCAGAGCTCCCCAAATACGTAGGGTATGTAATCACGCATTCTCAACAGAATAGGATACGCAATTCCTTGTTTTTTTTAGCAGATTATTCAGGGATTGCAGGGAATACCACATTTGAGGTTCTGTTAAAGGCTAATCGTCATAGTGGCTTCTCAAAAACAGCAAAGCTTCCTAAATCACTCATGGCACCATTGCACAATGGCAACCCATCAACTAGGGATGATTTATAATCGGTTGGACCAGCTGAGCTAATTGTACCCACACATAAGCTGTTTCCACATCTCAAACACCCACCCAACAGCTCTCTGGAGGCTGAAAATAAAACTTTCTTCCTGATTGCATGATAACAAGCTGGCACCATGCCCTGCAAATGGAAAGTCCCTACCTTAGGTAGGTTTTCAAAGCACTAGTGATGGTCTTTATCTCCCACTCGGCACAGATATCCGTTTCTGTTTCAGAAGCTGTTTTGGGGTCTAAAATGAAGAAAAGACAATGGGTAAAACAGAGCAGAAAAGACAGCTAAAAAACAAGCATACATAAAAGCATTCAACCTCCCTACTAAACAAAGAAATCCAAAGTAAAAAAGGACACCTATTTTTTCCTCATTAAATTAGAAAAATGTTTAAAAATCCAAATATCTACTGCTGGCAAAAATGCAATGAAACTGATCCTCTAAGAAACTGCTGGAGGCAGATGAGATAAATGCAACAGATTTGAAAAGTAATTTGGCAATACGTATCAAGTCCTAAAAAGGTTTATATACTTTGAAGCAGTAATCCCACTTCTCACAACCCATCCTCAGGAAATAAGATAAGGCATGAGAAAGTTACACACATCCCAAATGTTCAACATACACTGCTCTTGATAACAGCAGAACAATTTTTTTTTTTTTAGCAGAACAAATTTTAAAAGAACAACCGAAATAGCCCATGATAGAATGATTAAGTTCATCATGGTATATTCCTGATAGAATATCATGTTGCATTTACATGATAATGATAACTATATAGCAAAATGGAAAATGCCTGAATTATCATGTAATGTCAAGCAAAAAAAAAAAAAAAAAAGATTTAAAAGTTTGTGAGAAACTCAAATGAACAAAGGCTGAAAGGAAATACTCTACAATGAAAAGAGTGGTGAGGTTAGAGTGGTAGAATTGTGGTTTTTATATTTTCTAAACTATGACTTGATTCCATTACTTATCTATTTTAAATTGCCCTAAACCAAGACGTGCAACAAAACCACCATAATGATATCAACTCCTGATCATTTCTTCCTTTGTTTCCTCTTGTGTGGACTTCCAAACAAATGTGTGTATTTCAGATAAATGTGTACTGTAAAAGAAGAAATAATTCTTGCAGTCTTTCGGAGCGGCACACAGGCAGGTGAGAGTACGAGGCAGAGGCTTAACTGTTTCACAAACCAGCAGACCTCCGTCTTCTGGCTGGCGAGGTGGTTGGAAGTAGAGTCTCTCAGTGCATTGAAGGGAGAATCCAGCTTCTGGCGATTTGCCTCCCAGCTCTCGTTCCTGTTTTCAGCTGGGCTGCTACCCTTTTCTCACACCTACTCAGGTGAGGCCCCACCCTTCCAGGGGTGGGGAATGAGATGTCTCTGGACCCCGGGACTGGTTCAGGGATGGTCCAAGACTGGGCAGCATGAAATCCAGGACTTTTCCAGGACAGGGGAAGAGACACCTGCTGTCTCCTGCTGTGCTTGCACCGGGAGGTTATACTGCTGCTCTAGGTGCCACTGCGTGAAGCCTGAGAGTAGAGCCTGACAGACACAGCCAAGGTAAGAGAGGCAGAGAGAGCAGGTCTGGGTGACATGGTTTGAGCCCTTGCGTCTCGCCATGCCTTTTTAATCACATAAGCCAATAAATTCCCTTCTTCCTTAAGCTAGTTGAGGTCAGCTTTTCTGTTTCTTATAATTCAGAGGTCTAAATGATATAGTAGAGACAGCCACCAGACTGTCTCTTTCTGGACAGTCTCTGAGAAGAAACAGGTTCCTTCTGCAGGGCCCACGGCCTTTCAGCTGGGAAGGGGAATGAGTCACAGGTGGGCACAACACATTTTCTATTAACTGGGAAAGAACCCACTTTCATCCTAGTAGGAAGAGGCCAAATAATCAAGAGTGCCTTAAGGATTTAGGGCCTAATCCCCAAGTAAGGACACAAATGCAGCTGGTACCTACTGCTCTCAGTGTGTTCCCCTAACACACAATGCAAGATGAGAGGATAGGGCCCTGGTTCAATAAGTGGTTGGCTCCTAATGGCAGAACGGCTGTTTGTTTGCAGGTGATCCTGGTCAATAATGAAGCCTGTATTGTCATATGAAACAAACAAGGAAGAACCTAAAGAGCATGATTTTATTTCTAGGGCCACAGAATTGTAAACTCCAGAGTTCAATCACAGCAAATTTCTGAAAAGTAACAAAGTATGGTTTTCCAAATATCCAAAACCTCTCCAGCTTTAATTCTTTTCTTGCTTTGCCATCTCCCACTCCTTTAATGGTTTCTTCCTGTGGAAGTGTATGTACCAAAAAACTTTGCTTAGTGTGACCTTTTTCCCTCCGCATCTCCAAGAAGCATGGAGAGCTGCCACAGTGTGTGGTTCCTGGACGCGAGACAAATGTTACTGTACATTTTTCTGTGGAAGAAACCAACTTCTACCCAAGAAGAGTGAACAGGACACTAAACAAGCAGCAGTTGGCAGGTCTGGGAGTTGTGAACTGTTCCATGAACCACATTTAGCAAACTAATGATTAGCTTCCACTTATTCAGGCTCTGTAACCATAGGAATATTGTGTAACATTACAGAGAGGAGAGTCAAATTACAGCCCGGCTAAAGGGGTTTTTATAGCACTGATGAGGCAAGGTTCATAACTTGAGCACGTCCATTTCAATTCATTTAACGTCCAAACTAAATTGAATACAGCCTCCCAAGCTACCCCGTTTTCAGACACCGTTGCCAATTGCCATCCCTCCCTATCGATGCTCCCTTCACTTACAGAAGCTTCCTGGCATATGATGCAGAGACACATTTGACAATTTTCTTCAGAACTCAGTACATATCTCCTAACCAGGTCACTTGACCATTGTGGACTTAGTAACACTGACCAGAGCTAGAGGAGCAGTCCAATGTACAAAAAGGCATCACGCGGATACAGCGAAATGAGTGCACTTCCTCCGCAAGCTACTCCCACGTGAATTCAGAAAAACAGGAGATGTGGACTGGAAGTGGTGGTTACAAGGGGAAGTAGTTTTAGAAATGTCACACTGGATCAGACAAGACCCAGGTCCACTGCTGTGCTCCTGACAAAGACACTAAGGACCTTCTGGAGGAAGGGAGTAGGAAAGTCGCCTATGTACTCCTAATCTCCTAATGACACACTATAATGTATCAAAATTAAAGTTCATGTGCCCTGAACCAAGATGGCGAAGTAGAAGGACGTGCTTTCGCTCCCTCTTGCGAGAACACCAGAATCACAACTAGCTGCTGGACAATCACTGACAGGAGGACACTGGAACTCACCAAAAACGAAACCCCACATCCAAAAACAAAGGAGAAGCCACAATGAGATGGTAGGAGGGGCGCAATCACAGTAAAATCAAATCCCATAACTGCTAGGTGGGTGACCCACAGACTGGAGAACACTTATGCCACAAAAGGCCACCCACTGGCGTGAAGGTTCTGAGCCCTACGTCAGGCTTCCCAACCTGGGGGTCTGGCAATGGGAGGAGGAATTCCTAGAGAATCACACTTTGAAGGCTAGTGGGATTTGACTGCATGACTTCGACAGGACTGGGGGAAACAGAGACTCCACTCTTGGAGGGCACACACAAAATAGTGTGTGCATCGGGACACAGGGGAATGAGCAGTGACCCCAGGGGAGACTGAACCACACCTACCTGCTAGTGTTGGAGGGTTGCCTGCAGAGGCGGGGGTTGGCTGTGGCTCACCGTGGGGATTAGGATACTGGCAGCAAAATTTCTGGGAAGTAATCCTTGGCGTGAGCCCTCCCAGAGTCCACCATTAGCCCCACCAAAGAGCCCACCATTAGCCCCACCAAAGAGCCCAGGTAGGCTCCAGTGCTGGGTTGCCTCGGGCCAAACAACAAATAGGGAGGGAACCCAGTCCCATCCATCAACAGTCAAGCGGATTAAACTTTAAGTGAGCTCTGCCCACCAGAGCAACACCCAGCTCTACCCACCACCAGTCCCTCCCATCAGTAAACTTGCACAAGCCTCTTAGATAGCCACATCCACCAGAAGGCAGACAGCAGAAGCAAGAAGAACTACAATCCTGCAGCCTGTGGAAAAAAAACCACATTCACAGAAAGATAGACAAGATGAAAAGGCAGAGGGCTATGTACCAGATGAAGGAACAAGATAAAACCCAGGAAAAACAACTAAATGAAGTGGAGATAGGCAACTTTCCAGAAAAAGAATTCAGAATAATGATAGTGAAGATGATCCAGGACCTCGGAAAAAGAATGGAGGCAAAGATCGAGAAGATGCAAGAAATGTTTAAGAAAGACCTAGAAGAATTAAAGAACAAACAAACAGAGATGAACAATACAATACCTGAAATGAAAACTACACTAGAAGAAATCAATAGCAGAATAACTGAGGCAGAAGAACGGATAAGTGACCTGGAAGATAGAACGGTGGAATTCACTGCCGCAGAACAGAATAAAGAAAAAAGAATGAAAAGAAATGACGACAGCCTAAGAGACCTCTGGGACAACATTAAATGCAACAACATTTGCATTATAGGGGTCCCAGAAGGAGAAGAGAGAGAGAAAGGACCTGAGAAAATACTTGAAGAGATTATAGTCGAAAACTTCCCTAACATGGGAAAGGAAATAGCCACCTAAGTCCAGGAAGTGCAGAGAGTCCCATACAGGATAACACACTGAGACACATAGTAATCAAATTGGCAAAAATTAAACACAAAGAAAAATTATTGAAAGCAGCAAGGGAAAAACAGCAAATAACATACAAGGGAACTCCCATAGGTTAACAGCTGATTTCTCAGCAGAAACTCTACAATCCAGAAGGGAGTGGCATGATATACTTAAAGTGATGAAAGGGAAGAACCTACAACCAAGATTACTCTACCCAGCAAGGATCTCATTCAGACTCGATGGAGGAATCAAAAGCTGTACAGACAAGCAAAAACTAAGAGAATTCAGCACCACCAAAATAGCTCTAAAACAAATGCTAAAGGAACTTCTCTAAGTGGGAAACACCATAGAAGAAAAGGACCTACAAAAACAAACCCAAGACAATTAAGAAAATAGTCACAGGAACATACATATCGATAATTACCTTCAATGTGAATGGATTAAATGCTCCAACCAAAAGACACAGGCTCACTGAATGGAGACAAAGACAAGACCCATATATATGCTGTCTACAAGAGAAGCACTTCAGACCTAGGGACACATACAGTCTGAAAGTGAGGGGATGGAAAAAGATATTCCATGCAAATGGAAATCAAAAGAAAGCTGGAGTAGCAATACTCATATCACATAAAATAGACATTAAAATAAAAAATGTTACAAGAGACAAGGAAGGACACTACATAATGATCAAGGGATCAATCCAAGAAGAAGATATAACAATTATAAATATATATGCACCCAACATAGGAGCACTTCAATACATAAGGCAACTGCTAACAGCTATAAAAGAGGAAACCGACAGTAACACAATAATAGTGGGGGACTTTAACACCTCACTTACACCAATGGACAGATCATCCAAAATGAAAATAAATAAGGAAACAGAAGCTTTAAATGACACAATAGACCAGATAGATTTAATTGATATTTATAGGACATTCCATCCAAAAACAGCAAATTACACTTTCTTTTGAAGTGCGCACGGAACATTATCCAGGATAGATGACATCTTGGGTCACAAATCAAGCCCCAGTAAATTTAAGAAAATTGAAATCATATCAAGCATCTTTTCTGACCACAACGATATAAGAGTAGATATCAATTACAGGAAAAAACCTGTAAAAAATAGAAACACATAGAGGTTAAACAATACGTTACTAAATAACCAAGAGATCATTGAAGAAATCAAAGAGGAAATCAAAAAATACCTAGAGACAAATGACAATGAAAATACGATGATCCAAAACCTATGGGATGCAGCAAAAGCAGTTCTAAGAGGGAAGTTTATAGCTATACAAGCCTACCTCAAGGAACAAGAAAAATCTCTAATAAACAATCTAACCTTACACCTAAAGGAATTAGAGAAAGAAGAACAAACAAAACCCAAAGTTAGTAGAAGGAACGACATCATAAAGATCAGAGCAGAAATAAATGAAATAGAAACAAAGAAAACAATAGCAAAGATCAATAATACTAAAAGCTCGTTCTTTGAGAAGATAAACAGAATTGATAAACCACTAGCCAGACTCATCAAGAAAAAGAGGGAGAGGACTCAAATCAATGAAATTAGAAATGAAAAAGGAGAAGTTACAACAGACACCACAGAAATACAAACCATCCTAAGAGACTACTACAAGCAACTCTATGCCAATAAAATGGACAACCTGGAAGAAATGGACAAATTCTTAGAAAGGTACAACCTTCCAAGACAGAACCAGGAAGAGATAGAAAATTTGAACAGACCAATCACAAGTAATGAAATTGAAACTGTGATTAAAATTCTTCCAACAAACAAAAGTCCAGGACCAGATGGCTTCACAGGTGAATTCTATCAAACATTTAGAGAAGAGCTAACACCCATCCTTCTCAAACTCTTCCAAAAAATTACAGAGGAAGGAATACTCCCAAACTCATTCTATGAGGCCACCATCATCCTGATACCAAAACCAGACAAAGATATCACAAAAAAAGAAAATTACAGACCAATATCACTGATGAATAAAGATGTAAAAATCCTCAACAAAATACTAGCAAACAGAATCCGAAAACACATTAAAAGGATCATACACCATGATCAAGTGGGATTTATCCCAGGGATGCAAGGATTCTTCAATATATGCAAATTAATCAATGTGATACACCATATTAAGAAATTGAAGAAGAAAAACCATATGACCATCTCAATAGATGCAGAAAAAGGTTTTGACAAAATTCAACACCCATCTACGATAAAAACTCTTCAGAAAGTGGGCGTAGTGGGTACCTACCTCAACATAATAAAGGCAATATACAACAAACCCACAGCAAACATCATTCTCAATGGTGAAAAACTGAAAGCATTTCCTCTAAGATCAGGAACAAGACAAGGATGTCCACTCTCACCACTATTATTCAACATAGTTCTGGAAGCCCTAGCCACGGCAATCAGAGAAGAAAAAGAAATAAAAGGAATACAAATTGGAAAAGAAGAAGTAAAACTGTCATTGTTTGCAGATGACATGATACTATACATAGAGAATCTTAAAGATGTACCAGAAAACTACTAGAGCTAATCAATGAATTTGGTAAAGTTGCAGGATACAAAATTAATGTACAGAAATCTCTTGCATTCCTATACACTAATGATGAAAAATCTGAAAGAGAAATTAAGGAAACACTCCCATTTACCACTGCAACAAAAAGAATAAAATACCTAGGAATAAACCTACCTAGGGAGACAAAAGACCTGTATGCAGAAAACTATAAGATACTGATGAAAGAAATTAAAGATGATACCAACAGATGGAGAGATATACCATGTTCTTGGATTGGAACAATCAATATTGTGAAAATGACTATACTACCCAAAGCAATCTACAGATTCAATGCAATCCCTATCACACTACCAATGGCATTTTTTACAGAACCAGAATAAAAAATCTTAAAATGTGTATGGAGACACAAAAGACCCCGAATAGCCAAAGCAGTCTTGAGGGAAAGAAATGGAGCTGGAGGAATCAGACTCCCTGACTTCAGACTATACTACAAAGCTACAGTAATCAAGACAATATGGTACTGGCACAAAAACAGAAATATAGATCAATGGAACAGGGTAGAAAGCCCAGAGATAAACCCACGCACATATGGTCAACTAATCTATGACAAAGGAGGCAATGATATGCAATGGAGAAAAGACAGTCTCTTCAATAAGTGGTGCTGGGAAAACTGGACAGCTACATGTAAAAGAATGAAATGAGAACACTCCCTAACACCATACACAAAAATAAACTCAAAATGGATTAGAGACCTAAATGTAAGACTGGACGCTATAAAACTCTTAGAGGAAAACATAGGAAGAACAATCTTTGACATAAATCACAGCAAGATCTTTTTTGGCCCACCTCCTAGAGTAATGGAAATAAAAACAAAAATAAACAAATGGGATCTAATGAAACCTCAAAGCTTTTGCACAGCAAAGGAAACTATAAACAAGACGAAAAGGCAACCCTCAGAATGGGAGAAAATATTTGCAAACAAATCAACAGACAAAGGATTAATCTCCAAAATATATAAACAGCTCATGCACCTCAATACTTAAAAAACAAACAACCCAATCCAAAAATGGGCAGAAGACCTAAATAGACGTTTCTCCAAAGAAGACAAACAGATGGCCAAGAAGCACATGAAAAGCTGGTCAACATCACTAATTAGTAGAGAGATGCAAATCAAAACTACAATGAGGTACCACCTCACACCAGTTAGAATGGGCGTCATCAGAAAATCTACAAACAACAAATGCTGGAGAGGTTGTGGAGAAAAGGGAATCCTCTTGCATTGTTGGTGGGAATGTAAATTGATACAGCCACTATGGAGAACAGTATGGAGTTTCCTTAAAAAACTAAAAATAAAATTACCATATGATCCAGCAATCCCACTACTGGGCATATACCCAGAGAAAACCATAATTCAAAAAGACACATGCACCCCAATGTTCACTGCAGTACTATGTACAACAGCCAGGTCATGGAAGCCACCTAAATGCCCATCGACAGATGAATGGATAAAGAAGATGTGGTACATATATACAGTGGAATATTACTCAGCCATAAAAAGGAATGAAATTGGGTGATGTGTTGAGACGTGGATGGATCTAGAGACTGTCATACAGAGTGAAGTAAGTCAGAAAGAGGAAAAGAAATATCGTATATTAACGCATATATGTGGAACCTAGAAAAATGGTACAGATGAACCGGTTTGCAGGGCAGAAATTGAGACACAGATGTAGAGAACAAAGGTATGGACACCAAGGGTGGAAAGTGGCGGGGGGGTGGGGGTGGTGGTGTGCTGAATTGGGTGATTGGGATTGACATGTATATACTGATGTGTATAAAACTGATGACTAATAAGAACGTGCTGTATAAAAAAAAAATAAAATATAATTCAAAAATTTAAAAAAAAATTTTTCTTCTCTTCAACTGTGAAGGTAATATATGAACACCACCAAAAAAAAATATTCAAGCAAAACAAGTAGATAAACATCAAAAGGTAACGCTTTCCTGTGCTAGAGATGACTCAATACTGGTTTTGTGCACGTATGCAATCTCTAACAGTATGTACATAAACAAGCAGTTTTATGAATATGTACAGTTTTCTAAAAACACAAATGGAAGCACATTATAGATGTCGTTCTGTGCACTGCTATTTTCATTTAACAATATCTTAAGAAACTGTTCCATATAAGTACACTACCTTACAGTACTTCACTGTACCATGGTTAATGCCCCCATTCATGGAGATGAAGGTTGTTCACTGGTTGTTGCTATGGTAAACAATGATATAAACCCCTGTTCCCTTGTATATGTCTTACCTAGAGAAAAAATTCCTATAAGTGGAATTTCTGAGTCAGAAAGTATGTGTATTTTTAATTTTGAAAGATACTGCTCAATTAACCTCTCAAAGGTTGTACCATTACATTTAAGCATGAGTGTGACTCCTTCCTCAAATCCTTGACAACAATGTATAATCAAACACTTTGATCTTAGTCAATGTGATAGGTTAAAAAAAAAAAAAGTCATCTGCTTTAATTTGCATTTTTTACTGAGGAGGAAAATTGAGAATCCTCTCCTATGTGTGTGTTTTAAAGTCAAGTTTACTGAGATATACTCAACCTTTTAAAGTATACACTTCCATGATTTTTGACAAATATATATACAGTCATGGGGTAACCACCACCACAGTCAAGATGTAAGTCATTGTCATCACCCCCCGCCACAAAATTCTCCTGTGCCTCTTTCTCCATAGCCAATCCCCTCTCCCTCCATCTCTAGCCCCTGGCAACCACTTTCCATAGCATACTACTTGTGAAATCCATCCATGTTGTTACACAGGCCAGTAGTTTGTTCCTTTTATTACTGAGCACTATTCAATTTTATGGACATATCCACTGACTAGTTGGTAGACTTTGGGTTGTTTCCAGTTTTTGGCTGTTACAAATAAAGCAGCTGTAAATGTTTGCATTCAGGTCTTATGGACTACATTTTCATCTCTTGGGTAAATACCTAGGAGTGGAACTGGGTACAAATATGTAGGAGTGGGTCATATGATAAATATGTTTAACTTTATCAAAACTTCCAAATGGTTTTCCAAAACAGTTGGGCCATTTTGCATTCCCACCAGCCAATAGGAGAACTCTAGTTGCTTCACATCTTCATCAACACATGATATGGTCATGTGTTTAATTTTGAAATTTTAGCTATTCTAGTAGGTGTGTAGAAATAACTCATTGTTAAAATTTGCTTTTCCTTAATGACTACTGATGTTGGTCATCTTTTCATGTACTTTTGGGCCATCTGTGTATTTTCTTTGGTGAACTGTTTGTTCAAATCTTGTCTCCATTTTAAAAACTGGGGTGTTACATTCTGACTACTGAATTGCAGGAGTTATTTTTAATACATTCTGGATACAAATCATTTATCAGATACATATTTTGCAAATATTTTCTCTTGTAGCTTGGCTTTTCTCTTTCTTAATATATTTTTAGGAGCAGAAGCTTTTTTTTATTTGGGTAAAGTTCAGTTTATCAGATTTTTCTTTTATGGTTCCTGCTTTGTGTGTTTTCTTCTTGAAGCTTAATAGTTTTATCTCTTAGGTTTAGGACTATAATCTATTTTGAGTTAGTTTTTGTATATAGTTTAAGATAAGGGTTGAATTTATCTTTTTCTCATATGGATGTCCAATTGTACTAGTACCATTTGTTGAAACAAATGTCCTTTCCCTATTGAATTACTCTGACACCTTTATCACAGATCAATTGACCATATATGAGTGGGTCCTATTTCTAGATTCTCCTGTCTGTTCCACTGATCTATATGTCATTCCAAAGAAAATATCATCTTGCTTTCCTGCATTTAAACATTAGTTGTATTTTGTTTGTCTTTTTCTAAAATCTTCTTGAGCCTTTCACATCCTCCATCTCCATTACATCTTTGAGGAAGTTGTTCATGTAAGTATACTATCCTCTGTGTAAAATAAGACTTCTTTTACAGGCAATTCTTGCAAGGCAATTCTTACAGGCAATTCTTATAGGCAATTCTTGCAAGGCTAGATTTAATACTTAGCAATTTGATAAGCAAATCTGCTTATCAAATTTTTTCTGATTATAAAAGTTGTACCTCTGAAAAACTTTAAACACCTTCCATATCTAGTGCCTAAGAATCCAGAGTACTTACAGCCACTTCTGTTCTGAGATCCAAAAGCTACTGCTGTCTCAAGTCCCTGTCTTAGGAGAACCTGCCTGAAGCATCCCTATAAGCAAAGATGACAGTGGGAGGAGCAGACACGAAGGTGAGCATCCATCTGTGGTCTCCATTCTCTGGGAAGTCCAGACTGTGGTTAATAGTGACCTTACTAGTTCCCAGAAGGATCAATCCTTCATCCAAGCAGTCTATTCTCTCCCAGTCCTGGTCATCATTTGTCTGCTCCCCTTTACTGGTGGCTAAAGTTGGAAGTATACAACGTGCATGACTCTGCCGCTTCCATGAGGCTAGTCTTCAAACCTTGGGGCTGTTTCTGCAAGCCTTTAGGTCTTAGAAGTTGTCATGAAAAATATCTATTACTTTAGGGTTTCTTAGGGAAGAAGCTCTTGCTTGCTTTTATTTATGCCGTGCTGTGAAAGGGTGTGAGAAATGAAGGTCCCAGAGGAGTCAGAAGGATGGTTCATGGCTAGATCAGATATCAGTGGGTGAGGCATGCTACTGTAACTTGGTGCTTTAAAGCATCGCAATTTAATACCTTCCATGTGTTCTCTATAGCACCAACCTGACTTTAAACATTAGTAAAACAAACAAACAAACAAAAAACAAAATCAAAACAAAACTGGAAAAAGTTACAGGATAAGAAAAGAAAAAATAGCAACACTAAACTTGCATTCCTTCACCACCACTGTGAGAAACTAATAAAGACACACACACATACACACACAAAGGGACAGAAAGTTTCAACAGCACAGAAAATGAGGCTCACAGTGAACATTCTGCCTGTCCCCAGAGGAATATCCACCAGGCAAAGCTTAGGTGAAGCCCAGAGGAAGACCCACCTGGGGGAACAATGTGATAGGCGACGGCCTTCCGCCCACCCTAAAGTATAGCCGAAGCCACCCCAGGGAGGGGTGCCATGCTGCGCTGCTCCTACCCAACCAGAGCACAGCTCAGTATCCTGAGATTACGATCCGGGCAGTGAAATGAGACTGGGACAGAAGTGGAGGGGTGTCTGCTTATATAAAGGGAAGTGAATTCAGAAGGGGAAAGTCCTAGAAGAAACATGAGAGTGACAAGTGAAGAACCACAGCACACTTCAGATTAACCAGGAAGTAACTCCACTTCTCCCAGAACCATGACCAAATAGCAGAACCAGGAGAAATCTTTTCATGAGTACAGGTAGGTCCACACTAAATGAAAGATTTAAGAGCGCCAGAAAGTTGGACAGAACCATGTACAACAGTGCTCTAATATCATGTGAGAGGTTGATTCTAACAGGACTCAGGAAAACTGCAGCAGAGCGAGGAGAATCTACCCACAGTGAAGTTAACTGCAAAGATTTATAAACGTCTCTGTGTTCAGGTTTAATGAAAAAGAAGATAAAAAAGCTGATAAAATACTTTTCATGAAACACAGAAACCAGAGCACTCTAAAAACATGTCAGAAAGCATCTGTTCTTTATTATAAATAAAATTCAGAAAAATATGGATGCTGTGAAATAAGAAATCAAAGCAAAAAAACAGAGTGAAATAATAAAGGTGATAGCTGAAAGGTAGAAATGAAAAGAGCTAAATAAGTTAGTAAAAACACTGAAAATTCAATTATGAAATTAAAATTTGCATTATAAGCAGCAAAAAAAAAATCAGCCCAAAAGAAATTTAAATAAATAGCATGGATATAGGGTGCAAGTTTTAGAATTTTGCTATAATTCAAAGAATCAAGAGAAAAACAAACATTAAAAGATGAAAAATGAAGACAATTTATTTTTTTAAAGACTGAGAATTGCAGAATAACAAACAGAAAAAGAATTTGTTTTCCTTTAGAAAAATACGTGTGAAAACTCCTTCACTGGACCCCAACATGTATAAGAGAATGACTATATGGTGATATTTAAAGTAGTGGAAAGGAAGAAATTTTCTCCTTACATGGTTATTTGTCAATCAGAAAAGTATTTGAGGAAAAGGAGAGTTAAGTTTCCTTTTTGCATGAATATATTCCAGATGGATTTCAAGGAAAATAAAAAGTTTTTGTAGTCCTGAAACGGGTAAGGTCTTTTAGGGCATAATCCATCTACGAAAAAGACTGACTTCATAAAAGATTTGACTTCATGAAAATTTTAAATATTCATAAGACAAAACAAAAACAAAAGTACCATAAATAAAGTTCAAGATGATAATCTGAAAAAAAATATTGGTAACATAGCCTCCATACCTAAAAAGGTCTTAAATTCAAAAGATGAATACATCAATAGAAAAATATGGAAAGAACACAAACAGGCAATTCATGAAAGAATAAAAAGTGGTAAGAAACAGGAAAAATGGCCAGCCTCCACCAGAATTATTTTTTAAAAATACCTATAATTTAAACGCAAAAAAGTAATAGAGTATGGCAAGGATGTGTGTGGTAAAGGACACTCACCTCAGACTTTGCTGACAGCAAATTTGGGAATATCAATTAAAGGCCTTGAAAACATGTACATACCTTGACCCAGCAATTCAACATCTTAAAATAAACCCTAAGGAAATAATTAAATATGCATATAAAAATTAAAAATAGGGACTTCTCTGGTGGCACAGTGGTTAAGAATCCACCTGCCAATGCAGGGGACATGGGTTCAAGCCCTGGTCTGAGAAGATCCCACATGCCGTGGAGCAACTAAGCCCATACACCACAACTACTGAGCCCACGCTCTAGAGCCTGTGAGCCACAACTACTGAGCCCAGGTGCCACAACTATTGAAGCCCACACGCCTAGAGCCCATGCTCCGCAACAAGAGAAGCCACCTCAAAGAGAAGCCCGCGCACTGCAACAAAGAGTAGCCCCCACACGGCAACGAAGACCCAACGCAGCCAAAAATAAATATAAATAAATAAATAAATTTATTTAAAAAATTAAAAATAACAGCAGCTAACATTTATTGACTAACATGTGGAGCCTCTGGACTCAGCAACCCACATGCATCTTTTCATTTAATCCTCCCATTATTACAGAGGCAGAGGCTATCACTACAGATAATGAGATAGAAGACTAGACGGGCTTAAATAATTTGTGTAAAATCAAATGGACAAGCCGTTTAATTATAACTTGCTTAACTCCAAAATGTACACTCTAAAATCTGCTATCCTGTCCCATAGGGATGTTCACCTGAGTGCTTTCTAGAATGATGAAGAACTCTAATCAGTCTATGGATCTGGGAATAGGGGGCTGACCTACACAATATATGACCCAAAAAAGTCGCACTTTAGAGGAACCTGAATAACATAAAATAGACACTGTATTGTTATGTGACAGAAGACTGCTATAAGCAGTATATATATGCACAGTGTGATTCCAATTTGTATTTTTTATGTTATATGATAGAATATTATATTTAAAAGGTGACAGTCATATGATGAAACGGTAGGTAAAGATTGTCTCTGGTCTGCCCGACTTTTATTTTTCTTCTTTTCTACTTTTTCTATTTCTCCAAATTTGCTACTATGACCACTCATAACTTTTAATCAGAAAAAGGTATTTAAAATCTATACGGGGGGGCTTCCCTGGTGGCGCGGTGGTTGGGGGTCTGCCTGCCAATGCAGGGGACACGGGTTCGAGCCCTGGTCTGGGAGGATCCCACGTGCTGCGGAGCGACTAGGCCCGTGAGCCACAATTACTGAGCCTGCACGTCTGGAGCCTGTGCTCCGCAACAAGAGAGGCCGCGATAGTGAGAGGCCCGCACACCGCGATGAAGAGTAGCCCCCACTTGCCGCAACTAGAGAAAGCCCTCGCACAGAAACGAAGACCCAACACAGCCATAAATAAACAAACAAACAAATAAATAAAAATTTAAAAAATATCTATACAGGGGACTTCCCTAGTGGCACAGTGGTTAAGAATCCACCTGCCAATGCAGGGGACATGGGTTTGAGCCCTGGTCCAGGAAGATCCCACATGCCACGGAGCAACTAATCCCGTGCACCACAACTACTGAGCCTGCGCTCTACAGCCTGTGAGCCACAACTACTGAGCCCACGTGCCACAACTACTGAAGTCCGTGTGCCTAGAGCCTGTGCTCCGCAACAAGAGAAGCCACTGCAAAGAAGAGAGGCTCCCACTTGCCTCAAATAGAGAAAGCCCGCACAGCAACGAAGACCCAATGTAGCCAAAAATAAATAAATAAATATTTTAAAAAATCTCTTATAAAGAACTATACAGGGAGAGACAGACATGTACTGAACGTGCACAGACAGAGCTGTCTATATTTTTTAAATGTTGAGCTAAACCTTAGAAAGATTTATCTTTACTTAACATACGGGGGGAGAAAAAGTAAACAAACAGTACACACATGGAAGCCACTCTATTTCTAGGAATCTACATGTCTTCCTCCTCTTCACTCTTCAAAGACTAACGACCTCTGTTGCCAGGAGGTAGGGATAAGGGGCAGCACTTGGTATGACACTAGCAGGAGGCCACACCGCATATGCTATGAGTAATTCTGGCAAGCTTTCTTAAGGAATCCTAATCAGCAAAATACGATGTTCTCATAGTCTGGCTCTTCTATTCTTCCTCCTACCTAAAGTCCCCCAATGTATCAAGAGTACACAAAGCCAACTCCAAGTGATCAAAGGAAGCCTCTGGTTTTACTTAATTCTAACTCATATTTTCAGTAATAAAAATGCACTATTCCATTTCTGAGAGACTGACCAATAATCCAAATCTTAGTACCTGGTACATAATAGGGCATCCAGTGAATATAGAACCCAGAATAGGGAATGAATGCTTCACACTCAGCCCAGCCATGTCAGGGAGAGGCTTTGGAGTATAGGAGCCATACTTTTTTACACTCTTGGCTAACCCAGTATAGTACAAGTACCAAGAACTGATGAAGATGAGAGCATGTTCACAAAGGGGAAGGGAGACAGGGCTCTGCCTTCAGGTCTGGAGTTTCTCTGGCCTAATGGGTGATCCCTCAATTCCAAGATCTCATGTTTAACTTAATTGATCCCTCAATTCAAGATCTCATGTTTAACTATCTCATGTTTAACTTAATTGATAGTAAGAATCCCAGATACCATTCTCAACACTTTTGATTAGATCTTGCACTGTGGTCATCTCTCAGCTCTGGTTGAACCTCAGTTTGGGATCCAGTCTATCTGTAATGTCCTCCTGGCAGAGACAGCTTGGCCTTGTGACTTTTCAGCTGCTGGTTTTTATTTCTCATGACATTTCTGAGATGGTCATGATTATTTTGTCTGTCCCTAGGAAAACTGAGGAAGAGAACAGGACAAATATCTTGTTCAAAGGTCACTAAGGGAAGTGATAAAAACAAGATCTTTTCATACCACTCTTTGCTTAGCACAAAAGAGCTAAGACGCTTCTTTTTTAAATTAGCAAACCCGTCTAAAATGTCGTATTTCTTTTCATTAGTGTCACCTTACATAATCATCTGCTGCCTCTGAAATCTCTCTGCCCCTTTGACTCCCCTGTATCTAGTTCGTTACAAAGTCCCATTGATTCTCTTTCTCCAATCATTTTGAGCCTGTCCTTTTCTCCTGACCTCAGAGCAGCTATCTGGTTCAGCCATTGATCAGGTATGCTCTGCCTAATCTATCCCAACTGTCTTCTTCCTCCATGTGATTCCATGATCAGATGTGTGCTCCACATTGCTGCCAGCATTACCCTCCTAAAACTAGCATCTGATAGAGTTACACCTATGTTGGACATACTTTTTAAAAAAAATCACCCAGTAGCATTATTTCAGAAAAGCACTCCTCCATCATTCTGTTAATAATCCTGCTCAGTCCCCAGGGTTCTATGGACTAACCCCTCACACACCCTACTCGCCCCACCACCACCAACCTCCTAGAGGTGGCATGGGATCACCAGAGACGGGCACAGGATCCAGGCCATCGGGATCAATCTTCTGTACGTCATGTGATTGGCCTGAGACTGTGAAATGAATCATGTGAATGGCCCCCATATGGACCAATCAAAATCCCCCCTGGGACCTTCTGTCAAAACCGTCAAGAAAGACACTCTCCTTTCAGTGATACAAGCTTCAAGGACCACTGAGGCTGGATTATCTGGGACCTTCCCACAGAGAATATAGTCAATATGAAGACAAGTAGAGCTTACAAATAATGAGAAGCCAGAAGAAAGGAGTGGGAAAGCCTCCAACCAACGTGGAGTCACCAGAACCTGCCATGCTTCTGTCATCTTGGACTCACCAGTAATGTGAACAAATAAATGACTATTCTGAATTGTCTTCTTGACACTTTTGTGTAAAAAGAGTACTAACACATACAACTCCACTACTTTGAAATTTTAATAGCATCTTACTTCCTACAGAGAAAAAAACCCCAAACTCCTTAGCATAATATTCAAGTTCCTCAACCAAAGGGGCCATTTCAGCTTTTCAGCTTTCACTCTCCTGTTCCAGCCTCAAGTACTTTGAAATATTATAATAATAATATTACTACTAGTGAAATCAATACTCTTGGTTCATGACATGTCCTGAATCTGAATTATTCTTCTGTTCTCTCCTTCACTACTACATCTTCTAGATCCAGCTCCCACTGGGTGCCAGCATCGTATTTTACATTACAGCTTTCACACACATGCATAACTCCCCCTACCTGGATACTCTGCAAACAAAGAATGACTCTTTCTAAAGTTTCATCTCTAGCACCTGACAATCTGCTTCAGAGAGCAGACACTCCACAAATGTTTGCAGCTCTGATTGGAAATGAAAGACTGAGGATTGATACCTGTTAGACTCTTCATTCTTTCTTACATTAGAACTTTTCAAAAATTAACCATATCACCGTACAACGCAGCAACTGCACTCTTGGGCATTTATCCCACAGAAACAAATTAATCTTCACACAAAAACCTGTACACAGTGTTTACAGCAGCATTATTCACCCCCAGACTAGAAATAACCCAGCTGTCCTTCATAGGGTGAATGGCTAAACAAACTGATCTCACTGCAACTACCATACATGAGACTTTTGCTTACAAGAGGCGAGTAGCTCTCTCGAAAAGAGATAGTTTTTCTGATCAACATGAGAGACGATATTTCTATACATATAAAAATTATTTTCAGAAACTGGGATGGCAAAAAAAAAAAAAAGACAAATACTAACAAAGAGAAGCGTCCCTGCCCAGAACACTGAGCGGGGACCCTGAGCAACAGTCTATCTCTTAACAGTGCACAGCTAGGCTTCCATGGGGATGAGTAACAGCCACGGGTCTGTGAAATCTGATCTGTTTGCCATTTAGATCCACGTGACTCACCGAGTCTGCATTCATATCTAAAAATACAGGAAATCTGCATTCATATCTAAAAATACAGGAAATCTGCAGCCTAGGCAAATTTGGCTCATCGGCTCATGGGTTTTTGATTCAAATGCTGCACATTTAGAGATAGTAGTTTTATATTTATACCAGCCAGCTGCAAAGGAGCTTCTGCTGCTCAAATGACAGAGACTAAGCGGAAACCTAGAAGCAAAGAGGATCAGAAGACTTATCTGCTTCTACACATTTTATCTGGGAGTCATGGGATGGCACCTCCTCAGTCACTGGGAACATGAGATCTGAGGTCCTCTGCAGGCTAGAAGGATGAGCTTCCTTGGGCAATGGGTGTGCCCCATGAAATGCCGGTCTCCAGAGGACAGAGGGAGTCATGAGCTATTAAAGACAGAGTAGGGTGTGGCGGTCACATGAGTGGTGGAGCGCTACTTGGACTGGTGGCAACCAAGTCCACAGAGAGGGTGTGGCGCTTTGGACCGGCCATTTTTTGTTTTGTCCAATTCCACTCAACGTCTCTTCCAGTAATGCCTGTAGCCATGACTGCTGGTGAGTGGGTCAGTTGATTTCTGGGATTTACCTCTTGGACACCCAGATTCCTTCTCAAGAGGCTCCCCCTTCAACCATTGGGAACTGCCTGGCAGAGCCACTGCACTCACCCATCAGGATACTCAGCAGCTTCTGCACTCTGGAATTGACCCCCACGATTCGGTAGAGCCCTTGCTCATTGATCCCTGAGAAGAGAAACAGTGATGATTTAATTAGAGGCACGTCAGAACACAAGTCAGGCCAACCCAGCCAAATGCACTTTTTTCATTTTCTCGGGCCTTCTAAAAGCTGCTCTAATTAAAGTTCCCTGTCACTCAGCTCTGCTCTTAGCGAAGGAGTGGGATTTGGTACAACTGTCTAGGATTTCATGGATGTGCTGCACACTTCAGCCCTCGTATTAGTTCAGTCATCAGAGGGGCAGGAAACCTCCCTCTTCTCTTGCCAAGGCAGCATCTGAAGAGTTTTGAAAGATGCGAAATATATACTTTTAAACATGTCATATTTAACCAGTTTTTTAATTTAAAAAGACAAAAATGAAATGATAAAAAAAATTCGTACTACAGAAAAGGATGAACACTTTACAAATTACTTTCACATAGAGAAGGCAAATATTGAGGTGTTGGGGCATTTTTAATTTTGGACACTATTAGCCAAAACTGAGAAATTAGAAAATCCATTCATTTGTGGTGCAAATATTCTTCATAAAGAAAAAAGAGGATCACCTTTCTTGAACCCAAGAAAACATTCAAATAGACTAAAAGGGGTTTACCTTCAAACACCCAAACAAAGAACCAAAACTAACCCGCCTCAGTACTTTGTTCATTTAACTGCAAGGATTAGATCATCACTGTATCATTTACATTCAGACCAAGTGATGTGAAATGACTTTCCTCCTGCTGGTCCTAAGCCCATCATATCTGACACCTCTCAACTAACTGGTCTCTTGATGCCCCTTATTCCCCTGATGTCCTTTCTCCACCCAGTACCCAAAATGAGCTTCTCAAAGTGTCAATCAGTTCAAACCATCTCTTTTCTTAAAAACCTTCCAATGGCTTCCCATTGCATCTGGATCACAATCAAAACTTACCATGGCCTGTAAGGCCCTACATGGTTGAGCACAGGCTCACCTCTGACTGCTTTATCAACCACCTTCATGCTGCTCCAGCACCGATGGCCTTCCTGTTACTCCAATATACAAAGCTCATGCCTCCAAACCTCAGCCTCTGCACAAGATTCCCTCTACCTGTAACACTCTTCTCCCAGATCTTTTCATCATTTAGGTCTCAGCTTACATGCAACCTCTTCAATAGAAAGCATCCCAATGACCAACACTATTGGCCACTGCCTTACCCAGTTTTCTTTATAGTAGTTAACAGTATCTGAAATCATCTTTCTTATTTGGTTTCTTGTTTGTCTTCCCCCACAACTACCATGTAAACTTTAAGTACAGTGATTCTGTCTTCTTTACCATTATATCCCCAGCACCTAGATCAGTCTACAATACAGGACAGAATGAATAAAACATTCATCAGTTTTGGGCCAAAACAAAATTTCCTGGAAAAAACTTGGGAAAAGGCTGATTCTGCAGTGTCTTCAACAAGACCTCTACAAAAGTGGAACTGATAAACAAAAGGAAGTAGTCTGGAATGAGAGGATTTTACAGCTCAAATGGATTGTAAAAGCATGTACATGAGGACTTCCCTGGTGGTCCAGTGGTAAAGAATCTGCCTTCCAATGCAGGGGACGTGGGTTCGATCCCTAGTAGGGGAACTAAGATCCCGCATGTGGCGGGGCAACAAAGCCCTTGTGCCACAACTACTGAGCTCATGCACCTCAACAAGAGAGTCCACGTGCCGCAAACTACAGAGCCCATGCACCCTGGAGACTGGGCACCACAACTAGAGAGAGAACCCACATGCCACAACTAGAGAGAAGCCCACGCGGCACAGCTAGCGAGAAGCCCACGCACTGCAACTAGAGAGAAGCCTGAGTGCTGCAACGAAGACCCAATGCAGCTAAAAAAAAAAAAAAAAAAGCATGTACATCATCCTGCCTGCTTCACCGGCTAGGAGACCCCGGGTCTCCTAAGGGATGGGCCCCAAGTTACTGAGTAGCAGAACCATTATTCAGTCATGTGGTGGCTTGAAGGGCTTATCCTTTCTGAAACATCTCTACTTCTTTTGTCCTTGTGCTTTCCTGGAGCTTGACACACTCCCAGCTCCTGCTGGATGATTAACAGACCTCAGAGAGTACGGGAAGTCTGTTCACCTCTGGTCACCACCAATATGTGTGTACATACACGTACTGCAGTAGGGAGACAACCCACTTCCTTCCAAGCATTTATGCAAAAATGGCATTTAATACACAGTGTCCTTGATTCCTCTTTGTGCTAAATGAAAACTTCTCTAGCTGTTACAATACATCATGTTCATCCTCACTTTAGAGGGGGAGGGGACGAGGAGGCAGAGGCTAAGAGACCAGACCAACTGGTGACCCTCTTCTTCCTCTACTGCTTATTGCACATATTTTCTGGTTTTATATCAGAAAAAGTCATCCTCCTGAGCTATGGGTTTGCATTTATCACACAGATTCTGTGAAGGATTTTAAATGATTAGGTGGCCCTCTTGGTTTTGGCGGCTGAAAACTGAGAGACAAAGTGGTCGGCCCACCTCTGGCACGTACGTGAACTTCATTGTAGAGGGGAGGGGACTTCTGTTTTGAACTCATTTTTGGCTCCATTTTTATGCCTTTACCTTTGTTAACCCTGCACCTCTGATTTCTCATTCTTTTCTTTTAAAATGATGAGCAAAAATCAAATGGCTGTTGAAAAATTACCTTAGTAATACACACTTTAAAAAAAAGTAGAAACTGCAGTTATGGAAAATAGACAAATCCATGGAAGATAGTGAAAAACAGCAGAGACACCCACTGACAACCTGTGCAGGTATGATCGCTCCCCTCCCCACTATCCCCAGAACCAGTTCAGAGTGGGCAGGCTGGTTCATAACTTGCATTTTTCACTTAATATATAATAATGAAAATCTTGGATTCCAATAAATGTATTTCCACTGCATTTTTAGTGATTCAGTGTTTCACTGCATGCATGTAGCACACTGTCGATTTAACCAATTTTTAAGACATTTGGCCAGTTTCTGATTTTTTTACCTTAACACCATTGTATAAACATCTTTGTGGCTCAAGTTGGCCCATGACCTTATTTCCTCAAGATCAGTTCCCAGAAATCTCGCCTACTACTTTACATTCTCTGCCTATATTTTACATATCTTTGCAAGCTACCTTAACTCTTCATTGAAGGAAGGTATAGCAGAAATAAGGAAACATCTAAAAGAATGTTAGCACACATTAAAATAATTACCTTGGAAAGAATACTTTTTGACTAGATACCTAGGAATAGAACTTATAAGGGTATTTTTTTTTTCTTCCCCTCTACTCAGTGCTTCATAGCCTTTATAAACATGCTTATATTTCTGAACTGGCATATTTCTGTTTTAAAAGACAGAACTTCCTCAAACAAATAAAAAGGGCTGGAGGGTTGAGAGGCTGTAGAATAAATAAGATTCCCATCTTTGACAATGCTTCAAATCAAATCCAGTGGAAAGATAGTGATCAGCTTTTCTCTGCGTACAACAGACAGTGCATTCAAAGCTCGAAACTGCCAGAACTGAGGAATCCCCTCTGCGGCGATCTTTGCGGAGGGGATGGAGATCACGGGGATGAACCAGCTTCCCTGACCTCAAAGCGCTGTTCCTATGGACCCAGGAAAGGTCAATGTTTGACAGGCAGGGCCTGACTGCAGCACCACGGCAGGAAAACAGGGGCCTGACCCCTTCTCCCTACCCAGATAGTGCCCAGGGCAGGGTTCCTAGCCTGGGGTCTACAGACCCCAAGAGGCCCACTAGAGAATTCAGGGTGTCTATCAACTTCCATAGGAAAACAACCACACCTTTATTTCCACTAACCTATAAGTGAAATTAAACATTTCCTTCCACTGCAATATAAGCAACAAATCACAGCATTAGCAGTACCTGCAACTTGGTCAGAAACCACAGATATTTTCTGAACACATTACAGTTGTTACAGACACCCTGAACTATCACTATTTCTGAATTATGCTAGTTATCAGACCCACCGCTGTAACTGAAAGTGTTAACAAAGAAACACATATATTATTATATCACAACCACGGTTTTAGTATTTTAACTGAATTTCAGTAACTGGATTCCTTATAATCCTATGTATTTGATATGCATGCATTTAAAACAATCTTCTGACCAGCCGAAGAGGCTGACGACTAAATCAGTTGAGAGCCCCTGCGCTTCAGAGCAACAGGACTTGTGGAAACACACCGCCAACGGCATTTGGAGAGTTAATGAGTCGCTTGAAATTGGGAAACAGCAGGTAGCAGGTCTGCCACCTCACCAGATGCGTAACCTTCACTGAGAACAATGCCATCTGTTGAACTACTTTACCTCTGGTTTCCACAGCGTGGATGCATTTCCTGATGATGTTGAAGCCAATGCTGTCCAACTGTGCAGCTGAAAGAGGAAGAAAGGGGCAGTCAAGTTGCTAGCCGTGCACACCAACCCCGGAACAGTGCTTGACGGACCCAGAATGGCTCAGTCCCATGGTGCGGCCATGTAGCCTTTTCATTTTTTCCACTGAAAGTACAGGAATGATTCAAAATGTAAGATTGCTGGCATTCATGGAGAGCTTACCATATGCCAGGTACAGTGCTAAGTACCATTCTGCACATACTATCTCATTTAATTTTCATGGTAACTCTCTGCAAGGTTATCCTCTATTTACAGCTGACGAAACTGCAGCACAGGGTGATGAGCACTTGACTGAAGGAGTAACTAAGCAAACTTTAACTTGTTTTGTTATTATCAGGAGCTGTAGGACTAACTGCTTGTTGGTCTCCTTCAAAAAGCATAAAGTAAATGTTCAATAAATGTCAGGTAAGTGCTCCACAGAGCTCACCTTGTTTAATCCTAGCAAGTCCTCTAGGTTGGTACTATCATGAGTCCCAGATTACACATGAAGAAACTGAGATTTGGCAAAGCTAAATATCTTGACCAAAGTTGCAGAGTTAATATGTGGGAGACTCGCTCCAGAGCCTGTACAACCTTAACTGCCTTAAAAGTGACTGAAAAATAAAATAAAAGTAAACATTAAAAAAAAAAAAAGTGACTCTGAGTTAAAGAGAGGAATAAAATTCTGCTCAGATGACTAGAAAAAAGGAAAAGTGACCAGGAAGAAAATTAAAACAGCCAAGGACAAAGAAGCTATCTAAGGAAAAAGCAATAAGGCAGAAGAGCCATCCTCTGTGTGGTAAATCAGCAGGTGGTGACAGCGTTCTCCATCTGCTCCAAAACCCCCTAATGTCACTAAGAAAATAAATGACAAATAGCAGCAACTTTTTCCACAGCATAGAACCAACTGCCAACCTGGCAACAGGGCTGGAAACACACCAAAATTCATCCCCATGCTTTGGTTACCCAATGATTAGATGTGGGTGGTAATCTTTAAGAATGGGTTCATCTTTGACCTCCTTAGGACATCAGGACAAGACATTCTACAAACCAGTGTTCCGAGTGGAAAAGGGAATGGCAGAAAGGAGGAAGGTGAGTATTTATAAACATTTGTCATCATCCCAGGGCAAGAAATAAACTTGTAAAATATGAGAACTGAGCTGAACTTGAACTCAGCTTGGATCTAACCCAAATGGAATCTTTCCAATTTTTAATATATATGGGTGAATGTAGGTCCAATGAAGAAAAAAATCCTTTAAAAAAATAACTGAAAATTCCCCAAATCAAATTAAAAAGGAATTCTAATTTCCCCAAACTTCTCTTCCCAAAGAGAATCCAGCTCTTGCTCTTACATGTGTACTTATCACTTGGTGGTACTTATTAATAAATATACTTGGCCTCTAGGATAGTAAGTAAAGTACCAGAAAAGGAGGAAAACAATGTTCTTCTTCCTGGAGACCACCTGCTACACAAACCATTGTTCTTATTCCCTTAAAGCTATAAGGAGCCTACTAACTCAATCCCTTGCTTCTTCTAGTATGAACCAAGTGTTTAGTCTGCAAATTGTGTTGTATCAAGCTTTCTGACTCAGATCGAGATCATTCTTCCAAATGAAACTCAACTCATACCACAGACTTTTCCCAAATTTTGTAACAAACTGTAAGACACAGTCTAAATATCTGTTGGAATCTAGGCAAGATTTTTTAAAAATAACGACCTTATTGAGATATAATTCACATAGTGTAAGGTTCACTCATTTAAAGCTTACAATTCATTAATTTCTAGTATATTTACAAATATATAGATCACCACTCTCTACATAACATTTTCATCATCCCCCATGAAAAACCTCATACATATTAGCAGTAACTCCCTATTTCCCCCACTCCCTCAGCTCCCAGAAACCACAAACCTACCTTCTGTCTCTATAGACTCGCCTATTCTGGACATTTCATATAAATGCAACCATATGATACACTGTCTTTTGTATATAGTTTCTTTCACTTAGTATAATGTTTTCCAGATTCCTCTATGTTGTAGCATTAATACACTTCATTCCTTTTTATGACTAAATAATATTCCATTGTCTGGATATACCCCATTCCATTTACCCATTCATCAGCTGTTGGTTTCTGCTTTTTGCCTATTATGAATAATGCTACTAGGAACACCTGCGTACAAATCTTTGTGTGGACGTATATTTTCATTTCTCTTCAGTATGTACCCAGGAGTGGAAGTGCTAGGTTATATGGTAACTCTATGCTTAACTTTTTGAGGAAATGCCAAACCACTTTCTAAAGCACTGGACCATTTTACATTCCTGCCAGCGACATATGAAGGTTCTAATTTCTCCACATCCTTGCCAACATTTGTTATTGTCTTTTTTATTATTGCCATTCTGGTGCATGTGAAATGGTATCTCATTGTGGTTTTGACTTGCATTTCCCTAATGACTAATGATGTTGGGCACCTTTTCACGTGTAGGGGAGAATTTTCATTCCTTTATACAATAGTCAGAACAGAGCCTACTGGCAAGTATTTGTTAGAGGGGAAATTACTTTCTATACTTAAGGAGGTTTCCCAAATGTCCATAATGTGATTCAATAGTCAGTTGAAGCCTTTTGGTTCTTCTTTTGAGATGTGCTTAAGAGGATCCTTGCATAGGAATGATAGTCAAAGAAGTTTGGGAGATTAAGAACTGCAGTTGTGGACAGTGCTCTGGGGAGCTGCTGAGACAGATCCCAAATTTGGAAATTTTAAGAGTAGGTTTGTGAACATGGTCTTGTTGTAGGCATTGATGAACTTCTGTTCTGGACAAAGAGTATTTTGCTTCCTTACCCTGTGAACATGGATAAAAGTTTTGAAAAATTGGAAATAACCTGGCAGCTGACAGTGATGACCCCAGTGGCCAGAAGATATGTGCTCATAAAGCCACCAGCCCAACTAGCAGAAGAAATATGGACAAAGCTAGATATAACCCTGTAGAGACAAATCAGTCCTTGACCTTTTCTCATGGAACTGTGGGAAGCTGGATTCTTTTCTAGGTAAGTAACAGCTAATGGAAGAGAACACAATGGAACCTCCCAAGTATATCCAGAAAAATACTAAATTCCACTAACCTACATTAACTACAATTATTTATTTTGGAAAATGGCAAAGCAACCCCTCGTCCCCCCCCCCACCAAATCTCTGAATAAATGTTCCTTCTTTGGTTTTCCCAACATTAGAAGCTCTCCATTTTGTTTTACACCAGCAAACGCCTTTTCTTGAAATAAATCTTACACAGATGCTACACATAAAGGCCTTCCACATTACACATGTAACAGTATTTATTAGTATATATTAGATGTCTAAGTCCAAATACATATAACAAATTCACATACTGCAAAGTCAAATGCTAAGAGCGCAAGGTAACTCTCTATTAGCCTCTAATGTGTTCAAGTTGCGTACTGATAATTATTGCAGTTTTATAAACAAAATTGTGTTAAGAAATGGAATTCATAGCAAACAACAGTTCCCAATAAGGAACTCATGAAATACAGTTTACCTATCATTATTCCAAATCTCTGAACTGGAACTGGTATAAATTATTACACTGCCCCCTGCACTGGCACTTCCCTGTATCTCTCTGTCTCTGGTACCCCCACCACCACACATACACACACACACGCACGCACGCACACGCACGTACACAGTTTTGACTGCTACTCTCATCAACCTGAGTTTCCTGCTGATGTTATGATTAGGTTACTAATGATGAACAACTGCTTTCTTATTTAACATGTACCGAGTACCACTGATGTGATAGGGACTACAGTGTATCCATAACCAGATCATTAGTCCTGATCTCTGTCCAGCAGGTACATAATCTAAGTTAATTGAGATCTCCTACTTGGAAAATCCAGTTTCCACTAAAAGGTTTAGAACACCATCACCACCGAGCAGAGTTTTCTAATGACAGAAGAAGTCTGAGCAGCTCGCCAGATGGAAGCGGCTGTCCTTAATCCCTTCAAGCAGGTGATTCAGCTCTTTTACTGAGCCCAGGCTCAGAAAAGGTCAGGGATTTATTTGCAACTGCTGTATCCTTATAATCTCCAGAAATAATCTCTCATTAAATATCTACTAGGTTTGCATTATTCCCTTAATTTGACTGGTGATGAATTGTTGCAGGGCCGGTGGCTCCCAGGCCTGACACCCACCGTCTGGCAGTTAAGGCTTGGACCAGCTTACCTTCCTGCCTCACCTCCGAGCTCACCTCTGCCCAGGTTTACGCACACGGCAGGCCAAACAGTTGTCGTATAATGAATGTTCACAGAGCTCGCACCAAACACTCAGGCTGACCCACCAAGTTAGAAAAGGGTCATCCTCTTAACTGTCATGTCAACTTTTGAAGCATTATTTGTCTGCTTTTAGAGAAAGGAAAGGGCCAGGGTCACACAAACCTATTTTCTCAAAGCTCTCTGGAGAACAGGAGGACATGAGACAGGTGGTTTGACTCTCAGCCAACCTGGAGAATATTAGGGCTGAAGTGGGAGGAGGAGGCCTGGCAGACCATTGGGGCTTATGCTTATCATGCCCAGGGTATGAACTCTGAGGAAGGAGGCAGGTTAAATTCAGGAACTGACTGTTTTACTGCAGTGGGCTTAAAACAACAACATACTGTAAGGTTCAGTCAAATTGTTTAAAAGAAGGAGGCTGGCGGGCCAGGTACAGACAGGATTTTAGCATAACCTTCAATGCCCTGTTCTGTAGCTTCTAGTACCTCACACTACCTCATCTGACACTGCCTGGCCTTTAAAAAAAAACAAAACAAACAAACAAACAAAAAACAAAAGAGTTATGTAGGTGATGGTAGAGGGTGAGAACTCCAGTAAAATCATGAGTCTAACCCTCAGCACTCCCCTTCTTTCTTACCCCCCATATCCAAATTATCACCTCAATTTTACCTCCTACTGAGTCTCAATTTTATCTAGTTCTCTCCGCCTTCACCACACCCACCCTGGTCCTGGACCAGGTCCTGGTCATCTGCTACCAGGATGGTTGCAAGGCCCTCCTAACTGGTCTCTTCACACCTCCTCTGGCTTCCTCCAAGCTGCCCTCCACCCCGCAGTCCCCATGACCTTGAAAAAACCAGACCACATCACCTCTCTGCTTAAACACTCAGTGACACCCCATGGCTCTTGGGACGATAACCCAAGCCCTTAACATGGCCCACACAGCCCTGCATGGTCTGGCCCCAGCCTCATCTCAGTCCCTCCCCCGTGTCTCAGCATCCCAACCACACTGGCTTCCTCTCCAAGTATCCAACTGACCACGATTTCTCCTCAGCCTTTGCACAAGCTGTGTATTTCACCTGGGAGCCCCTTGGCCCAAATAACTCAGAATTCTCAGGTCTCCCCCATCAAGTATCATCTCCTCATAAAAGCTTCTCTGACCTCTCCACCTAGATTAAAGCCTCCATCATGCGCTTGAATATAATGCCATCAACCTCTCCTTCAGAGTACGCAGCACAATTACAGGTTTACCTTTATTAGTATAATCCTGGGAATTCCCTGGCAGTCCAGTGGTTAGAACTCCGCGCTTTCACTGCCAAGGGCTCAGGTTCAATCCCTGGTTGGGGAACTAAGATCCCACAAGCTGCGTGGTATGGCATGAATGAATGAATGAATGAATAAATGGTATGATCCTGCAAAAAATGTCTGTCTACCAAACTAGATATGCATTCATAAAGGCAATGGTCCATGTATAACTTTACTTATTTATTTTATTCACTACTATATCTCTGTCTTTCACTGTCCCCTATAGTGCTAGAAATGAAGTGGAAGCCTGTAACTTTTCATTTGGTGTAATTTTTCATTTTGGATGCAAGGACAGGTAAATTGGTGACTGAATGGTAGGAAGAGTTGCTGAGGGGCAGTGTCTTAGAGTCAAAATTACCTTTCAAACTTCAACTGATGTAAACCCTATGAAAGCAGATGAGTTAAGTAAGCTTCTGGTCCTCAGCTATTCCATCTTTTGTGAGGATATAGAGGTTAAATAAAGAAATGAATGGCTTAATCTAACCACTTCCTTCCTTCCTGTATC
Organism: Balaenoptera borealis; assembly: GCF_965194805.1. NCBI lineage: Eukaryota > Metazoa > Chordata > Mammalia > Artiodactyla > Balaenopteridae > Balaenoptera > Balaenoptera borealis. The sequence continues at coordinate 121,347,648 of NC_138867.1, read as the reverse complement.
AGTACAAAGAGGTATTACCACCAAGCAGTACAGCCCCAAGAATCAGTCCGAGAGAAGGGAAAAACGAAAGCTGTGCAAGCCAAGACATGGAATAGAAGAGCTAAAATCAAGTTTAGGTTCCCTGGACACTTCTAGAAATCTTTTGCTTGCCCACTGAGGCATCACTATCACTGTGCTGCATGTGGTATGAAACTAGGCTGGCTACTTCTTTCACGTCATACTAACTGAGCCATCTAAACAGTCAGACAGGCCTGAGCATCAAAAAAGCTCTAGAAGACAAGAGCATTCCCCCCTAGAATTTTGTGCTACCCACTCTTCAGGTCCAGGAGCCCCTCTGCTAAAAATTACTGACCTGCTGTTGCCTATCTCTAAATCCTTAGTATTCACAACACCCAGAAAATAGGCAACAAGTGGCCAAATCACCAATTCTGAATAGAAGGGACCTTTCCATATCATAGGTTGACTGATGGACATATAGTCTGAAAAAATGATGCTTTGGGATATGCCCAAAGTTACCCCATATGTGCATCCCAGGAATTCTAACAGACCTCAGACCTCTCCTTCTCAAAAGGAGAGGAGCTGACCTACCTGAATTAGGTTCAGCATGAATTAGATGGAAATACCACTTTGCTAAAGCTGGTATTCGACAAGATTTTCCTAGTCTGAAAAACTTTCCCTAGGAAATTTATTCAACTTTCCTTTGATCAAAAAACCACCTTTCAAGTGTGTTTTATGGGAGTAATGGAATTTGCTGGAAATAAAAACAAGAGAACTGAGACGTAAAGGAAGTCACTGCTGCACTTTTAACACGGATGGATACAGGAGGTTGTCTGGAGTTGCTGAGAGCGGCCCAACATTTTATGGACAGTTCCCGGGGCATGTTCTCACCACAGAAATTTACTCAATCTCCCTACGTGATCTGCTCTTTAAAGCTCGACCTGCCTCGCTCATTCTGAATTTAATCAATTTCAGCATTATTAAAAGCCATGAAGAAAAACACCCACATTGAATTGAATACAAAATTCCATCTGGAGAAGAGATTTCCAATTGGCTCACACACCCAGAGGGGCTCACACCCTTTCTCCTCAGCATGTGAAGCCCCAGAGTTGCCAGGGCTCCCTGGCTGTGGCCCCTGGGAAACCATCCTCATGAAGCTTCCAGTGGGCCCAGGAAAGGTGTGAGTTCTCTACTTTGGCAACTACCCAGAGCCAGTTTTTAATCCCAGATCAGCTCCCTAATCCTGTGTCCCATCCCACTCCACTTCCAACTGCCCTAGACTCTGTTCCCCAGCTAGGTACTCAGGGAATACGAATGAACTTTAATATTAACTGAAGTCACACAGACAGAAGCGGTATGTACTGGAAAAAGAACACTGAGCTTTAAAGCCAGACAGACCTGGCTTAGAATCCTGTCTCTGTCACCTCTGGCTGGATATGATCTTAGGCGAGAAGCTTCACCTTCCTCACCTGTGTGGTGGGGATAACTCACCTAGGTGTTGCAAGGGTCAAATGAAATGCACAGCAACTGAGACTTACTTGATATTCAATAACGGTCATTACCAGTACTACAATATTAGAATGTAGTAACTACAGTACATCATAATATCTGAATCAAACTTTCCAGCTGATGGGCTTCCCTGGTGGCGCAGTGGTTGAGAATCTGCCTGCCAATGCAGGGGACACGGGTTCGAGCCCTGGTCTGGGAAGATCCCACATGCCGTGGAGCAAACAGGCCCGTGAGCCACAATTACTGAGCCTGCGCGTCTGGAGCCTGTGCTCCGCAACAAGAGAGGCCGCGATAGTGAGAGGCCCGCGCACTGCGATGAAGAGTGGCCCCCACTTGCCGCAATTAGAGAAAGCCCTCACACAGAAACGAAGACCCAACACAGCCATAAATAAATAAATTAAATTAAATTAAAAATTTAAAAAAATAATAATAATATTAAAAAAACTTTCCAGCTGATGAAAAACTCTTCATACCCAAGTTCATGTTAACCTTACAATAATCCCATGGGGTACCTATTAGTACTATTCTTACTAATAACTTCTTGCTGTGTTTCCACACAAATAAGTATGATGAAGGACAATACATTACCGTTTATGGAATAAGTTAATAAATTATAGCTTACTTGATTTTTCCAGTATATCTGTTAAGTTTTTATGATGAGAAAAGCCAGGCTCATGATGTTAAGTGGTACCAACAATGATGATGGCAGTAGTAACACTTACTGAGCACACAGCGTTGCTCTGGGCTAAGCACTTAATTGCATCATATCATCATCATCGCCATCCCTATTTTGTAGGCAGGAAACCTTGGCTCAAACAAGGCTAAGGAACTTCTATGTGATTATGGCGTTAGTGAGTGGTGGAACCAGGATTCTAACTCGGGCTGACTCCAGGGCTCATCCTCTTCTATTCCCTCCTCTTCCGTTGAAGTTCACATAATTAGTCAGAAAAGGACTGGGGCAGGGGTCACATTTTCTGGATTCTGCCCTTTCTACTCCATAGCAGTTCCCAAATCTAGCGGACCACAGACTCAGGGGCATGCTTGTTGCAATGCAGATTCTGGGTGCCCTCCCAGAGGCTATGCTTCAGTAGGTGTGAGAATCACACCGGATAACACTGTACTGTACACTGTACACCAAGCAATTAAAACTATTATCACTAAAGACAGATACAAATGATTACTGACTATTGATTAATGGGTAATATCTATTCCACAGTCCCCATCTGATAATAATGATTCACCAGTGCTATGTACCTCAAAATGTAATGTTGGCTTGTGCCACTGGGGTATATGAAATGATTCTAAGTAGTTCACAAATAAATATTTGCGATAGTTATACACTTATTTTAATAAGCATTATAAATTTATTGGTTTATCACACAAAGCATGATATGTTTTTTAAATAAATGTAGTCTAAAAAGAGTGAATTGATTTTAAAAAATAGTAAGTAAATAATATTACAGGTGGCATATGTATATGTTAAAAAAATAATGAAGGTGACAAACAAAACATTTGGGAACTACTGTCCTAACTTGTACCACACACCACCTTCAACTTAGCTGAAAGGACAAGACAGGAGGGTACCACATTCTACCAGCAAGCTGTCTTATTTCAATAGTCATCCTGGATTCCTTGCTGTCTTTCATACCCCATATCCAATCTGTTAGCCAGTCCCATCAGTAATAACTTACACCTAGAATCCAACTACTTCTCACCATCTCCATTGCTAATACCTTGGTCCAAGCCACCATCATCTTTTGCCTGGACTGCTCCAATGGCCTCTCAACTGTTTCTCCTTTTGCCCCCTACAGTTTATTCTCTGCCGGCAGCCAGAATCATCTTTTAAAAATATACATTGGCTCATGTCACTCGCCTGATCACAACTCTCCAGGGACTTCTCATGACACTTACAACACCATCCTATCTCCTGACCACAGCCTCACATGGTCCAGCCTACCTGACCACGCTCCCTCCGGCCTCTGCCAATCCAGTCACAAGGGTCCTTCCTGATACTCCTTGAACACGGCTAGTCCGTCCCCTCTGCCGCGGGGGCCTCTGTACGTGCTGGCTCCTCTGCCAGCTCCTGACAGGCCACCCTCCCTCTGTTTGTTCAGGTTTCTCCTCAAATGTCACCTCTTGGGGGAGGGCTCCTCTGCTCCTGGTGTCTAAAATAGCCACTCTTCAGGGGAGGGATGGACTGGGAGTTTGGGATGAGCAGATGCAAACTATTACATATGGAATGGATAAACAACAAGGTCCTACTGTATAGCACAGGCAACGATGTTCAATATCCTGGGATAAACCATAATGGAAAAGATTTTAAAAAGAATGTATATATATGTATAACTGAGCCACTTTGCTGTACAGCAGAAATTAACACAACATTGTAAATCACGTATACTTCAATTAAAAATAAATAAAATAGCCACCCTTCCCTTGTTACTCTCTATCCCTTTGCTCTTACTTCTTCATGGCCCTTCTCTCCACCTGGAAGCCTCCCTTTGTTTGCTTGCTTACTGTTTGCTGTCTGCTTCTCTCAACAAGGCAGATAAAGTCCCTGACTGACAGCTTTACTGTAGCTTCGATACACATTTCCTGAATGAAGCAACAAATACAACCCACATTTTCACCAGCAGAGACACCAGAAATCAATAGGTAAAGAAGTCCTCACACCCTAGGAACATCAATGGGGAGCCGCTGGCTGAACACTGGTACCTTCTAGAGTTCAGGGGCTCTGCAAGGGGAAGCACAAGACCAGCAGGACTGACAGGGACCTCATTCATCCCCCGGCCTCTACACATGAACACCACCAATCAGAACTTTCTTCCCTAGCCAACCACATACACAGGAGCCTATCGTCTTTTTCATGGTTTCTGGGGACACACATAAAGAAAAAATAAGCTGAGAGGGACTGAGAGTAAAGCAAGTAAAATAGGTAGCAGGAGAAGAGATGAAATCCCTGCCTGGCTTGGAATAAACCTGCCAGCTCTCAGCCTGAGTCAACGGAGGTTCGAAGACAGCTGTAAATTGCTCCAGTTCTCAGCCAGACACGGGCAGCCAAAGTGGCTGCGTCTGGGCTCTTGCACAGTACAGGCTGAGGCCTGCAGATCAGCTTGGAGGGGTGGGGTAGGGAGGACTGTTTCCTTGTGGACTTTTACATCTGCAATCTCCTAGTCCCCCTTAAAATTCCTAATCAGGATAGCAGCGAAGGAGCACAGCTTCACACAAGCCTGGGTAATGCGAACCATCTTAATCAGGACCATTTGCCGCCTACCTGGGACTCTGGACACCCTGAGAACAAATTACAGTCCAGTGGCCTCAATTCCTTTCTGCCTTGAGGCCTGGGGGGCTGTGCACTGATTTCTCAACCAATAGAGATCACCGCCAGCTTTCCGAAGGTGGAACTGTTTCAAGTGGAAAACCAATTGCCTCTGTCCAGCTAGATCCCTTTCCGGCCTCTACCTAACCGTCCTCCCATCTTATCTGCCCTAGGAACGGTTTTGCTATTTTTTGATCACAACAAACTCTGAGGCAATAAAAGGCAGGGAAAGAGATGCCATTCAGAATCTGAGGCCTAAGATTTGCACCTGGAGTCACCATGAAGTTGTATGACGTGGGCATACATCACCTCTCTGACCCTTTTCCTCATCTCGAAGATCAGGCATGGTAGAAATCAAATAAAGCAATGTCTGTGAAGGCACTCTGAAGAACTCTAAAAGAAACTGTCCAGTGTCAGGCTTTTATAAAAATAGCCTCTGGTGGCTTTCTCTGTCTGGTCAGAGATCCAAGACAGATGTTTGCTGTGGTCTTGTTTGGTACCCTGTTCTTCCATTAGGAGAGAAGGAATGCCCTTGCATCAGGGCAGCAACCAGCACTGAATCATCTTCAGTTAATGTTCAGTTAACTGATGTAGCAGGACCCCGAAACCTTTCTTGCCATCACAGAACACCATGTAGAGCTCCACATCCAGACTCTCTAGGCCCTCTGACCACTAGACTTGAACCTCCCTCACTCAGATTCTGAAGCCCAGAATCTGCAGAACCAGAACTACACAGCTGTCCACAGCAGCGAGGGGCTGGTCTCCTTAGGTGGATATGCTATTTTCTGCTTGTTAGGCAGGCAATATAAATGGAGAAGATGTCACTGAAGATTCATGGTTTGTCATTGAGAAGTAGGTCAGCAGGAGAGAAAGGATGTACAAATATACCTCTTGTGATGGGGGGTCTGTGCATAGTCACCCTGATGTTTACTCTGAAACTACTAAATTGAGTAAAAAAGGGGAAATGTAGCATTAATCGAGCTCTTTACTCCATGATGTGGCTCTCAGAAAGGAATCCTACTGCGTCTAGATCCAAGGCACTGTTTTTGTCCCTATGGTCAGCACTGGATTTGCTGAGCTCAGTGGCTGCTATGCTCTTATGTAGGCACTGGAGATAAGACAATAAGACAATGTCTCACTCTCATGGGGTTTTATACCGAGTGAGAGGAGACAGACTATGAACAAATAAGCAAATAAATAGACAAGAAAATATCAGATGGTGATAGGTGATAGTAAATCAGGGTGATTGATGGAGAGTTAGTGCTGGGGTGTGGGAATAACTTAGCTTGAGATGTTGGGGACAGACTAACTAAAGACGTTAATCGGTGACTTGAATGACAGAAAAGAGCCAACCGGGTGATGATGCAGGGAAAGGGCTTCCCTGTGGAGGGAACTGCTAGTGGAAAGGCCCTAAGCTGGGAAGGAGCTTAGTGTTGTGGAACAAACAGAAGAGAGACCCACGTGGCTGGAGCTGAGTGAGGTTGGGATACACGATGAGGTTGGAAAGTTTGTCAGGAGCCAGATCATGAGGGATCTTGTGGGCCAGGGGAAGAGCAAATCCAGAATGGTCCTAGAATTGGATTAGACCCTAGCATGCATCTAGCTTGCCCTTCTTACTTCAAAAATGAGCAAACAGAGCCTGAAGAGATGAGATTTTGTCACTCCATCTCCACCAGCCAACCTTGGTTATGCTACAACTGGAAACAAGATCTTCGACCCACAGTCTTTGTCACTTATCATTAAACTCTTCCTGAATACTAAAAAAAAAAAAAAAAAAAAAAAAAAATAGCCTCTGGTTTCAGATAACGATGATGTTATTGATAATAACAGCAGAGGGCAACATTTAATGACTGCTTAGAATACCAGGCACCACTGATTTAAGAATTTCCATTCTAATCCCATTTGATCCTCTCAACAAACCAATGATGTAGGCAGTAAAACTATCCTCATTTTACAGATAAAGAAACCGAGGCCTGGAGAAATTAATTTCCCAAGGCCACACACTCAGCAAGCCACGAGGCTGGGATTCCAACCCACGCGTGTAATAATACTCCAGAGCCAAGGTTCCCAACCATTACTCACTGCTCCCCCCCATCCCTCCGCTGTGGGCAACAGTACTTGATAGCCTCCGCTAAATCCTACATGTTGAATGGGAGTTTCACACTCTGAACACTGATTAGGGTCTGAAGGAACGATCTTGAGTAACCACAAGTTTGCATTTAGGATGAAGCCTCAGTTTTCTCATGTGAAAATGGGGTCAATACTACCATCTGTCTCATAGAGTTCTTACAGAGATCAAATAATATAATGTAGGTCAGACACTGAGCACACTGCCCCCTACATAGTATGTGCTAATGATAATGTTTACCATTAATGATATCATTAATCAAGAGCCTGCACTTGGTGGCAGTGGGGAAAATCTTTCAGTCTCTGTCTCAACAGCCCTTACACTGGGCTTTAAGAGTTAAAGATGCCACCAGGGACCTGCTCACTGTTGCTTGGCTGAAGCCCAAACTGGGATGCCAAGGGGCAGCTGGCACCTGCCAGGCGGCAGCCTGCTGTCTGTCCAGAGCCCACACCGCTGAGCGGAAGGGGATGTTAGGCCACAGCAAAGTCACACACTGGCTGCATCTGTCAGTCTAAAGTTGGCTGAGGAGAGGATGGATTTGTGAAGTGTCATCTAGGACAAGCAGAAAGGCTTCTGACTGTCCAGGTGAGTCTGAGGAGCACCACGGCCAGCCATGTCCTTGGGGGATGGGGTGTCACCCAACAAAAGGGCCGGGAACCCAAAGAATAGTATCTCTGAGACAACTACCCGTTGCTTCTCCTTCCTCTCTTGCTAGACCCCAGCACACTCAAGCTGGGGTGTTGCCGCGCCGCAAGGGCCACAGCAACCAGCTGTGCCGTGCACACAACTCATAAGGAAAAGCAGGGTGCAGGGGGTCAGCACTTGGAGAAATAGAATGAGGCCATCTCCCCTGACTGTGGCTCAGGAGACGAAAGTGGTGGTGACGGAAACCTGCCATGGAGGGGAAAGGAGAAAGAAGGGCCGAGAGGGGCTGGGGGCAGCGGGAAGGGAACACAGGCCAGGGAAGCAGTGAGCACCTGTCTTCTATCAGCCTGGCCTGGCAGGCGCGGAAAAAAACCTGGAGGGGAAGGTGCCCTCAGCTGACTGCCTCGTGGGCCAGCGCACAGGAGGCCAGGCTGCCATGCCCACTAATGCCGTCTATCCTTCCCAGGTTTAAGAGGGGAAATGTTCTATTTATAAGGCACCGACCAGTGGAGACCTGGCAGCCGCTGGATGGCTCTGATCCCATAGGGATCCTGGTTACCCATGGCTGCCTTCCCCGGCCTCTCAACTGTGGGTGTTCTCACAGCAAAAGGCTGAAGGCAACTGGAAGCAAAAGGCAAAAGAAAAGCCTCTTTCCTGCCCTTCGCTGCTTTCATGAGACTGCTGGACTTTTAGTGATGGCTGAAGGCTTTAGAACATTTTAAAAAGAGTGACCCATGTGATCCCATCAAGCCTTCCCATGCGAGCTTCAAGACTCAATCTCTTTTTCTGTTTTACAGATCAAGGGAAGCTGAGGCAGAGAGATGAAGGGAATGCAGAAACCACAGGCAGGGCAACGGGCAAGCAGAGCAAAGGTAATGATGCCCTTCCCATCTCCTCTCCCAGTGCTCAATCTTGTCCTCATGAAACAAGAAAAGCCTTGACCCAGCACCATCAGAGAGTCTGACCTGAATAACGGCCGAAAGAACGAGCATATGTAACAGAAACAACATATAAAGCAGCTTTGGTTGTGTTGTCAAAGGCCCATGGGAGAGTAATGGGTCATGTTACAGTTCTGTACCTGGGAAGCTCGAGTCACTGAAACATGTGACTCTGGCTCTCCCAGCATCATGTGTGACATGTGAGGAGCAACAGATGGCTCTCAAGAGGAGGCCCACTAAGAAGGAACATGGGATGGCCCCTCAGTGGCAAAGAGCCAGGTGGGTTAGGTATTGGAGGCTGATGATGAAACTCCTTCCAGCCCCAAGGGGTTGGCCACACAATGACAGATGGCATGGCAGAGCAAAGATCTCATGCACATCAAGAATAGTGGGGGAAATGATGCTGGCAATCAGGCAGACTCTGGTTTGAACATCAGCTCCACTACTTCTCAACTCTGGTACCTTGACTTCTTTAAGCTTGTTTGCTCACTTGCAACTCACTTATGAAAAGCATTTCTGCAAAAGGTACCCATCCATGTACCACACTCACGCTCCCTGCCATAACCTCATGCTGTCTTGAATAGACTAATATTTAAAAACCTATTTTTGTATTACGCTAAGGGTTAACAAACTTATAGCCCATGGGCCAACTTCACCACTGCCTGTTTTGTAAATAAAGCCACCCCCTGCGTTTCCGTATTGTCTACGGCTGCATTCACACCACCATAGCAGAGTTAAACGGTACCGCAAATCTGAAAATCTGGCCCTTTCCTGAAAAAACCAACCCCTGTGCTAAGCAGTAACATTTAGAAAACTGGGGCAGGGGGGGAGGGTATGTTTACTTGTGTTCCTCGCCCCCAGTACACATTAAATAAATATATAAATTTAAATGGCAACTGAAAATGTTTGTCCGGTCCTATCCAAAATGATCTTGGGTATCACCAGCAGTGCACATACCCCACTTTGAAAAATGCAGTCGTGAGGATTCAGTGAATTAACATAAGGCATCAAGCCCGAATCAGCACGGGTGTTGGCTGCTGCCCTTCGTTCTCCTCCCCTGCTCCCCTCTGAAGCGGTTTAGCCAATCCAGTGTGCTCTTTCCTCCTCATATGGGAGAGGCATGACCAGATAACAATAAGGACAACAACAACGGTAATTAGGCACTTATTCACTAATATGCCAGATAATGTGCTGAGCTGTTATCCTCACAGCAAGGCTATGAGGCAGGGGTTGTGATTTATCCCCATTTACAGACGATGAAACAGAAGCTTAGAGAGGCCCAGCACTGACCTGCAGTTCCATGGCCACAGGGCCTGCACGATAATCTGCACCATTCAAACACTACTCTTCACGGAAACAAAAGCTCTCCCAGTCCACCCAGCAGGACCTTCCCACAGGAAATAACCTGAAACATGTACAAAGACTGATGCACAAGGATGCTCAGCCTGATGTCATTCGTAAAAGAAAAACTCTGGAAAGGACATTCAAGACCACTGACAGGAAATGGTTCAACAAATTAGGATGTAAAATTATGACAGAGCATTCAACAACCATTACAAACAATATTTATAAATGGCTTTCATCAACTGGGAAAATGCTTGAGAATTTTTAAAAGCAGAATGCCAACAGCATATTCAGTATAATGCCAGTTAAGTCAAAATACATATCGATATTGGCAAAATAAATATAAGACATCATGAAAAAAAAAGGCAAGGAAGAAAAGAAGTATCTCTGGGGATGATATTATAGATGAGTTTTACTGTATTTTTGAAAATCCTTGCAATTTCCTTAATATTCCACAATGAGTTCATAATATTTTTATAATAAGCAAAAATACAACTTTGTCAACCCCCTTAGGAATGAGGTTCAGAGATTCAATGTCTGCACCCTACAGATAACTAGATCCTTATTCCAACTTTGCAAACTTTCTCCTATCACTGCTCTTCCCCTCATTGCCACTGTGAATGACAAGTTGGTAAACTGCAGTGGGTTCTTGAGCATTATGCAAATACAAAGGATTTCTGTCAAAGTACTAGGTTAAAAACAAACTGGAAGGGACAAGACTTTTAGATAGCCTCATCCACCAGAGGGCAGACAGCAGAAGCAAGAAGGACTACAATCCTGCAGTCTGTGGAACAAAAAACACATTCACAGAAAGACAGACAAGATGAAAAGGCAGAGGGCTATCTACCAGATGAAGGAACAAGATAAAACCCAGGAAAAACAACTAAATGAAGTGGAGACAGGCAACTTTCCAGAAAAAGAATTCAGAATAATGATAGTGAAGATGATCCAGGACCTCGGAAAAAGAATGGAGGCAAAGATCAAGAAGATGCAAGAAATGTTTAACAAAGACCTAGAAGAATTAAAGAACAAACAAACAGAGATGACCAATACAATAACTGAAATGAAAACTACACTAGAAGGAAGCAATAGCAGAATAACTGAGGCAGAAGAACGGATAAGTGACCTGGAAGACAGAATGGTGGAATTCACTGCCGTGGAACAGAATAAAGAAAAAAGAATGAAAAGAAATGAAGACAGCCTAAGAGACCTCTGGGACAACATTAAACACAACAACATTCGCATTATAGGGGCCCCAGAAGGAGAAGAGACAGAGAAAGGACCCGAGAAAATATGTGAAGAGACTACAGTCGAAAGATAGACCTGTATGCAGAAAACTATAAGACACTGATGAAAGAAATTAAAGATGTAACCAACAGATGGAGAGATATACCGTGTTCTTGGATTGGAAGAATCAATATTGTGAAAATGACTATACTACCCAAAGCAATCTACAGATTCAATGCAATCCCTATCAAATTACCAATGGCATTTTTTACAGAACTAGAAGAAAAAATCTTAAAATGTGTATGGGAACACAAAAGACCCCGAATAGCCAAAGCAGTCTTGAGGGAAAAAATCAGAGCTGGAGGAATCAGACTCCCTGACTTCAGACTATACTACAAAGCTACAGTAATCAGGACAATATGGTACTGGCACAAAAGCAGAAATATAGATCAATGGAACAGGATTGAAAGCCCAGAGATAAACCCATGCGCCTATGGTCAACTAATCTATGCCAAAGGAGGCAAGGATATACAATGGAGAAAAGACAGTCTCTTCAATAAGTGGTGCTGGGAAAACTGGACAGCTACATGTAAAAGAATGAAATTAGAACACTCCCTAACACCATACACAAAAATAAACTCAAAATGGATTAGAGACCTAAATGTAAGAGTGGACACTCTAAAACTCTTAGAGGAAAACATAGGAAGAACAATCTTTGACATAAATCACAACAAGATCTTTTTTGATCCACCTGCTAGAATAATGGAAATAAAAACAAAAATAAACAAAGGGGACCTAATGAATCTTAAAACCTTTTGCAAAGCAAAGGAAACTACAAACAAGATGAAAAGACAACCCTCAGAATGGGAGAAAATATTTGCAAATGAATCAACGGACAAAGGATTAATCTCCAAAATACATACACAGCCCATGCAGCTCAATATTAAAAAAGCAAACAACCCAATCAAAAAATGGGCAGGAGACTTAAATAGACGTTTCTCCAAAGAAGACATACAGATGGCCAAGAAGCACATGAAAAGCTGCTCAACATCACTAATTATTAGAGAAATGCAAATCAAAACTACAATGAGGTATCACCTCACACCAGTTAGAATGGGATCATCAGAAAATCTACAAACAACAAGTGCTGGAGAGGGTGTGGAGAAAAGGGAACCCTCTTGCATTGTTGGTGGGAATGTAAATTGATACAGCCACTATGGAGAACAGTATGGAGGTTCCTTAAAAAACTAAAAATAGAGTTACCATATGACCCAGCAATTCCACTACTGGGCATATACCCAGAGAAAACCATAATTCAAAAAGACGCATGCACCCCAATGTTCACTGCAGCACTATTTACAATAGCCAGGTCATGGAAGCCACCTAAATGCCCACTGACAGATGAATGGATAAAGAAGATGTGGTACATATATACAATGGAATATTACTCAGCCATAAAAAGGAACGAAATTGGGTCATTTGTAGAGACATGGATGGATCTAGAGACTGTCATACAGAGTGAAGTAAGTCAGAAAGAGAAAAACAAATATCGTATATTAACGCATATATGTGGAACCTAGAAAAATGGTACAGATGAACTGGTTTGCAGGGCAGAAATTGAGACACAGACATAGACAACAAACGTATGGACACCAAGGGGAGAAAGTGGCGGGGGGGGGGGTGGTGGTGGTGTGATGAATTGGGAGATTGGGATTGACACGTATACACTGATGTGTATAAGATGGATGACTAATAAGAACCTGCTGGGGGCTTGCCTGGTGGCACAGTGGTTGGGAGTCTGCCTGCCAGTGCGGGGGACACGGGTTCGGGCCCTGGTCTGGGAAGATTCCACATGCTGCGGAGCAACCAGGCCCATGAGCCACAATTACTGAGCCTTCGCGTCTGAAGCCTGTGCCCCGCAACAAGAGAGGCCGCGATAGTGAGAGGCCCGCGCACCGCGATGAAGAGTGGCCCCCACTTGCCGCGACTAGAGAAAGCCCTCGCACAGAAACAAAGACCCAACACAGAAAAAAATAAATAAATAAATAAATAAAATTTAAAAAAAGAAAGAACCTGCTGTATAAAAAATAAATAAAATAAAATTCAAAAATTAAAAAAAAATACAAAATAATCTCAGCTATTTAAAAATGCATAGGAGAGATTATATTAAGAATATATACTGGGCTTCCCTGGTGGCGCAGTGGTTAAGAATCCACCTGCCAATGCAGGGGACAAGGGTGCAAGCCCTGGTCCAGGAAGATCCCACATGCTGCAGAGCAACTAAGCTTGTGTGCCACAACTACTGAGCCTGCACTCTAGAGCCTGTGAGCCACGACTACTGAAGCCTGTGCACCTAGAGCCTGTGCTCCGCAACAAGAGAAGCCACTGCAATGAGAAGCCCGCGCATCCCAACAAAGAGTGGCCCCCGCTCATCGCAGCTAGAGAGAGCCCAAGCGCAGCAATGAAGACCCAATGCAGCTAAAAATAAAATAAATAAAATAAATATGTACAAAATGGATAACTAATAAGAACCTGCTGTATAAAAAATAAAATAAAAAACAAACTGGAAGGAATGAAGGGATTAAGACTGGGAAGCAAAGAGGAAGAATTATATTTCCTTCTTCTGGAGAGAAGGGAGGGCACTTTTTAAGTCTTTCTAGCCTAGATGGAGGCCCATTCCAATTGGCTGTGGGCACCTGTCTGCACATGAGTGCATCTGCAGAGTGCACGGGTACTACACACCCACACATGTGTGATGGGCCATAGGTCTATCATCTCCCAGGGGTCTTAACTTCATCAGCAGACCATATACTCCTTAAAGGTAGAGGCAACTGTACTGCTGGTTGGTGTCCTTACCCCTCAGTACTCATGTCACCCTGGGCCATGGCTCTTAAGAACTCCAAGAGGTATTAGTTGAACGAAGCCTGGACTCCTACAGTTAAGTCTAGTGAGAGGTTCAGGTAGATGCAAAGAACATGTTCAACAAGAGTGGGAAGCAGAGAAAATGGCTGCAATATTCTTCTCAAAAGCCAGCTGGGGCCAACAGTGTGTGACAAGGCACACCTAGGGCAACTCGGGCATATTCCTTTTAAATGACCCGACTGACCCATGGAATTCGAGTTAATACTCACAGTAAGGGAAGTGGCACTAGAAGCCAAGATTAGGAGACATCCCTCTTTGTCTCAGTCTGTCAGTCTCCAAACAGCTGGCAGAGCAGCGGGAGAGCAGCATTTCTGTAAACAAGCTAATCTTTTCAGAGCTAAGTAGGCAGTGACATTTATTATTTAAAACTTCAAACTTGGTAAAGATGAACTCACACTAGAAAAGCCTGCCTTTCCCTTGCTCTCATGCACCGACTGTGTACCCTCTCTGACAAGTTCTCGGCTTCCCAACTGTCTCTCAGGTGGGACTACAGGACAACAGCAGCGGCGCTGAGAATAGGTCCCTTCCTAGCTCCCCCTTCTGCTTCTGACCTGGGCTCATTTCAAAGGAGAATGAACCAATTCTCATAGAGCCTTTGGGGAGTAAATCTCACAACTGCAGCCAACGTAAAGCAAGAAACAGGACATGTAGACTCAGGAGATACACATTAAGGTAGCAAAGGGTAAATGGGAAGAGGAGGGGTCCCTGCCCAGGGCAGAGTCCTGTTCTTTGTAATAATAAAGGGGAAAATCAATGACAGACATTTGCCGTTTAGAATGATTGACACTGGTGTGATCACCTTCTCAGTAAAGAAGCTTAGGAAGCAACAAACCAGACTTCCTTCTTCTGTATCTATTCTTACTCCCATCTTTTCCCTTCCCTCCACTACTGGGTAAGAACTTGACCAACTAGAGAAAACTCAGTGTCACTGACGTATATTCCTGACATTCCAGGAACAAACTCAGGGAAGGTTCCTGATGGCAGCCGGATCCACGGTTGAGCGGCTCATATAACTGCCAAAAACAGCACATTGGTTTTTGAATTTAGTATGTAGGGATTAACTCAACCAAGAAAACAGAAGACTTCTAGGCAGAAAAGTAAAGGTCTTAATAAATGGAAAGACATTCAAAGCTCTTGGAGGAGGTGACTTAGTATTATAAAAGTGTCAATTTTCCCAGCTGTACATAAACCAATGAAGTTAGAACATTTCTAAATAGACATTTCTCCAAACAAGACATACAGATAGGGACTTCTCTGGTGGCGCAGCAGTTAAGAATCTGCCTGCCAATCCAGGGGACACAGGTTTAATCCCTGGTCCGGGATGATCCCACATGCCACAGAGCAACTAAGCCCGTGTGCCACAACTACTGAGCCTGTGCTCTAGAGCCCGCGAGCCGCAACTACTGAAGCCTGTGCGCCTAGAGCCCGTGCTCCGCAACAAGAGAAGCCACCGCAATGAGAAGCCTGCGCACCACAACGAAGAGTAGCCCCCGTGTGCAGCAACGAAGGCCGAATGCAGCCAAAAATAAAAAATAAAAATAAATAAATAATAAAAAATTTTAAAAAGATATACAGACAGCCAACAGGCATATGAAAAGATGCTCCACATCATTAATTATTAGAGAAAATACAAATCAAAACTACAATGACGTTATCACCTCACACCAGTCAGAATGACCATCATCGAAAAGTCTACAAAAATAAATGCTGGAGAGAGTGTGGAGAAAAGGGAACCCTCCTACGCTGCTGGTGGGAATGTAAATTGGTGCAGCCACTATGGAGAACAATATGGAGGCTCCTTAAAAAACTAAAAATAGAGTTACCGTATGATCCAGGAATCTCACTCCTGGGCATATATCTGGAAAAGACAAAAACTCTGATTTGAAAAGATACATGCACCCCAATGTTCACAGCAGCACTATTTACAATAGCCAAGACATGGAAACAACCTGAATGTCAATTGACAGATGAATGGATAAAGAAGGAGTATATATACACAATGGAATATTACTCAGCCATAAAAATTATTGCCATTTGCAGCAACATGAAAGGACCTAGAGACTATCATACTCATACTAAGTGAAATAAATCAGACAGAGAAAGACAAATATTATATCACTTATATGTAGAATCTAAAAAATAATACAAATGAACTTATTTACAAAACAGAAACAGACTCACAGACACAGAAAACAAAATTATGGTCACCAAAGGGGAAAGGTGGGGGAGGGATAAATTAGGAGTATGTGATTAACAGATACTTCTATATATAAAATAGATAAGCAACAAGGATTTACTATATAGCACAGGGAACTATATCCAGTATCTAGTAATACCCTATAATGGAAAAGAACCTGGAAAAGAATATATATGTGGGCTTCCCTGGCGGCGCAGTGGTTGAGAATCTGCCTGCCAATGCAGGGGACACGGGTTCGAGCCCTGGTCTGGGAAGATCCCACATGCCGCGGAGCAACTAGGCCCGTGGGCCACAATTACTGAGCCTGCGCGTCTGGAGCCTGTGCTCCACAATGAGAGGCCGCGATAATGAGAGGCCCGCGCACCGCGATGAAGAGTGGCCCCCACTTGCCGCAACTAGAGAAAGCCCTCGCACAGAAACCAAGACCCAACACAGCCATAAATAAATAAATTAATTAAAAAAGTTGTTATCACAAGAAAAAATGTGTAATTATAAAAAAAAGAAAAAAAAAAGAATATATACGTATAACTGAATCAATTTGCTGTACACCTGAAACGAACACAATACTGTAAATCAACTATACTTCAATAAAATTTTTTTTATTTTAAAAAATATTTGTTACTTGTAAAGCATACTGTGAGAAACAACATTCAATGATTAAACCATTACTAATATTTTTTAAAGTGTCATTTTTCCACAAATTAACCTGTACACTTCAATGCAATCCAAAATGAAAATTTTAAATTTTTGAGGAACTTATCAAACTTAAGCTAGAATTTATATAGAAGGATAAAGGTCCACAGTCAGCTATGTCAACCCTTAAAAAGGAGAGTAAAGAGAGGAGACTTAAGCTACTAGATATTAAACCTGCCTCAAAGTCATCATATTAAAACTGGAGAGGTATTAGCACAAGAACAGACAGACCAAGGAAATAAAGAGCTCAGAGACAGAGTTCAGCTGTGCAAACTTAATACACAATAAAGCTGGTATCACAAGTCAAAGAGGGTGAGAATGGATAGCTTGGTAGATGTTGTTGGGAAAACTGGCTTTTCATGTGGATAAAAACTAAACTGAATCTTCATGAAACACCATATACAATGGTAGATATCAGTTGGATTAGAAACCGAAGTGTGAAAGACAAAATCATGAAGCCAATAAAAGAAAATGTAGGTGCATATCTTTGTGACATGGGTCAGAAAGGCCTTTTTCAAAACACAACTTGAAAATTGTAAACCAGAAGGCAAAAAGTTTTTTGAATATATAAAAAGTAAGACTTTATACTCAAGGAAAGATATCACACATAGTATTAATTGTCAGATGGCAAAATGGGAAGATATATTTAAAATATCTACAATTGGGCTTCCCTGGTGGCGCAGTGGTTGAGAGTCTGCCTGCCAATGCAGGGGACATGGGTTCGAGCCCTGGTCCGGGAAGATCCCACATGCCGCAGAGCAACTAAGCCCGTGCACCACAACTACTGAGCCTGCGCTCCAGAGCTCGTGAGCCACAACTACTGAGCCCACATGCCACAACTACTGAAGCCTGCGAACCTAGAGCCTGTGCTCCACAACAAGAGAAGCCACTGCAGTGAGAAGCCCGCGCACCACAACGAAGAGTAGCCCTCACTTGCCGCAACTAGAGAAAGCCCACGTGCAGCAACGAAGACCCAACACAGCCAAAAATAAATAAATTTAAAAAAAATCTACAATTAGCAAGGAACTAATATCTAGAATACAGAAGGAACTTTACAAATCAGCAGTAAAAAAAAAAAAAATGGTAACTACAATAGAAAAATGGGCAAAGGACACAAATAGCCAAAAAGCAGAAGAGGATACCCAGTAAACAGGCATATGAAGAGATACTCAAACACGTTAATTATTAGAGAAATACAAATTAAGACAACAATGAGCTACCATTTTATATCTATTAGACTGGCAAAAAATTAGAAAGCTGAATATAATGAGAAGAGTTGGCAGGAATGGGGAAATACTCTTGTCGGGCTGGGAGGACTGGGGAAAGGCCAGTCTAGGCCACAAGGTGAGAGCCTTCCCTCAAACTAAGTACACACACACCCTCTGGCTAACCAGCAACTCTCCTTGAGGGTAAACCCCAAAGAGATTCTCACACAGGTGGACATGTACAAAGACGCTCCTTGTGGTATTGTTAGTGGTGATGAGGACTGGGAGGCACGCGGAGTGGAGTGCATCTCTGCACAGCGTTACACACCGTGGAGTGTGCAGCAGACGGAAGCCACAGTCTGGAGGTAGACAGGGGAATATGGACGGCTCCTAACACAATGCTGAGGGGGCACAGCAGGAAACAGAACAAGACAAACATCTATGTAACTTAAAAACACAGGGAGATAAAAGATACTCATTGTCCAAGAATACACTTTAAAGGTACACGTTAGAACGGTGAAGGGGAGGACAGGAATAGGAGGTGGGAAAAGAACTAAAAGGGAGTGAGTGAATGAATAAATGAATGAATGAAGGGCGAAAGGGAGGGGCCTGTGATGATCATGTGCCACAAACCGGGGATTATGATTAAATCACTCACTATACCTGAGATCCAGAGAAGAAAGAGGAGGGGAAAAAGGCTCTGCAAAGAAATGTGTATGCATTTATCTGCTGCCATCCTCTCCTGGCAACTGGGCCATTTGGAAAATACCAGCAGCTGCCAGACATTATTTACGGCCCTGTCTTATACCCCACAGGCACTGTACGGCCTGAGAGAAACTTCAAGAGAAAAGCAACAAATTCAGAAGTGTCCCCAAAGGAATTCCCTTTTGCTACCTGTCTCTTGAAAACATTCTGGCTCTGTGATAAAATGCTGGCATTCAAATTCCCACCAAAATATTTTCTAGAAAGGAAAATGCTAGACATTTGGAAATGGCTATTAAAGGCGAAAAGTGCAATGTCCCGCTCTTAAATTCCTATCAGATTGACTTCTTACCTTTAAAAAAGTTTTGACTGTCATATAAACAGAGTTGCAGAACAATCAGACCCTGGGCAATAGCGCCACCTGTGGCGATGAGCGCAGTGAAACTGCAAATCACTGCCATGAGGAATACGAAAGAGACAAGCGCTCTGGAGGGGAGGGGAAGACAACCTAAGGCTTGTGTGATGTGAACAGGGGTTCCTAATGCCAAAGGACGGGAGGAAGCACCAACCCAGAACAGTCCTCTGATTTTGCCAGCTTGGAAATCAGTGAACAGAACATCTTTTAGAATAGTAATACCCAGGACTTCCCTGGTGGCACAGTGGTTAAGAATCCACCTGCCAATGCAGGGGACACGGGTTCGAGCCCTGGTCCGGGAAGATCCCACATGCCGCGGAGCAACTAAGCCCGTGCGCCACAACTACTGAGTCTGTGCTCTAGAGCCCGCAAGACACAACTACTGAGCCAGCATGCCACAACTACTGAAGCCCGTGTGCCTAGAGCCCGTGCTCCGCAACAGAGAAGCCACCGCAATGAGAAGCCCGTGCACCGCAATGAAGAGTAGCCCCAGCTTGCCGAAACTAAAGAAAGCCTACGCACAGCAACAAAGACCCAACACAGCCAAAAATAAATAAATTTATTTAAAAAAAAGAATAGCAATACCCTAGAAAACCTGTTTCTATCAAAAGTACTCCTGGAAAAGTGGCCAATATGTTTAGCACATCTTTTTCTTTCCCACTTCCTAAATGAAAGGGTAATAAGCCATTGAAGAATCATCAGAGACTCGAGGCAGCCAACTCTCTGCACCCCGTGGATAATGGGACGCCGAAAGCAAAATGTTGCAAGTGTCTGTGTTTCCCAAGATAGAACTTTCTGTATTGTTCTTTTCCTAGGGAGGTAGAATATTCTTGTGGTTAACAGCAAAGACGTTAGAATCAGACAGAACTCAGATTAAATCACATCTCTTGAGTTCACCAACCTCAATTTCCTAATCTACAAAGTAGGTCAAAAGCACCTACCTCAGTCAGTGCTGTGAGCATTAAATGAGCTAATATGGATAAAACACGCTGAAACACAGTAAGCAGTGGATAAACGCTACCTATTAATCGCCATTATTGTAAAATACATACTCTTTGCCGACAATGCAAAGTACACAGAATATTTAAAGTAGAAGGTCAGTGTCTCGCAATAATCTGCCATCTATCCTGAGTAAGAGTTTAATGATAAATGTATTTCCAGACTTTTTTCCTATCAATGTATCTAGATGAGTCAACTATTTTATTTTAATAAATGCATGGTTCCACAACCTGAATTTTAAAAAACTCAATGAACAGTATACTGTGGATACCATTTCTGCAAATATACCAAGATCTCTCTTGTTCTTTTTGAAGGCTACATAGTACTTTATGATATTTTTAATGGACTTCCTATTGAACGTTTAGATTGTCTCCAATTCTTCACTATTATTACCGATGCTCCAGTGAACTTTTTTACAGAAACATCTTTGCACTCCAGCCTATTCTTTAGGACAAATCGCTGGGTCAAAGGATATTTACTTTTTAAAGGCTTCCGATACATATGCCCCAAAGGCCTTACAAAACAGTACAACCAGCTGCCACGCCCACCAGCAGAGTCATGGTCGTCTTTCAAATCTAGTGGCACTTATCTCAAGGGGAGAGAAGTAGGTTCGTAAGGTCAAAAGTTACAGGCAAACTTCTGGTGTGGGGTGAAGTGGGGGGCTCTCCATTCATATGCATCTCGTCCCCCACAGTTCCTGGGTCCTTCATGATAGAAGTGTCTCCCAGGTTAGGGCATGGTGTGGGCATCTGTTATTTCAGCCTGCTTGGCATCTATCCTCTCTTGTCCCAGTGGCTTCCCCGATCTCCCTTTGGTAAACCACCCTGCTCCCATTTTATGAATACTGTTGAAACCATCAGTCAAGGTGTGTTGTCTTCCCCTGGGTGGACCACAGCTAGACCACCTTGATGCTATCTTTCCTGGGAATCTGGACCTTCAGAAGAGTGAGGCAAGGACTAAAAAACAGTTTAAGGGCTTTACCATCCTGCAAATATCATCCAGAAGACCCTTTCTCATTGGTCCCTGGGTCTCCAGAACTGGTCTGTTTTTAAGCCTTGGTTCTTCAGGTCTTCCTACCTTACTGTGAGTTACACTGAAGGCTTCTGTATTCTTTCATTATTATTATTATTATTATTATTTTTGTACTGTTATTTTAGGCCAAGTTAACCAGAGTTGATTTCAGATATTCTAAAACAATCCCACCTGACACGGGGCGGGGGGGCGGGGGGGGTGGGGAGAATGACTTTTTTCCTTGAATATTTACTTGAAAAAAATTTCCCCTTGTTCAATTCCTGAAGGAAAAAAAAGAAACATTTTTTCCTCTCCTAAAGGCCTCTTAACCTACCAATAGCAACCATTCCAAATTACTTAATATTTTATTTAAAACTTCTGGTAGAATCTGTATTTTGGAAGGAATGAAAGAAAGAAAAGCTCTGTCCTAGAATGGATTTCACACACACATAAAACAGCCCAGCCTTTTGTCCACATGAAGAGGTACTGTTTTACTGACACTACTGGAAGTCATGGTAGGGCTATCTTGGAATTTTTTTTCCAAGTGGATTTTACAAAGCAAATCTGAGGCAAGGGGGCAGAATTTCCTTTGTACTCTGGTAGCAACGTGGCAGGAATTTGTTTTTTCCCCTGTGCACCAAGGAGATAATCAGCCCAAACACTCTAGCAATAGCGGTTTCATTTTAATCCCATCATCTTTACAAGGTTACAGGTGCCCTTGGAAATCATGATTAACCAGAGTGCTCAGAGCCAGTAGCAGAGGAAATGTGCTGTATATTCTACAGAGGCTGCCCAGGGTCACTCCCAGCAAAGAGGAATATTATGACAGAGTTCTTCGTCTCCACTCTTAACTCCCCAAAGTGGCAACAAGGAACACAGAGTTAGTTACTAAGCGATCACTAAGATGGTTCTGGCTCTCCAGTCCTTGGAGCGAGACTGTGAGGGAGGAAAAGTCAATTCTGGCTTCCCACAGGACAGGGCGCTGGGGGAGCTGGGTGTTATCGGATTAAGTGACTTTTAAGTGGTGACTGGAGCTACATTCTTAAGACAACAAAGGATTAACTGAGATAATGTACATAAAAATTCTTTGTACAGTGTGAAGGGTTATACAGTGCAAGATGTCATCACGGCCTTGCCAGTCAGGCTCACTGACCATCCTGGAGTCACTGACACCATAAGCTGCAGCAGAAGTAGCTCGGCTGCACTGGGGAAATGGGGCGACCCAACATGCCCACAGCACCTCCTGGTGGTTCTTCCCCAGAATAGCAACTTCTCCAGGACCAGGTCCACCCCCACCTGTAGAAAAGTATCCAAGCAACATACTTACTCCCTTCGCTCTGGCTGTCCTTGTTCGAGTTGTAGACCTGGAAAACAGAAATAACATTTACTTGTGTGAATTTTATACCACCCTACAGGTTCGCTGAAGAAAACCATTACCTTCTCCTCTTCCCTGGTTTGTGCTAGACGATGGAAGGCAATTCTGGCCCCCAAATAGAAATCCCTTCTATAATTACCTACTTCCCAGTATTTACTTCAGCGCTTAAGTGTGTGCACATCAGAATCACCTCTGGACTTTATTGTAAAAAAAGAAAAAAAAAATCATATTCCTCCTTTAAAAAAAACCCAAACTTATGTTTGTATATAAACTAAAAAGGAAGAAAAAAATGTAATTAGTTACAAATCATTAAGCATTAACTGCACACCAGGCAACACACTAAGCAATTTACAGGAATTATCTCAAATTATCTATGCAACAATTCTGTTGGGTAGGAACGGTTATTATCACTGTTTTACAGATGGAGAATCTGAGAGGCTTAGAGAGGTTAACTGAGGTCTCACAGCTAGTACGTGGCAAAGTCTGGACAGAGACACATTACAAACTCTTAAGTGCTAACACTGGGGGATGAGACCAATCATTTTTTACTTCATATACTTCCGTGAATTTCAATGTTATAAGGAGAATATATTACTTTTACAATAGAAAACCCTTTAATGATTTATAGAATTCATAAAAGGGAATGTACCCCAATAAAAAACAATGACACACTGAAAGAGTCGGCAAGCTTTTTCTTATAAAGGACAGGCTGGTAAATATTTTAGGTTTTGCAGGCCAGGAGGCAAGTCAAATCAATGATATTATACAGGTACTTGTAAAACAAGAGAGAAGACAAATTCCCACAATTTTTTCTTGACAAAATTCAAAATATAGTAAGTTTTTGAAATACAGGTATAATATTCCTAGCAGGTGAAAATCAATCTTAGGGTTGCATAGCTCTTTTCAGAGATGCTTGGCTTGGTTCATCCAGGGGTTAAAGAACTGGTTCTCAGGCAAGAGTGGTCAGCACAACCACTTGGAGTATCTTTTCCAAGGAGTACAATTTTTTGAAATACAGATTGACTAATCAGAAGAATAGCATTTTTTATAGAGGAAGGATAACATTTAGCTTAAATAGAGTTCAAAATGTTTCTCATCATCAAGTCAATTGCAAATGTTCATCTGTAAATACCATGTTGAGCTCATGGGCCATACAAAAGTAGGTGGTGAGCTGGATTTGGCCTGTGGGCCATAGTTTGCCAATCCCTGATATGCTGACATTATTAAATAAGATAATAAAGCCTCTGCTTTAGAAAAAAAATCATAGTGCCCAAATCTTTCTTTGGTGCTTATGATTCTGTAGGTATGAAAAGGCATAGCATGAAACTGGTCATAACTTAAAAAAAAAAAAGGATATTCCAAATGATTGTCATGGCCACTGTTGGTTGAGAGCCACTTATTTAACCCTTTGAGGAACAGAGCCAAGCATCTCTGAAAAAAGAGCCATGACACCCTAAGGGGACTTTTTACCTGCTAGGAAATATGGGTGAGATGCTGGTCAAGAGCTGGGTGATAGTTCCAAGATGGCCCCCCGATTGCCTTGTGTCACTGGGTAAGTCTCTCACCCTCTGCGGGTCTCTACTGTCCCATCTATAAACTGAGGGAGTCAGCCAAGAAGGTCTTTGAATTATCAAACAGATAATTTAACAAACCACTCCATTTTATGATCATTATTCATTTCCTGAAGGAGACTACAAAGACACACAGGCACTTACTGAAGGTCAGAAAGATGAGAATAAAGGGGTTTCTGTACTTCAAGCATTATTGTCTGATGAATGAAAAGGCATCAGTTTATATGCATAAAAGGAGTCAAAAGACTGTGAGTCTGGTATGGCCTTTTGGAGGGAGGAAGGCCAGTGCACTTGGCAACTAGTGCACAAAACAGAAGGGCAGGTGATGAGGACGTGGCAAAGAGAGAGGCAGCGGCACAATCCTGCAGAGCAAAGTGGGTAACCTCGTAATAGCGAGGACGAGCCATTCACGGTCAATGGCATGCACTAAAATCGGACAGGTAGGTAAGGGAAACACAGGGGAAGAGACAATATTTGGGCAAGTACTTTTTCCAGCCATCCTTGCTCACTTCATGTCTCCCATTAAATTCAAACATCCTATCCCAGAGAAACCTGCTCCTGTTTCTAAATGGCAAAACCCAGAAGGAACAACAAAATACAGGGCTTTCAGCCCTCCTTTACTAGGAGGTGAATTTGTACCAAATTACTTTCTTTTAATGTTTCCTGGGGCTCAGGAGGCCCAGGCCTGGAACACCCAGGCATTCCCCAAATCAGAGAGGCGATATCAGTGAGCCAAAGGCACCAGGAACATGTGCCGCCCGATCCTCTGAGGCCAGGCCATTAATCTCTGTCTGGTTTGGGTAAATGAGCCAAGGAGAATGAGTTTGAAATGAAGCTAACAAACCATGCCTGCCAGGACTGCGTGACTACATGGCCCAACAAGGAAGGCCCGGGGTGGGGGAGCAGCTTCACCATCACACGGGCCAGATGCTGGCGTGGGAACAGCACTAAGTGGGAACGGCTTTGTTTACCCAGCACTTACCAAGTGCCATACGTGACATCATCAAATCTTTTTAACAACCTTGTGGGTTAGGTACTAGTGTTATTCCCATTTTACAGGTGTGGAACCTGAGGCCCAGAGAGGTTACATAGTTTGTCCAAGGACACAAAGCTGGAAGGTGGTGTACTAGTCTATCTTGCCGTTGTAGGGATGTTCCAACTGTCATTTACTTTTCCAGGCAGTGACAAATGCACACAACTACCAAGCCATACCAGTAGTCTATGGTTTGTAAATACCTTCCATTCTGGCAGAAGCAGAGGGCATGCGATTCGCCCTTTAGAAATGCTCAGTCTGTTCTGGGGAAACCTTCTTTAGATCTCATAGTTGCCCACTAATGTCAGACTGAGGTTCAGAGACAAGGGCAATTTCCTAAAATAAAAGGTCTCTTTGGCAGTGGCTTCTGTCTTAGGATTGATTAGTAGAGTTATCTTAGGTTTGTATGCCTTCAAGTGAGCCTCTCAAGAGCCTTTGTCTTAAAAGGATAGAACTCAAATGTCCAGGATCAATTCAAGGGGACATGAGTCACTCAACAATTCCTGAATTATGGCTCCTAGGAAGAATAAATCAGTTAATACACAGTTTCAACAACCCAACTTAAGCTAAAGTCTAACCATCCTGCTTAGCCAGAGTACTCTAAGACATGGCCACATGCAAGTCTCTGAGCCCTCTGACTTTCTATAGTACTTTCATTCAGGGATGCACTAGTTCTGCTGAACACTGTGTATGAGAATTTGTTACATATCCATACCAATGAACATTTGTTTTCAAGTGCATGTTTCCAGAGAATACAAATTACATACGTTTACTTTATGTTATCAGGGTCCATCTGAGATTCATTATAAAATAATTACAACAGCAATAACGAATTAATACAAACGATGGTGACAAAAGCCTTATTATGTGTCAGACACCACTCTGAGCACTCTATATGCATTTATCTTGTTTAGTCCTCACACCAACCTAATTATTCCTGACATATAGATGAGAAAACTGAGGCATTAGAGAGGTTAGGTCACTTGCCCAAGGTCAGGCAGCTGGAATTGGGCAGAATCCAGACAGAAACTCCTACAGTCTGTCTCCAAAGCCCAAGCTCTTAACCACTAACCACGTGATACATAAGACATCATGATGATGATGATGATGATGATGATGATGATGATGATGATGATGATGATGATGACGATGACGGTAAAGGTGATGAGATGTCGTGCGCAGTTAGGGAAGGTGAGTCACTGTTAGAAAGAATTTGCCATGACTCGGAGAGAAAATGAAACTGGGAACAGCCTTTGATTCCAGCCTGAAGCATTCACCACTAACCCACGTGACCAGCTGGCACCTAACACAGAAGTAACACTTCATATTCTTTGAACCACAGGGCTCGATTCTGAAGATAAACACCAGGGCAGGAAAGTAGGTCTTTGATACAAATCACAGGGCATTGCGATTCTATGAGTCCTCACCCAGAAGCTATGATGGGAGTACAATTTAATTAAATCAAAGGAGGGTGAGCAAAGCTTTCATATGCTCCCTCTGCACTAAGATGTGATTTTGTAATCAATTCTGTTCACTGCTGAGCCAATTCAATTTACGTGTCCCTAGAGAATTAAGAGAGAATACAGAGTCATTTGGGTTCCCAGAATTTTTCCACGGGTGTCCTTTATTACCATTATCCAGGCCTTACCAAGAAAGCACAGAAAGGAAATTATTTTAAACTTATAAATTAAAGGCATAAATAGAGCAATAATTAGACAAAGCAATCTCACTTTTCCCTCTGACACACAGCTGCATTAGCACTTGGCCACATCACACTTTGGATCAAAATCAGCACAAAATGAAAGTGTTGGAGAAATAGATTCATGGGCAAATTCACTTAAATCTGTTGCTCATTTTTCAACTGCACTTGAATTCACACCTAAGCTTTGTCATTCCCAGAGGTCTCTTCCAAGTAGCCTGGAACATCTAAACCCCTCCCACCTGCTTGTTCCTTGGATGCGCACATGTAGGGACACACAAAACAGAGCTACATGCCCACACCCCAAAACACTGCCCAAGCTGGTTCTACAACATCAGATATAATTTTTGACCCTCCTCTCTGTGTGACACAATGGATCCACCATCACTAGGACTTGCTCTTTTAAACTGTCTGTCAGGGGTAACAGATTTGTGCTTATCTGCTGCTTAGGTTCAAAGTCCAGATCTACCAGTTACTGGCTATACAGTCCAATCACTTCACAATTCTAAACCTCAGTCTTTGCTAGTGTAAAATAGGGACATTAATGTTCCCTATCTCTTAGGGTCACTGTGAAAATTAAATAAGACAATACATAGAAAACATTTAACACAGAGAGTAGAATACAAATTCTGTGGCCCACAGAGCATTCTGTAAAGATGACCTTTCATCACCATCACCAGGCCAGATGTTGGCGTAGGAATAGCACTAAGTGGGAATGGCTTTGTTTACCCAGCACTTACCGAGTGCCATATGTGACATCACCAAATCCTCATCTTTCTGTCTCTTCATATCAATACTTATCCCCTACGGGATAAATGGCTAAGGATGGGTATGTGGTTTGAGGGATCCAGTGACATTGGCCTCATTAGCATTGAAATTTAACCAAATGAAACTAATTAAAGGACTAATGGAAAGCATAAAATCTAAAGTCAACTTTAGCAAGAGTTCTCAATGTTTTTTTAAATGGCAGTTAAATATAAAAGTAACTACTCACCACAATCACTTTTCCACCACCGATTATGTGCCAGGCATCATACTCAGCATTTAAATGAATTATTTAATTTCATCCTCCAGCTGATGGGGTACTACCACTGCCTCCACTTCACACCATCTTGTAGGTTAAATAACTTTCCAAAGGTTACAAAGCTAACAAGTGGCAGAGTCTTCTAGACTAGATCTGTATTCAACCACAACTTCATAGAACTTCCCCACTCAGTCCCACTTTCCAAAGGAAAAAAAAGCTTGGTGACCAACAAAGAACTCAAAAGAAGCTAAGCAGTAATTAAAATCGCAACAACACAACCATTATGTAAGATCAGAATTTCCACCCAATTTAAACATAACAGTAATTCTACAAACTTCCATTAATACATACAAGTATAGCAGTAACTGAAAACCACAACCAGCTTGAGACACTTTGGGATACCCAAAAAACATCCTTCAAAAAGCTAAGAGCACACAGAGGGCAGACAGCAGAAGCAAGAAGAACTACAATCCTGTAGCCTGTGGAACAGAAACCACATTCACAGAAAAATAGACAAAATGAAAAGGCAGAGGACTATCTACCAGATGAAGGAACAAGATAAAACACATGAAAAACAACTAAATGAAGTGGAGATAGGCAACCTTCCAGAAAGAGAATTCAGAATAATGGTAGTGAAGATGATCCAGGACCCCAGAAAAAGAATGGAGGCAAAGATTGAGAAGATGCAAGAAATGTTTAACAAAGACCTAGAAGAATTAAAGAACAAACACTTAGAAGAATTAAAGAACAAACAGAGTGAACTATACAATAACTGAAATGAAAAATAAACTAGAACGGATCAATAGCAGAATAACTGAGGCAGAAGAATGGATAAGTGACCTGGAAGACAGAATGGTGGAATTCACTGACGCAGAACAGAATAAAGAAAAAAGAATGAAAAGAAATGAAGACAGCCTAAGAGACCTCTGGGACAACATTAAACGCAACAACATTTGCATTATAGGGGTCCCAGAAGGAGAAGAGAGAGAGAAAGGACCTGAGAAAATATGTGAAGAGATTATAGTCGAAAACTTCCCTAATATGGGAAAGGAAATAGCCACCCAAGTCCAGGATGTGCAGAGAGTCCAAGGAGGACAAACCTAAGGAGAAACACGCCGAGACACATAGTAATCAAATTGACAAAAATTAAAGACAAAGAAAAATTATTGAAAGCAACAAGGGAAAAACAACAAATAATATACAAGGGAACTCCCATAAGGTTAACAGCTGATTTCTCAGCAGAAACTCTACAAGCCAGAAGGGAGTGGCAAGACATACTGAAAGTGATGAAGGGGAAGAACCTACAACCATGATTACTCTACCCAGCAAGGATCTCATTCAGATTTCACAGAGAAATCAAAAGCTTTACAGACAAGCAAAAGCTAAGAGAATTCAGCACCACCAAACCAGCTCTACAACAAATGCTAAAGGAACTTCTCTAAGTGGGAAACACCATAGAAGAAAAGGACCTACAAAAACAAACCCGTAACAATTAAGAAAATGGTAACAGAAACAGACATATTGATAATTACCTTAAACGTGAATGGATTAAATGCTCCAACCAAAAGACACAGGCTCGCTGAATGGAGACAAAAACAAGACCCATATATATGCTGTCTACAAGAGAAGCACTTCAGACCTAGGGACACACACAGACTGAAAGTGAGGGGATGGAAAAAGATATTCCATGCAAATGGAAATCAAAAGAAAGCTGGAATAGCAATAATCATATCAAATAAAATAGACTTTAAAATAAAGAATGTTACAAGAGACAAGGAAGGACACTACATAATGATCAAGGGATCAATCTAAGAAGAAGATATAACAATTATAAATATATATGCACCCAAAATAGGAGCACCTCAATACATAAGGCAACGGCTAACACCTATAAAAGAGAAAATCAACAGTAACACAATAATAGTGGGGGACTTTTTAACACCACACTTACACCAATGGATAGATCATCCAAACAAAAAATTAATAAGGAAACAGAAGCTTTAAATGACACAATAGACCAGCTAGATTTAATTGATATTTATAGGACATTCCATCCAAAAACAGCAGATTACACCTTCTTCTCAAGTGCACATGGAACATTCTCCAGGATAGATCACAACATGGATCACAAATCAAGCCTTACTAAATTTAAGAAAACTGAAATCATATCAAGCAGCTTTTCTGACCACAACGCTATGAGATCAGAAATCAATTACAGGGAAAAAAACGTAAAGAAACACAAACACATGAAGGCTAAACAATACGTTACTAAATAACCAAGAGATCACTGAAGAAATCAAAGAGGAAATCAAAAAATACCTAGAGACAAATGACAACGAAAACACGATGATCCAAAACCTATGGGATGCAGCAAAAGCAGTTCTAAGAGAGAAGTTTATAGCAATACAAGCCTATCTCAAGAAACAACTCAAATAAACAATCTAACCTTACACCTAAAGGAACTAGAGAAAGAAGAAAAAACAAAACCCAAAGTTAGCAGAAGGAAAGAAATCATAAAGATCAGAGCAGAAATAAATGAAATAGAAACAAAACAATAGCAAGGGTCAATAAAACTAAAAGCTGGTTCTTTGAGAAGAGAAGCAAAATTGATAAAGCATTAGCCAGACTCATCAAGAAAAAGAGGGAGAGGACTCAATGAAATTAGAAATCAAAAAGGAGAAGTTACAACAGACATCACAGAAATACAACGCATCCTAAGACTACTACAAGCAACTCTATGCCAATAAAATGGACAACCTGGAAGAAATGGACAAATTCTTAGACAGGTATACCTTCCAAGACTGAACCAGGAAGAAATAGAAAATATCAACAGACAAATCACAAGTAATGAAACTGAAACTGTGATTTAAAATCTTCCAACAAACAAAGTCCAGGAACAGATGGCTTCACAGGTGACTTCTATCAAACATTTAGAGAAGAGCTAACACCCATCCTTCTCAAACTCTTCCAAAAAATTACAGAGGAAGGAACATTCCCAAACTCATTCTATGAGGCCACCATCACCCTGATACCAAAACCAGATAAAGATATTACAAAAAAAGAAAATTATAGACCAATATCACTGATGAATATAGATGCAAAAACCCTCAACAAAATACTAGCAAACAGAATCCAACAACACATTAAAAGGATCATACACCATGATCAAGTGGGATTTATCCCAGGGATGCAAGGATTCTTCAATATATGCAAATCAATCAATGTGATACACCATATTAACAAACTGAAGAACAAAAACCATATGATCATCTCAATAGATGCAGAAAAAGCTTCTGACAAGATTCAACACCTATTTATGATAAAAGCTCTCCAGAAAGTGGGCACAGAGGGAACCTACCTCAACATAATGAAGGCCATACATGACAAACCCACAGCAAACATCATTCTCAATGGTTAAAAACGGAAAGCATTTCCTCTAAGATCAGGAAGAAGACAAGGATGTCCACTCCTGCCACTATTATTCAACATAGTTTTGGAAGTCCTAGCCATGGCAATCAGAGAAGAAAAAGAAATAAAAGGAATATACATAGGAAAAGAAAAAGTAAAACTGTCACTGCTTGCAGATGACATGATACTATACATAAAGAATCCTAAATATGCCAACAGAAAACTACTAGAGCTAATCAGTGAATTTGGTAAAGTTGCAGGATACAAAATTAATATACAGAAATCTCTTGCATTCCTATACAGTAACAACAAAAGATCAGAGAGAGAAATTAAGGAAACAATCCAATTCACCATTGCAACAAAAAGAATAAAATACCTGGGAATAAACCTACCTAAGGAGGTAAAAGACCTGTACTCAGAAAACTATAAGATGCTGATGAAAGAAATCAAAGATGACACAAACAGAGGGAGAGATATATCACGTTCTTGGAATGGAAGAAACAATATTGTGAAAATGACTATACTACCCAAAGCAATCTACAGATTCAATGCAATCCTTATCAAATTACCAATGGCATTTTTACAGAACTAGAAGAAAAAATCTTAAAATGTGTATGGGGACACAAAAGACCCCGAATAGCCAAAGCAGTCTGAGGGAAAAAAACAGAGCTGGAGGAATCAGACTCCCTGACTTCAGACTATACTACAAAGCTACAGTAATCAAGACAATATGGTACTGGCACAAAAACAGAAATATAGATCAATGGAACAGGATTGAAAGCCCAGAGATAAACCCACGAACCTATGGTCAACTAATCTATGCCAAAGGAGGCAAGGATATACAATGGAAAAAAGACAGTCTCTTCAATAAGTGGTGCTGGGAAAACTGGACAGCTACATGTAAAAGAATGAAATTAGAACACTCCCTAACACCATACACAAAAATAAACTCAAAAGGGATTAAAGACCTAAATGTAAGACTGGACACTCTAAAACTCTTAAAGGAAAACATAGGAAGAACAATCTTTGACATAAATCACAGCAAGATCTTTTTTGATCCACCTCCTATAGTAATGGAAACAAAAACAAAAATAAACAAATGGGACCTAATGATACTTAAAAGCTTTTGCACAGCAAAGGAAACCACAAACGAGACGAAAAGACAACCCTCAAAATGGGAGAAAATATTTGCAAATGAATCAGTGGACAAAGGATTAATGCCCAAAATATATACACAGCTCATGCAGCTCAATATTAAAAAAACAAACAACCCAATCCAAAAATGGGCAGAAGACCTAAATAGACTTTTCTCCAAAGAAGACATACAGATGGCCAGGAAGCACATGAAAAGCTGCTCAACATC
This sequence comes from Balaenoptera borealis, assembly GCF_965194805.1. Classification (NCBI taxonomy): domain Eukaryota; kingdom Metazoa; phylum Chordata; class Mammalia; order Artiodactyla; family Balaenopteridae; genus Balaenoptera; species Balaenoptera borealis. Next base: position 121,314,924 of record NC_138867.1, on the reverse strand, counting down.
ACTAATCATTAGAGAAATGCAAATCAAAACTACAATGAGGTATCACCTCACACCAGTCAGAATGGGCATCATCAGAAAATCTACAAACAACAAATGCTGGAGAGGGTGTGGAGAAAAGAGAACCCTCTTTAACTGTTGGTGGGAATGTAAATTGATGCAGCCACTATGGAGAACAGTATGGAGGTTCCTTAAAAAACTAAAAATAGAATTACCATGTGACCCAGCAATCCCACTACTGGGCATATACCCAGAGAAAACCATAATTCAAAAAGACACACGCACCCCAATGTTCACTGCAGCACTATTTGCACTAGCCAGGTCATGGAAGCAACCTAAATGCTCATCGACAGACGAATAGATAAAGAAGAAGTGGTGCATATATACAATGGAATATTACTCAGCCATAAAAAGGAACGAAACTGGGTCATTTGTAGAGACGTGGATGGACCTAGAGATTGTCATACAGAGTGAAGTAAGTCAGAAAGAGAAAAACAAATATCGTATATTAACGCCTATATGTGGAACCTAGAAAAATGGTACAGATGAACCAGTTTGCAGGGCAGAAACAGACACAGATGTAGAGAACAAACATATGGACACCAAGGTGGGAAAGTGGCGGGGGCGTTGGTGGTGTGATGAACTGGGAGATTGGGATTGACATATATACACTAATATGTATAGAGTGGATAGCTAATAAGAACCTGCTGTATAAAAAAAATAAATAAAATAAAATTCAAAAAAAAAAAAAAGCTAAGAGTACAGACAGAGAGAACTGACAGCTTTGCCCAGGACTATGTGGTAGGCAGATTTTTGAGTAGAGCACCACATTCGAATACTAAGCAAACTCTATTAAACAGGATTAATGTAGGAACTTTTAGTAACACCCACCAGAAGTTACCAGTAAGACACCCTTGGCCTGTGCAACACCAACCAATAACGGACATGAATTTTTGGATCGAGGAGGCCCTCTCTTCTCATGGTGGTCCACAGGCCACAATTAGAAAAGCTTTCAAGAATGAACTGTTTGAAATACAAGACATGACACCATACAACTCCTAGAAGAGAACATAGGGAAAACATTCTCTGACATAAACTGTACCAATGTTTGCTTAGGTCAGTCTCCCAAGGCAAAAGAAGTAAAAGCAAAAATAAACAAATGGGACCTAATCAAACTTACAAGCTTTTGTACAGCAAAGGAAACCATCAGCAAAATGAAAAGACAACCTACGGACTGAGAGAAAATATTTGTGACCAACAAGGGCTTAATTTCCAAAATATACAAACAGTTCATACAAACTCAATAACAAAAAAACAAACAACCCAATCAAAAAATGGGCAGAAGACCTAAACAGACATTTCTCCAAAGAAGACATACAGATGGCCAATAGGCACATGAAAAGGTGCTTAACATAACTAATTATTAGAGAAATGTAAATCAAAACTACAATGTGGTACCAACTCACACCAATCAGAATGGCCATCATTAAAAAACCCCCAAATAACAAACGCTGGGGAAGGTGTGGAGAAAGGGGAATCCTCCTGACATGTTGGTGGGAATGTAAATTGGTGTAGCCACTATGGAAAACAGTATGCAAGTTCCTTCAAAAACTAAGAATGGAGTTGCCATACGATACAGCAATCCCACTCCTGTTCATATATCCAGACAAAACTATAATTTGAAAAGATACTTGCACCCCAAGGTTCATAGCAGCATTATTTACAATAGCCAAGACATGGAAGCAACCTAATGTCCATCGACAGATGAATGGATAAGAAGATGTGGTACATATATACAATGGAATATTACTCAGCCATAAAAAAGAATGAAATAATGCCATTTGTAGCAACACGGATGGACCTAGAGATTATCATACTAAGTGAAGTAAGTCAGAAACAAATACCATGTGATATCACATACATGTGGAACCTAAAATATGAAACAAATGAACTTACGGACGAAACAGAAATAGACTCACAGACATAGAGAACAAATTTATAGTTACCAAAGGGGAAACGGAGTGAGGGGGATAAGTTGGGAGTTTGTGACGAGCAGATACAAACTACTATATATAAAACAGATAAACAACAAGGTCCTACTGTATAGCACAGGGAACTATATTCAATATCCTGTAATAAACCATAATGGAAAAAAATTAATTGTTTGAATCTTCAGCCTGTGGGGATAAAACCAGTTTGAAGAGCTTGGAGTAAATGAGGATATGTCTCAACACGAAGGTCCAGAGCTGGGGAGCTGGTATTGGTTCCTCCTTCTCCCATTAGAAATAGGCCTCTTGTCACCACAGCCCGAGTGACAGAAGGTGCTCCAGAGAAGGAAGTAAAATGGCTGCTGCTGCTTTTCTAATTCTCACCTGGCAACGCTTCCTCTGGCTTGCCTCTTCCACTGCTACCGGTATTGCATTTGCTGTCTTAGGGAGGCTCTTTTGAAAGTGAAACCAATAAAAATATATCTGATGGCTCTTCCCAGTGACCTGTTCCTGAACAAACATGAAGACCTTGCTCTTGCCCTGCAGAATTACATGCAAAGAGGTTTACTAACTGGAATATAGCAGACCACTCAGTAAGTACTGATTGGATGAACAGTTTGTGGGTAGAGGAATAAAAGAGAGATGGAAATTAAAAAAAAAAAAAAAATCCTCATGTTGAAGCAAGGAGGACAATGCATTGATGCATCAACCAGACAGAAAAAGTAAGCCAGGTCTATCATTTCCAAGTGGGTATATCTCATTCTTCTAAACACCTGGCAAATTCTCTAGGAATCTTTACCTTAGAGAGAAAGGGAAATACACAATTCAGGTCTTATTACGAGACAAGATAAAGTACATTTATCTTATTTGGTTTGACTCAAGCCTGTCAGAATCCCTCATACAGCCACTTATTTTCTATGGGACACCGCTGAATGCTAGCTCTACACCCAACAACTGACAGCAAATGCTACTAATAGTCCATGGGGGTCACCAGGAAGGGGTCACTGTAGCTCACGGTACCGAGGATCCCTCCCCCATGCAACAGAGGCGCCTTAGGACAAAGGCAGTCTCTTGGAAAATGGCCCAGCACAAGCGGCTGTGCTCCCAAAGCCAGCTGGATAGTCTCTTGACGGCCCCTGAAGACTTGCTCACCAACACACCAGCAAGCCAGTGAGTAACAATGACCACTTGCTGTTCATGATTATGACAATGACGATGGGTAGAAAAACACACTTTCTGTTCTACTAGTTCAAGCATTGCCTGCTGCTTTGCACCTAAGACTATAAAGGGCTCACCTCTTGCGCAATTCCTCAGTAACGGTGCGGTGCGGGGAGGCAAAGTGCTCAGAATACATGCTCCCGGCTCCCTCTGCTCAGCGTCCAGGTTCCTCTACTGCCAGGGGTTCCACCCTCACTTCCCTTGGGAGCCACCCCACCACGCTATTGGCGGGGGCTGGGGCTGAGTCCAACTCCATCTTCAGGTTTGGCCAGGGGATCCAGACCTGGCATCCTAGTGTGCATGTGATTCGCCCCAGGCCAAATGCAGTGAACAGGACTTGTTTTTAATGTTTTTTATCACAACTGTAGGGAACGAGGCCTTGTCATGTTGCTAGGAGAATAGGACACATGCCTGGAGCTTTTGTGGCCAACCCCTGCCACCACAGAGGCAAAGCCTGAGTAAAACAGGCCAAAGGAAAGTGGAGCTGTGATAGGAAGGGAGACCAGGTTCTGACGGCATTGTCCGAACCTCAGGATGCAGCTCAGTGTCATCCCTGCTCTTGCCATGAGTGAACCAAAACATCTTTTTTTCTTTAAGTTGTGTTTCTATTGCTTGCAGCCAAGAGCCGTGGCAATTACCAAAAAAGCTCATGAGAGAAAAGCCTAGTTAAGCTTCATAGGGAACTCTAGAATGAAGAACAAAGAAAAATACACAACAAAGTAGAGGGGGAAAGAAAGTAAATTCATTCATCCTTGAGTTCCCCCCTTCCGCCTACCTCACATATCTGTCCAATAACAAGATTTCTCACTGTCATGTATCCTGAATCTATCCGTCATCCCCATTTCTTTTCCTACTGCCTGAGGTCAGGTTTTGTCTTCTCATCTGGATCTTGACATTGGCCTTCTCCCGGTTCTCGCTGGTCCCTCTCTCTTGTCTCTGCTCTAATCTATCAGACACATAGCTCCCGCCAGATGTGTTGCCCTGAACTACAGCTCCGGCTGGAGAAGAGAAGCCTTCAAGACATCACAATACTGGTCTTCAAATACTTGAAGGGCTGTCATGTCCAAGAAGGGGAAGACTTACTGCTCTGAATGGAGATGAAAGTCAGTGTGGAGTCCCAGGAAGGCAGATTTCAGCTGGATGAAAATATCCGACAGTTAAGAGCTCTTCCTGGTCTACTAAAGCAAGCCCACTGACTGAATGTCATTCCCACACAAAGGGCTAAGCCCCATTTCGTCCAGAAGGCAGCCCTAGGCATTCCTGGGCTGACACATTCAGCTTCATTTGTTGAGGTTTCATTATTGTTAGCCTGTCCTTTCACCTGTACAAGACTTGGATAGATTCCAGAACAAGGGGAAATGGAGTTGGTTGAGGCAAAGCAGGTAGACAGAGTGTGCTGTGGGCCCTGGAGACTTGGCATGCAGGCCTGGTTCCATGGGCCTTTTTAGCTGTGTGCCTTTGGATGGTTATTTAACATTTCTGAGTCTGTTTTCTTATGGTGAAGGAGAGCTAAGTAATAATACTTTGTGGGAGTATTGGGAGAATTAAAAATAGTTTCACAGTGCCTGAAAGTGCTCAAAAATGGCATTTCCCGTTCCTCTGCCTCCACAAAGGGTTCCTACTGGCTGCAGACCTCCCTGCCATCTCCTCTCTCTGACCTCTCACTGCTCTAACAGGCCACTCTATAGAATTTAATGCTTCAGGACACAGCTTTTCATTTTCCATTATTTTTCATCTCCAAATAAATCCCCAGTGGCCAGTTCTGTCTTACACTTCTATGGGGGTCCACCCAGCATCTAACACAGGGCTGGGCATATATTCAGTCCAAGAAATCGCTCCTGACTGAGGGAGAGGAGCTTAAGACCCAGGATGCACGTTCTCTTGTCTGAGTCTTCCTCCGTGGGTCAGAAGCCGGTCATAATGACCTTGATAAGCAGATTATCCTTATAGCTTTCTACTTGGAGTGTTGCTGGCACTTACTGCCCTTCTCTGCGAGAAGTCTCGAATGAAGCTGATAGAATTTCAAGGGAAAAGGTGAAACAGCCCCTCCTGGAGCATGCAGGTGGTAGGGTCCACTCAGATATCCAGTGAAGGCCTAGGCTAATTATTTTAACCTATTTCCGGGCCTGGTAAATTAAGCACGAGCGAAACGTTTCTGGGGTTACTAACAGTGAATGTTGTGGGTGAGTGCTCCCCCTAACCCCACAGGACTTCGATTTGCATGCTATATAAACACTGTTGCCATAGTTATAATTCAGGAAGCTTTGCTGTTTGACCTCAAGAAAAAAATCAACCTCAAATCAGGATAACACTGACTCTCGAGACCACAATAGATCATCAGCGGGTGAGACCTGCCAAATTCCTTCAAGATTCTAGAAGGAACTACTGTATTTTGGGTAACAAGCAAGCAACAAGAAGAGGAAACTCTGCAACATTATGCAATTTCCTTGCATTTCATATTCAGAAATCCTGAAAACCCATATAAGCAACTTCCCTAACTTTCAACCCAAGATCGGAGTCACAGCCAGTGTAAACAAAAACTGGACGCAAAAGAGGAAAAAAGTAACGTACAGAAAAATATTGCAGGCAAATTTTAAAGGCAACAGAAAGGACACAAGCTCACTCGATATCAAATGCATGACAGTTAAATAGCGTGTGAGCTGACGTGTGTGGAATGTGGCTGGCTCATAATGTGGGGCGTCTTCTGGCTTTAACATTTCCTGGCTTCATGCTCATGTAACATTAAAAAGGGTGTGAACCCACTAGCCCATCAGCATGGTGTTTCCATGCGGAGAGGAGGGATCACCTCCCCATCTCCCAGACAAAGACTGCAATCTTAAACAGAGGATGTCTTTCTGTGTTCCTCTCTCCCCCAGCTCCTCCCTCTCTCTCTGTCTCTCTCTGTGTGTCTGTGGAAATAGTGACACAGCATCATCAACAGAAGAAGGAACCTTGTTCTCTTGTGCTTTGGAAAACTGCAAATGAGAAACTCCTCGGTCCAGTATACGTGATCCCAAAGTAGGAGCATGTGAGGTCCTGCTGCCGGAGCAGGGCCCTGCCCAGGAGGAAGGACAGCCAGAGGGTGAGTCACTGCACAAAATCCACTCCTTTCGACTTCCAGTTCCTCCGTCCTCCAGAGGACTTAAGGCAAGTGTCTTTACACTGATCTCATTAATCCTCACAATGTCCCTTTGTGAAGCAGGAGGTGAATTTATTCGACACAGACACAGGGGACTTCTTTCTTTGCCACAGACAACTGCGAGGTCAGAGTACCGCATTTCTAGATAGATGACTCAAAGCCGAGCTCCCTCAGATGCAGGTCCTATCCTAAATCTAGGAATAATCCTGATGCCAACCCATGCATACGCAGCAAGGTTTCTGGGAATAGTCACTCTGATTTCCTTGCTCTGAAGCTCGTAGAAAGGGGATCCCTAGCTCTATGACATCAGGAATCTCTGTATTTTCCTACAATCTCCAAGGAACAGAGTGGGGTTTGCAAAGTAGAAGAGCAGATTCTAGAATTCTTTCTGGTTTTACAGAGGTTAGAAGTTATTAGGCTGAGCCCTTCCTCATCTCCACACAGTGTGAAAGGGAGGAGGTTTATCAAGATTCCACAGGGCTTCCCACACAGTGATGGGGGTAAAGGGTAAGGTTGGGACCTTGGAAAATGACCTCCATTCTACAATTGTTAACATACTGTTACATTTGCCTTATCACATATCTGGCCATCTCTCTCTCATCCACCAATCCATCTTATTTTTCGACAAATTTTAAAATTTTATAGTAAGTTGCAGACATCAGGACTTCTCATCTAAACACTTCAGTAAGCTTATCATTTACTAAGGTTCAACATTTATCAGTCTTTGTAAGGCAAAAGTTACCTACAACGAAATGCACAATTCGTAAGGGAGTTGTGACAAAGCCATATGTGCATGTGCCCTGAACCCCTATAAAAGTAGAGACTTTTCCATCACTTTGGACAGTTCTCTCAGGCCTCTTTTCATCTTACCCCCATACACATACACAAACACACACACGCATGCACAACCATTGTTCTGTTGCATTTTCATTTGCTCCCACCATTAGTTTTGCCTGTTCTAGAACATCGTACAAATGGCATAATACTGAATGTACTCTCTATGGCTGCTTTATTTCACTCACCATAAAATTTTTGAGATTCATCCATGTTGTGGCCTAAATTAATACTTTTGGGCTTTTTTATTGCTGAGTAATATTTTATTATTTGAATATATCACTGTTTATTGATTCTCCTGTTCATGGACACCTAGGCTGTTCCCCCTCTTTGGCTATCATAAATAAAGCTGCTCTGAATGTCTTTGTGTAAATCTTTTAGAGGACCCCTATGTTTTTATTTTCTTTCATGTATATATCTAGGACTGGAATTGCTGGATTATGGGGCAGGCTTTTTAAATTTGTTATTAAATAAGAAACAGCCAAGCTCTTCCCAAATGCTCATTTTACACTCTCACCAATAACGTATGAGAGTTCTGAGCACTCCACATACTCACCAACACGTGGTATTGTCAGTCTTTTAATTTTAGCCATTCTGGTGGGTGTGTAGTAGTATCTCATTATGGTTTTAAGTTGCATTTCCCTGATGACCAGTGATGTTGAGTACTTTTTCTTGTGCTTACTGGACATTCTTAATCTTCTTTCATGAGGTGTCTCTTTAAGCTTTTTGCCCATCTTTTAATTGAGTTGTTCCTTTTATTACTGAGTTCTATGAGCTCTCTCTACATTCTGGACATAAGTCCTTTGTCAGATGTATGTTTTGCAAATATTTTCTCCCCTTCTGTGTCTTGCCAATTGACATTCTCAATGGTGCCTTTTGATAAGCACATGTTTGTAATTTTAATAAAGTCAAATTTTTCATTTTTGGGTAGGCCTATTCCTTTCTGTATCCTATTAAGAAACCAATGCTAACCCCAGATTGCAAAGATTTTGTCCTGTGTTTTCTCCTGGAAGCTTTATAGTTTTAGCTTTTATGTTTAAGTTCATGATTCATCTTGAATTAATTTCCCTAGTTCCCCTAGTTTGTAAACATAATTTACAGCTGCTTTTGAGTCACAGCCCGGATTTGGAACTCACTGGTTTAAAATACAAATTTAGGACCAAGTAGCCCTAACCAGCCTTGCTCCCCTTCTCCCCATCCCCCAGAAAGTTGTCACATGGAATTGATCCATAGCACCTCTGGGGGTCTGCACACTATTAACTGATATGTGTTCCCTACCCACTCAGCTCAGGACAAGTATGCTGAACTTTGTAAAGACCTAGATATACGCTCAAGGCTAATATTCAGGGACATAGCTAACTACATGGCTACCTATAAGCTATGATCTGAATAGGCAGGGAGCCTGGGAGCCGACAAGTAGAGTGTTCTCGACCAGCCACTGACTTCTTGTGTGACCCTGATCAAGCCTCTCCCTCTTCCTGAATCTTATTTTCCTAATCCACCAAAAGAGAGGCTGGAAATAGACCTGCTTAAAAATTCCAGACTCCCTTACTTCCTAACCTTTTTAATATCCCACCATCAAAAATAAACTTCTTTGGGCCTGAAGGGGTCATGTCAAGACACCATTCACTTTAAGGGTTTCCCATTACAATGGAAGTGTAGCACCTTATATCTTATCAGCAACCTGTTAAATTGGAATTTGCTGACAATTAAGAATGAGGTCCTGTAAGTTTAGAGGAACAGGGAGTAAGGACTGAAAAGGAAAAGGAGGCAGGGTTGGAAGGCTGCTGATCAAAGGCCAGCTCAGCTTACTGAACAATATGGTTTAAAGCTGACTAGGAAGAAAGGGGTTGTTATCAGTGTTCACATCAAAAGCACAAAGTGCCCAACCCAAGCTTCTCTTGCTTCTTCTGCAGAGAGAGCCAAAGCACGCCATACACAGAGCCACGAAGCTCAGTTACGAGCACAGCCAGCCACCAAAGTCAACTGGGAGGGTAAGCCCACTGGGATCCCCTCCCTAGGGTGGCGGACATAAGAGATTAGGACATGCCTTACTTCTGACCTGAATTTGAGAGCATGGCAGGTGAACACACAAATCAAAAGCCGCTTCTGGGCCCTTTCCTGCAGCTCTTGATATGGGTGATATACATTTGATAGCCTGTGTCCTTTAAATGTTCACTTTGCCTGAACCTTTCTGGCCCAGCTCCCCAGGCAACTCTGTGGGTTCCTCTGCCCTGAGCTAATCTTTCTTAACTTGGATAAAAAGGGATTTGTACATAAATATTATATATGAATATAAAATCATCACAAATGCAGTCATCATAAACATAAAATAATTATAAATATAAAATATACATACATATTTACACACACAGTTGATTCTCATTATTCACAGTAATTATGTTCTTTAAAGTCACTACAATTAGCAAACCTGAACCACTGCTCCTAGGGGACATGAGTTAGGTTCCTATGAGCCTCTGGTCGCAATATTTTCATCAACTGATCAATATAGAACCCTGTTTTATGTGTGTTTCTGTTTCAAGACACCTTCTCTAATATATACCATTGATTCATCACCATTGCACTCATGGCTACAGCACTGTAACTGATGCCTGAACGAAGCTCATCTAACACGTGTTTGCTCCGTAAGGCACATCACAGTCTTCTTGTGCTTAGGAACAGTAGTTGGCACCTTTCGCGCTGTGCAGGGGGCCATTTTAAACAGTGAAATCACCAGCAAAAAAGCACAAAAACACAAAATATGTTGCACTAAATAGCGAAAAGAACACTTATTTACAGTATGAGGGTTGAAACAAGAAGCCAGAGGGTCACCTTGTCCACCCTCAGCTGGGAACATGTGTGTTAAGCAACTGAAGTTTTTCTTTGCTCTGCACATATCTGCAAATGACTGTGAAAGCACCACAAGCATTGACTTTGGGGTACAAGGAAGTTTTAGAAAGTAGGTGAATTCACAAATACAGAATCTGCGAATAACAGGGATTAACTGTTATGTACATACACACACATACACATGAAATATTTTGAGCATACATAATAAAACTACAAAATGACTAAAGTCACCCAGGGACTCATGATACAGATTTAACAGATACTAGCAGTTTTCTAAATTTGTTTTTAATTGAGATCTTAAAGAAACTGAATATCATACCCCCTTAACTTTATCTCTGTCCCTTTCTTCCCCTACCCCAAAGATGGTATGTACCATTCCTACATGTGTTTCAATACTTCTACTACATGTGCACATGTCCACAGACATTATTTTTATGTTTTTAAAATGTACATAAATAGATTATACCATACATGTATCTGATCTTGCAACTTGCTTTTTCACTTACTATTATGTTCTTAAGATTTATCCACATTGATACATGCAGATCAAGTTTGTTCATTTTATCCACTGTAAAGTGTGCCACTAATAAGCCATCGTATATTTATCCGTAACAATATAGGTTAGTCTCAATTTCTCACTATTACAAACCACGCTGCAGTAAACAACCTTTTCCCGTGTCTCCTTTTGTACTCATGTGTGAGTTTCTTGGCAAAAGAGTCAGCAAACTACAGCCCGAGGGTCACATCCAGTCAGCCCTGTGTTTTGTAAGTAAAGATTTTTTGAAAACAGCTATGCTCAATCACAGATTGTCTGTGGCTGCTTTTGTGCTACGACAGCAGGGCCGAGTCGTTCCAACACAGATCATTGTAGGGTATGTGCATGTTCAACCTTACTAAGTTTTGGATGGATTTTCCAATTTATACTCCACCAGCAGCATACTTTGAGAGTTCCTTGGCTTACTCTAAAAATTCCCAAAGCTCCTTCCTTGGCTGTCTTTACTTATCCCACTCTCTTTCCACACACAACACCTGGAAATTTCATCCATTTCCACAGCTTTAACAAATGCCTCTATGCAGATGGCTCCCCATCTCTAAACATGTAACCCCAACCTCGCCCTGGCTTTCTGAGGAGCACACCTCCATTTCTCACTACTTGCTTGTCGTCTTCCATCTCGGAATTTCCCTAAACCTCAAACCCAGCATCTGCTCCTCCTCTCACCGCCAAGAAGGGTTTCTTGAGACAATGGGAGGAGTGACACCTTAAAACTTGTGAACAAGCAGCTAAATTAGAACTTGTTTTCAGTTGGCTGAAACAAGGCCATTTAACAGGAAGAAGAATACACAAACCTATTTTCACACAGCAACTCTGCTCCTTTCTAGTTGTGACACCTCTCTGTGCCTCACTGCCCCACCTATTAAATAGGGATTATTCCACCCAAACTGAAGGATCAGACATCAGCAGGAAAGCTGCTGACATAGTGCCCAGCATAGATTACATGTTTAGTAAAATGCTCAGTAGTTAATAATCATTGTTTTGGTTAATGGCATCACTTTAATCTCAGTAACTTGGACCTAAAAGCTGAAAATTCTGTCTTTTTAGTCCCACATCTAATCAAGTGACAACGATATTTTGTTTTCAAAGTGATGACCATATCCATTCCTTCCTTTTTAATCCCAAGACTACTTTTGGGGAGTTAGTACCTCTTACTTGGAATGTCTTCAAACTGGTTTGACTTTTGCCCTCCCCCTGCCAACACGTCCTTCATGTAGCCAAAGCTCTGAAATCACTTCTGCTCGAAAACTTTTATGGTCAGATCACCCTGACAGTATAATGTCCAAATTTCTATGTGAGGCCTCTGGCAGGCTGGCCCCAACATTTCTATCTTACTTCCTACTTTCTCTTCCCCGACCTCATGCCCCAGCTACACACAACAACTGGCTATTTCCTACATCTGCCCCAGGCTGTTCTGTCTAAGAATCCTTGTTCCTGTATTTTTGGCCAAGAAAGCCCTTCTATTCATCCCTGCCTATGCATAGCCTTCAAAGCCCTACTTATACGTGCCTCTTCTCCTAAGCTGTCCTCAACTCCCTTGTCCAAAATCATCTCTTCTATTTCAAAACACTGTGTTCACACCTCACATGCATCACTTCCACTCTGAAATAAAGGCAAGGCAACAGATTTATCCCTGTAGATCCCAGAGGCCCTTGTGCACAGCTGGCATTCAATAAATATCTGATGAATGACATGATGAACCAAAGTCATTTAAAGTTCTGCCAATGCACATCCTAGACTCAGTTTACATTAAGTTAAAAAGCGCCAATCCAATCACCCAAACAAGTTACGAAATTAAAAATGAATCTAGGACTTAGAGAACCCTTCAAATCTGGGAAGAGCAAATTGCCGTCTGTATCAGCATTTTAAGTATCAAATTGCTCGCTTATAGTTTTGGTCACACCAAGAAAGTTAAGCAGTCAGCATCAGGGCAAGGCACAGAACCTAATTTCCTCACTCCCAGAAGTGTGTCAGCCATGAAAAAAAACAGGGTCGCTTAAAGCCGTGTGGCAGCTCACGCGGTTTCTTCTATGGCAGCTAAACTTTACATACTCCATGTGCTTAAAAATCACTGCTACTGGGATTTCCCTGGTGGTTCAGTGGCTAAGACTCCACGCTCCCAACGCAGGGAGCCTGGGTTTGATCCCTGATCAGGGAACTAGATCCTACATGCCACAACTAAGAGTCTGCATGAGGCAACTAAAGATCCCACATGCCGCAACTGAAAGATCCTGCATGCAGCAACGAAGATCCTGTGCCGCAACTAAGACCTGGCACAGCCAAATAAATAAATAAATATTTTTTAAAAATCACTGCTACTCTTCTTAAATCATCTTGGAGCACTTCAAATCAGTTCAGAAATAAAGGCTTTGTGATAATAATAATCATCTGGACAGAAAAAAATCAAGGTAGGTCTCTACCTTACACTGTTTTGATGCCAAAACAAATCTCAGGTGAATATTTACCTTAGAATGGAGATGCATTCAAGCAAAGATAAAATACTTAAAGTGGCTCATAGCCTTAATATATAAAGAGTTCTTATAATCAGTAAGAGAAAAGTAAATAGAAAAACAAATGGAACAAAGGATAAACTATTTGCAAAAGGGGGACAAGTATTCAATAAACATGGAGAATATTCAAATTTGACAGAAAACAAACTGAAATTATAACAATGATATTATTTTTTAGCTTTTGAAAAAATTAAAAGATTTTTTAAAAATGGTAACAGTATAGATGTGGGCTCAGGAAAACAGACATTCCCGTGTGTGACTTACAGAAGTATAAATTGACAGTCTTCATTGAAGAACAAGCTTCAAAAATGGATCCATGTGTTCACCAAGTATGACACTTCTATGAATTTATGCTAAGGAGAGAATCATAGACAGAAGCCCACAGAGGAATTTTAGTGAGTACATAAACCTCCCTGATATTATATGTAAAGTGTTATGTGTTTATACATTTTTCTGAGGAGAGTGCACACAATTTTCTTAATATCATCAAAGGAGTTTGTAAGTCACCCAAGAACTTCTGGTTGTGGAATAATCTTTAGAAACAAGGTGTGATGGACACTGCTAGCTGTCTATAAAATGTCCATTCTTCCCTTCTTCCTTAAGAACTGACCCCTGATTATGTAGAAGCAAAACGTCATTCAGCTGAAAACACTACAATTCTCTTAGGTAGGAATGTGAGTCAGGTCCGGCCAATGAGGCACAAGCAGATGCAAGCTGGGGATTTCTGGAAAAATTCTGTTCCTCTGACACACACATCAACTCTTCTTTTTTCCATCCTTCTCCCTGCTTGAACCCCAGACACAAGGCAAGGAGGTGCAGCAACCATCTTGCAATCATGAGGCGACAAGGAAGACAAAAGCTTATACTCTAAGGATGGAGAAGCAGAAAGATGGAAAGAATTTGGGTCCCTGAAGGCTTCACAGAGCCACCCATCTGTCCCAGACTGCCTATCCTATGTCTTAAAGCCTAAATATCCCCCATTTCATTGGTGGATTTTCAGTTGTTGACAGCAAAACTCATGGCCAAACTAGTACATATGAGAAAAATATAGTATATTAAATGAAAATCCTACTTACAGTACAATATGTGTAAAAGTGATCCATTTTGTTTACGATAGAAAAAAACGTTGAAAACACAAACGTCAAAAAGTAGCCCCTATTCCCTGTGAGTGAGATGAGTGATATTCATTTTCCTCCTTATGCTTTTGGTCATTTTACACATTTGACCATTTTTAAAACAACAGAAACAAAGGATTAGCATCTTTGAGCCTGATTCACCATGGAGTAGCAAGGAGGATCAGCCTCAGACATCAAGGACAAACACAATTATCTCCCTTTCAGATGAATTCAGATTCCTTCCTTCTATTCCCCAAGGAACTCCACGGGTCCGCCAGGCTGTATAACCGCGTTACTCCTGTCCTGCTGTCCTGCCCACTTTTCGCTGTTTAAACAGCAGAGTTTCCCTGTAAAGTCTGAACAGTAGTGACAAACCCATCCCACCAAGAGACATCCCCTCTCCTGCCCCAGAGGGGAGCCAGCAGCCATGTTTAGGGGATCACTGCCCTGATTCTGCTCTACTACTCTAATTTACACAGCTAAATGAAATGGTTGTTCTCATTAAAAACGAGCCCATGTCTTATTGCCAGTGCAGGCATTCCCAAGTGCTCCAACGCTGAGTTTGCCTGGGCCAGCAGCCAGCCATCTGCACTGCTCCAACAGCTTATGTAACTTGCTGGGTTTCCACCTTTGGCTTGGGGGATGAGGGGGAGTGTGTAAGGGAGGAAACGGACTTAGATGGAGCTGTCAGTCCATCATGTCTGAACAGCCTGCTAAACATTTGCTCACAGGGCTTTTTTAGCCTTTGAAAGCAACATAAGGTGAACTGGATCGAACTAGCTTACATGCAGCAACAGCAAAAAAAGGAGTCTCAGGTCAAATGGATTGGAGAAAAGACTTCTGAGTGGGCTAATACAATGAGAGCCTCCAAGAGTGCCTTTTCTATGTCAACAGGCTACAGAGTAAAATACAGGCAGATGCATAACTGTAACAGACGATAGGAAAATGGGAATCTTTCCCTTAGTCAATAACTTCTGAAGTTTAAAAAGGAGGGGGAAGTGTTGAATTAGCTCTAAGCCAGGTTGGGGTGTGCTGACACCATACGTGATTCAAGCACCTTCTCCCCAACCAGGGACAAAGGCAACTCCAGTTTGATTCTGGCCCGCAGCTCTGGAGGAGGAGGAAGCAATTAGTCCTTTTAAGTAGAAAGTATACAGAAAGATCACGTGATTGAAGATAATTCTGCCCTGGAGAAGAGTAGCCAACCCGCTGCTTATAATGATTACCAGGAGCACACTCAGTCCTTCAAAGAACTTGCCAAACATTAACTTGTACCCTACCTAATAAAACAGACTTTATAGATTTAGGAAATCTCATCTTGAGGGTAGCCCATGGCTTCTCCACTGCTGGGATATGCATGCACCAGTAGCGAAAGACCAGTAGAACATTTAGACTATATTTGTGGTTTGGGGTTGTTAATGTTTTGTCAATTTGGCCCAAGTTGCTTCAGGGAGAGATGTTTTAAAGAGAGGCAGTATAGCAATAAGGGAATGGGTTTGCATCTAAGTTCAGCTGTTAGTTCTGACACTTACTGGCTATGTGACCTTGGGTAATATTCCCCAATATTGATAATAGAGATATAGTACATATCTCTGCAGAACACTGTTACAATTAAATGTGCTAATACATGAACAAATCTAGATGTGTCTGGCATATAATGAATGCTGAAACGATGGAGTAACTACTTATTATTACTACTTCACTGGATGGGAAGTTTCCTAAGAGCTGGAATCAGGACTTTATGGTTATGATTCCCTAGAAATACTCTAGCACAGTGTCTAAGAACTAGGTGCTTAATAAATGCATTATCCACCTTACTCAAAGTGGAAGAAAAATAAAAAGGTTGGGTCAGAGCTAGAATGAGAAGTTCAGGAGCTGAACTGTCCATAGAATCAGGGTGATGGCCCAAGGCCCTGCCGATAAATGGCTGGGACAGGCCAGGGTAAAAACGGACAGCAGGACTATTAGATCTCGACCAGACAGATAGAGTGGGAGAAAGGAGTTGCTCGACCACTGATGCTAAAAATGATTGAATGCTCACACACTTACAATATGCCGAGCGCCCAAAGGAGCCTCCCCTGCCTCCCCTCATCACCACTGGCATGGCTACTCACGTATAATATCTACTGATCCCTTAGTATGTGCCAGGCATCGCACCTTAAGTGACACATATCTCATTTAATCTCCCCAACACACTGCTGAGACAGTACTGTTATTATCCACATTCTAAAGTAAGGAAATAGGTTTAGAAAGTTACTTAACCACCCAACTCGCAGGTTAGTGAGGCTGGGACTGGAATTGGTGGTATCAGACACCAACACCCACGCCTTTTATCACTAACCAGGTGACACTGCCTCCACATGCAGCCTCTCTATCTGCATTTTTCTCTTCCTGGTGACTACTTGCCTTTACAGAAAAGACAAGTTTGCACTGGGAAAAAAATGGCCAAAAGACTGTATGGGCATTTCACAAAAGAAGATATCCAAATGGTCTCTACATCATTACTCATCAAGGAAATGCAAGTACACACCTAATGAGATACTACTATATATACACCAGATTGGCTACAATTAGAAAGATGGTCAGTTCCAAGTGTAGGTGAGGATGCGGAACAATTAGAACCTTCATGCACTGATGGTGGATAGTCCTTTGCAAGACTTTTTGGCAATATCTACCAAGGTAAACATACGTCTATCCTGTGATCCAGCAATCCTACTCCTAGGGATATACTTAAGAAAAATGAGTGCTTATGGCCAACAAAAGACATGTACGAGAATACTCCTAGAAGCTTTACTCGTAAAAGCTCAAATTTAGAAACAACCCAATGGTCATCAACAAAAGAATGAAAAACTTGTGATATATTGCCCATGATGAAATGCTTTATATCAACAAAAAGAACAAACTAGTACTACATGCAAGCATGGGTGAACTTCACAGACATACACTGAGGGAAAGAGGTCACAAAAGAGAGTATATGCCACATGATTCTGCTTACACGAAGCTCAATAGGGAAACTAATCAATGCTTATGGAGTCAAAACAGTGGTTCCCTAGAGGGTGGGGGATGAAGGGAGGTACTGACTGGGTGCACTAGGGAGCCTTCTGGGGTGGTGGACATATTTTATATCTTGATCTGGGTGGTGAATAGATATTTATAAATTTGGCTTGAAAGTGACAGTAAAGCATGACCCCTGAGTTGATATTTCTCTCCAGAAGACCTTACTCTGGAGTTTCTAGCTACTGGTCAGGCAAACAGGACTCTGCCAACCTCCCACTCCCTTCTCTTCCTTCCCCTCCTACATGTCTAACACAGGGATTGTAGGATTAGCACCTGTGAGTGGGCTCACAGTGGGGCAGTTTCCCTTAATTCTCACACAAATACCCTCTTTGCCCCCCCCATATAAATAATGTAGCCAGAATCAAATCTGGGGACTTTGTCCCTGAATTTTTCTTTTCCTTTTGATGGTGTATGGAAGAAATGTTTATATCTTTGAAAAGCTATAAGTCTGCTTCTGCTATTTTCTTCTCCGGCGCTTGACAGGGCAGCCCATCAGTGGCATTCCTAGTCCTCAAGAGGCACATCTGTGTGGGTTAAATCCTAAGTGAAAACACTGAGTCAAAAGGAAGACCGCAGTACCTGCTGGATGCACCTCAGTTCCCTGCAGGAAAGAATCTGCTTTCTGGGCAGGCTCACTCAAGCTGGAGACACAGATAAAACTGGAGTGGAGCAAAACCCAGACACCAGCTGGGACCTCAGAATTTACTAGGCTTAAGAGAGGAGGGGGAGTTTATTGGTTTGCTTGCTCTCTCTCTTTTTTTTTTTTTTTTTTTACTATTATTATTTAAAAATTTTTTTATTTTACTAATTTTTTTAAATTTATTTTTTCTTTCTTTTTTTCTCCCTTTTCTTCTGAGCCATGTGGCTGACAGGGTCTTGGTGCTCCGGCCTGGTATCAGGCCTGAGCCTCCAAGGTGGGAGGGCCGAGTCCAGGACACTGGACCACCAGAGACCTCCCGGCCCCACGTGATATCAATCGGCGAGAGCTCTCCCAGAGACCTCCATCTCAACACTAAGGCCCAGCTCCACGCAACAGCCAGCAAGCTCCACTGCTGGACACCCCATGCCAAACAACTAGCAAAACAGGAACACAACCCCACCCATTAGCAGAGAGGCTGCCTAAAATCATACTAAGTTCACAGACACCCCAAAACACATCACCGGACATGGCCCTGCCCACCAGAAAGACAAGGTCCAGGCCCACCCACCAGAACACAGGCACCAGTCCCCTCCACCAGGAAGCCTACACAAGCCAATGAACCAACCTCACCCACTGGGGGCAGACACCAGTAACAATGGGAACTACGAACCTGCAGCCTGTGAAAAGGAAACCCAAAACACAGTAAGTTAAACAAAATGAGAAGACAGAGAAATATGCAGCAGATGAAGGAGCAAGGTAAAAACCCACCAGACCAAACAAACGAAAAGGAAACAGGCAGTCTACCCGAAAATGAATTCAGAGTAATGATAGTAAAGATGACCCAAAATCTTGGAAATAGAATGGAGAAAATACAAGAAGCGTTTAACAAGGACCTAGAAGACCTAAAGAGCAAACGAACACTGATGAACAACACAATAAATGATATGAAAAATTCTCTAGAAGGAATAAATAGCAGAATAACTGAGGCAGAAGAACGGATAAATACCTGGAAGATAAAACAGTGGAAATAACTACCGCAGAGCAGAATAAAGAAAAAAGAATGAAAGAATTGAGGACAGTCTCAGAGACCTCTGGGACATCATTAAACGCACCAACATTCGAATTATAGGGTTCCCAGAAAAGAGAAAAAGAAAGGGGTCTGAGAAAATATTTGAAGAGATTATAGTTGAAAACTTCCCTAGCATGGGAAAGGAAATAGTCAATCAAATCCAGTAAGCGCAGAGCGTCCCATACAGGATAAATCCAAGGAGAAACATGTCAAGACACATATTAATGAAACTATCAAAAATTAAATACAAAGAAAAAATATTAAAAGCAGCAGGGAAAAGCAACAAATAATATAGAAGGGAAACCCCATAAGGTTAACAGCTGATCTTTCAGAAGGAACTCTGCAAGCCAGAAGGGAGTGGCAGGACATGTTTAAAGTGATGAAGGGGAAAAACCTACAACCAAGATTACTCTGCCCAGCAAGGATCTCATTCAGATTCGGTGAAGAAACGAAAACCTTTACAGACAAGCAAAAGTTAAGAGAATTCAGCACCATCAAACCAGCTTTACAACAAATACTAAAGGAACTTCTCTAAGCAGGAAACACATGAGAAGGAAAAGGCCTACAAAAACAAGCACAAAACAATTAGGAAAATGGTAATAGGAACATACATATTGATAACTACCTTAAATGTAAATGGATTAAATGCTCCCACCAAAAGACACAGACTGGCTGAATGGATACAAAAACAAGACCTGTATATATGCTGTCTATGAGAGACTGACTTCAGACCTAGGGACACATACAGACTG
This sequence comes from Balaenoptera borealis, assembly GCF_965194805.1. NCBI lineage: Eukaryota > Metazoa > Chordata > Mammalia > Artiodactyla > Balaenopteridae > Balaenoptera > Balaenoptera borealis. The sequence continues at coordinate 121,295,202 of NC_138867.1, read as the reverse complement.
AAAGTGAGGGGATGGAAAAAGATATTCCATGCAAATGGAAATCAAAAGAAAGCTGGAGTAGTGATACTCAGATCAGATAAAATAGACTTTAAAATAAAGACTATTACAAGAGACAAAGAAGGACACTATATAATGATCAAGGGATCAGTCCAAGAAGAAGTTACAACAATTGCAAATATTTATGCACCCAACATAGGAGCACCACAATACATAAGGCAAATGAAAACAGCCGTAAAAGGGGAAATTGATAGTAACACAATAATAGTAGGGGACTTTAACACCCCACTTTCACCAATGGACAGATCATCCAAAATAAAAATAAATAAGGAAACACAGCTTTAAATGACACATTAAACAAGATGGACTTAACTGATATTTATAGGACATTCCATCCAAAAACAACAGAATACACTTTGTTCTCAAGTGCACATGGAACATTCTCCAGGATACATCATATCGTGGGCCACAAATCAAGCCTTGGTAAATTTAAGAAAATTGAAATCGTATCAAGTATCTTTTCTGACCATAACACTATGAGAGTAGATATCAATTATGGGAAAAAACCTGTAAAAGATACAAACACATGGAGGCTAAACAATATGTTACTAAATAACCAAGAGATCACTGAAGAAATCAAAGAGGAAATCAAAAAACCTAGAAACAAATGACAAGGAAAACACTACGACCCAAGGATGCAGCAAAAGGAGTTCTAAGAGGGAAATTTATAGCAATACAATCCTACCTCAAGAAACAAGAAAAATCTTAAATAAACAACCTAACCTTACATCTAAAGCAATTAGAGAAACAAGAAGAAAAAACCCCCAAAGTTAGCAGATGGAAAGAAATCATAAACGTCAGATCAGAAATAAATGAAAAAGAAATGAAGGAAACAATAGCAAAGATCAATAAACTAAAAGCTGGTTCTTGGAGAAGATAAACAAAATTGATAAACCACTAGCCAGACTCATCAAGAAAAAAAGGGAGAAGACTCAAATCAACAGAATTAGAATTGAAAAAGGAGAAGTAACAACCGATCCTGCAGAAATACAAAGAATCATGAGGGATTACTACAAGCAACTATATGCCAGTAAAACGGACAACCTGGAAGAAATGGACAAATTCTTAGAAAAGCACAACCTTCCAAGACTGAACCAGGAAGAAATAGAAAATATAAACAGACCAATCACAAGCACTGAAATTGAAACTGTGATTAAAAATCTTCCAACAAACAAAAGCCCAGGACCAGATGGCTTCACAGGTGAATTCTATCAAACATTTAGAGAAGAGATAACACCTATCCTTCTCAAACTCTTCCAAAATATAGCAGAGGGAGGAACACTCCCAAACTCATTCTACGAGGCCACTACCACCCTGATACCAAAACCAGACAAAGATGTCACAAAAAAAGAAAACTACAGGCCAATATCACTGATGAACATGGATGCAAAAATCCTCAGCAAAATACTAGCAAACACAATCCAACAGCACATTAAAAGGATCATACACCATGATCAAATGGGGTTTATCCCAAGAATGCAAGGATTCTTCAATATATGCAAATCAATCAATGTGATACACCATATCAACAAACTGAAGGATAAAAACCATATGATCATCTCAATAGATGCAGAAAAAGCTTTCAACAAAATGCAACACCCATTTATGATAAAAACTCTCCAGAAAGTAGGCATAGAGGGAACCTACCTCAACATAATAAAGGCCATATACAACAAACCCACAGCCAACATCGTTCTCAGTGGTGAAAAACTGAAACCATTTCCTCTAAGATCAGGAACAAGAAAAGGTTGCCCTCTCTCACCACTATTATTCAACATAGTTTTGGAAGTTTTAGCCACAGCAATCAGAGAAGAAAAAGAAATAAGGAATACAAATCGGAAAAGAAAAAGTAAAGCTGTCACTGTTTGCAGATGACATGATACTATACATAGAGAATCCTAAAGATGCTACCAAAAACCTACTAGAGCTAATCAATGAATTTGGTAAAGTAGCAGGATACAAACCTAATGCACAGAAATCTCTTGCATTCCTATACACTAATGATGAAAAATCTGAAAGAGAAATTAAGGAAACACTCCCATTTACCATTGCAACAAAACGAATAAAATACCTAGGAATAAACCTACCTAAGCAGACAAAAGACCTGTATGCAGAAAACTACAAGACACTGATGGAAGAAATTAAAGATGACACAAACAGCTGGAGAGATATACCATGTTCTTGGATTGGAAGAATCAACATTGTGAAAATGACTATACTACCCAAAGCAAACTACAGATTCCGTGCAATCCCTATCAAACTACCAATGGCATTTTTCACAGAACTAGAACAAAAAATTTCACAATTTGTATGGGAACACAAAAGACCCCGAATAGCCAAAGCAATCTTGACAAAGAAACACGGAGCTGGAGGAATCAGGCTCCCTGACTTCTGAGTATACTACAAAGCTACAGTAATCAAGACAGTGTGGTACTGGCACAAAAACAGAAATACAGATCAATGAAACAGGATAGAAAGCCCAGAGATAAACCCACGCACATATGGTCACCTTATTTTTGATAAAGGAGGCAAGAATATACAATGGAGAAAAGACAGCCTCTTCAATAAGTGGTGCTAGGAAAACTGGACAGCTACATGTAAAAGAATGAAATTAGAACACTCCCTAACACCATACACAAAAATAAACTCAAAATGGATTAACAACCTCAATGTAAGGCCAGACACTATCAAACTCTTAGAGGAAAACATAGGCAGAACACTCCATGACATAAATCACAGCAAGATCCTTTTTGACCCACCTCTTAGAGAAATGGAAATAAAAACAAAATAAACAAATGGGACCTAACGAAACTTAAAAGCTTTTGCACAGTAAAGGAAACTATAAACAAGACGAAAAGACAACCCTCCGAATGGGAGAACGAAGCAACTTTGCAAACAAAGCAACTGACGAAGGATTAATCTCCAAAATATACAAAAAGCTCATGCAGCTCAATATCAAAAAAAACAAACAACCCAATCCAGAAGGACCAGAAGACCTAAATAGACATTTCCATTTCCAATGGGCAGAAGACCTAAATAGACATTTCTCCAAAGAAGATATACAGATTGACAACAAACGCATGAAAGGGTGCTCAACATCACTAATCACTAGAGAAATGCAAATCAAAAGTACAATGAGGTATCACCTCACACCAGTCAGAATGGCCATCATCAAAAAATCTACAAACAATAAATGCTGGAGAGGGTGTGAAGAAAAGGGACCCATCTTGCACTGTTGGTGGGAATGTAAATTGATACAGCCACTATGAAGAACAGTATGAAGTTTCCTTAAAAATCTAAAAATAGAACTATCATACGACCCAGCAATCCCACTACTGGGCACATACCCTGTGAAAACCATAACTCAAAAAGAGTCATGTACCACAATGTTCATTGCAGCTCTATATACAATAGCCAGGACATGGAAGCAACCTAAGTGTCCATCGACAGATGAATGGATAAAGAAGATGTGGCACATATATACAAGGGAATATTACTCAGCCATAAAAAGAAATGAAATTGAGTTATGTGTAGTGAGGTGGATGGACCTAGAGTCTGTCATACAGAGTGAAGTAAGTCAGAAAGAGAAAAACAAATACCATATTCTAACACATATGTATGGAATCTAAAAAAAAAAAAAAAAAAAAGGTTCTGAAGAACCTAGGGGCAGGATAGGAATAAAGACGCTGATGTAGAGAATGGATTTGAGGACACGGGGAGGGGGAGGGGTAAGCTGGGACGAAGTGAGAGGGTGGCATGGACATATGGACATATATACACTACCAAATGTAAAATAGATAGCTAGTGGGAAGCAGCCGCATAGCACAGGGAGATCAGCTCTGTGCTTTGTGACCACCTAGAGGGGTGGGACAGGGAGGGTGGGAGGGAGACGCAAGAGGGAGGAGATATGGGGATATATGTATATGTATAGCTGATTCACTTTGTTATAAAGCAGAAACTAACACACCACTGTAAAGCAATTATACTCCAATAAAGATGTTTAAAAAAAAAGAAATTTAAAAAAAAAAGTATGTCTCTTCACATAGGCCTATATTCCTTTTAAAAAATTTTTTTTTGTCAGTTAATGTTCAATTTCTTTGTGAGTCTTAAGTTTCAAATAAAGAGATTACCATGATTTCAAAAATAATAATAATAAATAAAATAAAATAGATAGCTAGTGGGAAGCAGCTGCATCGCAAAGGGAGATTAGCTCGGTGCTTTGTGACCACCTCGAGGGGTGGGATAGGAAGGGTGGGAGGGAGATGCAAGAGGGAGGGGATATGGGGATATTTGTATACATATAGCTGATTCACTTAGTTATACAGCAGAAACTAACACACCATTGTAAAGCAATTATACTCCAATATAGATGTTTTTAAAAAAAAAAGAGAGAGGAGAGGGAGAGAAGAGAGAAACAGTTTCTAGTGGAAACTGCCAAGGTGACATGTTATTTATTAAGGAGAGAAAAATAGAGGAAACATTAAGAAAAACTTCTTATAAATGCCCCCCAACTTACAATAATTTTATTTTTTCACAAATAACAACCATCTATTATGATACTTAACAAGATTAATGATAATTCCTTAATATCATCTGATAGTCCACACTGAAGTTTCTACAACTGCCTCCAAAAACTCTTTTTGTAACTGTTTTCTTCAAACCAGGGTCGAACCCTGGTCCACACATTGCATTTGGTTAGGTGACAAAAGTCATTTTTGTTTTTAACAGTCTCCCCTGCCTTTTCCTTTTCTATAGTGTTGCTGCACTGGAGGACTTTAATCTAAAATGCTTTAATTCTTTAAAAAAAAAATCCAAAAGAAATTTGGTAAACTTTTGTTTTTTCGGTGTTTTTTGTTTGTTTGTTTGTTTTTGCCATACCACGTGGCTTGCCGAAACTCAGTTCCCCAACCAGGGACTGAATCCCGGCCACAGCAGTGAAAACCCGGAATCGTAACTAGTAGGCCACCAGGGACCTCCATTGGTAAAGGTTTTGATTTGAGAAAGCTGACTGGTCAGACAGGTTAGCTATCATACCACCCATTATGCCTCTTTGTATTTTCTTCCCAATTTCAACCCTTACAAGAAGGGCAATACTCCCTTCTTGACATAAAGCTCCAACAATAAGATCATAACGTTTATAGGGTGTGCACTAGTGGCAAGTACTGTGCCAGGGAATTTTAATGGATTATCGCATCTAACTGTACAAAGAACTCTATGAGGTTAGTGTTGTAATTATCCCCACTTAACAGGTTAAGAGTCTGGGACAGGCTTCCCCGGTGGCGCCATGGTTGAGAATCTGCCTGCCAATGCAGGGGACACGGGTTCGAGCCCTAGTCTGGGAAGATCCCACATGCCGCGGAGCAACTGGGCCCGTGAGCCACAATTACTGAGCCTGCGCGTCTGGAGCCTGTGCTCCGCAACAAGAGAGGCCGCGATAGTGAGAGGCCTGCGCACCGCGATGAAGAGTGGCCCCCGCTTGCCATAACTAGAGAAAGCCCTCACACAAGAAACGAAGACCCAACACAGCCATAAATAAATTTAAAAAAAAGAGTCTGGGACACAAGATAATTCAAATAATACGTGATGAGGCCCGAATTCAACTTCAGGTTGTCTAAAACCAGACCACACATTTCATCATCATTCTCTACTGGTGTTTCAATTTTGAGTTTGAATAGCCTAGATCAAGGTTGGCAGGGGCTACTGGCTAACCCTGGCCAGTAGACAGGGATACAAGTAAATGGAGAGCACTCCTTTCTCCAAAGGGAACCAAGGATTTCTCAGACATTATCTCATACCTCCTCATCATTGGAGAGCAAGAGAGGCAAAGAAATGGGAAAACACATTTGGGGCAGAACTGCTATTGAGGGAAACTGCATCCACTGAGGTACCCCCACTGATGAACCTGAACCTCAGGCGTGCCATATAGCTCCTCTGAATACAGCTAAGACCTAATGAGACAAAAACCTGACCCCCCCTGCAATTAACACAGAAAGGAAAATTTTAAGACTCAAATGTGCTCATTCATGGGAAGGTCTGCAAGAGCCTAGGGATGAAATGGAAAATGTTGTCAAGATGTCAGAATCATTGAAAATAAAGTCAGAGTGGTCAAGAGGAACCGGGTCACCTTCCCATGCCTCTGCAGGTGATCCATCAACCACCCGCCCAAGCGCCTGAGGAAACCTTTCAAGGTAACGCTCATGTTTTTCGTGCTGGTGAATTTACCCTGGAAGGAAAGCAATAACGGTAAAAACAGAAAAACACAGGATACCAGAGGCTCACTGAACTGTGCTAACGATGTCCAGCCTGGTGCATCTCTGACTCACTGACTTCCTCAGTGAATTTCTGTGGTCAGGGGAGGATAAGCAGATCTGTCTCTGGGGGGGGCCAAATGTGAACTGTTTCTGCTTCTCTTCCCTACCACCTTCCATCTTCTTCCCCAGCCAGGAGGTGGCTAGGGCTTCTGGAGGCAGATGCACTGGACCCTGCCAAGTGGAGAAAGTCAAGCTCACAAATGTCAGTTTCTAACCCAGGAAACTGCAGAATTCAGCACAAAGACCTGAGGCTAATGTCCAAAGATCAGCATTATACAGGGGAAAAAAAACCCACCTGGGCTGACCTGTGGCAGCCCTGTGACCTCCAGTACACTCAATTCAACAAACAATTTGCCAACCTTCTATGTGCCTTTGAAACAAACCAAGAAATCTAAAGAGGATTCTTCCTTTGCCTCCTTTCTTTGCAGCATCAGGTTAATTGATGACTGTGCACCAGTAACGAAGTGTTGTGTATCTGTTTTAAGTTCCCTTTATTGGCTGAGCGATGCCACAAAACAAATGGCACAGATCACGAACCAAGCAAAGCCAGAGTCTCAAGGACGAACCCAGGGCTTACGTGTTACTTTTATATAGCTTTCTTTACCCATCACCACCCATAGCCCCCTCTGAAGCACATCTACATGACCCCTTTCAGCTGCTCATTCAGGGGACCATCTATCTGTTCCTCAGCCTGCCCAGGATCTAGTCCCCTTTCTACTGTTAACACTCCTCAATTTTCCTTTGGGGAACTACCCCTTCCCTCATCTCTATGTGGTCGGGTGGAGCCAACCCCTGGGCTCGCATAGGACTCAGGTCTGGCCCATCAGTCACAGTGACCACTTCAGGGAACGGACCTGGTCCAAGCCAACGAAACGGTCAGCCCCGGGACTTCTGCTGGAACTCCAGCTCTTCTGTGCTGAGGGTACTACGTGGGTAGAGTGCAAACCAGGAGCTGCTGGTGTACAGGGGCCTCTGTGTGTGTGACACAGTGAGAAGCACCTACCTGAGCACAATGCCAAGCAAAGAAAAGCAGGAGCCGACAGGTTCAGACTCTAAATCCTCTGTAGTTCACACACTACTTAAGTTGATAAGCTTGTTTTTAAGAGTTGAAATTCCACCTACAGGGAACCAGATGTCTCTACAGAACTGTCTTTCCAATCTAGTTTAGTAAGTTCTCAATTTATATTTTTGGCATGTCAAAAATATCTTTCCCTGTCAGGATATCTTTTGAACCCTGCATTTTTCAATACACAGTCTTATTGGGTGTGCTTTTATTCCTTGGCTGAATTTATGTTGAATGGATATATTTATTACATATGGATGTTAAAGACTTCATGGAGATGATACAAAAATATAGTAATGACGACTGGGTCAAACGTCCTGGCATGACACACACCGTAACCTTGGGTTACTTTCAGGGTCAGCAAAAGCACAAACCAAGAGGATCTGTCCTTTCCTCAGTCAAAAGCCCCTGCCCCTCAGAAACAGGAGCTGCTCTGCACAGACTGCTAGTATGACATCAGTTCACTTATTTCTTTTATAAACTTATGATTTCCTTAAAGGAGGTGCTTTTTAAATGTTTTCATATTCCTATTTCAGGCAGATTTTCAAAAATGCTTGTAAGGAGTAAAGCAGTATTATGGAATTATCACCATGTAATAAAAATCTGCAGAATCCTTCATGGGAAAGGACTGCCAGTGAAGTGAAATAGAATATGGTGATATCAAATCTTAACTTGGGTATAAGGTTCGAAAGCTAACGTTTAAAGCAAAACCGAGATAGAGTGAGAATTTCTCTTGCAAAGCCCTTAAGCTGCGCACATAGCATGATGCACTCTGCTTTGTTTAAACTGTACTGTACTGCCCATCAGTCAGTCCCACAGAGGCTCTCCCCCATTTGGTGGCTCCCTCCACTGAGCACCTGTCAAAGCAGTTGCTTGTGTTCAGAGGCCACAATTAAGTGGTGTTGCTTGCAGGATGCTTACAGTTGAATTTACTTAAGATAAATGCATGTACCTCAACTAATTTCATTATGCTTTCACTTAACACTATCCACGTCACCCACAACACAAAGACTGGAGTTGCCTTCACCCTATATAGTCCTTTATTAAGCAATCTTAGGTACCAGGGATAATGAAGTTATACACTGTGGGGGGGGGGGTGGGCTATGTACATGGGAAACATCTAAGGAATAAAGCCAAGGCAAATTAAAAATACTTTGTGAGTAGCAATTAATTGTGTGTAAGAGACAGGGATCATATCAGGACGATCTAATCTGGTGGTTTTCAACCTATTAGTACAGAATTCTTTTTATCAAAAATCTACCAATCCATTGGTTCAATCGAATGTGAAACTTCCATACACTAAAAAGATGAAAGCGAGGCAGCTCTGGCAGAAGCTGGGAGAAAACCTTCTTTTCACCTCAACAACCACAGAATCCCAGAGATTCCTGAAACATACTTTGAAAAACTACCAATCTAGAGATTATTCTCCCCACCTTTCATTATTGCAGGCCTACAGAGGGTAAGCAACTTTTCCAAGGCCACGCAGTTAATGCATCACTGGGCAAGACACTGACTTTCTTGACTCAGTGTGCCACCATATCCATGAAAAATCGGCCCCCTCCACTACCCCACCCCCCGTCCATAAGATGTGATATTTCAAAACTGTGTGCAAAAGGCTAATGGAGATTTGGAAAGACTAAGGTCAGCTGTACCAGGTCAGGCAAGATTTTGTTTGGTGCTAGATCTTATAAAGTAAGTCAGAACTGAACTAATGGAAAAAGTCATTCAGGTGAAATGCAGAGTGTGAGAGTGGAGATGTGTGTCTGGGAGAAGGGTGGCAAGTGAAACTGAATGGAAGGTCTTGGAAAGGGACAGAACCTAAAGCAGGAGGGGAGAGAAGGAGAAAGGAACGGAAGGAGAACACATTAGGGATGCTAAATAGCTAAGGAAAACCTATTTCCAAAAAGACGTACCAGCTTCCCTGAAGACACACCTGCCAAACACGTTCAATAGTCCTCACGAGGAGACAGCGTGTGTCTGGAGGGAAAAGCACAGGCCTGGGGCCTGCATCACAAGGCCTGGATGCAGGAGGAGGCTCTGCTAACTCATCCACAGAGGATGAGTGCAATTATAACTACCAACAAATTAAATGAGCTAATGTTTAGAAAACTACTTTGCAAATGTTAAACCAGTATACAAAGTTACCGCATTTAAAAACAAAACAATAAGCAATCATTGCATGTGAATTAATCCATTCCCATGAAAAGCCAATGTCAAAAGGGCTCTTGCCTCCAATTCTCCAAGATTAACAGGGCGTTTGTAGGCATCGGCCTGCCAAGATTCCGAAGTCAGGAGAACAAGACACAGAGAACCAGAGGCCCGACCGGCCACCCGCCCGAGGGTTCTTGGTTACACTGTTTCAGATATTGCAACGAGGCAAGCCAAGAAAAGCTCCACTGGTTATTTGGGTCAGAGACACTGAACTACCCAAATATTCAAAAAGCAACCACTTAAGTACAGACGAAGAAGATAGCCAGGGGAGTACCAAAATCAGACCCGCCCCCTAAATATACCAGAAGCAATCAGGTTAAGAATAAAACACTATATATAAAGTAATGTAATTGATCAAATAGGAAATAAGACAACAAATGGACTCTAAACATGCCGTAAGGATACAGAAGGGAAAAGTTAAAAGTGTTAGGGAATTGCCTTCTCTACAATAATCTCTTCAAAATGTAGGTGGAAAAGGAGAGGGAAGGAATTAGAAGCCAGCAATAAACACAAAAAGCCAAGGAAGGTCAAGGAAGCAAACTTCACATCCTCTGCCAGCACTCTCCCCACCACCACCCAAAAGCCAAAGGAGACTCTTTTTTGGTTTTGTTGCTGACCTACTTTTGAATATCCATGGTATAAATAAGCATAGTTTCATAAAGCCTGGGAGGAGGGAGAGAAAAGAAGAGAAATGTGCTGTGTCTTAGGGTAGGTGACAGAACTCACTCCTTCAAAACACACTGATGGTTTTCATTAAGGAGTTCAAAGGGGCTTATTTTATTATTTAAACCTCCCTTTTACTCAGCCATAACCAACGGGTATTATTTTCAATACTGTTATTTTTTACATAAAAGTAATACCGATGCATGGGTTAAAATCAAACTACACAGAAAAATAAAAAATGAAAAGTTAAAGTCCTCTAGACTCTCTCTCAAAAGATGTAACCTTTAAATTTTTTAGTATCATCCCTGGAAAAGGAATTATTTATATACTAGGAAGGGCACGTGCGCATACTCATAAACATCGTTTTATTTACTCAAAGGAGATCATATTACTCAAAAAGTTTTGGATGTCACCACTGTCACATTGCTTTTCCCATCAGTACAGGCACGCCTGCATCAGGTCAAAAGCACTGCACAGTAATCCGCTGTATGGACGCACTGTAACGGAATAAACAAGTCCCATGCTAGTAAGGCATGTGAGCAATTCCTTTTTTGTCTGCCTATCTGTCTATGTATCTGTCTGCCTATCTATCTATCCATCCATCCATCCACCTACTATATTTATTAGCTTTTTCAAACAAGCTGCAATGAACATCCTTATCTGCATCCCTAGCATTCGCTCTAAGCCACTCTGAGCTGTAAGGGTCTGTTTTCATCCTGCAGTTAACTCTCAGTTAACTAACTGCACTAAAAAGGTCGGGAAATACTTCTCTAAAACAACCCAAAAACCAATCCTTAAAACCAGTGAAAACTTACTGAACTATGGTGTAAAATGGAATAAATGAAAACTTACTTGGATAACCTGATATCCAATATATAGAAATATTTACTACTTTTAAATCATCATAGAAAAAAAAAATAAAAACAATACAATATAAAGATTTGGGAACAAGCTTTGTCTTTTTAAAAAAAGATCCACGGCTTCCCTGGTGGTGCAGTGGTTGAGAATCTGCCTGCCAATGCAGGGGACATGGGTTCGAGCCCTGGTCTGGGAAGATCCCACGTGCCGTGGAGCGACTAGGCCCGTGAGCCACAACTACTGAGCCTGCGTGTCTGGAGCCTGTGCTCCGCAACAAGAGAGGCCGCGATAGTGAGAGGCCCGCGCACTGCGATGAAGAGTGGCCCCAGCTTGCCACAATTAGAGAAAGCCCTCGCACAGAAACGAAGACCCAACACAGCCATAAATAAATGAATAAGCAAATACTTTAAAGAAAAAAAAAAAAAAGATCCAAAGTGGTAACAACCTTTTAAGGCAGTCCCTGTTGTCTCTACGTCCCCTATTCAGATGAGTTTTCTTTTCCTCCAGTGTTAGAAGGGAGCCTAGGGACTGCAGCTGGTCTCTGAGCAAACCACTCTCTTGAAACAACCTGGCATCAGAGGCTGAGAGGGAGCAGGCCTTCCAATGACTGAAGGTGAGCCAGCCAGTGGCCCTCACTGCTTCTCACTTGCTCTTCTCCATCAAGGGACCTCAGCACCATCTATCGCTGCTTAGTATCCTAAACCTCGGGTATCACATAGTTAGGAAACTAAGTTAACCTGCTTAATGCCAGTTCCCTCGAATGTCTTTCTCCCAGACAGGACACAGACATCTGTTTGTCTCAGATGTCACTCATCAGAGAGGCCCCCCCCCCACAACTTCCCCCAGATCAGCGTGGTGCTGAACTGAAACATTTCAGGATATGGCTTCTCTAGGCTTCAATTTCCTCAAATGCGACATGGGGACAATAACTGTACTGACCTCACAGGACCGTGAGATAACACATGCGCGACACTCTTGGCGGAAAGAATGGTACGCAATAAGGGCTCAAAAGGTGTCGGCAACTTTTGACATCATCAGTCTCAGTTTTGAAAAACGAGCAGGCACAGAAAAGAGTGCTCTGGCTCTGACTACCAGAAGAAATAGATTTTTGCTTAGAGATATTATTACACCTGCTCAAGCTTCCTGCAGTACGGCTAATTAGTTATACCCTGGGGCCTCCTCAGCCCAGGAGATAGCAGCTAATCCAGGGCTGCAATGAGGCAAGGACACAGTTGACTAGAAAAGGGGTGTGTGGCGGGGTGTCTCCATGGTGCAAAAGATAGTGTGTGACACTTACTGACCACGGCCAAGTTCCAGGCAATCGGAACCTTTTAGATGCTTTCTTTCCTCTGCCATTTCGGTTTCTCCACAAAAATGTTATTTTTATTTTATTTTATTTAACCGTGGTAATTCTGCCCTGCTAAGTAATCAAAAGTTTAAAGTTTCTAACACAGTCCCTTGCAAATGTGAGGTGCTAAAGAGAAACACCTATAACTTTCTTTCTTCTACCTAGAATATGTATCAAACACACATAACACCATACCAAGTGTCATTATAATGCACATCTCTGACAAAAATGACTTTTAAGTCTATACTTCAGTCCTCAAATTCATTCAAACTCAAATCTCCAATGTCACCTAAAGAACTTATAGAATCTTGGATTTCACCAAAGTGGGACTGAAATCTGAATTTAAACTAAGAGAATCACACAAAGTTTCGTGTAAGAGTATTCTTATCCTGAAAATTGTCTAATTTAGTCTTTGACTCATTCATTCATTCCAGACTTAGTTAGGCACCACCTTCCCCAGAAAGCCTTTCCTCCCTTGCCCACCCATAACTTACAGTAACATTCACAGTAGATTACTGTTGTGGTCCTTGTTCTGACTTGCCCCACATCACTCCCACTTCTCGTAATGGCACCTCAATGTCCTCAAATGTCAGGTAGATGGTTCCCGACCTTCCTACACACACGACCCAGATCTGGCCAGACAACATATTCTGTCCTTCCTGTCTGTGGTCACAGTGATTGGCTGAGGGCTGAGCATGGAATCCAAATTCAAGACTTCTGTTGGAACTCCAGGGGAGATGGGGGAAATAAGGTCTTCTCACTAGGGTTGCTGGTGATGATGATGACGCAAGACTGAAGCCACCAGGAGTGGATGGCTGTTAGTTCACGCATGCAGGGTGCAACCTACAGATGAAACCAATAGAGAGGAAAACGGAAACAGACAAAGTCTACCCCTGGAATTTTCAGTACATATGCCCAAAACTTCTCTTTTCTGCCTTGGGCCAGTTGCTGGTATTTGGAAGCAAACATGCTCACAAATACAGCTTGGCTCCACTGATTTCTTCACATGCCCATCTCCCTCCACAAGATCGCGAGCCCATGAAGGGCAGAAACTATGTCTTACTGCCTTTCTCTGCCCATAATTAGCAGAAGGCCTGGCTCAATATGCGTGGCAGCACTGTGCTCAGGGGGGATTTTCCTACAACCAACTATCCTATTCAAGAAAAGCTTCATATGCACCCGGTTCATTAGCTTAACGTGACTAACAAAATGCACAAAAGGGATCTGATTAGGGGCTGTTTGTACACACTGATGGAAAACAAAATGCTGCATTCTTCCTTTTTGCTACAAAAGAGCCATCATTTATTAACTCTCTATATACATCCCAACCTCAAACTATCAACAACAACAACAAAAGCCACAAAGTTTCCAAAGCAGTGTCACTGAAACACCATCACATGAGAAGAGCAGAGCGACCACAGCAGGAAGGCAACGAAAGCAGAGGGAACAGCTTGGCTGGGTGCCCCGCTTCTCAACCTGTAAGCCTCACCCTCAGGGCAGCATCGCTCTGATCACGTCTGCGATCTTCTACGGAGATGATCCACAACTGGGTTACGTTCTCACTGGGGTCTGAGATGCCACAAAGGTGGAGAACCACTGCTCTAAAGGATACAAATGGCATTTCTGGCATTTTGTTTCTCTTCCCTGGCTAATTCAGTTAGGTGAAAATGACCGTAACTCAGGGAAAAAGACAAGAAATAATTCAACTGGAGCTCTTTTACCCACAAAAGATAAAGAGTCTCCATGGAAGAGGCCAACATAAAATCAAGCTTTATTTATGTGTTTGTTTAAATCTGGCCTCTGGTGGAAGAGGGAATAATTTCTCAAGAGTAATTGTCTCTAATGGAATGAGCAGTGGCAGCCTGCAAATGTCCAGCTGGATGGAGTTGGAAAAGAGCTTCATCCTCACCCTGCCCAGCCTGCTAACCTATAAAGGTTTCTTCACAAAATGGCCAGCCTACCTGAAATGAGGGAATGGTGTCATTTATTATAGTGGAAAATAGGAAACAAACTAAATGTTCATTAGAAAGAAGGTCATTTAAACATTATAGCATAAGACAGTGCAATCAACATGATTCATTAAACAAAGATTTACTGAACATCTATTATGTGCCAGCGCTCTGTTGGGGAGCAGAGACACAACTGCAAATCTAAAAGCTCTACATCTGGACTTCCCTGGTGGAGCAGTGGTTAAGAATCCGCCTGCCAATGCAGGGAACACGGGTTCAAGCCCTGGTCCCAGAAGATCCCACATGCCGCGGAGCAACTAAGCCCGTGCGCCACAACTACTAAGCCTGCACTCTAGAGCCCAAGAGCCACAGCTAATGAGTCCACGTGCTACAACTACTGAAGCCCGTGGGCCTAGAGCCCGTGCTCGGCCACAACAGAAGCCACCGCAATGAACAGTACCCCCCGCTCACTGCAACTAGAGAAAGCCCATGCGCAGCAACGAAGACCCAATGCAGCCAAACATAAATAAGTAAATAAATAAAAGCTCTACATCTAAATTCACTAACATGGTAAAATCTCTGTGACAGCCATTCAAAGAGTACACAAACCAAAAGAGCACACGAAACACAATCCCATTAATTAATACACACACACACACACAATCACATGCATGTAAAGATACATGTACAAAACAGTGGATGAGTGCAATTCCATTAGTAAGTATAACTGTATTTCGAGAGGACTGAAATGACAGTCACTAAATGTAACAGATGTTACTTGCGGTCACCTCTAGAAGGTGGAAATTTGGGTAACTATTATCTTCTTCATATTACTTCCACCATATTATCGGGATTTTTAAGAGTGAGCATATATATATAATATTTGCATGTTAAAAATTTTTTTGAAACGTATCACAAAAAAACCAAGCTGGAGACCTGATGTGATTTTTTTTTGAGAAAAGAGAAGCTGAGGAGAAGCTGTAGGTCTTTATTTTTAATAACTGAATAATAATTGCTCACCCCAGGGGCTATGGTTCCATATAACAATATATAAGAGAACGGGCTGTCATACCAGATGATCTGGGCTCAAATTTTACCTTTGTCACTTATGAGCTATGTGCTTTTAGGTAAATTAATCTCTCTGTGCCTCAGATCCCCAAACTGTAAACTGAGGCTAGTAAGAATACCTACCTCATAGAGTTGCTGTGAGGATTAGATGAATTAATAACAAAGGGGGAGGAGGTGATGATGATGCTGTTGGAGAAGAAGGAGGTCAAGCTGCCTCAGACATACTACCCATGAACAAGGAGCCCTGTCTGAAACATCTCTAAGTACAAGCCTGACTCAAGCCCTTCCGGCCTTTCTTTGATCCATTCCTCTCATAGCAGCAAGGTCCACATCTCCAAGGGTATCAGGAGCTTCTAGAAAACTCCTGCTCATCATGAACCCCATCAGTTTACCTCCCTCCCAGCCAGTATAATCCATATCCATGCACTACCTTCTCCTACCTCCATAGCTACAAGTATGTTACTTCTCCAGCCTTGAAATTCCTCTGTTCTCCAACAAACTGGGTTCTTCCCTTGTCTTTGTGGTGTGCATTAAGCCTTACCCAAGTAGATCCTCCTGGTTCTAATTACTGTTTTATTTTCCTTCCCTTTCCTTTCCTTTCTATCCCTTCCCACTCTACATATCTTAGTGCCTAGACTGGTCTTTAAATATATTGATGTTTGAGGCATATTATTCTTCTTCACTACCACTTCAACCTTAAACTCCAATTTTCCCTTCCATCCAGCCAGCCAGCCAGCCATCCATTCACCTACCCACCCTTTAGTGATTAACAATAGTAAGACAAGCATTGTGCTGGGTGCTAAGCCAGGGTGGGCAACTGAGACTGGGAAGTGCCGCCACAGAATCAAAAGTTAAATTGATACTGCACACAACTTCTCACAACCGTGTAGTTTAATGGATCTATTAAGATTCCAATTACTCGACTACCCTATACAACTGGAGTTGACTTTGTCTTAGTGTCACTTGTTTTAATACATATGTGGTCAAGTTGTATCTTTCTTTTTTCTTCTCCTGAATTTTATTCCAGACAAAATATTATAGCACTAAAAGAGCATTAAGAAGAATATTTTTTGTTTGTTTTTTGGGTTTTGTTTTAATTTTTTAAATTTATTTTTGGCTGCGTTGGGTCTTCGTCGCTGTGTGCAGGCCTTCTCTAGTTGCAGCGAGTGGGGGCTACTCTTCGTTGTGGTGCGCAGGCTTCTCATTGCGGTGGCTTCTCTTGTTGCGGAGCATGGGCTCTAGGTGCGTGGGCTTCAGTAGTTGTGACACACGGGCTCAGTAGTTGTGGCTGGCGGGCTCTAGAGCACAGGCTCAGTAGCTGGGGCGCATGGGTTTAGTTGCCTCACGGCATGTGGGATCTTCCCGGACCAGGGCTCGAACCATGTCCCCTGCATTGGCAGGTGGATTCTTAACCACTGCGCCACCCGGGAAGTCCCAAGAAGAATAATTTTTTTAAAAAGCCACCACCCTGACAGCAGCTGTTTCATTTTCTCGTATCTTCTCTGTGCTTTTGTATGTGTTGTGTGTGTGTGTGTGTGTCAATTTACACAGTTGTAATCATAACACACAAACTCTCATATTACTTTTCTACTTATTGAGTAAGCGCTTTTCTGCATTCATTATTTATGGTTTTAAGAGCGGTATAAACATTCAAAGAGTTGTCATACCACAGTTTACGTATTTATTGCCCTACTGATGGAAACATAGATGACTTCCATTTTAAAAGATAACTCATTGATGGGTTATCTTCCTGTATATATGCCTTTTCTTCTTTTCAATTATGGACTTGGAATAAATTTTTCCAGCCCTGGGATTATCAGACCAAGGTTATGAAAGAAAAAAAAAAAAATAAGGCTTTTAATAGCCATATGGCTATTAAACTAAAGAGTTTTAACAAGTAAACGTGCCTACAATCAACACTATTATCCACACTGATAGAAGGAAGCAGAGTTGAGGATAATCCAACTTATTTCTGTTTACAATTGAGAGGTCAAATATTCACACATACTTTTACAGATTATTTACCTTCTTAATTACACTTCACGTGCCAACAGAAGGCATGTAGATAAAAAGAGATCGGGTATGTCGAAAGTACTCTGAAATATTAAAAGACCAATACAAATTTGAATGCTGCTGGGGAGCAAGGGGACATCAGTCCCGGAATTCTAAGAAGGCCAGAAGTCATCTACACACAGATACCTGAGAGCTGCCTGTGTACGTACGCTCGCCCTCTCCTATGGTATGCTGTGAATGCCATTGGAATAGCTTTCCTATTTGTGACTCCACTTGGCTCTGAGTCCTCGAAGAGAAAAAGGCAAGTGTGTGTCAATATTTGACTCCCTTCTGTACTCTTTTCTACACCAGCCCAGCCATACAGAATCATTGCCATTCTGTATGTTGCAAAGCAAATCACTAAAAACAGAAACCAAACTGTCTAAAATATAAGGGGAAAAGGACTGGGAGAGAAAATAAAATAAAATGAAAGTCTTATATTAAAACTGTCTACTAAAGATTAAACTAAACTACAAATTTTTACAAGCCCTTTAAATCACCACGCTCCTCCTATTTACATTGGATGGTTTTCAAAAGCTTGCCTCTACTCCCAAGTGCACATAAAACTGACGAAATCACCATGGCTGGATCTCAGCAGTATCCTACACTCAGCCTGCATCCCCACATGTGGCACCTATGCTCCTGTGCAAGACGATTTCATTTGGCCCAGGGGTGCATCCTTGAAAAACACTTGTGTTACAATGTAAGAAAGATATTCCCTTGCTATTCTTTCTTAAGCTTTGTGTACATCTAAAAGAAGTCTCCACCTGGTACTGGCATGTCTTTAACATTTAACAGTTGTTAACACTTTTTTTTTTTAAACAGAGAGAAAAGCTGGGCATAAACTAAGAGGTTTTAGCAAGTAAATGTATCTAGTTAAAATTTAACAATATAGGTTTGTCTCCATTTTATTTATTTTTAGGGTTCCCTTATACAGGAAGTGATACTAGTTCACCTAGTAAGAAATATATTTCTTTTTTAAAAGGAAGTTTTGTTAAGAAGGTGAAACGAATCAAAGACAATAGGACAAGTGTTATGGGAATGTGACGAAAATGAAGAAGGATGTAGAGAAAAACTGAAGTTTGGAAAACTGCATTAGGCCTATTTACATTTTATACTTGTCACCTTTTGTATGTCTTCATCTCTTCAGCATAACTGTTATATCCTTAAGTGGAAAGGGTTATATTTTAATATCATGTCTTACTACAACTGCTAGGAAACCTATATAGAAGCAAATCATCTAGCATTTCTAATTTCTGTCAGTTAAAACAAAAAATTAAAACTAGACATAGTGAGTCCAATGAAAACACTGTAACTTCATATTTGTTATCTTGATTTTCATTGATCTTTTTGTCCATTTGAAAAATCATTATAATTTAACTTTGTTTATCTTGACTTCTGATTGCTTTTTGCTCATTAAGGGCTTGGAACCCTTCAGCTTTCAGGTTTCCCCCTTGTTAATTATTTGATCATCTGTAATGGATACTGTAGACATTCTAGTAAAATAGACAGGTGATCCCTTTATAATGTATGACTATGTGGAATCCTTTTGACCTTTAAGTTGTTTTGCCCCTAATTTATGTTTCCAAGATATTCAGACATTAAAGGTTAATTAAGCATTCTCTGTAGTTACGTAAAAGGTTGTGCCCACTCTGTTCTACCCTCAGTTCATCTGACTTGCTTGTTTTGGGGTTCATGAAGCTTCTCTTACCACTCAAGTAGAAGCAATGCTTCGCACATAAATAGCGATATTTATCAACCGGAGATTTAAAAAAAAGAAAAGAGAGGAAGAAAGACTGTCACCATTCAGTCTTGTTAGTCAAACAAGGAAAATTCTTGCAGATCTTCTGGCTGGCAGCCCCTAAACTGGGAATATATTAAGACTATAAAGATACCAAATATAAGTCATCATATCACTGCCCAACAATGCAGATGATCTGGAAACTTGGCAAAAAGGGTCTTGGCTTTTCCTATTCTTTTCCCCCCCTATTCTTCTACATAGGCAAGAGCCAAAAGCAACCCCACCCAAATAGTACATTCCTGTTTACTCAAGAAAACTCCGGAGGGGAGAGGTGAGGGGGGGTTAAAGAATGCAAAAAAGCGAAACAAAAAACTGAAAGCAGTTTCACGTTTGTCAGGATAAAATTCATGCGGAGGTGCCTAAATGAAAGAAGCTTCAGTAGAGAAAGAAATATCTGGCATCATCTGTAGAAGATAAGCACAGGAAAGTTTTATTTGGGAAATAATTTCCATGTACTTTTCCACCACCCGCATCTCTCCTGCTTTGCATGAACATTTGAAGTTACTCATTAATTCAGTCTCGATACCAACCACAAAGGTATCTTAAAGGGTAAATGATATTTTTAACAAAGCCAGGAGTGCTGAGGGTTAGGAACATTGGCCAGAGTTCAAAAGATGTGTAATTTCCACCGGGAGGTGAATCTGTCGTCATTTTTGTTTAATGGACATTGAAAATGAAAACAACAAATCTGGAAGAGAATCTACAAGCAGAAAAAATATGAACAGAGTAAGGAGGGTGAACTGAAACAGTTCAAACTGGACATTAGAAGACTATCAGTAATGGAATTTTAAGAAAGGCAAGACCTCTAAAAGTTGAATATTTTCAACACAGACCAGTTCCTTGTGGGAGGATGGAAAATATCAAGCGTTGGGGAGGTTAATCTTAGCTCTTCCTCTGATTAACTGTATGACCTCAGGCTAGTCATCAAGCCATTCTTATCCCGATTGCCAAACTGGTCATCGGGAATACCAACAGGTCCAGTGACAGGCTGAAATTGCCTAAAACTAACAGTGCTACTCCTGTTACGCCATGATTTCCCTTTATGACAAAGGAACATTTAATGTCTCGGGACATCTTCAACATTCAACAAATAGTGACTGAGTGTCAACCACGTGCTAGGCCCTGATCTAGACACTGGGGAGACAAAGGTGAGTTAGAGAAGGTCTAATTCAAGGAGTGTCATCCTAAAGGTGGGAAACAAATCATAAACAAGCAAATGGAGTAGAGTGTACCAAAGATACACAGGGTGATGGGACAGAAGGTACCAGAGGTTAGGAAGAGGCAAGATGGTAATGCTATAAATAGGGCAATTAGGAAACTAAGAACGTGCAATTTAGGCTGAGATATGATGAAAGAGTGAGCTATGTAAAAAAAAAACAAAAAAAAAAAAACGTGAAAGCTGATTGGCAGAATGGTTTGCGTAAAGGTCCTGAGGAGGGAAAGAGATTGGTGCGCTTGGGAACAGAAAGATGACCAATGAAGCTGGCCTTTCTGGCCATATCAGGAGTTTGGGTTTTATTTTAAGTGAGCAGGAAGCTACTGGGGTGCCACGAAAAGTGGACTACTTTTCTCATTAAGTTAAGCTTAGCCTTTTTAGGTACCAAAATGATAAACCATTTTTTGACAGGAATTTCTTTCACATTAGATCACAGATTTTCTTTTCTGAAACTGAGGATGCGGAGCTTAACTTTTTCTTGTTGACTTGGGCTCAGTATCCATTACTCTTTAGTGCTGTCATCCACAGGGAGAACAGAGGCGTTTGAACCAAGATCACTGGGCTTTTATAATCCAACTTCTTTCTTCTTCCTCTGCTACCAAAAGTCACTCTCACTCCACCAGGTTGTCCCAGCTGCCTTACTGGAAACAACTTCAGCTATGACCACTGGGCCATGCATTACACTGCCTCTTCTATGCTATCAAATGCATAGATTTTGTGACAGTTATTGCTGCCTAAAGGCTATTTCCATCACTAGGCCCTTGGAATACAAGGATAGATCAACCCCATATAGTTGCCTTTATTTCAAGGTTCATAAAAGTGTCACAGATGCCAGGGTTTGTCCAAAGTGGGGCCACCAGATCAAGTGGATATGGTAGGCAGAATTCTAAAGACGGCTCCCCCAAGACTTTGGTCCTGTGGTTGTTCAAACGCTAGTCTACATACAACTGTAACGGACTTTTTCCCAATTAAAGTCCCAAGTCAGCTGACCTTAAGAAACAGAGATGATCTGGATGGGCTTAATCTAATCACGAGTCCCTTAAAACCAGAGAGTATTCTCAGGCTGGTAGCAAAAGAAAAAGAGAGAGTCAAAGTATAGGAAGGATTCCACATGCTGCTGATGGCTTGAAAATGGAAGAGGCCACGGGATGAGGAGTGGGGGGCTGCCTCTGGATGCTCGAGTGGGCCCTGGCTGATGGCAACGTGGGGATTGTGGACTCAAGTCCTACAAACAACAGAAACTGAATTCCGGCCATCCCAGGGTTGAGTTTGGAAGAGGACCCTGAATCCAGAGGAGAACACAGCCAGCCGTCACTTTGATTTCAGCTGGAGCAGAGAACCCAGACACACCATGCTGGATTTCTGGGCTTCAGAACTATGAGCTGATAAATGGGGGTTGTTTTAAGCCCAGTTTGTGGTGATCTGTTACAAAGCAACAGAAAATTAATATACTGGGTGAAGCAGGTATCCAGTCTGCCAAATAATGATAAAATGAATAAATAGATGAGCTCTCACTATACCGTTCCTACAAATGTCCATGTAAGAGCACAGCATAATGAAAAGCACATAAAATTAGGAGCCAGCAGCCCTGGGGTCTAGTCCTGGCTCTGCCACTAAGTACTTGCAGGATTCAGCATGGAATTCATTCTCCTTCTTGGCCTTTCTTCTTCTACAAATGAGGGAAATGTCCAAGCTGACTGTTCGGGTCTCCTCCAGCTCTGACATTCTGTGAGATGAATCATTCCTTATTACACGAGAAAAGTGAACTAAAAACAAACGTGCACATTTTTCTCTATATATTTTACTTTCAAATGATACTCATCATTTCCTGCGTACTAGTGTACCTGTGTCTCAGGTCACAATATTTAAAGAAGGTTGCAGAACAAAAATCTGCTAATACTTCTTGTTGTAAATATATTCAACATATGACTGCTGCATTTATTTTTAGTGCTGGTTGTAAGAGCACCTCAGAGGCTTTCAATCTCATAGTTAACTAAATATTTAGGCAGTCTACACGGCTCATCTTTGTGTAAAAGCTGAGTCAACACAATCCTAAAACTTATTTAAAACACAATCTGGATGCCAAATTAGGGGTGGGGGGAGGGAAGATAGATATCTAAATACACAACTTAAAGCCTAAAAAATGTTCCCTGAATAAAAAATGACCGTACATGTTTGGGGGCCTCTGTTCAAATTCTCATATCTATCCTTTGAATTTATCACTACTGATTCATATTTTAAAACAGAGAGAGAAGGGCCCTTACATATATTCCACTCTTATTTCAAATGTGCTCATGCCATGTTAAAGTTGCAAGTCATTCTGAAATGAAACACTATGAAATAAAAATCTCTCTAGAAAAGCTGTGTGGAGCTTATGTCACAGTTCAAGTACTTTTCCACATTGGAAACCTGAGCATGTGTGAATGAAAAGATAATGTGTGAAAGTGGGAGGAATTATTGTGGGGAGAAGACAGAGAGAGAGAGAGAGAGAGCGCGCGCGAGAGAGGGTTTTGCTGTGTTTAGATAGGCACAAGTTTCCTAAGCAGTTCAATTGCTAAATTCTCTGCACTTCAAGCTGAACTCTGAGTTGTCGCGTAAGAGTGCTGGAGGACTTCTTATAAAAAGCAGCGTGCGCTGCAATAAAAGAAGATACTTCCCAATACAGGGCAGCAGGGAATAAGAAAGGGCAGCACAGAAATCTAGATCAAACCAGAAAAGAGACCCTTCTTAGTGAGGAGGACCTGCCTGTCTGCGTGCATTGTGCGCATATATCAGAAGGAGGGCCTCGTTATCACAGGATAATTGGTACAAAATCAAAGCCACAAGGTGAATATCCCTAACATGGGGACCGACATTTTATGATCAAATGGGGGTCTTAGGTGGGGGTAAGGGGGTTGATCACGACTTTATCTAGAAAAATGAAATAACAAATAATCAAAATAAGCTTCCTTTATATAAGATTTAACTTTTTTTTTAAGAAGTTTTTAGAAAATCCCAGATTTATTAGCTTTTACATTCATGACAAAGTTGTATTTTATTTTTTTACTTTTTATTTATTTTATTTTTGGCTGCGTTGGGTCTTCGTTGCTGTGCGTGGGCTTTCTCTAGTTGCGGCGAGCGGGGGCTACTCTTCACTGTAGTGCGCGGGCCTCTCATTGCAGTGGCTTCTCTTGTTGCGGAGCACAGGCTCTAGGCGCACGGGCCTCAGTAGTTGTAGCACGCGGGCTCAGTAGTTGTGGCGCACGGGCTTAGTTGCTCCGCAGCATGCGGGATCTTCCCAGACCAGGGCTTGAACCCATGTCCCCTGCTTTAGCAGGCGGATTCTTAATCACTGCACCACCAGGGAAGCTCCAAGATTTAACTTACTTCACCTGTGCACAAAATCTTAACAGACTAACTGTTGATGAGAAGTAAAATTTTTCGGACAAGATGTTATGATAATGCCGTAAGATAGTCTTTAAGTTCAACTTTAACTGCACAATAAAAAAGATGGTCATCATTGCATTTAAGAGCTTCATCAATTTTCCCAAGGTCCATTCTTAATCCTTTGATTCAAATCATTCTCATTTCAAGTGTCTATCAAGTTGCCATCCTCCGGTGTTTTCTCCTCATCAGCTGCTAACTGGTCTAACACCCCCAGGTCCTCCTTTGTCCATGACCAGGCACAAGACTCAAAAAGGTCTCAATACCACTCAATATGACTCAATACCACTTCCGTGGACTTCATAAAATCCTGCAGCTTTTGTGAGATTTACAATTTCCCTGTGCCCTGCTTTTGAATTTTTATCTGCCATTCAGAGTGAGACCAGGACACAGACAAGATGTCTCAAAACAAACAAAAGTATGAAGGGAGGAGGACAATGGGTTAAGCTGTGACTAATTTTATTACTGGTCTGTCATCAGTTAATGTTTTCAATGAATCGTAACCTCTGCTTCTATAGGTAAGCTCCTAACTTCAGGGACTCACATAATGAAAACACAGACAAATACTCCTGCCCGCATAATTATGCCTAAAGCCGTGCCTAGCTTCATTACGTAGTGTGGGTTTAAGCATTCCCAACTAATCCTCAGTTGTCTTCTAAAATAATAAGTACAAGAAGCCCTCCAGAGACTGTTCTAAAGAAATAACTGGGCTGGCTGGATTCCACTCCTTGCCAAAGCCAGGGTTCTGGCATTCTGAGTGAGCCAAGCCAAGGAAGCAGCAAGCTTTACAAGGATTCACTCTGAGCATGCTGCATATTGCATGGGGACAGCCTGAGACATGTCCTGGCCAGAGAGACAGGCTTCGAGGACACTAACATCTGGAACCGGTCATCGTCTACTTCCACTCTCCCTTTTAGAGGCCTACAGAGTGTTTAGCGTTACTAACCTAAACAAGGTTCCTGACACAAAACATTGCAAGATGTCTTCTTCAGTCATTCCTTGGACAGCTTCCCCAACAGGGTCAAACGAGGACATGCTATTCTACAATGTGTGATGCTGGAGATTTGAACCTGGGCGTTTGCAGAGGATCCGTCAACGCCCGTTAATATTATGCCAAAACTTCTTATTTGGATATATTCATTTTTCACACAGTCCACAGTATCCACTGGATTTTTATAACAGTCTCTCATATCCCTCCTCTGTTCCAATACCTCCTGTCTACATAATTTTCCTCCAGGCCAATCCCAGTACATCAGTAGGAGTTTACATATAGACCATATTTCCTCAATTCTAAACACTTTTTTTCCTGAAATTGGAATGTATCTCATAATCCTTGTTTATATTTAATAAAATGTTTCCTTCTGGCTCGCCGAAAGTGATTATTAAACTGATAGTGTGCCTCTGAATTGATGTCATTTAAGCTATATAGGAATTAGCCCTGTATCAAATATATCAGTAAATAGGCAAATTGCACGTTCCTAAACAAACAATAAAAAAACAAAAAGCCTAAGACGGATACTTCAGTGTCCCCATGAGGACACAGGGTGGGCATCAAAACACCTGAAACACAACTGAGCTGATGTCCTATCACCACTGGACACTAGTCAAGTTTCAAGCACTTTCTCAACGTATCCTAAGTGGACTACGTCCCAGATACTGTGCTATTGGAAAAAGTTACTGATCTAGACAGGAGGACCTGACAAGTTCCTAAGAGGGAGGATACAGAGATCCCAAAGGGAAGCTGGTAGGCTGAACTAACAAGGAAGCTGAGTGTTTTTAGGACAGAA
Source organism: Balaenoptera borealis (assembly GCF_965194805.1). Classification (NCBI taxonomy): domain Eukaryota; kingdom Metazoa; phylum Chordata; class Mammalia; order Artiodactyla; family Balaenopteridae; genus Balaenoptera; species Balaenoptera borealis. The sequence goes on along the minus strand of NC_138867.1, from coordinate 121,269,395 downwards.
AGAAAAGAGACCTGGAGAGAAAACAGGCCCAAATGAATGACTCCAGAAGGGCTGAGGTTGCATAGAGGGTAATTCATCAACTTGTTAGAAAACATATTATAACACAGAGGAGAGGTATCCTTGTGAATTTTCAGTTATAAGAACAAAGGGACTCTACTAGAAGCCAAGAAGGTGGATGTAGGGACTCTGACATCAGGAGCAGAGGAAAAAAAGCATAGCCTGATCTGAGCTCTAAATCGGTGAACATTATAATAAGTCCTCAGAAAAAAATCCCATTTACGGGGCGTAACATTCTTCTGCTTCCTAGGAAGAGTGTAATTAACAGATCTTGACTACTGTCTGGTAGTCTGTAATAACCACCCCAAAGTCTAGATGGCCTTTCCCAGAGATGGGCTGCAGAACTAGAACAGGTAGTGTTCGCAAATCCCTTGTAAAAGCCCCTTTGTTTAGGCACTTGCTGGCCTTGTACCATCTGTAAAAGGATAGGTGGAAACTTGCCCCTCAGTGGTCCGAAGGTTCTGCAGGAATCTCCTGTACCAAACTGAGACAGCTCTGTAGCCCCATCCCAGGTGGACAGTTGAAGCTCACCTTCAGGCAGAGGGAATACCTAGTCACAGCATCTTACAGCAAAACTCTTTTGGCTGGTCTCTTGTCAACTGGTACTCCATCATAAGTCCCACCTCACAAAAAATAAAAAGAGAATAAAAGGACAGTCTTGTCCATATAAGACAGGCTGCCTCAATTTTGGCAAGTCCTGAAATACTGAACTAGCAGGACACAGACAGAGTCCCCCAAGGTCAGGACTTGAAGGGCCAGCCAGTTAGAGAGGACGGAGGTGGTGAAACCAGCAGGTGCTTGAAATAGGCTGGCAAAAGCTCCCAACTTATGGGAAATGAGGCTCTGAAGCTATGAAACACCACATCCATAAACATTTGGTGCACAGAGACTCTCTTGCGTGGAGGCTTTAAAAACAAAAAAAGTTGTTAAGTTTAAAACAACTAGCCACTGTAGTGCATAGGACTGGAAAAAGGTATGACAAGAGATGGGAAAAGGGAACTATTTATGGCACAGGGGCAGGTGTCTAACCTGTTGGCTTGTTAATTAGTTCTCTCAATGCCTACACAGTGGCTGTACTTACTTTATACCCAGTACATGTTCACTGACGTGAACTCCAGAGGCTCAAAATGTTGAAGGGCAGCGTACATCCTCTCATGTGTCAATGAAGGAGAGTGACAGTGGGGAGGGACATCCTGGGTGGTACGGGGTGCTCAGTTTATCAAGTTACACCACAGCACAACTTCAGTGCACTGGCTGGGGCAAGGTGTTAAAAGCTATATCCTCCTCTCTGTGCCATCTGGCTGCTACCATCTTAATAAAAACACACAAGCAAGTACAGTAACTGCCAAGTGCCAACGGGATCTCTATCATAACTCGGCCTAGGATAAGTTGAACTAAAACAAGGGCAGATTTGCAGACCGTACAATCATGAAGTTGACTTCCTTGGTCAATAACTCAGACTGGCTGTCAGTGCCAGAAACACAGCACTTTGATAAGAACAATGCATCCAAACAAGAAATAACATGCAGAAAAGAAAGAATCACCTTAAGGATTTCTTGTTTGAACTGGGAATAGAAACTGAAAGGAACAGAGTTGTTCAGGAAAAAGAAAATGCAATGGTGATTCTAGTTTTCTTGCAAGCAAAACTTTTTAAAGCTATTCAAAAATTAAAAAAAAAAAAAAAATCACACCACTACCCCGAGCATAATTGTTAATTGTGGCAGCCACAAAAAGGAAAATACAAGCACTAACCAAAATGAGGTAAATATCGGTACCGACCTAACACAGAAGCCCAATGGTGCGACTGAAAACTACCCCCCAATGCATGTGTGTGCCCTCTCTCCCTCTGCCTCCGGTTCCCTGCCTGTCACCCTCCCTCCCTCTTTGTTTCTCTCGCACACAAACACACACTCACTCACTCTTCAAAGTTTGTCCTTTGTATAACTCATCTATAATAGAAATGTGGTTATATTTTATCTCTGGGCAAGCTCAAAATGCAAGCAGACAGTAGACAAATGCACTTAGCAGTAAAGCCTTCCAAAGTCTCCTTCATGGACCCAGACCAAACAATACGCCATTCCTTCACTGGGTATTAAGAAGAGAGAGCTGAGACTTCCCTGGTGGTCCAGTGGTTAACACTCAGCGCTTCCACTGCCATGGCCCAGGTTCAATCCCTGGTCAAGGAACTAAGATCCCACAAGCCTTGTGGTGCAGCCAAAAAACAGCAACAAAAAGAAAAAAATAAAGAAGAGAGAGAGAGAGAGAGCCCTCCCCCAAATATTTATCCTCATGAAACAGCCAGGTCCACATGAAATGACCAGGTGGCAGTGGACCACAGTGCCCCCTGACAAACTAAGAAACGCTATGAGCGTTCTTCCTTAGCACCCCACATACCGATATCTTGCATGCCACTTCAGAGGATTCACAGACATTACTGTTACACCCCTCCTCTAGTCCATCCTCAGATCCCAGAGTTAGCAGCCCCTGGTTCACCGCATCAGTGGAAGTGACTCAAGTTCTAGCTACCTCCTCACACTTCAAACTTGCCTTCTGTGTCTAATTCCTCTGCTTTTACCAATCCTCTGTGGATTGTGATGAGTACACAGACCAAGTCAACTACATGGTGGATGGAGTTTAGAACAATCTACTGAACAGTCTTCAACCCAGTAAGAATACTGACTGATACACCTACCCAAAGAAATAGCACACATTCCGTTTATGGTGAGAGTGATACCGGCTCTGGTCCTGAGCCCGCTCACACGGAGGAAGGTATTAATCACTAGGCCTCTGAGCCCTTTGCAACAAAGACTGGACCGTAGTACACCCTAAGTACCCCATCATTCTGTCTGCCGAGATACTTCAATGGTATGTGGAAATTAAACCTCAGGACATTTCCGTGCTTGCTTAATGTACTGTTGCCGTGTTGACATAAATGAACAAAACTAGCCTGACAATTTGAGAATCACATTTTCCTCCAATTTTTAGCCCCAAGGTTTTTTGTTTGTTTGTTTGTTTTTTAGTATTACTATTTTTGCTTTCTTGCTTTATATCCTATTCCAAACTCTGCTCCAAAAATAAAAATAAAAATAAAGCACATCATACTTAGGATTTTATAAATCATTATAGTTCCACTGACTATAACTAACCCAAAAGGCAGTCAGTCTAGAGTCGGGGTAGATCTTGCAAGTCTCTAGACAATGATGTAATCTATGTGCAGGCATATATAAAATCTAAAAGTCTCTAGAATTCACTTTTAAGTGGACAGCTAATTTTTATAGAATTGATGTGAAACAGTGTGTTATCTCCTCGAGTGTCATAAGTACTATTACTCTCCCCAGTTTACAGCTGGGTAAACTGAGGTTCAGAGATGTTAGGTAAGTTGCTCAAGGGTCCATGGTAGAATCAGGATTCAAATTCAGATTGGCTGACTCCAAAACCCATGCATTTAACACTTTTCCTCCCACCAGTAAAGTGAACTAGGACAATAGGAATCCACTTGCATACAGAGTGAAACCCATTTGTGGAATTACAATAAATGACTAGTGCCAACTTCTCTATTGTACCTTATCATTGTAGGTATGTGTGTGCATGCACGCATGTGCATGTGTATATACACACACACGCACACACTTTTTCTTAGGGTATATATTTTTTACGTTATAAATAAAGGGCCAAAGTAAAGAAATCATCTCAGGAAATGGAAGGCTAAGGTCAGCCCTAACTGATCACTCTTAGCTTCTTCAGCATGGCCACAAGGATGCTAGTGGTCACAGGTTCTCCTACAACATATCAACCTGACCACTAAAAAACATAGCTCTGAGCATAATTATGCATTTTGCATAAACTAAAGGAAAGCCAGCAGCAAGAAGATACACACACACACACACAATACATACACAAGTACATGGATATACTAATATTATATATACATATGTGTGTGTGTATATATCTATCTCTATATAGATAGATACACATATGAATCCTAACTTTATTGTTAGTGCTACAGACAGTATACAACAGTTAGAATATTACAAACTTCTCAACCAATTCCAGATCTTTGGTCTCTAATAAGACTTCTAACTTGAGACTTTCTCTGGTTCAGGACACTGACTTCTGCCACATACCAAGCTCTATTTACAATAGCCAGGACATGGAAGCAACCTAAATGTCCATCATCGGATGAATGGATAAAGAAGATGTGGCACATATATACAATGGAATATTACTCAGCCATAAAAAGAAACGAAATGGAGTTATTTGTAGTGAGGTGGATGGAGTTAGAGTCTGTCATACAGAGTGAAGTAAGTCAGAAAGAGAAAAACAAATACAGTAGGCTAACACATATATATGGAATCTATGGAAAAAAAAAAAAAAAAAGGTCATGAAGAACCTAGTGGCAAGACGGGAATAAAGACACAGACCTACTAGAGAATGGACTTGAGGATATGGGGAGGGGGAAGGGTAAGATGTGACAAAGTGAGAGAGTGGCATGGACATATATACACTACCAAACGTAAAATAGATAGCTAGTGGGAAGCAACCGCATAGCACAGGGAGATCAGCTCTGTGCTTTGTGACCACCTAGAGGGGTGGGATAGGGAGGGTGGGAGGGAAGGAGATGCAAGAGGGAAGAGATATGGGAACATATGTATAACTGATTCACTTTGTTATAAAGCAGAAACTAACACACCATTGTAAAACAATTATACTCCAATAAAGATGTTAAAAAAAAAAAAAAAAATCACTAAGAAATGGAGAACTCCTGAGCAGCGTGGAAGTAAATGTAGTTAAATTCAAAGCCTGTGGCTAAAAAGAGGAACACACTCCTGGGTATTCTTTTCTTCATTCATTCATTCCAAAAATATTAATTTAATGTGGGTTCTCAATCAATATGCTCAGTGATATTTGGCCTGGGGCTATTCTAGTACTAGAGATATAGGGAAGAACAAGAATACCAAGATCCTTGCCTTCACAGATTTCTATTTAGAGTGGCCCAATAGTGACCAGAACCCAAGACATTCAACAAATGAATTCAACTGTAGAGTACATAACAGAACCCAACTCAACTCACTGCCCCCAAGTTAATTCAATGAGTCATGAGGGCTTATTATGCACTCCAACCACTAAGCACTATAGGTGAATAATATTAAAGACAGAAAGAATATAATCGCTCTCTGCCATAAGTAAGTCAACATCCTCCTGAGATGACAACACACAGAGGTATGAACTAGGTGGAGAAACTGCCACAGCCAGGTATCATAATCCATCCAGATGTCTGGCACAGCCAACAACCACTAGGAGAAATATGGCATTCATTTCTGCAAAGTAGTTCCAAGAGAGAAAGTTAAAAAGTACTCCAACATATTTCAACACTAAGCATCCCCTCCCCACAAATAAAAAGACAAAACCAAAAAATCCACGTCCGTTTACCCCAAGAATGTTGATGATTTCCTTAGTCTGGCAGAAGTAAAGCTCTCTTAAGATTTATGGTAAAAGCAAAACTAATTAGCAATGATTAATTATAAGAGGGCATGTTTCTAATCTGAGGAATCTTAGCTCAGCTTCTGGTTCCCCTCACCCCCTTCTCTTTTTGCCTTTAAACATAGAGGTAAAGATGGGGGGAAGCTTGCTTTTCTGGGCATTGGGTCAAGACCACACAGCACGCGGGAGCCATAGCAGCTGGCTGGGGCCTGGCCAGGGCCACTCTCCTTCTGCTAGGCCTTTGGCTGTAACCACTAGACCACACGTCTGTGCTATTTTCCCAATGACCAAAAGGAAAGATTTTTAAAACCATATTAGAAAAATGGCTTTGCTTTTCAGATTTGTTTACTTGTTCTGGTGTTTTCTTCCAAGATGGTGGGCCAGGATTTTTGGGAACACACCTAAAAAGAATGCAGTCACAATGGTATCATGAGCCTTCCTAACTTGACCACACTGGAGCCCGATTCAGCAAACCCAAAGATAATCTCCCAAAAATGCGTATCTTGTTCCACACCTCACCACAACCTAACTCACAGATCTCCTAATATTCAAAATGCCTCCAAATCCTTCTTCTGTCCATATATTTCTAAAAAATACCACCCTTGACTTAAATCACTAGGAAATATGACCACTTTCTGGCTTTTAGGGTATAAGAGAAGGCTGCAGAAATAGACCTAAGAACAGTTCAATCATTCTTCAAATGAACAAAGTCATTCAAAAAAGACCTCTCTTTTATCGACTGCCTTTCCTGCAGAAGAAAAAAAAATTGAAACTACTCCAACCATAATGTCCACTCCCATGAATCCCTGCCATGATGTCTGAAAGAAGGCCAACAGTAATTGGTGCTGCTGTGAGATGCAGGGGGTCCCTCTACGGAATGTCCATTAAGACCATATTACAGCCTCAATGTCTCTAAACCCACAACTATGATATAAATAATAAACACAGTAAATCGTACAAGGAAGAATATATGATGTGAGCAGATAGGGTAGAAGACAAAAAGTTCAAAAGAAATAAATGTATTATAAGAAAATCTACAAGCATGAGACGGACTATGTATCATAGAACCTTTGGAAGACGATAGAAAAATAAGTAAAAGTTATGAATTATTATCTAGGTGGAGAGAGGATATTGACAACAGTCCTAAAATCCACCCCAAAATGGGAACAGACATAAGGATGATGTCCTGATTTCAACCATCTGGACGTCTGCTGATGGTAATGTTCCTTTAAAAAGCCAAACCTCTAAACTATTCCAGGTTAAACGAAACTAAGGAGATGTGACATGGTGAAAACCTGGATTAGAAAAAAATATTTTAGTGGGACAACTGGCAAAATTTGAGATCTGTAAAACAGATAATAATATTGCATCAATGTTAATTTCCTGGTTTGATAATTACACTGTGGTTATGTAAGATGTAACATTCGGGATACCTGTGTAAAGGGTACTCTGGAATTCTTTGTACTATTTCTGTGACATTTTTATAAGTCTGAAACAATGTTAAAATGAAAAGTTAAAAAAAACAAGCTAATACACACACATGTACAGCCTCTGATAAATTCTTGACTTACAAAAACATTACCTTGCAGATGGAGGAAACAAAATAGGGAACTTTTAATTTGGCCTTAATTCTGACACAAATGAAAAACTAACTGGCGACAAACCTTCAGAGTTACAGCCTCGCCTATGCCAACCTCTTCAGAGAAGGTCAAGCAATAGTTAACCTAGGCCACAAACATGGAGGAAAGAACTTCCAGAAAATATGAAATTATGTGTAGCGTTAACAAAATAGGGAGAAGGCAGAATAGTGACTGCCCTCTAGAATATAGAGTGGCAGGCATCTTCTATCTCTTCTCAGAGATGGACCCACAGGCAAAAGGGCTGAAAGGGACTCAAACACTAGCCAGGTGGAGGGGCACGCTATCTCCGGGCTCTTGGCTGAGAGCCCTTGTAGCTGTTAGAGACTGCAGCTCCCATGGTTCCTTGAGAAGACAAGGAAGATTTTCAACTTGGGAGTTAGACGGGCCTTGTTAGCACCTGGGGGCATCTGACAGGTTGCTGACTGCTGCTGGAGGACAGAGGTGCAGGCATCCTGAGGTCCCCATTCAGATCATGCAGCTTTGTGGACCTGGAGAGCAGCAGCTCAGGTGGACCTAAGAAGTACCCTTTATATTCACCACTCTGAACCTGAGCAGCAGGGGTTGGTTGCCAACAAGAATGAAGTGAAAAAGTCCTATCAACCAAGGAAAGGACACCTGAAAAAGTTAGGTTTCTACCATGGGCTTTAGAAAACAGAACTAAGAGAAATGATGGGTGTGATCCCAAGGCCAGAAATTTGAAAAAGAAATACTACTACTACTACTATATATAGCATGAATCATGTGCCACTGTTCTATGTACTTTACATACATTACTGTATAAAAAAGGAGAAATATGTACGGTGGGAAACATGAGAAAAGATTTTTCAATCCCATTAGTAATTTTGAGAAATGCAAATGAGACAATTCTCCACCATCAGACTGACATACATGTACATACACACAGAGACTCACAATAATACAGTACTGGCAAAGGTGTGGAAAAAATGGGTACCCTCATAAGATGGAGCATAATTTAGTACTTTTCTGTGGAGAGAGTAATTTGTCAATATCTATTAAAACATTAAATGTGTATATACCATTCAACCAGCAATTCCATTTGGTAAGTATCCTAGAAAAATGCTCAAATAGGTAGACAGTAAAGTACATAATGAGGATTTCATTACACCATTGTTTGTAATGAAAAGCTGAAAACAACCTAAATGTCAAAGACTGTCTACTAATCCATATTAAATCTATACTAACTCAAAAATTCTGCAAAATAGAAGAATTTTATTTCTAGTTGTACAAGTACAGGAATAAATACTCAGAGAAAATTCTAGAGGGACACACACTACACATTTAAGTCTAGAGAGGGACTTCTCTAGAGTTAAATATGGCTAGGAATGAAAGGTTCCACAACCCAAGTAACTAATGCCAGTGACAAAGGAAGAATGAGAGATGACTGAAAGAATAAATGTGACTCACAGGGACCCTCTCCATTATTACTTTTATTTAATAACAAAATTAGCACATGCTGACTGTGAAAAATTCAAACAATTCATAAGTCCTTCTCACAATCAATCCTACACCCTCTAAGGTTAAACTAAGATAACAAAGACAAAAATAATGAAAGGAGAGTAAAGGAGGACACGTTATAACAGGGGCTCAAGCCTAGAAAGGCAGCAGTGTGGAGATGAAGCCGACAGTGATCTGAGGCTTGCAGAAAATGCTAAAGACAAGCAAAAGGGCCCTTATGTTCTATGTAGACCCAAAAAATGAACAAAGAAGTGAGAATTAAACAGTGGATCCGTGCAGGTCTATAAAGGTAGGTGGGGAATCACCAAGAAACAGCCTCAGTTTAGAATACATCACACCAAACCAATACTTTCATTTTCCTTAGGTTCAGTCATCTGATTATCTGACAAGTGGATACTAAACACTTACTCTGTGCCAGACACTATGTATAAAAGATACAAAAACCTTTAAAAAAAGTGACAGTGGTCTTGTCCTCTGGAAGATGGCTATCCAAGCAAGAGGACCGATATTAATCAAATAATCACACTAATCGATGTACAACTATAAGCTGGGACAAGGGCTTGGAAGTCAGGAAGAAAGTCTTTGAAAACATCTTTGCAAAGAAATGGAGAAATGGGGTCCATAGACAGCATACAAGGGTCCATGAACTTCAATGGCAGGGGGAAGAAAATAAACCTTTATCTACATTAGCCTCTAACTGAAATTTAGCATTTCCTTCAAATATGAACGTGGGCAACAACCACATTAGTGTTAGCAGTATCTGCAACTTTGTCACCAGTAGAAATCACAGATATTTCATATAATGTTACTGTTGCTGCAGGTAACTTGAAATATCATTTATAGGAGTTGTCAGACTGCCCTCATATCTTATTATTTACTGTGGTAATAAAGAAGTATATATTTATTATATCACAAATGGTTTTAATATTTTGATAACTATATTTCTATGTTTTTTCCTTTGTAAGCCATATATTTTATACATTTAAAAAATTACTCTGAGAAAGGATCTAAAGGCTTTACCTGATTGCCAGATGCATCCATGGCACAAAAAAAGATTAACGGTCACTCAGCTAAATTCTGGTACAAGTAAGTAGATATGTATCTAAATGAACTATACAATCAAGGAATTCAAATAACTTCAAATCTACCCACACAGTCTCAAGTAATGGAAGCAACATGGTTCGCGAAGAAAAATAACCTCAGTCATCCTCAACCCCTCCCCTTAGTTTTGACTCTAGTTTTTCAACAAGTATTTGCTGAGTGCTTACACTGGGCCAGCCGCTGTGCTCAGCAATGGGGAAACTGCAGCAAACAAATGAAATTTCTATTAATGTGGCCCTTCCTCATCTTGGTATCCTCATTGTTCACCAAGGTAATTGGTGGACAACCTATAAATGTTTGCTAAATGCTAAAAGAAGAATGCTTAGGACCTGAGTAAGCACCACCAGTGTGTTATTGAATTGTATGGTTCAAGCCAAAATCTTCTGGCCATCAACATTTCCATTTCTTAGAAGAGTTTCATCAACTCTCCATCACAAAACAATTTCACCTAACCTCCTCCTCTTTTCTCCCAACTTGTAGCTCAGGCTCCTCAATTAACTATTCTATGATTTTCATGAGAAACTGTTCTTCTAAAGGACATCTAACCAAAGGGAACAAGGAAAGATGTGAATATTACTAAATTTCTTTTAAGACTTGAGCACACTGGTGTGATAGTATATGTACTGTTATGAATTCTACCTATATAAAAACACGCACATGATTCAAAGATGAAGCTTGCAACCAGCTTCTTAACTCAGTAAGAGAAAAAGAAACACAAACAAGTAACATGGAGGTATAATCCAATTTCCCAGCAGCTTGGGGCTGAGTGGGGGTGGGTGGTGGGGAAATGGAAAGTAAATTAGGAACCTTGCTTTCAGACGCTTCATCAGTTCACACTATGTGACATTACAAAGAGAGCTTTCACAAAATGGGCGGAAGTATCCTTCCAAACCACCCTTCTACTCAGAAGGAAGTGAGACCTGCATCACCACACAGGAGCTTAGCAATTCCACCCACACCTTCCTAACCATCCATACTCCTTTGATTGCTTATTTTACTAAGAAAGGAAAATGTAAGCATCAGCGGTAGAGTGATGAGCTGAGCCTGGCATACAACTGGGATTACAAATTACCAGGCCTGGGCCACATCATAGCAAATGAGGCTAAAGATTACTTCATGCTTGTCCAACTCATAGCCTGAAAGTTCAGACTGACTGCTAAATGAAATCACATTTTCCATACTAGTGAAAGCAGTTCCTGCCCTACACTTTGGCGAGCCTGGGCAAGGTGAGTAAGTAAATTCTGTGCTCAAATGAGCCAAGTAATTTAGAAACGAAGCTAGAAAGAGAATCCAGGTATCCCTGCCCCTGCTCTCCAAAAAGATAACAGTAAAAACTAACTTTTAAAGAGCACTTCACCATGTAGAGGCCTTGTGCTAATAAGCACTTTACCTATATGTTGGTCCTTACAAAACAATCTTATAGAAAGATACTATTATTATCACCATTTTGTAGGCAAAGAAATATGCTCAGAGGGATTAGGTCATTTTCCAGTGTTAGAGAGCTATTAGTGGTGAACAGGGATTTAAAGCCAGGCTGCCTGAGCCCACATTCTTAACCACCATGACATTCTGCCTCTGACCATGGGATCTCATCTGAACAGTCATCAATCTTATTTTTTCCTTTAAAAACCAGCTCACTCTTTTGGATATCAGGTGCAGACTGTAAGATGCAATGCAACTGACCATTTATTCTATGAGTTCTTTAAGAACTCACGGACTGGAACTTGGGCTTAGCAGAGAAAGGTTGAGAGAAGGGCACACTTTGTTCAGTCTCAAAGTCCACAAGGACTAAAATGGAAGATTTCTTTAAAATGGAGGTGAGCAGTAGGAAGCCATGCTGTCTTGTCCACTTGCTAGAGGAGTGGTTTTTCCTTAGTCTCCCCGTTTTTCCCTTCTTCCATAGCAGCAGCCACAACAGAGGAGCTCCACTTAAAAAGGATGGGTAGATGCCATTCAACTATGACTTCCTAATAATTCAGCAGTGCATAGGTTGTAGTAAAAAGAGCACAGAGCTGGAAGCTAGGAGACCTGGATTACTGACCCAAGATCAACCACTGACTGGCCTTTTTAGGTAGTGTTCCCGCTTATATAAATAAGGGTGTGATACTGGCCTGGCTGTGGGCTTCATTCTGCTGCACAGTTAGGAGGTTGAGCCATATGAATTCGCCAATATCTGGCCATTTTTGACTTACAAAAGTGGCAATTTCATAGCTTCAAACGTATATATGTATTTACACACAATCTTTGATGCTACACCACCTGTTTCTTCCCTCTTAATTTAATTCCACATAATTCTGGCATCTGCCAACTTTCTAACTTTCTGGATGTCAAAAGAGATTCAAGTACTGGCTCAAAGTGGAGAAATATTTAATTTTACTAAAGAATCTTTGGGTGTGAAGGAAGACTAATACCTCTAAAATAAGGAGGTAAGAGAAGCACTTCCAGACACACACCACTAATCACAGCTGCAGGAATACATGGGAACACAGTTTAAAGATCAGAGTGGTCCAGGTTCTGAGACTCCAGGTTACCCTATTAGTCCCACTGACATGCTGAGTCATCTTTCCATATGGGGGAGAGAGAATAATAAATACATCAGGTTGGGTGTATATGTGTTGGTAATGACGGTGGACTGGTACTGATTCTAATCTGCTTGTTTAATTTAGTGAACATGCTTATGAGCAATATACAAAGAGAAAAGGAGAGAACTTCAGTTATAAGGAGCCAAGAGAAAGGAAATTTGCTGTCTCTAAAATTTCTCCTGGTTGCAGTATTTATGCAGCTTGAACTAAGGTTCTGTGTCCCATTTAATATGGAAAGTCTGTTCTCAAGCCTGAGACAGTGGCCACTGAATATTAAAATGAAAGTTTATGTGGCTGGAATGGTGACTCTATAGCTTGTCAACCCAGATTTAGTAGAAAATGAAGAAAATCCAGCAGAATCATTTCAACATCTGTAGGCCTTTTTTCTTTTCTTACCCTATTGCACTAGCTAGGACTTCCAGTACCATGCTGAATAAGAGTGGTAAGAGTGGACATCTTTGCCTGGTTCCCATTCTTAGGGAGAAAGCATCTTGTCTTTCACCATGAAGTATGATGTTCAGGGTAAACTTGTGGTTTTCACTCCTGGCCAAGTATCAAAGAACAAGCTCTCTGAACTGAAAATTTAATGGAGTATAGATATCAGAGTTGGGAGAAACTGTGTCATTTTTGCCTACCTCATGTCTACTGCTCTTCCTCACATAACAATGCTTTGATTTCTCCTCAGGGGAAGCCAACCTTCCTCCACCGTTAATACAGTTCTACTGCAGTGGGCAGGTGAGTCACATCTGGTCAATTCACCTATCCCATCCTCTGGTCCAAGTATTTAGTCCACTAAAATTCAAATATGGGACTTCTTTGGAATTATTAGGCAAAGCTCTCTTTCTACTATACTTAGAGACCAGGGATATCAGGCCATGACTGAAATTTGGCCTTCTACCGGTTTTTATAAATAAAGTTTTATTGAAATGCAGCCACACTCATTCATTTACATATTGTCTCTGGTTGCTTTTGAGCTACAACAGCAAAGCTGAATAGCTGCCATAGTGACCATGCAGCCCCCAAAGCTTAAACTACTTACTATCTGGCCCATTACAGAAAGTTTCCTGGCTCCTGTTCTTGATAATAAGATGTAAGCCTGGAACAGTTAGGAAGCATATCACCACTACACAGAAAGAACCTCTTGGAAATGAAACCAATACAAAAGAAGAAACCAACTCCAAATATTATGGAAGCCCCTGGATTCAGATGGGCCAGAACTACTATACCCCAATATTTTTCAGTTACATAAGCCAATAATTCCAGCTTTTTCTCAAATTTGAATTGGGTTTCCTTCATTTGAATTCGAATTCATCACATGGATCAAAACCATAATGCTCATCATAGAAACACAACTCTAATTTCTTCCTCCATTACACATCCATCAATAACATAAAGACATTCGACTTTTCTTTAGACTAGAATGTCACTGGGTGCTAAAAACTATAATTTATTTAACAATTAACTAAAACATTGTAAAATCAACTGATTCAGGGTTCATTTACGGTTTTTTTTCCAACCAACCATCATGAGGTGTTATTGAACAATGAAAGAACAGAAAGGGTGGAAACCAAGATTACCAACGGCTCCCAAAAAAAAAAAAAAAAAGAAAGAAAATATCCAACACTGAATAATCAATCACAGAACAACCGAGCTGTAAGTATAAAAACAAAAGATAGGTGCTGCCATTAACATCTCCCTGAAGTAAGGGAAATACTCTAAGATCAACTAGAGAAAGAGGTTTCTGCTCCCTTAGCAAAGCCAAAACTCCCAAGGGGACAGCCTTAACTAATTAGGGAGATGGTGATTAAAGCCGGAGCTGCTAACTGTCTACTGGGTATATATCTCCAGCAATGCTCCCTAGAGGCTCTCAGCAATGGGACACAAAATGAGGCCTAACATTCCTGCCAATTATACTGTCATCACATGTCTGTATTTCTCTCTCTCTTTAGGAAACTTAAAAGCACACGGAGGTGTGGTTTTCAACACAAACTCTATGTTGTTGAGAGGAAATAAATTTATATTATGTTTAGAAAACAATTATTTGTGCTTAAACTTATTTTAATGTGCACATTCTGGAGCAAGGCGATGTCTCTCTCAACAGCACACTTTCCATCTGCAGAGGCCAGATGTTAATCTACGGGAAAACTAAGGTGGTTAGTAAGAAAAGCAAGCATATGCAGACAGAGAACAAATATCAAGTGGTGGGAGAGGGAGGTGGGGAGGCTTAAAATGCAGTGAGTGGAGCGGTTTTAGAACTCCAGCTTATTGGAGGGAACACAAACACACACACACACACACACACAAAAGTGGGTTTTTCACTCATACGAAGAATAGTATGCCTTGACAGGATTTTTCTTCCTGGGCATTTCCTCCCCTATGAGTTGAAGAAACATTCAAGAGAGTCAGAGAAAGTACTGTAAAAATGTACTGAGTGAGGACTCTTAGAAGGCAATTTGACATTTTACCTCTATTAAAAATGAAAAGACATTTAGGGCTAGATATGGGTTCTAATTCTAGCTTTGCCACTGTGGTAGAAACTGTGAACCACCCCACAGCTTCTGTTCTTCCTCCTTGAAGTGATAAGATCCCCTGGGCTCCGGCTGGGCCCATGGCTGCCTATGTTCAGCCTACTTTTCCCATCCTCCTTGGTAGATATATGTGGCCATGTAATTATTTGGGGGCCAACAGAAGTGAGGTGTGCATCTTCTGGCTCCCAGATGCTCTCGTCTCCATTATCTGCCTGGAAAATGGAAATGAATGGAACATGGAAAGCCATGGGTTGAGGATGGCACTGATGCCGACCAGGATTCTTGGCCTTCCCCAATCAATAGAAATTGACTAGAGGCCAGACAAGAAATTCAGGCAAGGCTTTATTGGGTCCACTGCTGCAGCAGGTGAGGGGGAGCGAGAACAAGTAACAGGTCCCTGAGGGGAGTCGAGATTGCTCCTTATATGGGGTGAGGGTAGGGGTGTGTCCAGGGGTCGGGCTGGAGGGGTAGCTTAGGTGGTTTGCCCACCCCTTAGGTGGTGTTGGGTGCAGGGGGCATGCGCAGTACTGGGCTTTTGCTCCCGACCCCCTGCTTTTGCTCTGGGTTCTTCAAAAGTGGCAGTGAGGTTTTTGGCCTCTTTGTATCTTTTGTCCAGAATTTGCCCCAACTGCGCATGCACCCAGTTATTTTCAGTCCCTTATAGTTTCTTTGTATTTTGTTGCTCGAGGAGAGGTGTGTCCAGGTGCAAGCACTGCAGCACTGCAGCAAAGGGGCCCAGGTCCCAGCCTGTCTCAGCACAATGACCCTGTTAGGCACAGACTGCTCACTTCTGAACTCTGAGACAGAAGTAAACTTCTATCTTATTTAAGCCACTGCACTTTGAAGTCTCTTTGTTACAGCGACCTAGCCTGTACCCTAGTAATATAGCCACTTACCATCTGTGTAACTTGGGGCAAGTTATTTAACCTCTTCTAAGTTTCGGTTTCCTCATCCGTGAAATGGAATCATAACATTTACTTTGTAAGGCACTAAGAGGAATCAATGGGTTAAGAGATGTCATGTGCCAAATCTGTGCCTTACACACAACTAACGGTAGGTGACAACAGCAAAGATATGAAGGACTACTTAGGAAACTGCTTCCAAAGGCCTATGACATCAAGCAGCTATTGTGCCCACAAAGCCCCGAAGGTAGAAACGTGTATCTGCTTTTGAGAGAGCTATCAAAAGTTATCAGTAACAAAGTATTCAGGGAAAATCAGGGGTATCCAGTATTTTAGCCCAGCAGAAGAATTAAGATTAAATAATGTTTAATTAACTAGAGTTTAGCAAACTGCACTTAAATCTTTAAATAGTTCTTTAAATCTTGCTCTGTATTATTAAACGTTATACAAACACTAGTTATTTGCTTATGCTTAGTTGCCTGTATTGAGTTCCATGTTTGGATACAAAATACCTGAGTAGAAAATGACATGAATCGATACAGAACACCTAACCAGGGTAGGCTAAGAAAGAGACACACAAATGAACTGGAATCATCTATACTGGACACCCCACTTGATGCACAGAGTTCTACAGTCAATGGAGGCTATGCATGCCTTATGTCCCCTGCACATATTTCCCCCTTTTGACAGTGCCTTCATAAGTGATCATTATTGGTCCAATTATTGGCCCTCTGACAATGTGGATTCTGTTTATCTTTTACTGGTAGGACATGGTTAGACAGTACTCTTACGACTTCTGTAACCTTGAGATTTGCTGAATACTGGGGTTGAGATCCTTGGCCGCAAATTAAGATGACTACTGTGACTCTAGGGACTTCCCCCAAGGTTTTTCCGTGGGTTTCACATGTCACAAGATGCAGAAAAACCACAAGATTACATCACCCAGCAAAGACCAGCATCTCTGAAATGGGAGCATGGATCACATTACTAGGCTTAACTCCTTTCATGGGCCCGGGTAATCCCACTGCTTATAATGGGATGTGAGCCAACTACGGCAATGGGAGGCTGAACCAGAGGGCAATGAGTAAAGGTTCTGTACCATCTGTATACACTTTTATCATCATCTAACCTGTTAAAATGGATCTGAGGTAACGCTTTGGGCTGCACTTTGTGGAGGCATCGATAGGTATTCAGTAAGCCAGACTGGACTGTGCTTCCTCTAAGAGTCCTCGGGGCACTACAACTGCCTCGGTGAAGGGGGGGGGGGTCTCTGGTGTGGCATCATGCAGGACCCAGGCCTTAGACTGAGAGGCCAAAGCTCAGGAGTTGCATTTACACAGAAGCAGTGTCAATATCCACAAACATCAGTCCAGGAATTAAAAAAAGTCCCTCTGGTACATTGGTCTCAAGAGCCCAAGGCTTTATTTAGAGCAACGGCAAAAATCACTGCACTAAGGAAACAACAAACAACTCGGGACCTTTATTCTTGCTCTACTTCCCTGAATTGTTACTTACAGGTTCCCTTCCATCCATGGCTTCCATCCAGAGCCTCCGGTCCTCTTCAGACAATGCCTGCATGGTGATAACTCCAGGCCTGTGGAGAAACGAGGACACGGGATGTGAACCCAGCGCCACAGGTAGAGAGATCCTGATGAAGGTGAGCCTTAAAGAAACATCTAAGTGAGCGAGTGAGAGCCTGCTGGGGTTGACGGCACAGAGAGAGAGAGCACCCCTCACCTCTTCAGAGCCACCTTCCAGCCTCAGAAAGCAAAGCTATCACCCCCAAATCCCTCTCAATAAGCCCACCTCCCTCAGGGAGGTGGGAGGAAACACAGAAGACAGGACTCTACGTACAGGTAAGGGACACAGAGGAGTCAAGTGATTCCCTTCAGCGTTTGAGATCATATTCATTCCTCTTCTCCAAAATGCTTACTAGGGTACTTTACTCCCAGTAGGAGTAGAATAAACACGTTCTTAAGTGAAGAGAATTACTGGACTCAATAAAAAGAGGGGGAACATCCACGCTGGAGGGATCCTGGTCTAATATCTAGTCCAATGCTTCTAAACTGCTTGTGACATGAAAAAGTCTTATGGGGGTAATGGGCGTTATAATTAGTATTTAGTATATTTATATAATATGATTATACTAAATGTATACAGCATTTTTAAGTGAATCTTTACCATGGCAGATGCTAAGGTCTTTACATGCATTAGCTCTTTTCACTCTCTCCTTGAAATATGCTTGTTCTTTCAAATTGAGCACAAATCCTTCAGAAAGCATGCACACAGTATCAAATGATGTTTGTTGCATACCCCTTACAGATGTCACACAAGAAGAGGTGTGTGCCACAAACATGAACTTGGGAGAAGGGGCTACAAGCCCTCTATGCTCATTAACGCAGGAGTTCTTGACTTAGGGTCCACAGATGGGCCCCAGAGAGTCTAAAAGCCACCCTCCCCCACCAAATGTATATGTATTTTTCTGGACAAACAATTCAAACTGCAACCCACAAAAAGTTAAGAATTAATGACTCAAATCCTCATCTTTAAAGTTTGAGAAAGCCTAAAAGGGAGGCCGAAGTCCACTGAGCAAGAATTAAGACTGCAGCACTGCTCAGGATCACAGAAGAGCGTACACACTCACTCTCACACACACACACACACACACACACAAACACACACACACACACACACACACACACACACACACAGAAACAAGCTCCGCGATGCCCTGCGCAGCACAAGCCTGGGCCCACAAGCACCAAAGCCTGTTCACTCAACCCACCTACAGTCACTGTTCCTGGCTTATTTCCATAGTTCCAATGAATAGGCTAGATCTATTAATACTTACGTTGAATGTATTTTAAATATCACATTTGTTTCTTTTCAGTCATCATCCCTCAACATCCCTGAAGAAAAAAAGTTTTCAAAGATGTGAACATGTAAGTAGAGAGGGGCTGGGGATGAGGGGCACTGGGGTGCGGGTGTGAGTGCGTTAGGTGGTGAACACGGCGGGGGAGGGGGGGGACAGAGAGACAGGGGGGAGGAGCAGCAGAGGGGGTGGTTGGGGGGGTGTGGGTGGGAGGGTGGGTAAGAGGGTGGATGAGAGGCAGGTGATGGGATGGACGCTGATTCCCGAGAGGGCAGTCACTCCTGTGAAGGCCACACTGGGTGCTGGCACCCAGACACAGTGACTCAGAAGACACAGTGACTCCCTGCACCGGCCAGGACACTCCCTCTTCTTCTCAGAAATTCTCATTCTCAGGCCCAAGTGCCCATTTCCCACCACTATCAGCACATCCAGTGTGCGTGACCCGCTGGGTATCTGCAGACTGCTGGCAGCCACAGCCCTACAGCCGGGGGCTGGGTGGACTGATTCTACTCTTCCACCTTAAAGCCACGCACAAAGCTTTAACGGCTTTGAGATAAAAAGTCTACAAAGCTGCAGTCCACTGTGGAACTCTCTAGTCCCTGGGCCTGGACCTTTGTGTGTTGCTCTAAACGTTGTTGTGCCTGGACCCCTGGCTTCAGAATCATGCATGCCCTTAGCATAGAGGTGCCCAGCCCAGCCCCACCTCACTGAACCTGAACTTCAGGGCTGGGCCTGCGAACTCGGATTTTAACCATCTCCCCAGGTGATCCTGAGGCACAGTTAGGTCTGAGGCCCCTCTGCTCACCCAGACGGCCCCCTTTTTCCTTCCTGTTCCCCCCACACTGGAGAGCAAAGACACCTTCCTCTCCCCGCTGGGGTAGAGCTACTCTCTACATGCCAACGTGTCTCCAGTTCATTTCCTGCTAGGTGTTCACCAGCAAACAGTGAGACCACAATAGCTGCCTAGCAGACCAAGGTCTCAGGGACCTCGCAGATGTCAAGGCAACTTCATGGCACACAGTGTGAAATTTCTACCCAGAGCCACAAAGAGGAAGTTCAGACAAACTCAGAGGCTATGAAGGGTGGGCCACTTGGCCTTAGTAACCAGGAAAGTCAACAGGATTTGTTTTCATTTCGAGAAGAAATATCAAAATATACATTCTTTTCCACATGTGGTTTTGTTCTCCTTTTTTATTGTGGGAGGGGGTGGTGGAGAGCTGAATAAAGTAGATTTAACGCACTTGATTCTAATCCTATCACCTCAAGTTCAGAAAACTTTCTCTTAGCCTGGTGTATGTACATCTGGATCTGTATGTACTATCTTTTCTAGGCATCTAGAAAACACTCAGCTTCAAATTTCTTTTCCTTTATTATAACTTAAACCACTATTACATAAATCTCTTATGTGTGTAATTCCTAGAACCAAGGTAAATGGGTCAACTTTATTTTGGAATCAAGCAGTTAACTTCCTTTCCATATTTACCGTGCCTATGCCCCTACTAACCACCATCCCTCAAAACAAAAGAAAACAAGCAAAACTCTCAATGGCCCTACACGTTCCATGAGAGTCCCTGTAAGACAGTATGTTTTCATTCAGGTATCGATTTAGTTCATTTCTGAAATGCATCTGGCTTTTCATAACAAAAGTGGAAAGAAAAAGAGAGGGAAAGAGACAGAACTCATGAGGTGGGAGTGTGGAATGAGAAAAGGAAAATATGACACAATAAAAGAGAATTGGAGTAAATGATCAGAGCTCTTTCCAGCTCTGCAAAGAATTGTGATCCTCAGATACCGAGAACAAACTAGTGGGTACCGGGGGGAGAAGAGTGAGAGGGGGGACAAAATAGGTGAAGGGGATTAAGAGGTACAAACCACGAAATAAGTCATAGGGATGTAATGTACAGCACAGGGAATACACAGTCAATATTTTATAATAACTTTGTATGGTATGTAGTCTATAAAAATATCAAATCACTATGTTGTACACCTGAAACTAATATTTTAAGTCAACTATACTTCAATTTAAAAAAAACAATTGTGACCCTATCAAACAATATAATAAAAGAACAACTACAATAATAATAACCCAGCACTGTGTGCCAGATAGTGTGCTAAGCATTATCTATTAATTAATTCATTTCATCTTCACAACTACATCATGAGGGAGGTATACTCTCATTATCCCATTTAGCAGATGAGAAGATCAAGCCTCAAATAGGTTAAGTACCTTGTCCACAGTTACAGAGCCAGGATCTGAACCAAGCAGTCTAATGCTTTGCCCTCAAGCACAAAGCCACAGGAAACGTGGAGATACAGCGCCCCCAGAGAGCTCATGTTGACCACCCATGTCCCTTGCCATCAAAACGGACTAGACGCTCCTGCAAGGCCTTTAGTGAGCTCCTGCCTGGGATCAAATGAGGGTGAATGATAAAGAGCTTTGTGAAACCTAAAGTGCTTCATAAATATGAGGGCTCAGGACACCACTGTAGGCAAACAGCCAATACAAAAACAGGAATCCAATAATGGCCAGTGTGACTGTGGCTTACTTTCTACAGCAGTGGTTCTCCACATTTTTTTCTGCCTCTAAATACCCAAGAGATGGAAAGGCAATGAGTTTTGTAGAAGAACACAAAAAGCACTAATCATAAAAAATAAGGATAAATTGGACTTCACCAAAATAAAGAACTTCCAGTCATCAAAAGGTACTATTAAGAGAGTAAGAGAAGATGTTTGTGATTTTTATCTCCAATGAGATGAATATCCAGAATATGCAAAGAATGTCAACAAATAAATAGGAAAAAAATGAACAACCCAATTAATAAAATGGATAAAAGACTTGAATAGGCATTTCATAAAAGAGGACACACCAGTGGTCACAAGCATAAGAAACAAGGTGAACATGACGACTCATCAGGAAAATGCAATTAAAACCACAATGAAATAAAACAAACACCCTTCTGAATGCAAAGCATTCAAAAGACCACCAATAACAAGTACTGGCAAGAATGCAGAGTTGCTGGAACTCTCATACACTGCTAGCGAGAGAATACAGTGATAAAACCACGTTGGAAATATCTACTAAAACTAAATGGACACCTGCCTTCTGATCTAGCAATTCTACCTCTAGATTTATCCCCTAGAGAAATGAGCACATACGTCCACCAAAAGACACATTCGAGAATACTCAGTTTTATTCATAATGGCCAAATTTTGCAACAACAAAAACCCAAATATCCATTCATAAGAGAATAAACTGTTGTATATTTAAACAATGGAACAACAGACAACAGAAAAGAACCAACTACTGCAACAACATGAATGAATTTCAAAGATATAATAATGAGGGAAAGAAGCCAGACACAAAAGACTACCAACGGTGTGATTCCATTTATATGATTTTTAAATACTCACGAAAGTCATCTGTGGTGACTGAAGTCAGAACAGTGGTTTTGTCTTGGGGAAGGAGTAGGGGCAGTGATTGGGAAGCGGCCCAAGGAGACCTTCTGGGGTAACAGAAATGTCCTATAACTTGACCTGGGTGGTCATGCAGGGGTGTGTGTGTGTGTGTCTGTGTGTGTCTGTGTGTGTAATGTCATTAAGACACAGACTTAAGATTTATGCATTTCACTCTGATTACACCTCAATAAAAATAAAGAAGTTTTAAAAAACCCAAGATATACTACTTCTCATCTAAGCTCAGTAGTTATCCGGACTCTAGTGCTTCCTAGCAGACAAGTAATTGAACTACTCTATGCTATTCTTTAAAAGTCAGATAATGAGTGCCTACCTCATGGGGTTGTTGTGAAGGTTAAGTGAAATATGTATAAGGCATTTCAAAGTGTCAGACACACAGTAAATGCTCCAAAAATTAGTTGTTATCACAGGGGCAAATGAGCGGCAGGTCAGTGGAAGGAATGGACGGCAAGTGTCAGTACAGTCAAAATTATGGAGGGAGAAGAGCAGGTTAAAAGGAAAAGAAATGAGCCAGGGTGCTTCTGATACGCATGACCCCACCCCCAAAACACTGTCACACAGCACTGAAAAACCACACCTCTACCAGAAAGCAAGCCAGGCCAAAGACTGACATACAGGTTCTGACATCACAGCCATTTCCTTTTTTCCTCCTGAATAAAGCATCACAGTGGCCTACTTCCCCCTTTTGGAATTAATGTCCGATAATTGATAAGGACAAAGAAGAGGTCTTCAGCAAATTCTAGAAAATCTGCCAGGGTGCTCCCACTACCCACCAGATGAGAGAAGGAACAAATAACTTACAATCCTTTCTGTGGCTCAATCCTAAAATTCTACATCAAATACAGTACCTCCTGTTCACTCTGAATATGTCCTTGGTTACTGCTATATCTGGATCAGCTTGAGAAGCATGAACAAGGATCTGCAACTTTCTCTAAGCACCTCACCTCTCACACTACATAGGCAATGCAGAAAATAGTTATTCACTTATCACAGGGCAAACTGCTACCCACCGCCCTATCTCCTTCCAACTCTGGCCTCCACAAAGGGCCCTCATAAATCAATACATAGTTTATCGGCACATCCAGGAACCCGGGACTACTGATGTCAGCTCACAGCCTTCTCATCAGCCAGGAGCAAGCAGAATCACAACCAGCCCTGATTCCAGGCTTACTCGACAGCCTCCCTACTCTAATCTTATTCCTGAATCTGAGTCAACAATGGTGAGCTCAGTGGCTTGGCAATTCACCCACTTCCTATTGGACCAGGAAATGCTATTACTAACTCACTCCACCCCACTGAAACAAACACACTCAGAATCTAACAGTACTGTTCTTTCTAAATCGACCTCCAAAGATCTTGGGTTTATTCATTCATAAGACTATGAATCTTCTGCTGGCAAGAGTTCATTCCCCAGCTTCTATCCACACTATGGCACATTTAAGGGTCAAGTTCAGAGTAAAAGAAGGACTGTGACATCCACAGAAACACATGTACTCACAGCCTGTACATGAAACCTACCTCACTACGTTTAGATAGGAAGACAGAGGGAAACAATGAAGGTCTGGAGAATGGACTGCCATCCACAGGTGAAAAGAGATACGCAAGCGCCAAAGGAAGTGGTCCTTTGCTTTTAAAGTGCTACTTGGAAAACTGGTCCCTAGCCGTTCCTTGGCAATTTTAAGTGTTCAAGGTTTCAGTAGACCTTCATTTACACAAACATATGGCAGATCTTCATTTACACAAAGATATGGCCAACGCAGGATAATACTGGAGAATGACATCTCTTCCGTGTGTGTATGAAATTACAGAGTCAAACATCTATAGTGACCAGGCAAGTAAGCAAAATGAGTGAAACTGGATAAGATTCTTCCCTGCCCCAAGGAAAATAGGCTTGGTCTCATTTTCCTTAAAACATGCAGCCTGTTATTCTTCTGCACTTTTGCTTTCTGATAGAGTCATAGGAACAAAGGGGGTTTCCCCTCTATGAGAAAAATAACAGTGCAAATGCAAGGCAAAGTGGCAGCTGTCCCCTGTCATCATGATGGGGGACAACAGGGCATGGTGGAGACTGCAGCAAAGTGAAGAGCACACACCCCACCCAAAGGAGGCATCCGCCATTCAGCCGTATAAACAGCTGGCACATGGAAAGTCACAATCAACATTTACAGATTTTTCCTATTTTAAAATGTTGCCTTCAACAACTCAAGCCAAACCAAACATGTCTGTGGACCACCAGCCTGCGATTTCTGGGGTCTGTGCTCGTCCTTCTCTGCCTCTCCCTACCTGAGCTCCACCCCAGGCCATCCAATGTTATAACGTCATCTCGTGCACTGGGACCAACAATGATGCATGTTTGTATTCTTGATGCACCTCACAGTCCAACTCAGCAGAAGCCTTTCCAGTTCATCAATGAAGGGGAAACCTGGGATACTTTCCCATTTTTTCCAATACTGAGGACCCAGTGTCATCACAGGAGGGCAACATTCATCTACTATCTGGAGACAAAAACTTATGAATCTGCAGAACTATGCATGCTCTGAGATAATCAACCATTGACGATCCTTGTGCATTACATATCCTTGCACATGAGAAGAATACATATGGCATGGTAACCTGGGTGGGGTACAGGTGAGAGAAATAGAACGTGAGAGGGAAACCAGACATTGCAAACCAGTGACCCACCAACTGCAGCTAAGGTTTACTGAGTGTTTATTATGGGCCAAGCACCAGGCTAAGGACTTTGCTTGCATTATCATTTGTTCCTTGCAATGAAGCAGTACTATCATTATACTTCTTTTAAAAATTGAGACTCAGAAATGACTTGCACAATCTTGCACTGCTAGGTAGCAGGAAAGCCTCAACTTGAACCCAGTCTGTCTGCCTCTAAAGCAAGGCCCATACTTTAAGCACAACACTGTACTGCCCCCTTGTGCAGGCAGAGTCTGTGCCCTGGGGATCCAGGGTGACCAGTTCCTTAGGAGGAAGGAGGGAGGGAGGGGGAAGAAGGCACTTCTCTCTTTCATTCTCTCTCTCTCTGGAGGAAGGAAAGGGGAGAGGGAAGAAGGGACTTCCTCTCCCCCGCCCCCCGCCCCAAACAAACATACACACACACACTCACACACACACACACACACACACACCCCTTAAGAAGTTTTCAGAAGCAGGCTTCTAATCAATTATATAGAAAGGATCTGATCCTAATGAATGAATGAACCATAACGTATTATAACCTACAGCAGTGACGTCCTGGGAGGAAAGGTCCTAAAATAATTAGGACCATAGCAATGATCATAGTCTGAAGAGTAATATTGCCAATCACATCAGATAATTTCCTGTATTTTTATTTTAAAGGAGACTGAAGTCATGAAACATCAGGAAGCCCAGACAAAGACATCTTTGGCACATTAAGTTACATGGTCTTAAATGAAACATATTGACTGCCAGGGATGCGCATGCCATGGGCACCGAGGACATAGGAGTAAGCAGATTTCAACGCCCAGCACCAGGAGAAAGCATTATTAATTGCCAGGATGAGTAACTCTCAGGGGGAATGCAAACACTTGTTATTTTGATAACAAACTATGAAAAATACTCTAATTCAAGAAATCTTCTAGGTCATTTATCAATTTTTCTTTGTTAGTATTCTATCTCATGACGATCAGATATGCAGGTAAGTGGAGTTTGCTGCTTAAACCGTCCCCTTTCTTTGGACTTCTGTAATAGCAAAATTTTGGTTTCGATTTTTAAAAAATAAACTCATTCTATATTTAGAAACTGGCAAATAAACTGGTATACTCAATCAATAAAACTCCAAATTTCACTATGCAGGCTAAAGAATAGAAACAGTAATAAGAACAGAAATAAGTAACAGAAATAATATAAATAAGGTTGCCTTATTTCACACCACCGTCCATTAACCAACACATCCCACTCTTACTTAAACCGGAATCAAACAGCGAATGCTTTCTCATTTAATTTTTTAAAAGGGAAAAAAACCCAGTAATTTAAAAAATACATGAATTCTAAAGATTCTAAGAACTTCTTAGCTAGCTCATTTTACAGAACAGCCAAGGAGCAATTCAGAAAGTACAATATTTCCCCCACACACACCCTCACCCAAATCATGGAAGTCAGAGCAGGAGAACACCCTCTGAGGAAGGAAAAAGCCATTTCCTCTCCAAAATGTCAATGGCACTGAGACCAGCACTCTAACCAACCAGCAGGAAGGCAAAATCAAATATTATTTCAAACAAGGGGTGAGAAGGGGAGGGGAGGGGAAGTTTGAAACCAGGAAAAATGGATTCATCTGTTGCAAAAGATAAAGACAGGCCACACCAAGAGGGAAAAGCACGACTGGCTGGTTCTCAGCACACACACTGGACCGTCCCAATCACTCATCTGTTTTCATCATCCTCAAATAAGCTGTCCCTGACGCAAGGAGCCCGACACTTGGGCTCAGAAAGCAAGGTTAAGTGTAACGTTTAAACAGAAGTTACATTAACTGAGCATGCTTGCTTCTGCAGGAAACTGGGTATGAAATGATCTATCACAAAAGGGTGGGAGGAAGGAATTGCTAGAGAAAGAATGAGTCACTTAGAATACGCTTCCTTTAAGAGGTAATATTCACATGATCATTTCTTCCACAGAAACACACACACACACACACACACACACACACACCACTGACTACTAAATGTCAATGTATAAAGGACAGCTAATTTTCAACGGGACCAGCTAATAGTTACTAATACATATACAAAACTGCCATCTAGAGGCTGAGCACTGAAACAAAGTCTGTTACATAAGATGATCCTTTTTGGAAAACACACAGTCTTAACACTCACACACTCTCACGAAGACACACAAACAAATACATGCACGCACACCACATACCAAACTAAAAGAGTATTATTTTAACTTAAAATTAGTACGGTTTCCTTTTGTAGACCATAACTTGGAAGGAGGGGCTTAGACCTTTTATCTTGTATAGGAAAAATAGATAAATAACGGGTTATCGCATATATAGTTTGAAAACAGATTCTTCCCCTGGCAGCCCCTTTGCGGATATATACTTAAAGCACCTGTATTCACCCTCAGCTTATAGATGACTTGAAGAGTCATGGCACTATAGGAAAAAGGCACGCCATCAAAATGAAACAAACGGGCTCAAAGAAATACCCTCCAAAGCTATGGCTCACCATTAAGAGCAAGGAAGTCCCGGGTTTTAGGGCAGAGCGAAAAACTTCAAAGGAACAACCTCTTCCGACAGAGAACTACATCAGGGAAGAATATTAAAGCATTCCACCTACAAAATAATCCTGCAAGGTAGGTATGATTAGCCCCACCTTACAGATGTGGTTAAACCACCAGCCCAGACTCACACAGCTAGTAAAGAAGCAGATCTCAAATTCAAACTTAGGGCTGCTCGATCTTTTACCAGCATCATGCAGCCTTCTATAAAAAGGGACTTGAAATAAGAGTGGTGACTCACTGGAGGGTTGGGGCAGATTATTCAGATTTTCCATTAATCTTTCTAGCCGCCACTATTCTTACCTATCTCCCATTTTCCTGTTTTTTTTTTTTTTGTCCTACCTATACAGAAATGTAGATTGTGTGTGTACTCGCTCAAATTTTAGTTTAAATATCAACTAACATGATTCAGCTCCTGTAGTCTCTTACACAGTACTTCACCAAAGTCCCGAAGGAAAGAACAAAATAATCTAACTCAAATATTGCATTACCATAAAAAACAAAACTGAACAACCACATGCACACAGTACTGGATTAAAAGCTGGATAAAATAACGTTATTCTGCCTCTGGGAGCAAATTACCTGAGACAGATATTTAGAATTGAACAGAGTTATATAAAACATACCTAATTAAACAACCAGCCAACCAATACAAAGAAAAGCTCGTACACTGTGCAAATACACAGTACACGGTGG
Organism: Balaenoptera borealis; assembly: GCF_965194805.1. Taxonomy (NCBI): domain Eukaryota; kingdom Metazoa; phylum Chordata; class Mammalia; order Artiodactyla; family Balaenopteridae; genus Balaenoptera; species Balaenoptera borealis. The sequence goes on along the minus strand of NC_138867.1, from coordinate 121,241,336 downwards.
GACGCGAGGATAGAGTTGACAGTGGGTATGACATGCCAGGCTGGGACTGGTTCAGAAGAAAGCTGTCTCTCTTTACCTATTCGTGGAAAGCTCACAGAAGGAGGACTTTGGATTTGGTTTGCAAGAAAAATCAGATGACTTTTAAGAAGGAAAGTCCATTAGATTCCTAATGCTTCATTAAACTTTATATCTCCACGGTCAGTAGAGTCTCCAGTATGTAGTTATGGTTAATAAATGAGGAAGGGAGGGGAGGAGAGAGGGAATGAAAATTCAGGGCATTCTAGTCATGCCATCATTCTCTGTTAAGAGTAGAAGGGTGAAGTCCTTCTGTGTGTTACATCTTCCCTACAGCATTCTGGTCCTCCAAGTTTGCTGGAACACTCAACATACCAGTATTTATACCTTCAGTTGCACGAATGTATGTGTATGTGCCTGCCCATTCTACAATCAACGGTAAGATCCATGAAGGCAAGGACTATGCTTGTCTTGGTCCCCGTGACACCACTAGCACCCAGTACCCCTGTCATCCTAATAAGCTGTCCTTTGCTGTCCACCTCTGGAGAGTACCAAGGGTGGGAATGGGGCACTCAACACTCTACATAACGTCTTCGAATGTATGGGCTTCTGTTGGGGTCAGCTAGTCCTGGAAAACATAAAGCATTCTAATTATTTCCTTTCGCCAAGTATAAACACCACCCCTCAAGAGACTATATTGATTCAGTGCATCAAAAAGAAGCCTTTTGTTTCTATTATTTTCCATATGGTTTAGTGGTCCCTCCTGGAAGACATTTGGGAGAAAATACCCATGTGTCACATACATCTGTGAGACATCTCTTAAAGATAAACAAATGCAGAGATGCTGGGAGATGACTACCACCATGATTCTTCAGCTTAAACAAATATTTCCCCTACATGTGCTCATTCATTTCCATAAGTTACTGCACGGTGGAGTTAATTGTTCAAAGTGACTGAAGACAGACATTGGCAAGTATCACACGCCACTACCCCTAACAGCTGTTTTTAGATGAAGTCCCATTTTTACCCAGGAATTTTACACTAAGCTCCCTCAAAAAGAGTTAACACACTTTAAAGAAAAAATGATAAATCTATTCTTTAGTCCATTAACCAATATAACATATAAACTTTCAAACGTTTGGTTCTATGGTAAGGTAATACAAAGGCACCGAAGAATGCTTCTTTATTAAGGGATAAGAACGGATGACTTTTTAAAAAGCTAATGAAAGCTTAGGCTACTGTAAAGAGTATCCAGAATAAGGAAGATAATTTACGTGAAAGAGCTGCTTTGTGAAGTGGGGCTCCTTGTCAATGGGATTGTTTAAGGAGTGTGTGTTGGGCCATCCATCTAAAAGGCTGTCGGCGGCCCCTTTTATGGCTGCTTCAGTGAGAAAGGCCCTCTTATTCAATACTGTATTGGTTTGCTAGGGCTGCTGTAAAAAGACCCACAAACTGAGTGGCATAAACAACAGAAGTGTATTATCTCACAGGTCTAGAGGCTAGAAGTTCCAGCGCAAGGTGTCAGCTGATGGGTTCCTTTTGAAGTATGGAAAGGAGAATCTTTTCCATCCCTTTCTCCTAGCTTCTGGTGGTCTGCTAGCAATCTCTGGCATTCTCTGGCTTGAAGACACATCACCCTGATCTCTGCCTTCATGGTCACATGGCATTCTCCCTGTGTACCTGTCTGGCTCTGTGTCTAAATTACCCCATTTTATAAGGACACTAGTCATACCGGATTAGGGCCCACCCTAATCACCTCATTCTAACTTAACTACCTCTGCAAAGACCCTATCTCCAAATAATTTTTGTTGTCAGATAGTGAAGATTAGAATTTCCACGTATGAATTTGGGAGGTACACGACTCAACCCATAACAAATATCTTCTAGGAAAATAAGAAAATATTTTTCTTTGGAGAATGCTGTAGCAACACCCACAACTACTACAACCCACACATGTTCATTTAAAGCCATGTAATATTCTAAATGCTATAGTCCTGAAAATGAATTGAAAAACAAAACCAGAAGGGAAATTCAAAGAAGCATCACATTGATTTGATGGACATGATACCTCGATCTAAGCAATTTTTCAGTTTGGAACTGAAGTAACAAGAATTTCTACTAACTTTCACTTTTCAGTGTTGCAAACAATAAAATTCTCTTCAAAGAAAGCCAAAGGCCTGAAGAGCTAATATGAGCCTGTGCAACATTTGCTCAGAAGAGTCCAGTGGTCTTCAGCAGCTTCTTAGGTCTGAACCTCCCCCCAAAACTAGTTCTGTGAAAAAGGAAAAAGAAAAGGCAGACACTAGAGAAAAGGGATAGATGAGATATAATTACGTAGAGTTATATAATTATGTGGAAGTCAATATGGAAGGATGGAGGATACAGAGAAGGGAGTACAGGTCTAGTTTTGTGATGTCAAAGTTGTAAGAGAATTCTTACATGTAAGAATGTAAGAATTAAAAGTAACGTTCTGAAATGTATTCACGGTATTAAAGAGAATCTTTGACACAAGAAGTTCAAAAGCTATAAATCTAAATCCCTAAGCTCTGGATTAACCCTTAATTTGATTTCTAGCTCATTTATGGGTCAGAGTCACAACAGTTCTTCCTAGAGGACGGAAATGTCAGGGATTAACCCCTTTCCAGCAGGATTTGAGGATTAACAAATTGACGGCAATGCGCTGGGATACAATGAAAACAATCAACTGACAAATGGCACTATTGCTTTGATTTTTTACTTATGCTAGTCTCCTGAGATAAACAGAAATGAGTGTCATCTTAAGAATAAAAGGTAAAAGAAGAGGTGTACAAAAAATACATAGCATTTATGGAACTATGTGCCCTGTGCTTGGCCTGTGCTCTCTCTGCAGTGCCTCTTTAAACTGTTAGTCACGTGAGGGCTCTCTGAAGAGTACAGGGCAGGAAATATGCGAACAGAAGCAAGTGTGCTGCTTTAGTTCACCCACCATTAGTTTATGCACCAAATGCCAATGATGAGAGTGAGAAAGCCCTCCTCAGATTTCACAGTCAGCAAGGTGACTGTCAGTGGTGGCCCTGAAACCCAAGTACAGATAGCACTGGCCTTATCACCCGAAACGTTTCTAAAAACCCTGAGTTTTGAGGCAGCAAAGCGCCCTACAGTGAGGTCCTAGGACCCTTAGTTCAAATCCCACCTGAAACTTGGGTAAGACTCACCCTCTAAACTGTAGATTCCTCCTCAGTAACATGAGATACTTGGAGCACAAGCCACCCTGGGCTGTAGTGAGGATTACATGAGAATTACATGAAATACATGAGCAGTGCTCAGCTTCCAGAAAGTGCTCCCTTACTGCTGGTCCCCTCACCCCACCTTCATAGTTAACTAAAAAAGTGGGTTTTATTGTGGTTATCGTTGTTGCTTTTTTCCTGGTAATCTGTAACAGAGGCTGGTGATCACCTTTACTACTAGCTATATTCTCCTCCACAAGGCTAAGAATTAAGCTCCTTAGTAAAGAAGCCTGAGGGTTTTTTATTTTTGTTTTGTTTTACTGTTGCTTGTTATGTTTCTAATAAGGAAAATGCTTTCATGTGCTCTGAGAAAACTGTACTGCGATATGCCTGCTGTTGAATGTACCAATTATGACTAAGAATAGAGGATAACAGAAGAGCTTATTCAAAAAGTGGATTTCAGGGTCTCTCTTGCAGAAAGTCAGATTATATAGGTCTGGGGCCTATAGCTGTAGTTCTAACAAGCACCCCTGTGGATGCTGAGAGAGTGCGGTTCTCACCACACAGTAAGAGACACTGATGTCATCAGCTTGCAACACCGACCTCCTCGAACATCACTTCCTAAAGGCTACAGCTTCTGCTACAGGGCAACGTGAAACACCGTCACTGAGCCTGAAGGATAAAAGTATTCAACCTTAAAACCACACAACATCACATATTCTAACTCAAATAATCCACACTTTAGCATGTATTAATATTTTGATAGAATAAAACATTAATAGATACTACATAATGCTTATACATGCTACAGTTAACATACGCTGGGAACATTCTAAAACCTCATGCTGTTAAATATAACCATTCCCTCTTTTACTTTCACATTTCCTAGGTGCTAAACTTTGCATTTTGCCCCTCTGCCTCTCCAGCTCAGCAGGTAGAAGCTGAGAAGTCTGTGGAAGGTTGAAAAGACAGCACGACAGCTAGCAGCATGCCCTCCTTGCTAAAGTACGCTAGTGAAAACTGAAGGCGTAGGAGTCTTCCAGAGAACAGGACTCCAGGCAGACTTCCCAGGGATGCCTCCCCTGAGGGCGTGGAAATGCCTTTTCCCTCTCACCTCAGTCCCTTCCTGGATGTGGGGGGAAAATGCAGAAAGACACTAAAGGAAATACTGCCAACAGTAACCTAATCTTTGAGACCAAAGACGACAACCTATATAGAAAATGGAGAGAAGGGGTTTCATTGATGTTCTGTGTTATTTCGGGTGATGGCCAGTCAGGTGTGACCACAAGAGGAGACACAGAAGGGGCTCAGGCAAACCAAGTTTCTTATATTCACAGGTGTTAGAAACAGGACACTTGGCACACCACACAGGGCCACGTGGGAAAGCACCAGCATCATCCAGGAGGCAGAAGTGGTCGGAGGGGAGAGCCTAGACCACGACCTTTGTTAAGAGTTTCTGCAGCAAAGGCAAGGCAGGGATAGGTAAACCGTTTAGGAGTGGCTGGTTTGAATAATTTCACAGGTGCTAATAGGCTGTGGGAGCGGTCCCTAGGTGTCTGGTAGAGGAATATTGCCTCTTGGGCTGTTGGAGCCAGTAGAGGCGCTGTGGCTCTGGACCGGAAGTCCACACATCAATGGCGCTCACCATGCTGAGCCCTCGGCTGACTCTAAGAACTGGTCGGCAGGCTCTCCCCAGGCAGAAAGCGTCACAATACACAGAACATCAAAACTACAAATCATACAACAGTACTATCTACTCCCCTCCTGCTTATTAAGAGGAGATTTAGCAGCCTCATTCTGCACCACAACTGCAGCCCCTCCACTTCATGCCAAGGGAACCAGAGATGATGACCTAGAAGAAATCGACTTCCCAAACCCACTCAGTATGCTGAATGTGACACATTTGCTCTCAGCTTATAATTGGGACGTGCAAAGCTTTTCTGGGCATAATATAGGGGGAAGGTGGTAGGAAGTGTTGGCAAGGGTGGAAATGAGATGGAGGAACCATGGTGAGTTTTAATTGCCTAAAAAGCAACTCTCAGCAACTTCTGGGAAACTTCTGAAGAAGAAAACAATTCAGCTTCAGAAAGAATCATTGACCTCATTTCCAAATCTAACAAGAGCTGCAATGCAGGGCACTGCCCTCACCCAGGTAGTTCTGCAAACAGACAATCATCTCTGGAAACTATTCGGCTGACCAGCATCAAACAACTGGCTCCATTTCCACACAAACACATCTGCTAATCCATCTTTCATGGATTCCAACAATACGAACTCCAGTAAATTCCATGCTTAGAATAGAGGAGATGCCTACAAGGGCTTTAAACAAATCCTGAGTCAGGATGCTTTGAGTCAAGAATCATCTTAGTTTGAGGCACACTTTTTGCAATCCCCCTTTGCCACCCCAATTCAACCTACCCCACCATACAGCCCTTCTCCACTCCCTTCCCCTCTCACAACCCACACATGGTGAACGATTGGGGTACTCTCTTTTCTTTACAAATGATATTGACTTCTCTGCATTTAGAGTCTAGCTTTTGAAATATCAAGTCAGGTAAACATGCAGGACATGCTAATTAACAAATAATAAAAGCTAACTGTTGAGCTTTTATTATTTGCCAGTCTGCCAAGTGTTTTATATGCCTTCTCTTCTTGGATCCTGACAATGCTAGGAACCAGGTACTATAACCATCTCCATTTTCCAGAGAATGAAATCAAGGCCCTGCAAGATTAAGTGACTTGCCCAAAGTCACATGGCTACTAAGCAGCAAAGTCAAAATTTAGATCCGGGTTGCCTGACTTGAAAGCCAAAGCTGTAATAACTAGACTGCTAATGAGACACTGTTAGTTTCCATGAACGTCTGATTTAGGCTAAACAGGCATGCTCTCTCCACGGGCGCTCTAGCAGCCTCAGGGGCCACAACACAGGGACACATCATGCCACAAGAAGGCATTTCAAACCTGGCAGCACACGGAGCAGCACACGCCAGGTGGTACTCGCGCTCCAGATCCTCTAGAGCTGCCGTAAAGTGGCCACAGGTAAACATCCCAGAGAGGGTAGATACTGGCTTGACAAAGTGGTGTAGCTTTTTTTGTTTTTTTAAACAAAGGGGATAAATTAACAGCATTATAGGACAATCATGCTGAGATTTAAGGATCTTTGCGCTAGCATTGCTGATCTTGAATAGACAGCTCAAATAAGCTTAACTCATGACTTTCATTCAAAGAATTAACCTGTTGCCAAGTAAAGTGTCTCAAAGAACTGGAATGCTGTCAAACTAGCTTAACACCATGAAGTGGTACAACTTAATGAGACTGTAAATCTTGAGGAACACAACACAGAGCTCCCTCTCCTAAGACTGATGTCGAAAGTGGTTTGCTTTCTTGCCTGGATGCACACACACAGTGGGAGGCGAAATACTGTAACTAAAAAAAAAATTTTTTTTTGAACATCTTTATTGGAGTATAATTGCTTTACAATGTTGTGTTAGTTTCTGCTGTATAGCAAAGTGAATCAGCTATATGTATACATATATCCCCATATCTCTTCCCTCTTGCGTCTCCCTCCCACCCTCCCCATCCCACCCCTCTAGGTGGTCACAAAGCACTGAGCTGATCTCCCTGTGCTATGTGGCTGTTTCCCACTAGCTATGTATTTTACATTTGGTAGTGTATACATGTCAATGCTACTCTCTCATAAAAGCTTTTTCTTTAATTGATAGAACTTCTTCCACTTTTCCCTTTACCTAACTCCTTTTGAATCATTACATAAAAATTTTTAAGTAAAAAATCTTAAATAGCGGAAACAGTCATGCTAAACAGTCAGTTTTCTTTAAACATATATTCATCCTCCTGAGACATAACACATATTCCCAAGAAGGGAAGCCCTGACATTAAAATTAAACCAACCAATCAGGGGCTCAGGGCTGAATCTATAGGATGGGGAGGCTATACTGATTCTTGCAAATCAGTAACTGGCCTGAGGTCTATATGGAGAAGGGAAAGAGGGGGAAAAAACCAGAAAGTTTTGAATGAATGGAAAAGAAATCCAAATTCGGCAATATTTGTTCCTGAGACAAAGTGTGACAACTACTCACCTATCTACTGCTTCCACATCAAAGCAAAACCGCTTCTCAATAGAGTCTGTTTTCCGCCGTGTGCAGGATTTGAGGGTGACTGATTCATCTTCTCCCTGTTGGGAACACACAGACTATCAAGATGAGGTCAGAACTCGGGCCATGCTCCTCTCCAGGACAAACGTGCCACATAAACAGAAGCGATCATTTCATCTTCTCAAACCTGAGTGTTCAGGACCACAGGAGGTGGAAGGTTGGTCATAAACCTTCTCAGACCACAGCCTCATGCAAATAAAATCTGTAAGCCATGTTTAATACTTAGAGCCCAATGTCTTGAGTACTAATAGATCATGATGGTACAGCATCAATCCATGCTAGGTTAAATTCTTGTTGGTATTGGCTTAAATAAGTTTAATTTATAGGTTTGATAAGAGCTGAAACAAGATCACCTTGAGGTCTCCTTCCAACTCTGGACTTCTATGACCTTGGCTCAATGGTCACTTCTCAGGAAAACATTTCTGGACTGGGTCAAACACCCCCAGACATGTTCACATAGCACCATGTACCCCTCCTTCCCTCACAGCACTGATCACAGGTGAGATTTGCTGTTGCTGTAAGTGATGATTCAAATAATGTCTCTTTCCTCATTAGGCTCTAAGCTCCTTGAGGGCATACTGTACTGTGTCTGTTTTTGCTTACCCTTGTGTCCCCAGAGACCAAAAAGGCCCTGGAACAGAGTAGGTGTGCAATAAATATGTTTTAACAGCTTTATTGAAGTATAATTTTTAAATGTATAATATATTGTACATGTTCAAGCATACAACTTATGAGTTGACATCTGTATACATCTGTGAAATCATCACCACAATCAAGGTAGTGAACATTTCCATCAGCCCCAAAAGTTTCCTGGTAAGTTCCTGGTAATTCATCATCCCTCCACCCAGTCCATTCCCAGGCAAACACTGAATCTGTTCTCTGTCATCACAAATTAGTTTCCATATTCTGTAACTTTATACAAATGGAATGCTCTTTTACGTCTGACTTCTTTCACTCAGCATAATTCGTTTGCAATTCACTCATGTTGTACAAATCAAGTTTCTTTTTGCAAATGATATGACCAATAAGGGGTTAATATCCAAAATATAAAAACAGCTCATGCAACTGAACAACAAAAAAAGCAAACACCCCAATTAAAAAATGGGCAGAAGACCTGAATAGACATTTTTCCAAAGAGGAAACGCAGATGGCCAACAGGCACATGAAAAGACGCTCAACATCACTCAACATCAGAGAAACACAAATCAAAACCACAATGAGATATCACCCCACTCCTGTCAGAATGGCTATCATCAAAAAGATCACAAATAACAAATGTTAGTGAGGATGTAGAGAAAAGGGAACCCTTGTACACTGTTGGTGGGAATGTAAATTGGTGCAGCCACTGCATAAAACTGTATGGAGGTTCCTCAAAAAACTAAAAATAGAACTATCATATGATCCAGCAATTACACCCCTAAGTATATATCCAAAGAAAACGAAACATTAATTCAAAAAGATACATGAACCCCAATGTTCATAGCATTATTTACAATTGCCAAGATATGAAAGCAAGCTAAGTGCCCATCAACAGATGAATGGATAAAGAAGTAGTGGTGTACAATGTTCACTGCAGCTCTGTTTACAAGAGCCAGGACATGGAAGCAACCTGAGTGTTCATCAACAGATGAATGGATAAAGAAGATGTGGCACATATATACAATGGAATATTACTCAGCCATAAAAAGAAATGAAATTGAGTTATTTGTAGTGAGGTGGATGGACCTAGAGTCTGTCATACAGAGTGAAGTAAGTCAGAAAGAGAAAAACAAATACCGTATGCTAACACATATATATGGAATCTAAAAAAAAAAAAAAGGTTCTGAAGAACCTAGGGGCAGGATAGGAATAAAGACACACGTAGAGAATGGACTTGAGGACACAGGGAGGGGGAAGGGTAAGTTGGGACAAAGTGAGAGAGGGGCATGGACATATATACACTACCAAATGTAAAATAGATAGCTAGAGGGAAGCAGCGCATAGCACAGGGAGATCACTCAGTGCTTTGTGACCACCTAGAGGGGTGGGATAGGGAGGGTGGGAGGAAGACACAAGAGGGAGGGGATATGGGTATATATGTATATGTATAGCTGATTCACTTTGTTATACAGCAGAAACTAACACACCATTGTAAAGCAATTATACTCCAATAAAGACGTTAAAAAAAAGAAAAAGTAGTGGTGTATACACATACATATACACACACACACACACACACACACACACAGTGGAATGCTACTCAGCCATTAAAAAAGAAACTTTGCCATTTGCAACAACATGGATGGACTTGGAGGGTATTGTGCTTAGTGAAATAAGTCAGACAGAGAAAAACAAATACTGTACAATATCACTTATCTGTAGAATCTAAAAAATAAAACAAATGTGAATAGAACAAAAAAGAAATAGACTCACGGACATAGAAAACATGTGAATAGAACAAAAAAGAAATAGACTCATGGACATAGAAAACAAACTAGTGGTTATCAGTGGGGCTAGGGAAGGAGGGAGGGGCAAGATAGGGATAGGGATTAAGAGGTACAAACTACTATGTATAAAATAAATAAACTACAAGTATATATTGTACAGCACAGGGAACATAGCCAATATTTTATAATAACTATAAATCAAGTATAACTTTTAAAAATTGTGAATCACTATGTTTTACACCTGAAACTTAGGTAATATTGTAAATCAACTATACTTCAATTAAAAAAAATAAAAATTAAACATTAAAACAATAAAGGCAATTTTTTAAATCCATGGTACAAAAAAAAAGGGCTTATTTCTTTTTATTGCTGGGTAGTATTCCATTGTACAAATGGAATGCAACAGTTTTATCACACAACACTAATTTATTGTCTAAAATCAGAGAGGTTTCTGCCCCTGATTTCTTCTCTTCCTGTCACGTAGGAATTTTTTAGGGTTCCTTTTTCTCCTATATCTGCCAATCTTTCTTCCTAAACTAGGGGGGAAATTAGCAAACTTGCCTAGTTTGTTGAATAATAGGAAATGTGACTGCGTATGGTAAAACTTAACCACCCACTAATATCAGAATAGCACACAAAACATAGAAGACCTAGGAAGAGACAGTTTATATTCACAAGTCTTACATCTATTGTCTTTTACTGAATGGCTAAGATTAATTTCTCAGATTGAGAATTGTTCCTTCTGCAACACGTAAATGTATGACTGGAAATGCCCAAACATATGGACTTCTGACCATGTTAATGTCTAACTCTATTTCTGATTTAATGGCGTTGGACTACCTGTCACTTTGAAAGCTTAGGGGGAGGTGTCCCTGAGAAATAGGAGAAAACAGGGGAACTATAAAAGATTGTCAAATATAAGCAGAAATAAGAAGAAGATAAGACGCTGTTCCCAAGACGACCATTCCATATCAGGAAAAATCTATAAAGACGATCTGTTCAAGTACTCATGGTTAAAAAAACAGGGGATGGAGATAACAATCACTTAAACAAATAAATGAAGAGTTACAACCCTAACAAACACTACAATAAAAAGAGGCATGCTGTGCTAAAACGCCTACATTAAGGGGATGTGACCTCGGCAGGAAGGTCGGCAAAGGCTTTCTTGGGCTGAGACCCGAAGGATCCACAGGAGATAAAACCAGGAGCACAGATCAGGGGTGGAGAACAGCAGGTGGAAAGGCCCTGTGGCGGGGGTCCATGGAGCCCTGGAGGAACTGAAGGGAAGCCAGTGTGTCTGGAATCCCCGTGCAAGAGGGAAACTGGACTGAGAAAGGGCTTGAGGGAAGCAGGCACCAGATCATGCAGACTGTGGTCTGTATCCTGTGAGCAGTGGGAACATATGAAGGGTTTCAAGCCAGGAAAGGGACGGGGTCAGCTCTGGGCTGCTCCAGGGCTCCCGCAGAGAGCGTCCTCATCTCACAGGATAGAACGTGGGGAACTGTCTTTCACCACACACAGGCCTCGTCTCCAAGAGGATGCAGAAAATCCGCTCACATCTCCTGGACTGAAGCTAAGAGAAAAGCAGGTACTTTCAAAGGAAAATAATCCAAATGAAAGGGACAGGGAAGGAGAGACAGGGTGGACAAAGAGCGTGTTAGGAAAAGAAAACACCCTATATTCTACGTTAAGTCTGCCGCCAGCTCCTAGGAGAGCTTTGTACAAGCACACATGCGATGACGTCACATGATTCTCCTGTATAAATTGAGAAGACATCACCTCTGGACAGCCAGTCTTCACATTTCCTCACCCTGAGGATGAGGAAACAGAGTGGCGTCATGCAAAACTATTATTTTACACATATACAGTATTATTCTCTTTTATTATGATGATGAACCTCAGAATCAGGAGATGTAGGCTCCAGAATCAGGGTTTGAGCACTGGTTCAAAGTAACTCTTTCAACATACATCCTTAGAAATCATTCTCTCTCTCTGACCCACAATTTCCTCTTTTGTAAAGTAGGAAAAATGGATAAAACAGGATGATAAAGGACAATATTTTAGAAAAATATAAAACAAAATCTAAATATAAGTAATTATTACTAGAAAAATTATTTCACATAATATCAAGCTCCTAATATGGCAGCCTCTATTATGTGTCAGGCTCAGTCCCAAGAAGTTTATATACACTAATGCATATAAGCCTCTTAACAACTCAGTGAGGTGTTTCCTATTATCCCACTAAAGTCTAAGGAGTCCCAAACACCCACCATAATTCGTCTCTGCCCTTCACTTTCAAGCGTGGTAAGAAAGGAGTAGAGAAAATACAAGAGAGTTCTTCACTCCAGGTTTAGGAAAGCACAAGATAAACAGTCCCAAAATAAAGACTGTGTGAGAGAATAACTCAGTGAATCTGATTTCTAGAAGGACCAGGAGTTAGAAAAGGACTATGACTTGACCCAAGAAAGGCAGACCTAACTCTATTTCCATTTCATGAATAATAGGGAACTCCTATTAAGAGATCTTTAATACTCCTTCTAACTCTGTAATTTCTCTATGTTTTGATATTTTCACATATCTGCTTTCCTGAGATTATTTATAAGTCAACTCTACCCCTAACAAGACACATTAAGAGAGCCTTGGCTTTTTTTGCCTTGATACAGGGAAGGACAGAGATGCTGATCAACTCCTGCGTTGTGGTCTAAGAGAAAGAAAGCCAGGAAGAAAAACTGGAAGTGGCAGAGAGCAAGGGGACAGGACGGGGGAGTAGCTAACAGTAATGACAACAGCGTCACATCACTGACCCGGGCAGTCGAACCTCAGGGCCAGTGCTCTTAGCCTCTACACTGTAATGCCCGCACATATGCAAACCCAACAGAATGCACAAAAATTTGCCACAGAGAAGAGGGCCAGCATTGGAATACTTACAGAGGACTACTTTATCAACAGATTAGACACAGCCGAAAAATTATTTAAACTAAAGATAGAACAAAAGAAATTATCCAGAACGGAGTCCAGAGATTCAAAGAAATGAAACATATAAATATTTTTGTTAAAAAATATTTAAATATCTCCAGAAGGAGATATTGAAAAATAGAAAGAATGGGGAGGGGGGCAAAATTCAAAATGATAATTGGTGAGAATTTTCCAAAGTTACTGAAAGACACCAATCCTCAAATCCAGAAAGGCCAAAATGCCTAAGCACAACAGATTGGGAAAAAAAAGAAAAAAATTCACAGAAAGGACTATCATAATGAAATGTAGAATACCAAAAGAAAAAAAAAGAAGATATTATGAGGAGCCAGAGAGAAAAGACAGATCACCTAAAAAGAAAATGCAGACACACAGAGTGCTCCCAGAGGAAAGGAGAACCACTGGGGCACAGCAAGGAGCTCCCAGCAGTGGGGACCCTGCAGATGCAGCCTGACTATCTCCTCCAAGGACGGCCACAAGAATATCTTCCATCCCACATGCTCTTCAATGTAATGTGACTTTGATACTCCTCTCATCAAGAGGCAGGGCCTATGTCCTCTCACACTGAAATTGGGTGGGCTTTTATGACTGTTTCAACCAACACATGGGGCCAACCTAAGGCAATATGACTTCTAAGCCTCGGTCATTAAAACGTTTTGCAGGGTCTGCTTTTGTTGCTGGAATATTCACTCTTGAATCCTTTAGCTGCCCTGAGGCTGCCGTGCTGTGAGGAAACCCAAAATAGCCCATGTAGAGAGGCCAGAGGACAGGCCCTGAGACTATACAGAGCAAGAGGGAAAGAAGGAAGAGAATGGGAGAGGAGGTCAGGAGAAAGGAAGAGAGCTATATCTGACCAGCCCAGAGCTGCTTCAGACCCTTATGGTCCAGCTCCAGTCACTGTCTGATTGAAACAGCATAAGAAACCCCGAGCCCAAACCATCTATCCAAATGCTCCGCAAAGACCTTACCCACAGAAACTGTAGGAAATTCTAAAATGACTAGTGTTGTTTTCAAAGTCGGTACATATTTGGGTGACCTGTTACACAGCAACAGATAATTGGGACATCTAAACTGCCAACTGGCAGCCCTCTGGGTATTGGGTGAGAGTGACAAGAATCAGTTTCACAGGATGAGGTCATCCAAGAATTTCTAGCATCTAAACACATTATACACACTTAACACTGTATATATGTGAAATACAAAAAGCTTTCTTAATTGCAGCTGCCAATGTAACTTAGTGCTCAAAATAATCATCTTGTTTTATTTACTTTTTCAGGTGCCATGCCTCCTGGAACTACTGTATAAAAATTAAGAAAATTACAGTGAAAATTGGAGGTGTTACTTCAAACATGCATTATACTCATCATATGTTAACCAAGCAAATCAAGCATGAAATTTAAAAATGAACTCACCCCCTTTCCTCCTGACTTTTGGTCAAATGGTACCATGGTGATTTGTTTGGAATCCCGTTGATATGTACAGTAGTGCTTCACCCAGGAAGTTCCAAAATGACCTGCAAGGTAATATTCCCCATAAAACATCTCTACACGTCCACTGCATGCTGGAAAAACACACAACCAGTAACTCACAATGCTCACCTATCCTTAAACTGTTTCTAGGGGCGATATACTCTCCACACCAGCTAGACGTGAACAGGCAGAAATCTGATTCCACAAGCTGGAAATGGAACCGACCCAGGGCTTTCCCCAAGGACCAAGGAAGACTGTTTGTCACTAAATGCTGCATCCGATGGGTCTTAAAATATAAGGGAAGTAGAGGTTCCCTGGGGAAATTAATTCACTTTCCCATATTATCAATCTCCATCTGAAGTTTCCTTTCTCTCCCCTGACAGGAGGAAGATGATTGAGAAGGAACACAGAAAAGCTCCTCAAAGTGCTTGTCACCGTTCCCATCTGGTGTGATGACTTCACGCTTCCCACACAGCTGCTCTGCGACCATGTGCACGCACGTACAGGGGTTCTGACCTACTTCCAAACCCCTAATTTTTACTTTAGCAGAACTCAAGAAGATCTGAAAAGCAGACAAGGAAAACCCAGAGACACCAGACATGTGGAACAGAAGTAACTGTAAATGCTCAAATGTAATCTAAGGAGTTTGTCCCTCAGAATTATCCCTTAGGAAAGAGGCAGATGCCCTACAGACAAATTCTGACAGTATTTGATTTTATCAGGTGCCTGGCCAATTACTTTATTTCAAACAACAAAGTACTGTTAGAGGAAGAAGGCATGATTGGCATTATTAGCCTGCAAGGACCTCAATCAATACGAGTTCTGGATGCTTATAGAGATCACATAGCAGATATGATTTAAAAACAATAATGACAACATGAAAACAGATTTAGCAGACACTTAATAATTATTTTTCAGGGTATGAATGCCCATTGCAAGTGTTGGATGTCACTTAGTATACTTAAAAAGCAAGAGTGTCTACATTGGAGCATCAAGGACAAATGAAAACACCAACCATTCAACTGTGTTTCTGTGGCTTAGAGAATAAATTCCAGTGACAGCACAACACAAAGATTTCAAAAGTGCTGTATCTTGGACACTTTGAGCATCATAATAAACAAGGACAGTAATGGATTTAGCCTAATGAACAAAATGGGAACTCAAAAGTCCATACTGACAGTAGAAAGATGGATGGATAGACAGATGAAAGAAAGAAAGAAAGGGAGAGAGAGAAAGAAAGAGAGAGAAAGAGAGAGCGAGAGAGAAAGAAAGAGAGAAGGAGAGAAAGAAAGAAAGGAAGGAAGGGAGGGAGGGAGGGAGGAAGGCAGGAAGGAAGGAAAGGAGAGAAGGAGGGAGGTAGAAAGGTGGAGGACGCTTCCTTACAGTACACCAAAAGGCAACTAATAAATGTGGAGGGAGTGGCAGAACTGCAAAATCACCATTTTGCAACCATCACAGTAAAGGTCAGTCCAGGCCAGGATTCTCAATGGATGCTAACTCCATGGGAGGCGAAGTCTGATGAGGGAAGGGCATGGTCTTAAGGTGTCCGCCCCACAGACCGCTTATCAGTTACAAGGGAAACATAGTGACAGCACAGTGGGGAAAGCAGACAGTACCTTGACTAGGTGATCAAAGTCAACAAGACCACAGAGGGCAGAGGAACATCCTTTGCTCCGGATGTGGTACCCGGAAAAAACACAGCATTACTTATGTAGGATTTGACCAGGGATGCATGACCTGAATCTAATCATGAGGAAACATCAGACACACCCACAATGAAGAAAATTCTATACAAGAACTGGCCGATATTCTTCAAAAACGTCAATGTCATCAGAGGAACTGTTCTAGAGTAAAGGAGACTAAAGTCGTCATATGACAACTAAATGCTGTACAAGCTCCTGTACTGAAGGAAAACAAAATGCTCTATAAGGGCATCACTGGGACAACTGACAAAATGGGAATATGAAATATTGTTTAGATGAAATATCTTATCAATGTTAAATTTCCTGGATATGTAACTGTGGTTACATAAACGAATGTTTTGAGAAAATACACACTGAAGTCAAGAAGCATGATATATGCAACCTGTTCTCAAATAGTTCAGAAAAAATTATAATGTGTGTGTGTGTGTGTGTGTGTGTGAGACTGTGATGTGCACACACACCCATACAGAGAGAGAAAGAATGATCTAACTGGAAAAATGGTAAAAATTCGTGAATCTGGGTAAAGGTCATATGGTCGTTCTTTATACTATTCTTTCAACTTTCTGTAAGTTTGAAACTACTTCAAAATAATAAGTTACAAAAACTTCCAAATTAAAAAAAAAAAAAGCTGTATTCTAATGATATGCTCTGGACCACTGTGTTGGAGAATCAAAATATGGTTCTAATGATAATCAAGACGTTAGTGTTGAAAAAACACATGAAGTGTTTGAATAAAATTGTACAATGTCATGTGACTGCTTATACTGACTTTACACGTATAAATATTAATATTGGAGTGACCAATATTAATAAATTAACTATTATAAGTGGACACTGAACTGTATTTTTATAGTCCTAAAAATTTTTATTTTCAAGTTGACTTAAAACTTTTGGGGGTGGTCTTCTCATTGGGCAAAGAAGATATGACCATATATTCAGGTATAACACACAATTAAAGTAGCTTCTGTTTTTTACAAGTCTTAACAAGCTCATACCTGCAAGAATAAGGGACATAAAACTCTCATCACAACCAATGCTCCAACCTCCAACCCCATTACTACACCTTTGTCACCAGGGAACAATTTTAAGTCCAAGAAAATTTTCAAGTAATCATTAAATAGAATAATCACTGAAACTGAGTGTTTTGTTCCATTAGGAAGCAGATAGGAGTGAAGATATTTAACTAATCCTAAATCAACAGTGCCCAGTCAGAAAGCACAGGTGGGAGACTACAAGAAGAGCTATCCATTAAAGAAAAACAATTCACTTTCTTTAACCTCTAGCACTGCACGCATGAATTAAGTCTGGGAGTGCTATAGCCCAGTGCACGAACCTGAGTCATCGTTGAAAACTCTAGGTTAGCAGCACCTGGCATTTCTTTCCTTGATGTCATATGGGCAAGTCAACGGCTCTTCTTCCTGGCTCTTGAAGTGAGCTTTTGTTTCTACTTTTCATAAAATTTAAGTGTTGGAATGACAGGGGTTGAGGAGAAGAGAGAAAGGGCCTAAGTCATGATTGTTTGGGCCTTGCTGAAACAAGTCTCAAATGAAAACAAAATCACCAACTATTAAGTCTACCGAAGGATATGACAATAAGGTCCAGCCAGCCAGACCTTTCCAAGGCCTCTACACCAAGGGTATGGTATATAAAGCTATACTGAAGGTACAGGAACCTCAAGAGTAGAGTGACACCAGGGAGAGAAGTGGCACCACAGAGCCTCAAACAACTCCAGGTTGCAAGGAAATTCCCAGTTACAAAGGAAACAACACATCACTGGGAGGTAGACAAGACCTTGTGGACAGCATCTCTCCCCTAGGAAACCTAACTATAAAATCACTCTCCTTCATCCAAACACATACTCCAGGCCAGGCACTACTGGATACACACCCCAGCTCCTGGGAAAAAGGCATGAGTACACCCACACTGCTGGCCGACCCAGCACTCACGTTTCTCCTGGACATAGAGGTACCCCTCCATGGTGTAGGGACTGATGGTCTTGTGCTCGAGGGGATTCTCTTTCATCTTCTTCATCAGGGATTCCACTTCTGACCTGGTGCCTTCAAAGCGATTTCTTGTCTAGGATGAAAGGAATTTTATTCAAATCAAAGAAATGAAACCCTGTTCCCATCTCTAGCACTTCAGAACATCAACCTACAGAATTCTTAGATCTAAAACCAGGTTAAGGAACATTCAGCCATCTGGGAATCAGGCAAAAATGTTCCCTTTTAAGAAATATACTTTGGCCTTAAAGCCTCACGTCAGAATGACTCTCAAACTCTAGAGACCACCAAAATCACCTGGGGAACCGGCAGGAAATGCAAATGACCAGTTCTCACCCCGAAAGATAAGTTTAGCGCCTCTCAACCCAGACATGTGCATTTTTAACAAGCATCCCAGGCCACTCTGACTCAGATGGTCCACAGCAGGGTACGCCCTCCACCTCCCTCCAGGACAGAGATGCTCTTTCTCCAGCTGTTTGCTGATGGCTCCCTCCTCAAATGGAGCTGCTTCACTTAAGGTTACCCCTCCCCCAGGGCACCCTGCATCCAGCAACCAGGTGAAGCCAGGGGCCAAAGGGGGAGGGTCAAGGGACCATCCCAGCTCCAGGGGGCCCGGGGCGTCGGCTGAGTCCTCACCACTCAGCCTCTCCTCCGGCAGGGTCTGCTGCCCTCACTCTGTCACAGGTGCTTCTGCCAGCACTGCCTCCTGGGGACCTGCTCTGTATAAATCTCCACTTCAGAGCCTGCCTTCTGAGGGACCCGGCCCAAGGGAAGCCATGCTTTGTGACATCTCATCCAAGACCCTGCAACTTCCTGTTCTCTGAGGCACTGCAGAGAACCATGAGGGGGCAAGCTCAGGCTTCTAAAAGCATGTAGTCCAACCCGCAGTCCAACCCACACGGACACACTTGGGTTTATTTGGACACAGGATCATCCAGAGACAAAGACAACATGCAGACTAATGTGGCCCCATCACACAGGGAAGAAGGGGGTTCGAGCCCCAGTGACCGCTAACCAGAGTCCTAAGCAGGATTCTGTGCACGCAAAGGTCCTGCTCCTTACAATTTGGGAAAGGAGATTGGGAGTAAGGCGCACCTACTTGGATTTCCTGGCAGCCTCACTGAGAGTTGAACAACAGCACATCCTTTGAGCCCAAGGCCAGCATGTGTACCCCATCCTCATCCCCTGAACACACACACTCTACGGTTTTATGGGGCCAGGCAGCTAGATGCACAGAGGGAGGCTGGGCTGGGTGGGGCTGGGACTTCCACTGCCAAAGGAAATCCTGATTCTGGCGCTACAGATTTAAAACATAATCAGCAGCAGCACTTCCGAGAACATAAATAGTGCTTTGAAATGATGGCGGAGAGGATGAGGCTCTAACCTGGGACCATCAAGCACCCTAGAGATGCCTGACCCCCGCTGCCCTTTGAACCCGAGCAAGACCCATCCTCCCCACCTGCACCTCAGTCCATTTAAGTGATCTGTATGCAACCAGACCCATATTTTGTTTTTCCTTCCCTTAGCAAGGGAAAGGAAGCCTGTCCCCTCGCCTACTCACGTTCTGTATGCTGATAGTCAACTGCGTCTTGAAGTCGTTGAAGTCCTTGGCCAGTTCATAACCATGGTGATAGAAAGTGAAGAGTCCTTGTAGGAATGCCAGTAGCTGTAATGAAGGCAGAAGGGCAAACTTCACATAAGCAGGTTCAAAAGGTATTATGGAGCTGTATCTGAGTCCCCAGCCCCGGTTTGCAAGTCTAGAATAAGGTAATGATAATGGCTATCGTTTACTGAGCACTTCTTACATGCCAGGCACTGTAACTTCATATGCCCTGTCTCACTAAATATTCTTAACAACCTATGAAATGAACACTACTATCATCTCCAACTTATTAGTAAGGGAGCAGATTCAAAGAGGTTAACTAACTTGCCCCAAAACACACAGTAAGTGGCAGCCAGGATTTGAAACCAGGTCTCCTGGCACCAACATCCAAGCTCTTACCCTGTGAGCCTCATCACCTCCTAAGAAAATCACTTCTTCAGAACCTGAAGACCAGGGCTCCCACTCAGTCTCCTTCTAGTATATTCATAATATCAGGTTATCATGCAGAAGGGTGTGGTTATATTGATAACCAACAAGGAAGGGAGAAAAGGAAGCTGGTGTGTCCTGAGTCTGCAGTCTAACAGGCAAAGTCAAATCAAAGAAAATCATCCAGATCAGACTTCAGCTCAAATGTGTTTCTGTACTTTCCAGAAGCTCTGCAGAAGTAAACACTCTGGATTCCTTTATTAAAATAATCTCATGTTCCCACATTTTCATTTAGGTGGTTTCCCTAAATTCTCATTTAAAGTGTCACAGCCTAAAAGGTAAGCCCATTCCTTGTTTAGTCTTGTCTTTAGCGAGGACTGAAAACATCTGTTCACTACAATTCTCACAACATGCCTTCATATACTTAAAAACCATTGATGTCCCCACCCTGAGCCCTTGCCAGCCTTCACTTCTCCAAGCTAAGTAAACGTTCCTGCCGTCTCTCCTCTCAGTGCCCATATGTAAACCTCACTGCTGTTATGCTTCCCTGGCCCCGTCCCAAGCTCTACATACCCTGCCTCGGTCCCAAATCTCAACCTGAAGACAGGATTATAGTTAAAGCCTGAACAAGGTTCAGAAGAACCAGAACCTCACCTCCATCACAAGCTCAGTTCTACTACATTTGGGGACCAGCCCCATTCTAACTTGAACTTCTCAGTGCCGACCCACACTGTCTGAGTTGTCCCCTCTGACCTGCCTCAAATACGTGTTACACCAAGACACAGCTGCATCACTTTATATTGTTGTGTTTAATCTTCTAGTCCTTAAATGAACATACCTTTACTTATTAAACACAATCTCACTTTGTTTCACCTACTTTCCTTTTTTGAGAAGCAGCCCTAATAATGAGAGTAAAGGAAACTCTCACACTTTGCTTGTGGCAGGAACGGTAAGCACCAAGGTATATACTGACCTGTCTTCAGACAAAGCCACGTGCCCAGCCCACTTTATCAAAGAGCTCTGCACTGGAAGTCAGGCAAAACCCCACCTTTAACAATATGATCCCTTGACTTCCTGCTGCCATTGTCCCTGGAGCGTCCGTTCCCTTAGATCCTCACAGGAGGAGAGGGAACAGGCACTGCTGGGTCCTCTGGCTATAAAAACATCTAGAGGCACCATATATACATCCTTCACCTAAATTAAGGAATGGGTGGTAAGCCACAGAGAGTCACCAAAGACTAATACTGAACTCTTTTCTTCAAAGATGACCAAAGTCTTTGCAAAGCCCTCTATGTAAAATACATTTTTGAGAATGTGGCCCACACTTTTCCTTCCAAATGGCTCCAGTAATGGAGAAGAAGGAGCTCTTATGCCAAACCTAGTGCCAGTATTCACAAGGACAACAGTCCTTTCTTATCTCTTCCCTCCCTGTTGTCCTTGAAGGCTGTGCCCCATCACTTTTCCAGGGCACTGAGTCACCCTCTATTGGAGAATAATGCAGAAGATAAGCAGCTGATTCTCGAGTCATTCCTTCTATTAACGCTGATTTATGCTTCACTTAAAGTCAACAGGGCCTCTCTTACTCAGGGTAATTAACTGTCTCAAACAGCTTGCTAAGATGCCACCTGGGTATACACACAAGCACTCTAAAGGCAGAGAGCTGCCAATGTTTATTTTGGTTTTCACTTCCTCTGGTATCATGGCTGATTGTCCATTTTTTTCTACAGGAAATGATGCCTTAGGTATTGTTATCTTTGGGCCACTTCCTTCCTTCTCCCCTCACAGCATCTTTCGTCCCCTCCCCTACCTCCCACACACTGTATGAATCTTTGAACCTATGACCCCAAGGGAAATGAAAGTCCACTGCTCAGGGAGCTGGGCAAGGCCCATAGAAGGACTCCCGAGATGGAAGAATCTGTCTGCCTCAAAGAAATGGTTCTACTCACACACACAGAGGAAGCGCTTGCTGTAGCCTCACCTGGTTATCAGGTAAGAGAAGCCAGCACGTCCACCCAGGCTCCTCCCTGGACAGCCAGACACGCAATCACAGCATGACAAAGGAAGTGCCAGAGAAAGACCTTCCCAACCCTCCTTTGCCTTCTTCCCCTTCCTTGTTTTCCTCTGAGAATAACTGTAAGAAAAATTTATTCCTATTTCCTAGCTGATAACACAGATTTTTTAAAAAATAATAAACAAAAATGTAACTGCGTTATTAGTGATGGTTACATCATTCTGGACTACATGATAAATTTAAGTTTTTTCCATTTATAGAATAGAGCTACTGTTTTCGGTTCAATTTTTTCCCCCAAACCCAAAAGATATGAAGTCCTAAACCCCAGTATTTCAGAATGTGATTTTATGTGAAAACAGGGTCTGTACAGAGGTAATCGAGTTAAAATGAATCCATTAGGCCCTAATCAAAAATGACTGGTGTCCTTAGAAAGGGGGGAAATTTGGACACAGTAACAAACACAGAGAGAAGATAGTCCTGTGAAGATGAGGAATTGAAGTGATGCATCTATAAAACAAGGAATGCCAGATACTGCCAGGAAACCACCAGAAGCTAGGAAGAGGAAAGGAAGGATTTTTCCTTACAGGTTTCAGGGGGAGCAGGGCCATGCTGACCTTGATCTCAGACCTTTAGCCTCTAGAACTATGAGACAATACATTTCTGTGGTTCTGAGGCACCCAGTTTGTGGTACTTTGTTACAGCATCCCTAGCAGAAGAATACAGCTACCAAGAACCATTCATTCACACGACGAAGAGAAGGGCAGCCAGTAAAGGGATGAAAAGCTGGGCTGGGTAAGCCAGGTAACTCCCTTTAACTCGTCTTTACCCTATTACCGCAGTGGATTATGGTAGAGATTGAGATCATCTATGTAATGGGCTTAATTAGCACAGGCGTGCTGGCAGGGGCTGCTCAGCAAGAAGGACAGAATCAGACTGATGTGTCAGAAAAGGCACTGTGCTGACAGGGTCAGGACAGGATGCCACTGACCAAAGTGAAAGAATGACCACCTGCAATGGGGCAGAAGCCGTCAGAAAGGACAGGAAGGCAGAGCACCAAGAAATACTCAGGAGGCGAAACTCAGAGGCTGTGGAGCGTGACGAATGTAGAGAGTGAGCTCTCTGCGGCAGTAGGTAACCTTCAATTATGAACACTCAGGGAACAGACGGAACATGGCTTCACCTTCATGAAGCCAGTATGTCATTATCTGCGATCCCAATCTCCAGAACATTTAGTACCTCAACAAGAAAATTAAGGTTTCCAGGGCACACAAAAATATACGGTTTAGATACCAGAAGTCTGATTTTTCTTCCTTAGCATACTAAAATTTTGTTTCTTTTTCTGAAGGTCAATAACTTCCGGCACTTGAAGTTACTTTCTAAGAAACAAATGAACATAGTCGATGTGCATGGCGGTTCCTTGAATGGCTGGAAGATTCCCTTGACTGCAACCAACTCAACACATGAATATCCATCCACACCAGGCACCCCAACAATTTAGTTCAATCGATTTTTTTGCTTGTTTCCTTTCCGCCCTTAAGTAGTCAAATGCTGTTTCATAGAGATTAAGAGTCAGACCACTACAGCTCTGCTATTTACTAGGTGTGACCTTGCAGAAGTAAATAAATGTCCTTCCATTTCTTTATCTGAAAACAAAAAACGGTACCTACCCTCAGAGATGATATAAGGATTGAATGACATAATGTGGTAAAGCACTTATTAGTCACACAGAACATGACAGAGTTTCAGCTGATATCATCGACTGTTACTTCACGTTCTTCTTTTGTACTATCTAGGCCAGAAGCTTAAACTTTAATGTGCAGCAGAATCGCCTGGAAGGCTTGCAAAAATATAGATGACTGGGCCCAGCCCCAAATTTCAGGTGTGGGGTAGAGCCTGAGAATTTGTATTTCTAAGACTTTGAGAACCAGTGATCTGGTCAGTAGCTTTTTCATTGTGTGACTCTCTTCTCCCTACCCATAGCTCCAGCCACTCACCTGCCTATCAACTGGTGTGCTCAGAAACAAGAACTTCTATAGAAAAGTGAAGGTCACACATCTACATCCAACCTCTCCGCCAACTCATTTAACTTAACTCAGGACAAGCCCCTACCACTTTCTCTTCACTCTAACATGAGCCCAGACCTTTTTTTTCATTAGCTCTCCAGGTGCCTCACCTTATGACTTCAAAAACATCTGCAAACCACAATGGTTCTCTACTTTTTAAATCCCTCTGGTACATCCATCCTATGCATGCTGGCACTGAACTGCTTGCTACCTTGGCTAGCTCTTTACCATAGACACTGCTTCCCCAAGGAGACTGTGAGCTCCTCAGCCAGAGCAGCTGGGTGATCAGCATTTTCTATGCTATTCAGAAAATAAATGCTTTTAGATTTACCAAGACTATATTAAACCAAGTAAGCTCTGTTAATACTGGCACTTGACTCATTTGCTCACTTGAGGAGACCCTGGGTAGCCAAAATTGATATACTCCTCTACTTCAGAATAAAAAATAATCGCTAACTGGGTCCTAATAAGCAATTATATAATAACTGGGTGTTACTTAGGTTAGCTCTATTCTAAGCATCTTACCTGGATAAGCTCAGGTAATCCTCCTAACATCTTTATAAGATAAGTGGTATTACTATACCTATTTCACAGAGGAGAAAACTAAGGCTCAAAAAATAACTTCCCCCAGAATGCGTAGCTGGAAAATGGCTGAGCTGGAATTTAAATGCAGTCTGGTTCTAGAGCCCTTGACGATGATGCTACACTGCCTCTCAAAACACCTAAGACACTGATATACTACAATAGCATGCCAGGAAACAGAAGGATAAATCCTTATAGATTTCTTTAAAAAAAAAAAAAAGAGGAGGAAGAAAGGGAGGAGGAGGAGACGGTGGGGGAGGAGGAGAGGAAAGCCCACCAAGATGAGCAGAGTCAACCAGCTGAGCCCAGCCTAGACTGGATGAACCCCACAGATGCGTAAGAAATAGACGTCTATTGTTGTATAAGGTTTTATGGTTATTTGTTAGCCAGCAAAGGCTAACAGATACAATATCTCATTCACTATATGGAGACATCAAAATGGACACAAAAAAAAACAACTCAAAAATAGGATGGGTCAATTAAAATGCAATTCATCAAAATCAAGTATTTATAGAATAATATCGACCAAAGTATACATAAAGATTATGAGAATCACAGTTTTTTTTCCTCTAGAAATTCTAGTAAAAGCAAGTAAAAAGGCCAAAGGCTAATTCTTCATGACAGCATGTGAATTCCTGCTCCAGCCATGAGAGAGATGAGACTTTTTTTTAGTCAACCTGTGATTGAATGGCTGGTTTTAACACCTCTGGGCCCCAAGCAGGGAAATCAACAAGCTTGCTTTCTCTGACAGATGGCTTTCCCCATCTCACAGACCCTGCAGAAAGATGTGGATTTTGACCTGAGATCTTGGCAGAGATCATTGCTGGAAAGGAAGCTGGCTCTAAAGTTTCCATTATTCAGATAAGACTGAGGTAATTAATAGCTTTGAAGAATCTGCCAGATGAGATGGCTAGGAGTAGACTCCCAAGATCAAAATAGTTCCAGCAAAGTAAAAGATGGACGCATCAAATTCCAAGGCCAAATGGAGTCTTGAAACTACCAGCAAGTCTACGTGCCTAAAAAGCATCCCCAAAGTTTATAAATTAGAAACAGGGCACAGAACATTCTTGACCAAAAAGAGCGGTCATTTTCTTTCAGTTTCTTATAGTTTTGTTATTTGCTTAAGAAAATCACTTTCTTAAATCTAAGTAGGTAATCTCATTTGAATAGAGACCCCAGGCTTGGGTCTAGATCAGAGGCTGCATTCAGCTGAAAAATTCAAGATCTGCAAGAGTTTTAAATTGAGGCCCACATGCTCATTTGGTGTTTCCATGGATTCTGAACACTAGTGCCACAGAGGAGTAGAGCAATACCACATCTGCACAAAACCACAACCACACTGGGGTGGCCTAAGCTACAGCCAGACGTGTCCCCACATTGCAACCCTTCACGCCCACTGGAACATTCTGTCCAAGTCCAAATCCCATCACGATTCACTCAGAACAATCTCCATGCTGCTTGGTTATAACAAACTTAGAGTGAGAAATTGCTTTATATCGCATCATTTTAATACATGACTGGGATAAGGAGGGGCTTTGAACTTAGGAGGCAAAAAGAGAATGGTTTCCTTGGGTTACTGCTACATTTGGGTTATTTGAGGGAGAGAAGAAGTGGGGGGAGGAAGGAGGAAAGTTAAGGTGTCATCACTATTGTTTGGCAAGATGAAAACTCCTCCCCTCCCCTACTTTGACTTGGAAACCAACCAGCACAACGCAAGGTAGCTAGAGGACAGAACCATTGCTGAATGCCCTACACCCATGCCCGTGGTTGTACTGGGACGAACCCAGGGTAGCCAGTTGACCAAGCACTGTTTCCAGCAGAAGGCACAGCATCAGGGCTGGTCAATCTCTTCATTAACAACTTAGAGCACTTCATCATCTAGGTAGTTGGAATGAGGGGTGGGGATGAAAGTCTGGGTACACAATGAAACCTTGAGCATCTACTTACAGGCTCCACGAACTCAAACATCTTTCTCTCTTGGACTTCTTGCACCTTGAAGACATACTCCAGGGATACTTCATAGAAATGCTGCCGGACCAGGTCCACTTGGCTGTCTGCCTACAAACAAGATGGAATTTCAGAGAAAAATCAGGTCACTATCTGAGGAGAGGATTCAGCAAGCAGGCAAAAAAATCTCTGGAGATGGTTTTTAAAAACAAATCCAGTAGCATGAAGCAGAAATAAGAACAATGATCATGGTTACCCGAGCGCTAATTTTGTGCCAGGAACCATGCCCATAAAACTGTACATCATTATCTTATTCAATCCTCATTATAATTTCAGTTATTTCACCCTCATTAAGCTCCTAAAAAGAAGATATCCTTACCCCTAATTTACAGGAAGTAAATGAAATCTGCTAACATTAAGGAACCTGACATAGTTGGTACAAGGCAGAGCTGGGATTTCTGTCCTGACTGATCTGCCTCCAAGACCCCTGCACATTCTTAAACCACTAGACTCTATTGCCTTCCCACACCCTAGGGCCGACCTAGGTTCCGTGGAAGACAGATTTTTAAAGAGAAAAAGAAAACATGCAGAGCCATCCTCCTTCCATCCTTTTAAATGAACAAAACAAGCTGATAGGGGGTAGGGGACCTCAGAAAAGAACATTTTCACACGTCCCACATACTTTCTTTGGACAAGGATGAACTATTAGTTTACCCCAAGCAGAGTAATTACATTGCTGCCTCGGAACCTCACCTCCCTCTCTGTGCAGGTGTGTGGGCTGTAAAGGCCCACACCTGGCTACAATTAAGCTGCTGGTCTGGGATCCAGAACCCAGGGGAGAAAATGAGCATGTGTGGAGTAGCAAGATCCTGTGCTGGGAAGTATCTCAACTATCACTATAAAGCTCTTACCCTTTCCACAACCATGGCTAAGTCAGCTCACGCTTTTAAAGCAGATAATTACACTGAAAGCACATTTCAGTGACACAAGAATAAATGTGATTCTTTTAAACAAAAATGGATATCCTGCTAGTAGGAAACAAAACACTATTTTCTTTAGAAATGAAGTATGTCATTCGATAACATACTTTACAAAGACAAAGCCCCCAAAGGAGTATTTCTTTCAGTGTTCCTTTGTCAAGATTCCTGCAGAACAAAATTGGGACAGACCTTTTACTTCATTATACCAAATATGGTATTGCTAACCTGACATCTTAAGGAGTTGGCAAATCATTCATTCATTCATGGAGTTCACAGCATGATGAGGAAAAGAGATAATTAAATAATCATGTAAATAAAAAGAAAATGTCAAACTCTGGAAAAGCACAAGGTGCCATGAAACAACCCAAAAGACTCCATTCAAGTCTCCTGCTAGCAACTCCCTAGCGGGGCAACTTCCATATTAATATGCAGAAGGCAGTCCCCTAAGTAACAGCTGCACAAAACCAAAATGAAGGGCTAAGCCTGGGGGCATCAACTAAGCCTCCAAGCAGGAGAGCTGATGTCTGAGCGCTGACAGAGCTTTATTTGGAGACCAGGTTTCAGAAAGTGCATACACCACGCCCCCTGCCAGGTGTAGCCGGTGGACCAGTGCCTGACACACCTTCCACCTGGGCCCCTGCCGGCTAAGGCCCGTAAGTCCCTGTAGTCCTTCATTTCTCAGTGCAAATCCAACACACTTACACCCAGGGACGCATCTATTTCCCTGACCTCCCCCACACCCCCAATACATCCTCCCTGCTTGGGCTTGCCAAGTGAGACACAACAGAAATAAAAGTCATTCGGAAAAGCTGCAAGTTAGGCAGGGCTGAAGGAGCCAGGAGCAAAGTCCTCTGAGAAGAAGAGCAGAGCCCAGCCTCAGTGGGAGAGCCAGGAGAGCAACAACCTGGGTGGGAGTTGCAGTTCTACCATTTTCTAGCCGGTGGGACCCGCTCCAGTCACTTATCCTCTCCGGGTCTCTTCCCCACACCCGAAGGCTGGATATGCTATGATCTGCCCTTGCTCTGAGTAGAGCTGTTCCAAAGAGAAAGTAAGCTAAAGGATGTGAACATTTGAAAACCAGGAAGTGTTCTGTGCACAGTGGGTGTTATCACCAGGGACATTTGAGCAGATGGGCTGTAATCCCTGCTCCTACCCTAAGCCAGCCACATCTTCTCTGGGTGGTTCCAACCCTCTCCTCACTGGCCTCCCTGCTTTCTTTCTCTGCTCCCACAATCCAGCCTCCACCCAGCAGCCAGAATACCTTTCCTAAAATCTCCATCAGCTGTTCTCACAGCTCCTTCAACACCTTCCCCTGGCCTCTACTGTGGTCTGAAGACCCTGAGGAACCAGCCCAGCCCTCCTTCCCTACCCCTCTCCCACTGAGCTCCAGCTGGGGCTCCTAGCTATCCTCCGACACTCCAAACTCTTTCTTGCCATGCAATCTTTGCACTTGCTGTTCCTTCTGCCTGAAAACCTCTTCCCCTAGATAAGTATTCAATTTTTTAAAACTTTAATGCACAGGAAGAAATACCTTTTACATTATGACCCAATAAACATACATTTATAATTAGGTGCAACACACTTTCATATTTTTCACTCTATTCTAGCCTACTCTATGTCATGATCCAGTAACTCAGATCTTATGACACACCCACAACTTAAAGAACATTGTCCTAGCTTTTCACCCAGCTTGCTCTTTCTCTTCCTTCTGGTCTCAATTCAAATGTCACCCTTTAGAGAAGCCTGCACTGACATTATTTTAGATATGTTACCCCAGGGAGTCTCTATCCTACCTCCCAATTTATTTCCTTATCACTACATGAAATTCTTACTTATTCCTCTCTTTTTTCATGTATTGCCTACTAGAATATAAAGTCGATGACGGCAAAGACCTTGCCTCACTTTTCCATTCCAGATCCCGGAACGGGGCCTGGCCCACAGCAAACATTCAATTGATGCTTGAGGAATAAATGAATTGATCTCTATGTGGCCCAGCACTGAGAAGAAAAGCATAACAGAATGCATTTCCAAAGGAAAAGGAAGATGAAATCCCAAGTGGAATGGGAGGTTGCTCCTGCCAATGCCCCTCTCATCTGGGCCACAGAATTCACCACATCCTCAGCTCCTCTTGTGATGGAATCAGAAGCCGGATTCCAACCCCTGGGCAGGCAGTTCCCCTACCCTGTTACTTAAGAAGCTGTCAATCTACCAGCTTGTCCAAGACCCACCAACTATTCCGTGCTTCTTGGAAAAGAAAAATTCTCCTAGATTGTAAGTTTCAATCATTCATTTCACTCCCCACAATACACCCAACTTCTGAACGGACATTCACAGAAGCGTCCAATAAATAATTTGTCCAAGGAATGATTTATTATCTTTGAGGCCAGCTTCTGAGCCACTGAAGAAAACACTGACTTTTAAAAAGTCATCCACTAGATGGCAGTGTCACTCCACATCGCTGCCCAGTCATTTCAGCCACCAGAGGTCCAGGATGGGCTAGAATTTACAAGTATGCATTCAGGCCTGCAATCAGGGAATAATTCTGGACCATCAAAGGAAGTAGCTTTCGTTAAATGTGTAGTAGGTGATTCATAATATTGTTAAAAGTTGATCTTTTAATAAATGTAAGGAAAATCATCACTAAATAGCTGCAAGACCTTGAGTAAATCACGTGACCTCTGCAAGGAACTCAGGTCCTGCACACGAAATTCTAAGAGGTTTAACCAGAGGATCACCAAAGTCCCTCCCGCTCTCCAATTCCCTTAGCTTGACAGCATTGAATAACAATGGCTGGCAGGCAGCCCAGCAACATCCTTCCCTGCGAGACGGACAGAGAAGAGCTTACTGGGTTAAGGGAAACGGCTCCAAAGTCAGGAGCCAAGGTTCAAATCCTTGCTGACTAGCTATAGGCAGGCTATTTAACATCTTTGGGCCTCAGTCTCCTCCTATGTAAAAGAGAGGGAATCCATCTGTACTTCATAGGGTGGTTATGAGGATTTGAGCAGATTCCACATAAAGTGCTTAACATGGCGCCTGGTACATAAATATGCATTCAATAATCATTGGCCGCTATTATTGTTGTTGTTGTTAGTAAAAATATTATCATTATTATTGTTATTATTATGAGATTTTTTTATTCAATTTAATTCAGCTTAGGTATAAAAAGCAATGCTTGAGAACAGACCAGGACTTGCAAGAAAGACCTGCAGCCCACTCCTTGCCTTCAAAGTATTTAGGAAGTGTGAATGGGTAAAAGACAAGGATCGTAACAAAAAAGCATAATGAAAAAGTTTCCACTAAGATAAATACTGACAGTCAGTGCTGCAGACAGAACGTTTGCCCACCTCACCACTACGTTCATATGATGAAACCTAATCCCCAGTGTGATAGCATTTGGGTGGGGCCCTTGGGAGGTGATTAGGTCATGAGGATAGAGTCCTTAAAAAAGAGGCCAGGGGGGCTCCCTCACCCTTCCTGTCATGTGAGGAGACAGCTAGAAGACAGCCATCTACGAACCGGGAAGCAGGCCTCACCAGACACCAAATATGCCAGTGCCTTGATCCTGGACTTCCCAATATCCGGAACTGTCAGAAACAAATTTCTGTTGTTTATACCCAGTCTAGGGTATTCTGTTATAGCAGCCTGAACAGACTAAGGCAGCCAGGAAGAATGCCATCCAATTTGGGAGCAGGGGAGGGGGAGGAACAAGCCAGTTATGGGCAGCTGTAATTTACCTTCTCATACATGAAGTAGGCAGGACAGGTATTTTATGAGTATTTTACAAAGGAACTAGAGCTCAGAGAGACCAAGTACTTGTCCCAGGTCACACAGTCAACTACATAGCAGAGCAAGCCTTGAAAAGAAGGTATCTCTGCCAGTCCAGTGTCCTGGTCCCCATATTGCTATCTCAGGGGGAGACGCTACTGGCACGGCCCTAAAAGAAAATGTGGGACTCATTCCAGACCAACTCACCAGGAGCCAGGCGTGGAGAGAGCAGACCGGGAGAAGCAGCCTCACTCTGGGGAAGCCGTGCAGGTAGGATAACTGTACTGCAGGCCTCCCAGTACCATTAGGTGCTATAACAATCACATACTAGCTCAGCTGTGAATACTTGCACTCACGGTGCATGGTCACCTAACTGCTTAGGAACTACAGAGTTAGCCAGATCTGGTCATTGTGAGCTGCAGCCAAAATGCCTTTCCCTATCGTTTCCAAACCCTAAATGCCAAATGATGCTAGAAGAATGGTAACCGATCAGAACAGATCCTAAATGGAATTATGTATTTATCACGGACAATTCACATATCCTTGGGTATCTCCTAGTGCCCATAGCCCCATGTAGAGTTGGGAATAGCCTTTTATGTATCATCCAATGAAAATCAGCATTTCCTTAACCTTCTCAATCACATTTGACAAGATTTACCCGAGCAGCTTTGCTACTTCAAGAATCTCCTCCTCCTGCGTTGGCTTCTTTCTCCCTAACTCAAGTAAAAGATCTTCAAGAAAAGGTTAGCAGTTTCTACTTCCTACAGCTCACCCCAAATACAATTGCTGCTGGTTGGTTGGCCAAGAACTGATCTGCAAAGCCCACTATAAACACTTCCTGTTGCTAAGCCTAATCCCTCACTCAAACAACTGATTCAAACACTCATTTCAAAGAAAGAGTTCTGAGCACAACACTTCCTAACTGAGGGTGTGTAACAAATCCTGGACTCCACCATCTCCTGAGTAATCCTCATCTTTCAACCTCTGACCCTACCATCTTCATATGAACAGAAGTACTGGCAAGGAATTTGCTCAAAAAGAAAGGAAACTGAAGAATGAGGGCTAGCTTGGAAGCCATAGCCTCGCTTTAGCACACACCTGAGACAGTTCAAGCAAATTGTTAAGAGCTAAATAAGATGATATTCATGTAGCCAAGTTTGGAGTTCCACTAGCAAACTACCCTGTCTCCCCAAAACATAAACCCCCTAGCCACGCAAATCTCCATGAACTAAATAAAAATGGTCACAGCTCCAAGGCCGCAAATCTGACTTCTCTTTCCAAGAGAACTACTCTTAAAAAAGACCCCATGCAAATCCAAAAATAAACAGGGGCAGACCAGAGAATTTACTTTTTTGAAACAAAGTTACCTAAGCACAAAATACATGAGACAATAAAATACTGCTTAAAAAAAAAAAAAAAAGACTAATGTCAAGTACTGGTTGGAATAATTTCTTTTTCATTTCACATTAAGGAAGGATGACCAAAGTGTTTCAGATGCTAACATTTTAAATCAGTGATGTAAGTAGGACGTCGAAAGGCAGGGTAAGAGACTACAGAATCAAGGTCAAGGGTGAGGGAAATAGGAAAACAGATCTCAGTTTGAAAGGAAGAAGCACAGTCTAGTGATTAGGGTGATCTTGACCAGCTGCATGTTCCTTGCCGTGGACGGGCGCGACAGCCGTACGGTGTGGCTGCATCGGGAAGGGACAAAGGCAATGCGGGCAGCAAGTGTGGAATGAGGGATCAGAATGAAGCTCCAGCAGAGAGTAACCAGAACACATCCACAGCACCATGGAAAGATTAAACACTTTATTCAGACACGAGTAAAGTTTCTTACCTCCTGAAGCTGAGATTCTTTCTTTTTGGAAGACAAATTCAAGTGTTTTTCTAAGATGCCACAATACTTCTCTGTCTCCTTGTCATACTTCTTTTTGGCTTCCTGGCAAAAAAAAAAAAGAGGAAAGGAGAAAAAGACTAAAATGTTGTAGGAATGAAAGCAAACTGGGTCAAACTCTTCCTGCTCATCTTCATGGCTTCGTCATTCCCTCAGACCCAGAACAGCGGCAGACCACCCAGCTCCTACTCTTCCAATAATGCCATGAAACCAAGCAACCACCCATCAACAACAGCCCAACCATCTTGAGGGTCTATCACAGAGGCGCCATACTATGCCAGAAATGAGGTAAATACCAGTATATTCAGAGTGGCAGAGCCAGGATTCCACCTTCTAAAAATTTCAGTTGTAAAACAGAAATCTCTAGTTTCTAACTCACAAGGATGTTCAAAGCCAAAGGAAGAAGGGAAGTTACCTGTGAAGCTAATCCCCAAACAGGAAGATCTACTTACACCTTAAGTGGGACAAGTCTAGACTAAGAGTAGATCCAGCTTTAACTGTGTTCACAAAGTATGTCTTAATTTGTAGACCTAAATATTCCTTGACGCAATAATATCACATATGGGTCTTTAAGCTGAGGAATAATTCAAAACAAAGAAGACATTATCTTCCCAAATATGTTCACTGTGGCACCATTTATAATAGCAAAAAAAAAAAAAAAAAAACCAGCAACAGCAACATTGCTGCCCAAGAATAGAACTTGGGATAATTAAAGTATGGGGCATCCAATAAACATAACTAGGAAGCCTAGCATGATACAAACTCGGTGCATCCTACAGAGAATGCGTCTACCTGCAGACAAACATTAGATGGGAAGATACTTCAGTGAAAATACTTGAGTTAAGAAAATGGGATAATGGGTGATTTTTTTTTTCCCTCAATTTGGGAAATGTTTATTATCCTATATTATTGCTTTCAAACTAAAAATATATATATATATCATATTACACAGAATAATCCCTGCTCCCCCAAAGTCACTGAAGTTCTATTTCTATTCCCTATTTTACAGATAAGAAAACTTAGATGCGGGAAGTTAACTTCTGTAAAAAGTCACAGAGAGTGACAGAGCTGGAGTCCGAGCCCAGGACAAGCTGCCTCCAAGTCCACATTCTCAGCCACACCTGGAAACACTGGAAAATAGGCGGTCTCTCTTCCCTCCACATTTCAGTGGGGATGGCGGGCAAGGGGGCTGAAAGAAGGTCTACCATGGCCTGGTAAACAGGATCAAATGTACTAACTGGGTGCATCATTCCGGCTTTTGACTCACGTGGAGCCCACAGCAGATATTTTTCTGCAACTCCAAGGCTTACAAGAGAAGAAAAAAATTTGCGGCCAGATAAGGAAGCTCAGATACATCTCTTCATTTAATGACGATATAACAAGCAAGCACTCTGTGTTAGGATCCTTCAAGCACTGGAAATATAATACAATACAAGGCAGAAACGGCCCCACCCTCGTGGTGGGGATGTTCCAGCAGAAGGAGAAACACAATTAACCAGTAAACAAACAGCCTGATTCCAGACTGCCGCAGGTGCCACGAAGGAAACAAACAGGGTGCAGTCCCAGAGATTCTTGCAGATAAGTGCTCCAGAGAGGCCTCACTGGGGAGGGGAAGTATGATCCAAGACCTGCTCACCTCGTGAGGGGCAGAGTGGAGCCTTCCAGACTGGTAAGTGCAGATGCTCTGGGCAGAACACACTGGGCCTAAGCGTGGAGGCATTACCAAGAAGCCGTCACCGGAAGCTCTGAACAGCACCCGGGACGTC
This sequence comes from Balaenoptera borealis, assembly GCF_965194805.1. Taxonomy (NCBI): domain Eukaryota; kingdom Metazoa; phylum Chordata; class Mammalia; order Artiodactyla; family Balaenopteridae; genus Balaenoptera; species Balaenoptera borealis. The sequence continues at coordinate 121,206,335 of NC_138867.1, read as the reverse complement.
AGAACACCATTTATCTGGTCAACGGCAAGACTCTTAAGCCTCACAGAGTGGGCAGAATCATCATATACCCATTTGAGCTGGTATGTATCCATTTCTACAAATCTGAATTTTGCTGGAAAGTTCCACATACACAAACAAACATGCAGAAGCATGTGAAGACAAAAGCTGGAGGAGACATTACTCCTTCAAACGAGGAGAGGTACAGGCAAGACACTTGACTCAAGCAATGCTTTTCCTTCACAGAAGTCAGCAACTTTGAGCTGGGGTTCCAACTCTGCCTGATGCTCGCACAGGCACTCCACCAGCCTCGTCAACAACCCCCAAAAGAGAACCCTGCGCCAGCACAGTCCAGCGGGCCAGAGGTGAGAAAGGGCTCAGCAACATGAGTCACTGGCATTCTGTGACTTTCTGGCAACTCGACCTTTGGGGGAATAACTTCTCTAGGATTGAGATCATGTTCTTAAGACGGGAGGGTGGTAAGACTCAGTCACTCAGGTACCGAGATGGTGCTCCCCTTCCAGGGAGTCCACGGTGGGTGGTGAAATGGATCCAGGACAGAGTTAGGATTCTGGAAATTATTCCCAACTCCATACAAACCACTGCCCCTCTGGGACTCAGTTCCCTCATCTATAAACTGAGGATGACTAGACGAAACAATGGCTCAAGTCTCCCCTTTCAGCTCAGAGACTGTCTAACAAAAAAAGCATAAGAACACTCCTCCCATCGTAGGACTGTCAGGACTAAATGAGATAAACCATATCCAGTGCTTGGTAGAGTGCCTGGCACATGGAAAGTGCTCGATAGAATTCAGTGCTGATGATGGTGGTGGCAGTCATGGTGGTGGCGGCAATGATGCAGTCCATCATCTAACCCCACCTCCTCATTAGGACACCACTTGCTTTCCAAGTTCCACGTCCATGAAGGCGACCCGTCACAGCACCCACCACAACTTGCGATCATACGCTTATTCATATCATTCTGTCCAGTGCCCTTCTCCCTGCACACCATGAGCATGGTGACCACATCTGCATTTACCTGCACCGAACAGCAGTGTGGAGCACGGTGCCGGGCACACAGCAGGCTCTCCCCTGTTTTTTATGAATGAACTGTGTGTATCGAATAGAATGGTTAACGTCAAATGATTTTAGGACAGTGTTCTGAGTGGCACTTTATAGGAGTTCACTCATCTCTTCCTCATAATAACTCTGTAAGGTAAGCACCCTCAGTATCCCCATTTCTCAGCTCAGAAAACGTGTGGAGAAGGTCAGTAACCTCTCCACGTTTACATGCAAGCGGCACAAGTGGGATTTGGACTCAAGCAGTCCCACTCTTAGCCACTCTCTCTGATGTCTATTCTACTTTCACTGGAGAGCCCAGCTTCGGCTGCAGGAAAAATCAGCTCCCCCAAACTCAGAAATCTAAAAGCAGGGCCACAGCTATGCCAAGCCCCAGGGTCTGCCCTACCCCAGAGCAGCCACATTAGCACAAGAATGCTCCTCGCATGCAGCCTTCACCCCCAGAACTCTAACTTCTGCTTCCTGCAAGTAGCAACAGGTTGTTATAGCAACCGAAGTGCACCAGAGCTGGGAGGAGGAGGAAGGGTAATTTTAGCATCACACGGGCAGACTTCAGAAGTAAGGTCTTTGAGGTATTCCTGAGTCTGCTCCCTAGATGGCCTAGTAGAGGGCTTGTCTCTTTGTGTTCTCTTAAACACATGTAATACTGTGATATACATGTACGGGGATGGGGGGTGGGGAAGAGGAACAGGTAGACTGAAAAATAAAATAAAATAACGAAGGGGGAGGGATGAGAAATCATCCCCAACGTCATCACCTCATTCTTCAACAGGAAAGAGAGAAGAGAATGTGTGTGAGGGGAAACATGTTTTGGTGAGTGACTATTTCATGTAAATTTTTTAATTCTTGTGTTCCTCACCATCTATAGCCCCCAGAAAAGTACCTGCTCCTGTCACTCAGATCACTGATACTAACCCCAAAGGAACCCACTGGGCCTTCCGCTCCTCCTCCGTGGTAACTATGGTAACCCCCACGCCGCCGCCAAGGGAAGAGGCTGGAGTGAGAGGCGTCAGGAGACGCCTACTGGAGAAGTGACTTCTGGAAAGATAACTCAGTGAATGGGTCTGCTCCGCCTCTGCCTCCAAGCTCTTCAGAACCTGCAGAGCCACTGTGTGTTTGAGGGAGGGGAAATCACAGGCCCCAAGGCCACGAAAGAGACGGTGCTCCTTGGGTCTGAGAACTCAGGGAGGGGCACTCGGCATTTTCCCATCCATCCCTGGGCTTGTTCAAAGTCTCAGACAAAATCTTAGCGGAATAAGACTTCCTTTAAATTATACATTCCTTAACCTCTGATAGAAGACCAACGAGCTCCAATATCTTCATAAATGAAAACTGTAAAATTGGTAGGGAAGTGCTGTAAAAGTGGAAGAAAAATCTTGGCCATGGTCCCTCCTTCAAACTAGGGCCATTCCTCCCTCTGAATAACCCTGACTGAACCGAACATCTCTGTCACGCCCTAATCATATTCATTTTTAGAAAGCAGATGCACTTAGTTGGGGGCTGAGGGGAGAGCCCACTTCGTTACACTTCAGCTATGTTTTTCCCACCTACAGGCAGGCATCTCTCAAGGCCATTTCACAACTGAGTAAAATCCACAAGTAAGAGGGTGATGTTGCCCAAAACCCCCTGCAGGTGGCGCAAGGGACTGCGGCCGAATGACTCAGCTCCAGGAAAAAAAAAAAAAAAACAGGAAGAAAATCTTGAAAATCTTTTTGCTTTCATTGATTCCAATGAAAACATCTTGCCCACAGGTGGTCTCTAACACTCTACTGAAGGTCAATCTCGCTAGGGTTGTCTAGTGATTTAATCACAGGGCGGGGGACCCCAGAGAATCCACCTTTAATAAATGAATAAAATTCCCTTTTCAGTCTTTCAGTAACAGGTTAGAGTCAGCCAACTTTCAGCTATAGTCCCTCCAGGTCAGCTATAACAAATGGTGACCTCTGGGTTGAAGCAGTCCCGCTTTTTGACTTGCACAATGTGTAATATATATTTTTAAATTATTTGCCAGCATTTTTTTAAAGCCAGGAAATTTCATATGAAACTCTAACTTTTCAGTTTCTCTTGAAAAAAATGTAAAGGTCTAACGACAGAGGGCTCCTTTTCATACACAGCTAAAGTGGGCTAAGAAGAGGGTCCCCATGCCCACAGGGGCCTATTTGCAACCCCTGTCCTAGGCTCCAGTCCTGGACCTCCACAAACAATATAATTCCATGGTGTCCAAACACACCAGGTATCTACTCACACAAAAGAGGCGTGGTTTCTACCTTTGGATGATTTATGAACTAGCACAACACGATTAGATGTCAAAACACTAGAATGACAGCTCTGGGGTTGACCTCTCAGTCTTACTTCAGACACTTGTGAAGAACAAATGAGCTGGGCTCTAAGCTTATTCGCCCAGGATTCCCTGAAAATGGTGGACTTAGATTTTCTGAAGAAGGTGTTGTGTTTCCCAGACCTCCTGCCCTAAAATCCAAGAACAAGGCTTGCAAAATTCTCACCTTGGCAGCCCCAATCTGCTCCTTTCGAAACTTCTCCAAGGGAGTGATGAGCACTTCGCTGGCATTCTCAATCTGGAGAGGAAAAGCAGAGGGGTCGGGGAGGGGGACAGAGAAGCAGGGTCAGTAAAGAACTGCAGCAGTCCTGGCACAAAAGGCCTCCCCATGCTTCAGTATAAGATCTCAGTAAGCACAATGGTGCACGTGTCACCTCTTCCTTACACCTGAACCAACAGCATGCCAAATCGAAATCTAGTCATCAGTCCAAAACACGACATTCTTCCTGTGCATGAGTAAGAGAGATTCTTTAAAAATAAAAACGAGGACCTCTAAAAACATAAGCAACCACATTGAAGGCAGAGCGGAACTGGTGGCAGAGTAGGGTCTAAATTTCAAGCTTCAGGTGACATCTTCTTGTTAAATGCTCATTCAGCCAAGTTATATTTAAGTAGATATATTTAAAGTAGGTCAACATTGAGTCTAGGTTAACCCTCCCCCCAAAAAAACCTCCACTTTTGGTGGTATGAAAACCACCCAAGCCTGATTCTGTGTAGCCCTACCAGTTCTGGATGGGGATCAGGATGCTTGTGCCTCCTGGCCACTGGCTGCTTTTCAACTTCATCTCACCGCGCTCACCCCCTCAGGTCCTGCCCTCAACTAAACGGTCACCCGAACGCACCTCAAATGGGCCAAACCTGCCCCACTTCTGAGCCTTTGCATTTGGCTGTTCCCGCAGATGCTTTGTCCCCAAATCCTTGTGTGCACAACTCATTACTTATTGTAATTCAGGTTTCAGCTTAAAGGTCACCTCTTTAGAGAGGTCTTCTCTGACCACCAATGCAATCCAAAGAAACTTCCCACTACCCCACCAAGTGTTTTCTTCAGAAGATGTAAGCCAGCTGAAGTTTTCTGGTTCAGCATTACAAGACATGCACATGCATGCACACACATGCACACACACGCGCACACACACACGCCACTCTCTCGTAAATGTTCACTTGTCCACCACCATCCCCAAAACACAGAAGAGTGCTGAAACAAAGGAGCACTCAAACGTTTTTCAATGACTAAATGAAAGAATGATTTCTTGATTGGCTGCCAACTGTGTGACCACAGGCAAAACATTTAACCTCTCTGGGCTCTAATTTCCTCATCTGCAAAATGAGTGGGGTGGATTGTTCCAGCTCTAAGATTCTATGGTCTTTTCTAAGACAGCACAATATTTTACAATCTTTCCTTTTAAGTCATTCATTGCTCACTCATCACTCAACTAATTATTTCAGGAATCTCGTCGCAACAAAGCATTATTTTTCTAAATCACATGCCTATCCATTGCAATGAAACCAACAGAGTAAATGCCAGAAGCCATAGATGGAGACAGCAAAGAACTAACTAGACAATGTGAGGGGTAGAAGGTGGCAGGTCTCCAAATTTATTGCCATTTGCCTTTTCTTCAATTTCAAGAGCGCTTATTTTAAAAGAGAGCATTTTAACTCTAGAGTGTTGCAATGTTATTTAACTTGCTTGATTTTTATTGTCATTTGATGTTGCTTTATTGGCTCACTTATTTCAGTCTTTTCCACAAATAAAGTGCAAGTCTCTGAAACTCACAATGGAGCTCTGAGCCACTAAGCCATTGGTTCTCAACATTAGCCGAAGGTTAGGCTCACTTGGGGAGCTTTTAAGATGCCCGATGTCCAGGCCACGCTCCAGACCAATAAATCAGAATCTCTGTACTTTGATCCAGGCATCAGTGTTTTTTAAACTCCCCAAGTTGTTCCAGTGGGCATCCATGGGGGAGAATCCAGCCCTAACTAGATGCTAAATATACAAAAGCCCTAACTTCCCACCTGGGAATCAGGACACCCAAGTCCTTGTCCCAGTCCTGCTACAGCACGCTATTAGCCTTCAGGAGACCTCACTTTTCTTAGCTGTCAAACGAGGGACTGCACACGGTGAGGAATAAGGTCTGTCTGGGTCTAAGAATCTATGACTATGTAATTTCCACTCAGTTCCAAGCACTGTGATGATATTCGAGGCACAGCAGTCTGTTCTCTGCCCTTCAAGAACTCATATTTCCTATGGGACACAGACACGTGCAGTGACTATCAGGACACAGTGTGGTACATGCAGAATCAGAGGCATGAACTAGACATTCAGAAAACACAAAGGATGGCCAAATATCCCGGGGAGTCAGGGAAGGCTTCCCAAAGAAGGTACAGCTTTGCTAAGCTAAGCTGAATTGATGATGAAGCCGTCACAGGGTGAGGAGGTAAGGAAGGGGCTTGCGATGGCCAGATATTCAGACGCAGACAGTAGAAACTCGATTCACTGACATTAATAATAAAATTGCAGAGGCAAGCTGGAAAGTATAATCCAGTCATTGTTTCCTTACCCCAGACCTTAGCAATCTGCAGGGTATTCATCGTGATTTGCTCACCATACCCTCCACCCCCAAATAATAACTCTGCCAAGAATCAGACTCAAAAGAATCACTTCCCTTTCTGAGGCACTAGCACGTGCACAAACACACAAGCCTTCCTCTGCCTCCACCCACTACCATCCCTGCTGCTGCCGCCGCCGCCACCCTCCTGATTCTGGTTCAAGCACCCAGCAGTGAGCAATCAAGGCAAACAGTGTCTCTCTTTGCAGAGCAGAAAGTGAGAGGTTTCTGCTCTGGTTGGAGTTTTAAAGAAATGCCAGCTTCTTTGGTATCACATGCACTTGGGGTTGAATCCAGGCTGTGCTACTTATTAACTGTGTGATCTTGGGAATGTTACTTAATAGCTGTAAACCTTGGTATCTTCATCTGGACAACGGTGATGATAAAGGTCCCACTTCAACAGAGTCATCATGAGGGTTAAAATAGAAAATGCACGGCTACATGTCTTGGTAGAGGCTGTGAACTGAATTGCATCCCCTCCAAAATTCATATATTGAAGCCCTAACCCCTGTTAAATTAAACAAGGAGGCCATTAGATTGAGGTGACTCTAATGCCTTAGCAGCCTACATAAGCAAACCAAAACCTCAAGGTTAAGAAACTGAAATCTAAGAAACTGAAACCAATCACAAACAACTAGACTTTCCCAAATAAGGCAACCGCTTAAGCTAGAGCCAATCAAATAATTTCCTTGCTTTGTTTCCACATCTGCTATATAAAAGTCTTTGCCCTACCTCCTGTTGATGGAGTGCTCCTAACCACTTCCGGGTTGGTTCTGCCCAATTTGAATCAATTTTTGTTTAAATAAACTTAAAAATTAAACATGCCTCAGTTTATCTTTTAACACCCCCAATGTGATAGTATTGATATTTGGAGATGGAGCCTTTGGAGATAATTAGGTCATGAGGAGAGAATCCTCGTGATGGGATTAGTGACCTTGTAAGAGGAGAGTTTCCCCAACCCCTTCTCTGCCCTGTGAGAAAACAGCAAAGAGGTGTCTGTCTGCAAGCCAGGAAGAGGGCCCTCACCAGGAACCAAATCAGCCAGCAACTTGATTTTGGACTGCCCGGTCTCCACAACTGTGAAAAATAAATATTTGTTGTATAAACCACCCAGCCTATGGAACTTTGTTATGGCAACCTGAGCAGACTAACACAGTAGACTTAGTCCTGAAACCACTGGCTGTTAGTATGGGAAGAGAAGAAAAATCCTCATTGATGACTCCTCCCTGGGCCTCTGGAGCACTGCTGCCTAGAGACAAGCCCACCTGGCGACAAATCAGCATGTAGCTTCATTCCTGATGGCTTAGGAATAAGAGGGAGGCCCAAAAGAGCTTCCTGTGGATCCAAAATCCCTCATCTGTGCATGCTGAACCACATCAGAATAAAGCCTTGTACAGAAAATCTCTCTTAAGAACCTGGAGGTCAGTGTTTGATTCTTGAAGTTGCACACTGCCTCTCTTTGAAGAACTTCTTATAGTTCCCATCATTTACTAAGTACCCCTTGATTGGATGCCTACCAACATGGCAGGCACTGTGTTAGGTACCCTGGAATTAAAAGTGAAGGAGAGCTCTTGGATGGGTTTAATAAGGTGAGGAGGAGGGGAGCAGGGTGGGGCACCTTCATTCCCATTCTGCCAGTAAGGAATCTCAGGCTCCCAAAAGTTAAATAATTCAAAAGATCCACCTTAAGTCATATACTTTATATATACACCTTATAGTGAATCTTTAGGACAACAATGTGGTTCTACGTTATCCACGGTAACCCTTTAAATATTTACAAAAGGTTTCAAACCCAGCAAGGGTGAGAAGATGAGGCTTGCTCGTGAGCCCAGAGCACTCAAGTGGCAGAGCCTGGACTCAAACCCTGTTCTTCTGACAGCAAATCCTGTGTTCCCTCGATGTGACCACACTGTCCAGGACCAAGGGCAGCCTAGCCATACTCACCATCCGTATCCGTTCATCTTCAAGATTCCTGAGGACAGTGGCAAACTCCTGCAAAGACCTTGCTGAAAAAGAGAAAGGGGCCATGAGGTGGAAGTAGAGTGACAGGCCTTTGGGAACCCTTCCAGATACAGCTATTGTGTTATGGACTGAAATCCCTTGGCATATGCAGAGACCTAAAGACAACTCTTCCCAAGGCTCCCCTTATCTTTTCATCATTAACCATTAAGGATGACCCAGAAATGCAGGATAATCCACCGGGCACTCTAGCTAGGGAAGGGTTTCCTTCAAGGAAAAGACCTGCCTGTTCCTGAGAGAACCCAGGACTGATGGGATGTTGGCCAGCTCCCAGGCTCCAGGATGGACCAGGCAGAGTTCCTCTTTGGAATTCAAGGATTTCCTGCCCAGGATTTGACCTCCTCAACCTTTGTTGTGGGGTTGCGTCAGAACCCAACCTTTTCTTTGCACCAGAGCTAAACAAACAACACTGCTGGCATTGGAAGCCACGTCTCTGGCTTTTCCTTGGGTTCCTCCTCTCTGAGTCCTCAAGCCCCTTATTATTGCAGCACAGCTGGCAGCACAGCAGTCAGATGTGGACAGTCTCTTTTGCTGGAATTATTCCAAAGGGAATAAGCATTGCATACAATAGCCCTAAGGATATTCGAGACATTCATGTAATGTTGGGAAAAACATCTGTATATTCAGGAGTTACAACAATGATACGTTTTCACAGCTCTCAGCTGTCTCCCAGTTCCCTCTGCTCATCCCCAGATCCTGGTTTTCTGGATGCTAACAGGGAATCCATAAGCATTTGGTGACTTAATTCAATGTAACTTGCTCAACTCTTGCTCACTTAGTGGAGTCAACCAAGATGCCCAACAGAAGAATAAGGTGCAATGACTAGGCCCTGACAACGACACGTGTCTTGACACTGCAAATCCTCTGTGCTCAGTGTTGCCCACAGAAGATGGACAGGGGATGGTGAAGAGCGACACGGGGCAGCAAGCTAACAAATGGTAACCTCCGCTCTCAGCCTCTTGTTAAGGAAAATGCATGGGAGAGGTAGGGCGATGACCCAGACACGAAGCTCCTCTCCCCATCCAAAGGCAGCGACAGCTACATAGCTCTAGCCAACTGTTGCCAGGGCAGAATGAGGGGCCGGCTGCTCAGGCTCCCCAATTTTCAAAGAAGCTAGAAAACTGGAACTTTACATAAATTCAACTTATATGGTAATTCAATTTTAAAAAATGAGTGCCCAAGAAAACATGGCTGCATTAGGACCTCAGCCCATGAGCCATCACCTGCAACCTCTGATCTAACTCTTCTCCCATCTACTCGTGTTCTGCTTTTGCTCTAATTCTAAAGTACTGTGGTTGGGGGAAGAACGTTGCAAAGCCAGCCAGAAGCAGAACGCTAACAGAGGGCGGAGATAGGAGCCCCACAGCAAACCTTCCCGCTTTCTCCTGCAGGCCGCAGGGTGAGAGCCACTGCAATCCCAGGACTCTGAGGAGAAGCCCTGGAGAGCCCCGGGCCCTGACCCTCACTCAACTCTGCCCGCTCCACTCTTAATACTGACTTCTTAATTTACAACACTTACATACTCCCTATTCCAGGGGAAAGACTCAGGGAGGACATTGAAAGCTGTGGTACACAGTGAACTTTTTAAACTCTTGCATGTGGTTATGACTTACCTATGCACATTTCATCATCTGTTTCTGCATCTCCTATGCACTGAAACTTAAATTCATTTAAGGAATCTGCAAATTTCCGCTTCGCAGAAGACAAATCTAGCAAAAAAAAAAAAAAAAAAAGAGTAAAAAATGTGAATTACTGAAATAAACCTGCTTTCATGTTTCCTGCTCTTTTTAGTCCTTTTACTAATACAGCAGCTAGCAGATCTGTTCCTGAGTCCACCTCAGAGCACAAAAGAATGTAAATTCAAAAGAGTGAATAGTTGTTTATAACATGAAATAATTCAGAAGTTAATATTTTTGCTACATTTGCTTTAACAAGTCTGGTCCTCACTCTCTAATTCCTCAGGCCACACATCGAGTCCTGCCGCCTCCACCTGACACCAGTGGGGGTCAGTGAAGCTGCCCTCACATCAGACTCAACAAGACTCCCCACCCCAGCGCAACGAACCGGCACTGGGTAGGGAGCTGGCACAAAGGGCTTGGAACTTCACAGGAGCACCCGGACCTCCCCTTCCGACTCAAGGACGCGGGAGGCCCGAGTTCTCAGAACCCTCTGGGCTCCACTCAAAGCAGAGCAGCCGCCAACCTGACGAATCTCCACCTGAACCAGTTTCCTGGGTCACCTCGTTCCACCGCTGCCCCGAGAACAAAGCCCTGGCAATGTTCTGAGTTGGGGTAAAAACACACCCCACACATGGTATCTATAAAGAAACCTCTTGGAGGCCCTTGTCAAATTTAAAAAAATAAGCTTTCATTTAAGACAGTAATAAAAGCCAATGATCCTTCCTGAACCCTCAGCTTCTGTTAAGGGTATAAACCACCGAGGCACCTTTAAGTGGCCTGACAGACAAGACTGCTCGGCACAAACGTGCTTAACTTAATTCCACGTGCAGCCTTCCTGCAGATTAGGCTAATCATTCAAATTTCCCTCGGACATGTTTCCCTCATTGAAGGGGAAATGGCATTATGTTCAAATTCCCAGAGGACGGAAATATGAGGCATAACTGGCAACGAGGTCTGGCTTTAATAAGGTACTGGGGGGAGTGGAGGACGGGGATTCTGGCTTCACAGATCAACAGAGCCTCTTGGAATATAAGCATCCATGATCCTCAGCCCTTCTCTTTAGCTCTTAGATTTGTCCCTCGAGGTTAGGGGTCACGTTTTTTCCATCTACTGGTTTGTTTGTTTCCTCTCCAGGTAGCTGGCACTGCACCCTGCTCAGCACATGATGAATAATGTGCGTGTATGGAGGAGGGGGTTGGGGGACTGTACACAAATCCAGCTGCCGGTGTTGAGTTCACCGATCCCAGTGTTCATCCCAAGCAATGGTGCCAGTGGAAGAGCCAAGCAGGGCCGTCCTGCTGTTCTCAGGTCTGAGGCTCAGACCACTGTATGGATACCAGTGGCTCCTGCTCCGGGACCACCCCCCTCCCAACCTGAGCTCGGATGACGCGGGTCCCGAGCTAGCCATGGCTTGTGCAAGGCCCTCCGCTCGCTCGACACCAGAAGAGGAAGGCACTTGGAGTAGAGGAGAACACAGGAGCCAACGGCCAGCAGTCTCTGGTCTCTCCCTGGTTCGGTCAATTTAATGGAATGGTTCTTGGCCAGAAGTCCAAAGATGCTGACAGGAAAATCAGGCATCTCTTAAGACTGGCCAACCCAGGCTGAGGAGATCCCCGAGAACACACATCACTCCCTGGCAAGTCAAGAAAGAAACAGATGCATCTGAAAGTCAGAACACTGTGGGGAGGAAGGACAGGGGCGGCCACAGGCAGGCAAGAAGAAATCGAGGGAGAATAATCTTTCCCAGACAAAGACAAAGCCCTCCGAGAGGCCCCACGTGTGGGGTGCATGGAATGTGGGCAGGTGGTACTCAGTCTTGGCTTTGCCAGAATGTTCCCCTGATCAGAACTCACAGAGAAAGGCCTGAGCAAAGAGCAAGAACAGGACTGCTTCTCTATCCATTCAGCAACCCCCCTGTGCCTCCCCAATGGGGCAAGCAGGCCTCAAGTTGGACCATCTTCTCAACAAAGTGGAAAACGAGAGAAAAGTCAGCCAGGCTTGGGAAAGCTCCCAGCACACACCTGAAAAGCCGCGCTGCCAGGGGCAGCTGCCAGGCAGGATCAAGGAGTGGCTAATAATGCACGACGGGGCCTCTGTGGGGCCTTCCACAGGAGGCCCACTGAACCAGGAGCAGGCCTGTTAGCTTACAACCAGAAGGTAACCTGATTTCCCTGTGCAGTGGCACACAGCACACCCCGAGAAGCGCTGTAGGCCCCACAAAGCCGATAAAGAGGCCGGTGCCCTGGATGGGAGATTAGGTAACGAGTCCTGGTATGGAGTCAATACTGGGCTGTGGGCCCAGGAGGACAGCTGGGTAGAATGAGAAGCCCAGTTATTGGAATCTGAAAAAGGAACTCACCATGGGCTTGAACAACACACGCCAGACACAGCACTCTCTGGGTAAAGGTACAGTGCACACCTGCTGTTTCCTTGTTCAGCATCTACTCCCCGGCCTTAGGAACATCATCTCCAGCTTGCTCTGAAGAACCTCCCTTCTCCACTTGCGCTACATGGGGTCCTGGTTCTACACTGGTCAACCCCTTCCCCAGCCCCTTGCCCTCACCCCAACCTCCACTGGCCCCTGGGTTCGAGTTTCAGCTCCACCATTTACCAGCTATGTAACTAATCCTGGGTTAGTCATAAAGTCTCTGTCAACTCACCTCACAGAAGTTGTCAGCCTCTGAGTGAGGAGACCTACCTAAGCTGCGGGGCTGTCAGGAGAGCCAGCGAGACACATGGGGTAAGCACCCTGTACGCTGTCAGCTTCAGTTCTAGGCAGGGCTGGGCTACTCTTCCTTAATACATAAGTCCTCCAGTAACAGGACCCAGGGAAGGGAAGCATGATTACCTGTACTGAGAGCTCAGAGAAGTTAAAGGACTGACATAAGAGCACACAACCTCTAAGAAGTGGATCTGCAACTCGACCAAGTCCTCTGAACTGAAGTCCTTGTGGGCACACCATGCTGCCTCACCCCGTTCAGATCAACTCCTCTCCATTACTTGGGACAACAGAGAGGACATCAAAAAGAGAACACCCAAAAGCCACTGCCTCTTGGCTACTGCCACCCAGTAAGAGTGCTGGCATCTTATGTAGGTGATCATGTTGGATATGCAGCTGCACAGAGACTTCTTTCTGGAGCCTTTCACTCCGATGCACACAGGAATCTCACATGCACATTCCAGTAAGAGGAGAGGAGAAGGCGGGGAGGCTGGCGCTGGGTGCATGCCAAGCTTCGTGGCCCCCTGCTCACATAACCCCACTGTTTCATGTTCAGGCAGTGCAAGACACAGCGAGGAGCCAAGCAGAGGCAATAATATTTACTTTGCAGAAACATCTGTTGCTAGAAAGGCAGAATGCTGGCCAGAGTGGAGAGAAGGCGTGACTGGCAGCCTCCAGGGAGGACAAGGATCTGCTTTACAGAGTAAGTAGGCTCTGCCGCTGAGTGAGGAGACCACGCGGGTAGGGATATGGAAGCAGCTGGAAGTCTGGGCCACGACGGGCTGCTTCTAAAGCTGCCTGCTCACTCAGGGACCAGAGAAAAGTGCCCTTCTCTTCCTGGAGATGCCATGCTCTGCCACAGCAGACACTAATTCTGCAGAGTTTAAGAGAGTAAGCCAAGCGTAAACCTTTCTTTCACCAAAACAGCTGGCTTATCCTAATTTTTTAAGTTAGAATATACCTTGATTTACACAAGCTTTACCAGTAATAGCACAAGTCAAGCCACTTCCTTTTTTTCCTTTGGTAAAACTTAACACACGTGCACAAACACACAGGCTCATGAACATGCACATAATGAAGGACTCAAGGTAACCTTACAATTATATGTATTTTCAGTGCATCTGACCTCCAAAGTTACCAAGATTGGATATAACTACCCTTAAAACGTTTTGCTATTCTGTCACATGTTCCTGGACTTAGAACCTGATTACAGTTAATAAAGACCAACTGCCAAAAGAAGCACTTGCAACAGGATTGGCCTCCTGGCTGCTTAAAACACAAGAACACCAAAGTCCCCAGGCCTTGTTAATCTCTCCCTTCTCTGAAAGCCAGTTACACTTACACTCTGTGCCCCATCATCCTGCATTTGGAATGCACTCTGGAACTATTCATGAGTGGTTTTGTATCACAATGCACAATGAGTGCCTAGGAAAGGGCTGAACAAGGTAGCCCTCAAAACCTGTTGCATCCATCTGATTGGCCACAGCAACACAACTTGGCTTGTCTGGAGTGTCTGAGATTCCCCAGATGAGAGGACCCACGATGAGAGCTGAGAGGTGGACGTGAGCCCGAGAGGTTGCAGCTTTTCCCCACAAGCCCCATTCCCAGGTAAAACTCAACACACTCAAAATGAAATTCTCTCTCCCCTCCTAGCGGCTCCCCAGAGAGCCAACCAAGGGCCCCTTCCTATGTCCCTCATTGGGCAAAGGGCACCATCATTCATCCTGCCACACAAGTCAGAGTCAGACACCCATGCGTTGCCCTTGACGGCAACGGTGTCCTTCCCAAGTCTGTCCATTTTGCCTCCTAAGTATCTTGGTTCTGCACACTCCATCACTACCAGCAACCCCTAAACCAAATACCCCCCATTGCCTGGATAACTGCAGCTGCCCGCCCCTCCCTGGTCTCCCCACACCACTTTTGTCTCTCCGGCAGTTCTCCACCCAATCGTGTCGGCTCCAGCAGTGAACCCTGTGACGGTTTCCCAGAGCTCTAAGAACAAAGACCAAAGTCCCTTCCAAGGCCTGAGAGGTCCTGCAGGGTCTGGGCCACCACCTCCCAGTGGGCTCTAGAAACCCTGGCCTCTGCCAGTTCCTGGAACAGGCCCGACTCCTGCCGGCAGCCCTCAGCTCAACAATTCCTTCCTCCAGGAAGCCTTCCCTGACTCATCTAATCAGACCAAACCCCACCCCAATTTCACTCCCAGAATCCTATGTACCTCTTCCTCACAGCAATTTTATATCGCTCAGATAATTATTTGATTAGTATCTCCCTGACCTATAAGTTCCATAAAGGTGAGGACTGTGTCCCTTCATGCTCACCACTGTATCCTCAGATCATGTATCCTCAGAACCTAGCACAGTGCCTGAGAGCAGGTGTCACAGAAAGAACAAAGGGAGAGAGGAAGTCAGGCACTCCACTAGTTCATCACACTCAAAGGTGAAATTCCCGATTTTATGCTTGATGAGTGAAAAGAAGCAGATTAGGTACATTAGGTGAAACTTTCCAACTTATGTAAGTCTGGCTGGAGCTTACATATGTAAGAATGTGCTTGCTGTTAACATACAACCACCTGCCCTGATGCTGTCCATTGAGGAAGATTCCCACGGAGCTGAAGAAAGATCTGGCAGCATGCATGTAAAGTAAAACCTTCTCTACACCAAGTGACCAGGGAAAATGAGCTACAAACACGCCAACTGTTGGTCACAGCTAGGTGTTCCCTTTCAGCCCCAGCACGTCCCCAAGCCTGGAGCTAAAACAGATGTAAGAAGCATTCCCAGTTGACTCTTCTCTCTTTCCCCGTATCTGGGCAAGCTGAGAACACATCCTACCAAAACCTGTGCCTGGAGAGAGGCATTTCCCCAGGTCTGCAGGTGGCATTTTAAACTGAGTAACTGTAAGAAAAACAAGCGACGTCCCCTTGTTAAACGCCTGAACCCTATATTATATAAGCAAAAAGAAACAGACCATGTCCAAATCTTACAATACTAACATTTGTCTAGTTTCTGTGATGTGCAGTCTTGCCTGTGGCCTCTAGATGGCGAGCAGCTGTATCAGAGAAGGTGTGCCAAGACTCAAGGATAAACAACAGGGCCAACCTTCAACCTGTCCCACTGATGAAGACACCAACCGGAGAAGCAAATGTCCAGTGGACATTTGTCAATCGGCAATGGAGGGAGGGGCCCTGGCCTCCATCGGGGAAGAAGTGTCCTAATACATTCCAAGAAGCTGTGTTGATCTTATCCATTCAAGCCTGAGACATGGAGGAAAAGGGCTGGAGAGATGAAGTCACCACCGAAGTGTCTCTCACATTCTTTCAAATCTGGCTGGAGAAGACTCGGAAAACCTCTCATCTCTCCAAAGGGTGATATGCCCACCAACCACAACAGCCACGGCACGACATATAATGTGCATTCTGATTACACATCTGCGTGCTTTCCCTAAGGCCATTTCCCCTAGAACTTCATTTCCTAAATGAGGCCATAGCCAGCACTGACTCCGGAGAATCTGTTTTTTCAACCAGAGCACTAAGGGTAATTAAATTTTCAGAGTTGATTTTTAAAATGAAATCAAATAGAGAACAAAGAAAGGTTGTGTCATCCTTTTCCAGATGAGGTTTCTGATTCTATTTGCATGAAAACATCCTTCAAGAATAATATGGGAAACCAAACCCACCTTAGTTTATTGGATATTTACTGTGTAACATGTACGTATTAAGCAATTTAAATCATTTTGTCCCTACAACCATCGTACTGAGCACGTATTATTACTCCCATTTTGCAGACCGGTAAACAGACTCAAAGAGGTTAAACAACCTGTCACAGCCACACAGTTAATAACTGGTAGTTTAAGAAACCTGGTCTCTCTGATCCCCCAACTCTTAACTATTATACCATATTGTCTAATTTACTCAAATATTTGAGAATCTAATATCAGTGTGCTCAAAGGAATAAAAAGATGACTCGTACACATTCCATATCCTGGAGGAGAATACAATTTAGAAGGGTCAATCTGTGTATACAAACATAAATTAAAGCAGTGCATGCTAAGGCAATCTGAGAGTTAAAAGAAAAAAAAGTAGCCACAGAAGTGTAAGAGGGATACTATTTCAGCTGGGGCCACTGAAGGAGGCTTCCCAGGAAAAAAAAAGAATAGGAAGTGGCATTTGAAGTGCACCTTAAAAGTTCAGTAGTATTTGGTTATCTAGAAATGGGAGGAGGTGCAGGGCAGGGAGGCAGGGATGGGAAGGTATTCTAGAAGCAGGAATGGGAAGCAAAGAGATGCAAAAGGAGAGGACCTACCCAGAAATAGCAGGAAGCCCAGCTTGATGGATAGGAGATAAGACTGGGAAGAGAAGTTAAAAGGAATTGAATGCCAAGCTAACGAATTTGAACTTCATCCCCAAGGAAATGGAAACCAGATTTTTATACAGAAGAGAGACTAGATCAACTTAAACACTGATTAAGCCTTTCACTAAGGAGCTAGCCCAGAACTTAGTTTGGGAACTTCTACTCTGACTTTCCATCCCACTTCACCCAAGAACACACAACCACAGTCAAGGGGCTTTCTCCCTGTGGGATGACACCTCTCAACCTGGACAATGGTGCCCACCACTCAGCCTGGAGATAAGGAGAGCATGAGGGATCCAAAGAAACTCTGCTCCCTACTAAAAACTCCAAGTTCAGGTCCAGTTATGAGTGATCAATAGCATCATCACTGTATATACATAATTACAGCTGACCCTTGAACAACACTGGGGTCAATCACATATAACTTATAGTTGGCCCTCCGTATTCACAGTTCTTCCACATCTGCAGATTCAACCAACCACAGACCATGTAGTACTGTAGTATTTACAACGGAAAAATATCCACATATAAGTGGACCCACCCAGCTCAAACCCACGTTGTTTAAGGGTCAACTGTATATACAAATGATGTATACAAAGACATTTGTATTTCCCAAGTGCTATATTAGCTTTTCCTCATAAGAATATTGAGAGTTTAAGTGATTACATTTGATCTTTTATAGATAAGGAAATCAAGGACTAGCTGAATGACAGTGCATGTCACATAGTAGGTGCTTAATGAACATTTGCTAATCAATGATCATTATGTTAAGTGAGTCAGCATCAGACCTACAATGTATAAAAATTAATAAAAATTAATAAAATCTAATTAAAATAGTGTCAGGAGGCCAGAAGGGCAAGCTCTCATGCCCTGCAAAGTTAGTGCTCAGGAGGAAAAAGAAAGACTTCCTCTTCTTGCCTGGCAAGAACTTAGCCAATGAGAGACTGTCACAAGTTAGCCAATGAAAAGCCACTATGCTTTGAACTCTCAATTCCTCCAATGGATTCTTTGTTTACTATAGCCCTCCCAGCTTCCTTCTCCCCTCTTTGAAAGGGTTCTCCTCTCCTTGCTGGGCAGGGACTCGCATGTGGCTCACCATGATTGTAGATCCCAAAGGGAAAATCTTTGTTGATTCCAAATAAACCCACTTTGTACTAGAGAAATAACTGGCAGTCTACTTGTTTGAGGTCAAGATTTTGGTGGCCCGAATGGGGATCCAGAGAAGGCCCCCAATGACTCCAAGGTTGGTGAGCAAACAGGTGTGACACCCACTTCAAGCCCATTATTGCTCACTGCTTTTCTCACCAACCCTGGGGTTTGAGGGTAAGTTTTTCTCCCTCTCTCCAAATCCAAGCTTCTGCCCTCTTTGCGTTTTGAACCTCTGCAGATCTTATTTGGGATCTATTTTTAAGACTTTGTCCTTTCTGGTTAAGGCATTGTTCTATATTCAAGCACTCACCTGGCACTTCAGCCTGATTTTTGAAGTCAGGCTGTTCCAATTCAAACTGTGCTAGCCTTCAGTCCATTCCTTTTGGAATAGGGGCTGTTTCATTGGAACTGTGCCACTTCAGCCTTTGGCCTGATTCCTTTTGAAGTAGGTGCTGGGGCTGTTCTACTGGAACTGTGCTGTTAAGCCTTTGGCCTAACTCCTTGGGGACTGAACTGCTCCAGTGGAACTGTGCTGTTATATCTTTGGCCTGACTCCTTCAGAATTAGGCTGTGTCATTAGAGCTATGCTGTGCGGCCTTCAGCCCAACTCTTTCAGGACCAGATTGTTCCCTTAGCACTGGCTGGTATTCGGCCTGCAGGCTGTTTGAGCTGTTTAGGCTGTTTGAAAATTACTCTCTGCTCAAGAGGAAAACCTCTGAGAGATGGGAGCCCAGTTACGTGACTATTTTGAGGGCACTCCCCACATCGGGATTCCAGCCAATTTTGTTTAAATACCACAATCCTTCCTCAGGCGCATTTCTAACTAAACGGACCTACCTAACCAAAGGCAATTTAGACTATCAAAGCCATTATGGGGAACTTTTGAAATCCCCAAACTTTTCTTAAAACCGAATTGGACAACCACAGCTCAAAAATTTCCAAAACTGAATGAAATACCTATTTTGATTGGTATTTTGAGGCTTCTAAACATTATCAGAAGCCTAAAATTGCCTTTCTGCAAAATAAGATCTTAAGATTAACTGAGACAAACAAATGATTAAAGAAAGATAAAGTGGCTTCTGAAGCCTCCAGCTCCTCTTCCCAGGTTCCTCTGTCCCAGGCTCTGCCTCTGGTGCCATCTTCTTCCTTTCCTTCTATGCCACCTACACCTCTATACCCTCAATTCCCCCATATTAATAAGTCTCTGGTCAAACTTCCCTTTACCACTGCCTGTTCCTCTAAACCTATCAGAACCTGATCCTCTAATTAAGTTTTCTGAGGATCCAGAGGCCAAACACTTAATTTCTTATATTCCCTGGACTAAAGTTGAACTGCAAACCACAGTCAAAGATTTTCCCAAAGTAACCAAAAATTCTCACAGATTTGCTGGGGAATTTAATATAGCCATTCAAATTTATCAACCTTATTGCTCTGACTTATATCTGCTAGTCATATGCTTGTAGGTGAAGGCCAGGCCCAGCATTGGATCAAAACTGCTAATAGGGAAAATCCTGAAGGTCCCTAGAATTACAACTGGGAGGCCAGCCCACTGACTTACTGTATTAACAGACTCAGGCAATCACTAGGCAACTTCATCAGGGAATTCCTAGTGCTTTTCCAAAGTCTGTTGATCAAAACAAAATTCAGGCATTCAAACAAAAATCTGATGAACCTGTTCATAAGTATTACAACTAACTTCAGATTATTTTTAAAAGAAATTCTGGTCTTCCTTCAGATACTGATTCCATCCACACAGCTCTTAACTCTATGTTTATTAATGGGCTAAACTGGGACCTTTCCCTTCTAGTAAAAAGGACCAGGATGGAATAGGAAACTATGTCCACTCCAGATTTAGTTAATCTGGCAAACCAGCTCTCTCACACTGTGGCTGAGTCACCTAAAAGGAAGACTGCTATAATTCTTAATCTTCAACTACAGCAAATGAAGGCCCCAAAATGAAACCAAAACCCTCCTAGTTTCTGCTATTACTGTAAAGAGCCAAGACATTGGAAAAGAGATTACTACAAATTTAAGCACTTCAGGTACCTTCAGCTCTCAAACCAGCCTTTCTAACGTCCTCCCAATTCTCAATGGCGGGGCTGCAACGAACTATAGAGGCTCTTCCCAACCCTCCTTCTTAATCGGCTAGGAGAAATATTTCTCCAGATTATGGATGAATCTCTTCCAGTCCTGACATTGGAGCTACACTCTCGGTGCTCAACCCCACTATGACAAAACAGCCCTAGCCTCAGGATACTAAATGAGTTCAAATAGTGAGGATCTCTAACGAACCTCAAAAGGTTCCTGTCTCTGAACCTACACTCTTTTGTGTAGGCTCTTTGAGCGATAACACCCTTTTCTCTGTAGTTCCTCTGCCCCATCCATTTATTAGGCTTAGATTTCTTAGAAAAGTATCATGATGAAATTTCTTTCTCCTAAAGGGGAAAATAACTCTAGAAGTTGACAGTAGTCATCAAAGCAGCTAACCAGGTGAATTAAATGACCCTTTCACATCTTATATTTGCTCCATTTCTGATGATACTAGGGCTGATTCTGGAAACACTGATCATTTGTCCCTATTGAATCAGCTACCAACCTTCTTAGGGGCAAAATCTCCAACTGATATTGACAAAATTCATAGCGCATCTCGCATCAAGATTCAAATAGATCCCTCAAAACCTCTCCCCAGAATTAATCAATACCCTATGAGAAGCCCTTCAAGGTACAAAGCCCATAATAGAATATTACAAGTCTCAAGGCCTCATTATCCCTTGCACTAGGCACTATTTCCTGTAATACTCTTATTTTTATGGTAAGATCTAAGGGCCGAGGGTAGAGGTTTGTCCAGGACCTCTGAGCAAGAAACAACATTATCCCTCGACACCTTGCTGTTCTTAACCCTCATATATTACTAACATCCATTCCCACGGAAGCAAATTCTTTACTGTAATTGATGAATGCAGGGCATTATTTAGTATTCCAGTTGAAGTTAGCCAGCACCTCTTTGCCTTCACTTGGGAAGAAAACACAATTCACCTGAACAGTAATGCCTCATAAATTTATTTCTCACAAATCCTGAAGGCTGATTTGGATGACAAAAAGTTCTCTGGAAGTTCTACTTTGTTGCTATACGTTGATGATTTACTTCTTTGTTCTTCTTCTCAAGCCTCCTCACTGGAAGATAACATACACTTGCTAAAGCTTTTAGCCTTAAAGGGACATAAGGTCACCAAGGAAAAACTGCAGTTTGCCAAAACCCAGGTTCAATATTTAAGGTATCTGATATCAGAACAAAGGCTACACCTAGATCCAGATAGGCTTCATGGTGTCTTAAGTTTCCCAAAACCCAAAACTAAGCAACCAACTGTGAGGTTTTCTCAGGCTAGTTGGTTATTACTGAAACTGGATTCCAAATTTCTCTCTTATGGCCAAACTTCTGTGTGTTTTACAGAAGAACAACCACCCTGACCTAATTTTATGGGAAGAACCAGACAACACAGCCTTTTAAAGCCTTAAAGGAGAATTTAGTGAACCCACTTGCCTTTGGGCATCCCATTTATCAGATTCCCTTTTTCCTTTTTGTATAGGGAAATGAACGGAAGGGAACATCCTTGGGGTACTCACCCAAAAACATGGGGACCACCATCGACCAGATAGCATTACAGCGAGCAACTGGGCGCTATGGCACAGGGAAAACCCTCTTGCCTTAGAGCCATTACTGTCATTGCCGTTTCGGTTAAGGCCAACAAGAAAATCATTGTGGGATCCCCTTTAACCATTTTTGTACCTCATGCAGTAGAAGCCCTCCTGAATTTTCATCACACTCAACATTTCTGTCAGCCACCTCACCTCCTATGAAGTCCTTGTGTTAACTGCTCCTCACTTATTACATTATAATACACTTCACCTAGCTACTCTTCTCCCCTATGTCACCGAAAAAGTCCCTCACAACTGCTCAATGCTGATAGATCACCTCCTGACTCTTTGTGATGACCTGTAGTAAATTCCTTTGTGTAAGGTTAACTTCTCATGGTTCACTGATGCTTCTTATTTAAAAGATGACAATGCAAACGTTGTGCTGGGTGTGCTATTTCAACTCCTTTTGATATTGTTGAGGCAACATCTTTACCTATGGCTACCTCAGCCCAACAGGCTGAATTATACGCTCTTACACAGGCCAATACGTTCGGCAAGGGCAAAACTGCCAGTATTTATACTGATAGTAGATATGCTTTCAGAATAGCTCATGATTTTGGAATGCTGTGGAAGCAACATGGCTTCCTTACTTCCAGGAGAAATAAAATTTTAAATGGCCCCTATGTTCAGGAATTATCAGTTGTGATACTTTAACCCACCACTTTAGTTATTATTAAGATTCTAGGGCATTCTAAACTTGATTCTCTGGAAGCTATGGGAAATCACCTGCTGACATTTCTGCAAGGAATGCTGCCCTTAAAGAAACCAAGAGTAGCCAAACCTCTGTCATAGTCCAAATAAATAGTTCCCCAAATGGTAACTTAGAAAAGCTGGCTAGAGAAGCCTAACAACTGGCCTCAAAAAAGGAAAAACAAGGTTGAAAATTAAACAATCGTTGGTTTGATAAAAAGAGAAAGCACTGGTTCATCCCAAATAACAACCAGTCCTACTGGAGACTCTAAAATTCCCACTCCTCACCACTGCACATCCATTCAGCCATTGGTCTACTGACAAAATGATAGCATTTGTGAATCAATATTGGTGGGAAACATTAACAAGACTGCAAAAAGTGCCTACCTCATTTGTCCTACTTGTCCAAAGTACAACCTAGGGAAGCCTGGGTACTGTTCTTCGACATTTTAAACTGCCTAATAGATCATTCAAGTCTGGCAAATAGATTTCATACAGCTTCCTCCCTCCTGTTGATATAAATATATTTTAGTCATTGTATGTTTTCATACTGGACTGAATGAAGCCTCCCCTTGCAGACAGGCTACTGCCTCTTCTGCAGCTAAAGTTCTTTTGGAAAAGATTGTCCCTACCTGGGGAACTCCTCTCAACCTTCATAATGATCATGGAACCCACTTTACTGATCAAGTACTTCAACAAGTCTGCACTGTTTGGCTGGTTTTATAACACTTTCACTGAGCTTATCACCCCAATTCTCTGTTTTAGTCGAATGCACTAATGGCATTATTAACACTCAACTGGAAAAATTTGTAGAGGCCCTCCAAATACCTTTGCAAAAAGCATTGCCGTTGACCTTTCTAAATCTGGGATCCACCCTTTCTGAAACTCAAACTTTCACCCTTTGAGACAGTCGCAAGATGCCCAATGCACTTGGCTCATGTTTCTTTTAACTCACAAATGGTAAAAGGAGAGCTACTCCAATATTGCAAAGACCTAATTGCTTCTATTAAAAATAACCATTTTTGGATAACTAATAAGAACCTGCTGTATAAAAAAATAAATTAAATAAAATTCAAAAATTCAAAAAAAAAAAAAACTGTTTTGGTAGAGCAGTCTTTTCACAGTGCACTCTCAGGAGGTGAATACCTTAAGTATCACGCCTTGCAACCTGGATGTTTCATTTACTGGCAAAGACACCTCCAGAAAGACTCTCTTCACTTCACTGGAAAGGCCCCTATCAGGTACTACTAACTAACCTTTGTGCAGCCGAAATCCAGGGAACAGACTCTTGTATTTACATAACACACTTAAAGAAAGCAGCAAACCAAACTGGATCTGCACATCATCTGGTGACCTGAATGTAAAGATTCCCCGGAACTGAAGCAGACAATATCTGATGAGACAGCTTTTCCAAGATATCTGGACCAGGACTGCAGAAAGTTTGTCTGCCAAACCTTTGATGATGACACAATATTTCAGATGGTATCCAATGACTATGATCTTCATAACATATGGACTTTAGATAAAAGTGCCTGAGAGTTCCCCCTCCTACCCCTCCTTACTACTTGGATGTGACCTCAGTAGGTTTCTGTGCACTTTCCCTCCGATGTGGAACACTACACTCAGAAAAGGTCCTTCCTTACATTGAGGGACAAAAAGCTGCTAAAACCAGAAAACCTAACTCTTGACCAGTGATGCTTTCAGAGAAGGATCTTGATCAAAAGGGGGAAATGAAAAAATTTATAAACAAAAACCTCAATTAAAATAGAGTTGGGAGGCCAGAAGGGGGAGCTCTCACACCCTACAGTGATAGCAGAGCCCAAAAGGAAGTAGAAAGACTTCCTCTTCTTGTTGGTGAGAGCTCATCCTATGAGACACTGTCAAAACTCAGCCTATGAAAGAAAAGCCACTATATTTTAATCACTCAATTCCTCCAAATGGACTCTTTGTTTACTATAGCCCTTCCAACTTCCTTTTCCCCTCTTTAAAAGAGTTCACCTCTCCTTGCTGGGCAGGGGCTCACATGTGGCTCACCATGGTTGCAGAACCCAAATTGCAATTCTTTGTTGATCCTGAATAAACCCATTTTTGCTGGAAAAATAACTGGCAGTCTATTTGTTTTAGGTCAACAGATGAAAACTCAACCTCTAAAGACTCCAGCCTTAAATGTGAATTGCTCAGCCCTGACACAAAGCAGACTCCAGCCCTAAATGTGAATTGCTCAGCCCTGACACAAAGCAGAACAAGGACACAGAACACTGAGGTACAGGATTCAGAACAATTACATTTACATAATGCCCCGAGACCTTATAAGACAGCAGATCAGCACAGGAAAAACTCCCTGAAGGAAAAGAGTGATGGTTTGCTTAGTTAAAACAAAGAAATCCATTTTGAGAGGGACTAATCAAGTGAAAGGAATAAAAAAGGGTATTTCCAGGCCATTCAAGTACAAATATGCGCGCGGGTGCGCGCGCGCACACACACACACACACATGCACAGAGCAAAGTCAAGGGCAATTCAGAAGAGTGTGAAGTGCATGGATGCCATGAACAGGGGTTCAAACCCTGGATCTGCCAATTACTAGATGTCTGACTTTGGGCAAATTACTCAACCTTCCCAAACGTTCAGATAACTATGTGGATAATATGTACCTCACAGGGTTGTCGTGGGAAGGAAGGAAGGAAGGAAGGAAGGGAAGGAGGAAGGGAGGGAGGGAGGAAGGAGAGACAGAGGGGAGAGAGAGAGAGAAGGAAGGAAGGAAGGGAGAAAGAAAGAGAGAAAGAGAAAATATATTATGAAAGAGCAAAGCACAGGGAAGCCCTCAGATGCTGGTAGCTTAGATGCTCACAGCACAGGCTGAGTGAAAGTTTACTTGCAGGTTAGAGATAATAGAATCGACAAAAGGAGAATCTTAATTAGAATAAGAGTTAAGAAATTTTTGCCTCACTGATTCACCAAACTAATCAAAGAACCCCATTCTAGTGAACTATGAAAAACACATTTGAGTCCTTAATGGTTTTCCTCATATGCTTAGAAAACCCTAATGCATCTACAAATTAAAAGTTTCCTTTCACACATTGCAGATGAAAGCAAAGGCAAAAATCCTGGACTAAATAACACTGTTTTTTAACTGACCTATAACTCAAAGCAGTATGTGTTTCTTCTTGAGAAGTTTATTAAACTCAAGTGGTACCTTTTAAATGTATTGGGGAAAGAGTGGTATCATCAAACCCTTTATGTCAATTGCCTGGGGAAGGAGGGAGCCCAGACCCAGATGAAACAGATAAAAGAGTGAGCGTGCTCACATGACATCAAGCTAAATGGGATTTTCAGGGTTCACAGGCCTGAAGTGCCTAGCTTCCTGAGAAGCTGAAATTTGTGCTTTGCCCCTAAAACAGGCATGTTTTAGAAAACGGTGGGAGGGGGACATGAAGAAGAGACCACACAAGTCAGACCAAAGGACCGGCAGGGAGAGTGAGTCAGACGAGTACTGGGAAGACCAGGAGGGGTCAGGGGGGTGGAGCTAGAGTGCAGGCTGAGAAGGGTGAGTGTCCTCTAGGTCAACCTCACTGCATTATGCTCAAGACTGAGCAGAGGAACAGATTGGGGGAGGGACAACTAAGCCCAGCTTGGGCCTCAAGACTTAGCTTTTGCTTCTAGAATGTCCTCCCTTCTTAGAGCAGAGCTTCTCAAACTTTAAGATGCACCTAGTCACCCGGGGATCTCGTCAAAATGTTGACTCTGATTCAGTACGCCTGGGAATCTGAGACTGCGTTTCTAACGAGTTTCCAGGTGATGCCAGTGCTGCTGGTCCAAGCACCACACTCTCCAAGGGTTGGGATTCCCACCCGAGACCCTGAGAGCAAAGATCACAGTGTCTTTATCCTTCCAGGACAGTGCTTAGGGCATACAGGACTTCAATATATATATGGGAAGAATGGATTCCTTGAGAGGACTTAAACTGTAGCAGAAAGGACAGAATAGAATCTAAAACAAGAACCATAAATGGGCTGCATCCTTGCTTATCCACCAACCATGCATGTGAACCTAGGGAGAGTTACTTAACGTGCTCGGCCTTAGGAAAGTCATTTGAAAACCAGAAGGATGAACCACTTGATCTTTAAGGCCTTCTAGCTCTAAAACTCCACCCAAAATATTTTTTTCTGTGTCTTTTAAAAAAATCATTTTAATGGTGAGGATATATACTAGATATTCCTCCAGCGAGGCACACCTCTGTCATTCTCAGACAGCAGTTTCCAAAAATCCAATTGAGAGAACACAGATTCTATTGGTCTTGGCGAATAACCATAGCAACTAATACCCCCCAAATAAAATGATGTCTTCACAATGATGTGCTGGCTTAATTAGATTAACAGGGTGACGTGTACCATCTCAAAATTTATGGTCGTAAATTTACAGTGAAAGCCAGACCTTCTTGGAAGAGGTGTATAAGTAAAAGAGAGGCCTTGCCAATAAAACAAAGACGGGACAGGGAGCCAGAAAACCTGAGTTGATGAGGAACTGGAGCAGGGCCGCCCTGCCTATCCTAGGTCCACACAGACACGGCCCATCACCCAGATGTGTATCCAGAACTTGGTTAAACAGCTGCAGATCTGAGTGCCATCACTTCTACCAGGGAGTTAGCAAGCAACTGTCCTCTCTCCATGCCTCCTTCATGCATATAATGAAAGGACACCAATACTACTCCCTCAGAAAAGGCTTCTAAGAGATTTAGCAAAAGAACTGTAAAGCTTTTAAATAAAAAAGAGGACGATTGCAAAATAGTAAATTAGGGATGGTACAGCTCATACTGGGATGCAGATCTTCCTGCTCCAAGGTCTTTAGATTGGAGTTGGAATTGGGAAAAGAAAATGCAGCATCTATAAGTTCTATAATTTACCATCTTTCCACACCCTCAGGACTGCCTCTTCCCCGGTCTGTGAAATCATGTTCACTCTGAACAAATTCAGGCAAGCAAGAACCTCACTTGAAAAGCAGGAAAAGGGGGCTTCCCTGGTGGCACAGTGGTTAAGAATCCACCTGCCAATTCAGGGGACACGGGTTCGAGCCCTGGTCTGGGAAGATCCCACATGCCGCGGAGTAACTAAGCCCGTGAGCCACAACTACTGAGCCTGCGCGTCTGGAGCCTGTGCTCCGCAACAAGAGAGGCCGCGATAGTGAGAGGCCCGCGCACCGCGATGAAGAGTGGCCCCCGCTTGCCGCAACTGGAGAAAGCCCTCACACAGAAACAAAGACCCAACACAACCAAAAATAAATAAATAAATAAATTTATTTATTAAAAAAAAAAAAAAAAAGAAAAGCAGGAAAAGGGAAGCCAAGGCCCATCACCTCCCTGTAACCCCCAAACCCTTTCCAGCAAAGGACAAAAAGAAAACAGACAAACCAAAAGAATCAGGGCTCAACTTCCATTCAACTGTTATTAACTCAGAAAGTCCAGGGCAGCAAAACCTGGAGCTGAAACACAAAATCAGCTATATCACCGGTGGTTCTCATCAGCAGCTATGATAATTTAAGGGTAGTCAAGGCAAGACAAGGCGCGGTGAGTAAAGCGAGGCTTTCCACCAGCCACATAAGCCTAGAATAGTGGGTAAGGGCTGTGGCTTTGGGAACAAACTCGCAAGGTTCAAAAGCCCACCTCAGCCCCCTACACGGTCTCTGTACTGAGTCTCCACCTGTAGGAAATGGAGAAGAAAGGAAAGCTGCCTCTGGGGATTTCTGTGAAGAAAGAAATGATGCTCAGAAGTGCTTAGCACCAGGCCTGGCTAAGCCAGCAGGCAATAAATGATAGGTATTTGTAGTAAAGAGTTTTACCCAATAACGTAATCAAATGTCAGGCTGACTTATTTCTGGGTAAAGATGAGAGGACCGCCAAGCCACTAGGCCTCCTTCCACCCACCTTTACATCCACCATCCAGCTGACCTCCCACCATTCCTATGATCTAAAAAGAATCCACCTAATCCCTGGGCACAGCTCAGACTCTCCTCCTCACTAATACCACGCCTCAGCACCAGAAAAGTTCGATTAAAAAAGGAAAATCTGCCTGTTGCCCCTGGATTAAATTCATGTTTCCCGAGGGGAAAAAAGAAAGTACCTAGCAATCCTGAACACAGCCACACCTGATAATGTTCTCAGACGTTAGTTTCACTTTCTTTTATCCCCTGTTTAATGAACCACTTCCCTGCTTGCCCCCTTAGGGGAGGCTGTGCCCCCGGACCAAGCAGGGAAGTCCAGGTGGGCACCATTCCACCCTCCTCGCAGGTTCCACAGGAACCCTATTCCCCGCTGTACTGCCTCCTTCCCCAACTGTCCCCTCCCCAGAGCTGTCCCCCAGTCCACATAAGAAATCAGGCTTCATCTAGTTCTCAGAGTACCCCCTCACCCCACACCATCACAGAATTTGAGGGACCAAAGAGTAGTGTTTCTCAAAATATAGTGAAGCATCACTTGTGACAGACGCTCCTAGGGAGCCCGGGCCAGCTACCTGGATTCAACTTCTGGGGCTAGGGGCCAGGCATCTGGACTCCCCAGAAGTTTTCATACATGCTGAAGTTTGAAAACTGCTACCACCTGAACCCTCAGAACATCTTGTACTCGTACCAATAATGGAACCTCTCCAGATCATGAAGGAGCTCCTCTGCAAAGAGCAAGCCGGAACTTCTGACTTCTGGCAGAAGGTTTACAAATGTTCCCAAAGTGACAGTAGAGGTGGGAGGAGGGAAAACCACACTTCAATTTAAAAATCACAAATTCCGAACCCTGAGCCTTTTCCCAAGAATGTTCCCAATCACATCTCCTACTCTGAAGCCCAAACAACCAACTAGGAAAGCCACTCTATTTAGGACTTGATTTGTACAGACCAGGCTCATGGCACTTGGAGCTGAAGAATGGCCCTGACTGCCTAGAAACCGATCCAGAAATCAGGCTTCCCAAAGAAGCGGCAGCTACCTTCCGCGCCTGGGGATCCAAGTGCTCCTGGACCAGGCCTGGGCTGGGGCTGCCAATACAGGCTCTGCCTGGTTAATCTTCTCTGAGCCTGCAAACAGTAAACCTGACACAGACTGCACTGAATCCAGGATACAGGCCCACAGGGCCCGAGAGATAGGAGTACCTGAGGCACTTCCGGGGTGTGCAACCTCGTTCAGGGACCCACACTCGGAAAGGCCTGCTTGGTTTAATGCTATCCTGTCATCATCTTGAGATTCTTTAATTTTTATCTTTGAACTTGAGTTTTTTAAGTGAAGTCTGGTACGATGGTAGAGCATGTATATGAGCTGAGGCAAGAGCTACAACATGAGTGTCATGCATGTCTGCCAGGGTTCCTTTTGGCCCCATGTGCATAGGGTGTGATGCCCCTTGAATAAAGGACTTTGGTGGACCCACAATGTGTGGGAGTTGAGTCAGACTAAGAGCGAGCACAAGGTAAGTGTGTGATGTCTACAACTGAATAAGCGGGAACACTGACAGCCCTGAGAAGCCACGCTTTCCTTTCAAACCAGAACTCGCGAAATGCAAAAAGGTGGCAAGAGCATCCTAAGAAACATGAATGACTGATGAACCCTGCCACGGCCTTCCTTACTCACAGTATTTCCCTGGATAAGTGAACTATTATACTGTCCATGACAGGGCAGTCAAGGTCAGTATAATAGGGCAGGGAAGGATGTAGAAACACAGTCCCATTTCCTTTCAGTCCTTGTTTATTCATCAGTAAGCCAAAGGGAGAAAGTGTTGGTAGAATGTGCAAGTATCAGGAAGTGAAATAAAAACAGTTCCGTTAGGGCACTTTTCACAGAAATAGAACAATCCTAAAATTTGTATGGAACACAAAAGACCCCAAATAGCCAGAGCAATCTTTAGAAAGAGCAAAGATGGAGGTATCATACTCCCTGGTTTCAAACTATATTACAAAACTATAGTAATCAAAACAACGTGGTATTGCCATTAAAAAAGACACTCAGATCACTGAAACAGAATAGAGAGCCTAGAAATAAACCCACAATATACGGTCAATAAATCTACTAAAAATGAGCTAAGAATATACAATGGGGAAAGGACAGTTTCTTCAGTAAATGGTGTTGGGAAAACTGGACAGCCACATGCAAAAGAATGAAACTGGACCACTGTCTTACACCATACACAAAAATTAACTCAAAATGGATTGAAGACTTGACTATAAGACCCCAAACCATAAAACTCCTAGAACAAATCATACATGGTAAGCCCCATGACATCAGTCTTGGAGGTGCTTTTTTGAATTTGACACCAAAAGTAAAGGCAATAAAAGTAAAAATAAACAAGTGGGACTACATCAAACTAAAAAGCTTCTGCACAGCAAAGGAAACCATCAACAAAATGAAATGGCAACCTACCGAATGGGAGAAAATATTTGCAAATCATATATCCGAAGAGGAGCTAATATCCAAAATATATAAAGAATACATACAACTCAACAGCAAAAATCCAAACAGTCTAATTTAAAAATGGGCAGAGGATCTGAATAGACAATTTTCCAAAGAAGACAAACAGATAGCCAACAAGTACATAAAAAGAAGCTCAACATCACTGACCATCAGGGAAATGCAAATCAAAACCACAATACGATATTATCTCACATCTGTTAAAACAGCTGTTTATCAAAACGACAAGAAACAAGTTTTGGCAAGGATATGGAGAAAAAGGAGCACTTGTGCATTATTGGTGGGAATGTAAACTGGCGCAGCCACTATGCAAACAGTATGAAGGGTCCTCAAAAAATTAAAAACAGAACTACCAAATGATCCAGCAATTCCCCTTCTGGATATGTATTTTAAGAAAACAAAAACACTACAGATAATCTCTGACTTACAATGGTTCAACTTACAATGGTGCAAAAGCAAAACACTCTCAGTGGGAACCGTACTTCAAATTTTGAATTTTGATTTTTTTTCAGGCTAGCAGTATGCAATATGAGACTCTCTCATGATGCTGGGCAGTGGCAGGAAGCCATAGCTCCCAGTCAGCCACACAATCACAAGAGTAAACAACTGATACACTGACAACAATTCTGTTTTTCACTTTCAGTACAATATTCAATAAATTACATGAGATATTCAACACTTACAAAATAGGCTTTGCATTAGATAATTTTGCCCAACCGTAGGCTAATGTAAGTGTTCTGAGTATACTTAAGGTAGGCTAGGCTAAGCTAGGATATTCGGTAGGTAAGATGTATTAAATGCATTTTTTACTTACATTTTCAACTTACAAGGGGTTTATCAGGACATAACCCCATCATAAGTCAAGGAAGATCTGCAATGCAAAAAGATATATGAACCCCATGTTCTTTGCAGCATTATTTACAATACCCTAGACATGGAAACAACCTACGTGTCCATTAATGGATAAATAAAGAAAATGTGATGTGGGTGTGTGGGTGTGTGTGGGTGTGTGTGTGCGCACGCTGGAGTATTATTCATCCATAAAAAAGAATGGAATCTTGCTATTTGTGGCAACCTGGATGGACCTTGAGAACATTATGCTAAGTGAAATAAGTCACAGAAAGACAAATGATGTGGGATTTCACTTATATGTAGAATCTTAGGGGGAAAAATAAAAACAAAAACAAAAAAATCACTACCTCATAGATACAGAGAACAGACTGGTGGTTACCAGAGGCAGGGGGTGGCAGACGGGCAAAATGGGTGAAGGTGGTCAAAAGGCACAAACTTCCCATTATAAAATAAAGTCATGGGGATGTAACATACAGCATGGTTACTATGCTTAAAAATACTGCATTGCATACTTGAATTTCGTTTTTAAGAAAGTACATCTTAAAAGTTCTCAACACAAGGGAAAAGAAAATTTGTAACTACGTATGGTGACAGATTTTAACTAGATTTATTGTGATGATCATTTTGCAATATATACAACTATTGAATCATTACAATGTACACTTGAAACTAATATAATGTCATATGTCAATTATATCTCAATAGAAAAACTATTTACAAAAAAAACCCAGTTGAGTCATTTTGTGCAGTGTTCTGGTCAGAGCAAAATTAATATGCATATGAGCTACGCAATACGAATTGTATAATTTCAATGATTCTACCTACAAGTCAGCTGATCTCAAATTTACATTTAAAACTGGCATTGCACAATATCAAGATGAACAGTAAAATTCAGACTAATAGTTTAAATTTTCGAATTGTTCTTTTTTTTAAAATAGCATTGGGCTTCCCTGGTGGTGCAGTGGTTGAGAATCCGCCTGCCAATGCAGGGGACACGGGTTCGAGCCCTGGTCTGGGAAGATCCCACATGCTGCGGAGCAACTAGGCCCGTGAGCCACAACTACTGAGCCTGCGCGTCTGGAGCCTGTGCTTTGCAACAAGAGAGGCCCGCGCACCGCGATGAAGAGCGGCTCCCACTTGCCGCAGCTAGAGAAAGCCCTCGCACAGAAACGAAGACCCAACACAGCCAAAAATAAATAAATAAATTAATTAAATTAAAAAAAAAAAAAGTTTAAAATAGCATTAAATAACAAATTAAAAAACAAACAAACACACCCTATGAGAGAGACCATAAAAGAAAAGGCCTTACATTTTAATACCTTTACCAGCACTCATTCGGGCTTTACGAACAAGGGGCCCCACAGATGAGGTAGCCAGCCCTGGGCACAGGCATGCCCTAGACTGTTTTCCCACCTGCAGTAACTTTCTCCTTTCCTCCAGCTGGCACCCCGAGGAAGAGCTCCACTGTTGCGGCATCACGGGGCCCAGGCCGGCACCGTCTCTGGCCTGCACTCCTCACTGGTCTGCCCACCCCCTCCCGCTCCCCTCCAGACCACGTGTCACTCAGCTGCCCAAGATGACCTTTTCAAAAAGCAGATCTGATCTTGTCACGGCCCCTTCCAAACCCTTCCCAACTGTAACTCTTCCCTTTCACCTCAAAATAACTACAAATCTGACTAGAGTTTGTGGGTGGGGGAAACTGGCCTCAAGGACACATGCCACTGGCCTCGCCCTCCCTCGGCCCTCTGGCCAGCTCAGATCCTCTAATGTGCCAGGACCCCTCCAGCCACAAAGCCCAGCACGTTCCCTCTGCCCACAGCACTCCATCAACCCTCTCCACCTTGTTGCTGTCACCCTTCAGATTCCGCTCAGAGGGTCACTTCCTCAGGGAAGTGGGCTCCTCTCATCCCCCACCCACTCTCAATGGTAAGCTCTCCCGCCTCCTAGAACTTCCCTTTCCATCCCTTTACACGATAGGTAATTTCCTTTGATTTTCGTGGCTGTTTAATGTGTACCACCAATGACATAAGAAACACCAAGCAGGCAGTAGCCAATGTGTTTTGTTCATAAAAGAACAGTTATCACAATCCTAGTATGTAGTAAGTAAGCCCCCAATAACTTTTTTAAATAAATAAATTAATTCAAGTGACTCTTTTTAAGAGTTGAGTCAGGAGAGTGACAAACCCTGCAACCCTCTTTTTACATAAAGGGAAAGATGGATCACTGAAATGAAGATCAGCCATCCCTTTATTCACTCCATTACACTCACGAAATCAAACAATGGGAACCCCATTTCCTAGGTTTAGCCTTGAAGCCACAAGACACACTTTCCCCACTCACTTTCTTCCTCATCCAACAGAATGCCTACAATGTTTTCAAGGTACCACTATTTCTATCTTAAAATCACTTTGCCTATAGGCAAATGATAGGCAAAGAATTTGCATTTGTATACCTAGACAGCATATCTAGGTCAGAACTTAAAATACATAATCTGGTGACAAATTACATCTTGCAAATGCAGAAGCCATCCTTTCTAATACACCAGGTACCACTTGAGGGAAAACACACACACACAGAAACATACCTTTGGGGGCAATGTTTCTTGATTTGGCTTTGGAAGGTCACCTGAACCAGATCGCCCCAGACTTTTTGAATCAGAAATTCTGGGAATCAAATCTGGAAATCAGATCTGAAAATCAAATTTCCAGATCGGCAATCAAATTTGGAAATCACAGTAACTTTAAGAACCGCTGTTATAGGAAGACATTGTTGAGTCATTTGTTTAAATGCCAGGGGACTGGAGGAAACTACTGACACTGAACCTGAGAAAGCAGGGACACAAGAAAGAAAAGGAAAGCGATGTCCCGTCCTGGACCCGGAAAGTCCCTGGCAACAAGCCTCCAAGAAAGAAGCAGGAAACTGTTCCCAGAGAAGAAAAGGAGCCTGGAAAAACCCTAGGTCATTGTCGGCTAGGGTCATTAATTACTCTAATTACTCTGGCCATTTTATTCTTGTGGACACTTCCTCCTCTTTCAAGGTGCTCTGGGACAGCCAGTAAGGAACCCTGACATCTGTCCCCCTCGCTGCAGGAAGGACAGGGTGAACATGAGCCAGGGAATGCACGAGCAGGGCCACCTCTTGCGGTCTCACAGCTTCCTTTAGGCTGAGGAGGGTCCTATAGCCAGGAGCCCTCCCCAGAGACTGGAATTCTAGCCACTGCTGGCCCACCGTCCCCACCACCTGTCTCCTGCCTCTTGTCAACCCAGAAGCCCTGAGGAATGAGAAGGTCCACAGGAAGCCTCTCAGCACGCCTCCACCAACTTCAATATCTCCTCCTGCAGTGGGCTGAATAATGTCCCCCAAGTTCATGTTCACCCGGAAACTCAGAGCGTGACTTTATCTGGAAACAGAATCTTTGCACATATAATTAGCTAAGATAAGGTCACACTGGATTAGAATGGGACCTAAATCCAAGGACTGGTGTCCTCATAAGCAGAGGAGAGGACACAGACACACTGGGAAGGAGGGGACTGAGATTGGAGTGATGCAGTTAAAAGCCAAGCAGCACCAAGGATTGCCAGGAGCCACTGAAGCTAGGAAGAGGCAAGAAAAGATCCTCTCACAGAGCCTTCAGTGGGAGCACAGTCCTGTCAACACCCTGATTTTAGACTTCTAGCCTCCAGAACCATGAGAGAATAAATTTCTGTTATTCTGGGCCACCCAGTTTGTGGTAATTTGTTATGGCAGCCCCAGGACGCTAATACGCCTCCTTTCTTAGGAAGCCTAAGCCTTTAAGTCACATTGTGGCCAAAATCTAGGGCTTCTGCAACAACACAAAAAGGAATGCTTGCTCTTCAGATACCCTAGCTGGCCTGGCCCTGGCCTCACTGAGAGCAGCTCTCCACACTCAGGTAGTCCCGGCTTCCCTCCCAGATCAGCGCACTCCCAGGCCCTCTTCCACCCCACCCGACACTACCGGCACCTGCCATCCCTGCCAGCTGCACACACTCTGCCCCGCCATCCTGCACCGGCCCAGGCTGGCCCCCGTGTGTGCCCAGTGCACCCAGATTTCTCCCTCTGAGCACCTTTCACACTTGCTCAGTGTGGCAGCTCCAAGAAGTCAGAGACTTTGCTAGTCCTGTACTCAATGACAGCCCACTGCCCACCACAGGTCACTACAGAGGAGCGGCTCAAAAATGTCAGCAAGTGCATGAGCCAATGCACAAACAGCAATGGCATGCGTGTCCAGCCCTCGTTCTTCATTACTCGGCCCAGAAATGGGATGGGTGTCAGTAATTCTGCCTTGTGTGACTTCTCACAGCTGTGATTATACTCGTGTTACAGCGTGTCCCACACTATATAGATCACTCATTTATTCTGTTACTCATTCAAAAAACTATGTCTTGAGCATCTATGTGCCTGATACACTAGTCTGGAGAGACAAATGTAACCAAAAAGCAGACACAGCCTGTGACTTTATAGCATTACAAATGGTGATGATGAGGTGTAAGTCAGTCATTAATAACCTCACATCAAAGCTGAAAAACAATAAACCAATCTTGTTCATGAGCCTGTTTCCTCTGCTAAATTATTTCCTACTCTGGGTTCCTAAGGCCTAGACCAGCACCTGGCACATAATAGGCAATCAATAATTCTGAATGGCTGGAGGACGAATAGGTTGAGAATGGGTAGATGGATGGAAGGAGGGGTGGGGATGGTGCCTGGTATGTAACAGGCAGTCAATAATAGGATAGATGGATACACAGATGGATGGATGGACAGATTAGTGTATGGATAAGCCTCATACATAACAGGCAGTCAATAATGATGGACAGATGGAAGGATGGATGGATGGATATCTAGGGAGCAAAGCACCTGGGATGAAACCTGTACAAAATACAACCTCATAGTGCAAAAAAGTTCCAGAACCTTCTTAAGTGGTACCTCTGGAACCACCTCATTTCATCCAAAACCAACCAGCTGCCTCCTAGCATCTGAAAGAAATAATAATTCTAAATGAATCTGGTATCCACCTCTTCTGCAAATATTTAGTAGAAAATCAGCTTCACCAGCACAAATATGTTCTCTCTTGCTTCCCACCCCTCCCCTTTCTTTCTGTAATGGGGGTTTTAAAAGGCTGTTTTGTTCATTCTTCTCCACCACGGTGAGTATTTACTGCTCTAAAATGCTGACTCTTGCCAAAATGTACACCACAGACCACTTACCTGGTTGTGTCATTCTTAATTATTATTTTTGTGATTCTTCCTTTAAGTACCTAAGAGAGACTTTTCTCTGAGGGAATCAGAGCTGGCTCTGAAAATTTACTACCATTTACACCTGGGGGTGGGGGGCTGTGGGGCGGCAGGTAGAAATACCACAAGCTGGAGAGAAAAAGGATGGGGTCGGGGAGTTCCTGCTCACTGCATGTCTGGTTAAAGCCCCCTTCTATGGCAGCCTGTAGTAGAGAAACTGTTTGCAGTAAGACAAACAAACAAAACACAACTAACAGAGCCCCAACATAAATGTATACCCTTGCATAGAACAGCTGAGTCTCAGAACAACAGACGAGATCCCCATGCACCTCATCTTTGGGTCTGGCTTGTATCAGGTTAGATTCCCTGCATTTCCAGGCTCTCCTCGGTCTCCCGTCAGTAATGAAGTTTAAGTCATTCAGACCCAAGGAGGCCTTTCTTCCCTTTGATTTCCCTCTGCTGAGGGTAAGAATAACTTTTGAGTCTCAGAACAACTGTTTCCTTTGCTCCCAATTCAGGCCCAACAGCAACATGTATCTTCTGGGGCAACAGTTCATTCATTCATGCTTTACCTCCCCACTGAGTGCCTCCACTGTGCCAGGGACCATGGGAGGCAATGAGAATAAAACACTGAACAAAACTGATAATACTCCTTGTGCTCCCCAAACTGCAACCTGGTGGGGATAGACACTCAACACACACACACACACACACACACACACACACACACACACACACACACACACACACACTATAATCATCTAAAAGTTCACTGGCAAGAATGTAAAAATGCGGATGGCAGCTGGGAAGGAATGATGTAAAGAGGAGAAAAGCAGACTCTCCCTCCCTCCCCATGAGGCAGAGAGCCACATGCAAGGCAGAGGGGGAAGTGGCTGATCAGCTACTCAGAAACAAAAGACTTTTGAGACAGGCATTGAGAATTCCCCTAACATTGTGGTGATGGCTTCACAGGTGTATACAGATGTCAGAATTTATCAAATTGTACAACTTAACATGTGCAGTTTTCTGTATGCCAATTAAGTTGTTTAAAAGAAAAAAAAAAGAATTTCCGCCGCTCCTCCCAAATTTGCTACCTACCTCTCATGATCTCCAGGATGATGAAGGTTCCTGTAGCTACAAACTAATAAAAATGACTTAGCTACCCCAAACATCCCACCCAGCCATATTCCTGTTCTTGATCTGCTCACAGCTTCATTCATTCATTCCACAAGGATTTATTAAACACCTACTACAGGTCAGATACTGTCCCCTGTGTTCTCCATTATACGACAAACAAAAGCATATATAACCCAGCTCTCCTGGAGCTTGTAGCTTCCTACAAATGCACACCCAAGCAGAATGCTGTCTACATACTGAGAAGGACTTGCAAGATTCTCAGAACACGGAGTTAAGGCTACTCTGAAGAATTTTCAACATCATGAAAGACAACAACTTATTGTAAGCTTACTATGTGCCCAGCCCCTAAGTGCTTTAAAGGTATTATGTCATTTAATATCCCCCAATCCTTTAAGATAAGTATTATTGTTTAAATCCATTTTACAAATGGGAAAATTGCCAGTTAAGTGGCAGAACCAAGATATAAACCCAGAGTCAGGCTCTAGATCCCACAATTTTAAAATCTAAGCTATAGGGCTTCCCTGGTGGTGCAGCGGTTGGGAGTCCGCCTGACAGTGCAGGGGACGCGGGTTCGAGCCCTGGTCTGGGAGGATCCCACGTGCCGCGGAGCAGCTGGGCCCGTGAGCCACAGCTGCTGGGCCTGCGTGTCTGGAGCCTGTGCTCCGCGGCAGGAGAGGCCACAATGGTGAGAGGCCCGCACACCGCGATGAGGGGTGGCCCCCGCTTGCCGCAACTGGAGAAAGCCCTCGCACAGAAACGAAGACCCAACATAGCCAAAAATAAATAAATAAATTTATTTAAAAAAATAAAATCTAAGCTATAGCAGCAAAAGGATAAGTTGCCCATCAACTGCCCCAGAAAGCCACTTTATAGTCTAAGCGATTCTTCCAGTCCAAATTTTGCTGAGCAGATTCTCTGACTCTCTCCCATTAGTACTTCCACCACCTCTGGAGCTTGACAAAGGCAATTTTGAGAAGTGAGGGAGGTCACAGGTTTCAGAGTAGCAAGACTCTTCGAGAGAGAGATGGACTCTGACATCTCTCTGTACCAAAAGAAGGGCTCAATGGTGCATGGAAAGACAACAGTTCAATTCCTTGGCTGCAGGCAGAGTGATACCCAAGGCTTCTGGCTGGTAAACTTTTCTGTTCTGTTGGTCTTTTAAGACACAAGTAAGGGACTTCCCTGGTGGCGCAGTGGATAAGACTCCACGCTCCCAAGGCGGGGGGGCCCGGGTTCGATCCCTAGTCAGGGAACTAGGTCACACATGCATGCCACAACTAAGACCCAATGCAACCAAGTAAATAAATATTAAAAAAAAAAAAAAAAAGGCACAGGTAAGACACAAACTTACTGGGAGAGAGCATGGTTATAACGATGACAGAGAGTCCAGAGGAACACAGAGCACAGACCTCCTCTGGATCAGAGAAACTTTCCATCAGCCCTCATCCAGGGGCTCAACCAGATCGTGTAAAATCAATCCAACTGCTGGCAGTTCACACGCAGCAAGGAGCCAAAAATGCATCAACGTGTGAGAATGCATGTGTGAAATGATAAAAACCCCTGTGACGACAAGTCATAGGCATCTGTATTAATAGCACAACTCCTATCATTAGAGTCATTCAGGGAAAAATAAAATAAATCTGCTCTAAGACAGCCTCCATGAAGAAACCAAACTCTCTGAATGTCATGAGAGATACAAGGATGGGTTTAAGAATCCAGATCCTGCCACACTTTCTTTTCTAAGAAGGCCTTTTACCTTGGCCAGCAGACACATTGATCAAGAGGAGTCCGGCAATGACTGTGCAAAGGGCTGGTCCCGTGTCTCCAAAGGACAATGGGGTCCCCTCGACAATACCCACTAACACCTGTGAACATCCCACAATGCCTCAAAGGCTAAGTGCCTCCCATCTGAGACCCGCCCCTTCCAAACTACCTCGGCTGCTCAGAGCCCCTACCTGGTAAATGGTCCTCTAACACTTAGCCCTACTGCTTACCTCACTCACAAGACCCTTTTGTTTCTCATTTATATTTCTCAACCCAGCATTACCTGCCTCTGCACAGAAAACCTGCAGAACCCTCTAGAACAAGTGCTTATCATAACTTTATCAAGCTCTGGATGGAGGACAACTAGCAAATCCAAACTACTGCTAGAGTTCAGTTTCATTTCTATCTTTCTGGCCACAGTCAACCATCTTTCCAAGGCTGGGGAGGGGGGCGTGTGTCTATGTAAAAAGGACTCTAGAAATATACAGACCCTATGAACAACCTGCTACCACTCAGGCAGACCTCCTGACCTCTCTGGACCTCAGGATGATGGAGAACAGAGGAAGGGAGGGGGCTGCTGGAGAGAAGTCTGGGAATCATGTCCACGTGGTGATGGCTGAAGCCAGGGACTGGAGAGGTTAGCGACAACATAAAGAGACAGACCCTCTGGTCTGGGAGGAAAAGGCAGCCAGGAACCTTGGGAAGAGCCACAGGACAAAAACAATGAGCTAGGAAGGGATGTTCAGAAGGGGTGAAGGAAGCTGGAGAGCACACTGTCGATGAAGGCAAAGGAGGAGAGTCTCGAGAAAGAAGAAGAACACCAAGAACAATCACTGGTTTAATTAACTGGGCGGTCCTAGGGACCTTTGAGACAGCAGGGTCAAAGAGAACTATGGGCAGAAGCCAAACTTCAGGGCTTTCAGTCATAAAGGCAATAAACACGGAATACTCTTTCAAGCAGTCTAGCTATGAAAGCAGCAGCAGCCCAGGATGGTACATAAGTGGGAGAGGTACAAAGGGAAGTTTTGTTGGGATTAGCTTTTTTGTTCCCTCTTGTTTAAAAGATAATAAAGACTTCAGCATGTTTGCAGACAAGGAGGAAAATATGCCACTGGAAAAGGAGGAGAGTGTAATGATGCACTGTGGGGGGAAGGAGCATGCACTGAGCACTACAGTAACAGAGCAAGTGTCCAGAGAGGGAGGAGGATTGCAAGAAAGAGGGAGAGCTTTAAGAGCACCAGTAGGTTTTCCCTGGACAGGAGGGTGACCATCTTCTCTACTGATTAACTGCATCTCCAACCATAGAGCGTATGCTATTCAGAAACCACATGGCGGTAATATTTGAAAACGAACACACGTTCCTTCCTGAGCACCATTCATCTTTCTGGAAGACAATCCAACACAAACATGAGTGCTTTGGGAGGGAAGAGAAAAGATGTGGCTGCAGTTGCTTCACCTGCTCTGAAGTCTTGTGATTTCTGGTTATTGTGTTTGTTGTTGGTTTTGTTCTTGTTTTGTATGAGAACCTGTTTCGCGCAAGGACGAGGAAACTACAGAGTGGAGAGAGTCCACTCCTACTCACCATGAAAACCTACTTGAATTGCTTCCACTAAAATGAAAGTTATCCTGTCTTCTTAATGGTTTCAATCTTTCATAACATTATTTAAAACTGCAGATCTTCATTCCCATCCTTTGCCTCCCTTTAAAGTGCTGTTTGTGGTTCAGAGAAGATGGTGATAAAAGCTTTTTTTAAAAAATATTTATTTATTTCTTTGGTTGCGTGGGGTCTTAGTTGCAGAAGGCAGGTTCCTTAGTTGCGGCTCCAGGGCTCCTTAGTTGTGGCATGTGTGTGGGATATAGCTCCTTGACCAGGGACGGAACCCAGGTCCCCTGCATTTGGAGTGCAGAGTCCTATCCACTGCCCCACCAGGGAAGTCCCGATAAAACCATTCTTTTTAAATCAAGTTGGAGCTGGGAATGGAATCAGCACGGAAAGGATAAATATCACAGCAGAGACAGTCAGTAAAAGACGATCTGGAGCATTACCTCCAGTTTAAAATCAATTTAGTACAAAGATAACTAATTGCTCCTGGGATCTATAACAAACCAATATTTATCCTCTGACAGTCACTTCTTAATAAGGCCAAGAAACCAAACAGGAAGGAAGGAAGGACTGCTTGGCCCAGAGATCAGAAATCCACTGGTTAATTCCCACAAGCCATGGCTGGACCACATACAGTGAGGGAGCAGATCCCTGTTTTAAAGAGCTTCCAATCTTGCTCTTGGAAAACCCAATGATGAAAACTTCCCAAAGAATCATATGTTAGGGCACAGATGTTCAAAACTAAAGTAATAACCCTCCAGAAAGTAGGCATAGAGGGAACTTACCTCAACATAATAAAGGCCATATATGACAAACCCAGAGCCAACAGAAACCATTTCCACTAAGATCAGGAACAAGACAAGGTTGCCAACTCTCACCACTATCATTCAACATAGTTTTGGAAGTTTTAGCCACAGCAATCAGAGAAGAAAAAGAAATCAAAGGAATCCAAATCGGAAAAGAAGTAAAGCTCTCACTGCAGATGACATGACACTATAAACAGAGAATCCTAAAGATGCTACCAGAAAACTACTAGAGCTAATCAATGAATTTGGTAAAGTAGCAGGATACAAAATTAATGCACAGAAATCTCTAGCATCCCTATACACTAATGATGAAAAATCTGAAAGAGAATTTAAGGAAACACTCCCATTTACCACTGCAACAAAAAGAATAAAATACCTAGGAATAAACCTACCTAAGGAGACAAAAGACCTGTATGCAGAAAACTACAAGACACTGATGGAAGAAATTAAAGATGATACAAACAGATGGAGAGATATACCACATTCTTGGATTGGAAGAATCAACATTGTGAAAATGACTCTACTACCCATAGCAATCTACAGATTCAATGCAATCCCTATCAAACTACCAATGGCATTTTTCACAGAACTAGAACAAAAAATTTCACGATTTGTATGGAAACACAAAAGACCCTGAATAGCCAAAGCAATCTTGACAAAGAAACACGGAGCTGGAGGAATCAGGCTCCCAGACTTCAGACTATACTACAAAGCTACAGTAATCAAGACAGTATGGTACTGGCACAAAAACAGAAATACAGATCAATAGGACAGGATAGAAAGCCCAGAGATAAACCCACGCACATATGGTCACCTTATTTTTGACAAAGGAGGCAAGAATATACAATGGAGTAAAGACAGCCTCTTCAATAAGTGGTGCTGTGAAAACTGGACAGCTACATGTAAAAGAATGAAATTAGAACACTCCCTAACACGATACACAAAAATAAACTCAAAATGGATTAAAGACCTAAATGTAAGGTCAGACACTATAAAACTCTTAGAGGAAAACACAGGCAGAACACTCTATGACATAAATCACAAGATCCTCTTTGACTCACCTCCTAGAGAAAGGGAAATGAAAACAAAAATAAACAAATGGGACCTAATGAAACTTAAAAGCTTTTGCACAGCAAAGGAAACCATAAACAAGACGAAAAGACAACCCTCAGAATGGGAGAAAATATTTGCAAATGATGCAACTGACAAAGGATTAATCTCCAAAATTTACAAGCAGCTCATGCAAGCTCAATATCAAAAAAAACAAACAACCCAATCCAAAAATGGGCAGAAGACCTAAATAGACATGTCTCCAAAGAAGATATACAGATTGACAACAAACGCATGAAAGGGTGCTCAACATCACTAATCACTAGAGAAATGCAAATCAAAAGTACAATGAGGTATCACCTCACACCAGTCAGAATGGCCATCGTCAAAAAATCTACAAACAGTAAATGCTGGAGAGGGTGTGGAGAAAAGGGAACCCTCTTGCACTGTTGGTAGGAATGTAAATTGATACAGCCACTATGGAGAACAGTATGGAGGTTCCTTAAAAAACTAAAAATAGAACTACCATACGACCCAGCAATCCCACTACTGGGCACATACCCTGTGAAAACCATAACTCAAAAAGAGTCATGTACCACAATGTTCATTGCAGCTCTACTGGCAATAGCCAGGACATGGAAGCAACCTAAGTGTCCATCGACAGATGAATGGATAAAGAAGATGTGGCACATATGTACAATGGAATATTACTCAGCCATAAAAAGAAACGAAATTGAGTTATTTGTAGTGAGGTGGACGGACCTAGAGTCTGTCATACAGAGTGAAGTAAGTCAGAAAGAGAAAAACAAATACCGTATGCTAACACATATATATGGAATCTAAAAAAAACAAAAACAAAAAGGTTCTGAAGAACCTAGGGGCAGGACAGGGATAAAGACACAGACGTAGAGAATGGACTTGAGGACACAGGGAGGAGGAAGGGTAAGCTGGGATGAAGTGAGAGGGTGGCATGGACTTATATACACTACCAAATGTAAAATAGATAGTGGGAAGCAGCCGCATAGCACAGGGAGATCAGCAGCTCGGTGCTTTGTGACCACCTAGAGGGGTGGGATAGGGAGGGTGGGAGGGAGGGAGATGCAAGAGGGCGGAGATATGGGGACATATGTATATGTATAACTGATTCACTTTGTTATAAAG
The DNA here is from genome assembly GCF_965194805.1 of Balaenoptera borealis. Taxonomy (NCBI): domain Eukaryota; kingdom Metazoa; phylum Chordata; class Mammalia; order Artiodactyla; family Balaenopteridae; genus Balaenoptera; species Balaenoptera borealis. The sequence goes on along the minus strand of NC_138867.1, from coordinate 121,161,952 downwards.
CAGAAACTAACACACCATTGTAAAGCAATTATACTCTAATAACTATGTTTAAAAAAAAACTAAAGTAATTCTTTGCCTCTCAAAGAAATCACTGTAGGCAAGATTCTTTCACAAAGTGCTCACCTAGGCAGCAACCACACCACATACACAATAGACCTTTCTCTAACCCCATGTTACATGAAGCAAGGAACATTCACCTTGGCTGATGAGCTAAGGCTTGAGAACTACCTATGGTGAGAGCTTGACCACAAAATATAAGGAAAAACTGGAAGAGAGTAAAGGAGGGAAACATGATTGGGAAAACCACAGGGCCACCCACGACCTTTACTTCAAACAAGTTTTTACTTGGCTCAAGGTCCTATGGTCTCAAATTTAAATGACCCCAGGAAGAGAGGTGGCCACGCAGTCCTGTAATGTTCTATCACCGTCAGAATGCTGACCAAAAGCTCAGGGAGTATCTGTTCACAGTCCAGGCAAAATCAAAACTAGTGTCTAGAGTGACTTACAGTTTAAGTAAGGCGGCTGAGAGGGCTGGCATTCTACAGCAGAAATAAACAGTCCCAGGTCGCACTGTGGGCAGAAATCAACTTCTCCAACTGAAGTTCAAAATTCCTTTCTCCCAAGTCACTCCCCTTCACCAGCTGAAACTCCACCCCCTCCAGACACTGCCATTCAGCTGGGCTGAACAACTCTATATGGAGCCCCTCCCAGGTGCAGGCACTATTTTAGGTGAGAACAAACCCAGCCCAGGCCCCACCCTGCTGGGGCTTACACAGCCCTACTCTCTTCTGAATCAGAGGGATCCCAGGGTCCCCAGACACACACACCACCACCCAACCCTCCTGGCTGAGCATTTGCCCTTGCTGTTCCCTCCACCAACAATGTTTAACTTCCCCGTTTCCTCTCTTCCAGATGGACCAATCCGTCCAATGCCATCTCCTCCATGAAGTCCACCCCAATGCCACACCAGCCCGACTGCAGCTTCTCCCTCCACCCACACAAAGCAGGCGTCACTCCCCTCCCTTGACCTTCTTCATGGCACTCTACTTGTGCATGTAGTGGCAATTAATATGTTACTGTCCATTGCAGTATTCACTGTGACCTGGGCTTGGGCTGGGCTGGGACAGCCTCCCCAAGGCTCAGCTTCTGTATCTTTAAAACAAGGAGATAAGAATACCTAAAAATAATAAAAGGAAAAATAGCTACCTTTTAGGGAGTTCTTACCATGTACCAGAGAAATGTTGTGAAATTTACAAACATTGTCTCGTTTGATCCTCAAAATCCTATGAGGCAGGCACTGTCATCCTCATTTCATAGATGAGAAAACAGAAGATCAGAAAGGCTGAGTGATTTGCCCAAGTCCACAGACACCAAGCAGCAGAGCAGAGGTTCCCACTCTGGCAGTCCTCCACCTGGGCCCTCTCTTAATCACTAGGCTCTACTGCCCTTCTTTTCTTCAGTTTCCTACCTACCTCACCGGGCTGTTCTGAGATAATACAGGAAAAGGCCTTAGCACACTGACTGGTTCTGGGTCTTTCTGTCCCCAGAAAGGTAGCATCCTTTAAGGGAGAGCTATTGGCATATGTGCGTGCTTTAATCATACTAATCAACAGATAATGGATGAATGAATAAATGAATGCATGAAACGAAAAGAATGAAAGGCATTAGCTAAACTACCAAAATAAGAGAAGGAAGTGTCTTACAAGTGGTTACTTAACATTCTATATATAGACCCTCACAGGGCAGCACAAAATGTAGCCTCTTTCTCCCCAGTGTCTTTCCGATGCATTGTTCTAAGGGGGAACGGTGTGAGAGGTGACAGCAGCGGGGTGAGCAGAAATGACACAGCACCTCCCAGGAGCAGCAGGCCCAGTTCTGCAGCCCTCCCTAAGACAAAATCCCCACTGGAGAGAAATCCCATCCAAATCCTCTTTGTCAGGGCAGAGAAGGTCAACAAGACTAATCCTCCAGAGGACCTGGAATTCTGGTTCACCTGTGCCACACCAAAGGACAGCCTCCCGGGAGCAAGACGACGTGCCTCAGGGTGGCACACCCCACCCTCCTCCTGCTCTGAGCTGACTCATCCTTGCCTCACACATGCATGAACCTCAGCTCCCACCTGAGTGCAGGCACTATCCCAGCATGTGACCTTGGGCAGGTCATGGGCCTATCCAAGCCTCATTCTTCTCATCTGGAAAATCCAGATAATCCCAGAACTACCCTCAGAGTGCTGATGGGAGGAGTGGACAGATAATCCATGGAGCCATTGCCTGGCACATAAGGAGCACTTGGTGTCTGTCAGCTATAAACGTAGGCAGACAATGGGGACACAGAGGGACCCCAACATCGCCGTGCACTGCCCTTGCTTCCAGGAATGGCAGCTTGGCCCCGTGCACTCCAAGCAACCAGTGCATGGTTCTTTACAGGAATTATGTGGTCAATCTCAGTGTGGCACATGAACTACACCTCTTTGACAATAACAAGAACTTAAAATGCAGCTGGTCTTACAGAGCGGGAAAGACCAGTGGGTGGGGATCGAAAGGGGAAAATGCAAACAGGGAAACGGAAGAGAAGGATGTCGCCTAACCAGCTGCCGATATGCCAAGAGCTGTGCTGGTGGCAAGCCCAGACTCAGGAGAAAGCAGACACAGATCCCTTCGGGGACTCAGCGCTCAGTCTATCAACAAAAGAGACCCGAGTGTCAGTCCTGCCCCTCAAGCCATCACAGCAAATATCAGCCAACCGGGAGATCGGCCACCAGCATTTGGACATCAACCAGGGAAGACAACTTGGCTGCTTTAGCTGGTTTTAGTCTTCAGAAACTGATATGTCTCTGTACATAAACAGTAGACACAGAAGTCTCTTCCTTTTCTAAAAATACACATCTGCAGTTCAGCACTGAGAAGGCCATCTAGAGCCCATAACAAAGCCGGCATCTGCAGATGTCTGGGCCCCAGGAGGAAAAGCATTTCCTTTATCAACAGCAAAGGGTGTGAAGTTACCCTTCACCCCGGAGGATGACTCTGTCTCGGGGAACAGCACAGCACAGAGGTTCTCCGCTACTGAGACAGACTGGACCTAACTCCCACCTCTGCCACTTGCCCTGCTCAGTTAACTTCTCTCAGCCTCAGTTTCCTCATCTGTAAAGTGAGAGTGAGAGCCGCATCCACCTGGTAGGGTTCTTGTGAGGATCAGAAATGACTGCAAAGGGACTTCCTTGGTGGCGCAGTGGATAAGAATCTGCCTGCCAACACAGGGGGTACGGGTTTGAGCCCTGGTCCGGGAAGATCCCACATGCCATGGAGCAACTAAGCCCGTGCGCCACAACTACTGAGCCTGCACTCTAGAGCCCGCATGCCACAACTACTGAAGCCCGCGTGCCTAGGGCCCATGCTCTGCAACAAGAGAAGCGACCGCAATGAGAAGGCCGCGCACCCGCAAGGAAGGGTAGCCCCCACTCGCCGCAACTAGAGAAAGCCCGCGGGCAGCAACGAAGACCCAACACAGCCAAAAATAAATAAAATAAATAAATTTATTTTAAAAAAGACTGCAAAGCACCTAGGACAGTTCCTGGCACACAGCAGGCCATCAATACACAGGAGCTTGGTCATTCCTGGAATTCCAGGGTCTCCCTCTCCCTTCATCCCTCTCTTATCCCTGAAATAAGCCAGCCAGGAAGACAAAGACTGATTTTCCCTGCTCCCCGGGCAGCTCACTCCTGAAGGACATTGCTGGTGTGTGTTCTGGGCAGCAACGCCAGGGCCAAGCAAGCAGGAGGCTGCTTGTTAGCAGATGGAGTGGAGGAGGAAAAGAAAGCCCTTCCCCCGGTCCTCAGGGAGGGCTGCTGCATGCACCCCGGCCTCAGCTAAGGGCCAGGGGGCAGAGGGAAGATAAGGCAGGGTCCCTCCGGAAAGGAGGCCACAATCGTCTGAGAGCGTTTCCTTCTGGAGTTCACAGACAAGGAGCTTTAGAAGGTCCTGCCTGAATCCTCTGAAATTGAATATGATTTGGGGTGAACATGTACTTTCCTGGCAGACAGTCCAGAACATCCATCAGACTCTCAACAAGGTCTGTGATACTCCCCTCAAAAAAAGGCTTTAAAACCACCAACTCATTAAGGGAAAACAAGAATGTCTGAGAAAAAGAGAATAACATAAAATGATCTCTAATTTTTAGTTCACATGTAATGATACTTACCAGGTGCTTTACCATGTGTCATGTCACTCAGTCCCCACGACAGTGGAAGATGACAGTCACTATCCCCAGATGAGGAAACTGAGGCTTAGAAGAGGATACCACTTCCCAAGGCCCCTGGATGAGCAAATGGCAGAACCAGGATGCAATCCCAGGAGTGTCTGAGGCCAGGGCTCAGGATCCTCGTCACCACATCATAGTGTCACTTTCTCCAGGCCAAGCCCCAGATCTTACAAACTAGAAGGAAGGGTGGAAGGAAGGGCAGACGGGAAGGGGGGTGGGGTGGGCGGGGGTTAGAACCTGACTTACAGTTCAACAATCTTTCCACTACACCCATCCTTCCTGTCTTCACACACTGACACTGAGAAATTTTCTAGATGTCAGGAAAGAAACAAGAAGTTGTAAGGAAGTATACAGAAAGCTGGGTGTGTTACATCAATACGAAAAGCCTCAATTTCCTTGCTGGAAAAATGGGGATTATAAATGACTACTCCATGCACATCTGGGATGCAGTAAGCATTCATGAATGGTAGGGCACCACTGTAATTATTAAAATCTGGTGAAATCGCATGTCCTAGTGATTGAAGGTGCCATCTTTATGTCAATGAACCCCACACTGTTTGCTTCAATGAGCCCACCTCCCTGTGTCCCTGAACTCTGCTCAAATGCTGCTGAAAGAGAGTCCTCACTTTGGCTCCCAGCAGTGATCACACCCTCCCCTCCAGCTGCCTGCTAGGGAAGCCAGCTGCGGCAGCCAGCAAGACTTGGGAGCAAGCCTGGGTCCCAGAGCCAACTCTCCGACATTATCTGAGGTGCAGAGAGGTCTTGGAAACCTCCAGGGTGATTACAGGAGGTAGGGAATATTCATGGCAGGCTTCTCCAGATACTGAAAAGAAAAACAGAAAATAAGTATAGGAAGTTCTCAAAGGTGGGGCAGGTCCACCTCTGAGCCAGATATGCCAACAGGTGAAAAAGCCAGGATTTTGGTGGACAAGGGCTTGGGAGGACAAAGCTTTGGGAGACCACTGACTCACAGCCCCTTCATCCCTACAAGAAACACATCTAACTGATGTGATTCTTCAAGGAAGATAATTTTCATGAGTTGGACCCACTCTTCACAGCCAGAATATACCAACTCTAGCACCATCGATGACGTCTCCACACATAAAACAACTATTAACAATAACAGCTGCGTTTATTAAATAATTATACTCTGCACTGTCCTTTACATATATTATCTCATCTAAGCCTCAAAATGCATGGAATTTTGAGAGAATTCCCATCCCTGTTTTACAGATGGGAAATTAGCCTTGGAAAGTTTAAGCAGCCTATCCAAAGTCATAGGGCTAGTAGGTAACAAAAGAGATTGCTCTTACTACTATGTGTTTTCAGATAAAATATTGGGTTCTACCCATGGGGCCTCTAGACATCTACTTCTCCTAGTCCTTCCAGAAAGTGAGGAACTTACTTATTCCACTCTATCCTAATCCAAAATACTTTTTATGCTAGGTACTGAACCCAAGATAAACTCCACTAAGCCAAGCATCAGTTATGCTCAGAAGCACACAAGACAGGGGCTTAAATAATACAAAGTATATGTGAGGTGAGGATATTAACAGATGAGGTAAAGGAGGATGTGACCATGAACCTTCTGTTGCACAGACTGACATACCCAGAACATTCCACACTCCTCTCTTCTCAAGAACAATTTCAAGAAAAGATGCCTTCTCCAAAGAGAACAAAACTCCAAAATGTTAGTAGAGTGTCTCTAGAATAAGGAAAGGTGACCAAAGAAGAATAGAGAGGAAATATCACTTGGAAAAAAAGCGCACATATAATACCCCGCAAGTGTTCTCCATTAATTTCCCAAAGCAAGTCATGACTTTGGAACCCACCCATTAACACAAATCAAAATAATTTGAACCAAATGTTCCCATTTAAAGGCCCTTTCCCCCTTGAAGAGTTCTACAATGTTCTACCAGGGTAAATGCACTCTCATACACCAGGCCACCTCACTCCAGTAATTACCACCAGACTTGAGGTTTGCTTGGCTCTGACCAAGCCAGCAAAAGTCTATGAACCCCAAAACCGAGAGCAGAGATCACAAGAGCAGTGGGGAGAGGTAGACACAATGAACGTGGGAAATTCTGCAACAGTACCGCCCTCTAGAAATGAAACTCTCTCTCTCTCTGGATTTCTGTTCCTAGGTCATCCTTCAACAGGACTCACACCCTCTTCAACTGGCCATCTCCTTTGCTCCAGCCGGAGAGGTCTGTCACTTAGCAACTACTCTCCAACAAAATACTAAGGAAAACTGGGAAACCAAAACTAGGAAGCCAAGATGAAGTCAGACTTTTGACAACTCTTGCTCCCGCGCACTCACGGGACAAGCTTCAAGCAGAGCCAAGAAATCCATAGTTTCCATCAGACCTGGGCTCAGAGTGAGAGAAGCTCTGCAAAGGTGGCCTCACTCGGTGTCACTGAAGAGTCACCCCGGACCACCCAGGTCAGGGCAAAGGGTTCTTATTAAACTTCAAGGACTCAATACACTGCAGGAACCACAGCACCCACAGTGCTCATCCAATCTGTCCTCAGTTACAGTGTAAGCATAGCACCAGTGAGGTCTCGGATTTGGCCCAATACGTCTTCCAGCCTAGGCAGCTGGCTTAGCACCACCACTGACACCACTCACCACCTCCTTAGAGCCCTTCCTTGACGCCTCACCTAAAGTCGGTCCCTCTCTATCAACCATGATTCGTTTCTTTCCTGGAAATTTTTGTGACTTACAGTTATTTTGCCTGGTTGCTCTCCTTTTTGCTTGCCTCCATGAACACAAGGTCCCTGCTTCCTGTTTTATCCTCAGCCCCCAGAGACTGGCACAAAGAAGGCACATAACTAATATTTACTGTATGGGTGGGATAAGATGGTGAGAGGAAAACCACACAGAAGCCCTTGTAGATCCTCATGCGGTAAAAGATATATCCTAATGTTACTAACCTCCTGAAATAACCTGTTACGGATCCAGTTTTCATACATTTATAAAATCTGTTCTTACGACTTTTCACACTTTCAGTGTCAGGGAAAATAAATGAATTACATGTGTTTACTATCTACCGTGTGAAAGGAACATTTCTTTTTATGTTCCTAAATTACCTCTATTGAACCTTTTCTTAGAGGGGGAACAGAAGGGAAAATACTTGCAGGATAGATGTTAAAGGGGTGGCTAATCCAACTATTATTCTAGGATTTTGTGAACAAGCCCACGCTTACCCTAGCCATTCCTCGAAAATTCTCTCCCAGCTTATGAATGGAGTATGTATATGGGGAGCCCAAGAAGAAGGCTATGTGAAACTCCACAGATATCTTTTCTGCTGACTCTGTTGGCCAACTAACGAGGCTGAAATAACATCATGGCAACTACCACTTACCCCGGGCTCTCCCATCTGTTTACCTAGGAACCTTATAACTATCTGAAATTTCTATCCATTTATTTGTTTACCGTCTGTCTTTTCCACGTGAATCTGAGTTTCATAAGAGTAGAGCTTTGTCTGCCTTGTTCACAAGCATGTAGAACATTTTTGGCCCCATTAAACAATTGTCAAAGGAACTTAACAGTAACTACGTGCTTTGTGAGGTTGCCTAGGCTTCTGAACAAAGACGATGGGCTTGTTTCTTCCTGAAAGAAAAAAGTAATCTATGGATTATTCCTCCATGATGAGGTAAAGCTTTGCCAGCCCCTCCCCATCATATATTCACATGGCTGTGGGTAAACTCAGTTCAGGTTCTACCCAAAAACTGTGTAAGCTTAGCCTTTGTAACAACTGCAAATTCATAAATCACACTAACCATGATGATACAGGGACTCAATAAACTACCCAGGCTCTGAATGAGCCTATTTAGCAAGAGTAGAGGCAACATATACGTGGCAGATTATATTCTCCAAAGATGGCCACACCAACACAGCCCAACCCACGTGTTACTCTTACGATGAGTGAGACACAGACATCCATCAAGCAGTGGGACTACATTCCCCTCCGCTTGAACCAAATGGGCCACTGCAACAGCCTCAACCAAAAGAACATGGCGGAAGCAATACTGCACAACTTCAGAGGCGAGATCAAGAGCCAAGATGGCATCTGCCTGGTGTGCACTCCCTCCTGGCCTTGACACATGACTTGGGAGCCCGCAGCCACCTTGTGGAGCTGGAGAGACCATACAGAGAGACCACATAAAGGGATGACCAGTTGCTCCCACCCCCAGCTGTTCTGGTCCTCCCAGCCCAGGTGCCAGACATGCGAGTGGGCCAATGAGTCAGGTGATTCCAGCCCCAGCCCTCACGTCACCCTGGGTGACGCTGGGGAGAGCCGAAACAAGGTGTCCCTAATGAGCCCTGTCCACACTGCAGATCCATGAGTAAAATAAACCTCGTTGCTTTAAAACCATCGAGTTTTCAGGTAGTTTGTTTTTCAGCCACCATAGCTGGAACAACATACCAAATCAGTAATAACAGTCCCTCATCTGTAGTTCTCACCTCCATGTCCTAATGGGGGGGGTGGGAGGGGAACAACACTTCAGTCCACATGCAGTGTATATTTACATACAAATATACAATCCCAAAATCTCTGGGTCAAGGAAAGTCATAAAACAAGAAGCAGAAAAAATACAGAACCGCACAGCACACAAAGCTTTTCCAAGTTCTCCGGTCTCTGAGCTCTTTGGACTCAAAGAAGTTGAGTCTGGCTCTTCGGCCAGCTGCCATTTTCCCCCTTCACTGTCCATTTCATTCGCACGAACAGAATGGAAAGTGAGAACATTTCCCTTTTGAGCAAGCTCTTCTTACCAGCTTGTTCACTCTCAGAAAAGCCTTACTCCAGAACTTTTTTGTTTTGAATAAGCCAGAATAGGGATTATTTACCTGTGTGAGAGCTCTCTTAGATCTGTTTTGACAGACTTTAATCAACCAAACTTGGAAGGATATTCTTCTAATGAGGAAAATCCTTTTAATTTCACTATTTATTGAAAGAACATTTCACTTGCATATGGCTATGATCCCACATGGGTGTCAGCATCAGACATACATGAGTTCAAATACCAGCTCGACCAATTAGCAGCTGTGTGACCTCGGGCACGTTATTTAACTTCTCTGTACATCAGTTTATTGTACCTGTGATGGAGATAATAATAACCCTCAAAGGGGTGAGTGAGTATAGCTAACACTTATAAAGTGCTTACCATATGCCAGACACTGTTCTAAGTGCCCAAAGGCACTCAGACCATACCTGGCCCAGGGTGGGTACTCCACAAGCAGCGGCTGCCATGAGCATCATTATTACTAATGTTAATGTCAGTAGATGATGATTTTTTCCTATGACTGAAGCCATAATGCTTTGGGATAACTCTGTAAGTATCAACTCTTATTACAGCACAAGAACCATGAGGCTCAAATTTATGGTCAACTCATAAAACTGTAAACTCATAAGATGTAAAAGGATCATCAGAGGTGTCTGTTAAAACGAAGATCCCTGGCTACACCTCCAGAGATTTTGATTTAATAGTCTGGGATGGAGTCCAGGAAGTTGCTTTCTTTTTTTTTCATGATTATTATTTCTTTTTTTAAATTTATTTTTGTCTGCATTGGGTCTTAGTTGCGGCACGCGGGATCTTCGTTGAGGCATGCGGGATCTTTCGTTGCGGTGTGCAGGCTCTTCGTTGTGATGTGCGGGCTTCTCTCTAGTTGTGGTGTGCGAGTTTCCTCTTCTCTAGCTGTGGTGTGCAGGCTCCAGGGCGCGCGGGCTCCGTAGTTGTGGCACGAGTGTTCCAGAGGGCATGGGCTCCGTAGTTGTGGCACGAGTGTTCCAGAGGGCATGGGCTCCGTAGTTGTGGCACGAGTGTTCCAGAGGGCATGGGCTCCGTAGTTGTGGCACGAGTGTTCCAGAGGGCATGGGCTCCGTAGTTGTGGCACGAGTGTTCCAGAGGGCATGGGCTCCGTAGTTTGCGGCACGTGGGCTCTAGTTGAGGCACACGAGCTCAGTAGTTGTGGCATGCAGGCTTAGTTGCCCCGTGGCATGTGGGATCTTAGTTCCCTGACCAGGGCTCGAACCCGAGTCCCCTGCATTGTAAGGCGGATTCTTTACCACTGGGCTACCCGGGAAGCCTCCGGAAGTTGCTTTCTTAACACCCCCACAGGTGACTCCAACAAACCCTACCCTAGAGATGCTGGGGTAAATATCTGGACTAAATCAGTCAGGATGCCACAGAAAGAGCATAAGCTCAAAGTCAGAAGTTCTGGCTTCTAGTCTCAGCTTTGCCTCTAACTAGTTCTACAGCTGAGACACAGTCCCTTAACTTCTCCGGGTCTCAATAAAATGCAGGCTTCAGACTAGGTAATCCCAAAGGTGCCTCCTTCTCAAAATTGATCTCACAAGCTGACCACTAGAACCAAGTCCCTCAGATACCCCCTTGTTTTGTGCATTTGTAGCAAATGAACTAAGAGCTCTAATTTATTAAGCCCCACTGTGTCCAAGACCACTGCCTGGGATGCTTCATCCATTTAATTATTTTTAATGTTCGCAACCATCAGAGGTTCAATAACTGCCTGAGGTGACACAGCCAGTAAGTGGCAGAGCGTTGATTCTATCCCAGGTTTACCTGACCCGACACCTGTGTTCTTACACCATTATGCCTTTGACTGTCTCACTGAAAAATTCATTTCTTTGCATTTCTTTTTTGTTTTGTTCCATTGAGAATTAAAGGTAAATGCCTATACTCCTCAGCTCTGCAAAGAACTAAAGGACAAGAACAGGACAGAGGAGGAGAGAAAGTGGGCCAGCTGGGAACCACAGCAGAAAAAGTGGGTCTTCTTATCATCCCAAAAGAACTCAAATGAAGCTCAAAAACAAGATATCACGTCAGAATGATGTCTTTAGTAGGAGGAACTGCAAGGGAGGTGGGAAAAGAGGAGAGCAAAGAAGTGAACACAAGCACTGAGGTTGGTCGTCGGGAAAGGGTGAACAAATAGTATTTCACCAAGATCTTCCCTCCCTTTCTTAATTCCTCTTACGGGAAGAACAGGACTTTCCGACAGAGTATCCTCTACCGTGCTTAGAGATACAATGGGAAAGTTTCTCATGATGTCCATTCTTGTTTTCTCTTGCCAAGTAACTTAAAGGGAACCTAATTCCAGGCCTCTTGCCTCCAAACCTCATTACTTCATCCTGGGGACTCAGAGGGAAAACGGAAAGCTGGTGCGGAGGAGGAGAAAGAGTATTCACTATGGCAAGTTCCAGAGAATGGGTTTATACAAACACTGGGTTTCCAAATTTGTTCTGTGAGAGATTTAAAGGGGTGTCTGAAGGACAGGCAGCCTGGGGTAAGTCACAAGGAAAAAGCACAGGACTTGAAATCAGAAAACCCCAAGTTCGGATCCCAGCACCACATGGGATACGTCCTATCTGACCTGGGTCAAGTTACATCATCTTCCTTCAGATTCCACATCTGTAAAATGGGCACAATAACACCGACATCATAGACCTGTTTTAAAGAACAGATGGACTAATGTATGTGAGATGCCTAACATGGTATCTGACCCAAAGTTTTTCTAAATTTGGAAAGAGGTAAGCAAAAAATGAGCCATAAAGTCTTATTTATATTTGTGCAGTTTCAGACATCTTCAAACTACTCAGCAGGGAGACTAAAGATGGGGGCACCCTGCAATTCTCTTCCAATCTTCACTCTTCTAAGTAACCCAGGGACAACTCCGGTGAAAACAAATGCCTTTGAGATGTGTCAAAACACCCATTGATGCCAATGAAAACCATGGTGATTACTTCAGACTGGGTGCATAAGAGACTCAGTATCATCTGAAGCCCAAAACAGAGCAAAGAGAAAAGGTGGCCTAATAAACACACCCAAGTAAGGGCATTTAGCTCTTGCTTTACAGGTGTTATATTGAATTCCAGTACTGGGAGGAAGGAAAACTTCTTTAAAGTTGTAAATGATCTATAGGACTCATTCATCACAGAGGAGAAGGCTGTCGGGTTTTCAGGAAGCCAGCACCTCTCTCCAGGGGCTAAGAATGAACCCTAGATTCAGGGAGAAGCCAAACCCCAGAGAGATCATTAACCGAGTGAGGCAGTGACTTGGCATGTCAGTTCAGGGCCTTGTGACTTAAACACCGCCTAGGGTGCCTGGCCCTGGAATTCAACAACAGAGGAGGCTGGGGTCTGGGGAACAGGGTCAGCTATCCTGCCTTTGCTCTCTAACAATCCAGACATCATGTCAAGGAATGCAAGGGTTCCATTCCTGAGAGAAGCATGCAGGGTTACCAAGGCTCTGGACTCAGCATGGGCTTAAATCCTGGCTCTGCCATTAACTAGCTCTGTAATTCAACTCTCTGTGCCTGGATTTCCTCATCTGCAAAATTGGTATAATAAGAGACCCAATCTTAAAGAGTTTTGTGAGGACTGTATGAGTGAATACAAATAAAGAGCCTTGATCACAGCAAGTGCTCAATTAAATGAAAGCTATTACTGCCTACCTCATTGTGTTATTAGCCAGCCCTTATTGGGCTTTTCTTCTGTACCATGTGCTAACCATAGGTTGCTTCCTTTAGTCCCCCAAAGCTCCATGAGTCAATGAGAGTAAAGCACTGAGCTCAATGCTCTCCCTGAACATAGAAAAGGCTCAACAAAGGGAACCCACTCTTGCTACTATCATCACTCAATCAAGCCCCAAACACCCCTTCACTCAGTTCTAAAAAGACACCTGGGTAAAAACAATTCAAAGAAAATCACCCATTAGCATCTATTGGGTAACATATAAATTGGGTATTTTTATGAGTCAGAGCCTCTCGTATCAAACCTTGATATTACCTTGAACATTTCATTTTAATTCAGATTCCAGGACCAAGGAGTTAAATGAATAAGGCCTCCTTGATACTCTCTTACACTGGGAGTCTATGGCCAGAAGAGAAGAGAAGGGGTCTCTATACCACAAATCTTACCTCTGATGGTTCAAAATGCCATGCGCTTTGAGAACACCTATTTAAACTCCAGAAAAGCTTGTGTGCTGGTAAAGCATTAGCTTTATATCACTTCATGAGCTAGGCAGAGGCCACCTCAACCATGAAAGAAATACCAAGAAAAGAAAAGATAAAGAAAAGATGTGATAAAGCTCAAACTTGGTTCAAAAAAAAAAAGTCAATCCCTAAAAGCACTTCTTTCTATTTCTGATCCAATCCTTTTCTATCAGAGGAAGATAAAATTGACGCCCCACCTGCCCCAGGCTACTTTGCTCTAACAAGTGACAGTGTTCACCTGTGGACCAGGTGGACCAGAGCCTCAATATTGTAAGTAAAGTTCTGTTACTAACAATAATCTTGGTCTACACAGTAGGAATAGCACTCTTCAGGAGTATGGCACATTGTTAAATGGCCACAGATCTTTAACGCAAGCTTCTCTGCAATGTGAATTTGCCATTCCTCTTATACAGAAGTGGAGTCCATTTCTCCACTCCCTTGAATCTGGGCTGGCCCTGTGACTTGCTTTGGCCAGCAGAACACGGCGGAACTGATGCTGCGTGGATTCCAGAGCCTAGGCCTCAAGAGGACCTGAAGCTTCCACCTTTGCCCTCTTGGAACACTGTCCTGAGACTGCCATTCCATGGAGAAGCCCAGGAAGAAAGACCACATGGGAGAGGCCTTGGGTCCCAGCCAGACACACCTGCATGAGTGAGCCCAGGAGAGGCTAAGAGAAGCACCCAGCCAATCTACTGAGTTGCCGGAATAGACACCATGGTCACCTTCAGTCTCAAAGGTTTGGGGTGATTGGTCGTACAGCAAGAGATAAGGGATACAGGTACACTAACCGGAGTTTACTTTGTTTTGGAAACTCATTTCAAAAATTATCTCAAACTTCTCAAACTCAAGAACAGGCAAAAGCTAGGTTGCTGGAACTTAGCAACAGTGGTTACCTTAAGAGAGGAGGGATGGGATGGGAGCTTTATGGGATGCTGATAATTTTATTTCTTGGCCTGAGCAGTGATTACACAGGCGCATTCACTTTGTGATAATCAAACTGTGCAATCCTGAAGCTGTGGACTTTTTTGGATATGTACTAAACTTCCATTTTTAAGTTTAAAATAAGCGTCTCTTGGCAAAGTCTCTTTGAGAAGCAAAGGTATGTAGCTAAAGGAAATAAATGATCATGCTCACAATTTCTTATCTGTTGATCAAAATTTCCTCAGAGAAGCATATAACACACACAAGTCCAGTTTTAAAAACTGAACCTCACTTGTTAAATATGAGCATGTTTCTTCCTTGCCAAAAACATGACCCATTTATGAATCTAAAGACATCCCTGAAACCCCAGGAAACTTTGTAATGCCTAGGTCAAGATATTCAAGTGCTGAAATGTTCATGTCATTTCAGAAAGATTGTATAAATCATTTCCAAAGTAAAAGGTCCTCAGAGCTTCTGCACTCACAGGTATGTCTCCCTTGGTAGGTCACATGATTAGTGGACATTTGCTCCTGTCCAAAACATCCACTAAGACATTTGGTCCACACCAAAAGTTCCTTGAAATTTGGTGCTATCAAAAATATCCATGAGTCGGGCTTCCCTGGTGGCACAGTGGTTAAGAATCCACCTGCCAATGCAGGGGACATTCGAGCCCTGGTCCAGGAAGATCCCACATGCTGCGGAGCAACTAAGCCCGTGAGTCACAACTACTGAGCCTGCACTCTAGAGCCCGTGAGCCACAACTACTGAGCCCCTGTGCCACAACTACTGAAGCCCTCGCGCCTAGAGCCTGTGCTCCGCAACAAGAGAAGCCACCGCAATGAGAGTAGCCCCCGCTCACCACAACTAGAGAAAGCCCGCACGCAGCAATGAAGACCCAACACAGCCAAAAACAAATAAATAAATAAATAAATTTTTTTAAAAAAAGAATCCATGAGTATATTTGGTCCATGCTACATGGTCCTTGATGTTTGGCTCGGCCAAAAACACCCATGCTTGGAAAATGTCCCTGGGTTCAAATAGCCCGTAACATTTACTTACACTTTTGGTTTACAGGATTAATACATAAAAAAATACTACCATGTCTTACTGGTCCAATAATTATACTGAGGCTGTATTGCCAATGATAACCCTTCTTGCCTCAGTAGTCTAGCTGGCAATGCCACGTGGGGTTAGGTAGATGGGTCAGGGTTCAAATCCTGCAAAAGAGCAGGATTTATACTAACTATGCATAGCCAGGAAGAGTCCTGCAGTTAGAGAAATGAACAGAGGATGACTAACAGGTTGAGGATGGAATCTCGTGATGTATGGTGCATTAATATGTTGTACTGGGCATTTGGCTGGATATGGCTGGGTCATTCAATAAGAGCTGAGTTTGAAAAGAGGAGCTTGGTCAAGCTGCTATGTAAAACGGGAGGCAAGTGTAATGTAAACACTTTACAAACTACCTTGCTTGTCTCCTACCACATAGAGGTCTGGGTGTGAGAGTCACCATGAGGGGGATACCAGGCATCTAATTAACTCCCATACAACTACCCCATCACCCAGGATTAAGAGGCAATACTTCCCTTGAATCAGTGCCCTATGGAGGTACGATCACAGTACCCACAAAAATGTCTGACACCATTTAGAGAGGTTTTAGTGGGTGTGACTCCCACACTTATCAGTCAATTGGTGGGGACCACCACACCCTCAGCTAGTGCCTACCTACTGGCTGACTCAGCCTGACCAAATCAGGTGTCGAATCCATAAGACATTAGTAAGGTTTCCCCTACCAGTAAACCACTGACCATTGGTCAGACAGCTGCAAAAGAAAAAATAATAACAATAATAACCCTTCTTCTGCTGCTTGGCAATGTAACATCTTTATTTGAAAATTCCACCAGAATATGGCAGAAATAGTATACTCACAATAGAAAAGCCAATGCTGCATTATAATGGTTTTTGTTACCATTTCCTTAAAAGAGATAGGACTAAAAGGCACTGGCACTTTGGAGAGGAGAACTTAAAATGCCTGATGTACAACTAGTCAGGATTCGGATAACATTACAATCAGTCAAGATGGGACAGGAAAACAGCAGCACAACATTGGTGCTAAAGGGAAGGAAGGAAAACCCTGAATAGGATAAAAGGACACAGAAGAGGAACCAAATGCAACACTATCACAGGTACTTCTAAGAACTCTTCATGATATTCATGTTGATGAGGTCCTGTTAATGTTAGGAGAAAGAAACTCGTTAAAGAGGCAAGTAAATAGAATTGAAAGCAGACTTTAACCTTTAAACCCAACTTCGAACCCAAACCCAATGCATGGAATTCAAACTCCAGAGGAATATCATAAAGTGACCAGACGCAGAAAACCATTTCTTATGCATGACCCCTGTGCTCAAGATGACGACAGAATTCCTATTTACATAACTTATGACAATATTCAATATTTAAGTGCCAGTCCCACATTATCCATAATGGCACCTTCAAGGGGGCACCAACACAGTTCACTCAGTTATTTACTGTGCACAGTGTAGCACTGGGTTAGACTATGCCATTGATTCATGCACTAACAATGAAAAGGTGAGAAGACACAGATTTACATATGAGAAGGTACTTGCATTTGCAAGGGAAAGAAATCTCAACATTAACCCTTCACTGCACATGATGGATTTCAGAATTGCAAATATAAATGGGATTAGACTACTCCCAACAAATGCACAAGTGAGAGGATGCTTGTTTCACTTTTCACAATCACTGTGACAAAACGTATCTTCTTTGGGTCTAACACTCGAGCATACAACAACGGAAAGTAACACCCGTAAGTGTCATCCATGTTGTCTGGACTTCCATTTGTGCCTTTGGAAGATGTAAATGAAACTTTTAAGCACTGTGAGGAACGCAAAAGAAAAGTTAGGTGACCTATGGCTTATGTTGAGAAAATGTACGCCCATGGAAGGCATGGCAGAAGATGACCAGAAGCTCCAATATTTCCACCAGAAACTCGGAAAATATATATGTCAGTACTGAATGGCAATCACAGGACGAACAACGCTGTGCTGACGTAGCAAATTTCAAGAGCTGATGGTACTGCATACCATACCTCAATCTGGAGATTTGCTGACATACTAAAAGATGAACAGCAAAGCAATCAACAAGTTAGCACCCAGGCTCTTGGTAGTCACACTCAAATACAGCCACCGACTACACAATACCAACAAAATCAAATTCATATTACTGAAATTGTTTATGCATATAATGAATATAAAACCAGTAATCAGGTCAATATATACCTGAAAGATTGCTCAATGACTTAAGAGTAACCCTGACAAACTTCATGATGAGGATGAACAAGAATAAATGTGAAACCCAAAATTCATCATGAATTACAATAAAAATAATGTAAATAAAATTTTAACTAAGTAAATGTTTGTATCATTTAAGGAATCATGGACCAAATGTCTCAATGAAAGTTTTGGACAGGACCAAATTTCAAGGACTTTTTGGCATGGACCAAACATTCTGCAAGAGATCACACAAACTCCATAAGGCCACATCTCTTTCTCATCTCTCTGTCCCCCAGTCCCAGCACTCTCATGCCAAAGCCAAGCAGAGTCACTTGTTCACGCAGAAAGAACTCAACAAGTGTCTGTGGTTGGTAGGACATCCCCAAAGCCCTTAACAATGTTTATATCCCTTGACTAAGTATAATTCCTCTTAAAGGACTCTATTCAAAGGAAATGATTTTATTAAATGGGGACAAAGATTTATGTATGAAACTATCAAGTTCTTTAATACAGCGAAAAAATAAGAATGGAAATACTCTAAATGTTTAAAGTTAGGAGATTAGATAAGGAAATTATACTATATCCAGAAAGTAGAAATACACAGACATTTAAAATGACATTAAAAAATGACATTTAAAAAGAGAAAAGAGGGAATTCCCTGGTGGTCCAGTGGTTAGGACTCGGTGCTTTCACTGCCGCGGCCCCAGTTAAATCCCTGTTCTAAGATCTAAGAACTAAGATCCCGCAAGCCACGAGGCATGGCCAAAAAAAAAAAAAAAAGAGAGAGAGAGAAAAGAGGTTCTCTCTTTGTGGTAGGATTATGAGTGTCTTTCTTCCTACTTCTTTATAACTTTCTGTAATTCTCAAATTTTCTACAAGGTACAAGTATTCTTCACTTTTTACTTAATCAAAAGAGAAAGTAAAAAACTGGAAAAACGTGTTGAAATATAGGTGATTAATATTATAGTCTACTTCTCTTTTAATATCTCTTTATAACTTCATCCATTACTTACATTCCTTGCCTGGAATCATCACTTCAGCTGTTTACATAGCTTGAACATTTTACCAGACTCAACTCCCACTGAATCACAATAATATATTTAATCTATCTTTCTTTCCCTCTAGGCTCTGAGCTCTTCATTTTCTTTGTAAACCCAATGCTCAACATAGTGTTTTGCTCTTAATGGGCACTCAATGTATTTTGACTGAAAGTTGCTGGATGTCAGGGTGACGACAAGAGGCTTTACCTAAACTGCAAGGCAGAGGTGGCCATGTTTTCCTATATGTCCCATGCTGGGCACACAAAAGATCCAAAATAAGTATTTGTTATTTGTCTTAGCTTAAGCTGCCATAACAAAATACCATAGACTGGGTGGCTTGAACACCGGATATTTATTTCTCACAGTTCTGAAGACTGGAAGCCTGAGATCAGGCTGCCAGCATGGTTGGGTTCTGGGGAGGACTCTCTTCCTGCCTTGCAGGCAGTCACCTCCTTGCTGTGTGCTCACATGACCTCTTCTTCGTGCATACACATGGATGGGGCGGGGGGGAGGAGGAGGGAGAGAGAGAGGGAGGGAGGGAGGGAGGGAAGGAGAGAGAGGGAGGAAGAGAAGGAGAGAGGAGACAAGCGAGCACACGTGCACACGCATGTCTCTTCCTATAAGGACACTAATCCTATCCAATCCCACCCTATGATCTCATTTAACTTAATTACCTCCTTATAGACCCTATCAAATAGTCATATTGGGTATAAAAGCTTCAATATATAAGTGGGGGGGGCACAATTCAGTCTATATCATTATTAAATGAAAACTGACATTTCACCTCACCGGTGGACCATTAAGGTGACACCAAAAATAGACTATTACCTGTGACCAGAACAACGGCTGAAAAACTTCATCCTATGTGTCTTCTGATAAGGTGCACCAAAGACAGGTATAAGATTTTGGTATGTCTTCATAATTTCATGCACAACAGCAAGTCAAGAAAGAATATGGGGAAACACAAAAGACCCCAAGTAGCCAAAGCAATCTTGAGAAAGAAGAACAGAGCTGGAGGAATCATGCTCCCTGACTTCAGACTATACTACAAAGCTACAGTGATCAAAACAGTAGGTACTGGATTTCCCTGGCAGTCCAGTGGTTAAGACTCCACACTTCCAATGCAGGGGGCACGGGTTCAATCCCTGGTTGGGAAACTAAGATCCCACATGCCACGTGACGCAGCCAAAAAAAAAAAAGTATGGTACTGGCACAAAAACAGAAATATAGATCAATGGAACAGGATAGAGAGTGAAGGAATATACTCACGCACGTATGGTCAATTAATCTACAACAAAGGAGGCAAGAATATACAATGGAGAAAAGACAGATTCTTCAACAAGTGATGCTGGGAAAACTAGACAGCTAACATGTCAAAGAAAGAAATTAGAACACCCTCTAACACCATATACAAAAATGAACTCAAAATGGATCAAAGACCTAAATGTAAGACTGGATACTACAAAACTCCTAGAGGAAAACATAGGTGGAACACTCTATGACATAAATCACAGCAAGATCCTTTTTGACCCACCTCCTAGAGAAAGGGAAATAAAAACAAAATAAACAAATGGGACCTAATGAAACTTAAAAGCTTTTGCACAGCAAAGGAAATCATAAACAAGACAAAAAGACAACCCTCAGAATGGCAGAAAATATTTGCAAATGAAGCAACTGACAAAGGATTAAAGACCTAAATAGACATTTCTCCAAAGAAGATACACAGATTGCCAACAAACACATGAAAGAATGCCCAACTTCACTAATCATTAGAGAAATGCAAATCAAAACTACAATGAGGTATCACCTCACACTGGTCAGAATGGCCATCATCAAAAAATCTACAAACAATAAATGTTGGAGAGGGTGTGGAGAAAAGGGAACACTCTTGCACTGTCGTTGGGAATGTAAATTGATACAGCCACTACAGAGAACAGTGTGGAGGTTCCTTAAAAAACTAAAAATAGGGCTTCCCTGGTGGCTCAGTGGTTGAGAATCTGCCTGCCAATGCAGGGGACACGGGTTCAAGCCCTGGTTTGGGAAGATACCACATGCCGCGGAGCAACTAGGCCCGTGAGCCACAATTACTGAGCCTGCACGTCTGGAGCCTGTGCTCTGCAACAAGAGAGGCCGCGATAGCGAGAGGCCCGCACACCGCGATGAAGAGTGGCCCCCGCTTGCCGCAACTAGATAAAGCCCTCGCACAGAAACGAAGACCCAACACAGCCAAAAATAAATAAGTAAATAAAATTTTTTAAAAAAGCAAAACTAAAAATAGAACTACCATACAACCCAGCAATCCCACTACTGGGCATATACCCAGAGAAAACCATAATTCAAAAAGAGACATGTACCACAATGTTCATTGCAGCTCTATTTACAATAGCCAGGACATGAAAGCAACCTATGTGTCCATCGACAAATGAATGGATAAAGAAGATGTGGCACATACATACAATGGAATATTACTCAGCCATAAAAAGAAACGAAATTGAGTTATTTGTAGTGAGGTGGATGGATCTAGAGTCTGTCATGCAGAGTGAAGTAAGTCAGAAAGAGAAAAACAAATACCGTATGCTAACACATATATATGGAATCTAAAAAAAAAAAAAAAAAAAAACAGGTCATGAAGAACCTAGAGGCAGGATGGGAATAAAGACGCAGACCTACTAGAAAATGGACTTGAGGACACGGGGAGGGGGAAGGGTAAGCTGGGACGAAGTGAGAGAGTGGCATGGACATATATACACTACCAAATGTAAAACCAATAGCTAGTGGGAAGCAGCCGCATAGCACAGGGAGATCAGCTCGGTGTTTTGTGACCACCTAGAGGGGTGGAATAGGGAGGGTGGGAGGGAGGGAGACGCAAGAGGGAAGAGATATGGGGATATATGTATATGTATAGCTGATTCACTTTGTTATAAAGCAACTAACACACCACTGTAAAGCAATTATACTCCAATAAAGATGTTAAAAAAAAAAATGGGACTGAATTAAACTTAAAAGCTTTTGTACAGCAAAAGAAACTATCGACAAAGTATAAACACAACCTATCAAATGGGAGAAAATATCTGCAAATGATATTACCAATAAAGGATTAATATCCAACATATGTAAACAGCTCATACTACTCAACATCAGAAAAACAAACAATCTGATTAAAAAATGGGAAGAAGAACCAAATAGACATTTTTCCAAAGAGGAAATGTAGATGGCCAACAGGCACATGAAAAGATGCTCGACATCACGAATCATCAGGGAAATGCAAATCAAGACCACAATGAGATATCATCTCACACCAGTCAGAATGGCTGTCATCAAAAAGAACACAAATAACAAATGTTGGCGAGGATGTAAAGAAAAGGGAACCCTCGTACACTGTTGCTGGGAATGTAAATTGGTGCAGCCACTGTGGAAAACAGTATGGAGGTTTCTCAAAAACTAAAAATAGAACTACCATATGACCCAGCAATCCCACTCCTGGGTATATATCCAAAAGAAAACAAAAACACTAATTCAAAAAGACAAACGCACCCCAGTGTTCATAGCAGCACTATTTATAATTGCCAAGATATGAAAGCAGCCTCAGTGTCCATTAACAGATGAATGGATATAGAAGATGTGGTTTATATATACAATGGAATACTAGTCAGCCATAAAAAAGAACAAAATTTTGCCATTTGCAGCGACGTGGATGGACTTGGAGGGCACTATGCTAAATGAAATAAGTCAGACAGAGAAAGACAAATACTGTATGATACCACTTATATGTGGAATCTAAAAAATACAACAAACTAGTGAATATAACAAAAAAGAAGCAGACACACATACAGAGAACAAACTAGTGGTTACCAGTGGGCTGGGGGGAGAGGCAATATAGGGGTGGAGGAGTAGGAGATACAAACTATTGGTTGTAAGATAGGCTCAAGGATGTATTTACAACACAGGGAATATAGCCAGTATTTTGCAATAACTGTAAATGGAAAGTAACCTTTAAAAATTATATAAAAAAGGGATTTCCCTGGTGGTCCAGTGGGCAAGACTCCACGCTCCCAATGCGGGGGGCCTGGGTTGTTCCCTGGTCAAGGAAATAGATCCCGCCTGCATGCTGTAACTACGAGTTCGCATGCCGCAACTAAGAAAGTCCTCATGCTGCAACTAAAGATCCTGCATGACGCAACTAAGACCTGGCACAACCAAAATAAATAAATAAATAAATAAAAATAAATAAATATTTTTTAAAATTGTATAAAAAAATTTTTTTTAATTTTTAAAGAAAGGAAGAATTTGAACCTGGATGTGATATATCCAAACCTGTGCTTTAGAACAATTAATGAGGAAGCAGTAAGTCTGGATCCAGATGTGAAACACAGGAGGTGAGAACTACCGTTAGAAGCCATTTCAGGAGTCAACTGAGTGCTGCGGTGCTGACAGTAGGAATATCTATGGTGCTAGTAGCAGGGAGAGAGGGGAAAGAGTAGATGCAAGGGGTATCACCCAGGTCAGATCCACAGGAAATTGTTACCAACTGGATGAGAGACACAGAGAACGAAAAAGCAGCAAAGATAGTTATATAAGGGGAAGGGAGGATGTCAGGGCTGGGTTGTGGGGGGGCTGGGGAAGAGCTGGCCATCCCTCCAAACATCAAGGGATGGGAGGAGGAGAATCTGCTTTGCCGAAGGAATGGGCGGGTGGTTTGCATGTGAGGCATGCTGAATCTGAGCTGCCAGGCGAAATCCAGGTAGAGATGCTAGTCAGTCAGCTGGAAATGGATGCAATGAACCCCAGACGTCAGGCCAGAGGTGGATACCTGAACATCATCCACAGAAGTGAGTAAGATAGCTAAGGAAACTTAGGTGAACTGAGCACAGAAACTCAGAGACCATCATCTTCAAACAACAGAAAAAGAGGCCAAAGAACCAAGGAAAGGAAACAAGGAAAGGTCAGAGCGGCAGGAGAATCAGGGTGACGCAGTGCCACGAACCAGAAAAGCAATGTCTCCAGGCTGGATGGAGTGTTCAGAACCAGCAGGAGCACAGAGACATCGAATGGCTGAGACGGAGCATTTGGATCTGGCTTCCACGTGATCAGTGGGACCCTTGGACAAGTTGTTTCAAAACAGTAGGGAGAGCAGAGCAGGGAGCCCCAGAAAGCGAGAAGGAGGCAGCTGCTAACAGGCTGAGTACCTATGGGTGAGCCAGGCATCGCGACAGGAATTGTGTATGGATTATAACCTTTAATCCTCACAAACATCCCTCAAAAGTAGGTGCTATTGTAATCTGGATTCAGAGCATTTTGTGTAAGACTTAATAAAAGGAGCATATCTACAAGGTCACATTTGCCTGTCTGAAAAAACAAACCTCATACATATTTTGATGTAGCTATGGAGATCTGAGAGCAGGCATGTAGGTGGAAACAGATTATCAAAGAAGATGATACAAACTGAGAGGGGGTGGAGTATGGAGTGGTCTGGCTGGACTAAGTACAACCATCAAAATGTTTGTAATGGCAAATGGATTTAACTCCCAGTGGCTTCCGTGTGTGTGCGTGCGTGTGTGTGTGTGTGTGTGTCTGTCTGTCTGTCTGTTTCTCTGTCTCCCACAGCAGCTGCTTGAGAGAAAAACGTACAAAACCATGCTGATGTGGTCAGTTAGCGCCAGTGCAAACTTGTACTATTAGTAACAATTTTTGAATGCTGATTTTTCTTATCCACCTTCACAGCTATACTAATTAAAAAGTCTGAGTTCAGCAGACCATTCATTGAAAAAGATCAGTGTGATGACTCATAGGTCAACACAACTACGAAAAAATATAGTAGAAAATTATAGAAAAACAGAGTATAACACACTCTCAGAAATATTTCCAACCTGTGGAAATTTTACGCAAATGGGAAAATTGGGGGTTTTGGAAATCTTTCACTTCTTCTTCCTACCCTCTACCACAACTCATTACCACCAGAAAATAATTTTTTATTATCACCATAGTTGTCTCCTCAATTGCGCTAATTAAAAGACACAAAAATCACCTTGCTTTTCTCAGCCAGATACTTAAACCGTACTTGAAAGTAATGACCTGTTCTGTTAGAATTGTTTTTTTAGAAATGCTAGCAATTCAGGGCTTGCAAGAAGCCCCGGTAATAGCAGCTTCTTTCGATTTAGAAACCCAAAAATCTGTGGATGCTGTTTGACATTTATTGAACATGAATAACATCCCCACGTGCTGTGTTCCTGAGGCTTGCCCAGCATTCTAGGGAAAGACTTAACGCACACAGATAGGCTCAAAAAAGGTGCACCATGGATCAATATATCCTAACACTAATCACCCCTTCCTACTAGTCTCATCAGGCCAAAAACAGCCATCATTTGTACCTCTCCAAGGCAACAACAGTATAAAGCTCTGAGGTTGAATGTTGCCTCTGCCACTTCCCAGCTGGAACAGTGGCTCAGGGTCTGGATCAGTTTCATCCCCTGCATGATGGGAATATCAGAGCCATGAACTGAAGACGTTAGGCCGATACGGCAGAGAGCAAGGGGCAGCAGAGAGCCAGACACTCTGGGCACCCACTCTGGGTTCACCCTTACCTACTAGGCTGGGTGATACTGGGTAAGCTCATCATTCATTTCCTTTAGGTTTCATACTCTTCCCAATTAACATATCTGATTTTAGCCAATTAGCCTTGAAGTTTTGCTTTTTCAATCCGGAGACCCCAATCCCATCACGTCGTCCCTTCCTCTCTCCCACTGTGAGGATCTAAAGGGCTCACTGCTCTGCAGATCTGTAGCTTTTTCAAGTTAATAAGGGCGGAACTTGTAACAACCATTTCCAGAACCATTCCTTCTTGCTGACTTGGGTGGAGGCCAAGGAGGCAGCCTCACTCTTATCATCATCTACTGGGGAAAAACCCCACTGGAAGCTGATGCTCATTCCTATCGACAAAGGTTTCAAAGGAACCTGATGTGATCCATACATTGGGTGACGATATCCAAACCAGGGCACTTTTGAGAAAAGGGGCACTATTAATAATCATTCTGAGATAGCAGCTGTGACCCAGGACATACAGTCCATCCTGGCTGGGTCCTCGGCAGGGAGGAAGTGGGTATACAGCCTTCTCTCTCCCTTCTACCAGGTTTCAACCAAGGAAATCTTACAGTAACCTCAAAGCCTCCTCCCCTCCCTTTCAGGACCAGCCTTTCCCTGACTCCACAAAAGCACACGCCTAACCAGCACTTACTGACCTACATCATCAAACCGTGCCTTTCCCTTGAACACAGTGGCCAATTTCCAATAACAGCAATAGTGAGGACCCTGAGCACAGAAGCACCTAGGTAGGTCAAGAAGAAATGCAGTCAGACTAGCTGGTTTGGACTGAGGACAAGATCAGGCTGACGGAGAAACGAGAAGTACCTTCTGTTTGTCACAATCACCTAGCACAAGAGTCCGAGTGTTGGTAGGAGAGGCAAAAACCAGATTTGGGCAACACCACATAAGAGCCACGTGGCAGCTCTCCCTGAGAGTGCTAAGGGTGCTGCCAACCCCCTGAAATACAGAGAATCACCCACACGACAAATCCTTGTAAAATCAGACCATCCCCAGCCTCACAGCAGCTGTCAATCACCAGTCCCCTGCACGGGAGAGGAAGGCCTTTCTTCTTAAACTAACCCAAAGACATATAGTATTTTAGTTACTAATTATCAGGAAAAGGAAAGCAAATTCGTGTCAAAACAAAAGCCTTTGGGTAAAAGAATAATATATTTTTTAAATTTTCAATTTCACAACCATTTTAGAATTGGCCAGGAAGGACCTTGGTTTATGTGTTGGGCTTAAAAGGAACAAAAAGGGAATAAAATAATCTTAATTCATAATGACTTGTTTTATGATACATATTCTGTAAGCCCAAGAAAAGTCTGTGACAAGAAAAATTAAATCGGTAAAAGTGGAATAGTACAAGGTGCAGGAATAATCCTTCCATTAAAATGCACTCCAATTTTTTTCTGTAAGAACGAGCAGAGATGTCAACGAGGACAACACTTTCCATTTTTAACACATACTTATCTCCTGAGTATCTCCAGCATTTCATACAACCTGCCAGAGCTTTCCAGGCAGTTCCAGGCTGAGGACCCCAATACGGACGTAATTCCTACCCGTGAAGGAACTTCCCAAAGCAAAGCGTCTATTCTCCCAGAAGAGGGTGTGCAACTGTTCCCAAAACAAACCATCTACTAGTCCTACTTCAATCCTTGCTAGACTGCGAAAAGCCAAGGGAACAAAGACCAGGAAGAGTGATCTTGAAATTGATTACAGCGCTGGAAAAGAGGACATAAACCACAACATTTAAGGAATAAAAAGCATATCAACCCTTCCTGGATGCCAGGGGGAGTCATAGCTGGTAACAACTGACATTTATTGAGCTCTTACATGTGCCAGGCACTAAGTGAAGCACTTATATGCACTAAGCTCATCCCCCAACAATCCTGAGAGGCAGGTTCTTCTACCATCCTCATTTTGGAGGTGAAAAACCAGAAGCAACCTCTAGATTTCGGTCAGCAGAGCTAGAAATGGGCCCCCACATTAACTCAAGTACCCGCACTGTTGACCTCTACATTATATATGTCCTTCTATTACTGGTCACCCAGCTGACGGAAGGGGAGGCAAGGACTGGACCCCAGGTCTTCCTGGCCCTAAAGGCCATGCTCTTAACCCACACTCTACACAGTTACCTGAATGCTATCGCTGGTCATGCTGCTCCATTCTCCACCAATAGGATAAATTCTACTATCACCATTAATAACAGAGGACATCATTTATGGAAGGCTTGCCGTGCCAGGATAAGAAAACTTTGGCTTAGAGACGTTAAGTTGACTCAGACCTCAAATATGTATGGGAGCCCGGATTTGAACTGGGTCCCTTGGACTCCAAAGGCTGAGCTCTCAATCCCTCCAGCAGACACCAGGGCTGTAGCAAGACCGTGACCACAGGCCAGGGGACCTGAATACAAACAACCACGGAGGCCAGGAGGCCAACTCCAGGGTTGGCTGTCACAGTCACTGGCTCGTATTCTTCAAGTCTCACCCAGCAACTTCCTGCTTTTTATTTCACACACACACACACACACACACACACACACACACACACACACAAAATAGAAAAAAAAGCCCAGAAGCTCAGTGTCCTCATTCACAGCAGGTTAGAAACAATCAACCCAAAGGGAGTGAGAGGCAGTTAGTGACAATCTCAGTGACTGCAGGTGAGGTGACAAATGACAGAGAAAGGGGAAGAAAATGAAAAACTGAAAATGAAAACACAAAATTACATGGTACATGAATGAAACACATAATAACAGACCTGAGTCACCAAGAAAAAAATTGGCCTCTGCTTAAGCATCCTCTGTTTTTGAAAGCAGGCAAATGCCTAACATTTAAACCAGGTTTTGATCAAGTATTTCAAATTTTTCAAGTCTTGGCATTTGAAGTAGTAAGAGGCAGAGGGGCTTGGTGGAAACAGGCATAGAGGACAGTGGACTGCCCTGGGCTTCAGTGCTGAGAGCTGCAGCACGCCCAGCTCTGTGGCCAGGGACCCAGGGAAATCACCGCACCTCAGGGGCCTCGGCACGGGGGTGGGCCTCCCTCTCCCTTCCACCACGAGAACTCTGTGAGAAAGAACACGGTACAGTGACCAGTCATGTCCTCTGGAGCCAGCCAATCCTAGGGTGAGTCCTAACTACCCCACCGGCCACTCGTGTCTGGTTTGCTCACGATGATAATCCTGGTGCCTGGCACACAGAGGAAATCCAGTAAATGATTATTCAGTGACTGAATGAAACCATGCAACCTTGAATAAATTACTTCACTGTTTCTGAACTTCATTTTCCTGCACTGAAAAGTAGATATGACAATTCCTACATTATGGAATTGTAAGGATTAAACGAGTTAATTCTGTAAAAGCTTGCATAGGAGCCTTACTGTACTGTGACATCTGTATAGCTCATCTTCAGCTACCTGGAAATCTGACCTATGAAGGAGCCCCCATTCCCCTATGAAAATGGACAGAGGAAGCACAAGTGCCCCAGCCTCTCAAATATATGAACTGCAATTTGAGTAAATATCTACACCTTTCCTCGAAAAATAATCCCCAAATTCAATACTGTCTCACTGGTCATTAATACCCTTGTGAGCTAGAAAGATGTTCTAAAATTTACAAATGAAGACACGGGGCACAGCTGTAAGTTTCCCTGGGCTAACTAGCAAGTCGATAACAAAATCTAGACCTTCTGACTCTGCTTCCTCCTCCTCGTCATCTCTGCTCAGCCACTGGAAACTGAATACCCACAGGCATCCTGTGCAGAATTCTACAAATCCCAGGCCGGACGGACCAACTACAGGAGGAAAAGCAACACTTAAAGTCACAAGCAGATTTTAAAACGTGTTCTGAGCACTGATTCCATCAAGGACACCTATAAATGATACTTTCTGGCTCAAGAAAAGTTTCCTCCTCTCTGATCTAGAATCTCTGCTAGACAGAAAGGCCTTCTTAGAATATTGGCTCCTAAGTGCTTCTTGCTTTATCCTTCAGTCAGTGTTGCCAATTTTGCTTTTCAAAAAAAGAAAAAAATGTCCTGAATGTCCCAGGAGGAATTTATCTTCCCTCTAAAGAATTACAATAGAAAAAAAAAAAACCCTTTGAACTTTTGGTGGCCTGGGGGCAGGGAAGAGATTAAATCAAAGGAGCCAGTGACACTGCTGCAGGCTGTGGTGCGGGGTGGGGGGCGGTCTCCAGGAAGAGGCTGCTGACCTGGGCCCCCTCCTGGGCTGGGCGATGGGGAGGGACCAGGCTTCGGGGTCCTCCCTCTCAGACTCCATATCCCCATCCTCATGTCCACTTCCAGCAGGCGGGACAAGAAGTGAGACGCCCCCACCCCGCCAGACCCTTTGGCAGTCGGTGGAAGCATCTAACCACCCTCTTCCTCCAGAATTTCTCCTCCTCGCTCGATAATGATGATGATATTATGACATTAATAATTCTGATAACAGAATTATTATTACTAATACAGAGTATGCACTGTGTGTTAGCATTGTAATACATTGTTGCAAGCACTTTAAATATATTAGCTGATTTAAATTCTCACAACTAGCCTATGAAGGAGGCCATGTTATTATACCTAAGATCACACAACTAGGGAACCATACTCTTCACTCAAGCCCACTTCCCAAGCTTGAAGGAGAGAGGAAGAAGCCTCTTTTTCTTGTTGGAAGGAAGGCAGAACACAGGTCTCACATACAGGAGGCAATGAATAAATATAAATGAATAAAACGAGCTCTTAGCCTGTGTTCACACTAGTTATCCCAGGAAAAGGTATCACCCCACTTCTTCCCTTCTTTGCCTGGAGTAGCAGAGGGCAGAAGACCCTCAATCAGTATTTGTTTAACATAAGCCAGATTCTCCCCTAACTCCTAAAAAACAGTTCCTGGACATTTTGCTGAAAGCCTAGACCTTACGATGGTACTCTTGATGCCATGTTCCGTTAGTAAGGCCTGCTGGGAAATCCTTTTCTAGTCAATGCTTTGCGCTTGGATCTCTCATTTCTTACATGCTCTGAAGCCCCACGGAGACACAGCTGCTGGGACCACTTTCTGTGGGCGTCTTGACAGTTAAGCATGGTGGCAGCCGGCAGTCTCACCTCCCACCTTTGCTGGATGCATAATCAGCCTGCTTTTAATCCTGCCAAGCTCCGTGCTGCCTGGCACCAGAGGCCAGAAGCTGCACATGGGTAATAATTTAACAAATCACCTGTCTGGCTCTCCTGCCAGGACACCCACCCTGGAGCTTATACAGCTGCTGATGCTAGGGCTGCAGTCCTGCGGGATGGCAGGTAGATGGCAGGTACCAGGGTCTCGGGGCCCACACACTTCCCAGCTCTGTCCTGCCAAAGAATATCCAGGTGAGGTGTTTGATAAGAGGTGACCCTCAGAGTCTATACTTCCTACTCCATGCCTAGCTCCTTGGGGATTTTTAAATACTATTTAGCCAAATGCACGACTAACAGACAGAGAGCTCTCCTCAAGAAGCAACAACACATACTCCCAGAAACCTGGATGGCAGGAACATCCCAGCACACACCTGTAAGACACAGTGAGAGGAAAGCAAACTGCAGCGGCATCCACCACAAACATTTTGAAACCTAAATAGAGTTCCGCAACCAAACAACCAAAATATGTGATGTGAAACTAACTGCGGAGCTTGTTCCAAAATGTATGAGTCACAGCCAGCCCAGGACCACAGGAAAATAAGTGAAATGGTTCTCAAACTATTTACAATACTTACTTATTGTGTTTGCCGTTTACCTATAAACCACTGAAAGAAAAGATCTTTTCAGGGTGACAAATAAGATGCCCACTTTTAAAAAGTGACAATTCTGCCATGACAGACCTTACCAAAGGACAAACTGTTTTGCTCACTGCAGTGGTAGGGGGAAGTTAACCTAAGGAGAGACTGCCTTTAAATAATCATCAGCAAGCTGTCACAAGCAATTACAGCTGTCAAATACTTGTCAACACACACATTATGACATTCACATTAAAGACAGCAGAGCACAGATTTTTAGGTTAATTTAAAAAAATGTTCCAAACCAGACTCTTAATCCTATGTCTTGAGAAAGAAAACGGGCTTCTTTTTTTTTTTTTAAATCACAATACTTGCTCCTGACCAATGCTTTGAGATTGGTTTGCCACTAACACTAGATAACGGCAGGGTGACACGGTGTATTCCAAAAACAAAGACAGCAGTGTCTAAGGTCACAGAGGCCGTCCAACCAGGCTTCGGGGTGGACACTGGGGGAACTGGGGCCGCACTTACCAGTCTGTGGCTTTACTTCTGCAGAGAGGAAGGGGAATAGCGTGCCGAGTGGGGACTTCCACCAAGCACCTGGGCAGCCAACACTTTCTATCTGTATCTGTTTACATTTTAAAGGAGCCAAGCAGAAGCCACAGCCCCACGTACCCCATCGTTCTCTGCAGGTCAGTGTCCTTACCTGAACAGAGTTAAATGGTCGTGTACTTAGCACAAGCTTCAAAGTCAGATGGCTCGGGGTCCCGTCCCCACTCTACCTTTACGAGCCACGTGATGCTGGCCAAGTTACTTTATAAGTTTCTACAGCTGTAAAACGGGCACAGTGATACCACCTGCCTTGTAAGATTGTTGAGAGAATTACATGACAGAATGTACTGGAAGTGCTTAGCACAGGGCCTGTCTCAGCAAGAACACTCAATAAATGACAGCTGCTCTTGGCAACATCATCAGTATTTCCATAAACGGCGGCTCACCTGTGAACCAGAGCAGCAAAGGTAGTTAATCCACTCAGTCATTTAGCAAGTATTTACTGACTGCTCCCTTAAGTGCCAGGCGCCGTGCTAGAGGTCAGAGATACAACGGTGAGGAGCGTGCGGCTCAAACTTCAGCAACTCCAGTCTGCTGGGGGGACATGCACATGACCAGTACGGCGGCCAAGGTTCCAGATTAAAACAAAAAACACCCACACAATGAAACAGTACAAATGCCTTTTCATAATTTAGAATGAATTTTATTTGTGACATGGGTCAAAAATATACATATCAGGGGCTTTCCTGGTGGCGCAGTGGTTGAGAATCTGCCTGCCAATACAGGGGACACGGGTTCGAGCCCTGGTCTGGGAAGATCCCACATGCCGCGGAGCAACTGGGCCCGTGCGCCACAGCTACCGAGCCTGCGCGTCTGGAGCTTGTGCTCCGCAACTAGAGAGGCCGCAATGGTGAGTGGCCCCCGCTTGCCGCAACTAGAGAAAGCCCTTGCACAGGAACGAAGACCCAACACAGCCAAAAATAAATAAATAAATAAATAAATAATAAAAATAAAGGAATTCCTTAAAAAAAAAAAATACATATCAGGTACCATATGATATTTGTTCCTTACACGGGAATTATACTAAGACTCAACCGTGCACTGCTTTTGCCAACATACCCACAGAGAGTTAATGTTCAACAGTGGGCTAAAGTTCAGCACGAACTGGAGGAGCTGCCAGATCAATATACAGCAAAATGAAGATAGCCTCCCCCTTCAGAGATGAACAGAGTCCAGGGTGTATGTCACCAGAAAACGCACAATCACAAGACTAAAGACTCATAGACATCCAGCTGGCTGCATTTATTAACTGTGAGTATGAGTCATCAGGCAACTCTCTAGGCAAATGTAAGACCAAACGGACAATTCATCAAAAAGTTAGTGCAACAGAAAGATGAACAGTGAGCCAACTCTAGAAGAAAATGAACGAGCAAAGACCACCCCAAGATAATGATGACCAGCTGAGAAGTCAATTCAATTATTTCTTTAAAGCCCAAGGTGATACTCTTTGAAGAAATTCCTTATGGGGAATGGAGTTTGTTCAGCAGATCAATAGTTTATCACCTCCAATTTATTTGCCTCAAAGGGTTGGGTCAGATGCCACTTTATGGCCAACATAAAAGTTCACATGAATTAACCAAAGCAGGTCAAAAATCCCTTTATCTAGATCTAACTCAATTTATAATCAGCTGAGCACTAAAGAGCAAAGGACAAAGATGAGAAATATTACACATCAAGGAACCCTATTTCCTAAAAACAGATTCTAAGCAAATATGGCTTTTTAACAAACATTCCTCCTAGCACAGAGCTGACATTGGAAACTGATTCACTCACCATATGGAGAGAGTTACCCAGACCAGTGCTTCTCAAATTTTAATGTTCATATAAATCACCTGGGTATCTTGTTAAACTGCCAATTCCAATTCTGTAGGTATCAGGTGGGGCTCAAGATTCTGCATTTGTAAACAAATTCCCAGAAGATACGGAAGCTACTGGCCCACAAGCCATACCTGGAGAGGCAAGGACCCAGACCAGCCAGCCATGATCCAGCAATGAACATCCCCCTTGCAGTGAGGCATCTGTGCAGGGTTATAGATGGCTCAGAGAGTACAGTGGAAGCCAAGGACTCCACTACGTAGAAAAATGCACGTGTGCACTTGCAGGCATGGGCACATACACGCAAAATTGAAGGAGCCTCCCCACCTCTGTGAGGTGGTCCATGGAACCCAAGATAAGAACCTCTGCCTTAGGAGCCTGCCGGTTACTGTTGCCAACACCAGATAAGCTGGGTGTGGGGCAGAGGGATGCATCCCCTTGACCACTTTGGCCCATGTGTGAGCAATTCATGCGCTCCTCCCTTGGTCGAAGGTAACACAGTTAAGACACCATAAAGATGATACATAATAAATGAGAAATAAAGAAAGAATATCAGCAAGCTCCATAATCTGTCTCCAAGATACGGCTGACTCACCTTGAGCCTGACTTCCACCTCAAGGAGCCTTCCTTTCTGGCATTCTGTCTGTCCTAAGCAGAGCAGAGGCTGCCTGAATCCCACCATTATGTGGCATTGCCTTCCCAGATGATTAGATTTCTAGTCTAGACCTAGGAGTAGAAGACTCTCCTCCCTACTTACTCTTTCTTTCTTTCTTTTTTTTTTTTTAACATCTTTATTGGAGTATAATTGTTTTACAATGGTGTGTTAGTTTCTGCTTTATAACAAAGCCTACTTACTCTTGAAGTCTCAGTTTCCTCACCTGTAAATTGCAATTACGAACAGATGCCATTTCATAGCATTCTGGGGAAAAATAAGAAAGTGCATACAGGATATGCCTGGCACACTGCAAGTGCTTTAAAAATGTTTCCTTGTTATTATGTTTTGATTATTACGCCCTTTATGAACTTGCAGAGATCAAGACCCATTCCCAAGGAAAGAGTTCTTTCTTTTCTAAATGGAAGAACTTAAATGCTATACTGCACCTTGGGGGGCAAAGGCCAGCTCCCACTGTCCTGCCACTGCACAGATACACACAGCCATCAGAGAACCATGCTGGCGGCTGCTGCTGCCACTCACAAACCCTGTGGCTGTCTTTTCTGCTGCTTTTTTTTATTGTGGTAAAATACACTGTGATCGTCTTTTAACAACCACTGTGGCCAGGCATTGTGTCTCTCTACCACCGGAATCAAGATCATATCCAAAGCTTCCAGCTCCAGGCTGGCATTGTTCAATATGAGCCTTAGTTTTTATTAGCATCTTGAACTAACCAGGCCAAACCCAAACACGAAATGGCTGTTCAGGAAAAAAAAAGAAAAAGAAAAAAAAAAAGAGCCACAATGGTAAGAAACCCTTAATAATTTGTGATGTTAATTTATCCAGCAACCTTTTGTCCACAGACCTCAGAAACTCTAACAAGAAAGTTTTACTAGTTTGCACAACAATCCTAAGGACACTGGGGTGGGTAAGAATTGGGTACTCAACTTTGGGGTCTCCTGGAGCTCTTTAAGCTCCAGTGTTCCTCAGTGCAAGGTCCAAGAATCACCAGCTTTAGTCACCTAAATGCTTATGAAAATACACATTCCTGGGTTCCACTCCAACTGCTACATCAAAATTTCTGCGGAAGGAAACTCCAGTTTTTAATAAATCACCCCCAGAAAGTTCCAACTCACACTAAAATTTTAAACCAAGCTAAGGCCTACCCGCCAGGAAAAAAGGCAGACAAATAAATACACCCAAAGTTTTGCCTACAACTTCAAGGGATTCACAGACCTTCTGAAGTCTTCCCTTGGCCTCACAGGTAAAAACTCCTTGTCTATACATCACCAATCACTGTTTCCCAACAATAGTCATTCACATACTACCTTCGCTTTCTTTTTCCAAATCCATACTGTTTAAATTTTTTAAATAAACTCATTTTTACTTACATGTATTCTGAAAGGAAATTTTATGTGTAATAGCTGTGAAATTGTGGGTTTGATCCTTAGCTGTAAGTTTTCCAGGTAAAATATATAATTATCCATACCAAAAAAATTGTTACTGCATATCCTAAAACCATCTCCCACGTCACCTAAGTGACATAAGTTTGACCCCTCTTCGAGAAACACTTTAGTGTCATCCAGAGATACGGACCCACTGGGGGATTTTACGAGGCACTCGTGGCTTGTGGGGTGAGGGGCTGTCTATCCTGGCAAACCCCAGACGACCTCACAGCCTCAGTCTGCGTGTGCCTGGCAGAGCCGGCTCTGGGAGAGAGGGCTTTCCTTCCTGCCAGAAGGCCAGGAGACACGACACACTGACCTGTCCACATGCCCTTTCTGTGACCGGCCTGCCCCCATCAATGAGGTGAGACACGCCCATACCGTCCCCAGCCCTGCCTCCTCACTGCAGGGACAGAGGTGGGCATCTGGGCTAGCAGGGCCAACCTGCTTCTCTTTGGGGAATCTGTAATTAGGGCACAGGGGAGCCTGTTCATTGATGCTGAGCATTCAAACTGGGGAGTGTTTCAGAACTGGGCTGGGGCAGACTCCTTCTCCCTAGTGCACACACTGAGCGGAGAAAGCTGGTCTGTGGAGGGAAGTCAGAGGAGATAGCAGCAGCCCCAGAGAGAAAGTACACGCAACCCGGCTCCAGACTTTCCAATTCCTGGTTCCCGGCCAGCTGCACTTCCTGCCCTCAGGGTCCATGGGACATGCCAGCATCCCAGCAATAAATTTCTCCTCTTGGCTTCAGTTGGTTTGAGCAGGCAGTTGCTCCTTGCAACCCAATCACCGCTAAACTAAGACTCCTTGTGCTGCACAGCCCTGGCTCAGATGACCAGGTGGAGGGGAAGAAAGGCCAGGGGCCAACAGCCAGGAGCAAGAGCCAGGGCAGGCACCCTTCCAGACACACCCAGAGAAAGGGTGAGGCTGGAACCCTATCATAGGCACACGGAAGGGGGATTCTTGTGGGGGTGCCCTCCACAGCATTCCAGGTGAGAGGTTCACAAGCAGGAGCTGACACAAGGAGCATGGAGCTCTTCCCCCTGCTGAAGGTGGGCAAAGAATAAGAAAGATGACAAACACAGCTGACATTTACTGAGTGTTGGCATATGAGCTAGGCTCTTTACAATTATGATCTCATTTATTCTTCCCGAGAGCCCAAGGATGGTGGTAATGTTACGTTCCCAACTTTATACATGAGGAAACAGACTCAGAAAAGCTGAGTGCTTGCCAAGGTGATAAAGCTCCAGAGTCTGAGCTCTTACCCATCATGCTACGTTGCTTTATGAAACAACATTAAAGGACAGCACAGAGACCCCATGCAGAGCTCGTGTCTGAGTGACAGCAGAAGGTGCAGCCACCAAAGGGTCTTCCCTCCAGCAGCCCTGCCTCCTGTGCCAGTCCCTGACCCCAGCCAGCAGTGCCACACCTGTGGGCACAGCACCAAGAAAATAAGGGTGTGCAAAGGTAAGAAGCCGGGAGAGGGGTGCCACCTGGCTGGGGTGTGGTTTGGCTGGCCCAAACAAGGCCCAGTGGAGCCTGGCTTGGGTCCAGATCATAGACACAGGGTTAAAGTAGAGTGATTTTTTTTTTTTTAAAACAGTAAGTGGTACCTGGCATCTCCTCTGTGGTCCCACATGGGGTGGAAGGGAAGATACACTCCCAGGTCAGGCAGATCTAAGCAAAACTGTCCAAGAGCCATGCTATCAGAGCTCCTAACTAATACTGGGACAGAAATCATATTCCTGGGCTTGGGACTGGATGACATGCTAAGGGAGGGAAAGCAGAACCTCAATCAGGACCCCAGAGCCTGCTCTGATACCCCTGTTATTCATATCTCATTCCTAAAACCTGAAACCCAGAGCGGACAGCTAACCTGTCACAGTTCAGGTGACAGGTTCCCCAAACTCCAAGTAGATCTCAAGTGTGGTCAGGAATTTTAAATAAGGCACCTGAACTTTTCAATGTTTGTGCAGCAAGTTCTCCTATGAAAACAGTGCTGACACATCCACTTCTCACCATCTTTGTGGGAGGAGTGAACAGTGCGATTTGACAAGGCTGGATGACATGACTGTTCTGGGCAAGGCACTGAGCCAAGGACTGAAGTCCCACCAAGCTGTCCTCACCAGCTCACAAGAGGTGGGCACTTACTGGATGGCTGCCGGGGTTTGGGATTGCAGTCTATGGTCAGGGAACCTGAGTAACAAAGATGCTGGCTGAAATGGCGGCCGACCCGGTGGCCGACCCAAGATCCAATGCCACCCATAGACTGCCTAAGGTCCACTTAGTCTTCATCATGTAGACAACAGGAAAACCCATCTTATAAACCAAGGTTTTCAAGGCACCATCCCCTCAGGGTCCCACCTGTTGTATCTCTGGGTCTTCCTCACTCGGCTCCCTGCTTCCTTCTCTTACCCTCAGAGGGAGATGGTCCCCCAAGTGCTGCCCAAACCCCTTACTATAGACTGAATGTTTGTGTCCTTGCCAAAATTCACATATTGAAACCCTATTCCCCAAAGTGATGGTTTTAGGAGGTGGGGCCTTCAGGAGGTAATTAGGATTAGATGAGGTCATGAGGGTGGAGCCCCATGATGGGATTAGTGCCCTAAAGAGTCACAAGGGCACTTGCTCCCTCCCTCTGCTCTCTGCCAGGTAAGGATACAATGGGAAGTCTGCAGCCCAGAAGAGGGCCCTCCCGAGAACCAGACCATGCCGGCACTCTCATCTTGGACTTCCGGCCTCC
Organism: Balaenoptera borealis; assembly: GCF_965194805.1. NCBI lineage: Eukaryota > Metazoa > Chordata > Mammalia > Artiodactyla > Balaenopteridae > Balaenoptera > Balaenoptera borealis. The sequence goes on along the minus strand of NC_138867.1, from coordinate 121,123,843 downwards.
AAAACTGTGAGAGATCAACCGCTGTTGTTTTTGAGCCACCCAGTCCGTGGTGCTTTGTCATAGCAGCCCAGACGCACTAAGACACCCCCTCTCCCTCCCTTGGCTGCAGCAATAACTCCGCGAAGGTGGCACGCACCTCTCTCCCTGGCCAACTCCACTCCTGCTTTTCCAGCCACCTGCTGAGCTTCATCACCTGAGTGCTGTGCTGGCACCTCCATCTTGCTCCCTCCCCTCCTACCTGTTTCTCTGCCTGAGTTCCTTATTTCTGGCACAGGGAAGAGAACTAGCATTTACTGAACTTCCAGCACTTGCCAGGCACCGTGCTGGGTGTTCTCCACGCTCCTACAGCTAAAAGAATCATGACAGCCTCCCACCATTGCCTCTGTCTCTGGCAGCTAATCAGTGATCTGCCCCATCAGCGTTCTCTCTCATCTCACTGTCCAAGTGCTGGGCAGGCACCCTGGTTGCCCAGGGCAAAGTGAAAAAAAAAAAAAGGACCGGGTTTAACGAGCTATGCAATCTTTCTCCAAAACCCACAGCTGGGCTACACCCGACCCGGCCTGTTCCTTCTCCCCTGACCCTTCCCAATGTGAAGCTGTGTGAACAGTGGGTCCAAGGGCTCTGTCCCTGTCTCTGTCCAAATCCTGAGCACCACCCCATCTGCCCTCCCCAGTGACATGCAATCCTCACTGGTGTGTGCTGCCCACAGATTTGGGAACTCCTGGTACAGTAAAACACTTTCATGTCCCCATGAAAAAAAAAAAAAGACACTCCGAGTGTCTCCCACTTGGCCTCCCCACCACGGTCTTGCCTGCAGACACACCGTACTACACACTATCTTCTTGAAGCACAGCACCCACGTCACCAGGACCTTCTACGGCACCTCCCCTTTTCCTCCATGCCAACCCCAATTGCCTTGTCTGGCCCTGGAGGCCTGCCACAAACTGGCTCTCACATACCTTCCAACATACTGCTGCTCACTGCTTCCCCACCAGCCTGCTGGGCTCCAACCAAACCATGTGACTCCTGTCCCTGAAGCCAGGCTGTGCTTTCCAAGCCTGGGCACACAGTTCCCTCCATCCAGTGTGCCTTTTTCTCCCATTTCTTCAGACTCACCTCCTCTTTTCTCCTTGGCCTGGTGCAGGCATGGCACCTCCTGGAAGATGCATTTGCTTATTCCCCTGTGGAGAATGACCATGTCCTCCTGTGAACTCGGGCATCCCTCGTGTACTCCTCCGATGGCACTACTGAATTGCCTTCTCCTCTATGAAACTGGACGTGCCTTAGGAGCAGGGACTGAACAGGATTATCTCTGCAGTCCCCACCATACCTAACACAGCTCTTTTCACCAAAACAATACCCATTCATTCATTCAACACGTATTTACCCAGTATCTACTATGTCCCAAGGTGCTACAGGGTGCTCGGTATATGATGGTGAACCAAAAAAGACATGGTTCCCACCCTCACGGGCTTCCCAATTAGTGAAGAGACAAACTTTAACCAGTGCTTACCCAGATGAGTGTGCAGTCAGCATGGCTCTGTGCTGCAGTAGGCAAGAACCGGGGTCCTACAGAAGTACAGGGAGCCAGGAAGGCCAGCCAGGGAAGTGAGACTGGGATGAGTCTGAAGGAGAAGTGGTGAGAAGGGGAAGTGGCAAAAGTGCTCCAGGTTTCGATGGTGGCATATGCAAAGGCCCTGTGGTGGGTGAGAATGGCAGGCCACTGCAATTGGACAATGTGAAGGAAACAGGAGGATGCACTGTGACTGGGGCATTTCAGTAAATGTGTGGAGTGAATATGAATACATGACCTACACCTAATCAGCATACTTTTTTTAGTCAGTAAAACCAACTAACCTTAGCTCTATAGCAGAACACTAAAGGTAAGAAATATATATATATGCTTCTTTCCCATTTGAAAGAAATTTCCTCCTTAAGCGTGAGCGCTGTTCCCAGAAAAAGATTAAAGAAAGTTCTCCTAGCTAAGAATGGAAAAGCAAGCAAGGCTGGAACCTGATAAAAATCATATAACTCCGTAAGTAATAGAATGAAGCTGGCCACCGGACTGGGAAAATAAACAGCCCGTGAATCATCCTGCATCAATAATAAGAATAGAGGCTAACCACTGGCTAACAACTGTTGAGCATTAACTAAGAGTGTTACCTGCATTCTCTCATTTGATCTTCACAACATCCCATGAAGCAGGTACTAATGTCACTTCCATTTTACAGAGAAGGAAACTGAAGCTCAGAGAGATTTATAACTGGTCCAAGGTCACAAAGGTGATGAACGGTAGAACCAGGATCAGTGGGATGCCAGAGCTTTACCCTTAACCACCACGCTACACTGCCTCACAAGCCAGCTATAATGTCAGCACTTCTGGAATTGTATTTATTGTTTTACCTCCCCCCATATTTAAGCTACTAAACACGGACATTGCAAACAAGATGAAACAATTTCTGAAGGAATGCAATGAAACTTCTAGTGTCAGCTCCCTTCCTGTTCTAGGTCTCCCTCAAAACACCCCAACTCTTCCTCCAGTTTTAATAAAGAAAGGTTTTCCAGTTCATTGCAATATTTAGTATCCTGAGAGAACAGGAATTGGAAACCGATGAATCTTCTCAGGCCACATCTCAGCCAAAGTCAACAGACTACAAACCCCTCTCGTAGGCAGTCGCTGTTTACAGTACATCTAACCGGAAGGAGAAGGGGGTTTCAGATTACTGGAAAGCTCTTGCCATGGTTTTCCCAACTCTTGACAAGTTCTGAGTCTTGTCTATGAAGGACAATATCATGCTTTCCCTGTCAACAAATCCTTCCCCAATCTATTTCTACTCCTCTCTCTCAAATCCTGTCTGAAGTAGCCAGGACACAGGGTAAATGATCAAAGTTTACCTACATGTTGTGGGTAAAACTGTCCACCTACTTGAGGCCTGGCTGACCCTCCTGAGGAGGGTGGTGGTGGCCTAAGTAAGACACCAGCAGGATCTCATTAAATCAGTAATGGTGGCCCCCAAAGAGTCAACGCCCAAGCCTGAAGCTGGCTGGCTTTATGATTCTCCCTAACACCCTCAAAGACCCATCTGAGGCCTAGGTGATAGGAGTGTATTTTAGACCTGCATTCCTGAACCACACTGTTATGGGCTGAAGTGTGTCCCCCCCCCCCACCCTCAAAATCCATATGTTGGAGTCCTAACCCCTAGCATCTCAAAGTGTGACTGTATTTGGAGAGAGGGCCTTTAAAGAGGTGATACGGGTAAAATGAGGTCATATGGGTGGCCCTAATCCAATACGACTGTTTCTTTATAAGAAGATACTAGCATTTAGACAATGACAGAGGGCAGACCATGTGAAGACACAGAGAAAAGACGGCCATCTACAAGCCAAGGAAAGAGGTCTCAGAAGAAACCGACCCTGCCGACCTTGATCTCAGCCACTGAACCTCTGGAACTGTGAGAAAATTAATTTCTGTGGTTTAAACCACCCAGTCTGTAGTACTGGGTTATGGCAGCCCCAGCAAACTATATATGTACACTATTTGAGTTGCTCCAAACTCCAAGTCACTCCCCGTCACCCACTCTTGGCAGGGCACAGGCAGACTGGTTTCCCCTCTGAAGCAGTCAGACACTGGGCACATACAGCAGGGCATCTGGGCACAAAAGTCATGATCAGACAGGTACTGAGTGCTTGAGTCAATGGAGACTTTTGTCATTGGGACTGGGAGCCCAGGACAAAACTATTTATGTTTGCGTAGTTAATTACAAAGGTGATAAATAGAATTTTTCCTTCTGGAAATGAACGGAATTCAAATGCAGTCACACCCCTCCATGGACAGGTGCCAAGGCCCAGCTCCAATACCTCCGTTTTAGCCCAACCATGCTATGGTGAGTTTTTCCCATATGCAATAATAAAGAATTGTGTTAAACAGTCCCTTACAGCACACTGCAGGGGGAGAATTTCTGCCCAAACAACCTTCCTACTACAGGAAGAGAGGAGGCGGCTCTGGGGGAAAAGCAGGAGAGAGGGAGCCTTAACAAAAGGGCAAAAGACGTCATCCAGGGAATGAGAACGTCAACTCTCCACGGCAGTGAGGTGATGAGTAAGCTTATTTCAGGGGGTGCCAGGAGCTCTCAGAGTCCTATGATTAGGTGAGGAGGCTCCAAGCCATGCAAGTTTCCCAGAGGCTCTGGGGCTTCGAGAATTACTCAAAGGCCAAGAAATAAGGAGAGAATATTTCCGTGGGGCACTGCGGAAGCAAAGGCAGGCAGGAGTGGGCTCAATGGGCTCAAAGCCTGGTACGATGCTGGGCACCTAAGTATCATAACAAAACAGCTGGCATTTACGAGGCAACCGCTGAGCCAGGCACTGTGTAAGCACACTTCCCACACCGGCTCACTGAAACCTCACAACCACCATAGGAGGGAGAACTATCATTACCCCCCATTCAAAACATGAAAATAAGACCAGAATATAACCTCTGCGAAAGCCTGAGTTTTTCCCCTATTTTGTTCACTAGTATATTCCTAGCGCCTAGAACAGTGGCTGGGACATAGCAGGCACACAGTATTTTTTAGGTGAATCAATGAAAACAGAGGTTACAGGTCAATGTCACAGAAGGAGCAGGCCCGGGACTTGAACCCATGCTTTCGGTGCCAGATCCCACACTCTCAGCTTCTGCTCTGCCACACAGGATGGAGAAAGCTTGCTAAAGAGCTGGGGAAATCACCTGGTGTGAAGACAGCTTGGTCCACTGCACTTTTCAGCGTCTACATCTTCTGCTCCTTAGCACAGGCAATGTTACTCTGCACCCAGAGTACACAGCAAAGTCAACCAAGGGGCCAGGGCCCATAGATGATCGGAAAAAGGGGCAGCCAAGAGCGTGCCCTTCCCTCATACCTGTGACTCTCCCTGAGGCCTCACATACCAACTTGCGTCATATCCAGTAACTCACCTGAGTGCGGAACGGGGAGCTGGAGGGAAAGTGACTGGAAGGAGAGAGGTTGATTCATCTGACTCACCAGGAATATGTTCAATAGAGCATACGACAGAACTTCCCAAAGTACGGTGAGCATCCAACTTCGCGGTGTACAAAATCATCTTACGTGGCACATAAATACACATTAGAGCTGATATATTGATCTCTGAGGTTACTTTCTATATTGACCAAAGTATACTGGTACTTAATTTATAGCCAAATTATAAAATAACCTTTTCAAACAAAGAGAGGCCTTTCAAAAAGAACAGTACTCCCATTTATGTAAACACATTAGGTAAACAATAGGTGTTGGCGTTATGTGACAGAAAATCATCATGGAAGTACGTGAGTGACTGAAGTTTGGGAACTGCGGTTTCCTGGAACTTTCTAAGTTCTCTGTGTCAAATGTTCCCATCCCTGCACCTCACGCATCCACCCAGACATGCCACAGCTCAAAAGGAAGAGAATTTCCAGAAACCAAATTTTTGAATTTCCTTCAAAATTCCTTAATAAATGACTACACATGAGAGACCCAGACAGCGACAGAGAGATTGAGAGAGACAAAGACAGAAAAAGAGAGAGAGAGAGCACAGACACAAACACAAAAGGCATGTTCATTAAGATATTATGAAGTTAACAACAGGGCTTGACCCAGGGCTAAAGCCCTGCCCTCTGCTTGGGGAGAGCTGTAACACAGAGCTCCTTTTGATACTATCCTGAATTCCACACCGATTCTTTCGGCTATTATTTTATTGCATGGTAGCTGAGCTCAGCCCTGTCCAAAGAATCGTACTGAGGTCTCTGGGATCTGTTCCAACAACAACACACAATGAGGCCTTCTCTCTCTGATAAAGCCAGGAACCCCTCCCTCTGTGATCTGCTCCCCTGCTCCTCCCAGACAAAAGTAAAGTCCCATTTTGAGAAGAATTCTGCCAGCCACATGCGGCCTTCTCCTCCTCACGTTCCCTGTTGGGGATAATCAAGTTTCAGGTCGGCTGCGGGTGGGAGGACAAGCTGAGCTCCAGGACGGAACCTAGGAGTCGGGCCAGTTCCTGGGAGACAAGAATGCCTTCAAGGCCATGTAAGGAAAAGCTGAAAGGGAAGCAATGGTACCACCACCTGCTCTAATCCAACATGAGCTCCACAAGATCAGGGGCTTGTCTGACTCCAAAGTCAAACATAATCGGTGTCTGGTGCTCAGGAGGTGCACGGTAAACACGTATTATGAATCCATCAGTCAATCAGTCAATGAGTGAATGAGTGAGTGAACAGATGGATGGATGGATGGCCCCAGCAGTGCTGGAAGGAGTAAGTGAAGAAGTATGACTGTAAGATTATTTTCTCCCTTTCTGCTTGAGAACTAGCAACTGTATAAACAGGAGACCCCAAAGGGCTACTTTTCCCTTTTCACAGCCACCCCCAGCAGGTGGTGGATTAACAGCAGGACCTTTGACCCCTGAACCAATTGGGCTTATAGCAGAATGCAGCAAACCGAATGCAACTTTGACTTTCTCCAGGACATGCTCAGACACTCCCAACTTGTGTCTTGATCTCTGGACCAAGGAAGAGAAGAGCAATTCTGAGAATGATAATGACTTGCACCAACAGACTTGACTCCTCCTTCTGAAAAGTTCAAAGTCCTTCACATCCTGGCTTCTCTCAAGGGACTTTTATTTAGAGAATATAATTTTTTTCCTTTCCTTTTCCTCTTTCTCTCTTTGCTTATCTGCATTTTTTAATCCTTTTACAATGAACATAGATTACTTGAGTTATAAAAATGTCTAACACAGACTGATGAAACACACAAATAAGACCATTCAAAAAGGACACTGAAAGTGCACATTTTATAGAGTTTCACTTGAAAGTTTCTACATTACAAAATTTAACACTGCCATGTCATGCAATTGCACTCAACTAAGTCCTTTGAAAAGCAAATTGTAAATTTCTGATAAAAGTCAAAGCTCATGACTTAAAATCAGAACACCCGGTCATACAGGCACTTATCTTATAAAAGGGGCAACTAACTGCTGGGCGAAGTGCCAGAGGATTAGACAAGTACAAGGACACAAGCTTAATAAGTAATGTGCCATATATAGTTAAAACATATGTTCTAATTCATCCACAGTAAGAAAAGCTGTGCAGCAACCCTTTCCTGGGGCAGAAACCTCCAGAAGCCAATAGGGGCCAGGGTACCCTCTGTAGTGATAGAAGAGCTTTCCTTTCTTCGTGGGGCTGGTTGGTCCATTTTGGGGCCCAACCCCGGTCCCAAACAGATGGACCATGCTCTGAGCAGCTCGTAACCACCGGCTAAGAAGGGCCTCCGTTTCTGCCCAGTCCTCGGACCTCACTGTCAATGGCCAGTCTGTTCCACAAAGTGGTGACAAGGAAAGCAGCTGATCTAGCCATCAAAAGACCTAATTTCGAGGTCCAGTTCTAGCCAGACCCTGCACAACTCAACGACTGCATGCCTTGGTCACTCCGTTTTACCAGAAGTTAGTAACATCAGCCATATCTCACAGGCTGTTGAGCATAAAAACCAAGGCAAATGTTAAATTGGGAGGGGGAAGAAAGGGAAGGGAAGGGAGAAATTATTTAAGAACCACTAAGCAAAATTTGATACCAGTTAGATGGATGGGATTCCACCACCTCACTATGGCTGAAGTGTAACAAGCAGAAAAGAGATTCAACGCTGTTGTTCGGTCCAGTGTTTACCTAAAATACAGAATTCTTAAACTTAAAACTAGAAGAGAAATGGATAGAACTTTGCAATTTCTCATTTTCTAGCCATAGGAAATGGCAAAGCATTTAAACTGTGGCCTGTAAGAACTGCATGAAGACAGCGGATAAGAAGCCCCCGGTTCCCAAGGGCAGGCAAGGGGGAGCCACTTGCACATGGCCCAGCAGAACCCTCTGTCCCGCAGACACCCATGAGCACCGGGACAGGCGTTCATATCCTACCCTCAGCCCCAGGAGCCAGGGTTGCACCTCGGGTGTGAACTTGAACGTTCTGGGGATGTATCAACAAAAGGGGTGAGGAGGGCAGGCAGGGCAAAGACTTCCCAAGGCTGAATCAATAGAGCCATCTGTAGACAGAGGGGCAGCAAACAGAGTATGTCAGACACACCGGAGCTGTGTGGGCTGCCGCAGGGAGAACTTGCTAAGCATGGCCCACGGCAACCAACCTCAGCAAACTTTTCACACACGAGACCTTCGCAGTGAAGGGGGACCAAAGTGCTGGGCCTCTGGAAATGAGATTTGAGGTAGAAATGGCTGAACTGAGGGGCCCGGGTTTTTAAGAGAACAGGCTAGGTTTGAATCCCGGCTCTTCATCTCTCATGCAGTGGCAAGTTAAATGAACAAGTTACTAAGCATTCCTGACCAGCAGTTTCTTCACACAAAAATGGAATAACCACACCTCTCTAACACAATTGTTGCTAGGGTCAAATTACACCATGCCTGAGCGCACTTATTAGCACTGTGCTGGGCTCCACTCATTGCATTCTTGTTAATTTCATGCATAGCACCCACACTTTTGTGATTAATTGGAAAAAATGGCTATGTGTACTTAAGGATCATGTTACAGAAAAATTCTACTCCCTGACCCCAGGCTAGAGTGTAGGCCCTGGAGAGCAAGACTGGGGGCGCCCCTCCCCCTCTGGATCCAGGGTTGCTATTCTGTCCCACAGCTCTCACCACAGTTCTGCTTCTACAGAGCCTCCAGCCTCAGCAGAAGATGCAAAGAAAACAACCGCCTACCCTGAAGAGAATCAACTGTCGGGTAGCCCCAAACATGCCTGAGAAATCCATCCTGAGCTTAGCCTGGCTTCCTCACACTACCAAAGAGACTGAAGACGGCATGAGCCCATCCACTGCATATATTTACAGAGTCAGACAGCTAAGGAAGGAAGCGGGTGACATGCTTAGGAGAGTCCTTTCTTGGTTTCACTAATCTTCTATTTTGGTCTCACCCAGGCATCACTCCAGATGCCCACAATCCACAATTATATAAGAAAATCAGGAAGGAGGCAAAACACAAGGGCCACCATGGATGCCAACAGCCTCTTTCCCAAAACCTTCTTTGGAAAAGTTGTTCCCAGATTCAACAACCAACTTAAACTACATACAGAAGCACACGTGCACGTGCATGCACACACACACACATACATGCGTGCATTTGGGTGCCAATTTTACTATTCCAAGCACAACCATTAAAAAAAATTTTATCACTATCACTGAATATAAAAAGAACAGTCTTAACTATTCCAAAATAATAGGAGAGATGCATTATCAGAATAAGACACATTATATAAATTTAGCTTTGTGAAAAACCCATTCTATTGTCTGTGTTTTTCTCAGCAAAAACTGTGGGACTCAGCATTTGAGAACTGACGCTCCAGAAGGAGACATTGCTACTTTCCTGTAAAGGACTATCACTGTGGGAAGACTATAAAATGTATTCCAATACCTGTGTCCAAAAACAGCAATGGAAAGAGAAGCCTTTTGCCCACTCCGCCAAATATGAAAAGAGAAGCAGCATTAGCCTCCGTGGACATCAGGATCTTTCTGGCTAACTCCAGCTGCCCTTCCTAACTGTCCTAATTTAAAATCTGTCCAGCTCTCCTTTCTGGGTTCTGGCATTTTACTCCAAGTCATCATTGCCTTGCTGGCTAATCCAAACCTCATTTCCACTTTTGAGCCTTCGTGTAAACCCATTTTTTACTCTCCTTCCTCAAAAATCTGCTCAAGGAGAAATGTTACTATATGACCCAGCAATTCCATTCCTAGTTACCTACCTAAGAGAAATGAAAACAAAGCCACACAAAGTAGAGAATGTTCATAGTACCAATATACATAATAGCCAAACAACAGAAATGATCCAAATATCTACGAACTGGTGAATGGAAAAACAAAATGTGTCCATCTGTACAACGGAACGAACTAGTGATACATGCTACAACACGGATGAACCTGAAAATTGTGTGGTAGGTGAAAGAAACCAGATACAAAGACCGCATATTGTATAAATATGAATCCATTTCTAGGAAATGTCCAGAAAAGACCAGCATAGAGAAAACAGATCAGTGGTTGCCTACAAATGAGAGCGGGATTGACTACAAATGGGCAAGAGTGACATTTTTCATAATAATTAAAAAAAAAGTCCCTGCCCAATTCTATGCTTAATATGATGCTTGGCAGAATTCAGTAAGTTTCTATTTGGTGAGGGAGCCAGTGAGTGAGTGGGTGAGTGAATGAGTGAACAAATGAAAACTAATTTCCCAGAAGCCCTCTCTAGTAACCTGAACCAGGTCCACATAACTTCATTCACTCCTGTCAGCCTCAGCAAGTTATGTGTAACAGTTATATAACAATGAATTGTGTTACATGTATGTGTGCATATGTGTGTATGTATATGTGTGTACCTGTATCATCTAAATCTTTGGATTAGGTTGAACTATATGAAATTGTCATTTTTGTAGGTCAAAAATGGTTGGTAGAATATTGGTAATTTCATGTGATTCAACCTATACATGCAATTTTTGATGTAGGAGACAAGAGAGAACAGAGGCATTTAAGTCAGACCAACCTACGTGTGGCTCCGGGCTCCATCCCATTTTCGAAGCTTCAACTTCCTCTGGCAGAAAAATGGGGATGATCACAGGGCCTTGTTCCTAGGGATGCTGTGAGGATTACTGGGACAGTGCATGGAAAGCACCTACCAGTGTTGAGGCAAAGTCACCAAGGAAGTGCTCAGTAAATCACAGCAATTATTGGTACGTGCTGACCCTATCTCTCTATGAAACTATACATTCCTCAGTTATCAAGGACTGGGACTTTTTGTATTCGTGTGTTCCCTAGACCTGCAGACAAAGGATGCTCATTGCTGGAGTCCTGCCCAGGGAAAGCTTGCTTCCAAATGGCTCCTGAAGCCTGAGAACACAGTTCCCTGGATGCCACCAGAGTCCCTGCCTGCGGACCCCCAACTCCTCCAAGGTGAACTGCCAACATCGCTGCAGGACTCTTGCGATTCCATTCCCAACATCCTCCTCAACACAAGCTCAGCAATACCATGCAGTAGAGGAAATGCCATCAGAGAGATTTCCTTCTGGCTTATTTCTCAATAAAGACGTCCGGCTGCTATGCAACGAGCGTTTCAGTGGATGATGGGGCTATTCGGAAAAGGATGGGTTTCTACTGGCAACAACAAAGGATGGCGGCTGCAGGCGAGAAGCAAATAAAATTCTATCCCTACATCCTATTCAAAATTCCTCAACTCATTTGTAGTAATCATAAAGTTAGACAATGATTCCAAACAGGGGAAACAGTGGGATTAAATTAGGGTTGCCAGATTTCGCAAATAAAAATACAAGACAACCAGTTAAATTTAAGGTAAACAGCAAATATTAGGGACTGACCCGACACTACAAAATTTTCATTGTTTATCTGAAATTCCAGTTTAACTGGGTATCCTGTATTTCATCTGGTAACTCTAGATTAAATTGGTACCACAGAACTACTTTATTTCTCTGACACAGGAGAATGCATCTTCAATTCAATTAACTGTTCTTTAACCACAGAAAAACTATGCAGGCCAGAAAGATAAGGTTTCCAAATTTAGTGAGAGTCTCTGTATGAAGCTGAATTAAGGGGTCTATACAAGCCACCATTTACTGAGGTTGTAACCAGCACTTTGCTAAGCACTTTATATGCACTGTTAGCTCACTGAATCCTCAAATTAGCCCTATGAGGGAGGAGCATGTACTTTTATCTCTATCTTACAAGTGAGGAAACTGAGGCTTAGGGGAGATAGAATCAAACCCGAGTTTGGGCCTCTCAATTTGAACCTAAAAATTATTAAGTCTCAAGGCCTCTCACCAGAGTCCCAGACTCAGCCTATAATCTATCAGGTGTCCCTGAGCTAATTCCACATTTCCAATGCTCTGGTAAGTGAATTATATCTCAATAAAAGCTGTTAAAAAATGTTTATCCAGTATCTACTTCTCTATCAATAAAACTGAGAAACTTCAATCCACAAAACACTCTAGAGCCACTTCGGCTGATGATTACAATTGCTTTTCCTCTCTGCCATTCTACTGCCAGATCTCAGCAATTTCACTTCTAATGAGCCTTTCCACTAAAATTAAGGACAGAAAAAACAAAAAGGTGACCAAACCTTAAACGAGTTAAATCCTTCTAACTGGATACAGCTCTGTTAAAGGATGCTCTGAAAATAAGACTAGAATCAAAATGAAATTTGAAAAATGTCAACTCAACACATCCATTTAGCTCCATCATCACCAGTGATCATGGGGCTGGGCTACAATTGAGAAAATTGTAGCCATTACTGTAAAAAAGAAAATCCCCTGGGGACTTCCCTGGTGGCGCAGTGGTTGAGAATCCGCCTGCCGATGCAGGGGACACGGGTTCGAGCCCTGGTCCGGGAAGATACCACATGCCACGGAGCAACTAAGCCCGTGTGCCACAACTACTGAGCCTCCGCTCTACAGCCCGCAAGCCACAACTACTGAGCACGCGAGCCACAACTACTGAAGCCCGTGCGCCCAGAGCTCATGCTCCGCAACAACAGAAGCCACCTCAGTGAGAAGCCCGCACACCGCAACGAAGAGTAGCAGCCATAAATAAATAAATAAATAACATTTTAAAAAAAAAAAAAAGAAAATTCCCTGGACATTCATTGTAAACAAATGCCTCATTCTTACAGAAGGTACCACAGAACAGTTTTTCTCATCCCAAGGCTCACAGTCTCTAGAGCTGCCAGGGGTTTAAGAGGGAACAGATCCTCTTTGACGTTCTTCTTTTCAGTCCAGTTTTCATCCACTTTCTCCAAGGTTACTGAATCTGACCCACGCCCACTCTAGTCTCACCAGACTGAAGGCCACTGCTTATATGGATACTCTAACCAATGTCTGGCATTACAGATGAGCATGAATGGCATGGATTTAAATCATTTTTAAAGAATGCAGTGTTTCCCTGAGACGTGTGGGCTATACTCTAACCACCAGAGTTCAGGACAAGGCCTTTTCATCCTTATTCCCTATAAGGAAAACAGTTGGGTATGGTGACATTCTTCAAACACGGGAGTAGACAAAAGCGGAAGGGATTTCTTCATCATATTTGCCTTTCGGAGGCAATATATCTCCTTGGTAACAATTCTAAAAAAGAAAAAGGGGAAGAAAAAAAAAGCCTCTACTAAATCTTACACCTTAGCAGGCAGCCTAGAAAATATGCCTGTGATTCAGGCAAGATACCCATTCCTTTTTCTCAAAGGGATGCTTAGTTTGTTTCGTTTTGTTTGTTTTTAATCAAAAAAGGGCATCTAATATCTTTCCATGTGGATCTCATGGCTTTCCTCACCTATGAAATGGAGACGGTGGCAAGGGTGATAGCATCACTACCTTCTAAGGTTGTTTTGAGGATTCACTGAGAGCGTGTACAGGATTTACAGAAGTCTGCCACGCAGGGCGTCATCGATACATATTAGTTAGGACTGTCACTATTCCCCAGCACGGCACCAGGAGCATGGATGTTAACTTAGAGATGACAGGAGGTAGAACTGTACGGTGTGTAAGACACGACTCAAAGGTTCCTGCGGAAATTCCCCAGCTCAAGACCAAAGAAGTGAATTAAAGCCATGTCCAGAAAACAATTTTAAAAACAAAGAAAAAGCAATCAGCCCTGGGCCCCAACCAACGAAACCACACAATTAAAGGTGCCTCAAGCACAGGAAACAGCACCTACAGTGAGCTGATGACTGAACCATACGTACAAACACACACATTCCACCAGGAGCCTGTCTGTGCCCTGATGTTCCTCATAGGATGGGGAAGTCTGGACACTTGTGGGGTTTTTTTGTTTTTTTTTTTTTTAATTTCATTTTGGCCACGCCATGCAGCTTGTGGGATCTCAGTTTCCCAACCAGGGACTGAACCCAGGCCCCCACAGTGAAAGTGCCAAATCCTAACCACTGGACCGCCAGGGAACTCCCTAGACACTTGCTTAGACTGGAACAAGAAATAAGCCTGGCTCATCATCTTGATCTGCACTGCCACCACCCCTGCTTTCCTCCCACCCTGATGCCAAGACCTTCCAGCAGACAGACACCACATGACTAGGAGGTTCCAAGCACACGTGAGCATTGGAAACACGCTGCTGGGTTCCCAAGAAGAATTGCAGAAAGTCAGGAAATCACTGCACTACCACCACAGGCAGGTCTATTAATGAAGCACAAATAATGGGATTAGACAAGAAAAGAGAAAAAGAGCTTGGCCTTCTGAAGGTAGTTCAATGGATGAGAAGCCCAAAATAAAGGGCCGGGGAGCGGGGGTATTCCGATGAGTCATAAAGAACAGACGTGAGTAAGCTGTGTGTCTCTACGGTCCTCCCCGGCTCTGCACCCCAACATTTAAGTTAGGACAAATGTATTCATCACTCATCCACTTAGTCTGGGTTTTTTATAGTTATTTATTCTGCAGCCAGTGCTCTCTGATTCACCATGCCAGACAAAGGCAAGATAAGCACGGCTCCTCTCAGAGCTCGCATTCAAGGATAGGAGGAAGATAACAAGGTACCACCTGTAGATTTGCCCCGATGGATCAGCCATTTCATTTAATACTGTGCGTCCCACTGCATCAGGCCAGTGGGTCAAGCCAGACAATAAGCAGCCGTGAAGCCAATTACAACGATGCTCCTGTGGCTCGTGTCATTCCCTAGAGCTGGCAGAACAAAGCCTGTGCAGGAATTCACAGGTACGAATACTCTCAGCCTCAAAGCATCACTGCTAGGGCTGCTGAAAGATCAGGTCAGCGGGGGACGGATGAGGTTGGGAGTCTCACCATATTGCAAATTAATAAGTTTCTCCTTATGACCATTTGTGGAGCGGCTATTATGTGCCAGTTACTGTGCAGACAACTGAGGATACAGCCCCAGACCTTGTCCTCATGGAGCTTAGAATCTAAGTGCACCCTTCAGTCTAAGTCGTAAAAAGTTACGAGAAGGATCCAAAATACAGAGGACAAATCTCCAAAGGGGATAGGGGGAACACATTAAAATATGCCTCTAAAAAAACCCATAGTGGGCTTCCCTGGTGGCACAGTGGTTAAGAATCTGCCTGCCAATGCAGGGGACATGGGTTCAAGCCCTGGTCTGGGAAGATCCCACATGCCGTGGAGCAACTAAGCCCATGTGTCACAACTACTGAGCCTGTGTGCCACAACTACTAAGCCTGTGTGCCACATCTACTGAAGCCTGTGTGTCACAACTACTGAAGCCTGCACGCCTAGAGCCCGTGCTCCCCAACAAGAGTAGCCACCACAATGAAGCCCGCGCACCGCAAGGAAGAGTAGCCCCCACTCGCCGCAACTAGAGAAAGCCCGCGCGCAGCAATGAAGAAGACCCAACACAGCCATAAGTAAATAAATAAATAAATTTTTTAAAAGAACAAAAAAACCCATAGTTGCTGTCCATCAACAGATGAATGGATAAAGAAGATGTGGTACACATACAATGAAATACGACTCAGCCATAAAAAAGAACGAAATTTTGCCATTTGCAGCAACGTGGAAGAAGTTGGAGGGCATTAGCCTAAGTGAAATAAGTCAGACAGAGAAAGATAAACACTGAATGATATCACTTACATGTGGAATCTAAAAAATACAACAAACTAGTGCATATAACAAAAAAGAAGCAGACTCACAGATATAGAGAACAAACCAGTGGCTACCAGTGGGGGGTGGCAATATGGGGGGGGGGGGGCGGGGGAGTAGGAGTTACAAACTATTGGATGTAAGATAGGCTCAAGGATGTATCATACAACCCAGGGAATATAGCCAAACTTTTACAATAACTGTAAATAGAAAGTAACCTTTAAAAATTGTACACAAATAAAAAAAAATTTTTAATGGGATAATAAATGATAGATCTTACCTCAAAAAAAAAAACCCCCAGTTGTTACTCATGATAGTATTCACTGCTGTTAGAGTTGTGACACAGCAGGAAAGGTGACCACATTACTGAGGTTTGGTAGGTTTGCCGCAGAACACATTCCGGGTACCCCTTCGAGGCATTCCAGCTGGGAAGGAAGAGCCTCACCTCAGCAGGGCTGTGTGCATGCCCCGGAAGCTGCCAAAGGGCTGCTGGGCTTTAAGGAGACCCCCCGCCCCATGCAGAGCAGCACAGCCCAGCAGGTGAAGAGGCCCAGGAGCAATCCCACCTGGATTCTTCTCTCAGCTCAGCCTTATGTCCTACAGCCCTGAGCTAGGCAATTGCTTTCTTTGGGATATAGTTTCTGCAATTATAAAACTGCAAGAACAACAGAAAAAGGAGAAGCATGGGAGCAGAGAGAGGGACGCAGGACCATTTCACCGAGTGCATGCACACAAACAACAGCCCTGAAAGCCAGCTTAAGAGGACATGATTTGGTTCCTAGTGGAAACTCTGTGCTCTTCCTCTTCCTCCTTCACACTACGAAGAACACTTTCGCCATCACCACCCTTCCAGGCAGAGTGCTTTTGAAAGGCAGCTCTTGGGCAATCTACAACTTCCTAAAATAATGCATGATGCTTGAACTGAGTGGACTATTGGAACATAATATCCAGCTAGGCCCCAGCCAAACCCCCCGCTTCCTTGCTGCTGACCCCAGGTAGAGACCAAAGGGGCCTGGCAATGGCCTAAGAGGCCAAGGCAGAAGGTCACTGAACAGGGAAGCCTGGGGCAGCTTCCAGAGGAAGTAGCACTTGAGCTGAGATTTGAAGGAGTAGTAGTTAGGGGAAAGGAGGCAGAGGAGGGCAGCATCAGAGGGAACTGTGTGCCAAGGCCCTGTGATGGGAGGCACGTGAACATCAAAGGGGTCAGAAAAGGCGCCTCGCAGCTGGAAAATGCAAAGATGGTACAAGATGAAACTGGAAAGGCAAATGGGCCAGACCAGGAAACGGGGGTGCACGGGGGGCCGCTAAAGGGATTTAAACAGTAAGGTGACATGATCAGATTTTCACTTTGTAAAGACCATTCTGGCTACAGAGGTAGTCACAAGCTAAACAATGAGTCTTGGTGGCAAATACTAGCAGCCACAAAATGGAGACAAGTGTCTGAGAGACCAAGAAGGAGGAAGGCTGGGGAAGAGAGGAAAGGAAGAAAGTTCAGGTGAAGGGAGATCCAGGTCTTTCCCTTGCAACTTGACAGCATCAGCATCAACTGGGAGCTTGTGAGAAATACAGAGTTCCAAGCCCTGTATCAGAACCTGATTTTAACAAGGTCCCCAGGCGACTTGGATAAGCATTGAAGGTTGAGAAGCACTGTTCCAACGCAGGCTGGGAATTAGTCTTTGGAGATCATCAATTATACCACTGATGTCTTGTATTTTTAAACCCAGTCTGTAACAAAGCTGCAAAACCCAATACCTCCCTTAAAGCTTAAGTAAACTGGAATCACAGACGAGGCTTGCTGTGAAAGAACTCTTCCTAAACTAGCCAGGAGAGGAAATTGGCATCTATCTGCTCCTTGACTTTGCTAAATCTACACATATAGCAACCACATAGGGCGACAACAGCTATGACACACTGAAGCATCCGTTATCCACCCTCAAAGGATCCAGTTATCACCTAAACAGAATCCAAGCCTCTGCCAAAGCTTCCAGAAACACCTATGAGTCAGTCACCTTTGAGAGACACTCACACAACTATTCACCTTGCTACCCACTTGAAAAATGAACCAAGCCACTTGCAACATTCATCAATCTTGCAGATTACAATGCTGTCTAATTATAAAGATACTTGTTGGCTCAATCACTGCTTTTCTGTGACGCCTAAAATAAGTCCCTTAATCATTATGTGTCCCAGCTTTTCCCCAACTGCAAAACAGGAACCCTAGCATTTATGCCCCCAAGTATGCTTTAGGGATTAGGGAAATGATGTTTTCAATGCTCTTAGATGTACATCTGTGCTATTTAGTTCATATAGCTTTGATTATGTCACTGTGCTACTCAAAACACTTACACTGGCTTCCCAGTATCCACTAAATGAAGACAGTCTCTTCACTGTGGCACCCAAGCCTTCTATAGTCTAATCCCCAAAACCCTGGCATGCTTATTGCATAGATGCTCCAACCAACCCAGGCTGGTTATGGTTCCTGAGCAAACTCAGGCCTTTTCGGTCTCTGCTTTAGCTAGTGAGATTCCTAGTAGAATCTCACTACTACTAGGAACCCTATTGCCAATCCCTCCTAAGTCCATACCCACCGTGTATTGAGATCCAAAGTATGTGTAGGCGTTGTCCAAAGGGGATGGGGAAGGCACCAGGGATACCAGGCAGAAAGAACAGAAATATTCAATGGGCTGAACCCATCATCCACTGGAGAAACCAAAATAAATTTAGGAGAACTGGAACACAGAGCACAGACATGAAGACAATGTGAAGCTGGAGGAGCAGGCAGGGGCCAGAGGACACAGGGCTCAGAAAGTACTATCAAGGCATCTGCACTTTATCCTAAAAGGGCTAGTGAAAAGGTTCTTGAAAGCAATCAGACTATAATACTTGAGAACTGTTTTAGGGAAGGTAGAAGGTACCTCTAAAAACGTCTTGTGAATCTCTTTCAACCCACTGTGCCCACCAAAGAAATTCAAACTGTTTTCAGGAAATATCTGTGGCAATTTTTTTTTTTTTTTCAAGTCTGTGGAGACAATGGGGGGATATGTTGTCTATGTCAGACTTTTTTTAAGAGTTAAAGAACTCAACTTCAATTTACTTTTTTTTTTTAATTTTATTTATTTATTTATTTATTTATTTATTTTTGGCTGTGTTGGGTCTTCGTTTCTGTGCGAGGGCTTTCTCTAGTTGTGGCAAGCGGGGGCCACTCTTCATCGAGGTGCGCGGGCCTCTCACTATCGCGGCCTCTCTTGTTGCGGAGCACAGGCTCCAGATGCACAGGCTCAGTAGTTGTGGCTCACGGGCCTAGTTGCTCCGCGGCATGTGGGATCTTCCCAGACCAGGGCTCGAACCCGTGTCCCCTGCATTGGCAGGCAGATTCTCAACCACTGCGCCACCAGGGAAGCCCTGTGGCAATTTTAATAGTAGTACATCGTCTCTTTTAACCAGAGATTATAATCACAGAACTATAGACCAAATAGGAAATTTAGCAATCATTTACTCTAAACCCTTATTTTAAAGATAAGAAAACTAGAGTCCCCAAAGATTAAATGATTTGCTCAAAGACAGAGGCAATTTGTGGCAGAGTCAATATTCAAACCCAAGTCTCATGGATTTCTAGGCAAGGGAGAACAGGATGCAGTAAACATTCCGATATAGGAATCAAAGCATTCATTCATTCATTCAACAAATATTTATTTATGTACCAGATGCCATTCAAAGCACGGGGAATACAGAAGTGAACAAAGATAAATATCCTTGGCCTTACAGAGTTTTCATTCTAGTAGGGAGAGACAGACAAAAAAGAAACCATAATAAATAAATTATATAGAGTGTTAGAATGAGAAACGTACTACAGGAAAAAGTAGAATGAAGTAGGATGGGAGGAGCTGCCAGGTTAGACCTCACTGAAAAAGTATCAATTGAGCAAAGACTTAAAGAAGGTGGGAGCTTGCAGAATACTGAGG
Organism: Balaenoptera borealis; assembly: GCF_965194805.1. Classification (NCBI taxonomy): domain Eukaryota; kingdom Metazoa; phylum Chordata; class Mammalia; order Artiodactyla; family Balaenopteridae; genus Balaenoptera; species Balaenoptera borealis. Next base: position 121,104,245 of record NC_138867.1, on the reverse strand, counting down.
ATTTGAAAGGTCATGTGATTTCTATCCATTCCATCATAATTTGCCTGTACGAAGTGCAGGTAATAGGTTGACATCCATCCACCAAGTTCAACAAACAAAAATCGACAATTCTAACATTCTCTCTGATATACAGAAAAAAACAATTCTCCTTCCAGCTTTAATAAGAGGCCTTGATAGGCTGATGAACTGGAATGTAGTGAAAAAGTGGATAAGGAGGGAATTTCAGGCTGGAAGCAAAACAAGTACATAGTCTGCATTTTGATAATGAACCAAGACAATTTATTTCGGTTACTACCAAATATGGATTAAAATGTGGGTCGCTTCCTGAACAGACCAGAAATGAAACTGAGATTGGCACCAAGTTCCCAAAACCTGATGATGAGTTGTCCAGAACAGAGAAAAAGCAGGCATCAAAAGAGGAAGAACAATGGAAATTACAAAAACTCTTAGAGCTCAACCCCATCTTCCCCCCAGAGTATGCTGTGTAGTGGCAAAGGGTCACCATCATGATTCCAAGGAGCCAATACTTTCTGAGCCATCCTCACAATAACCCGATGAGGTGGGTACTTCTATCAGACTTACTTTACAGATGAGAAAACTCAGACAACTGAGTCTCTGAGAGGTTAAAATGCCCACACGGTTCACAAGCAACATGGATAGGAATGGAACCCAGGTCTGACTCCACAACCCATACTGGGGCTCAGCAAACTGTGGCCCTTGAGCCACAGTGGTTTCTACCTTATTAAATGGTTGTAAAAGAAAAAAAAAAAAAAAAGGCATAAAAGAAGACTATGCAACAGAGACTGTATGTTGCCCACAAAGCCTAAAACGTTTACTATCTGGCTTTTTACAGAAAATGTTCGCTGATCCTTGTTGTCTAATCCACTACACTAGCCATCAGCAGATTCAAAACAAGCACTGCAGGATATATTCTGCTTCCCAAATCATAAGTATCACAAGGGGAAACAGGCTCTGGAAAATGGAGAACAATTTTCGCATACTGGCTGGACTGTAAGATAATCAATTGTTGCCTGGGAGGTTATGGATCTGCTACACTACTTAATAGTTCTCATACAGAGTTTTGTGTTTTTTACAGTTTGTCCCAGCAGGGGCAGTCCCCTCTCACCCTCCTATCCACCGGACACCCCATCCCCTGCTCACGAGGCACGTGGCTCCGAAACACTATTCTCAGGCTGCCCATGGTCTGCCCAATCCTGGTGGTCCCCAGGGCTTCCTAACTGTCTCATTTCTTGCCCTCCAAATCTGAATTTCCAGGGTTACTTTACTTAAAAATAGCCTGATAGCCCAAATTAACTTATCCAAACATGGCCAAGAACCATGAGATATTTGGGAAGCAGAGCCCTTTCTCTTCCCTGGATGACGCCGTTCAATCTATGCAGGCCAGGGTGGAGGAATTTCATTGCCCTGGCAGCCCAGCAGCTATCCCCTCTTCTTCTGTATTTACAGCACCCTAATATTCCTCTGGGAAACCATCCATTCCTGACACTTGGAACATGTATCTCATATGCTGTTGACTCCACTCTGGGCTCAGGCCAGGGGAGCTTCAAGGATTATCTCAAGGATGTGCACATGATTCAACAAAAAGCCAATGAGAACCACGCTCAGGGCTTCGGTTCGAACTCTTGGCCACAGGTCCTCTTGCCAACATGAGGGAAGAGGCTGAGAATGGCATCAACCTATAGGAAAACGGCATGGAGAGATGCAGAGAGACTGGGGCCTGCAGACACCGTGTGAGCCACGGGACCCGGGCTGCTCGGAAGTCAGAACATCCCTGGGCTTTCCAGCTCCAGACTACAATCAATTCTCTTCCTGCGTAAGCAGCCTGGACTGGGTCCTCCCTCCCTCGAGATAGAAAGTGGCCTGTCTGGCACGGTCAGAGTGGAATGGAATCGTCATGTCTACAATGTGCTTTATGCAAACCGACTGCAAGGATGGTGATAACAAAAGCTGCCTTCACAGTCAGCAAAGCACCTCACCAACACTCCACGTCCATGCTGACAGCAGGGGAAGCTCGCCTCTCTTCTCCCAACTGCTCCCGGAATGTGGGGCTCCCTGAGAGCTGTCCTTCTCATTTAAGGCCGAGTTATCTGATTAGAGCTGAGACCAGTGAGGCTAAAACAGTAAGACTCTCACAGTCAGTCTTTCAAATTAGTACACTTGATCTCCTCCCACCCAAAACTAGTATCCCTCAAGCCTCCACGGGAAAACAGAGAAAAAAGGCAAAGGGAATTTAACAGTCAGTGGGTGAGTTCTCTTGCTTCTATTATGTCCAAGGTTGCTTGGCAACCGGCCTCAGCCTTATCATTCCTGTGGAAGAGCAAAGGAACGAATGTCAGACCTCCAGGTCACGCAGCATGTCCTGTTTATGCCCCGAGACTCCAGGGCAGGGGTGGGTTCGTGCTGTTCTACAAAACTGGCCAAATCCAGCCCACAGAGCACCTGCTGTCTTCAGGGGCTCTCCCACACCGGCCTCAAACTTTCCCCTTCAATGAACGTAAGCTGTGGATGTGCCCCCAAAACAGATTAAAAATACTTTCAAAAACAGCTTGTTAGCAAAACAGAGAAAAGGTTCTGACATGGAAAGAACTCTGTTATTATTTATGAAGACAGTAGAAATCAGCAGGGAGCGGAGGGCATGGTGCACAGTCGGGAAAACACGGGCCAGCTGGTGTTTCAGGTTCAGGACTTTCTGGAATCCTCCATGACCCTGTGCATTCCCTGGCCACCTCCAAGGATCTGGATGCCGAAAGCACTGCCACAGTGCTCTGTGACTCTAGGTCATGAGCTCATTTCCAACAACTGAGAAGTCAGTGGGGACAGAGATTTCTGCATTTGGCAACACATTTTAGAAGTAACTGCGGCACCAGAGCCCTGCACAGTCAGTACACTGCAAGGGAGGGAGGGAAAGAATGTGGGTCAGTGAGTCTCTAGTGCTCAGATGTCGCCAAGCAGGGCATATGTGTGCACACAGAGAGACGTGATGCTGTTTCTTCTCTCTCCCTGCCCACTCCTAAATTAAATATCTAAGAACGGTGGCTTTCCACACAAAACAGAGACAGAGCCCAAGAGAGACAGGGACAAGAAACTGATGCTCGTGCTTAAATTCTATTTAGCAAGACAGCAGTCCTAGAAAGTAAAGGACTGTACGGGAAGCACTGTCTTTTGTTGGCTGATTCCTGTTAAGACCCATTTGTCCACATAAAACTATCCAAATGAAGTGATATTAAATCTTATAAAAAAGTCACTGCAAGGTTTCAGAAAAATCTTCTACAGACAGTATGCCTGGGTGGGAGTAATACCCTGGGAGAACAATGTGGTTCCAGCTGGAAACGCTGTCAGCAAACAACATACAGCCTGCAACATGAACAAAAGAAATATTTTTTAAATCTTTTTAGAGGAAAATGAAAAACAAGTCTTTCAAAATTGATTATGAGGCTTATAAAGGATGCCTTCCCATTTGTGCTACTTTAACTGAAATGATTATTAAAACTTAACACCTTTAAGTGAGAGGGTACAGAGACTACCCTAATTTTCAAAATCTCTCTTTTTAAAGAAAAAGACATGAACAAACAGCCTTGTTGATTTAAGAATCAGCTGTAAGTCCCTTTCTTCTAGGTGTGAAGATTATGAAAAGAATCACCTCATAGAAGGTTAACTGGCCCAACCAAGGGGACCTAGGCCTCTTGCTTGGTGCTACTTATGACACAGATTTTAAAACGTTAGATTTCTCTTTCCTTTCCTCTGCCTCATAAACATAAAGATAAAGAGGTAAAGAAAGATCTAAGAGAGAAAAAGAGCCAGCACAGACAGCGGGATGGGCAGCAAGGAGGAGGCGGGTGAAGCATCAATCAACTCTTCGTTCTGATTCTTGTTTTTTCTAACTCATCATCATTTCCTGTGCTACCCCAAAGGTAGACTGGATTGCCATCCAATCAGAGCAGTCACATCTGATCTGTCCAAGAAGGACTCTTTAAACAAAATAAAATCTAAAGAGAACCAAGAGATGCTTGAGGCCATGAACACTTAGAGTTGCTTTCAGAACACACAGTCAAGTGGTCGAGATGGGCTCTTTGAAGGGACACTTGATATCATTCATTCAACACGCACTGGGGAGTTTAAAGGGTGGGACAGGTACATTACCTATAAAATGGGGTAACGGCATAGAGGAGGGGGTCACGTGGTCAGGGGAGGACTCTTTAAGGGGACCTTTGGCTGAAACCTGAAGGAGGAGAAGAAGCCGACCCCATGAAGAGCTGTAGCAAAGGTGTTCCAAGCAATGGAAAGGTCCTATGGCTAGAAAGTGCCTTGTCCTGAATCCCCGGAGAAGCCAGCCTAGATATGTTCTCAGAATGTCGCATGCTGTTGTTTTCCTCAGAATGGCCAGAGTGTTCAAGTCTGCTGAGAGACAAGAGTGATGGGGAGGTGGCGGGTGGGGGGCAATAAAAGGACTGGAGTTCAAAACGGGAATAACTCATGACCAGAGGATGGAGAGCACCAACCTCCACTTAACACCAACACTTATCTAAAAGGCAACTTTTTGTCCAGTCCTGCAACAGATACGTAGGTTAGACTTAAGGAAGAACTCCCTGTTAGAAGTCAGCTGCCTGCTCAAGAAAGTGAAGGTGTTCACCTCTGGGTAGTGAGTGTTCACCTCTGGGTAGTAAGTGAAGGTGTTCACCTCTGGGTAGTGAGGCTAGGGGTGGGGTGGGACAGGCACCCATGGGATGTGTTACTTTTAGAGTGGTTTCTGAGAAGTCAGCATCCCAAACAGTCCTGAAGAAGCTGCAGAACCTTGTGAGTGGATGTGTGTAAAATGAAGACATCAATATAATAATGGCCAGAGAATGAAGCCCAGTCTAATTTCTAGAGATAATCCCTAATACATGGGATCATCTCCAGTGAGAAAGCCAGAGACTCAGATGTAGACACTGCACAAAGACAATTTTTAAAATATCTATATTATTCCTACCTTACAAAAGATGAAATAATCAGTCATTAGAGTAGCAATAGCTGCAGTGACTTGGGCCCAGATGCTGTTCACAGCTAGCTCATTTAACCCTTACAATGTTCTCAAGCAAGCACTATTATTCCCACTTTATAAATGAAGAAACAGGGCTTCTCTGGTGGCGCAGTGGTTGAGAATCTGCCTGCCAATGCAGCGGACACGGGTTCGAGCCCTGGTCTGGGAAGATCCCACGTGCCGCGGAGCAGCTGGGCCCGTGAGCCACAATTGCTGAGCCTGCGCGTCTGGAGCCTGTGCTCTGCAACAAGACAGGCCGCGGTAGTGAGAGGCCCGCCCACTGCAATGAAGAGTGGCCCCCGCTCGCCACAATTAGAGAAAGCCCTCGCACAGAAACGAAGACCCAACACAGCCAAAAATAAATAAATAAATAAATGGGAAAAAAATTGTTAAATGAAGAAACAGAAGATTTAAGGGAATGGGCTAAGATTACAGTCAGCAGCATAGCACTGGTTGAGAGCAAAAGAGTTCACAGTGGATAGAGGTTCCAATCCTGAGTCCAATACTTTTTACTTGGATGAGTTACTTTTGCTTTCTGTGTCTCAAGTTTTCCAGTCTATAAATTGGGGTATTAGTACATACCATATAATACCGTTGTGAAGGTGCAATGAAATAAAGTTTGTAAAACACGTAACAAAAGGTTCTGACTTATAATAAACAGTTACATGGTGGCAAACATGCTATTACTATTATTACTGTTCAAATGAATGTAATCACATGCATTCAATATATGGGACTCTTCATTCTGTGGAACTCTAAAAAGACATCTTCTCTTTGTCTCCAAGGTTCTGCTCAACCGGCAGGAAAAAAAGGGAACAAGTAGAGAGATGGGAGCTGAATCTTAAAGCTATGGAAAGAAATGGGACAGCCTATATAAATTTGCTTAAGAAGCTAATGATGGCATAGCTAAAAGAAAGTTCATTATAGATTGGTTAATGATCATGGAAAAAAGAGAGAAACAACCTAACTGTCCAAAAGTAGGTCATTAGTAAGTCTTGAAACAGCACACATGGAATATTACACAGCCACTAAAAACAATCTCAGAGAGTGGGTAATGATATGGAAAGATGATCATAACCTGAGTAGAAAAGATGATAAAACCAAAATGAGTATCTCTAATCAGTACTATTGGTATGATTTGCATTTTCTTCTTTTATTCATCTGTAATTTCTAAGTTATCTCTAATCAACATGCATTACTGGTATAATCAGAAAAAAAAAATACAAGTTTGTTTTTGGAATGCTTGGTTTTTTTTGTTTTTTTGTTTTTAATGATTAGCCTACATGATGAAAAAGGCAAGGGATATACACCTCAGAAGAAGGTAGAAGGTGCATCCTGCTATTTTCATGTTAACGACTTTGTGAACCATGGAGTTGTCAGCTGGAGGGAGAGAGATGTAAGCTATCTGATCCAGGTCTCATTTACATATGTCCAAAATAAATTATTTCCAGAGATTCTACTGGTAAAGACTCAGATTTCATACCCACTTTCCTGACCTATCCTAAATAGGTTTCTAGGTCCCTAATTGGCATTATAAATATACATAATTATATCTGGACCTATTCAACTAACCCAAATACCACGCTCTCATTCAGTGTCCCCAAATTTATCTTCATGAAATATAAATCACTGACCCACTTTTGTTGAAGACAATCTTAACAGCACCCCCATCTCAATGATAAAAAAATGAGGCTTGCCATCAGGTCCCATTAGAGAAGAAAAAAATAAGGTCCCCATCAGAGCAGCTAACCAGCTGGCCAGCCGTTCTATACCCTCTCTGGTTCTGAGCATCCTTGCACCTCTGGAACCTAACACAGGAAGTGTAACAGGAAAGGGGACCCCACACAGTGTTTTCTACAAGATGGGACCACTGATAGCCCACATTTCTTCCTGCTTCTACAGATTCACAGTCACCTCAAATCTAGAAATCTTTTTAACTACAGCCCTAAAACTCTGGAAATTGGTTTCAGGTCATTCCCTTTACAAAAGTCTTTGTTTTTCCCAAAATCAAGAGGTTAGAGATCAGTCACTTTTTTGGTCCTTTAGCAAGGCAAAACGGAGTGGGGGGAGGGCACAGTGAAAGAATGAGAGGAAAAAAGAAGGGAAAGAAAAAGAAGGGACAGAAGCAACTGAGAGAAAGAGAAAACAAACAGACGGTGGAAAATGTGTTAGCTACACCTGGGCTGGCATTTCCTAGAACAATACAAGGTCTTTTGTAGGGAAGAAGGACTTTCATGTTAACACCTTAGACAGCCCCAAACCACTGCCATTTCAGCACATATGAAACTTACTTCTTTACCAACAGTTCCTAAAATAAAGCTAAAACCCTCCAAATGTGACTATCCAAATCAGTGTATCACTGAAAGTTTTTCCTCTGTAGAAATAAATGTTCCTCTCTTCCGCTCAAAACAAAGGCATCTACCTACTGGATATTGCGTATTCCTTCCCACTTAACACCAGGAGAGTACTCTCTCCAAAGTAAGATCAAAACCCAGAGAAAGACAGGATAAAAGAAGTCCTAACCAGAGACCTACATGCACTCAGGAATGAGTGTGAATTAGTCCTGCCGCACTAGCACATTTGTCAGGGGGGTGAACAGAATAGAGAAGAAGTGAGTTCCAGATCCAAACACCCTGGCACTGAAACTGCAGCATTCTGGAGAAGTGCAAATTGTTTGAATGCACTGAAGGAAAAGGATGTGTAGCTTAACACGATCTAAGGACAAAGCAGACAGGAGAGCACCACACTTTGGACCATGGGTTAAAATCCTGAGGAAGTGGTTGCCTACGGCTGGGGGGAATGGGAAGGATGGGGATGATGGCTAAGGAGTGCAGGGTTTCTTTTGGGGATGATGACCAAACGTATTCTGTAACTACTTGTGGAAATGGATGAAAAATTCTGTGAACATACTAAGAGCCATGAACTGTACACTGTAAATGAGTGAACTGTGTGGTATGTGAATTATATATCTCATTAAGCTGCTTTAAAAAATCCTGAGGCAGGACCTCCAAGGTCTCTGCCCACCACTGCCTAACCCGATGCTGGCACATTTGAGGAGCTCAGTATCTGGCTGCTTGAGGTGTCACAGTAAGAGACATGAGTCATCATCCTTCTCCTCTGTAACATTTCACAAGTCTTTCATTTAAGATAACCACCAAAAAACATTTCAATCTTCTTTCTTAAAGAGACTCAGTTCTCCAGGTTTGAGGGAAGGGGGAAGATGAGACCCCAACATTCAAAACTGAAACTTGTGAAAACAAGCCAATTTTGGGTTCTTGTCAGTTGATGACCATCTTTACGCTTGAACTCTGTGCCTCAAAAAAAAACCCCAAGCCCTGTTGGGTTGTCTTTTCATTGCAGTATGGTGTGAACTCATGACAGCCGGAAGAGGTGGGGGAGAAGGAAGCAAGCCAAAGACAGATCCCAAAAGAAATGGGGGCCAAAAGCTCTCAGTTCCTTTCCATTTTCTATGCAATGGAGCAGAGCTTCCCTGCTGGGAAACTGATTCCAAGCATGCTGGCTCTGTAAAGAGGAAATGGGATTTCTTTCCAGAGACAGAACCATCTTGTAGCTCTACACAGAGCTGGCAACAGTGGTAGCTTGCTGACCTTGCACACTGAGCTCAGGGCGGCTTCGATCAGAGGGCCAGGAGATGGCAGCAAGCAAAGCCATCTGTAGTCTCCAAGGCCTGGTCAGAGGACCAGATGCCTCGGGCGCAGCCGGGACCAGGCGAGGCATCCATCCCCAGGGCTTGCCTGGCCTCCATACCTCCCACAGCCAGAGTTGTGAGACTGATGCTCTGCTGGGTACCGGCCCAGGGCAGGATTTGTGTCAAACATCTCAAGGCACTAGTCAGATACAACAGGCGGCAGGAAAGCTGCACAGCCCAACACCCCGGGGTTCCACCAGCAGTGGCTGTGGTCTGCTTTGTCACCCAGCCCTCCCAAAGAGGCTGAAAACCAGCTGAGATCAGAACAGAGATAAGGAGGGAGCTGTTGCCAGAAATGAGTTGCCCGAGGGCAGCTCTGAGGCAGCAGGTGAAGATGAGCCTTCTCTGGGTTTGGGGCACCTCACCCTCCAGGACCATCCGCCAGTCCCTCTACTGCTCTCGCCAAGACAGAGCTCCCACCCCCAAGCTGTGCAACAGCGCAACCAGCTCATTATGCTTCCTCAAGGTTTTCGGAGAAAAAAAATGTGCAACATAATTACAGGCTCTGACCCCAAATGACTTTAACCCTGACAGGACTCACTGTGGGAAAATGTGTGCCCTGTGACCGCCCGTGAGCATGAAGTTTCCCTTCAGGAGCTTCTCCGACCCCCAATGCCACAGAAGGGTCCTGGCTCACAGGCCAAGCTCATGGGACAACTGGATCGCAGGCATGGAGCCACATGCTGAGATATTCTGAAGTCGGGAGAACTCGCACCCTTTGGAGCCAGTCCCCCATCATTCCTTGACCTGCCATCACGTCCCCTTCCAGATACCTGAGGCTGGCCGGCACAGCTGTGCACCGTAAGGAAGGGACAAAGGATCTGAGACAGGCTTATGTAGAATCTCCTCAGGCCTACTCGACTTAATGTGTGGTCCAAGGACCCCCTCCATGCAAACCACCTGCGGAGGTCCCTGCAAGGAATGCAGATTTCCAGACCTCACCCCAGAGCCTGTGCACCATAATCTCCTTGGGGGGAATCGAGGAATCTGCAATTAAGGAAATTCTTACACACATTCACATTTAAGAATCACTACCTCATAACAAGGACAATCTAGAAATGACAATAATGACATTCCGATTACAGGGCACTTACCATGGGCCTGCTTACCCTGCTACTCACAATACCTACAAGAATCTCATTTATTCCTCAGAATAATATTGGAAGGTGAATATTTATCACCCTCGCACTTAAACTGCTTTCTCTAGTTTCACCTCCAAAGGGCAAATCCAAAGACCTTCGAGCAAGCCCTCACCCAGACTGCCAGGATGATACACCTCGTACTTAATCAGAACAAATCTCTCCATCCCTATTCCACCCACCTATTCTGCGGAATGCGGATATTCCCCACAATTTCAGCCCCCACTCTCTCCTCTTACTCCGTGCCAGTGGTTCTCTACCTATGCTGCACATTAGCAGTACCTGGAGAACCTTTAAAATTCCCCAGGCCCAGGCTGCAGCCCAGACAAAATTACATCAGAATCTCCGGGGATGAGTCCCAGACTCATCTACCTGGAGGGCATTTCAATGGACAGCTAAGGTAGAGAACCACTGCCTGGACCTCTAATAGCATCTGGTGAAACCCAAACCTACAGCAGTACCCCCGTCTCTCTCCAGAGCACCTGACCTGTGCTTCCCACCACCTGGTAGGTGTCTCCACCTGTAGGTCCCATGGAAACAACTCAGCAGGGACACTTAACCCTGTATCCCCCATCACACACCGCGGTTCTCCTCCTGGGGTGCACAGTTCAGCCAGTGCCTCAAGCCCTAAGACAGAAACCCTGGGGACACCCCTGCTCCTCCCTCCTCTGTCCACTGTTGACTATGTTCTCCTCTTCAGCCACACCAGCAGGTCTCCCATGAAAAGTGCCATGGAATCTTGATTTCTCCTCTATAACTTACAGGCGTTTGTTTGAATATTCAGATAACGATTCCATTGAGCAAAACAGATTTTCAGTAAAGTGTAGTCCCTGCCACTTGCTCTGCATACTCCCTGGCACACTGCCACCTACCCTGACACCTGTACCTTAGTCTGAGAAGCACATCTTTGCCCTTCCCTCCTCTCCCCTCCCGGCATGATGGCCACATGATGTCCGTTCTCTCACACGCTTCTGCTTCAGGACAGTGCGAAGCAGAGTGAAGCTCAAATCACTGGTAAAATATAGGACTATTTTAGATGACACAATGACAAATACTTTTCAATTTAATGATTATGATTCAATGACTATTTAAAGATATTCTAGAAAAAAATATATTGCTAACCACATCAAACCTATGATTTCAGAATGCTATAAAGTTCCCTTTTGAAATAAACATAATTTTTAATGAGTAGACTTTTTCAAAATAAATACATGTGGTAAAGGTGGGGCAGAAATAACCTAGGTGGTTTTAAAAGACTGATGGTCAGGAACACTGCTTCCTTGGACTTGATGTCTTCACTTGCCTCTCCCCAAGTTCTCTGATCCCTCCCCCAGAGACCCTTTTAAACTGATAGGAATCATTGTACTGTGGACTGTCTGTTCTTCCCTGGCCTCCTGAAGAGCAGGGACTATGCCCGCCCTGTCCCAGAACTCCACTACCAGGAGCCTTCCACCCCAACGTGAGCAGTCCCAGGCACTGGAATAGAGACCACAGCCAACACGTGCCTTCCATCAGGGGAAGTGCTAAGCTCTGCCGAAGAGGCAGCCAGTAGAGACAAGTCGGACAAAAGTGCCCAGCTCCCTCGCCACTCCCCAGAGAAGCTTCGCAGACAGACAAGGTGTGCCTACTGGCCCAAAGTCACGGTCTCCGGTCACCAAAGGTGGGAGACTGCCCTCCTTTACACCTCCCAAACTTCCGAAATAATGCGCACACTGCACAAAGATAAAAACTCAACAGCACCCTCACTAGAACCACAAACAAGCTCTCTGGCGCCCCGCATGCAAGTGATCCCCAGTCCAGCTCTGTCTCATTTTAGGGAATGACTTTGTTGTGACTTCTGATCCCAGAATGAACAGTACCCACAAACTGGGGAGTAGGAAATGGAGAAAATTTTAAGTGTTGTTTTATTACAGGCGCCACCCTATAATAAACTAAATAGTGAGTTTCCTTTCTACTCTAAAATGTGATTTATAAAATTCAGTTCACTCAGAGCTTTTCAGAAACACTCCTATGAGATATTCATTGAAATGAAAAATGTACATACCCTCTGGCCCAGCAGTTCCATTTCTAGAATGCATCCTACAGATCTACTCACTCATATGCCCATGACAGGTACCAGGAGGTTCACAGCGGCATTGCTTATAATGGTAAAAGGTTGGAAATCATCTAAATGTCTATTATTTGGGGACTGATTAAATAAACTATGTTATGTCCATACAGTGCAATACAATGCAATGCTAAAAATGAATTTGCTCTATACGTACCAATGCTGAATAATATTCAAAATACATTAAAATCGTGCAAAATGCAAAAATATGCAAAACAGTGCATATGGTATGCTACTGGAGAAATATATATATCTGTATTTGCTGGCACATGCATAAATTATATCTGAAAAATATTCAAGAATGGGTAAAATGTTGCCTGCAGTAGAACAACTAAGGATTTGGAGACAGGAGAAATTTGAGGATGCTCACATTCCTTCTTGTCCCCTCTAAATTGTGTACTATTCATAGGTATTACTTACTGACATAAACTTTTTTTTTTTTAATTTTATTTATTTATTTATTTATTTTTGGCTGTGTTGGGTCTTTGTTTCTGTGCGAGGGCTTTCTCTAGTTGCGGCAAGTGGGGGCCACTCTTCATTGTGGTGCTCAGGCCTCTCACTATCGCGGCCTCTCTTGTTGCGGAGCACAGGCTCCAGAAGCGCAGGCTCAGTAATTGTGGCTCACGGGCCCAGTTGCTCTGCGGCATGTGGGATCTTCCCAGACCAGGGCCGGAACCCGTGTCCCCTGTATTGTCAGGCAGACTCTCAACCACTGCGCCACCAGGGAAGCCCTGACATAAACTTTTGAAAAAGAAACATAGGTATAAATTAAAATAAAAATGTTTTTTTTAATTTTATTTCATTTGCTCAACTGATAGTCATCTTCTACACCTGACCCACAAGCGTAATAGTGAGATATGCAGTCAGGAATCTGTTACAGTTTGGGTCCTATCTGCTTGACAGTCTCTGTGGCACAGAAACAGCCTCAAGTTCAACTCAATCTGCCTGGAAATCTGTCTAAAGTCTCATGGGAGAAGCCAGTTCATATTTTCAAAGTGTTCAAATCAGCCTGGAATAAACTTAAAAGCACATTTGATAGCAAGATCAGATGAGCTTTGAAACCTACCTGTGGTGTTTTTACAAACCATGTAAAATGGGGTTTATCTTGGCTTTTCCTGTGTGGCAACAGCAGGAGTCAAACCTTAGCTACTGGCTTGGCCCAGAGAAGCCAGCCAGTTAACAAGATTTGATCCAGAATTCCCAAGCCCCTCAACCTTTTGTCCATCTGGCAAAGAAAACACACACACACACACACACACACACACACACACAGACCCCCCCCCCCCAGCCCCAGGAATCTCCTCTTTCTAAATATAGTAAGCACTGCCCAGTCTCCAAGCTCACCCTCTGTAGCATTCTGTGCCTTCCAACAGAGGTGAAATGAGCCAGATATAAACACACCGTGACAGCTTCTGGCCCACACTGCCAAGCTGTTTTCCTTACTATTTCCTCTCTTTCTCCATTCTGGGTTTCTACAAAAATGTGTAAACCCCAGTGACTATAATTTGTAAATATTCCTCTGGCCACTAAGGCTGTTTTCCTCACCCTACCAAATGTGATTTCCCTGAAATTTGAGGTCAGAATAGCCTATTATATACGGGCAAAGCCACATCCCATCTCCCATTTTATCTGTAAGAACTTGCAGCTCAGAAAGGATTTCGGACAGGTCCAAGGCTAATTAGGACACAGCCAATTAATTGTAATCTCTCTCTCTCTCTCTCCCCCCGCCCCCACCCCGGTTCCTTTAGAATCCGTGTCAGTGCCTAACAGAAGGGCTTGTGCTGTTAAGGATGCTTCCAATTTAAGCAAAAGGTTAAGCTTCAGAAACATAATCTAACAACACACTCAAAACAGTGCCAGAAAAATACCAACTGGCTACAGGGATGCAAGGACCTAAACAGTCAATGTTAAAGAGCTTTAAAAAATGGAGGCTGGCAACAACTCCACTTTAAGGAATCTATCCCATGGAACTCCTGGGACCCACACACAAAGGTGGGTGTGCAAATAATCACTGCAGCACCTTCTATGCTGAGGCAATCCAAATATCCCTCAACAGGAGACGGGGTAAATAAGCCATGGTATCTCCACATAGCAGAGCTCTCTGCAGGCATTAAAAAGAATACACTGTGTATGTGTACTGACATGGAAGATCTCTAAAACAGTGTACTGACATGGAAGATCTCTAAAAGAGAGTCTCAACCAGAAAAGCAAAACACAGAATAATTCATATCCTATAACCCCACCTATGAAAAAAACAAATATGCACAGAAAACGGACAAGAAAAAAAGCACACCAGTGGTTAACTCAGCCAAGCGGGTGCTTTACTCTGTATAGTTCCACACTCTGTGATTCTTTTATGAGAACGTATTCATGAACTGCGTACATGAATTTTTTTGTCTTTGCACTGTAAGATTAGGTCATCCATTAATACTGTTAATTTTACCCCCAAACCTAATCCTTCCCAAGTCATCTTTATTTCAGAAAATAGCGCCATCATTCACATAATTGCTCCAGCTAAAAACATTTGAATCATTCTTTTTTTTTTTTTTTAAAGATTTTTTGATGTGGACCATTTTTAAAGTCTTTATTGAATTTGTTACAATATTGCTTCTGTTTTATGTTTTGGTTTTTTGGCCTTGAGGCATGTGAGATCTTAGCTCCCCAACCAAGGATCGAACCCACACCCCCTGCATTGGAAGGCGAAGTATTAACCACTAGACTGCCAGGGAAGTCCCTAATCATTCTTGACTTTTATTCTCAAAGCCCAAATCCAATCAAATAGCAAATCTGTGGGCTCTACTTCCAAAAACACCCAGAATCTGACCACCATCTCCAGTGCTGCCACCCTAGCCCAAGGTGCCATTGCCTCTTACTTCACCTATTATAACAGCCTTCTAACAGCTCTCCTTGCCTCCATTCTTGCCCCACTAAATTATTCTCCACACAGTGGCCCCCATAATCTCTTAAAAACACAAGCAGGATGATGTCACAACCTCCTCCTGGCTTCCCATCACACTTAGAATGAAACCCAAAGTCCTTTCTGGGACTCAAGACCTCTAGGACCTGGCTCCCGACCTCTCTCCCTGTTCATTTGCCATCACTCTGCTCCAGCGACACTGGCCTCCCTGCTAGTCCTCAGACACCCCATGATCTCTCCCGCCTCACGAATTCTGCACCTGTCACCACAACCTCAAAAGCCCTTACTCTAGGCTAGGGCTTGGAGGACACAGTAAGAGTGGAGCAAAGCTCCATATTTGAAATGAAAGCCTTCCTCTGGTGGCCTAAGATATATAATTTGGAACATACTGGGTTATAATCTTAAAAATTGAAACTAGGGTCAGTCAGAAATTTAATCTAGAAAATCCACTTTGTTAGCTTCATACCGGCATCCCTCCTTTGGCTAACTTTTAAAAATGCAATGGCCTAAACAGGGTAGCAAAGTCACCTTCATGAATTGCTTTCCCCAATAGCTTGGTGGTGATAACGGTTCCTCCCTGACCCATTCTCATGTTGTCAATTCCTGGGGTTTGTGATCATTAGCTTACACTGGCCAGCACTAGGAAGTTCAGCCTGAGGCCTCTGCCCAGAGGGATGCTGGCTGGCCTAGCTGGAGCAGAGATCTGAACCACAGCCGTGTCAGAATCACCTTCCAAGCCCTGGGATGTGAAACTGATCAGTCAAGTGCATCTGAGGTTGAAGCAAATGGAAGCAGAAAGTCCCCAAATGAGGGCAAATGGAGAAAATCTACCGAGTGGAGTGGTGTTCACTTAATCATCAAAAGTTTTATGGGACAAAAGAAAAAAAAAGTTGTATGGGACAAAGTAAAAGGATAAAAAAAAAAAATCCAAGGTATAAAATAGTGCCCAACAAAAAGATCTGAATAGACATGTCAGCAAAGAAAATGCACCAATGGCCCTTAATCATATGAAAAGATGCTCATCATCGTTAGTCATCGTGGAAATGCAAATTAAAACCAAGAGATATCACTTCACACTCACTAGGATGGCTACAATCAAAAAGACAGACAGTAACAAGTACTGGTGATGATGTGGAGAGATTGAAACCCTCAGACGATCCTGGTGGGAATTTAAAAGGATGCCTCTGCTGCAGAAAACAGTTCGGCAGGTTTTCTAAAAAATTAAACATAAGTTTATCCATACATCCTAGCAATTCTACTCCTAGGTAGGAAATGAAATAAGAAATGAAAACACATGTCCGCACAAAGACATGTATTTCAAGGGTTGAAATTATTCTGCATTATACTGTAATGGCCAACACACGTTAGTATACGTTTGTCAAAACTCATAGAATGTACAACACAAAGAGTGAAGCCTAATGTAAACAATGGACTTTAGTTATAACACTATATCACTTTTGTAACAAACGTACCACCTGAGAGGAAAGGGTGTGAGGGACTCTATGGGAACTCTCTATACATTCCACTCAATTGTTCTGTAAACCTAAAACGCCTCTAAAAAATAAAGTCTATTAATTATATTTTTTAAAAAAGGAGGGAGGGGAGAACTTAAGCCTCAATCAGTGGGCTGAGCGCAACAGATTAGATGCAATTTATTCAATCCAACTGAGAACAGAATAATTGGATTAAAGTGGAAGGACTTTTTTTAAAGCCAGTGTTATATAAAAACTACAAAATCTTGTTTGGATATAATTTGCCGTTGTTTATATTTGTATGAGAAATACTCCAAATGTCAGTACTGCAAATTACCACCGTTTACAAATAATTAGGAAATGCCTTTTTTTTTTCTTTTATTTGAAAGGTGCGAAAGCAAAGGAGCTGGGAAAAAACTTTTTGCTACCTAACTCCATAAGCATTTGTTCCATTAGGATTTTGTGAGTAATATAATTACTCCTAAACAAAGCAGGTTGGCACTGAACAGCCTTTGGGAATTTATACCATTAATGAAGGACTCACCTCACTACTGTAAAAAAGCCTATACCAAGTCCTAAAGAAGTATAAAAGGGTGACACGCTCTAAGCACACAACTCTTGATGTTGATTTTTTTTTTACTCTTGTTTTAATGAGCAAAGAGGATGAACTATTTATCTTAACAAATCAGACTCAAGAACAAGTTTTTGGCCTCCATGTTCAATGCTTTATTACCCAGTTAAAAGAGAATAACTTTCAGTTATAAAATAAATAAGTCATGGGATGTGATGTACAGCATGGTGACTATAGTTAATCGTACTATAATTGTATATTTGAAAGCTGCTAAGAGAGTAGATCTTAAAAGTTCTCATCACAAGAACAAAAATTCATAATTATGTATGGTGACAGATGTTAACTAGACATACTGTGGCGATCATTTCATATTATATACAAATAGCGAATCATTATGTTGTACACCTAACACTAAAATATGTTCTGTGTCAATTATATCTCAATTTTTAAATTTTTTAATTAAAAAAGTAAATGAATGCTAGGAAAGTATGCATTTTCTAAAAAATATTAAAAAAGAGAGGGGCTTCCCTGGTGGCACAGTGGTTGAGAGTCTGCCTGCTAATGCAGGGAACATGGGTTCGAGCCCTGGTCTGGGAGGATCCCACATGCCGCGGACCAGCTGGGCCCGTGAGCCACAACTACTGAGCCTGCGCGTCTGGAGCCTGTGCTCCGCAACAGGAGAGGCCGCGATAGCGAGAGGCCCGCGCACCGCGATGAGGAGTGGCCCCCACTTGCCGCAACTAGGGAAAGCCCTCGCGCAGAAACGAAGACCCAACACAGCCATAAATTAATTAATTAATTAAAAAAAAAAAGACATCACATGATACCACACGCCATGCCCATCACAGTGTCCCTATGTAAATACAAGGTTTGCCATGCTCTCTCCATCTGTTTAAAAAAAAAAAGATAGAGACTCATTGGTAATCAGTGCTACCCCCAAAGAGCAACTCTACTGCTTCAAAAAGCCAAGAGATAATCAGACACCCTCATTTGTCTCACTAGCCTACAATGGCTCTTTAATGAAGAGAGAAACACAAAACTTCAGAGCACAATACAGAATCTTAGCTATTCTTTGCTACTCAGGACTCAGAGTCTGAAAAACAATGGGGACAATATTCTCACTTAATCTAGCACCTGCTGCATGTTTCTTCTTTCTAGCGTCTAGATCTCCAAACAATTTGCATCTTCACTGCCAGCGTGTCTACTGAAGCACTGAAGGGTCATGTTCAAGAGAAGGCCCTGCAGTCCGTGGTCAGCTTCAAAACTTGGTTGCACAACTTCCTAGCTGTGTGACCTTAGACAAGTTACCCAAACTGTAACGTGCACACAAATAAGAGTATTCATCCCACCGGACAGTGGTATAAAGACTCACGAGACAATGTGTGCACTTAGCGTAGGGCCGGGCCCTTGGTGAGTGTTCAATAAACAAGAGCTGCTGGCAAGGTTTCACGTTTTCTGTTTGCTTGTTTGTTTGTTGAGGAAACTGACAGTGCCCCCAAGGTCTTACAGCATAAATGTGGTAGAGCTTGGACTAAACATCAGGTCTGCCTGATAACAGAGGCCTGGCTCCTTGCATTGCACTATGCTCCCCAGATCTGGGTCTCCTCAGGCTGCATATTATGGGCTCCAAGTTATCTCCTCCGAGTCCACTTCTTAAATGAACTCAATACTGATGTGTTCCCTATCTACATAAAAGGGCTGGAGCCATATATAAATGCATTCTTGGAAGGCATCTTGTGGAAGGCCTGCTATAAAGAGAATGTTATGTCAATGCCCACTAGGATTACTAATGTCCAGAATACAGACCACTCTGAAATGTGGCGTTATCCGTGGAGATGAGTGGCTATCAACCCAGGACCAGAGAAGATTTCTGAAACATTTAAGACAGACATGCTTTTTCTGGAACACATCTCTCAGACTGGGCATTTAGATTATGGCAATTAATGACAGCTTGCACTATATAAGAATGTAGATATAATTTTTACTTTTTTTTTTTCTGTATTGTGAGTTTAGGGTCCCTATTGAGCCTCATAAATGCCCTCTAGCAGATATTATTAAAACTATTTAGATCTCATTCTTTTTTTTCCTTAAGTAATGCACTACCTAAATGTTCTTTCTTCATGCCTTAGCAAAAAATCTTATAAGTGTGATCTCACTTAAGTACATCAGACTTTTTATCTGTCTCTCCACCTAGGGTTCAAGTTCCAAAATATAGAATTTTGCTTTGTATATATAGTTATGACTACAGATTTATACAACCCTATTTCTGTTAAAAGATAAATGTCCGTTGAATTTAAGATTTGATTATTGACAGACAAATAGCAGTTAAAATTTATTGTTGTGGTTTTTGCTGGCATTCTTATAAAACTACTTATTTCTGTTAAAATTCTCCATGGTTGCCTTGGAGATGTGATGCAGGTCAGAATTACTAACCTCCGAGAATACAATGAAAAAGGCATGTCATCCCCAAAAAGTCTCATGAAAACTATGGTCTCATAGTTTTTTTGTAAAAAAAAAAAAAAAAAAAAGTGTCTCCCGGCAGGCTACCAACCCCAGAGTAAGGCTTTTTTCAGTATCACACACCCTGCCCCAACTTGACTGAAAAGCTCACTGACAGAAGGGGTTGGATCCTTGGTCTTGTTTTGGTAGTCTCCTCTGCATCCTTCAAAGTACCATGAACGAGAATGAATCCATCCCCTACCCCTCGTGAGACACGTGGGTTTTCCCTAGGACATGGTTCAGTCTTTGGGACTCCACCTCTACTTAAACCCCACTGAAGGAGAGCAGCTTATGGGTTCAAAGTTTCCCACCTGAAATTCCAATCAAGAAAACTGTGCCTCGGGCTTCCCTGGTGGCGCAGTGGTTGAGAATCTGCCTGCCAATGCAGGGGACACGGGTTCGAGCCCTGGTCTGGGAAGATCCCACATGCCGCGGAGTGACTAGGCCCGTGAGCCACAATTACTGAGCCTGCGCGTCTGGAGCCTGTGCTCCGCAACAAGAGAGGCTGCGATAATGAGAGGCCCGCGCACCGCGATGAAGAGTGGCCCCCACTTGCCGCAACTAGAGAAAGCCCTTGCACAGAAACGAAGACCCAACACAGCCATAAATAAATAAATAAAAATTTAAAAAAAAAAAAAAAAAAAGAAAACTGTGCCTCAAGATGCTCACCACCATCTAAGAGAAAACTACTAAAATTACACTTCTGATATCCAGAATAGGCAAATCCATAGAGACAGAAAATACATTAGTGGTCGACTAGGGCTGGACGGCGGGAGGATGGGGAGGGAGGAGTTGGGAGCAAATGGTGGGGAATGACTGCTTATGGGAACGGGATTTCTTTTGGGGGCGATGAAAATGTTCTAAGACTGACTGTGGTGATAGCTGTATAGCTCTGCGAATGTACTAAAAACCGTTGAACTGGATACTTTAAATGAGTGAACAGTATACTAAGGCAAATTATATCTCAATAAAGATATTCTAAAATGTGCATTCCTGCCCCACTCCTCCCACCTAAGACTATCAAAATAAGAGAACTCACTCTATCTCAGAAAGAAGTCAAACTTAAAGGGGTATATATCCCCAGCAGCAAGTCCATAAACCAACTCTGAAGGTGGAAAGAAACACAGTTCCTGAAAACCCACATCACCTCTCAAAACCAAGAGCCTAATTCACTTTCCGTTCTGGGAAACCACATTTGGTTTGCTATCGAGTCCATGAGACAGCCAGACCTGAAGTCCAGTGCATTCTGCAAGCTTTTCCTGCAAGGCAAAGGGAGGCAGCCAGCTCAGCCACTGGATGGGTGGAGGGGTAGAGGGGTTAATCTAGCAAGAAGATGGAAAATTTAAGCTACCAGAATGTTATTAGGAACAACAGATGTTGAGAGACTTTTTTTTTTTCTCTTTAACTTGTGGGGCTTTTTTTTTGTCATAACCATGACTTTATACAAATAGGATTACCAGGCTTCTTCCCACCAGTGGTTAATACATACACAACCGTGTAAGTTACCAACAACTGGCATGAAGAAGGCATGGGCCTTACTCCTTGCATCCAAATCAAAAAATGTTCTTTTGGATGGACAATTCTGCTCTTAGTGACTCTTGCTCCAAGTCTTGACAACCCTGAATGCTGGAAGATAATAACAGCTACCATTAATTGAGCAATGCTATGCACCAGGCTTCAAGCTAAGTGCTTTCTTTACATACACTGTTTCATTTTGTGCTCACAGCAACCCTAGGAGGTCAGAGTGGCTACTCCCATTTT
This sequence comes from Balaenoptera borealis, assembly GCF_965194805.1. Classification (NCBI taxonomy): domain Eukaryota; kingdom Metazoa; phylum Chordata; class Mammalia; order Artiodactyla; family Balaenopteridae; genus Balaenoptera; species Balaenoptera borealis. The sequence continues at coordinate 121,083,029 of NC_138867.1, read as the reverse complement.
ACACAGGAGGAGCTCAGGCTTAGTGACTCACCCAGAGTCAATCAGTAAGTGATGGTGTCAAGAATGGAACACAGAAAATCCTATAACTCTTAATTCTACAAGTCTGAACTTCATCACTGGCCTCTATCATCTTTACAGAAAGAAAAAAGTACTAAAACACACAGAATCCTCTTGACTGAGACACAGATTAATCAAGGAAAGAGTGCCCACAGGAAAGGCCTGGACAAATCAGCACAGAAAAAAGTGACTCGGAGTCACCACATTAAACAAGAACTTTCTCCAAAAGCAGGATTTTTTGAAATGTAGGTCCCAAATTATTTTATTGCTTATCTTCCATGTGTCCAGCCCAGAGGTTTGAACTCCAGGGAAAGACTTCAAGGAGTTCATTTGTTTATCAGATTATCAAGGGGAATCAAGAGACAACAGACCTACACAACAGTTTTGCTTCAGAGTTAAGTGCACAGGCTCTGGAATCAGACAGCTTAGTTGCTGTGATGCCTTGGGCAGGTTACTAATCTCTCTGAGCGTCAGTTTCCTCATTCATAAAGTGGAAGTAGCAAGAATAATGATCTAGCTGAACTTCAGCAATCCCAGTTTTATTGTCTCAGATTAACACACAACGGAAACCTTAACCCAAAGATCTGTGAAAATTAATTACAAAATAAAACCATAAAATTTTAGAGCTGGAAAAGCCTATAAATCATCTAAACCAGTGTTACTTACACAATTATGTATTTATTTATTTTTTTTTCATTTTATTTATTTATTTATTTATTTATTTATTTATTTATTTATGGCTGTGTTGGGTCTTCGTTTCTGTGCGAGGGCTTTCTCTAGTTGCGGCAAGTGGGGACCACTCTTCATCGCGGTGCGCGGGCCTCTCACTATCGTGGCCTCTCCCGTTGCGGAGCACAGGCTCCAGACGCGCAGGCTCAGCAATTGTGGCTCACGGGCTTAGTCGCTCCGCGGCATGTGGGATCTTCCCAGACCAGGGCTCGAACCCGTGTCCTCTGCATTGGCAGGCAGATTCTCAACCACTGCGCCACCAGGGAAGCCCCTGTATTTATTTTTACCTATGTATTTTTTAAAACACTGGCTTTACATTTACAGTAGTGATAAAGATGATCCAAAGAAAATGAATACACAAATACTAATATAGTGGTATACGATGCAAGAAGCACCTAATGACGACACAATGCCCGAAGTCTGGTAAACAGTAATCACCTCCACACTTTTTAAGAGGTCACATGACTTGTTCAAGCAGTAGTAAGAATAGAAGAGTACAGTTAGTAGTAGAGCTGGATATTAAGAGATTAGAACACCTAGTTCTCCCCCAAGTTACAGAGCTGGTCCATTCCACTAGACAATTTGAATAACTCTTTAATTTTATCACTGCACTGTTTCCTCCTACCCAAAGAATTCTTACATGCCCTCCCTACTCCTCCAAAAAATAGTAGCAGGCAAATAAACTGCCAGTCACACAAATGCATCCTCCTCAAACTCAAGGCTGAGATACAAAATGCAAGTCCAAATTCCAACAGGCTTGGTCCAGGGGGTCCATTCTGGGCAAGAGGGATGGGGCAGAATTAAGAGCTCAGCATCAGCAGGAACTCCATCTCTGGCTCAGACCATGTGGAGGCTCAGAAACCGCCCTGCCGTTAGAGCAGTGCGGCTCTGGGCTAGTGATTTCTCCAAGTCTGTTTTCTCATTTGTAAAATGAGTAACAGTACATGAGATAATTTGTGGGTGAAGCAGTGCCTGGCATGGAGTAAGTCTTTACATCCACAGGGGCAGCAGAACTGTCACTACTACTTCAGTGCCTGGGGCAATATCTAACACACAGCAAGCACTCCAAATGTTTGCTGAATAAAGCAGAGGCCCAATTAAAGCCAGCCTGAGAGTCACTCAGGGTGACTCATGGGCCCAACCTATAAGTGGGCCCCTAAGTTACTCCAAACCAGGGTCACATATTCCAGAACCAACGATGGTCCTGGTCATTGACAAAAGAAGAGTCTGTTCATATGCTTCAGGTCACAGCCTCCAGCAGAGACCCTGCCTCTGAGGAGCCTTATCACATCAAAGATCCATGTTTATTTCACCCCAAAACACTGGCACTTGCTGCCCTGGGGCTCCATTGTCTCCCTCTTCATTTTTAGAAGCAACAGGCTCACAAAATGACACCTCAGGCACTTGACTTTACATCTCCTTTATAGAGGCTTGGGGACAATTCTCACAGCTAGGGCCCCACTCTGCCAATGCAAGCTTTATTAGCTGAAAGATACCACCTATTAAGAAATCCATCACAGAGGAAGGAAAAGTCAAAGACAATTCCACTGTCTGCCTTTTTTCCTGATTCTCAAAACTAAAAGATGGACCAAACTATTTTTAAATGGGTAGACTGAAAAGGCACCCATAAAAAGATCTCAACAATCCAAGGCGCTCTTCCCTAGAGCACTCCTGTTTGGCCAGGAGACATTCCCTTGCTCTGCAGAAGACAAGGCAAATCATACACAGAATGCAAAACTCATTTCTCCCCTGCCAAAGGGAAATTTGCAAAAATTGTTTTACAAAAGGTTTGAGGATCTATGAGTTTAAACTTCTCCTTTCTGAGTGAGGACCGAGGACATTCCTTCTCAGACTTCTGAGTTTTCAAGGATATTGGGAGAGGTAAAAAGGGAAGCGAGGGAGCGGGAGAGGGAGAGGATATGTTCGTTCTATTTTTAAACCCTCGCCCACAGTTTAGAGTAAAGGAACACTCTGATTCTGTACTCCCACCCCTACCACCTTCTGCTAAACACAAGAATCAGAACCTGCACACGTACATGGCCCTGATTCTACATCTGGGGGGTACATGATGCCAATACTCCAGAAAATCGCGAGCTGACCGACCATCCCACCCAGCCCTTCTCTGGGCAGCGGCTGTGCCTTTCGGAGAGCCCGGCGGCCCTGAGCAGGCTGGCACTGCGCCCAGGGAGCGAAGCAGGCACAACCCGCCTTTTTCCGAGGGGAGGCAGCGCCCCCTTGGCGGGGCCCGCTCCATTCCCAAGGCTGGGCACCCAGGGGTGAGCAACTCTTCCCCAAGGGAGCGGGAGTCGTGGACGCGAAGGGGTTTCCCAACAGGCTGCGGCGCACCAGGCACTCCAGTCCCACTCCCAGGACACCTGTGTGCCGCGCACACCCGCCCGCGGCGCCCCGGAGCGCCACTCGCGCTCGCTCTCCTCCCAGCTACCCCGGAACGCAAACGGCCGGACGACGGATCTTTTCCCTCACCGTCTTCTTGCTAGTTCGCCCATTTTACGTATCCTTCCCGCCCCACTACAAGCATCTACACCCGTCCCTCAGCGCCTGGGGGCAGAAAACCAGCCGGACACGCGACCCCCAGGGCTGAGCGCCTCCCGACGGCCCCTCCCTCCCCGGAACTCCGTCCCCGCCAGGCTCGGGGGCACTCACTCTTGAGCGCGCTGACGAGTGACTTCCCGTCCTTGATGAGCTCCTTGATGAATTTGTTGGTCTTGTCCAGCTCCGCTTCGTGTGACTTGAGCGTCTCTCGGAAGTGCGGGCTGTCGAGGCAGCAGTCGCTGAATTCGAGCGCGGGCAGCCCCATGGTGTCTGCGGCGCCCAGCCGGGGGGCGCGCCTCCCCCGGGGCCCCGGCGGCCCGCAGCCCCGAGCACGCACGCGGCGGGACCCCGGCCGGCACCCGCGACGGCCGCCGGCTCCACAGGTGTGGCGCCGGCTAGCCCTGCGCGCGGTGTCCGCGGGCGCGCACGACTTCCGAACCGAGCCGGGACCCGAACGAAGGGCGGCTGCTCCAGCGGCGTGCAACCGAGCGACCGGGGAGCAGGAAGCGCAGCGGCGGACCTGCAGCGGCGCCGGGAAGGGAACGAGCAGTCGAGCGAGTGCAGCCGCCTCCTCCCCGCCTCCTTCGCCTGTTCGCTCTCCAGCAGCCTCGAGCGCCCTCTCACAGCAGCCTGGGCCGCTCCGCCGGCGTTCAGGCCGCACTAACCTGCTAGCAATGACCTAATCCCAGCCGAGCCAATCAGAGCCCCGCCTCAGCCCGACCCCCCGGGCCTCTCGGGTACGCCCGGCCCTTCCGTGGCCATGACCCAATCAGCGGGGTCCGGAGGCGGGGTCTGGGCCAGAGGGCGGGGCCCACGCCACTGCCTAGGGCCGCAGCACAAGCTCCGCCCGCACCCGCCCGTGCGGTGTTGCACACCCGGAGCTCCGAGCGTGAGCGCTCCGGCATGCCCCGTACCTTGCCGGCTCGCATCCGAGATGGTGCGTCTGAAGGTCTGGGGAGCGGAAGAGCCTAGATGTGCTGAACATGAAAAATCTGGGAATTTAGGGCTGCAGTCCCCCTCACACTTCGGGCAATCGAGCTTGCACTCAAAATTCAGCCCCCTGCCCCAGAGGAACCCCGAGCGCATCAAGCGACCACATCGCCCCTAGGAACAAGCTCCTTCTTCCAGTCGAGCAGAAAAGATTTGCATCTTAAAATTACCAGCTTTTCTTGCTTGCAGTCTTCCCGCCCCCTACAGTCCTGCCCCCTCACGGCCACTCCTGCTCAAAACCCGCCCACGGCTGCTCTCAGCCGAAGGATCTAACATCCTTACGAGAATATCAGCCGCCTGTTGTTTCACTGCTGGGCACCTAACACAATTTTACATAATTGCGTCCACTGCCTGTCGTCCTTTGCTGCACCGTGAGCTTCAAGAACACGAGCCACCGCAGTTTTCTTGTGCGCTGCGGCATCCCTAACACCTAGAACAGTGGCCGGCATCTAATAACAGATATTGAGCGCTTACCGTGTGCTACGTGTGCTATGGCGATTGATAAATATTTGTGGAATAAATGAATGGATCCTTTCCCGTGTCCCTCTCCACCTCCTACCCCACCCCCACCCCCAGTGCGTTGCCCTGTAGCCCTTTGATTCCACCACAGGAATCAATCCAGGCAGCTCACACTGCACTTGCCAGGCTGGATCCCACAGTGTCTAGTGCTGAACTGTGAACTCCTAGAGGATAGGGACTGTCTTGGAATAAACTATTTGTATGTCTAGGAACTAGCAGCCCTCCAGTTAGGTGGTTTTGTGTGTGTGTGTGTGTGTTTTGTTGCTGTTGTTTTTCACATAGGTCTATGTTTAGGCACTAGGCTAGATGCTAGAGACGCAAAGATGAATAACACAGAATGAACCTGACTGCTACAGGTTAGTGGGAGAGACAAGCGACAAGCAATAGCAATGCTGCATGGTAAGTTAGGATAGAAGGCCTGGGTGCTTGGGAACGTGGAGAAGGGATTGCTAGCTCAGGGGGCCAGAGAAGGCATCGATGTCAAGGTACTGATTTATTGAATGCATAAATGAATGAATGTGATCTATTTGCCAGTTGTAGCTACAAATTCAGACTTGACAGCAGGCCCAAACAGCTATCAGATGGATAATTAAAACCCTGAAAATAGTTGTTCCTCACCTGCCAAGAATGAGAAAGACGTGGAATGGAAATCCCATGAAACTAAATCTGTTTAATGCAATATCTTGAGCACTTAAAAGTAGGTGTTCTGGCTCTTAAGTGATACATAACAAATCACACCAAAACTTAATGGATTAAAACAACTATGATCACTTTATTTTCTCTCATAATCTCTTTGGGTCAGGAATTTGGGAGAGAGCCTGGCTGGGTGATTCTGGCTTGGGGTCTCACATATGTTTGCAGTCATATGGTAACAGGAGCATCTCCCTCTCTTCGGTGGGCTCAGGACTTCACTGTGTGGTCTCTCAGTGTGGTCTAGCTGAGTTTCCTCACTGCATGGCGGCCTCAGCACCCCAGTGTGAACGTCCCAGCTCACAAGAGGAAAGCTGAATCACCTTTTGTGACCTAGCCTTGGAAGCCAAACACTTCTTCCACCTTCACTGGCTACAAGCAAGTCACAAGCCAAGATTTAAGGAGAGAGTAATTAGACTGTACCTCCAGATGGGGAAGTAAAAAGAAAGGGAGATATTAATGCAGCCATCTCTGAAAAAAACCAATCTGCCACTGCGGGCCTAGCACAAGGCAAAGTATTCAATAAATGTTAAATGAATGAAACAAAATGAGGTCCACAATTATTTATTTTTATTCTATTGAGGAATATTGGGCAAATGTGCATAAACATATACGTATTAGTAAGAATAATAAGAAATATTACCCATCATTTGTTAAGCTCTTAGTTTGTGCCAGACACTATGCTAAAATTACGTACATGCATTTAGTCCCTACAAGGTAAGACTGGTACTAGGATAATCCCCATTTTTCAGATGAGAAATTGAGGCCCAGAGTTGTAACTTGAACCAGGTTACCTAGCTAAGAAGAGTGTGTGGCACATACACATACACAAACATATACCTTAATATGCCTGTTTACAAGTGTGTAACTTCTTATGAATTTAATCCAGAATTTCCACAAAGACCTCCCACACTTTCTGCAATATTATCAGAAGAGAATCAGAATGTAGAAGTACTGAGTACAGAAACTGGCCCCTGGAAGGTGCAGCTGTCTCTCTCTCCCTAGAAAATAAGCTCCATGAGATAGAGATTCTGTGTTCACTATACACCCCCAGCACCTAGGACAGCAAAGGGCACTTCAAAAATGCACAATGCCAAAGGGAGGGGCACCTGTTTAATAAGGAAGAAACAATGACTCATGTAACAACATAGGTTGTGGCCATGAATGCAAATAGAACAGAACAGTTAAGGCCCAGAAATCACTGTCATATGAAATAGAGAAATTATTTAGGCAAAATGATTTGGCCTACTTTCTTTGGATGAATATCTGAATTCCTTCAAATTAACCAGTTAGTTCAAATACTTCTAGTTTTGATATCAACGCATTTTAAATCCATATTATTTCTGCCTTCAATTGTCCAATTAACTTTTTTTTTTTTTTTTTTGTCTGCATTGGGTCTGCCTTGCTGTGCACGGGCTTTCTCTAGTTGTGGCGAGCAGGGGCTACTCTTCGTTGCGATGCATGGGCTTCTCATTGCGGTCACTTCTCTTGTTGCGGAGCACAGGCTCTAGGCGTGCGGGCTTCAGTAGTTGTGGCTCACAGGCTCTAGAGCACAGGCTCAGTAGTTGTGGCGCACGGGCTTAGTTGCTCCGCGGCATGTGGGATCTTCCCGGACCAGGGCTCGAACCCGTGTCCCCTGCCCTGCATTGGCAAGTGGATTCTTAACCACTGCACCACCAGGGAAGTCCCTCCAATTAACTTTATATCTACCATACAATTACCTCCCATTTGTAGAAAACAGGAAAGCACTCTCACATATGTTATCTCCAAGCCCACACAATCGGAGGTGGGCAAGGGTCACTGGCTCATGATTCCTGAACACAAGCTAGAGAACGGAGCTGGTCTATGATGAAAGTTCATCAGTCCTCACGTAACTGAGGACCAGGGATAGTGTAGCTTCAGGGCAGCTTCTGGCAGTTTAGATGATGACATCAGTATAAGGTCTCTCTCTCCATCACTCCAGCTGACCGTCCTCCGTGATGCCTTCATTTTCAGTGGCTCTTTCTGCTTCTCCAAACTTACATCAAGTACTATTAAGCAGTAAGAGAGTTTTCTTTTCAAGAAGTCTAGCAGAAATTACAAGACTGAAACCAGAGGTGAAACAGCCCCACTCCTAACCCATAAAGCATTGGGAGGAGTTGTTCCCGCAAAGGACAAGCCAAGTGCTGTTAACAGGAGAAGAGAGAATTAATTGCTGCTGAATAGGCAGAAGCAATAATATGCAGTACACCTGACCGGTCCCCCAACCCCCCTCAAAATGAGTGCTCCTTCTGCTACATTCTCCTGGTTTTGTAGTTCTAGTTAGCGTTTATTCATTCTTTTGTATAGTTGATACCATATGTCTCTCTACACATGACTTCACCTTTGTGTTCTTAATGGATAAGACATGAATTTTCCTATTTTAAAATACTGATTTGGGGGTAATGGAAAATCTATATCTCGATTGTGGTATATAGGCATCAACATTGTTCAAAATTCATGGCTACATTTTATTGTATATAAACTGCACCTCAATAAAGTTGGTTTTAAAAAATGATGATGGTGGTGATGTTAATGATGATATTTACTAAGCTTTTGCTGTGTAGTAGGATTCATGCTAAGCACTTTACTGTATTTCCTCCCTTAACCTTTAGTAGAATCCTGGGAAATAGGTACTGATACCCTTCATATTGGGTGGGCCATAAAGTGCCTTTGGTTTTTTAAGTAAAAATAAAAGACACATTTTTCATTTTCACCAAGAACTTTATTGAACAACGTATTCACTGTTTTGTTCCACTACCTTCTGCTATTTTTCAGGCAACTTCATAATTCCATCTTCCCCAAATTTTTTATCGTTTTGAGCAAAGAACTGTTCCAGGTGCCTTTTACAGTCTTCCAGGGAATTGAAATTTTTTCCATTAAGAGAATTTTGTAAAGATCGAAATAACTGGAAATCCAAAGGTGGTATGTCCAGTGAATACAACGGATGAATCAGAACTTCCCAGCCAATCTGTAACAGTTTTTGCCTGGTCATCAAAGAAACATGCAGTCTTGCGTTATCCTGATGGAAGATTATGCGTTTTTCTGTTGACTAATTCTGGACGCTTTTCACCGAGCGCTGCTTTCAGTTGGTCTAATTGGGAGCAGTACTTGTTGGAATTAATGTTTGGTTTTCCAGAAAGAGCTCATAATAGAGGACTCCCTTCTAATCCCACCATATACACAACATCACCTTCTTTGGATGAAGACCGGCCTTTGGTGTGGTTGGTGGTGGTTCATTTCGCTTGCCCCACGATCTCTTCCATTCCACACTGTTGTACAGTATCCACTTTTCATCGCCCGTCACAATTTATTTTAAATACGGAACGTTTTCATTATGTTTCAGTAGAGAATCGCATGTGGAAGTATGGTCAAGAAGGTTTTTTTCACCTAACTTATGTAGAACCCAAACATCAAAGCGATTCACATAACCAAGCTGGTGCAGATGATTTTCAAAGCTTGATTTGGATATTTTGAGTATGTTGGCTATCTCCTGCATGGTACAACGTTGATTGTTCTCAATTATTGTTTCGATTTGATCGCTATCAACTTCAACTGGTCAACCCGACCATGCAGCCTCATCCAGCAAGAAATCTCCAGCATGAGACTTTGCAAACCACTTTTGACACGTTCGATCAGTCACAGCACCTTCTCCATACACTGCACAAATCTTTTTGTGCGTTTCATTTGCATTTTTACCTTTCTTGAAATAATAAAGCATAATATGCCGAAATGCTGGTTTTTTCTTCCATCTTCAATATTAAAATGGCTACACAAAAATTCACCAACTTTGTTAAGTCTGTTTTTAAATGCACGCTGATATGACAGCTGTCACATACAATCTAACAAAATTGTTTCAAATGAAGTTAAAGACAACTAAGTGCTACCAGAGCCATCTTATGGAAAAAACCGAAAGAAATTTTTGGCCCACCCAATAGATTAAGGCAGCTAAGGCTTCGAGATGCAAGGTGCCTAAGGTCACATAGTTAGTGGTGGAACTAGGCTTATTACTCAAATCTATCTGCCTTCAATAACTATCTCCATACAAGGTGTCTATCAGAAAGACATTTTACACATGTTAAAAAATTGATAATAATAGCCAAATACCTAAAAATGGAATAAAATCACACATGAATGAGAGAGGAGGAGAATTGTATGTGTTTTTCCAGGACCTTTTGCTAGTATGTCCCCAATACATCAATCATTATATTAGCCTCTAATTTGTTTTGGCTTTAAATCCCAGGCCCTACAATTCATGTAGTAGCAACTGACTGAAGCAGACATGAAATTCTCATTATCCTCCAAAGAAAAAAAGAGTAATCTATCCTTATAAAACCACTGGCTTGCAGTTCTTTAAGGGAGGTAACAGCACTTAATTAACATTCTTTGGCTCAAGAAATCAATGAAACTCATATTACTTCTACTACACAAATCTGTTTTATATGTTAGCAATATTTTTATTTCCATTTTTTAATAATTTATTTATTCTATGCCTGCTGCTTTTCTACCCAATGTCCATTCTCCCATCTTCTTTACTCATTTACTGAGGAAGTACTTATATAACATTTACTATGTTCCACATACTCTTCTAAACACTTTATAAAACTTCATCGCATAATAACACTCTTATTAGCTTATCTCCATTTTATAGGGGAGGAAAATGAAAATGAATCACCTATAGTCACATAACCACTGAGCAACAGAGCTGAGATTCTAACTGGAAGTGTAGCTCCAGACTTAGGCTATGTTACTAGCAGAACCTCAAGTGCCCAGCTAAAGATTTCAATTCCTCCGGCTTTCACACAGCTGCTCGTGGCCATGGGCCACTTTACTGGCCATTGAGATATGATTGGAAATCTACTGGGTAGGGTTTTGAAAAAGGTGTTTTTTTTTTCATAAGGAGACAACTAACACACACCTTCTGCCCACCTTCCTTCCCTCTTCTTTTTGCCTAGAATGTGGGTACAATGCATGGAGGAACAGCAGCCATCTGGCAATCATGAGAAGGAATGCCACATGCTAAGGACTGATGGAGGAAGAGAGTGGGAGCCAGATGCCTTGGTGACTTCCGTGAGCCACAACGCTTATCCCCAAAGTGCCTACCTCTCAACTACTCATCACATGAAGGGGAAAAAACATAACCTCTTTAAGCTCCATTAATGGGGTTTGCTGCTACTCAAAGCCAAACACACCCCTAACTGATAAAATGCACTAATCACAAAACCTACTGTTTTACCTCCTCCTGAAATTTGGTCATCTGCATTAATATGTGGTTCTTAGGTAGTTTCCAAAATGGAAAATTATTACTTTTAAGGATGTTTTCTTTTTTTTTCTTTTCCATTATGCTTTATTACAGAATATTGAATATAGTTCCCTTTGTTATACATTAGGACCTTATTGTTTATCTATTTTATATGAGTAGTTTGTATCTGCTAATCCCAAACTCCCCATTTATTGCCCCCCACCCCCTTTCCCCTTTGGTAACTGTAAGTTTGTTTTCTATGTCTGTGAGTCTGTTTCTGTTTCATAAATAAGTTCATTTGTGTCATACTTTAGATTCCACATATAAGTGATATCATATAGTATTTGTCTTTCTCTTTCTGACTTAACTTCACTTAGTATGATAAACTCTAGGTCCCTCCATGTTGCTGCAAATGGCATTATTTCATTCTTTTTTATGGCTGAGTAGTATTTCATTATGTATATATGCAACATCTTCTTTATCCATTCACCTGTCAATACACATTTAGGTTGCTTCCATGTCTTGGCTATTGTTAATAGTGCTGCTATGAACACTGGGGTCCATGCATCTTTTCGAATTGGGAGTTTCCCCTGGATATACGTCCTGGAGTAGGATTGCTGGATCATCTGGCAACTCTATTTTTAGTTTTTTAAGGAACCTCCATACTGTTTTTCATAGTGGCTGCACCAATTTATAAATATTTTCACCAACAGTGTAGGAGGGTTCTCTTTTCTCCATACCCTATCCAGCATTTTTTATTTGTAGACTTTTAAATGATGGCCATTCTGACCACTGTGAGGTGGTACCTCATTGTAGTTTTGTTTGCATTTCTCTAATAATTAGCAATGTTGAGCATCTTTTCATGTGCCTGTTGGCCATCTGTATGTCTTCCTTGGAGAAATGTCTATTTAGGTCTCCTGCCCATTTTTTGATTGAGTTGTTGTTGTTGTTGTCGTTGTTGAGTTGTGTGAGCTGTTTGTATATTTTGGGAATTAAGCCCTTGTCGGTTGCGTTGTTTGCGAATATTTTCTCCCAGTCCATAGGTGTCTTTTCATTTTGTTTATGGTTTCCTTTGCTGTGCAAAAGGAAAAGCTTGTAAGTTTGATTAGATTTCACTTGTTTATTTTTGCTTTTATTTCTATTGCCTTGAGAGACTGACTTAAGAGAACATTGGTACAATTTACGTGAGGGAATGTTTTGCCTATGTTCTCTTCTAGGAGTTTTATGGTGTCATATATTTAAGTATTTAAGCCATTTTGAGTTTATTTTTGTGTATGGTATGAGGATGTGTTCTAACTTCACTGATTTACATGCAGCTGTCCAGCTTTCCCAACACCACTTGCTGAAGAGACTGTGTTTTTCCCATTGTATATCCTTGCCTCCTTTGTGGAAGATTAATTGAAAGTAGGTGTGTGGGTTTATTTCTGGGCTCTCTATTCTGTTCCATTGATCCATGTCTGTTTTTGTGCCAATATCAAACTGTTTTGATTACTGTAGCTTTGTAGTATTGTCCAAAGTCTGGGAGTGTGATGCTCCAGCTTTATTCTTTTTCCTCAGGATTGCTTTGGCCATTCTGGGTCTTTTATGGTTCCATATAAATTTTAAGATTCTTTGTTCTAGTTCTGTGAAAAAATGTCATGGGTAATTTGATAGGGATCACATTAAATCTGTAAATTGCTTTGGGTAATATGATTATGACCATTTTAACAATGTTAGTTCTTCTAATCCAAGAGCATGGGATATCTTTCCATTTCTTTGAATCATCTTCAGTATCCTTTATCAGTGTTTTATAGTTCTCAGACTATAAGTCTTTCACCTCCTTGGTCAAGTTTATAAGAAAGTTTTCTTAAACATTTAGAGTAAAGACAATATCTGATTTACAGGGCAGGAATGTGTATTAAATGAGGAAAGATATTTAAGAAAAACAATAAACCATTAATAAACATAAACTTATTCAAAAGCTGAGATGAAACCAGAAAATTGTCAGAAGACAATTTCAGTACAGCCTCAGGGTCACTTGGATCAATAAAAGTAACTGGCCTATTTCTTACCATTGTTGCTGCTGAAATGACCAAATTAATCAGCTTACTTACGCAAAATAACCTAAACTAAAGTAGGCCCGTACACCTTGCTCTCTTTCTTGCCTCTGGATCTTCTCATACATGTGCATACTTTAAATGCACATTAGCATATTAGAGGTCCTGAGAAGTCCTGCAGTAAATAATCCTGTGAGATTTTGCTTAACCCAGTATTTCTCATATTTCTTGGAACACAGAATCCTGTTTTTCCTCCAGTGTTACATTCCACATAGTGCTCTAGGAAACACATTCAGGAAATGAACAATATCACAGACAACAGGAATAGGGACATAAGGAGAAAGGGTTAATTGTTAATCTTTTGGTTGCCATTTCAGTGGTTACAAAATAGAAATTTTGTCATGGGGAATTAAACTTTCTAAAGCAACTAGAAAACTACCATATCCAACTTTAAATACTTATTAATGGATGAACTTTTCTTCCATGGGAATTCATATTCTGTTAGATGGCTCTGGTTTTGAGGTGATGCTGTGGTTTTTAGTAGGTGCCTGGGTCTATTGAAGGTGGCACTGTTGGGGGCAGAGGAGGGCAATATTTCAAAAGAAATTATTCCATCACTTTCTTCTAGGGAGAAGCCAGTATGAAAAATCAATACGAAAATGGGTTACCTTCATCTGAACACTAGGCAAAGAGGATATAATATCTGCTGTATCTACAACAGTGGGTAATGGCAGATTTTTTTTTTTAATTTATTTTATTATTTATTTATTTGGCTGTGTCGGGTCTTAGTTGCAGCACACGGGATCTTCATTGCGGCATGTGGGATCTTTCGTTGCGTTGCACGGGCTCTTCATTGCAGCGTGCAGGCTTCTCTAGTTGCTTTGCACAGGCTCTCTAGTTGTGGTGCGCAGGTTCCAGAGCGCGCGGGCTCAGTAGTTGCAATCTGCGGGCTTAGTTGCCCTGCGGTATGTGGGACCTTAGTTCCCCAACCAGGGATTGAACCCGCATCCCCTGCACTGGAAGGCGGATTCTTAACCACTGGACCACCAGGGAAGTCCCAGATTTCTTTTATTTTCTTCCCTACTTCCCTTTGTATTTCTTTTCCAGAATTCCCCATCGTTATATTTTTATTACCCAAAACTCATCTATAAAAAAATTTTATTACAAAACTCATGGCTGTAATACTCTCAAACTAAAATACTAACATTTTCCAATTTAAAAACTAGACATATTTTAAAGGTTGCGTTGTCTAAAAAGTAACAGTGTGAACTACCCCTATGCTTCCCAAAGCTGGTCTGATGACCTGGGCCTGCCCAGAAAGATGTTTTCTCTGATCTGTCATGAAAAGAAAAAAAAAAAAAAAAAACCAGTGACTGTGTAATGAGTTTTTTATGAAGCTACATGTATTCCACTTAAATGAGTGCTTTTTGAGATATGTCCTTCCTACATATTTGGTATTGGTATCCTCATTTTTTGGTATTAACATACTCCTTTTTTTTTTTTAAGATGATGAGTGAAGATAGTAGCTGTAGTCTTTTTAAATATCCTTTGACAAATTAAAACTTGGAAGTCCTCTGTCCCTCCAACTTTGTTTATTGTTTGTTTTATCTTTTATTTGATGGTTAAGAAAAAGTGACTTGGTCCAAGGGAACCTGTGTGTCTTGTTGGCTGCTGTGTTCCCTGTGACCTGCAGAGAGGCTAGCAATAGTAGACTATCAACACAGTCTGACAGATGTTAAAAGTTTGAGGCACATTAAAATCTTCAAGAGTTTATTTGAGCAAACATCAATTAGAATTGGGCAGCATGAAACTGGGAGTGGTTAAGAGCACTCCACCCACAGGAGCGAGGAGCGATGACTCGGAAGCAAAGCAAAGAAACTATTTGATTGGCTATAGCTTAAGTGGTTGCCTTATTTGGGAAAGCCTCGTTGGCTGTTTGTGATTGGTTGTTCTTAAGTTTCATTTTCTCAGATTCCAGTGCACTGACTGGCTTGGTTTAGGTTTTGGTTACACAGGCCACCAAGGCATTAGAGCCACCTCAGTTTGATGGCCTCCTTGGCCTCCTTGTTTAATTTCTTTAACACAGACTAACCAGAGGTTGGCAGACTTTTCGATAAAGGGCCCCACAGGGTCTGCTGCACCTACCTGACTCTGCCGTCGTGACAGGAAACCAGCCATAGACTACATCAATGAAGGAGTTTGGTGGTGGTGTCCCAAAGATCTTTACTTATGGACAGTGAAATTAGAATTTCACATAATTTCCATGTGTCACAAAATATTCTTCTTTTTATTATTCTTCCCATTTAAAGATGTAATACCTATTCTTAGTTTGTAGACCATACAGAAACAAGCAGTGAGCTAGATTTGGCCCACAGACCATAGGATACTGACCCCTGGGCTAACCAAATGAAAGAATGAGTGACCAAACACAGAGTAAGGCTAGAAATTCCAGAGGTGTAGGTCCCAATCCTTCCTTGGCACTGAGTAACCATGACCAAATTAAAGCACTGGAATAACCTGTTTTCCCAGCTCTAAGTTAGCGAAAGCAATTCAAATCTATTTTTTAGAGCTATTGTTACTGATAAGTATTATAAATGACAGTGGGGAAACATTCTGCAACTAAGGATCAAATAATATATCCGTGAATATAAAAGAGAAAATATTGACAGTAGATAGATCTACTAAATTGATTTAAAAGATTTAATTTCCTACTGTTTTCAATTTTAAAAAATGATAAAAGCAGGAGTCCCACTGAACGCCAATGAATTATCTTTGAACTGAACTATTTATGGAATCACAGAACCGTGGAGCTTCAGAATAAAAAGAGGGACTTCCCTGGTGGTAGAGTGGGTAAGACTTTGTGCTCCCAATGCAAGGGGCCTGGGTTCGATCCCTGTTTCAGGAACTAGACCCCACACGCATGCTGCAACTAAGAGTTCGCATGCTGCAACTAAGAAGCCCGCATGCTGCAACTAAGAGTCTGCATGCCACAACTAAGAAGCCTGCATGCTGCAACTAAGAGTCCACGTGAAGTCCACATGCCACAATTTAAAAAAGAAAGAAAGAAAAAAAAAAAAGATCCTGCATGCCACAACGAAGATCCCGCATGCCGCAACTAAGACCTGGCACAGCCATAAATAAATAAATAAATAAATAAATAAATAATTTTTAAAAGAAGAAGAACAAAAAGAGATTATGGGAAACATCCAGTGCAATCTCATTGTTTTAAAGGCAAGGAAACTGAATACTAGGGACGATACTTCCCCAAGGTCACTTATTTAGAGAATGAAAATAGTCTAATAAGAAAAGATACCTTCTGAAGCCTGAATCAGAAATAAGGTCTTATAATGAAAGGAACATAGGGTTTCCATTCCTAGGTTTAAACACTGTCTTTGACACATGGTTTTGAATCTCAGTTACTTAACTGAGTCTCAATGTCTTCATCTTCAAAACAGGAATGATAATTAATATCTCATAGAATTATAGTTAAGAACAAGTAAAATAATATACACAGTACATTGTCAGGCACACAATAAATGCTCAATAAATTATAACTTGAATTTCTATTATATGAACGTTTAAAATCTCACAATTTACCACACCTGCTAAAAAAAAATATTAAATTTGTGGGTTTTAAGCTGAGCTAAGAAATAAGACCTAAACATTTGATGCTCTACCAAAAATATTTTTATCTTTATTAGTTGAAATACTTCCTTGAATTTCTGTTTATAGCATTCCTGGAAGACAACGTAAGGCTGTTTTCAAACTTGAAATCACCAACATACTTTCACTTTAGGAAGGGATTTGCTTGACACCACTTAAAACAAGTTTGTCAGTGAAATACCCCAAAGATTATTCAACTACAGAGAAATCGTAGCACCTCTAAACTTGTATTTTTGTTTCTTACCTGACAAAATTTTGTGAAGATAAGGAATGTAGTACTTAAAACCTAGTTAAGAATGTCCTCAAATCATCTTTTTCAAAGGAATGCCGAAAGCAAAATCTTGAACGTTAGACAGACGTGGGTTTTAACCAGAGCCCTGCCACTTGCTAGCCATGTGACCCTGGAGTTAATCCATCTAAGCCTCGAGATTTTTAAGTGTAAGATGGGGATAATAACAGTGCCTACCTCACAGGAATTTTGTGAAGATTAAATGATAGGATGCATATAAAAAGCTTACTTAGACCAGTGTCTGCACTGCAGTAAGTGTTCCCAAAAAAATGTTAGCTAAATTAAATGGTAACTAACCACTTTGTTGGAAGATGAACTCTGATAAGTCCCCTTTTAATAATCTTTTGTTTCCTCTGGCAGATGTTAGGTGAAATTGTAAAAGATTGATTTTTCAGCATAATCCCATAAATTGTCGAGGGCGGGTGCTCACGTAAAGATGGAACTGGAGGTAGGTTTCCGCCCTTGTTCTATAAGAGGCCCAGGTTCATTTCAGGACCTAAAAGAAAAAGATTTGCTGGTTACTTTGGAGACATCAGGATCTTAGTCTTCAGAGAAGCTTCCCTGCCCTCCTACTGGAAACTAGTCCCCAGTCTTAGTCTTCATTGTTCTTCTACATCTCAGACCCCTGATTGTTTTCTTCAGTGTAGACATAACAATTTGAAGTTATTTTGTTTATTTGTTGACCCCCTACACACATTGTCTCCCTCTCTCCCACTCCTCCCCACTCTGCTAGAATGTAAGCTCCCTGCTGGCAAAGGTGGTGCTGCGACTATGTGGTTCATGGCTGTAACCTCAGGGCCTAGGACAGTGTCTGTGTATTGTAAATTCCCAGTAACTATCTGGTGAATGAATGAACAAATGAATAAATGAATGATTTTATGAATGGGCAGCCCTGGCAGGTGCTCAGTGCTTCAGGCTTTCCTTAGAAGTGTAGAAACGAAGGTGAACTGATCTTGTAGTGGCCACAAGAGGAAAAGAGAACTAGTAAAATTCACGACCACCCAGACCCAGTAATGAAGTCTGGGACCACATGGACTCAGAATTTCTAGGGGGAGGGAACAAAGGAAATATATGGTAGCTGGGCGACCCCAGGCCAAAAAAATTATACACACACACACGCATGTGTGCATGCATACAGAAATACACTATCCAGTGAGACTTGGGGTAAATTAGAACTTGGTAGGTTGTTTCTTATTTCAGGCACAATAATCTTTCTTTACTTGGCCTCTGGGTCACCACCCACTCACTGCCTCTTGGGTCTCCTTTCTCACTGGTCCCTCTCCTCCTTAGTTTACTTTGCTGATTCCTCCTCATTTTCCCAACTTCTGAACACGGGATCATTCCAGGTTGATCCTCAAACCTCCACTCCATACACACCTCCTAGATGACCCCAACCTTCCTCATGACTGCAAATACCAGCTGCACACTAATAACCTCCAAATATCTATCCTCACTTTGACCTCTCTTCTGAACTCCAGGCAGGTACACACAACTTGAATGCTCAATACTCTCCTTGTATTACATATCTAAATAGACATCTCAAACTTAAAAAGAGACCAGAACTGAACTCTTGATTTTCTCCCCAAACCTGCTCTTCCCAATGGCAAATCCATCCTTGCAGTTGTTCAAGCCAAAACCCTTAGAGCTGTCCTTTTCTTCCCTCTCTACAATCCACATCTAATCACTGCCAAATTCTCTTGACTGAGTCTTCAATATACACCTATAATCTGACTACTTTTCTACCTCCTGGCTACCACGCTGGTCCAAGCCACCATCCTCTTTTGCCTAGATTATTACGGCAGCCTCCAAACTAGTCTCTCTACTTCTGCCCGTACTGCCTGTAGTTGAGTCTCCTCCAAGCAGCCAGATTTAAATTGAACATTACACATTAAATTGCATCAATAATCTCCTCTGAGCAAAACCCTCCAATGGTTTTCCATCTTTCCAAAGTAAAGGAAAAGCATGATCTGACCCAGGATACCTCTTCTCATCTCATTTCCATCTTTTCCCCCAAATCACTCTGCTCCAACTGGTTGACAATCCATATGGATTTCAAATTAATTTAGAAAATATTAGTCTGAAAATTTGGGAAAAGGCTTAAAAGATCTGACTATAAGTAAACAAACTGTTTACGCTGGAGAAATGCCTGATTTTTTAAATTAGTCATTCTCTGATCCCATGGTATCAGATCAGCATAAATATTTTAGGGTCTTCAACATTTGCCTGGAGTTAATCTTTTGGGCCAGAAAACGGAAATTAGATTACCTCCAAGTTTCTGCTGATAACCCTTGATGATCTTGATCTTGGTCTTGAATAACATACCCTTTCGCTTTCAGTATTTTAGGGGGTGCCTTTTTCACACTATAAAAGTACCAAGGCTAAAACACCTGCTCTACTTAAGAGGAAACATAGACTTTCAACAGACATTTATGGAAATCCTACTGTGTTTCAGTTACTGGCTAGGCATTGGGGAATCGAGGATGAACAAGACATGCCCATGTCTTCAAGGAACTCACAAGGGAAACCAGGTGGCAGCAAGAGGACCTGATCTTAATAGTGCAATGACAGAGGGATGCCCAGTGTGCTATGAAAGCCGACCAGAGGACACCCAGCTCAGCCTGAAGAGGATTGACAAGGCCTCCTAGAGGATATGGCACCTCAGCTGAAGCTTAAATTATGTGCAGAAATGGGGGTATAGGGTAGGTCATATTCCAAACAGGAGGTACAGCATGAGCAAAGCCATGAATCTCTGTGCTGTGTGTAGGAAACCACAAACGTTCGAGGCAAACCACTCTTAAGGTGAGACTGGAAAGGAAGTCAGAGAGCAGGACACAGGGAACTTTATTTAGCATTTT
This sequence comes from Balaenoptera borealis, assembly GCF_965194805.1. Taxonomy (NCBI): domain Eukaryota; kingdom Metazoa; phylum Chordata; class Mammalia; order Artiodactyla; family Balaenopteridae; genus Balaenoptera; species Balaenoptera borealis. Next base: position 121,063,388 of record NC_138867.1, on the reverse strand, counting down.
AAGGAGTATGATCTTTGTTCATAGGCAACAGAGAGCCACTGAAGCAGGAGAGTGTGACTGCTACACGAACACGCTTAGAGGCAGGCAGACCAGTAGGGAGGCTATGGCAGCGTCCAGGTAGAAGGTGCTGCAGGTCTGAATTAGGGCAGGAGCTGGGGAGATGGGGGAGAAGGAGACAGACTTAAGAAATATTGAGTTAAAATTAGTGGAACTTGATGTGAAGGAGACAAGAAGGAGGAGACAAGGATAACACCGAGGTTTCTATCCTTGAGGGTATTACCAAGTACAAGTAGTAATAGGATCAGGCAGGAAGATGATTTCATTGTTAGGTATGTTGAACTTGAAACATTAAGGGAAAAGCATTCATTCATTTATCCATTCATTCAAGAACTATTTATAAAGTACCTACCTTGTGAATGTCCAAGTGTGAATCTGAAGGGAGAGGGGTCTGGACTTCAGAGAGCTGGGTGTCATTAGCACATGGGATGATCAGGAGTTAACCTTCAAGGATGGTTGGCACAGTACCTGGCACAAAGGACGCTCTCCTTGGGTACCTGTTGAAAAGAATGAATGAAGAGCTACCCTGTGAGAGTTTGTAAGAAGAGAAGAGCTGGGAATCGACAATGAAGCTCTAGAAAACATCAATGGTTCAGGGTTGGGCAAAGGATACAGAAATGGAGTAGTCAGAAATGTGGGGGACTGGAAGGGTGTGGTGTCATGGAAATAAAGTGAGGTACACATAGGACCCAAGTACACACACATTATCAGGTATTAGAAAGGCTTCATGAATGATTTCTAAGTTGAAGGTGAAATAGGTCTCTAGAAAAATCTAGATAAAAATGAGCATTTCTTTTTTTCTAGAGTTTTGGAACCTTGAAATCCAAGGGCTACTGGGCAATAGTTGAATTTCTAGTTACCAAATTTAATTACCAAGTTTGTGCTATTCTGTGCTTTTGCTTTAAATCACTTTGCATAACTGTTTTTTTTTTCCATTTACGATGATTAGTTTCTGTTCTTGGTGTTAACTCCCTAATGCTGATTTAAACCAGAGGATATAACTTTGTCAGTATGAGAACAGCTGAATGTCTAAGACCTGCTGATAGCATTTAGTTAGTATTATTTTCATGTGCTGGTGATAGAGATGGTGGCTTCTGGTCAATTCTATGTGAGTGTGGTGATTACTGGTTGCAGACATCTGATCATCTGGTTTTTGATTGTTTTCATTTTGTTTTGTTTTTTGCCTACCCAGCATCCATACCCATTTTTATGGTAACGGCACCTGAGTTTTTCTTGGGGAACCACTTTCTTCCCCATTTCTAGTCCAGGTCATTTGGGTGGAGCTGACTGCACTGGGCTTCAAGGAGAGGGCATGTGACCCACAGTTGGTCAATAAAACACTGCAACCCCCTGGGTTCAGTGACCGGCTAAAGAATGGGCACATGACCAATCAGGCAATGAGATAGTATTCTTGGACTTGCTAGAGAGACCAGGCCAAAGATATTCTTTACTGAACTTAAAGCTGGATGGGTATACACCAGGAGCTAATGTGAACCACTTCATCACAGGGAGAGCCTGTCTGAGAATGAAGCTAATACAGAGGAAAGAATTGCTGAGAGATGAAGAAAGAGAGAGAGACTAAGTACCAAAGGCATTCTTTGAAATCCCAGATCTGGCCACACCTGAAGCTACACTTCTCAATTACGTGAACTAAAAAATTCCCTTTTTAAACTTTGGCAACATTTTGTTAGCTTTTCTACCACTTGCAACCAAAAAGTCCACATGAGAGACACAATACCACCTCTCTTCTTTCTGCTTCACCCACCAACTGGAAATCAACTGTCTAAAGTCAAAGTCATTTCCTTCGGCCAGCCATCCTATGAATGCAATCCACACTACACTCGGCATTTTCAGGTCAGCCTCCCGTCACCTCCTGCATCAGCCTCCCTCTCCATTTCTCTACTTTGTGTCCCAGAGCTCTATTCATCACCTGAACTCACTGAACTTACAAAGCCCTAAGTTCTAAGATCCACCGCTGTGGCCCTCACTGCTTCTCACGGACTCTTCCTGTTTATTGTATTCACCTACAGCAGGCTCTTTCTACCCTGCCAATTGTTTGTTTTAATAAGTAGAGGCAGGACTGGATGGAAGCCACTTCTGTGCCCAGGCTTGGAAAGCCCACTGCCAAATGGTTGGGTTCTGGCCACCACCCAACACCACTCGGTACACTCCGTTTGAGCTCAAGTCTTCTTGTCCCAAATGTCGTACCTGCTGCTTTTTTCCCCCTCTTTCCTGATGACAAGTTTAGCCTGATGTGATTCCCAACTCTGTCATCTCTACTGTTGCTGTGACACCCAGGACCTTTGCCATTTTCCCTCAGGAATCTTGGGAATTTCTGGGAAATCATACCTTAGTGGTCTAGAAGAATCTAGCTTCCAAACACTATTTCGCAACTACCAAGATAACACTCTCTCTCCTCAAATAAGGTTGTATCCCCTTTTCCTGCCTCCAAACAGGCAAGGTACCTGTTTGGAGACACCTGCCAAGAATTGAAAATAACTTTCTTCAGAATTATATAAGAGGATAAGAATTTTTCCTTTGGCTTTTTCCTGAAACACAGGGAAATAACAAAGGGACCAATGCTTCTCTGAGTGCAGATGACAAGGTGATCTCCTTCTTCTGCTTTAATTATCTTTCTCTCATTCAATAAGTATAAATTCAGTAGCCTTCCATGTTCTTGTCAAGCCCCAGAGCACTGCGTTGTAACCATTCAACTCAAATTCAACAAATATTTAATTGAGCATCTATTACATGCCAGGCACTGTGCTAGGTAAGGGGTGTACAGAGAGAATAGGACAGGCAAGAGGCCTGCTTCTACGTCCTACTCCAGTGAAGGTTAAAAAGAGGTAGCACATAAGTGTAACAAATAAATGAACAAAATGTCAGACAATGAGACGTGCTATCAAGAAAATATAAGGGGTATGGACACCAAGGGGAGAGGAGGGGTGGGATGGATTGGGAGATTGGGATTGATGTATGTACGCTGCTATATATGAAGTAGTTGGCTGGTGAGTGCCTACTGTATAGCACAGGGGGAAAAAAACAGGTACAATCTGTTTGCAGGATATATATTAATTTTTAAAATGCATTCCAATATACGTTAAGTGCAGACAAATACTGTTTGATTCCACTTATACGAGGTACCTAGAATAGTCAAATTCATAGAGTCAGAAAGTACACTGGTAGATGCCAGGGGCCTGGGGGTGAGGGGGGGTTGTGGAAGGGGAGAATGGGGAGTTAGTGTTTGAAGGGGACATAGTTTCAGTTTAGGAAGGTGAAAAATTCGGGAGATGGATGATGATGAGAGTTGCACAACAATGTGAATGTACTTCGAGCTGCTGAACTGTACAGTTAAATATGGTTAAAATAGTATGTTTTATATTATGTGACTTTTACCACAATAAAAAGACATTAAAAAAAAGAAAATATAAGGGGATAATATGTTTCAGAGTTAGGGGACTATTTTAGATACAGTGATCAGCGAAGGCTGTTCTGAGGAGGTAATATCTGAGTTAAAACCCAAATGGGGCTTCCCTGGTGGCGCAGTGGTTGAGAATCTGCCTGCCAATGCAGGGGACACGGGTTCGAGCCCTGGTCTGGGAAGATCCCACATGCCGCGGAGCAACTAGGCCCGTGAGCCACAACTACTGAGCCTGCGCATCTGGAGCCTGTGCTCCGCAACAAGAGAGGCCGTGACAGTGAGAGGCCCACACACCGCGATGAAGAGTGGACCCCGCTCACCGCAACTAGAGAAAGCCCTCGCACAGAAACGAAGACCCAACACAGCCAAAAATAAAGAAAGAAAAAAGATTTCATTTAAAAAAAAAAAAACAAAAAACCCAAATGAAGAGAAGGTACAAACCACATGAAGACCTCGGAGAGGAGTACTCAAGACGGAAGGTCAGCACATGAGAAGGCCCTGAGCTTGCAGCAAGCTTGCTGCATTACAGTAGGGGTAGGTAAAATATGGTCCAGGGACCAAATTCGGCCTGCCTTCTTTATTTGTATAGCTCAAAAGCTAAGAATGGCTTTTACATTTTTAAATGGTTGGAAAAAAAAAATTTCATGACGCATGAAAATTATACAAAATTCTAATTTCATTGATCATAAATAAAAATTTTTTGGAACACATCTCATTCATTTATATATTTTCCATGGCTGGTTTCATACGTCATTGGCAAAGCCAAGTAGTTGCAACAGAGGTTGTGTGTCCTGTAAAACTTAAAACATTTACTATCTGGCTCTTCGCGAAAAAGTTTACAGACCGCTATATTAGAGGAACAGGAAGAAATACCTTCCCAGGCTTGAGAGAACCTTGAATTTCTTTAATGATATCTGATTCTTTTGACTGTAAATAACAGAAAACCTGTTTCCAGTTGACTTATGTAACACAGAGGATTAGCGATAGCCATAAACTCTTTGGTACTTTTCCCATCAAGAGGTAGAAGCTATGTCATCTCTTTTTGAAGCTGGGTGGGCTTTGTGCCTGCTCGGACCCACAGTACATGATAGAAATGATCCTGTGCCAGTGCAGGCTTGGGCCTGAAGAGCCTGGCATCTTCTACTTTCTGCCTCTTACAACACTTTTGGAGCCCTGCATCTCGTGCAAGAAGTCTGACCACCTTGGATGGCCACGCAGGAAAGTCCACATGGACATGCTCTGGTTGAAGGTTCCAGCTGAACCTGAACTTCGAGCCATCAACAGCAAGATGCCAAATATGAGGGAAGCCATCCTAGACTCTTCAGATAGGCCATCGGCCAGCTGAACACCACTGAGTGACCTCAGTTGATGCTACATGGAACCGAAGATTCACCTCCTTGGCTTCCTGGCCCACAAAACTGTGAACTGTAATAAAATGGGTGCTGTTGTAAGCCACTCCATTTTGGGATAATTGTTTCACAGCGATAGATGACCAAAACAAACAATACAGAAATTTTATTACCTCACGTAATAAGAAGTTCAGGGGTAGATTAGGGTCCATCCACAACATATCCTGGCTCTGCTTTCCTGAAATTCCTTGGCCTCTGCTCTCTGCTTTGAGTTGGTTTCCTTGTTAGGCTGGCAGATGGCTGCAGCAGTTCCTGGAGTCTCCTTCAAATGTGACAATGTCTAGAGGAAGAAGAAAGATGGTTCTTAGGAGAAAGAATACACAGATGGATCAGGATCTGCCCTGGAATTAGGGATGGAGTCTCCTCCTCTGAGCCACTAGGGAAAGGATGGACACTTGATCAAAACTGGTGGAAGAAAGGTAGGAAGGAAGGAAGTAGATATTGGGTCAGCAACCCACTGTGTTCAAGGTATCTTTCTTCTTCCTATTATTCATTTATTCATCCATCCAGAGTATTTTAGGTTGAACCATATGAATGTTTTTTTTAATAAGTCAAACATAAATAACAATAATTTCGAATGGTTAAAGTTAATATTTAGCAAACCTATACTATAGTGGTAGGCATAGAGCTAGATGTTAGAGCTACTGCAATTAAATGGTGCTAAGTTTAAGGAAAGGAAAGAACAGGGCCAGCTATATAATCAGCAAAACTCAGTCAAAATGAAAATGGAGAGCCCCTTGTTCAAAAATTATGAAGAATTTCAAGATGGCAACAGCAGAGCATTAAACTAAGCATGGAGTCCTTCTAAGTACAGGGCCCTGTATGTTTGCCCAGGTTGCACGGCCAAGAAACTGGCCCCGGAAAAGAACAGGTGCCCACAAGAGAGAACAGCAGACGGCCTAGTTAGATTAGGGGGACCAGGAAGGAGGACGATCTTTAAGCAAGGATCTGGAGGATGGATATGAGTAGCCAGGTGAAAAGTGGAGGAATGCAGATTCCCAGCAGAAGAATAGCGTTCCTCCTTCTCCTCCATGTTCCAAGTTGGTTAAGAGACTTAGGTTGGCCTGTCATCAGTTGTGATGAGACAAAAAGATAAAGGTAACAGATCCCTTTCCTGTCTGTGCCAGCTCAGGCCTTTTTCCCAACCCTTTTCTGTGCTCCAGATCTTAGCACTTGGGTAATCTACCCACATAATCTGATCCTTCTCCTGCAGCACCACAGATAGTCAGGACAGCCCCAGAGGGGCCCCAGCCCTCTGTCTCCGGTGCTCGATTGCAAGTGCTTCCTGGGACAACAGCCTAACCTCCTGATCCAGTTGGCCTAGGCTCGTCATAAACAAGGAAGAATCCTCCCTGTCCTCACATTCCCCAAACCCCAAACCATGAAGATAGCTAACACTCACTGGACCTCAAACATTTTTATCAACAAACCTGAATCTTTTCCCTAAAATCACTTTCTTCCATTTTTAGTTCTACAATGTTCCTCTTCTATACTGGAGCCTGTGGAGACTTGGTGTAGTGGGCCTCCAAGTTGGTTGTAAACAGAATCAGATGAGAAGCTTATTAAAAATACAGAGGCACCAGCCCCATGCCAAACCCAGCTCCTCTATTTTTAACAAGTTCCACAGGTAATCCTGAGACACTGCCAGGTCTCTGAACCATTGCTTTAGCAAGCTGGACAGAATAAGGAAGAAATTCCCATATGGCTGGTAGGAGTCAGAACGTTTCATTTCTGTTGTTACATGTGACCCCTCAGGCAAACTACTTTCATTCAGGGCCTCAGTTTCCCCATTAAGTCATGTGGTGATGATCCCTCCATAACATATCTTCCCCAGAGGCTCTCTGTGTCGTAAAACTCTTGTTGCCTTTCCATAATCTAGTCCCCCTTGTGGTGGCAGCACCTCAGTTTCTCCTGGGACTAACAACCCCTCTCCCACTGCAGGTAGGCTTGGTGGGAATACCAATCAAGGTGCTCCTATGCCCCCTGGCTGACCTGTAGGCCCAAGACCTAAGTTTGGCCAACCAGACTTTCTCTCCCAGGGAATTAAATCTTGGGACAAATGAAGCAGAGACTGAAAATAAATTAAGTTGATTCATCTGGTAGGGGTGACCAAGGACCCTGCTCCCTGAGCTATTCTGGTTCCTGTGCTTTCAGAAACCTGGTTCGCCAGCTTTTCCTTGGCATCTATGAGCAACCCCATACCCTTCTAATAAGTTCTTTCTTTTTTTTGGTTAAATGAGCCACAGTTGGTTCTGTTGCTTGCCACCAAGGAATCCTGTTTCTTAGAATCGAGATCTTTGATAGTGCTCTATATGATAATGATGTCATAGCTTCCATTCTTATAAAGCCATTATGAATAATCCTTTTTTAACTGAAGTGACCATTCTATGGGAAGTCGAGTTTATTTTAATAATGACATCTTTGTTCCAGTAATGACAGTAAAACCTCCTCAATAAGATAAGAGATTATTCACTGTCTTGCTGAAATATCTTAAATGCAAACAGGCTTTGGGTAAACACTCTTTATCTAAACGAGGTTCATTGTTCTGGACCTCAGGGAAGGAAAAGAAAAGAGAAAAAGGAAAAGAGCTTGGTTTCCATTTAAACCATCTCTCCTTCAGCTGCATCTCAACCTTTACACACAAATTTAAGAAAAGGCCTACACTTTAAGTACTTAAAAGAAGGCTGGAAATTGCATCCAAATATGCATTTTAAGGCATAACTACCACAGAGGAAACAGCTTTAGCGGTTTAGTGGTTGAACCCTTTCCTCTCAGCAGCCTCTATTTTATTTCTACCCCATCTCATTGTTACAGTTATTACTATCTCTTGCCTTTGTTGACATCTTCATTATTATGATTCTAGCTAACAGTTATTGAGCACTTCCTGTGAACCAGGCATGATGCTGGATGTTTTACATGCATTACCTCATTTAATCCTTGTAACGGCCCTTCATAGTTATATTATTATCCCCATTTTACAGAGGGGAAAACTGAATTCAGTAAGGTTAAACAATAGGGCTAGTGGGCAATAGAATCACTTAATCATTTATTATCTGTGTGTCCCTATCTGTCCCCAAGCCTTCCTTCCACTGTGCCCTATTGCCTTAAATGGAAGGTGCCTGCTTAGTCCAAAGCATCATTGGAAAGAGTATTAAATGAGGCACTGCATCTCAAATACAATGGCAATTGAACTCACTGTTTGTGTCATGTTCTATTTCCTGACTATAAAGTACTGGAAGATAGGAACTATGTTTTGTCCAACACGGTTTCACCACACATGTCTAGCATGGAGGAAGTGCTCAAAAAATTATTGTGGAACCAACAACTATTCTGTAGGGTCTTCAGACCTAGGGACCAGCATGGGGTTAGGAGAAAGAAGGGCTAGTGTCAAGAAGCTCCTTCCCAGGAAATATAAAATTCAGGTACCCCTAGAAGATTCAGCCAATGTAAAAGTTTGGTTAAGCCTTTAAACAGCATCAGATGATTCTGAACTTGGGACCCTTGGAAGCTCTTTCTCTTCCATCTTTTAGGCACAGTCATGCTTCGGCTTGAGTTTATGAGTTTTTTTTTTCTAAAAATCTGAAAGGGGAAGTATAAGCTAAAGGCTGAAGTATCAATCATACTTTTTCCAGGGCTGGTTAGCACACAAAATGCTCAAATCCAGCTATCATGCTCTCTGTTGAGGACTGGGAGCGTAATGTTATTTTATTACTTTCAGAACTAGAGCTGATCTTTGGTAGATATAAGACCCATTTATATCCTTTTGTGCCTCAGTTCCTCAAATGTGGAAAACAGCCAAATAAGGACATAAACAACCAACTAAAATTTCCCACCAAGTCTATACGGTGCCCTCAGTAGAGTCTTGTTCATTCCCTGCTATTAATTCAGAGTTTGGCCTTTGGATTCAGGCCTTTGGCTGGGCCCTGTACCAGCCGAGTGACCTTGGGCAGAACACTGTAAGCTCCCAAAGCTTCAGCAGTCTTGCCTGTTGTTGGGAGAATGATAATGTGATAATGTGTACAGAATGATTTGCCCAGTGCAAGGCACGTGATAGGTAGGCAGTAAACTGTGACTTAGGAATAGTGATATCTCTGCTGGCTCCACTTACACATTTCATTCAAAACAGTCCAGAACTCCAGTGTGTGCTCTTGGTGTTTTAAGTGGCAGGTGTGATCTGAAGTCATCCTTCAACCATGTAGATTACTTTCTCAACTTCTAAATTATGAGCAGAATTAATTGGGAATAAGGCAATGAAGCTACATGGACATATTTATCATAACACTTCTGTCCTGAACTTTCCCTTGGAAAAGTTTCAATAAACTAAATCTATTACCCTTACAAAGATTGCTTTGATCATTTCTCAAGGAAAATAACCATTGGTATTGCACAAACCTTATCTGTTTTATGGCCCAAACTTTCTGTTTCTATTTCAAGGCTCAAATGTGAGGCATGGAACAGGTTTGATTTTGAACATTGTGCAAAGATGAAACATTACTGCCTTCTCAAAAGGGACTCTTAATGGGCATTTCAAAACTCCTATCCTCCCTCATTTTCATTAGATCACTGGTCAGTCCTTGAAAATTTCAAGCCAGATGATTTCAAAGGTTCAAGAAACCCACTAGATCACACTGGCTACAGGTAGGCCCATTTGAGTGGGAAAAATCCTAACACAGGGACGAGAGAACTCTTTTCTAAAGTTAGGTGTGGTTACCTGGACCTACTTGAGCTACTGAAATGCGGGCAGTACTCTTTAAGAATCAGAACATGATTTTATATGTCCCCCTTCTCCCTGCCAGGGTCAGCTGAGATTGATCTGGATGTGTAGTGTGAGCAAAACAACCTTTTGTTGTTTGAAGCCACAGAGATTTTACGACCACTGGATTCTAGAGCATAACCTAGCTTATCCCAACTGACGCAGCAAAGATCTAAATGCAGGTGACATGGAAAACAGGCATACTCGTGGTGCCATGCTTAAATCCTCTCATCTTGGTCAACAATTAATTTCCAGAAGCTAGTGGTTTGGTGGGATGGAGAAATGAAGCTCTGAAAATCAGTCAATGTCAGAAGAGTTTTAACAGACCAGCGGAAAGATTCAAAGAGACCTTTCCAAAAGAGATCAAAGAGATTTCTCTGCCATCGTGAGAGTGAGAAACACAATTCCTAAATCTGGAATTCTCATTTATCTGTAGACTAGTCCACTGACATCCTCGAGAGAACCCAGAGCAGGCTGTCTCTCCCTCATCCTCTGGCACTGCCCAGGGGAGGTGGACAGCTGGGACCGACCTCAAACTGAGAACACGTTTGGATATATCATCCAGGCTAAGTAACCCGCACTCTAAGGAGTTCATAATAGAGAAAGGGCTCAGGGTGATACCAATCTTGTACATGTCCTCGATTCCCAAGCCAGCCTCTCCATGAAGGAATCAGTAACCTTCCATATATTTTCTTCTCATTGTTGGAATCAATAACATTATTTATTATTTTAATTAAAAATGCACCCAGGGTTTCCCTGGTGGCGCAGTGGTTGAGAGTCTGCCTGCCAATGCAGGGGACATGGGTTCGAGCCCTGGTCTGGGAAGATCCTACATGCCGAGGAGCAGCTAAGCCCATGAGCCACAACTACTGAGCCTGCGCGTCTGGAGCCTGTGCTCCGCAACAAGAGAGGCCGCGACAGTGAGAGGCCCGCGCACCGCGATGAAGAGTGGCCCCCGCTCGCCACAACTGGAGAAAGCCCTCGCACAGAAACGAAGACCAAACACACCCAAAAATAAATAAATAAATTTATTAAAAAAAAAAATGCACCCAATCTAAATCTCACTAGTAATAATAATGATGATCATTTGTTGAGTGCTTTCAATGTGGCACTCAACAAGCACTTTACTTTCATTGTTTTATTTAATCCTCACAACAACTCGATTAGGTAGGAACTATTATCTCCTCTTCTACAAATGCAAAAAACAAACTTTAGAACAGTCAAATAACTTTATAGAAAGTTGGCCAGCCTAGAAATGGGAAAACTTATACAAACCCAGAAGCTGTTCTCTTAGACAAGGTACCCTTTACTCCCCCTCCTGGCCATAGTGTTAGATCTCAATTTCCACACCCAAGATGGAAAACCCTGGAGTTTTCCTTGTCTTCGTTTTGTTGCCAGTGACCTGATTATATCATTTCTGGTCCTGAACCAACGTTGCTCCAGTATATTCCCCAGGAGAACCAGGCCCTCAACACCTGCTTAGTTTCTTCCTGGCTTTGCAAAGAAGAGCCTGGGAAATTAACCTAAGAATAAAGCAAAACAAAAAGATCCAAGGGAAAAAAAAAAACCTCACAAAGAGAGAGAAGTTATTTTCCACTTTGATAATTCTGTGTGACTAACTAGTAACTGTGGAAGAGAAAAGGGATCTGTGGGCTTGTTTGAGAGCCTCAGGCGGAAATAGATACTGTGAGACCAAGAAGGGGGCGGAACCAGAGGCTGCAGCCAGGAAACAAAGGACAGGAAACAGGATTTCTTTTTTTCCTACGCCCAGAACAAAGCTGACGTGCAGTTTGGCAGGAAGAGGGACCACCATTTCATACTTCTGGTGGAAAAAGTACTAAGTGCTCAAAACTGAAGATATTTGGGAAGGCATGAGTCATGGAGGAGTGATGATACATAATCTTCTCTTTCTGAGAACAGTCGTTTAATATTCCTACTCAGGGGCTTCCCTGGTGGCGCAGTGGTTGAGAATCTGCCTGCTAATGCAGGGGACACGGGTTCGAGCCCTGGTCTGGGAGGATCCCACATGCCGCGGAGCAACTAGGCCCGTGAGCCACAACTACTGAGCCTGCGCGTCTGGAGGCTGTGCTCCGCAACAAGAGAGGCCATGATAGTGAGAGGCCCGCGCACCGCGATGAAGAGTGGCCCCCGCTTGCCACAACTAGAGGAAGCCCTCGCATAGAAACGAAGACCCAACACAGCCAAAGAAAAATAATAATAATAAATTAAATAAATAAATAAATAATAATTAAAGGTGCTAATAATTAAAAAATATATATATTCCTACTCAGCATACTTTTATTGTTTGACTACAGTCCTCGTGCCTTTCATTGGAAGCCAGATAAGGGCTAGAATCCTCTCACCTTGCTCATGATGGGATGCTCAACCTGGAGAGCTAAGCTCTTTCCTACTCCCCTTCTTTCTCTCTCTCCTATATTGCTGGTCTCTCTTCCTGCAATGCCTCTCCCACTGCTGTTAGTACAGGATACCCTTCTTCATTTTTAGATATTAGCTTAGATGTTACTTCCTCAAAGGAGCTTTCTCCAACCTTTATTCTGTAGCAGAGATTGCTAGTTGCCTATCCAGGATTCATTCTCCCTTCTTTCTTGTTAGGTGCAGCCTTCTGATTTTGTTGGTGGTGAAGTTCCCAGTAAAACACTACGTTTCCCAGCCTCCCTTGCAACTGGGGGTGGCCACGTGACACAGTTTAAGCCAATGAGGTGTGAACAGAAGCTGTTAAGATTGTACCTCTGGAACATTTCCCTAAAAGGGAGGCCAATTCAACCAGCAAGCAAGCTAGCCCTGTTTGCATTTGACCCTTCCTGCTCCTGGACCTCCATCATGACGAACAGCACTCCAGCAGCCTTCTGCTCAGCATGAGGTCAAGGACAATGCTCTGATGATGGCAGAAAGTTAGAAGGAACCTAACACTCTGATGACACTGAAGAGCTGCTACCAACCCTGGTCTATTTACTTTCAGACTTCTCATCCTCCAATGGGAAGAAACAAACCCTAAATTGTTTAAGCTACTGTTCATTGGATTTCTGTTACTCCTAGCTGAATAAAACCTCCACTGATAATCCTCACATGAGTAAATAAGTACTTTCTTGATTTCTCTCTCAAAACATACTGTCCGTTTCCTTCACAGAACTTCAGCTTTATAATTATTTGTTTGATTAATAGTCTATAAGCTCCAGAAAGTCTGGGACTCATTCTCCTTTGCTCGCTGTTATATTCCCAGCACCTAGAAATCTGGACTAGATTTTGGGGGTGACCACTGAATTCCATTGCTAATCGGCCCCACCAATGACTGAAAAAACAGTCTGAATGTCAAGAAAGCACACAGGAGTCCTTCAAAGGAACTGCACTAATGTTGGAGTCTCTGAAGAGACAAAGTAGAAAATAAGCTGAGCATCTAGATCAACAACAAAGCAGAATAAACTTGCCCTTTTAACCCAAGCTGTCTTGTTATTTCATCGCCTGGACTAAGTTTTTGCAGGAGACAATGGCACAGCTTTTATACAGAGGGTTCAGTTAAATGAGAGCACAAACGATAAAGCTGTGAGAATTTTGGAATTATTAACCATGGTCACTATGGTGATGATACTACTATTTGGTGAACATCTCCTTCAACTATTCTCTCAAAGTAATTATTTACATTTATAACCAATTTCTCTGCTTAATAACGCCCAGGCTTTTAGCATATTGACTTTCCTCTATGGGAGGACATTATCCAAATAAAACTTTGTCTCATGTTTACTTGTGTGTGTTGGAAAGAGCCATTACTACTAGAAACTGTTTAGACTTCGTTCAATTTCTTTTTTCCTGGAAAATATTTTCAAATTGTTGCTTTGGTAGAAACATGTTACCTGGATAAATATTTGTCAAAGTGTGGTCACACTTCTTCCCACTCAGGATTTAATAAATTTGCATAGACAGTGCACAGTCATGCAGAGCACACATGCAAACCTCAGCTGGGGAGTGTAAACTTGACCATGGACTCCTGATTTGCAAGCAACCCCTGACTGAGTTTGGGTTCCCCCAGAAGCAGACCTGGATTTGAGAGCAACTAGTTGATGTGGGAGGTAAAGGTGATAGAGGGAAGGAAAGCAGCCAACAAGGGGTGTGCTGGTCAGTCAGCAACTACAGCAAGTGACTGGAACTGAACCCTACAGAGAAACTCTAAGAAACAGTATAAAAGCCATGCCTCAGAAGTAGCCCACCAGAGGGGTGAGGGAGCTATGGTACTTTTATACCAATTTCCATCATCATTGGTTGAGGCTACTCTCAGGGATGTGAATTCCCTGAGAGCCCACAGAGCAGGGCAGAGGCACGGGTGGCCTTCTATGGTCCTGGACAAAGCCCTCAAGTACACAGGTGCAGATCCTGGCAGTCAGAAAGGTCTAGAGCACAAGGAAGAAGTAAGGTCTAAAGGGCAATGAACCTCTGCTACAGCCTCCTTCAAGTAAAGCTCAGACATCAATATCCTATTTCGTAGGTGATATAGGAGAAGTCTGTGGATGGCAAATGGATAAACTTTTTTTTTTAATAGTTATAAATTAGGTTTAAAGTTCCCTTTTACTTAATGCATGAGATGTTGCTTTTCCATTTGTGAAAGTGATGTAATAAATAAATTGTAAAAGAAATCAAGTAAAACCAAAGTGATCCATGGATTTAAAGAAGAATAGTGAAAAAAACAATTATACAGATGGTATACCAATACGCAAAGGTAATGAGGAAATGACTGAAGTTTGGGAAACACCGATGAGTATTTTACAGGTAGTGACACAGAAGCATACAGCTAGGCCACTAAGTGTTTAATAAATGTCTATTGTGTACCCAGCACTCTTCTAGAAATATAAGAGACTTACAAGGCATGGAACCTGCATCAGGGATTTTACCAGTGGTAGCAGTGGTAGTAGTAATGGTTAGCATTTAGTGAGAGCTTATGCTTACCCTCTCCTTGCTTGCCTTCCTCTGGGAAGCTGTATCAGCTTTCATAAAATATGTGAAACAATTAAGGGCTGTCTATGCAGAGAATGAGGGCCAGACTTTGCTAGAGGATGGTTTCATTAAGTTTTTTTTTTTTTTGGCTGCATTGGGTCTTTGCTGCTGCGCCCGGGCTTTCTCTGGTTGTGGCAAGCGGGGGCTACTCTTAGTTGCGGTGTGCGGGTTTCTCATTACAGTGGCTTCTCTTGTTGCACAGCATGGGCTCTAGGCAAGCAGGCTTCAGTAGTTGCAGCACGCAGGCTCAGTAGTTGTGGCACGCGGGCTTAGTTGCTCTGCGCCATGTGGGATCTTCCCGGACCAGGGCTCGAACCCATGGCCCCTGCACTGGCGGGCAGATCCTTAACCACTGTGCCACCAGGGAAGTCCCTCATTAAGATTTCAAAGAAGAGAAAAGAAGCCTTCGTGGTAGCCTGAGCAAAGACAGAGAGAAGCATCCTGGCCCATCAGCGGTCACAGTCAGAGAACAAGAAGGCACAGCCTTGGATTCTGTATCCACTGACCTATTTCCTACCCCACAAGCTACAGAGCTGGACTCAGCAGGTGGGAGCAGGAAGGATGGAGAGGAAGCTAGCTGCAACAACGCTGCCAAGCAGCCCCCAAAAATGTGCCGTCTCGAGAGGCAGCCTTACTGTGTAAGAAGACATAAAATCCAGATGGCAATTTTTGGATTTTTAACTCCCTATACAGAAGTCACATTTTCCAGTACATCCTAATTCTATTTAGTGTGTGTATGTGTGTGTGTGATGGCCAAATATCATTAACAAAAGGGAGGAAAATGAAGAAAGTCATTAGGCTAGGACGGGCTAGGCAGCTGCACCAGCTCTGTGCTCTTGGGGGGAAGGTACAGTGGGCAAGAGGCTTTGCTGGGCTACATCGAAGTGTTGTGTGGCCTCCGGGGACCGTCACACATGTGTAGGCACAGATCTGGACTGACAGCAACATCACATTCAATCGAGTCCTAGTCCGACCCAGAAAGCCACAGACTTGCTACAGAAAATGCTTGAATGGTTGACTCGGAAAACAAGGTGCTTATTTGCATTCAGACTTGAATTTGCATGTTGTTTATTTCACTTAGGTGCAGAGAAGGGAACTGCACTCTATGCTCACATAGCCCCACATCCTTCTAATTTCAAATTGGCTTCATTAGCCAAGCCTAAAACAACCCACCACGGCGCAGGAAGGAGTGAGAGGTTTAATCAAGAGGGCATATTGGAATCAGATAGCCTGCGTCTGAATGCTGGCCCCGCCACTCACTCTAGTATGAGCCCTGGGGGAAATGTGCTTACTTTTCCAGAGCTTTTCTTCTTCTGTAAAACGGGGACAAAACCAATACCCACTTCATAGGTTGCCATGAGAAATTAAATGAAGCAAATTTTTAGCTTGGTGCCTGACTCACAGTAAGTGCTTAAGAAATGCATGATTACAACTAAGTATGCCTGATTTTTATTGTAGCAATCTTCATTCTACCTTTGATGTCCTTCCCCACTGCAGAACATCAAAGGATACTATTAAATGAATTAAACAAGGAGGCCATTCGACTGAGATGGTTCTAATGCCATGATGTGACGGCCTACGTAAGCAAACCAAAATCTAAGCCTGGAAGTACCTCAAGCTTACGAAATCAAAACCTAAGGACAACCAATCACAAACAGCCAACTAGGCTTTAAGCTACAGCCAATCAAAGAACTTCTTTTCTTTGCTTCCACATTTTCTCTCCATAAGTCTCTCCCTAGCCCCTGTCAGAGGAGCGCTCCTAACCACTTCTGGATGGGCCCTGCCTGATCTGAAATGATTTTTGCTCAAATAAACTCTCAAAAATTTTAATATGGCTCCATTTATATTTTAATAGTACAAAGAGGAACTGACACAGAAATGGGGCAAGATTTGACCAAATCCATACCTTATAAGGAGATAAAGGAAGAGAGAAGAGGAGGATGAATGAGTAAGGCTCTGAAACACGAAACAGAAATGGAAGATGGAGAAGAGAAAGAGCCCAGCGTAAGAATACACGTCTACCCATAAGCACAGATTCATTTGACTGTGACAGAGGATAACATTTAAAATAACTTGGCAGGAAACTTCATGTGTTTATTCCTAAATAAAAAGAGGAGAATTAACATGTCTACTGGAAGGGGGACAGAAAGCCATGCTGCTGTAGTATCAAAGCACTGAGGCAGCCATGTGGCCAGAGAACACTGCTTCCGCTGCTTTACTGCAGGAGCCCTGGTCTCCCCTGTACCACGCAGACAGCTTCTTCATGCTTTTCTGCTCCCACTTAGGCCCCCATACATACTGTCCTCCACCCAGCAGCCAAAGTTATCTTTTAAAACTATAAATCAGATTATGTTACTGCTCTGCTTCAAATCTTCTCTTAGCACTTCCCGCTGGAATTCAAGTCAAATCCACTCTCCCAGCCATGGCCTGAAAGGTCACGATCTGGCCTCCCGTTGCTTCTCCGGCCCCCTTTTGCACCATCATCCTGCTGCAGGGCTGTTCCGTCCACCTGGACCGCCCCTGCCCGCATCTGTGCCTGGCTGGCTTCCTAGCATGTGAGGCTCTGCTCAGACCTCACCTTCCTGGAGAGGCCTTCCTCAACCACCCAACCAACTGTTCATCCTCCCGCCCCATTCTCTATTCTATCACTTTCTAGCATGGTACCACTGGGCAAAATCACCGTCTATGTGTGTTCATACACTTTTCACCTGACTCCTCCTCCCTGCACCAGGATTGAGCTTCTGGAGAGAGGAAACTTGTTCACGAACGAATCTCAGGGACTACAGTGGCACCTGGCCCACGGAAAAGATTTCTTGAATAAATAAGTCAATAAATGTGCATTTCAGTCTCTTAAACCCTCCGCTCTCCCCACCGCCCTGCCATCGGGGAATCTGTGATGTGGAGCTATAAGCAGAAGCTGACTGAAGCCAGCCTGCCCTTCTCTTTCATGAAGATCTTACCACGTTGAAGAGCAGATGGTAGGGGACTCAGGGGGCTGGAAGGGTGAGCGGCCTGGCTTTGATGGGGAGAGGAGGAGCAGGACCGCAGGTTGGGGAGTGATGAGGCCCTGGAGACATTCCCTGGGGTCACCTGGAGACCTGGGGGTTGCAGGATGGGGTGGGGGGAGAGCTTTGTGGTAGGCTCCTGGAGACAGGTGTGAAGGCTGGCCCTGTGCCCTAGAGGCATGGAAGTGCAGGGTCCGCAGACGTCAAATGCTCACCTGAACCTGGACAAGACGCATGCATCAGTCCTTGTGTCCCCTATCGGCATCTCCCTCACATCCGGGCACCCTGTGAAACCTGGAATGATAACCGACACTGAGTCTCCTGAAAGTCTGATGGAATGGGGGCTTAGAATTGGATTTCATTTGATTTTTTAAAAATTAGGAAGCGATGGGACATTTCAGATGCATGTGAGTTCTGGAAGCACTCCACTTGTTGCTCCAATACCTACTAAAGAAATACCCACACTTACAGCAACCTTCATTTATTAAGACTTTAGAATGCCAGGCCTGGCCTGGGCACTTTTTGACCCTTACTCCCCTTAAACCTCAAAACAAGGCTATGAGGGAGGTGCTATTATTATCTATTATCTATCTATCTATCTATCTACCATCATTATCTAGTTGTCACTATCTATTAATAGTTATTATTATTTATCATTACTACCTATCATTTTCTATTATCTATTTAATCTATCATCTATCTATCTATCCATCTACTAACAGATTTAGAAGCTGAGGTCCAGAGATGCTTGGCAGCCAGCTTCAGGTCCCTCTGGGGTACGTGGCAGAGTATGGGGTTCCCTGCTCCTCACCACCCAGAGGCGGCTCCACTTTGAGGTCAGTCCCCTTGAGACCTGCACCCCTGCCCTTACCCCCTCTGCCTACGAGGCTTGTGAACTCCTGACCAAAAGCCAATCCCCTGGCTAGGGCTTTCTGCATCAGTTCTTTGTCTTGCTTCTGGAAACAAGCAAGAGCGGGCTGCCTGCCTGTCTGTGGATGAGAACAGTCCCCGAGTCTGCTCTCCGGGTGGAACAAGGTGTTCAGTCCCGCACGTCTGCAGGGCAAGGGAAGGGGGTGGGGGATTGCTTTCCTCTAGAGGTTTGGGCTGGGATAATTTCCACCCTGAAGAGGTTACAACACGAAAGCACTGAGGTGGAGTGAGCTGGCCCGAGTCCTCCCCTCCCCCAGCACCTGCTGGAGGCACCAAAGGCGACAGAAACACTGCCTGATCTTAGCAGTTCCTCCCTACCCACTGCATGATATTAAAGGTTGTTTTCTTGCCTCAAAGACACAAAGGTCTCTTCCTAGAATACCTGGAGGCAGGTGAAGTGGGCAAATACCACATAGAAAGAAATATGATCACTTGCACCTTTCTAGCAAGGAACAGCAATCTATTACGCAGTGTATCATTTTTTTTTTTTTAAATCATTGGGGCTTCCCATCTGCTGCCCTAACCACACTCCTCACTGCACCCCCAGTGCAGCCCTACTGCCCAGGGTTTTTCCTGGATGGAGGAAAGATCCAGGAAAATGAGTTCATAAGGGAGCATTTGAGATTTAATCACTTCCTTCTTGGGAAGTGAGGGCAGGATGGGGATGAGGGTGAGGAATAGCATTTAAAAAGAGGAGCCTAGAGATGATTATGTTTTGGACAAAGGAATGACTCCAGTGATGGAAGTTCAGACACAAAGGCAGGGCAGGAAATAGCTGGGACCCCATCACATCACAACGCAAGTCTCTGGCTGGGGCCAGAGGGATCGGCTTGGCTGTTGAGGGAGCTTCCCCATCCCAGCTTTTTTTGGGCCTGACCAGTAAATCCTAGAGAAGACTCTCCAAGGATGCCATATGTGCCCCACTCTGTCTCTGCCCGCCTCTCCACAATCCCATGTGCTACCAGTTTTTATTCGTGAAACTAGGCCTGCGCCCAGGGCCAGTGAGGAGGGGTGGGGGCAGCCCAGGACGGGCTGAGCTTCTAGGGCAGAAGTGGCCTCAATGTCAGATACTTGGCAGTTCAGGGTAATTACATATTCTCACCAGGCTCAGTTAACAGGCTTAGTCAATGGAGTTCTTGGTAGTCGGGGCACTTGTGGACTGGGGGCCATCAAAAGGCTGCTCAGTATCCTATTGTACAGCACAGGGAACTCTACTCAATACTCTGTAATGGCCTATATGGGAAACGAATCTAAAAAAGAAGTGGATATATGTATATGTATAACTGATTCACTGCTGTACATCTGAAACTAACACAACATTGTAAGTCAACTATACCCCAATAAAAATTTTTTTAAAAAAGGCTGCTCAGCCCTGCTGCTGCTTCCAGAAGCTGGGGAGGGGTTGGGTGTGGAGTTGACTGACAGCCCCTCTGAATCCTCCCCAGGGTTGGTGCCCAGGCACTTTCCAGAGCCACTCCCAGCAATGACTGAGCATGGTGGGGTCCTAGCCCACGACTCTAACTCTGGCTGAAGGACCCTCCATTGGCCTGGCTGAAGCTTTCTTAGAACCACACTGTGGTCTGAGTCTCATTCCTAACAATCATCCTTCCCCAGGTCTCCTTAAACAGCTATCAGACCAGCAGAACAGTCTAAAGACACTCCCTGCCCAATTCTGCTCCCTCCCTTTTCCGCAAATAATCTCTTGCACTTCATCACATCTTGGCATCTGCTTCTCAGAGAACCCAAACTAGCACAGGAATGGTTGAGAAGGCAGGCAGAAAGATGGAGCTTGGGGCCTGCCTCACTCACCACCAGGAAGTCTGAGGACATCATCCTGAGTAGAATAGGGGGCACAGAGAATCACTGGCACAAGGTGGCAGCCTAGTGGCTTAGTTTCACTGGTGGTGGTCTGGGGAGGTGTCCTGGTGGAAGGGAACAGCCTGACAGGTCGAGGAATTTGAATGATACTGGGGGGAGGGTTAGTATCTACAAGAAGGGCAGAGTTAGCTGGTTATTGCTAAGTTGTCTTGAAGGGCAGCCAGGGAAGAGAAACCCAGGGTCCTTAACAAACAGTTAAACAAACAGTTAAAGGCTAAGTGTGAGAGCCAGAGGGTTTATTTGGTAGTTTACAACGAGGCCCTTATTTCCTGCAGTAGAAAAGCTAACAGAGCCGAGGAACTGAAGCAGGACTTGATTGTCTGAGTTTCAGAGTTCCAGAGGCATTCAAAAGCTCAGCCTAGGCTAGCTGTTGTGCGAAGGTCAAACCCTGGCTGGAAAATCTGGCCCCTGAAATGGTGGGATGGGGACACCTGGACAGATGCTCTAGGAGGTGCCTCCGCAGAGGTAGCTCACCTCTTTCTAGTAAGAGTTAGCACTTCCCTGTGCTGGATGGTCTTGCAGAGGCTTCTCCCCACAAAGCCTCTCGGGAGCTGCGCTCACCTTTCGCTAATAAGGATTAAATTCCAGGATGTGCTGGGCCTGATAAGGGAGGAAAGAGGCTGTACGATGAGAGCTGTAAGACTTAGCTAGCATGTGCCAGCAGGAGCTGGAGACCTCAGGGATTCGATTGGAGGGTTCCTGACCAAAGGGTAAGAACATGGGACTCTAAATATTTTGACTTGGAGATACTTTCTTGGTACATGGGAGTTAATACTTCCTGTCCAGTACCCCAGGGGTCAAGGCAAACTTACTGCTAGGGTAGCTATAGTAGGCAGCCTCCAAGAGGGCCCCCATGCCCCCTGCCTCCTGGTACTCATGCCCCTGTGCAATCCCTTCCCTACAGGCTGGACTACAGGCTGGACTTATGACTCACTTCTACCAAGTAGACTATGGCAGAAGTGATGGGATGGTACTTCCATGATTAGGTTGGCTTAAGTCTTAGCCTTTCTCTCTCTCCTTCCAGTTCTCTTTCTCCTTTTGGTGCTCTTTTTTTCTTCCTGAACACACACTTTTTCTTTCTCTCACAGAGTCCAGCCACCATGTAAAGATGTCCAGACTGTCTTGCAGGAGAAGCCACATGGAGAAGGGAGGTCCTGGAGGATGAGAGGTCATGTGGAAGAGAACCACGACATCCCAGCCAGCACCAACTGCCAGCCACGGGAGTGAGTCTTCTTGGGAGAAGCCCCTCCACTGCCAACCGAGGCTTCAGACGATGCAGCCCAGGCTGACACCTTGACTGCAACCTCATGAGCGCCCCTGAGCCAGAACCATTCAGCTAAGCCACTTCCGACCTGACCCATAACAACTGTGAAATAATGTATATTTGTTGTTTGAAGCCACCAAGTTTTAGGGGGTTTGTTCCATAGTAAGAGACAACAAATCCAATAGCTCTTAGGAGGCTGGAGAGAGTGAGTGAGCCACGCTGAACAAAGCGGAAATGCCTGATTTGCTCTAAAAGACAGGAGAGGGAGGAGTAAAGAAGCTGAATGCTGGAGTGGATCCATTATGTGAGGCCAGCGGATCACAGGATACTGTTCCATGGGAGGGTCCAGATGACACACCATTAACTAAGACCATCAGGACCTTATTAACTCAGCGTCACTATGAAGTTTAGTGGTGGCTCTCCTCTGCAGGCCAGAGGGGCAGTCAGAGCTGGGCTTGCTAATATCCATGGGGATGACCCCTCATTCTCAAGTAACAGAAGCCAGATATCAATCATCAGAAGCCAGCTCTGCTGGCTTTCATCGTGACCACTGGCAAGTTTGGAGGGGCAGCCAAGGGAGACGGACCTACAGGGGGTTGTGGAGATTGTTGACAGAGCAAGGCATTCCTAGATGCAGAATAGGTGGGCATCTCAGAGTGACACCATTTATAAAAACAACAACAAAGCAAGAGTGGAGGAGCAAGAGACGGGGGGCAACTGGCCCAATAAAGAGTCATGGTCCCTCACTCAGTTTCTGGATCAAGTCAATTTTCAGATCCAGAACCTGCTGATTGAAGAGGTAGATGGGTCCTTAACAGAAAGGACCCAGCAACACCATGGCAAATATACACTAGAACATTTACTCAGGTTATTGTACACTAAGAAAATGGGAATATCCAGATATTTAAGAGACCCTTGGGCATATCTGAAGTGACAATGATAGCCAGAGACACAAAGCATTACCATGGTCCCCCTATAGAGTAGTGGCTTGTAGGGATCAGGTTATAAAAGGAATCACGGTATAACATCTGGCTCATGGTAGGTCCACTGGGTCTGTGAAACCACCCAGTGATCATCTCCCCCATCCCCGAGTGTAAAATTGGGATTGATAAGTTCAGCAGTTGGTATGATACCTGTATTGGGTCCTTGGCCTTTGGCATAGGAGCTATCATAGTGAAGAAGGTCAAATGGAAACCTCTGAAGGTGCCCCCTCCTTCCTGGCCAAGAATGTAAATAAAAAATACTATCAATACATCCTTGGATGGATGGAAAAGATTAATATCACCATTAAAAACTTAAAGGATATAGGGATGGTGGTCCCTCTTGTATCTTCACTTAATTTGCCAGTTAGAGCCCTGCAGAGACCAGATGGATCTGGAAAATGACTGTAGGTTATTGCACCTCAACCAATTAGTAGCCCTGATTACAGCTACTCTGCTGGAAGTGGTATTTTTATTCTAGAAGATTAATAAGGCCTAAAGTACATGGTATGCAGCTCTTGATTTGGTAAATGCATTTTCTATTTTTGTTAGAAAAGAAGATCAGAAACAGTTCACATTATCATAAAACTGACACTTATTTAGTTTTGCCTCCATGCTCTTATAACGCTCTCACCTTCTGTAATAATACAGTCCAAAGAGATCTGGACCACCTGGACATCCCATGGAACTAATATTACACTGATTCATTACATTGATGGCATCAGACTGATAAGACAGGAAGAGCCAGAGCAGGATGGGCAAGACACTGGAAGACTTAGGAAGACGAGTGCATCACACAGAGCAGGATACGAATGCTGTGAAGATTCAGGGACCAGCCATAGCCACTGTGAAGTTTTTAGGGGTCCAATGGTCAGAGATGTATCAGAACCTCCCCTCTAAAGTAACAGACAAATTGCTGACAGACCCAGTGGGAGAATCATGATGCAGTTCCAGGATTCCAAGGCAGGGCCGAGCAATCCACAGCAGACGAGCACACACCTTTGGAGAAACAACTCGTGCTGTGTTGCTGGGTCCCAGTAGAGACAATCTACAACTACCTATTATGAGCTGGGGTCTGTCAGATCCACCAAGTCACAGAGTTGGGTGGGCCCAGCAGCAGTACAATGTAAGTTGGAAATGGTGTATTTGGGACCAAGTTGCATGGATCCAGACTCCCAGGTCACCTATCACAGTTGCACAAGCATCCCTTCTCCAGCTTACATCTATGCCATGTTGGGTGTCCTTAAGATCAGCTGCAGGCAGAGGAAGGAGGCCTAGCTGGCTTTATAGATGAGTTGGCCTGGTTGCCAGGTACAAGGCAAAAATGGATGGCGGCTGCAATATAGCCACATTCAAGGGTGGTCTTGAATGGATGAGAAGGAGACAGAAAATCTTCTCAATAGGTACAGCTCCAAGTGATGCATGTGGTCACCCATTTTGTGTGAAAGCAAAAGTAATCTGAGGTGAGAATATATAGAGATTTATGGGCTGAAACCATCAGGTCATCTGATCAGCATCATGGAAGAAAAAGGGCTCCTTATTGGAATGGGAGAGGCTCCTGGAGTGCACCTGGCCTGAAAGGAGAGAACTGAGACACTGCCTAACAAATGAACAAGAAATCTGAATTTTCTGTTGCCACCTTGGAAAGAGATGAACACTCCAAAACTGACAGAAGAGGGAAAGTGGGAGTGGGGTCCTTCTTACTCTCCCTTGCTGGTGTCTTCTCACATCTTGGACCTGTGAATGATGGGCAAGTCCTTGGATTCTTCCATTCCTTTAATTCCTTATTAAACTAACGTCTTAGAGGATGTCATGGAGTCTTGTGGCTTAAAGTAACATCTGTATGCCGATGGCTCCCAAATTTATATGTCAGTTCACCAAAATTAAAAACTTTGTCCTTCAAAGAACATCATCAAGAAAGGAAAAGACTACCCACAGAATAGAGAATAATATTTGTAAATCATATTTCAGAGAGAAACTTGCATCCAGAATACACAAGGAACTCTTAGAACCCAAAAATAAAAGGACAAATAATCCAATTAAAAATGGGCAAAGAATAAAAAAAAATGAAATAATGCACTTGCAGCAACATGGATGGACCTAGAGATTGTCAAACTGAGTGAAGTAAGTCAAATAGAGAAAGAGAAATATTGTATGGTATCGCTTATATGCGGAATCTAAAAAGAAATGATACAAATGAACGTATTTACAGAACAGAAACAGACTCACAGACTTAGAGAATGAATTTATGGTTACCGGGGCCGGGTGGGGGGTGGGGGAAAGGGTGGAGGGAAGGGATAGTTAGGGAGTCTGGGATTGACATGTACACACTGCTATATTTAAAAAGGATAACCAACAAGGGCCTACTGTATAGCACAGGGAACTCTGCTCAATGTTATGTGGCAGCCTGAATGGGAGGGGAGTCTCTGGGAGAATGGATACGTGTATATGCATGGCTGAGGTGCTTTGCTGTGCACCTGAAACCATCACAACATTGTTAATTGGCTAAACTCCAATATAAAATAAAACGTTTTTAAAAATGGGCAAAGAATTTGAATAGGTATTTTTCTAAAAATGATACACAAGTGACCAATAAGCACATGAAAAAATGCTCAACATCATTAATCTTCTGGGAACTGCAAATCAAAACTCAATGAGATACCACTTCACGCCCACTAGGATGGCTATAATCAAAAAGACAGACAACAACAAGTGTTATTGAGTATCTGGAGAAATTGGAAGCCTCATACATTGCTGGTGAGAATTTAAATTGGTACAGCTGCTTTAGAAAACAGCTTTAAAGTTCCTCAAAAAATTAAACACAGAGTTACCCTATGACCTAGGATTCCACTCCAAAGTATATACTCAAGAGAACTAAAACATGTGTTCACACAAAAACATGTACATGAATGTTCATAGCAGCACTATTCATAATAGCCAAAAAGCGGAAACAACCCAATTATCCATCAACTGATAAAGGGATAAACAAATTATGGCATATCCATACAATGGAATATTATTCAGTCATAATAATGAAATACTGATACTGATGGATGGACCTTGAAACCATCATGCTCAGTGAAAGAAGCCAGACACAAAAGGCCATAAGTTATATGATTTCATTTTTATGAAATGTCCAGAATAGGCAAATCTATACAGAGAGGAAGTAGATTACTGATTGCCAAGGGCTTGAGGGGACAAGAGTACTGGGCAGTGACTGCTAATGGGTATGGGGTTTCTTTGGGGATGATAAAAATGTTCTGAAATTAGACAGTGGTGATGTTTGCACAATCATGTGAATATACTAAAATCTACCAAACTGCTTACTTTAGAAGGGTGAATTTTATGGTATGTGAATTAGCTCTCAATAAAGCTGTTATAAAAAAGAAAAAAAACATACAACTGAGAAAGAATAATGATATGTCAGTAAGCCCTGACCTCTCCCCTGAACTCCGAATTGTTATATCCTATGACTACCTGACACTTCTGCTTGGACACCTAATGGGCATCTCAAACTTAACATGTCCCAAACTGAACTCTCAGCATCTCCCCAGATTTGCTCTTCCCATAGTTTTCTCCATCTCATGCTAACCCCATGCTTCCGGTTGCCCAGGCCAGAAAATTTGGAGCCATCCTTGACTCTTGTCCTTCTCTGCACCCTCCATCCAATCCATCAATGAATCTTATTCTACCCTTAGAATATTTTTGGAATCTGATTACTTCTCACATTTACACATCTATCACTCTGGTCCAAGCCACCATCATCTCTTGCTAGCCCCCTAACTGGTCTCCCCACTTCCACCCTTGCCCCACATGAGCTGAACTGTGCTCCCTCCAAATTTATGTATTGAAGCTTTAACCCCCAATACCACAGAATGTGGCTATATTTGGAGACAGAGCCCTGAAAGAGGTGATTAGGGTGGGCTCTAATCCAGTCTGACCCATGTCCTTACAAGAGAAGGAAATGGGGACCCACAGAGAAACACCAGGGATACACATGCACAGAGAAAAACCACATGAGTACACATGGAAAAGGCAGTCTGCACCCCAAGGAGAGAGGTCTCGGGAAAAACTACACCTGCTGACATCTTGATCTTGGACTTCCAGCCTCCAGAACTGTAAGAAAACACATTTCTGTTGTTTAAGTCACCTAGTCAGTCTGTGGTATTTTGTTATTGTAATCTTAGTCAACTAGCAAAACACCCCTCTACAACGCATTTTTCACACAGCAGCCTGAGAGATCTTGTAGAATCATATCACCTCTCTGCTCAACATTCTCATTTGCTGCCAATTTCACTCAGAGTAAGAGTCACACTCCTCATGTGGCCTGGAAGGTCCCATTCTCCTTCTGCCCTCATCACCTCCCAGGGCTCAGGTTGCACAACTCCTTAGGGGATCCTGTACGTCCTACCTTCCTTCCCCCTCACTGTGCTCCAGCCCCTCTGACTGCTCGGAAGTTCCTCGGACACACCAACTGCCCTTGCATGTCAGGTCCTTTGCACGTGCTGCCCTCTGTGCTCAAAGCACTCTCCCCCGACACCCACGTGGTTCTCCTCCTCACTCTTCAGGCTGCCGCTCAAACATCATTCCCTAAGAGGACGTCCCTAACTGTTCTATCTAAAATAGATAGACCTCTGTACACGGTTTCATTTCTCTTTTAGCACTCAGCAGCGCCTGATATATTACCATCATATGTTTCACTGTTTCCTTGCATATTGTTTATTTCTCTCAACTGGCAAGTAAGCTCCTGGAAGACAGGGACTTAATTTTGTTCATATGGCTCTATCCTCAGTGCCTGGGACAGTGCCTGGCACAGAGAAGTTCAATAAAGAGTAGATTATTTTTAACAAAGGAAAGGGTGAAGGAATTGAGGATATTTGGGTCATCTTTAAGATTGATCGCTTTTTTCCTTGCTAGAAAGCTTGGAACCAATCTGGGTGCTGTCTTTAGTAAGTATAGTCGAGAATGCACGCAAGAACTTGGTTTTGTCTGTTTCCCTTCCTTTGTTTTCCCTTTGTTTTATCCCTTTAACTGAGCTATATCGTGTGCATTTTGGCAAGTGCCTTAGTTTCTGAAATGACATTGAGTATAATGAAATGAACTAAGAATACATTTTTAAAATGTCTCCAGTTTCTGGTCTTCCGGGATGGCTGTTTGACATCTGGCTGTCCTGACGGTGGGGAAGGACACTGGAGTGCTCCCAGCCCAAATCACTGGACATGGGGTCCCCTGGCCTCAGGAGATCCTGCGGGAACTCTTCTGAAGTTCTATGAATTCTCCCAGGGACCATGAGCTGCAGCAGAAGAAAAGGGGACCTCTTGAAGGCCTGATGGTTAAAGAGTGTGGAAAAACTGTGATCTGGGGGAGAAAAGTGTATCTTCTCAGCCTATGAGATGTCAGGCTAAACTTGAAAGGAGAGCCTTTAAATTTGCCCGCCCCGAAGGGCGCAAGGGCAGTTTCTGGGTTAACTGCCTGGGTTCCAGCAAACACGGGGACAGAGCTACCATTGTCTGGTCTGCCAGGTTCCTAGAGAATGCTCTGCACTGGCTGTCATAGACTCATAGGGCTCACACTGACCACGGGCACAGGAAACACGGGGTGAAGGCTCCCCAAACGCTGCATAGACACGAGGACTGCGTCCTCTGTTCCCTGGAGGTCGGACCTTGCAGGTTGAGGCCAGAGCTCTGACCTCTGGGGTCCAAGTTCCTAATCTCTCTGCTCACACAGTCCTGCCCCCAGCCTGTGGGCAGAGGGAAAAGCCACTCAGGTCTGGAAGCAGCAGCGGCTTCCTCTCCCAGAGGAGGCTGCCAGCTACCACGAGCCCCTTCACCAAAGAACTGGGTGGTGTTCACACCGGTCAGAACGGCCATCATCAAAAAGTCCACAAACGATAAATGCTGGAGAGGGTGTGAAGAAAAGGGAGACCTCCTACACTGCTGGTGGGAATGTAAATTGGTACAACCACTATGGAGGACAGTATGGAGGGTCCTTAAAAAACTAAAAATAGAGCTACCATATGATCCAGCAATCCTACTCCTGGGCATATATCTGGAGAAAACCATAATCTGAAAAGATACATGCACCCCAGTGTTCACAGCAGCACTATTTACAATAGCCAAGACATGGAAGCAACCTAAATGCCCAATGACAGATGAATGGATAAAGAAGATGTGGTACATATATACAATGGAATATTACTCACCCATAAAAAGGAATGAAATTGAGTCATTTGTAGTGAGGTGGCTGGACCCAGAGTCTGTCATACAGAGTGAAGTAAGTCAGAAAGAGAAAAACAAATACCATATGTTAACACATATATATGGAATCTAGAAAAATGGTACTGATAAACCTAGTGGCAGGGCAGGAATAGAGATGCAGACATAGAAAATGGACTTGAGGACATGGTGGGGAAGGGGAGGCTGGGAAGAAGTGAGAGAGTAGCATTGACATATATACACTACCATGTGTAAAACAGATAGCTAGTGGGAAGCTACTGCATAGCACAGGGACATCAGCTCAGTGCTTTGTGATAACCTAGAGGGGTGGGATGGGGAGGGTGGGAGAGAGGCTCAAGAGGGAGGAGGTATATGTATACATATACCTGATTCACTTTGTTGTACAGCAGAAACTAACATAACATTGGAAAGCAATTATAATCCAATAAAGACGTAAAAATAAATAGAGATAATTTTAAAAAAAAGATGTGGTACATATACACAATGGAATATTACTCAGCCATAAAAAAGAATGAAATAATGCCATGTGCAGCAACATGGATGGACTTAGAGATTATCATACTAAGTGAAGTAAGTCAGACAAAGACAAATATATGACATCACTTATATGTGGAATCTAATTTTAAAAAGTGATACAAATGAACTTATTTACAAAACAGAAACAGACTTACAGATATCGAAAACAAACTTATGGTTACCAAAGGGGAAACGGGGGGTGGGGGAGGGATAAATCAGGAGCTTGGAATGAACATACACACACTACTATATATAGGATAGATAACCAACAAGGACCTACTGTATAGCACAGGGAACTCTACTCAATATTCTGTGATAACCTATATGAGAAAAGAATCTAAAAAAGAATGAATGTATGTATATGTATAACTGAATCACTTTGCTGTACACCTGAAACACAACACTGTAAGTCAACTATACTTTAATAAAATTAAAATTAAAAAAAAATAAAAATAAAATACAAGACTCCTTCCTTCAGAAAAAGAACAGAGTGGTGTGGACCATTTTCTGAAAGTTCTCACACACTCCCCTTCACCCACCAAGGCTCTGTCACAGGCCAGGTGAGGAGTCCTGGTGTTTTTCCATCACAATTTCTTGGCCTCAGACTCAACATGGCCTCAGATTACATCACTTTTCTACTTTCTTTGCTTCTTTGTGTTCTGTTGGCCAACACTTGCCTAAGTTGCTGAGGGAAGTCTAGTTGAGTCAGGAAAAAAAAATCTAAGGTCTGTGGGACAGAAATTCAAGCTTAATTGTTGTAGAACAGTGGCTTTCCAAGTGTCCTGGTACATCAGCATTACTTATGCAGCAGTTCTCAAATGGAAATGTGTTCAAATTGCTGAGGGACCTGTGGTTAAAGTCACCTGTTAAACATGAAGCCATCCGCACCCTGTCTATTTAGTGAGTCTGGGGTGGGACCAAGGACCCTGCATTTTTGAACAAGTGCCCAGGAGACTGGATGCAGGCAGCCTGCGGACCACACTGTGAGAAATGCCTCCTAAGGAGCTGGTTAACGATCTCGGTGTCTGGGTGTGGCCACCCACCTACCGATTGAGAACTTGCAGCTCTATGTGTGTCCTTCTCCACAGAGGAATCCAGCACACAGCTTGGGCTCCACTGCCACAGAAAGCATTTCATTCAGAAAAAAGCAGCCAGACTTTCATTTCTGAGGTCTCTTCGTCCAGGGGCACCCATCACCCGCTGAAAATCAAGGTACGACAGCTGTCGGCACAGAAACCCTGGAGAAAAAGTCCCATGTGCCCCAGCAGTTGAGATCCTTAACAAAAATGACTACAGAAATGGAAAGCACGATTGTGATCATTTTACAGAGCTCTTCTGTCTTTTCCTGGGTCTCGTGGGAATTCCCAAGGTAAAAGTGGCCACCTGGAGCCACCCACCTGGTTGGGAGACTGGCCACTCCATGGTATTCAGGAGCAAGGGAGGCAGTGGCGGTAGCTGTATCTGTCCATCACCCAGAGTCAGCGAGGCTGGCGCTCATCCTGAACAGCCGCACATCAGCACCTGATGGGTTGGCTCTGCGGTGTCAGGTGTCAGGTGCCAGGTTGCTGCAACTGCCCTGGAGAGCGCGCTCTGTCGGAGGGGCTAACTGCACCTGGTGGGAACGATGTAACCTGCAGGAATGCCAGATTCGCCTGCATGCACACAAGTCCACTGGGGAAAGTCAGCAGCCTCAGCACTGAATTATGGCCGATTCAACTGCAGAATCTGTGGTCAGACTTGCCTGTTAGGTGGGATGCTTCTTAAGGGGACCAGACGGCTTCATTTGGAGTCTATGATAAAGCTGCGGTTTCATTCAAATGAATGTAACCCTCATCTGCCAGTCAAAGACAAGTGGAATCATGGGTCATTCTTAAGCTTAAGCTCCTGTCCTGATCTCCCACCTCCAGCAGGTATCACTGGGGATGCTTAAGCCACTGCTCTCTCTCATTCATTCAACAAACATTTACCAAGCGCCTACAATGATAATCTAACTCACACTGTCTGAGTGATCGCCCTGGGCTAGGCACTGGGGCTAGAGCTGGCATGGGCGTCTTATGCAATTCTCGCTAAACTATATGAGCGAGGGACTCCATTTTACAGATGAGGACACTGGGGCAAAGAAGCAAAGCAGGTTGCCTAAGGTGCCACAACCAATAAGAGATAGAGCAGGCTGCCGGACGGTCAGCCCTTCCTGTGTGCCGGGCTGAGCTGAGGCAATGTCCTCTTCCTGCCTTTCGGTGGATTCACTGATCTGTTCACTCTACAATCAAACCTTTATTCTTTCTATGCACTCTGCCCCTCAGCCTATCCACCCTGCCCCCTCTGGCACTGGCCCTTCTTCCTATCTACCAGCCCTCCTAGGTAGATTCTCCTGGCTCCTCCTGATACCTTGTCACCACTCTCTCGATCTTCCCTCCACCCTGCGGCTCGCCCACTGGTTGGCCTCTTGAGCCCCGGTGCTGCTCAGAGTTCTCTGACACTCAGCTCCACACCTTTCTCCCAGGAAGACACCCCTGGCCCACCCCCTCCCCACATGCACAACTCCACAGTGTGATCTCACTGCATACTGAGGATGCCTTTATCCCAGTGTGACATCCCATATTATGACAGGAGGCATTTCTATTTGTCAGAATCCCCTATTAAAATGGCTTCGTGACGTTGTACTGGTGCCCATCCCCGTACATGGCACATGATGGGTTCCCAATTAATGTCTGTCAAACTGACCAGAACTGACTCACATGCCTTATGCATCAGGGTATAGGCAATAAAAAAAAAGCAGGCCTGATATCTTAACACAAGAAGATAGACGTAACCTCACGATTATCACTTCATGCTCAGAAGAGAGAAAAACAGGACAGAAATATAGTAACAAAACTACACAGGAAAGGCACACAGGTTAAATACATGACTCAGGAATTTGACCACCTGGGTTTGAGTCCCAGCTCCTCCACTTGGTAACTATGTGATCTGGAACCACTGATTTCACCTCTCTGACACTGTGTTCCATCTGTACATGGGACTAACATCTTGCAGGGTTGTGGGAGGATTAAATGAGATAATCCATGTGAAGCCTCTAAAGGAGCACATTGTTAATGTTTGGTGAATGTTATATTTATTTTTTGTTCATAATATATGGATTTGATAGTAAGAGTGAGGGAGGAAACTAGGAAGAAATGAGATAGTATTTTGAGACTATGGTACAAACCCCCAAGTTAGAAAAAAAATACAGGTGAGAATTGGCCAACCAGAGGCCCAGACTTTCAAGTTTGTAATTAGCTGCCATATCTAAAAATTAAGAAACTTCACGTTAAGAAAAAAATCCAGAGTTCTGACTTCTCTTGAGAAGCAGGAAGAGTTGGCAGCTCTGGGCTTCTACTTCCCCATGGTGATAACTGTCCGGATTTGTGTAATAACTGCTCGTTTATTACGAGCAAACACCAGCTCTCTACCTCCCCCAGCACCCCCCCTCCCCACGCCCTACTGCTTCTTACCTGGCCCACTTCACAAAATAGGCATTTGAGTTTGTGACCCCTGTCATAGGTGATGCCTTCTCAATAACAGTTTATTCTTATGCACGGTTCTCCTTTGCCCAAGAATCTAGTATATCTCCCTAGTACTTCCATCGTCAAACTCAAACCTTAACTGTCACCTCCTCAATCTGGGGACCCATCCAGCCTCACTTCCCATGACTCCCCATCACACCCCAGCTCCTCCTGGTACTGGGCTGGCACGGGCCCTCCCTCCCTTCTGCTCACCCGAAGCCCCTGCCAAAGCTTAGCTCAGGTCCAGCCACACCCCGCCCCAAGCTTCTCCCATGCTCTGCATCCTGGAGTGCCCTCCCTCCCCCA
The DNA here is from genome assembly GCF_965194805.1 of Balaenoptera borealis. Lineage (NCBI taxonomy): Eukaryota > Metazoa > Chordata > Mammalia > Artiodactyla > Balaenopteridae > Balaenoptera > Balaenoptera borealis. Next base: position 121,030,087 of record NC_138867.1, on the reverse strand, counting down.
GGCTTGCACAGCGCTTGGGGCAAGAGCAACCACGATCCCAGTGCAGTCAGGGGTTCTCGGGATTTACCCCACGTGGAAATCTGCCCTTGTCCACTTGGTTATCTCCTTTCCCCCTGCCCCTTGGGGTCCCCATCCCTGATGGACCTATCCCTGGACTTTTGGGATTTAAAACAAAACCAGAATGGAATGGGAGAAATAGGACAAGAGATGTGTGAGGCTGGGGGAAAAGGAAGAGAAAACCACGGCAACCCTAGGGCAGGCAGTTGAGCAGGAAGGAGAGAAGGACGGGCTGCAGCAGCAGCGGGAGAGAATGGAAGGCCAAGGACAGAAAAGGGAACTTGGCAGGTGTGTGCTTCCACGCTGCCTCCCCCTGTAGCCAGAAATACAGCCTTTGGGCCCCTCTCAGTCTTTGGTTCCCAGTGGCAATCCCATCTCCTACAGGAGAGTGGAAGCTCCGTGAGGGCGGAAACCCTACTTAACGCTCTTTTATATCCCTCAGAGCCCAGGGATTCCACAGGTTCATGCAGAGTGACTGACCTCAGTATCCTCAGGTGTTCTCAGGTAAGTGACCTGAAGAAGACGTTGGGCATCAAGAAGGTGGGCTCCTAGATTTCACCTCCTGGCAGAAGTGTGATGAGATCAGATAGCAACGTGGTTTTGCGTCCCAGCCAGTAACGAGGGAGATGTTCCAGACTAGAGAGCAGCGGTGCTCAAGCTACAGCCTGCAGCGCAATCACCTGGAGGGAGGGGGTGGAGCCACTTATTAAAAGAGATCACTGCCCCGCCTCCAGAGCGTCTGATGCAGCTGGTCTGGGATGGAGCCAAGAATCTGCTTTTCTAACTACTTCCCAGGTGATGCTGATGCTGCTGGACCCGGGATCACCCTTTGAGAAACCCAGCTCTAGAGTGCAGGGCTGAGGTCTAACCGAAGCCACATCACTCAGCTACTTTATAGAAGAAAAGTAACTGTTCCCTCCCCCCGCCCTTCACTGCCTAGCAGGTCCCTCAACCTTCTGCTTCAACGCCTTCACCTGGACCATGGATGCCCATGGCAGTGTGGAGGGCGCCCCCATGTGGCACAAATGGAAAATTACCTGAACTGTAACCTTCTCGCTCTTACCCTTAATAAAGATTACTGAACAAATTTAGTTTTACCTGCTGGACAAAAGATCCTGGGGAACGTGAGATGTTCATCATTCACTAGATCTGGTCCACGTGTAGAGGAGGGGCCAAGGGTCCATTAAGGCGGGTGATGGGTCGAATACTTGGCCCAAAGTTGCCTGGGGACAGCAGAAATGATTTATTCTCACGGCTTTGGGATTTTATAGGGTGGAAAGTATTTTAGGAGAATAGTCCAAACCGAATTACTCACTAAATTCTCTGTTGGAGAAGACGCCTTTGTAACAGACGTTAGAACTGAACTGAACAATCTCAAAGCCCTGCAAACACTATACGACTAAGAAGGAACCTTAGGATGACTATGAACCATTTCCCCTCTGACTTTCCTGAAATTAGAAAGCTGGCATTATCAACTGTGATCTAGTGTAAAAACACTCTGGCACCCAGCTCGGTTACCAACTGATTCGTCGCAAGCACGCAGCTTCTCGGCTTTTCGCAGGCGTTACAACATCCTTATAGGCTTTGCTGCCACCTGCTGCTCGGGCCTGGGATGTGCAGGAGATGGTAACCAGGAAACTGTCAGCTGAGCAGGCTTCTCAGACTTTACAGTACATTAGAATCAGCTGGAGGGCTTGTTAAACCATAGATTTTTGGGCTCCACCTCCAGAGATTCTGATTCAGCTGGACTAGGATGGAGCCTGAGAATCTGCATTTCTAATAACTCCCTGGGCGATACTGATGCTGTTGGTTTGGGGCCATGCACCTGGATGGCATTTGTAGTTTTTATGTCACACATGTTCTGGACCTTGACCATTAATCAGTGTAAGTTGCAAATAACCAAGAGCCTCTAATTCAGGGTTTCTCACCTTGGGCACTATTGATATTTTGACGTGATAATTTGGTGCGTGTGTGTTTTTTGGGGGTGGGGTTTATTCTGTATGTTGTAGGATGTTTAGCAGTATCCCTGGCCTCTACCCACTAGACAGCCAGTAGCAGCCCTCTCAGGCATCACCAGACGTGACGTCGCCAGTTGAGAACCGCTGCTCTAAAAGGTGGGCAGATTTTCCTCTCTCATTTGGTAGACTGTGATGGCATCCTCTAGTATTGTCTTAAATACGTAATGCTACTGACCTATAGGAAACTTCCAGCTCTATGGGTTTAACTAACAACAGAAAAAATAGCTTACATTTGTTGACTACCTACTCTGGACAAGGCACACTGTTAATGCTTTTTAATTACCCCCTTTAATTCCTACAACCACTCTTTTACTGATGAACAAACTGAAGCTTCCATGGGTTAAATAACTTGTCCAAGGTCATGGTTTATACCAGCTGGATCTGGGTGGAGCAAGGGGAGTCTGGAGCTGAACCAACTACAAGAGTCCAGTAAAAATATAAAGCGAGTCACAAATACGAGCCAAGTGTGTAATTTTACATTTTCTGGAAGCCACATTAAAATAGTATAAACAGTCAAATTAATTTTCATATCTTCTATTTCACCCAACATTTACATCTAAACTGTTATTTTAACATGCAACTAATATTTTTTACATTGTTGATATATTTCACATTGTTTTTTTTTACTCAGCCTTTGAAAGCTGTGCGTCTTTTACACTCACAGCACCTCTCAGTGTCCACCAGCCACAGGTCAGGTACTGGAGAGCCACACATGCTCCCAGCTGCCACACAGCACCACACAGGACTAGACCCTCCACCTCAATCCAGCCACCCTCCAGCCTCCATGTGTGGAACAGCATGTGTCAGTGTTACCTCAATGTCCTTCAATTTCTGCCTACAATTCAGCTATTTTATCAGATCGCTATACCTATTCATGGACCCTGCAATCTGTTCTTGGAATCTCTCTACTTATTTTAAAATGAGGGCTACAGTTTTGTGAAATTTATCAAACAGTAGATTCCTCATCTGGTGGCCAGACTGTTGACTATCATCTAATTTTAGTTCCAATAGCTTTTCCAGTGGCTGTTTTCCCACAGTCTGTGTTTGTTCTTGCATCATAGAGATCATTCATCTTATCTGACGCTAATCACCGAGGCACACGTTTAATCACACTCTCGAGTCTTTTGGTTTATCTCCCAACATCTAGGAATGTTCACCCTCATTCAGGGACTCTGCCTTTCAGTAGCCTCTAGACGATGTTTCTTCCTGCAGTTCTCATGCAGTCTTTAGTAAATGTTTCTGATCTCTTAGGAAACCATTTATTCTCTAGAGAATTTTGCAATTAAACCCCTTAGTCTTAGCACATTTGTTCATTCAAATTTTACAGGTATGAAAAGCAAGACAGACTTAAGTACTAAGGTCAACTTACACCAATTAAAAAGGAGTAATAAGAGCTCATCCTTATGAAATGCTTTCTATAAGCCATGTGCTGTGCTCAGCACTCGACACACATTTTCTTTTTTTTTTTTTAATTAATTAATTAATTTATTTTTGGCTGCGTTGGGTCTTTGTTGCTGCATGCCGGCTTTCTTTAGTTGCGGTGAGTGGGGGCTACTCTTCGTTGCGGTGCGCAGGCTTCTCACTGCGGTGGCCTCACTTGTTGTGGAGCACAGGCTCTAGGCGCGTAGGCTCAGTAGTTGTGGCACATGGGCTCAATAGTTGTGGCTCACGGGCTCTAGAGCACAGGCTCAGTAGTTGCAGCACACAGGCTTAGTTGCTCCGTCGACACACATTTTCTTATTTATTTTTCCTAATAGTCCTACCAGGTAGGTGCAACTACAATTGCATCTCGAGGTGAGGAGAGGAGGCACAGCATTTAAGAAACTTGCCCAAGGTCTCCCAGCTAGCAACTAGCAGAACGGGGAGTCGTATCAAAGTCTGTTTAATGATAGAGGTGATTGCCTCATCTCTACACTCCACTGTCTGAAAAGTGATTTGCAAATATTGCTTTTATTCCTGAGTTTGTAAGGGTGTGGTTCTGGATTACATCTCCTTCTCTTGATGGGGAAGATAAATAAATAAATAATAGCAGCATTACTGACAATGGCCAAGATATGGAAGCAACCTAAGTGTCCATCAACAGATGAATGGATAAAGAAGATGTGGTTTATATATACAAGTTAATATTACTAAGCTACAAAAAATTGGAGGGCATTATGCTAAGTGAAATAAGTCAGACAGAGAAAGACAAATACTGTATGATATCACTTATATGTGGAATCTAAAAAATACAACAAACTAGTGAGTATAACAAGAAAGAAGCAGACTCACAGATACAGAGAACAAACTACTGGCTACCAGTGGAAAGGGTGGGGAGGGGCATTGTAGGGGTGGGGAAGTAAGACAGACTCAAGGATGTATTGTACAACACGGGGAATATAGCCAATATTTTGTAATAACTGTAAATGGACTGTAACCTTTAAAAACTGTGTAAAAATAAAAATTAAAAAATTAATGAAATATAAAATTCTTGGTGTTCTAGGGACTGCCTCTGAAGCAAGATGCCAGGACCGCTCAGGATGCAGGGCTCTTGCCTTGAACAGGGGGCTGAGACTCGGGTCTGTCAGGAGCTCAAATCAGGAGGCTCAGCAAGGTCATATCGGAACCCAGAGCCAGGAGAGCATGGGCGCCAGAGTGTGATGGGTTTAGGAGTCAGTGGGGGTAGGGATGTGGATGTGGAAGTGAGGAGGAAAGACAGTTCTCCAGGAGGAAGAGAGGGAGAGAGGGTGGGAGAAGAAGTGTGATAGGGCTCAGGGTCGGGGGTGGGGGGAGGGAGGTTATGATTTGCTTTGCAGTTTTGTTTCATTACACTTGAGCATGTTGCAATGCTGATGGTGGGGAAATTAAGAGTTAAAGATACAGGAGATCTTGGGGGGGTGGTGGATGTGAATCAGCAAGGACCCTAAAGAATCAGGACAAGGCAGGTGTTTGAAGCCCATGTGGGGGACACATGTTTGCTGGTTTGATATCAAAGCCTTCTTGCATCTGCATCACCCCATCACTTCCCACTGTCACTGTCTGCCAATCAACCACTGTCAAGATTCCCATGGCCGAGTAGCTTAAGAAGTGTTTATAGTCAGAAACATTTTCCTTCCACTGGACATAAGTTCCTATCCCTGTCAGTGAGGAAAGCACGCAACACACGATACCAGAACACATATCCCCAGGCAGCCCCATATGCACGTGACATAGTTTGATGCAAGAGCACCAAATCTGTCTCCGCCTAAAACAGCTCTCAAGGGGTCAGCCTCAGATCCCCGAAATATTGCACCATTTGGATTACCTTCCTTAAAAATCCTGTTAAAATACAAATGGCTCAAAACAAGCAGGATAAGAGCACCCACATTCACTGCAGCATAATTCACAATGGCCGAAAGGTAGAAGCAACCCAAGTGTCCATCAATGGATGAATGGATAAACAAAAGGTGGTATGTATGTTCATACAATGGAATAGTATTCAGCCCTTTTTAAAAAGGAAGGACATTCTGATACATGCTACAACATGGATGAACCTTGAGGACATTATACTCCGTGAAATAAGCCAGTCACAAAACAATAAATACAGTATGATTCCATCGATATGTGCTATCTAGAGTAGTCAAATCCATAGAGACAGAAAGTAGAATGGTGGTTGCCAGGGGCTGGGGGGAGGGGGAAATGTGGAGTTGCTGTCTGCTGGGTAAGGAGTTTATTTTGGGAAGATGAAAAGAGTTCTGGAGATGGATGGCAGTGATGGCCGCTCAACAATGAGAATGTACTTAAAGCCACTGAACTGTACACTTAAAAATGGTTAAGATGGTAGCTTTATGTCATGTGTATCTTACCACAATTAAAAGAACTAATTTAAAAACCTAGCTCATTTAAAAGGGGCCACTTGATCCCTTGTTCTCATTTATTATTAGATTGGCTCAGCTTTGCTCCTCGGTAAAGGAAACTCAGCAGAGAGCAGGACATTTGAGGAGCTGGGATCTGGAAGAGCTGGTGAGAGGCAACAGTCCTGTGGCTAGTAATTCCCTGGACTATGGGATGTGCTTTGAGAAAGGGCAGGTCTTGAGTCCCATCCTGACCTGAGAGGGACAGCCCTGTGGGGTCCTCAGTAGCAGGAGGAGAATGTGAGCCCCAGACACCTTGGGTAGCTGCTTGCGGGAGGGGAAGGGAGACAGCAGCCTCTGTGGACTTGCCAAATGGCAAGTGGCCTCCCTCTGGGGGAGTAATACTACTACACAGTTATTAGTACTATTCAGGCTCCTGTGAGTCAGCAACACTGGCTTATTTAGAAAACTCACAAGCCGGTGTAAGTGAGCCCTGACACTGTGTGTCAAAGTCAAGGGTGGGTGTGAGAGTGGTGGACCCACACCCATGACCCATGACCCTCTCAGTCTAGTGCTTTCTTTAATTCGGCCAGCACCTCCTCCACCATCAGACCCTGGGAAAGGAAGCCACTTGGCCACAGAAAGCAGCATCAGAACCCTCATCAATGAGAGAGACAGAATTGTTACACTAATATGGAAACACTAAAGGAAGGAATAAATTTCATTTCCATGCATCTCTAGCTTGAGTTCCAAGCTCAACAGATGCTATTTTTATCAAATACTTTGTATTCTGTGACATGCTTTGCCAACTTTCTATTTTTAGACACATCAGAAAAAGCCCACATTTGATTTCTCTTCCTCCTGGCTTCTCCCTCCCCATTTGTGGGAGGGGTCGTGGTTTGGGTGGGACCCTGTCCTTTCAGTAGAAGGTAAGTGACAAGGAGATGGCAGTCATCTGAAAACTCACCCTGGTGCCAAAGCATCCTGATATGGGCTCTGCCTCCTTTGCAAAATGACATCTTGTCCTGGCTTCACCCCATCCCAGATGGCATAGCTGATGGGACAGGAAAACACACATATTTTAGAATATTTACAGCATCGTTTCTCCCTGTCCCCACTTCCTGTGAAGGAGGATTTAGCTTTGGCCCGCTAAGTTTTGGAGCCTTTCTTGTGCAGAAGGTAGGAAACTATGGGAAGGGGTTCTGAACTGTGTGGTGCTGTGACTCAGATGACTTGATGGGTTCACCGAAGCAAAGGCAGAGAATCACCTAATGGAAAAAGCGGAACAGATCAGAAGGTGAGAAGGGGGGACAAGAGAGATAAGAGCCAGGGATGGGCTGAATTGGGAGGAATTAAAGAGATGAATTCTTAGAGTCTGGAGTAGCTGCTGAGCTGCCATGAGGAGGATTTGGGAGAGAGATGGGAGAAGGCTTTTCAGAAATGTTGTTGGTGTTATGACTGGAATCCATCCTCCCCCTTGGCATTTTTAAGAGATTTCCGTAGAGACATAAAGTGGTTTTAAAGTTATTTGTATGAGGGCCTGGTGTTTATTCAAGGCAGCCTGGACCGCTGGAGGCTAGCATTTACTGGTAAAGGAGAGCCACCCTTCACCCCACTTCTCCCATCAACACAGACTGTAGTCCAGCTATTTCAAACTGGTATCCAGCGGGCTCGGTTTGGACCCCAGATGGATCTTGTTTGGCTCATTGAGAGTTAATTTTTTTTAACCACCATTGAAAATTGGGATTTCACATTTAAAAAGCCCACATTTCCTACTTCTCTTGAAAAAATTGGAAAATCTGGCAACATGAGACTTTCATCCCCATAAGGCAAAAGTAAGCACATGCTTTCTGGTTGACCCCAGTGCCCACCACTCACATAAGGTGTGCACGTGCACAAACACCTGGACAACTTCCTACATTTATATTTCTTACCATCTGGTAACGGCAGACTAGATCATTGGGGTCTGCTTTTCTGCTGGGGACAATTAGAAAGGCTGGACAAAAGAAGAATAAAATCAGCCTGAAGGCACCAAAAACTTAATAAGATCATGAAGAATTGCCAAACCAAGTTCTGGGAAAAGATGGCCATTCAGGGAGACAAGCCCAACAACTGGGGGCTCTTTTCCCCTTGGGATATTTGCTGCCTCAGGAAGAGACGACTAAGAAGCTGAGAGGTTAAGCAGCACCTAGGCAGCTCTGCATGTCTAAGGGGACACAAGTTGGGATCCAGTGCCCACCAAAGGAGCCGGGGCACTGTAACTCCCCATTTTAGACAAAGACCCTGAAGAATTGCACCTTAAGACTAGGTGAACTGAAAATAACCAGATTTTGCAGAGTCCCAACCCAGCTTCCAATGAGCTTAATTCTTCAAACTGGATTAAGGCCAGATTGGCCAGACCAGACTGCTAGTATCCCCAGGTGCCTAGCAGAAGCAAACGTAAGTACAGTAAGTCCTCTACATACAAACCTTCAAGTTGCAAATTTTCAAAGATGCGAACGTGCGTTCCAGTGTCCAATCACCTAACTTCTGTTTGAGGAAGCACTGTTAGTTTTTGAGGCACAGGACGTGAACATAGAACGGTACACAAAGGTTGCAGCAGCCGTTCAGAATGCAATCCAGTGCTACTGTGTCATCTACGATGACAAAAAAAAGAGCTACTACCCAGACATCACTGGATCAATTTTTAAAGAGGGTAGATAGAACTGAATCCAGCAAGGAACCAGAACCTGTGCCATCAACATCAGACGTGAGTGAAATTGCAGCTTGCCCTCCGTCTCCTATTGCTGATGATCCTTCAGCTCTGCCATCTCCCACCTCCTCTCCCTCCTCCAGTCAGTAACTCTTCTTGCCTGTTCAGTCGATGCCAGCCCCTGTATGCCAGCTGTTGTACTGTACTACTGTACTTTTCAAGGTACTATACTATAAGATTAAAAATGTTTATTTTTTGTGTTTGTTATATATTATTTGTGTGAAAAGTATTACAAACCTATTACAATACAGTACTATATAGCCGATTGTGTTAGTTGGGTACCTAGGCTAACTTTGCTGCACTTACAAACAAATTGGACTTACGAACGCACTCTCAGAACGGAACTTGTTCATATGTAGGGGACTTACCATACTCTCTGGAGGAAGATAACACCATAATGTCTCACTTTACTTCTACTAACAATTTTTCACATACAATTCAGTCTGAAGGTACCCAGACACATGAGGAAACAAGACAACATGAATGAGATCCAACAGAAACAACTACGATAGAAACAATCCCAGAGAATTCCACTTGTGGAATTATTGGACACAGACTTTGTGCAAAGGAGATAAAAGATGAGATTTAAAAATATGGCAGAGAACTGGAAGCTTAAAAAAGAGGGACAATAATGATTTGAAAAATAACCAAACAGTAATTTAGAGTTGAAAATATAATAACAAAAGTAAAGAGCTGAGTGGATGGGTTTAAAGCAGATTAGACACAGTCAAAGGGAGAAGTGATGAACTGGGAAGTCAGAAGAAAACATCAGGATGAAACATGGAGAGACACAAGGATGGAAAATACAGTGGAGGGAATAAGAGACATGGAAGATTGAGTGAAGATTGAAGTTCTAGAAGGAGACGAGAGAGAGAATAGGGCAGTAGCAATAATTTGAAGAGAAAATATTTGAGAAATTGCCAAAATTGACTAAAAACAAGCCACAGATTCCAGAATCCCTGGGAACCCCAAGCAGGATAAATAAAAACTACACCTAGGTACATCATAGTAAAATATATGAAATCCAAAGACAAAGAGAAGAAAAAAATGTTAAAAGCAGCTATCATTACTTGAAAAAAGGAATAGTAAGTTAGCTTACTTCTTGACAGAAACAATGGAAGCTAGAAATTAGTAGAATTTAAATATCTTTCAAGTGCTGAAAGAAAAGAAGTGCCAACCTAGAATTCCATGCCCAGTGAAAAGAGCCTCTAATAACAAAGGTTAAATTAAGACATTTTCAGGATTCTTTACCAGCAGCAGATACTAAAGCATGTTCTTTAAGGGAAAGGAAGATGATTTAATATGATAGATTACAGGTGCAGGAAAAAATGAAGAACAATGCAGAGATTAATTTGAGGAAATCCAAATGAAGTAGACTGTACAAAACAACATGGCAATGTCCACTGGGGATTTAAAAAGTTAAAATATATAACAAGTACGCATAAGTAAGGAGGGAGGGGTAAATGGAACTAAAATGTTCTAAGGTCCTTGTATTACTATGGAAGAAGATAAAGATGTTAATTAACATTAGACTGTGATAAATCAAAGATACATATTGTGATCTCTAGAATAACTTCTAAAAGAATAGTAAAAAAAAGTATATAACTTTCAACGTAAGAGAGGGTAAAACAGAATATTTAGCCACTCCAAAAGCAAAAAAGAAAGGAGGATAAAAAGAACATAGAGCATGTGACAAATGGAAACATTTAATAAGATGGTAGATTTGAATCCAAATATATCAGTAATTTCATTAAATGTAAATGAACAAAATACTTCAATTAGAAGTCAAAGAGTATTGAGCTGGATTTTAAAAATCTATATACTGTTTATAAGAAACACATCTAAAACATTAATTTTAAAATGTTGAAAGTAAAGGGTAGACAAAACATAAATATTAAGCAAAATTATATTAATATTTATAGTATATATTAATATCAGACAAAACATATTTTCAGTCCAAAAGCATTACTACAGCTAAAGAAGGATACATCATAATGATAAAAATTTCAATTCACAAGGAAAATAGAGTATTATAAAATTTGTATACATTTTATGATGTGGCTTCAAAACATATGAAGCTAAGATGGACAAAAATCACAAGAAATGACCAGATAAATAAGTAAGGATATATAGATTGAACGTGATCAGTAAACTTGACTTTGTGGAGATATATACATATATACATATATATATATATATATATATATATATGTATTTTGCACCCAGCAATTATAGAATTCAGGTTCCCCAAATATTTATGACCCTCACCTCCTCACCTTCCAAGCAAATAATAGGACTAAAATTCTCCACCTCATTTTATGTTGGGTGTGGCCATAAGACTCATTTTGGCCAATGAAATGTGAGTAGGAGTAACTGCCAGGTGCTAGTGTAACAGGAAACATCTCTCCCCTTTCCTTCCTGTAAGCAGAGGGCTGGACCTCCCTCAGTCTGGGCCCTCAGCTGAGGACGACATGGAGCAGACCTGCCCAGCCAACCTACACATGGACATGTCCATGTTGATGTATGAGAAATAGACCTTTGTTACTTTAAGTCACTAAAATTTGGAGATTATTTATAAACGTAGTATAACCTGGTCTATCCTGACTAATACAAGTAGAAAAAGAAAAGGACTGCTTTTCAGGCACAGAGGTGAGCCTGTCTTGAAAGAGTATGGTGTGACAAGTCCTGGTGAGTTCACTATGACTTAAGCTCTGGGGAGGGGGAGTGGGAACAGGGCTGTTGCAGGAAGAGCGGCTCCCAAGAAAAGCCCATGAAGACTGGCTGGAGGCAAGTTTTGAAGGACCCTGGGTTACTAATAAGGAATGGATACTGTCTTGGAAGTTTTTTGAATGTTCTCCAGAAGTTGGTGACTGGCTGAATATCGGTAGTAACTGAGAGGATGAACTGGGGAGAATCTAACTGTTACAAAAGGAGGGAATTAGGTGGGGGACTTTTCCCAATGAACATGTTACACATTTTTCCCCACTTCCTAGAGGTAGCCATTTTTAAGAATTTGGTGCGACTTTCCCCAGCAATTGCATGCACAAGCACACACACACATAAACCAATTTTAAAAACACAACTCAGATCAATCACATTTAACCTGCTATTCTGAAAATTTTTTCCAGTTAATATCTTCATGGTTATTTTCTGTGTCATCTCAAAGAAATCTGCCTCTTTCTTTTTTTATTGGCTGCTCAGTATACCATTGTATGGATGTACCAAATGATGTAGCTATTCCCCTGTGGACAGACATTTAGGTTGTTTTCACTCTTGCAATGTTGCAGCAACCATATTGTGAATCATATCCATAGATTTTTGTCTCTTTTTCTACAGACAGCAAGACCAGTTTTGCCACCATTTTAATGGTGAAACGTTTAGGCTGGGTAACAGGAACACACCCAGGTAGGCCATTTGAGATGACAATTTTGGTTAGGGGGTGCCTGGTATGCCTCGATTATGCCCAGAATGGTGTCTTGAACATAGTGGGTACTCAATATGCACCTGTCGAATGAAAGAATGGATGAATAGGTCCACATCCACTGTAGACACTTGGACAAGGCCTGCACTGCCCTCATCTATAACAGGCTTTCTCAACCCCAGTACTATTGACTTTAGGGCCAGCCTGGATACGTTGTTGTGGAGGGCGCTATCCTGAACACTGCAGCATGTTTAGCAGCAACCCTTGCACATACCCACTAGATGCCGTGAGCACAACCCCAGCTGCAGCAACCAAAAATGTCTCCAGAAATTGCCAAATGTTCCCTGGGGAAAATTTGGTGTCAGTGATTTTTTTTAATATGGACTGTATTTGTGTAAGGGCAAAGGCCCTTTCTAAAAACAACTGACTCTGCAAAGGTTGATCCTATTCCCCAATCCTCCCACATTAAAATGGCCTTTCTTCCTGGGTTTTCACAGTCCTTTCATAGAGATTGCTGAATACCTTTTTCTGGCTTCAGACCTTATTCCTAACATCTCCACCATGAGTTAGGTCAATCTTTGTAACATACAATCTTCATTATACATTCTCTCATCACTGAATACCCCTCCTTGGAAGTACTTATCAAATGTGAATTTTTACATTTATTTGAGAAAGTACTAAATTAATCTGTTTCCCCTCACTCAATTCCCTAGAGGGACTCATAAGTAAGAATTTGGCATGTCACATGTCGGTTTTTGCTCACCATTTTTATATCTAGTGCCCAAAACAATGCCTGACAGATAGCAGATGCTCAATGGGTGTTGGCTGGATGGGTGGAAAGATGGAGGGATGGATGGATGGTTGGATAGATAAGAGCCTATTATCAGTCAACAAGGGCCACCCCTAGGCTGCAATAGTCTGTCTTCACCCATTTTTGCCCTAGTGCCTTCTAAAACAATTTTGAAAAATAATGTTACTTATACTCACATTTAAAAACTGACGTTAAATGTTCACCACTAAGTTCATATGGATTCAAGATAATAACTTCCAGCATATTGTAAATATTGGAATTAAAAAATTAAGCTGTGGGCTTCCCTGGTGGTGCAGTGGTTGAGAATCCGCCTGCCAACGCAGGGGACACGGGTTCGAGCCCTGGTCTGGGAGGATCCCACATGCCGCGGAGCAACTGAGCCCGTGAGCCACAATTACTGAGCCTGCGCGTCTGGAGCCTGTGCTCCGCAACAAGAGAGGCCGCGATAGTGAGAGGCCCGCGCACCGCCATGAAGAGTGGCCCCTGCTTGCCGCAACTAGAGAAAGCCCTCGCACAGAAACAAAGACCCAACACAGCCAAAACTAAATAAATTAATGATAAAAAAAATTAAGCTGTGACAATATTCTTTAAATGTACCTATTAATCTGTTATTTTTATTTCTAATATTCTCTACAACTTTCACGGTACTCTCCCTCAAATTCAAGGGATGGAAGAGACAAAGTTGTTAAATTAAAAACTGCCTTAATTAGTTATTAAGGGAAGTTGAATTAAATTTTTAAAGGAAGCTTCCAGTTTGAGAACCTGGACCTGGAAATTTTTACATTCAGGGATATGGCTCCTTAGTAAGATTTTTGAAGAGTGAGGGGTATGCTTTCCAGTAAAGGTAGGATTATTATGAACACAGACATGTTCTCAGGCAAATCAGTTTTAGGAAAAGGTACCTAAAGAAACTGGGAACCTGGAAATTGTTTCTCTAAAAATAATCCCTGGTGTGCCCACTGGAAAGTCTTGAAGACCACCATCCTAGGGGTAATGCATGCTAGTGGCCAGCAGAGGGCAGTGTTGGACAAGCTATTGGGCTCCATCTCCCTGGCTCTCCCTCAAGGTAGCAGACAGAAAGGGCAATTCACCTTGGATGCAGTGGGGACCACAGCCTGGGCGGCCCCACCCAGTCCTCTCTGGTGTGTGTGTGTTTGCACAGTGAATTATTCATAGGAAACTGGCTCCACGGAGAATGGAGGCCACAGACTCTCCATCCTGTACCTAGAATCAGGGCCTGGGACTGTAAACAGATGAAAACCTTATTCTTTTTCCCCTTCAGAACTGAGTTTGGGAAAAGAAATTGAGGATTGAAGTCATGGGTCTGAATCTAATGTGAGGTTTTTGTTATTCTTCTTATAAAATGAAAACAACAGTGAAATCTCAATAATTTATAGCTTCAGGAGACAGGGAGCAAAGTGACCGAAAGTTCCTGCCCTTCAGTCAGACGATGGGGGCTGGGATCTCTCTCCTTGGCAAGCTCACCTTCCCCAGCCTCTGCCTCTCTGGCTGTCAGATTGGAACAGGATTACTTTCCCCACAGAGCTGTTGCGAGGATAAATGAGACAACGCGAGAAAAGAGCTCAGCATGAAAACGGCATTTAGCAAGGTCTCAAGAAATAACAGTGGTGATGGCGAAGATGATGATATGGAATTGGCACTTTGTCAGGCATGAGGGTTTCAAAGCTTCCCATTCAGGTCTGAAGAGGAAGAACCAGAGGCGAAAACCCAAGCTTTTTAAATATTTTAAGTTTTACAAGCCTAGGAATTAGAAGCAGAAACAGCCAGGGGAAACAGCCAGAATCAGTGCGATTCAGTGTTAGAGACTCACTCCTCCACATCGCTCACAAGTGCCTTCCAGGGGTGGGATCCCACCCAGTGCTGGTAAGAGGGTCTCTGTGTCTACAGCAGTGTGTAGACGACGGCCAGATGCGTGTTGACTGTAGGACATGCCCACCAGCCTCAGATATAAAAGCTGTGACTTTGTTCGTTAGATTGATCTTCTGTGAAACCTCAAAGGGTGGGGACGAACTGGTTAAAATAAAGTTAGTAATTTGGACTAATAGCTCAGATATATTAAAACTAAGGTTCAGAGCAAGCCCCCCTCCCCCCCCTTCTGCCTTATACCCAGAAAGGTAACAGGGACTAGTTCAGAGAGAGGCACGGAGACAACTTGGATGAGATAACTGCCCTTTCACCTGGCAGCTGTCCAGCCCCCAAATAGCTTTTGTGTTTGGTCCAAAAATAAGATCACATGAGAGGGGGAGAAATAAATACACAAGTGCTTGTCCTTGGGCTTTCTGTGGGTACACCAGCCGCACTGGTAGGGACCCCATGAGGGTGGCCTTACAACGCATGCCCCAGGCTCCCCAAGGCTGGGGAGACCACCTGGATCAGGGCGGGTGTGGTGTGTGGTGTGCACACAGCCCTTCTCTGGGGGCTCCCTGAGCTCCATACACATCAGAGAGGGAGCAGGAGAGAGAGAACAAGCAGCTCCAACAGCCTGGACTCCAGGGGAATAAGGGCATTGCCTCCTTTGGTGAAGGCCACTCCCTTCTGATGGAGGATGGGAGCTCCCTTCCTCCCGCGGTGGCCTGCCTGCAGCGGTCCTGGTAGGACAGTGTGGATGCCGTAGGCTGCACAGCTGCCATCACCCCAGAAAGAAAGTGCCCCAGAGCCAAAGTACAGAGGTGAGTGCATCCGTTTCTCCAAGGGGCTCCGATGGCTGTGGACTTTCCGCTTGGCTTCAGGCTTGCGCTCTGCATGAACGCTCCCCCCCACCCCCTCCCCGCCTTCTCCCTGATCTGAGTCGGTGGCAGGCTTGAGGCTGTGTGATGGATGCTAGACTAAAGCATTCCTGTACTCCTTTCTCTCATTCGGAGGCCAGCTTGCTTCCCGAAAGAACTGGGTGAGTCGAATTCTTAGCAGGGAAGCAGGAAAGGGTTTCTACAAAGTGAATTATCTTTGCTGAGATCCAAGAAGACATTTCCCAGAAAATCATTAGACAAATCCCATTGCAGTAATGCTAATGCTTAGTTTTTTAAAAGCTCTGCATCGAATAGGAAATAAATAAAAGGATGCCAGCTGATTCCCTGTAATTGGGCAAAAGGGAGAAAATACAAATGGCATCTGCAGAGCTTCCTTTCCCCTCACCCCCCTTCCCCATCTCTTCCTGACGACTTTGGAACCCTGCAAAATATACTTAACAGATCCAAGAACTCTCTTTGGCTGAGAAGAAGAAGAATAAAATCAAGGGTTTGGGGAGAATTGCTCTGTAAGCAGAGTCAAGGGGTAAAGAAGAATGACATTTTGCAGAGTTTTGGGTTCTCCTTCTAACATCTCTGCCACCCGAGCAGGTGACATGTACCTGTGCCTCTGGAGGGTATGGATAGGTGTCCCCATCGCTTGCACACGCATACCGTTATTCCTTGACACACACCACCCCTCGGCTCAGGACCACAAATATCTATGCTAAGGGTAAGCCAACAGAACACTGCTGGGAACAAGATAACTCCTTGAATAAGTCAAGATTCTTCTAGTGACAATGGACTGAAATCCAGTTTGAAGAGACTTAGACAAAAAAAAAACAAAACAAGGGGAAAATGTTTTCCTCATGTAACTGAAACAGCCAGGGTTTTGATATGGTGGGATCCAGGTACGCAGATGATATTATCGTGAATCTGTCTCTCTCCATTTCTTGCTTTGAATCCCTGTGTCATTCTACTCCCAGGAAGACTCACTCATCCTGGTGGTAAGATGGCTGCCAGCAGCTGGGGGCTGACGTCCTACTGGCCCAGCCATCCTACAAGAATAGGTGTTTCCCTTTCCCAACAATTCTAGCTAGAGTCTCAGGGTCACATTTCACAGAACCAATGTGGGTATTGTGCCATCCCTGCCATGGGGGTGTAGTCATCCCCACCCAAAACCACATGGCCTGAAAGCAATGAAAGGCTGGGTTCCCAAAGACAATCAAGGGGGCTGCATGCAGGATGGCCAAGGTCATTGGTTGTCACTTTGTACTGCTTTTTTTGTGATCGTCTAGATTAAGAGCCAAAGCTCCTCCAACATAACCCCTCTTCTTTCCTCCCTCTTACACTCCACAAAAATGTATGTGTGACAGAAAGTCTCATAGAAAGGATAATTACTAGTAGAACAGGTGACTAAAAGACCCCATGGTATGTCATCCCTAGAGACCCGAGAGTGGGAAAGACACCAGAAGGCTTGTCTATGGCTCAGTCTCCAGACTACCCACCATGCCCAGACCCACTGGGCCCCCAACCTGCTTGTGCTCCCACGGGCCTCCCCTTCCCTTCACCCACCCTTGCCCACTTCTTCCTCCCTCTGCTCTGCTAATGTGAACCCATCTTGCCTTTCAAGGGCCAGACTCTGTGCTGCCTCCCCTCCGAGGCTGCATCTGGCCCACCCAGCCTTTTCTGTTCGCTCCAAACTGGGACAGCGTTGCCCCTCGGCATTGCAGTCCACTGTTTACCTGTTCTTTAAGAACTGCATGTATCTTAGTTTCTCTCCCAGCTTGAATTTTACATTCCTGGGGAAAATTAAGTTTCATCCCCAGCCCTCCCTGTGGTGTCTAACACACATTAGGTGCTTCCAACCAATAAAAATAAATAAAAATAAAAACAGCCTCCCTAAATAGCTTAGAGAGGATGGCTAGATTACTTGAGATCCTTAATTCTGATTGTATAAGTAATATAATAACTATGACAAACACCGATGGAGCTCTGAATGTATACTGGAGCCCCTAACAGGCATCATCTCAGGTAATCCTCACAGT
Organism: Balaenoptera borealis; assembly: GCF_965194805.1. Taxonomy (NCBI): domain Eukaryota; kingdom Metazoa; phylum Chordata; class Mammalia; order Artiodactyla; family Balaenopteridae; genus Balaenoptera; species Balaenoptera borealis. The sequence continues at coordinate 121,012,424 of NC_138867.1, read as the reverse complement.
GACCCTACGAGGTAAATACCACTATTATCCCCCATTTAACAGATGGGGAAACTGAGTCTCAGAGAACTTAAGTCACTTGTCCTAGATCAGAGAGCTAGTAAGTGGCAGCCTGGGAGTTAGAACCCAGGCAAGCCTACCATCTCCTTTCCTATTAGATTCCTCAGTTACATGTTTATCAGTGGTACTTTCTGCTGCCTGATTTGAGAGAGCGAGGGGCACAGGTGATTGGTCAGAGAGCAGGAGGAAGTTCAGATATTTTAGGCCCCTCTTCTGCCTCCGGCACTCCCAGTGCCTCTACAGGGGGTTCGCCCAGGGATGAGGGGTCACACCCCTACCCCAGAGCCAACAAGAAGGTCAGGGGCAAGGGAATTTCACAAAAGGAGGTACCTCTGGGGCTCTGCAGAGAGCGAAGTGCTTTTTGATTAAGTGAGTTCTTAGATTAGAATGGTCTTTGGGGAAATGTTAGCTGGAGGGTGGGCTTTAGAATTTGTCTGCCCATCTGGCTGCCCATCACTAGGCATGGCCTTGTCCTTTCTCCTGCCCCCTGAACAGGGTGACCAGGCCAGAGGCCTCCCTCAGAGGGCAGCTTGCAGGATTTGGAAAGCAACCAAATTCACCAAATTCAGATCTCAAAGGAAACCCAAATCTTAAGTAAACGGTATTTTTTTTTTATAACGTCTGTGCCTCTGCATCCAGCCACTGGCCTCTTGGCTGATGCCGTCACCTGTGGTGCTGGGAGCCCTTGGTCTGAGGGTATCTTGTTTCTCTGATGCACATGAACCCTCTCCTGTGGGTTAGCACCTTCTCAAGAGCAGATCCTATTGGGTTTATGCCATTAATCCTCACAGTATCCCTGAGAGGCTCAGAGAGCTGGCATCCGCACGAGTGAGGCACAGTGAGATGAAAACACATCCCCAGTTACACAGAAACAGGGAGGGGCCCAGACTCCGGGTAGCGGGCCTCTGAGGTCTTTAGGATCCAAGCCTGCTTGCTTCCCCATGCGGTCATGATAGAACAAAACTAAAACCAAAAGAATTAAATAGGCTAAGTAATATGCTTTGGGTAAATATTTAAGAGAAAAACCACCGCTAGATCCAAGAGAAATAAAAACAAATATTCACACAAAAACTTGTATACAACACAAATGTTCCAGCACCATTACTCATGATATCTAAACAGAGGAAATAAGCCAAATGTCCATTAATTGATGAACAAATAAAATATGGCATACCCATCCAGTGAAATATTATTCAGCAATAAAAAGGAATGACGTTCTGATAAATATGGATCAAACTACAATGTGGATGAACCTTAAAGACATTATGCTTTATAAGGAAAAGAAACCCACACTGTATGATCCCATTTATATGAAATGGCCAGAACAGGCAAATCTACAGAGGCAGAAAGTAGACTGGGGGTTGGGTAGGCCTGGCGGGAGGGCAGGGATGAGGAATGATTGCTAATGGGTATGGGGTTTCTTTTGGGGATGACAAAAAAAGTTCTAAATTAGACAGTGGTGATGGTTGCACAACTTTGTGAACATACTAAAACCACTTAATTGTATACTTGAAATGGGTGAACTCCATGGTATGTGAATTACATCTCAATAAAATTGCTCAGAAAACCCCCAAACCATGGTTAATGAAATAATGAACCCAGTGACAGGGCTTTGCTGAAGGATGTGGTCTATACCCCGTCTGCTCTGATAAGCTTATGTCTCATCCCACCACGCTTGGCCACAGGCCACCCATTCAATTCAAGTGGAAAGAATATAGACGGAAAAGATAGGCTCCACAGATTTCTCCCCAGAGTCTAAACTGGAGGATCTTTTTTCTTCTTTCTTGTACAGATCATTTTAAATTTTATGGAATCAATCTCACTATTCTATTTTTGTTTCTGGGTTTCAAATCATGCTTCAAAAAGCATTGATGGTAAATCTCATTACCTAATGCTTTCCTCTAATGCTCTTCTCTAATGTTGTCCTCTAAGGTTTGTCTTATTACATTTAAACCTCTTATTTAATTGGGAATTTAAATAACAAACTGGGGATCCAGGTTGTTTTTGTTTGTTTTGCCAAATAGATAGCCAATGATTAGATCAGGAGTTTTAAAATTTGAGATTAAAATGGACTTGGGGCATCTTGTAACTTCCTGAAATTCAGTATGAAAAAGTGTGTGTGTGTGTGTGTGTGTGAGCGTGTGTGTTTGTTGTATACATTCCAATGCACCAACGCCTAATCCAAGTCAACAGGACAGTTGTTAAACAATTACAGGGGAGGCCTGAGTGATTACCCATAGGGAAAGTTCTCTGTCACATATGAAGGGAGAACCCCACCCCCTTTGGCTTTGACGTGTTACTGAGGCAGAGAACGAGGGGTGCCTCTCACTGGCTCCCTTGGGCCTATAACACTTTAGGTTTCGGATCATTTGCTGACAGACCAATGGAGCTGATACATCATTTTAGCTGACAGAACTTGGGGCCCTCCTGTCACAAAGAATTGGAGGAGGTTTCCTGTCCAATAAATATAAATAAATGATATAGTGAAAATAAAACTGCCATTCCAAAGAAAATAGCAGATCCTTCCGTGCAGACTCATGTGTTCACGCAATAGACGTATAAGCAACACCCACTGTGTGCCAGGCACTGTCTAGACTGGTGGTTCTCAAAGTCTGGTCTGTGGACCAGCAGCGTCAGTATCACCTGGGAACTTGCTAGACATGCAAATTCCCAGGCCCACTCCAGACCTACTGAATGAGAAACTCTGGAGTTGGGGTACAGTCATCTGCGATTCTGATGCACATTCAAGTTTGAGAACCATTGGTCCAAGTACTGGGAATATAAGGGTGAAAAGACAGATAAAATCCCTGCTCTCCTCATGGACTTTACATTCTAGTGTGTGCGGTAGGAGAAGACAGACAACATATAAGTAAACAAATAACTGAACATGATAATTCTCAGCTAGTAAAAAGAATCTATGAAGAAAAAGAAAAGATCTATGAGGGGCTGATTTCGAACAGGTGGTCAGGGAGGAGGGTCTGAAATGAGACCAGAATGATAAGGAAGGGCCAGCCATGTAGAGAATCAAGGGGCAGAAAAGAAATGCATGCACTTCAGGCAGAGGGAACAGTAAGTACAAAGGCCCTGAGGTAGGACCGCACTTGGCCTGGATGAGGAACAGTGAGGCTGGAGCACAGTGAGAAGGAGGAATGCATCGGGGATGGATTTGGAGAGGCAGGTGGTGACAGCAAGCTTAGCTTTTGTTCTTAGTGCCAGAGAAAGGCACTGGGCAGTTTTGACCAAACAGAAACATGATCTGATTTACCTTTTAGCAGGATCCCTCTGGAATGAACTGTAGGGGGTAAGGGTAGAAGCAGGGAAGTCGGCGAGGAGGTATTGCAATAATGCAGGCAAGGAATATTGGCACTTGGATGTACCAGACCAATGTGCAAAGATCTATTATTAAGTGAAAAACAAACAATGCAGGACACTGTCCCCAGTAAATTGCTTTTAAGCATACACACATTCAGGTGTATAAAGACATTTCTGTCCCTCAAAGGATCCAGAAAAAAAAGTAAATAGTGGTTATCTTGGGAAGAAGGGGGTTAGTGAGGGTCATTTTATACCTCTCTGTACATTGTGCATTTTTAACATGTGCACAAGGCATTACTTTTATTTAAAGATAAAATATTTTAAAATAAAAATTGAAAAGCTGAGGTCGAGGAAAACATAAAATAGGCAATGGGTGACCAATATCAGAAAGAGGAAGCCTACTTCTCATGGGTGTGACCCTCTCTAATTAGGCATCCTCCCCTGAAGCCGCTGAGAGCCAGGCTGACAAACTGGGACAAGTTCCTGTTCTCAGGTTAGAGTGGGATCAGAGCGAGGCACCTTCTCACTTGAGGACCTCTGGACCCCATTTCTGTCCTGTAGCTCTGGTGATGTTTGTGTCTGTCGGGTCTCCTTGGGCAACGAATACAATTTCCTGTGACTGTCTGCTGTATTTCCCTGTGCCCTATTTGTCAAATTGCTCCCCTCTGTCATCTTGGCAGCTGGTTCGCCAGGAGGCCAGCATGCCCTTCATTTAATTGCATGATTGGGCATAAACAGAAGGAAATACTTTACTTCGGGGAGAAAGTGGCAGGCAGTATCTGATTTCTCTTGTCAGCTGATTAGGATTTGTTGAGTCCGAGCAAGGTCAAATGAGATTAGAAAGAAAATGCAGTGTGTCTGGTATGCATTTCACATAACTGTACCGTTTATGTAAACAGGATGTACGAAGGGGAAATTTTAAAGCAAATACTGAATGTCAGCCTCAAGATTCAAGAACAAGAAGCCAGGGCTTATGTGTTATGCCGGGAGAGAAAGAAAATTTATTTTCTGGGACATTTGGAGTCCTGCTGAATCTATCACGCTCTGATTCCTTTTTCATGTTGGTGCAGTTAAAAAGTGACAGTTTTACGTCTGCTTTTCAGAGGCACTGAGCACAGAATAAGAAAAAACCGAAGAAACGCCCCATTCTACCTTTCTCGTCCTTCTAAAGCTCTTATAAGAAGTTTAGAACCACTTTCTGTAATAGCTGCCGCTGAAGTGCTTAGTAGTGAGTCAATCTCTTAGGACACGGAAGGAAAAATCTCACCTCCAGCACCGGCCAGAACATTCTAGACATGGCTGACTCTGGCCAAGGCACACCTCTGTGGATAAACCTACCCGGCTTCTACTAGGATTTTTGTTGGTCCTCCAAATCTGTCATTTTCTTCCCTTCTCAGATCCACCCTCTGCAGTGCTAGTAAGCACGCATATAAAGTTTTAATCACTTAAACACCTTAAATAGTTTTAATGGCTTTAAAAGTGGTCTAAACGCTTTGAGGGAAGATATGGTTTCTGTTACACACTCTCTATAGGATCTAGCATCTTGTGAATGCTTAGTAAGTGGCTCCGACAGCTATTATTTCCATGGACTATTTCCTAGCCCAGAGCTGGAAGGCTATTCTGAGGCCAGACTTTTAAACTAGGAAACGTCCTGTCCCTTCCCATGCTAAATAACAGAGGGGCCAGGAAGTATTAACATTATCATGTCTCATGACTCCAAGTATCTGAACATATATTATTTAAATGATAAATCTAGATGTGGTACACACACACACACACACACACACACACACACACAATGGAGTACTACTCAGCCATAAAAAAAGAATGAAATAATGCCATTTGCAGCAACATGGATGGACCTAGAGATTATCATACTAAGTGAAATAAGTCAGAAAGAGAAAGACAAATACCACATGATATCACTTATATGTGGAATCTAAAATACGACACAAATGAACCTATCTATGAAACAGAAACAAACTCACAGACATAGAGAACAGACTTGTGGTTGCTATGGGGGAGGGGAGGTGGAAGAGGGATAGAGTGGGAGTTTGGGATTAGCAGATGCAAACTCTTACATAGAGAATGGGTAAACAACAAGGTCCCACTGTACAGCACAGGGAACTATATTCAATATCCTGTAATAAACCATAATGGAAAGGAATATGAAAAAGAATATATATATGTATAACTGAATCACCTTGCTGTACAGCAGAAATTAACACAACATCGTAAATCACCTATATTTCAATAAAATAAATTTTTAAAAAAAGATAAATCTAGACACTTCCATTTCAACATGGAACTTGAGGGAAGTTAAACCAAAACATTAAAAAATTCAATATTGAGGAGAATTATATTACAGTAAGTACTTTAAGGAACTGAGGAATCAGTTCCCAGTATTTGGACGGGAACTTTGCCGAACAACACCTGATATGTAATAAAGAAATTGGTTTATATCAGTAGCTAGGGGTTGTATTTGCCTAAGAGCTGTGTGGTTTTTTTGGCTTTTTTTTTTTTTTTTTAACAGCATTTCACAACTAGATGTAATGGAGAAATAACACTAAAATAATGACTTACACTTGCATTACCGGTGTTCAAGGTGCTGTCACATACTTGGGCACATGTGACTGTCACCATAATCGTGTTGGCTTGCGGGAGAGACGTGGCTCGGAAAGCCTCATGAATCTCCTTCAGGAAGGAGGGAGTCAGAGCCCTGAGACACTGAGCAGCCCAGAAATGGTCCACAGCACTGTGTGGGCAGGTGCAAGGGTGCTAGCCTGAGGCGGGAGACCGGGTTTCAGACCCGGTGAGAACTTAGTAACTACGGGGGCAACCTGGGTGAGATGCTGAGCTGTATCTCTGTCCTCGGTGTTTTTAGGGTGTTTCCTAACTTTACAATCTATCATTCCATGTGGTTAAAAACAGTTCACCTGCCCCCTGCATGCAGCAAAGCAATTCTCCAATACTGAGAAGATGACTGTCCGAAATATTTTCATCTATGATCCAGAGGTCCTTGGGAATCGTGCAGATGCTCGAGAAAATTACTACTTTTTAAAAAGCAAATTATTAGGACCTTTGAATATGCGGAAGTGGCAATTCATGGAGGTTCCCGTTCATAAAGTTTGGAGAAATCAACTCTTTCTGTACCTCTCAAGTCCCTTTTAGGAGAGCTGTGGCTCCTCCGTTATCGGAGCTGTGTGATGTCTGTGCCTCTAGTTCTGTCACAGGAGGTGAGCTTCTCTGAGCCTGTCCCTTCAGAGGCACATGAAGGCTCCCTGATGAGTTTGGAGAACAGTTTTCCACCCCCACCTTCCCAGAGGAGGGAGAGACCAGTGAGCATACTTCTAGTTCCGACAGGTCCATCTGTACCTCCTACCTGAATCACCAGGTGGGCAGGCTTGCGCACACACTCTGGGACACCTCCCAGGCTCATATCCCTGCATAAGCAGGTAGGACTCCTCATCAATTACAGGCAACTATTCATCATGTTTCCATTTGGTCTCTTCAAAGACACCTCCTGAGCTGTATCCTTTCAGTCCAGTTTCATTCCTCACCTTGTAGCCAAAGAGTTATTATTTGTACAGGCAGCTTCCTCTCTCCGTTACCCCATCCTGGCCCGGAGCACAGAGATGATGCCCATGGTCCACTGAAGAAATCCCCACCTGATGATTCGCCTAGTTCAGCACGGACAGGTTTGACCACTGGTGAGGAAGGGCAGAAATATTCTCTCTGCAGCCCCTCCCCAGCCCTAAACTGCATGGCCACTGCCTCGAGCAGCTTTGCAAAAATGGGAACAGCACAGACAGACACACACACACTGCCACACACAGACATCTACACCCTGTGCAGGGATGCCAGATGCCAGAACCGAAAAGGATTCCCTTTCATCCAGCAGCCTTCTGATTGCAGAGGAGTGTCTCTGAGCCGTGACCCGCTGTTTCCCTGCCAACTGAGGCCTCAAAATAAACAGGAATCTGCTCAGACAGGCTAGTAGTCCATTCGGCTCAGCCATTTGCCCCAAGACAAACCACGCTAAAATAACACCCAGGAGAGCTGCCACTGCCGTCTGCTGTCTCTGCCTCCCTTCCCTGCTGGCCACCAGCTCTGTGCCCCTGGGCCTGCCGCTGGCTGCCCAGGGGTGGGGGCCCTTAGAGCTCCGTGTGCATCCCTGTGGGCGGGGTCGCTAAGGCAGGTCCCCTCTGCGGATCAACGAGGCCAGAGGGGGACCTAGAGGCTGCATTATCAGTCCCCCGCCTGCCTCCCTGCTTCCCACACAGCCCTGCGGGACCGGGAGCCGGCTCTGTGGCACGGTGTCTGCAGGCGGACCAGCAACCTGATGTACGTGCCACGGCCCGTCCCCTCTCCCCACACAGAGCCGCAGCCACCGGGAGGTTCAGAGAGTCGGCTTGGGGCTGCCGGGGAAGCAGCTGCAGCGCGGTGACAGTGACACCACAGAGCGGACGAGACCAAGTGGATCCCCTTTCCCTTCGACCGGAGAAGCCCTCAGCCTGCAGGCTGTTCAGGTAAGAATCAGGGTTTCTGTTCTGAGCAGGTTATAGTATATCCAGAGCTGAGGTGGAGTGAGTGAGTGAGTGAGTGAGTGAGTGAGTGTGTGTGTCCCCGAGTGCAAGTATAAGGCTGCTTGGAAGAAAAAGAAGGGCTGGCTAATGGCACAGACATGTAAAAATAGCACCTGAAGTGCAGAGACTGTGAGGATAATAATCATGCACCCGCTGCCCCCTTGATCTTCATCCCCGCACTGCCGGGCCATGAGGGCTGGAGGGGGCGGAAGGTTCTCATTCATTAAAGCCTTTGTGGTTCAGCAGGACGCCGTGGCCTCCGAGAGCCTGGCTGGCATCATCCTGCTGGCCACACTTACCCTCTTAGGTAGCCTGGAAATTCAGCCACCTAGAAATCCTGTCCACTGGGTGGGCACCTTAGATTTGGTCAACCTTTTGATATAAAAGTCGGGCTGAAACATCGGATTATCTGAGTGTGCTTGAGAGGGTGGGATGCTGATGGCCCTGCTGGTCACCTGGATTACTTCTTACTGTCCTTCTGACCTTCTTTGAAAATCACATCCTCATTTCAGTGCCCCTCCAGATAGGCACCGGCAGAGAGGGAATGGGAATGGCTAGCCACTGGGCACATTCTCTGGCACTGACGCTATCCACACCTACGTCACTATTATATGCCAGAAGTATGCAAGGCTTCTAGACGCAGCGCTCGTAAAATTCAGACCTCCAGGCGCTGGGGTGGGAATTTCAGGCGTTTAATCATGGACCCATTTTTCAGAGACCCAAGAGGGCACCCACTTATCTCGCCTCTCAGGTGCAAGAGCTCGCTCTGTGCCTCAGCAGACACAAATGCTCTGTGCTCTCTCTGGTGTTTAAATCCACCCCCACTTTCCTGCTTTGGTGACTGGCACTTTCCCTTTCATTTGCTATAGGGATGCAATTGTTTATGATTTAGCTCTGTGAACACCAGTGGGCGGATGCAAGCATCCGGGCAGAGGGTGAACCGGGCTCTGAGTGAGGGCGAGCCAGCCCAACGGTGGCAAAGGGTTGGAGAGAAATCAGCTTTGCCGAGTGGTGTCTAGCAAAGGGCTGGCCAGCTGCCTCCCAGGGCTGTCTGGGTGAATGAATGTGGATTTTGGTGGAGACTGTGATTCACAGTTGCAAACTCCCTTTGTTTTCTTTGTGTTGGTCATTGAGGGCTTCCGAGGAAATTCCCCTTTTGAGATCATGTACATGACTGTCTTCTGTTGATTCTACCTTTTTAGCACGAGGAAATGGATTTGTAAATGCAGATTTGTACAATTAACTTCATCAAAAGCAAAGTTAATACATGAAAAATTAAGGGACAAGACACTGAGTTACTTGTAAACTTCCTCCCAAATCTGGTGTGCACATACACATATATGGCTTGCCAGGTTCCAAAAAGGATTTAAGGAAGCAGTATCCAGTTCATTAAATGGTTTGATTTTACAGGCAGGTAGCACCAACTCTGATGATGATATTTCCACGGTGACAGTGGACAGACATCCATGCGTTCTGTCTACACCTAGCAAAGGGATGTCTGATGCCAGGACAGAGATGTGCTCGCTCACTCTGCTGACGTGCATTATGTGGACCCTGAATAAACTATTACGGGTCATGGAGCCGCTGGCCCCCCTGTGCCAGCTTCCAGCAGTCAGAGACCATACAGAAGGGAAGACACATCCCTTCCACCTCACCAAATAGGCACTACTTGGCTAATGCAATACTCCTTGATTTAAGCTACTGGAAAAATAATCTGCAATCAGTCGTGCTACAGACATACCCTGTTTTAGGTCAATCTAACAACTATCCAGGACACGTAAATTGTAAGTGAATGACTGTTTTTCCTTAAGAAAGGATTCACTCATCAAGTTCATCAAATACTGGCAAGGTGTCTCACCTCAAGATGGGACTGGATCCAGCCCATTCAGCCATAGAGAAAGGTGGGGACTTACCTGGGGGGGCAGGTAACAGAGAATGAACCTGGGCTGACAGGATGTCCAACTCAGCTGGGAGGTAAAGGAGTCCAAGGTAGAGGAACAAGGACAAGCATCTGGGCCAGTGGCCTACAGCAAGAGAAGAGGGAGGGAGAGAATAGTAATTATTATTATTGTTATTATTTTTGGTTGCCCTGGGTCTTAGTTGCGGCTCCCGGGCTCCTTAGTTGTGGCATGCAAACTCTTAGCTGTGGCATGCATGTGGGATCTAGTTCCCTGACCAGGGATCGAACTCAGGCCCCCTGCATTGGGAGCGCAAAGTCTTTTTTTTTTTTTTTAATTTATTTTTTTTGGCTGCGTTGGGTCTTTGTTGCTGTGCATGGGCTTTCTCTAGTTGCGGTGAGCGGAGGCTACTCTTCGTTGCGGTGCGCGGGTTTCTCATTGTTGGCGTGGCTTCTCTTGTGGTGGAGCATGGGCTCTAGGTGCACTGGCTTCAGTAGTTGTGGCTCGTGGGCTCTAGAGTGCAGGCTCAGTAGTTGTGGCGTACGGGCTTAATTGCTCCACAGCATGTGGGATCTTCCTGGACCAGGGCTCGAACCTGTGTCCCCTGCGTTGACAGGCGGATTAACCACTGTGCCACCAGGGAAGCCGAATAGTAATTATTTTGATTCCTAAATGTTACTACTTAAGAGAGGCAGCAAAATAGTGGTTAGGTACATAGATTCTGCAGCCAGGAAGAAGCTGGGGTTCAATTTGGACTCTGACACTTACTAGTCCTGTGACCTTGTGCCTCAGTCTCCTCATCTGTAAAATGGGGTAATAAAGTACCAGCCTTATTACTGAAAGGATCAAATGAGTAACAGTCTTAGCTCAGTGCCTGGTTTATAATGAGTAAAACCTAAGTATTTCTTGTTGCTATTGTTATTACTATTACTATTATCATTGAAAAGTGAGTTCTGAAAAGGCTGCTCACAAGTCCATTTGTTCCAAGGTCCAAAGTGACTCTCTGAGTGACCATCAGTGCCACCTTCTGGGCAGCTGGAGGTGCTTTTGCTTGGTGTGGAGTTTTGCTTGCATTTCCAAGCTTTCAGAATAGAGGAGCTTCTGTGCTCATGGCCAGCGTTTCTTGAGCCCTTATATGAGCCAGGCACGGTGCCTGACTTTACGTGTGTGACCTCGCTGGATTCTCGTAACAACCCTGTGAAGTAGGGCTGTCACGGCTGCAGAAATTGAGCTCGGTGGGCTGGGCCATTTGCCTACAGTCACACAGTTACCAAGTGGCAGAGCCAAGCTTACACCCAGGCTGTGCTCCTAACCGGTATGCCGTCTATGATTTGGGGGATCACTGGAGGTGTCCTGAGAGGCAGGTGGAGTTTGGTGACAGATGGACTTCAGCAACAGATGAGATCTGAAGGCCCTAGAAAGTAGACCAGAATTTGGAAGCTTTGCCAAGAGACAGCAGGACCCTAAATTGGCCTGGGGACAGAATCTCAGCCTTGAGGACCCATGACCTTTGGGACTCAGTGTTTGGGAACAAGACATGAACGCAGGCCCTGGGGGACAAGGTGGGCCTCAGGCTTTCCTGCAGCAGGAAGTGGATGGTGCCCAATAAGAGAGGAAATGGTACAGAGACGGACACAGCAAGGGTGCTAGGCCAGAGATCCTGACACCCCTCTAGCCTAAGGTCAGAGGTCATCTTGAGCTAAGCCCGAGGTCAAGACTAGGCGACTCCAGCCGTGGAGAGAGGAGGAATGGGCAATCCAGAACGTAGTGTCTGGGCTCAGTGAAGTTTATAGTGATGTAAAAGGCTTGATTTGCCAATGCAATTTCTCTAAATTGAATGTTTAAAACATGACACACAGAGATTTGTCTTATGCATAATTGCTCAAGCCCACTTCTCTGACTTCACCCAAGGAATGCTGGTGATAGGAACAGGTGTGAAAGTGTGCCTACCTCACAGCAGGGCTGTGTAGATCTGGGGGTTACTGATGGACAAGACTCATCTTTGCCGCTCCAGAACCTGTGGTCTGGCCCAGGTGTTTTTTTAAAATTTATTTATTTATTTACTTTTGGCTGAGTTGGGTCTTCGTTGCTGTGCACGGTCTTTCTTCTAGTTGCGGCGAGCGGGGGCTACTCTTGGTTGCGGTGCTCAGGCTTCTCACTACGGTGGCTTCTCTTGTTGCGGAGCACGGGCTCTAGGCGTGCGGGCTTCAGTAGTTGTGGCCCGTGGGCTCAGTAGTTGTGGCTCGTGGGCTCTAGAGCACAGGCTCAATAGTTGTGGCGCATGGGCTTAGTTGCCCCGCGGCATGTGGGATCTTCCCGGACCAGGGCTCCTGTGTCCCCCTGCACTGGCAGATGGATTCTTAACCACTGTGCCACCAGGGAAGCCCTGGCCCAGGTGTTTTCAAACTTTAATGTGAGTGAGAATCACATGGGAGCTTCTTTAGAACATCAGGTTCTGGGCTTCCCTGGTGGCGCAGTGTTGAGAATCTGCCTGCTAATGCAGGGGACACGGGTTCGAGCCCTGGTCTGGGAAGATCCCACATGCCGCGGAGCAACTGGGCCCGTGAGCCACAACTACTGAGCCTGCGCGTCTGGAGCCTGTGCCCTGCAACGGGAGGGGCCGTGATAGTGAGAGGCCCGCGCACCACGATGAAGAGTGGCCCCCGCTTGCCGCAACTAGAGAAAGCCCTCGCACAGAAACGAAGACCCAACACAGCTAAAAATAAATAAATAAATAAATAGAGTAGCTATTAATTTAAAAAAATAAAAAATAAAAAAAATAAAAAAAAAATAAAAGCTTGAGGGGAGGGAGCATTCTCCTTTAAAAAAAAAAAAAACATCAGGTTCATAGAGAACAGACTTGTGGTTGCCAAGGGGAAGAGGAGGGGAGGGACAGAGTGGGAGTTTGGGGTTAGCAGATGCAAACTATTACATATAAAATGGATAAACAACAAGGTCCTACTATATAGCACAGGAAACTATATTCAATACCCTGTGATAAACTATAACGGAAAAGAATATTTTAAAAATGTATGTATATGTATAACTGAATCACTTTGCTGTACAGCAGAAATTAACACATTATAGATCAACTATACTTCAAAAAATAAGTTAATTAAAAAGATTTTTTAAACTTCAGGTTCCTGGGACCTACCCACACAAGTCCTGACGTAGCCGGGTTCGTGAGGGGCCCAGGATTCTGCGTTTCCTGGCTGGGGCCCAGCTGGTTCTGATGCCTTTGGTCCACAGGCTACAGCTGAAGAAGCCTCGGGCTGACCGTTGCTCTGGTTCCCTTGTCTTCATTGCTGTTAATGAGAACAGAGTCACGGGGCCTCAATCAGTGGCAATTAGCCTCTTCTCTGTCACAGCTTCTTCCCGGACCACCATTTTACTTAGGCTAGACCTCCGCTGCTGGTAATAGCAGCGAAAGCCCGCCTACTGCGTACTGCGTTACCATGTGCCGGGCACAGTACTAAGCCCTTCACAACCATCCCATTAAGTTAGGTGCCATTATTATCACATTTGACAAGTGAGGGGAAAGGCCCCACTGCCAGTATGGGGCAGATCTGAGATATGAACCCAGGCCCCGCAGATCCCCAGAGCATAGCCACGGAACCCCTGGGTGTGGTTATGAACATAGTTTTAGCTCTCTGTCAGTTCAACCCTCCTTTCTCACTCTTGGGTGTCTTTCTCCCCTTCACATTCTGATCTTGTCCTCCCCCATCCCGAGACGCCCATATAATTTCTTCAGAAGATGATGTGTCCCTGTGGTTCCCTATTTTTATCTCATTCAATAAGTCAAAAAGGGTGTGGTCAACGCGTGGGTAGAAGATAGTTGTTACGGGTTAAATTGTGTTCCCCTCTCAAATCCATAGGTGGAACTCCTAACCTCCAGTATTTCAGAATGTGACCTTATGTGGAGATAGTGTTCTGACAGAGGTCATCAAGTTTTGTTTCGTTTTATTTATAAATTTATTTATTTATTTGTTTATTTTTGGCTGCGTTGGGTCTTCGTTGCTGCGTGTGGGCTTTCTCTAGTTGCGGCGAGTAGGGGTTACTCTTCGTTGCGATGCGCAGGCTTCTCATTGCGGTGGCTTCTCTTGTTGCGGAGCACGGGCTCTAGTCATGCAGCCTTCAGTAGTTGTGCGGCATGTGGGCTTAGTTGCTCCACGGCATGTGCGATCTTCCCGGACCAGGGCTCGAACCTGTGTCCCCTGCATTGGCAGGCGGATTCTTAACCACTGCGCCACCAAGGAAGCCCAGTTATCAAGTTTAAATGAGATCATTAGGGTGGCTCCTAATCCAGTATGAGTGGTGTCCTTTTAAAAAGGGGAAATTGAGACACAGTGACATATACAGAGGGAAAATGATGTGACAAGACACAGGGAGAAGATGGCCATCTACAAGTCAAGGAGAAAGGCCTGGGCCAGATCCTTCCCTCAAAGCCCTCAGGAGAAACCAACCCTGCAGATGCCGTGATTCTGGACTTCTGGCCTCCAGAACTGCAAGACAAGAAATTTCTGCTGTGTAAGCCACCCAGTCTGTGGTACTCGTTACAGCAGCCTTAGGAAACGACTACAGTAGGAATCAGATTTCCCCTCTAGGCCCTGGGTCTGGGCTGATCTAGGTGAAGGCCAACACATGCTGCCAAGCTGTGGCAACTTTTTCTTTAATTCTGAGTGCTTTTCTGTTGGCTTAAATAGTGTTCTTGGGAGCCACAGGTAGGCCCAAGGCCCAGGAAGGAAGAAGGAATGAATAGAAAGGATGAAGAGGAAGGAGGGAAGGGAAAGCAAAGAAGAAAGGAGGCAGCAGCAGAAAGAGAAAGAGAGAGTGGAGACCAGGATGGGCACGCTGGAGGCCATCCCTGACCAGTTCAGGTCATGCAGCTCATTCGTGGGGCCCCTGTGCGTGCCAGGAGCAGGCCACCGGGCCTGGGACCACCAGTCCCTACTTTCATGAACGTTAGAGGCTAGGTGGGTCCACCGACATCCATCGTGCAGGAACTCCCCCTGAAGGCACAGGGCAGAGTGCTGGACCCAGTCAGGGGCTCTGGAAAAGCTTCGGCGGGGAGGTGATGCTTGGACTGAGATCTGGAGGATGAGCAGGGGTCAGATGGGTGAGGGCTGAACGTTTCAGGTGGAGGGAGAGCATGAGTGAAGGTCACATGGTGTGAAAAGTGTGGCTTCACCAAGGAGCGGAGGGGAGGCTAGTGCAGCTGGAACGCAGGGAAGAAGGGGGGCAAGTTGGCGTCAAAGGGGCAGGTGTGGGCTGGACCACAGTGGCCACAATGAGCATTTAGGTCCTTTGCTAAGAGCCACAGAAAGCCAGAGAAGGAGGAGATCCTCTATAGGGTAAACTCTGATTTCAACAAAGGACAAAGAAGTTGCTGGTGTGGTTCAGCAGTGGGTCAGCCCTGAAGCAAGACAGCAGGCTTCCTGAGCTCACAAATCTAGGGTTGGCTGCGTCATGATCAGGGAATAAGGTTCCAGGCCACTTCCCGAACAGTGTTCTAGCACAGTCCCCCTCAGCTGAGCATGCTCTAGGTGCTGGACATGGCCCCACTGGAAAGGGTTTAAATAGGGACAGCTGTCTCCTGCTGATGAGGTTAATTTGTGAGCTTGGCAGCCAGGCCAGGCTCAGACTGGGGTTGACCAGGTGGCCCCTTCTTTGGTATCATTTGAAGGACACAGAGAGACCTTGTGAATATAACCTCTCCTTTGCCTGCTGAACTTTGCCTGAAGCTATGGGAGAGGGCCAGCAGTCAGCAGGCCAATTATTCAGCATGCCTGTGGAGAAAGGTCGAGATTCAAGTTGTGAAGGGGAAGGAGGCAGGGGCAAGAAGCCCAGGCAGACCCCCTGAGGCACCAGGGGTGAACGTGGGCAGAGACAGGTCTGAAAAGAGGCAGAGAGTATAAAGGAGGAGCGCAAAGAACTTGACGCCAAAATTTGCCTTATTCGTGATTTCACACAAGCAGCAGCAAGACGGGCCCGCAGCTGTGGGAATTCCAGCTTGGGGTTTGCAGCCCTCTCCTGTGCCCCTGCTACCAGAGATGCACACCCCATTCCCAACCCTGGGAAACTCCTCATCGACGCCAGCGGTTGTTGGCATAATCCATGAGTGAGTCCTGACGTCACACTGAACGCCACGCCTTTGCCATGTGCCCTGCCAGCCACAAAAAGAATTCCCTTCCTTTTCCTTCCAGCAGAGGGACTGGACTTGGCTTAGCAAGGATGAGTCCTTGGGGCAAGTGGAACACACTGTGGAGAAGAGAAGGGACTTTCAGGAAGGTGAGAGCAGCCAGGGGGCCTCGTGGGGAGCAAGATCCTCCCACTTCTCTCACATCCCCCACTGGCTCTATCCCCACGAGCCTCTCTTCCGTTCCTCTGCTGTTCCACGCCCTTTCCTGCCTGTGGGACTTTGCAATTGCTGTTCCATCTGCCTGGAGTGCTTTCCCCACAGTTCTTCACATAGCAGACCTCTTGTCAACTCCTTGAAGAGGCTTTCTCTCCTGTTATTCCCTATCCTACCTCTGTTTCCTTCATGGCACTTACGCCAGTCTGTAGTCATCTTGTCAATTTTTTAAGTTTGCTACGATTCATTCTCCCCCCTAGAACGTAAGCCTCAGGAGGGCAGGACCTCATCTGTGTGGTTCCCTGCTATATCTCCAGGGCCTAGGACAGAGCCTAGGCACATAGTAGGTGCTCAGTAAATGTTGGTCCAATGAATGAGTGAATGAGCGACTGCTTCAATCTTGGGAGTGGGAAAGCCAAGACCAAGGACAGCAGTGGGACCCCCCCAGCCTCTGTCGCTCCTCACAGCTCTAGAAAGGGGGCAAGTTAACATCTGAAAGCAGCACTGACAAGTGCGCATCGGGGCCCCCGACCCTGACTCGAGTGGGCGGGCCCCTCACAGTCCCCAGGACCCCGTACTTTGCGTCGGCTGCCCTGGCTTAGTGTGCGCAATCTCAGCTCTTCAGAGAATTCGCTTTGGGAGCCTGGAAAAATCCGGCCTAGTTGTATTATTCATGCTCAAAGATGAATAACTTCTTTGGGCTGATGGGCATCAAAGGCAAACAAGTGATGTCAGGCACCCAGAAGGGAGACGTGGATCCAGCGCATTCCAACCCTCGCACCCAGGGAGGTGGGTGGAGCCGCTCATCCTCGCCTTTGCCACCAGGTCCCATGGGAGCGGAAGCGGCGTCTGCACTGATAAATCAGTGCGTGCACAGTGCTGCCCCAGTACCTCAGGGACACAAAGAGCTGCTACAAAACCAGGCTGCGCTTGTCCTTCCTCAGAATCTTCGTCAGAATTTAGAAATGGCACCCGGAGGACAGCGGAGAATGAACGCTTCAGAGTCACTCCTTGGAGTCTACACGGCAAGCTGCAGCCCTGGGAGAGCGCGTCCCTGGTTCAGGGTCCCAGGCTGGCTCGGACCCGGCTTCTTGGCCTTTAGTGCTAGGGTGGTGTTTACGTTAAAGGAGCAAAATGTTCCTCCTTAAGCCTCCACTGGTTTTTCGTGTTTGTAATGCTAATGGGGATGTTTCTAGGGGCAGAGATGCAGGTCGGCTTCAGGATGGTTTCTTCACAAGGATAAAATCCCCGCTCCGTTGGCCTCACAGAACTTGCTGCCGTTCTCCCGGGTCAGTCCTGGGATCTCTGCTGAGGGCTCGGGAGGCAGTGTCCTAAGTTCCTTGGAAAGAGAGCTGACACGGGAGACCAAGAATTCCCCTGATGGCTCACTTCTGCCCTGTCTCTCTCAGCATCCTTTTCTTATTTCAGAGCGACAGCGTGCGGGGCGTGACGCTAGGGAGTATAATGGTTGGGGCAGGACCGCTTGGGTTTGAATTCTGGCTCTGACACACGATAGCTGCACAGCCCTGGCCAAGTTCCGTAACCTCTCCACTTCTGTAAAAGAGACATAATAACGGCGCCCATACCCTAGGGTTGTTGACGGTACTATGTGAATTCATACAGGTGAAGTCTGAGAAAGTGTAAGTGTTATATTATCAGCATTAGCCATTACTCCCTCACAGGGCTGACCTAAGACTTCAGTGAGACAAAAATGTTCTAGTACATAATGCATAGCACACAGTGTTTGCTCAATAAAATATTAATTATTGGGCTTCCCTGGTGGCGCAGTGGTTAAGAATCTGCCTGCCAATGCAGGGGACACGGGTTCAAGCCCTGGTCTGGGAAGATCCCACGTGCCGTGGAGCAACTAAGCCCGTGAGCCACAACTACTGAGCCCTCGTGCCACAACTACTGAAGCCCGCGTGGCTAGAGCCCGTGCTCTGCAACAAAGAGTACCCCCCCCCCCCGCCCCGCTCGGCACAACCAGAGAAAGCTTGCACACAGCTATGAAGACCCAACACAGCCTAAATAAATAAATAAATAATTATTATTGCTACTGACAATCTTCGCAGTCTGGCTAAGGTTTTTTGGAAGTTTTCCTAAGAATGTATTTGAACTAAAAAAATGATCTTGTGTTAGGCTTTTGTGGTGCTCGTGTGTGCACTCTGTGTTGCCATTTTGTTTTTTGTTTTTTACAAAAATCATTATTATTAAAATTCCTATTAGAAAAATTTTTTTAAAAAATGATCTTGGAACATGAAGGTCACCTGCTGCCCTGCTGTTCCCCTGTCAGTCTTTTTTGTTCCAAGGGACAATTATCACCCTATGCTCTTTCAGCACTTAAAATCCACATGTCAGGAACCTAGAACTAGCCAAGAAAGCAATAGCCCCCTTAAAGAGTTCAAGCATAGAGCAGACAAGCCTCCCTGTTCAGCAGTTTTAAGCTCCAGGCGTTTGCAACAAACAATGAAAGAAGCCTCGACTTCAGCAAGGTTCCTTTAGCGCAATTCCTTAAAAGGCTTTGGGATTCCCACCCCTCCAGGGGGCGTGCGGTTCCTCGGGGCATGGATTCCTTCAAACTTTTGCTCCGTGTCCCCTGACCCTGGGCTTTGAGTTTAAATTATTTGAAGCCTGACCGCAGGGTGAACTTGATGGCCTGCTGTAGGCTGTGAACTGCACAGTTATTCTGCATTCAGGCTGCCAGATGCCCTGCCTCACCCTCCTGAGTGACTGTGGGTAAGGAACTTGTCCTCTCTGTGCTTTGTTTTCCTTCTCTGCAAGAGTTCCTCTAGAGAGGGGTTTGTGGAGGTTATTAAGGGGACGTGGACAGCTCCAGCTGTCTCTCTCCATACTTGCTAATTTCCTTCCCATTCCTTTGTGGCCCTCCTGACCGTCACATAGTGGGGAATATGGAAAAACCCAGTGGTGATCAATGTTGTAGAGGCTTGCAAATATTCCCCTGCACTAGGTGACCATGACCACATTACTTGGCTTTTGGAGCAGCGCAGAGAGATGGATTACGGGAAGGGGTCCAGGTCATAGTCTGGAGGAGGGGATGCTGGCAGCCCCAACCCTCGGTCCAGCCCATTCTTGCACCACAGAGACCAGGCCCAGAGTATGGATTTTCAGCCCGTGGCTCTCCTGGGTCTTCAGACCTTTCACTAAGGCCTGAAGATCGATGGTCTCCCATCATGGAGGTGGACCCCTTCCTGACACACTCTGACCTTCCGCAGATGCCTCCCGACCTCCCACTGCGGCCGGAGGATTTAACACACAGCTGGTTCAGGATGGGTCCAAATGCACACAGCGCAAGTTGGGGGAGAGCGTTTCCAAGGTGATGTCCAAGTTGTTTCTAGCGACCCACTGACCCGACCCTCCCCGCCTTGCGCTGCCCCAGAACTGAGCCAAGATTGTGGAAGGCGGCTACACCTTGGGATGTCTGGCCGGGACCCTACTGTGGTGGGAGGTTCGGATCCCACGCTGGAATGGGCCCTGGGGAAGGTCAGGGGGAGGGTGAGCCAAAGCAGGCTTCATCGCCTCCCTGTAACCTCCCGCCTTTCCCTCTTCTTCTGACAGCATGGCAGTCAGATGTGGGGTGTGGAGCCCTCTGTTTTAGGAACTATAAAGAATAGCTCTTAAAAAAAAAAAAACTCTAAACATGTCTTGCTCTAGGATGGAAGCATATCCTGAATTGGTGACTTTAAAGTCTTTTCATCTGCTGCAGACCAAGAGGAAGACCTCTGGTGACTAATGAGGAGTCCTACCTTCATCAGACTCTTGCAGTATTTTCTTGAAGTCAAGGTCCCTTTCTCTTCCTGGCCAGTCCCACATCCTGCTGGGCCTGTGTTGGCCAGCTCCTGTTTCTCATTATCTCTCCCCCATCCTCTTCAAAGGCTTCTCACTCCACCCAGGGGTTTTATTTTTAGACTTGCACGGTAATGTTAGGGCTGAGCAGGACATACTGCCCACATTCACGGGAAACTGGGCTGCCTGGAAAAGCATCCCCCTTTTCGGAGACTCCCCCCCTCCCTTCCTTCCCTATGTATTGGATACCTTGTCCATGAGGGGTCCTGCCCCAAGGATACAACAATGAAGAGAGAGACATGGTCCCTACCCTTGAGGAGCTTACGTTCTAATGAGGCAGGGGAGTGGGGGACAGAGTATATACAAACACACACACACACACCAAGTAAGCCAACAAATAAAGAAATGAAGTAAGTAGAAATTGTGATAAGATCTACAAAGGAAACAAACAAGGTCCTGGAACAAGAGAAGCTGTTACAAATTGGGTAGAAAGGGAAAGCCTCTTGAAGGTGACATAGAAGCAAAGGCCAGAAGGATAAGGGGCTCCAGGTATGCAAAGAGAAGGGGCAAAGACTATCCTTTGTGGAGGGAAAAGCATGCGATAAGGCCCCGAGGTGGGCAAGAGCTTGTGTGTTCTAGACTCCAGCAGAGGCCAGGATACGTCAAGGAGAGTAGACAATGGAGGAAAGGGTCAAGATGAGGCTGGGGAAAAAAAAAAAAAAATGAGGCTGGAGAGGCATGCAAGGACCAGATCATGCACAGCCTGGAGTCATGCAGAGAGTTGGGGTTTTATTCTGAATGCACTGAGAACCACTGGGGGATTAGAATTAGAGGCGGCATGCAGCAGTGGACGTTTAAGACCCTCATTTGATCCTGAGTGGAGATTTAACTCTAAGAGGGGTGGAGGGAAGGCAAGAGTCTGAGTTAGGAGGCCTGGGAGTCATGCAGAAAGGAGATGATGGGGGCAGAGGCTAGAATGAGGCAGGGCCACAACTAGAAACAGGCTGTCTCTTCCAGGAATTAGCTGGCTGCTAAGCATCTTGCTTCCAAAGAGCTCAAAGAACAGAGCTAATAAGACAAAACAGAACACCAAGCCCCAAAGTCATGGACTTGGTCAGAATAAGCAACAGAGTTTACCTATCCTAATGCCTATACCTAGCCATGTTTGTTAGGTTTCCAAACAGAATTAAGTTAAGATCTTTGTCCAACATTGGCTCCCGAGAGTTTCTGAAAAGTGTAGAAATATTCTGGCTTCTCTTTAAACCACGTCAGCTCTCTCTATCCATTACAACTTTGCCTGGGATATGAGGTCGAATGGCTTTGACTGAGTGACCTGATCTACATGCAAAACTCAAAGGTGACTTTATATGCCTGAATGACCTAAACAGTGGTCCCTGCTCTCCAAGAGAAATATAGCTATGTTATACTCTTTGGAAGAAAGGAGATGGAAAACAAAACAGAACAGCAATGTAGCCATTCTACATAGAAAAACAGTAATAATAGTTACTATTTGTTGTGTACTTCAAGGCACTTTACTTGTAACTCATTTAATCCTCCGAAAGGCTGTTGAGGTAGGTAATACTCTTAATCCTTTTTACTGATGAGGGAGCTGAGGCTTAGAGCGAAGGGAAATAATGTTTGGTGGTAGAAGCAGCCGAGTCAGGGCCCGGAGGCTGGTTGGCCTCCATTGGCAGGACTCCTGACTTCGTCCCAGGGCTTGGTGGCTGTCTGCTTTGGTCACCACTGTGTTTAAAAGCAGCACAGAAAACGACCTCAAGGATATCATCCAAAATGCCAGTAGAACAGGGATATGAGTAACTTTGTTTTCTTTTTCTGTGTTTTGGTTTTTCTTTTAATGTTTTGAATACACAGAGTCTGGTACATAGTGGATTCTCAAAAACTTTGTATAATGAAGTTGTTGAGTTAATGAGTATGCATTACTTAAAAATTGATTTTTAGATAATTAAGTAATTTATTTCATTATAGGAAATTTAAGTCATACTAGAAAATAAAATTTAAGAAAATAAAAATTTACCCATCATCCAGAGATAACCACAGTTAAAATATGGATAATATTGGTACCCTCCAGTTCTTTTCCTGTGTTTACGTATGTCTGTATTTGTGTGTCTGTCTCCTTACCTGCCTGTGTGCGTGAGAAACAAAAATGGGATCATACTGTCTTTACAGACTTTTACTTTTTCATTTAGCAACATATCATGGGCATTCTCCATTCCAATTAATATTCTTCTAAAACAGAATTTTTAATGGTGGCAGTGTATTCCTCTATAATCTAATGAGTCCTCTATTATTGGATATTCAGTTCATTGTCACCATTATTAATAATGCCATAAAAAACACTTAAGCATAGCTCTATTACTATTAAGGAGGAAAGAACATTATATACTGAAATACAAAAGAGAGGAAGACATCTATTTTTAGGGCTCTTTTGGGTAGGCCAACCACATTTCATGCATCTGTCCTTCAGAATCACTTAAAGATGGGGAGATGTCATCTGGAATGTTCCACATTTTCCCAGGCCTGGTCACTTGTCACCTCTCAAGTATGTTTTTGTTGCAATTCTGCCACAATGGAGGTGGGTTAAGGAAAATCCCAGTTGTGGCTAAAATGTGGGCCCTGAAGTTAGACAACTAGATTTAAATTCCAGTCCTATCCCTAACCACCTATGTGACCTTCAGCTGGTTCACTGTTCTGAGACTCAGTTTCTGTGTGTAAATGGCACATAC